>NC_137082.1:60111583-61311583 GCF_951640355.1 Cnephaeus nilssonii
ATCCACAGATAAACCCTTACAATGCTTTGTGTGAAGGGCTCAAGAGAAGTGTAGGACGCTAATGTAATGTGCTGGTGGTCTGGAATCCACACTTGGAGCTTCAGGGAATGCTTCCTAGAGCAAGGGGCATCTGAGCAAAATTCCTGAGGAAGGAGGAACGAGCTAACTGAGGGTTCAGGGAGTTGGCACTGGTGTGCAGGGAAAAACCTCTTATTTATGAGAAACACAAGTTCAAAAGAATTAATTCGGGGAATTATTGCAAGTCTTTACTAATGTTTTCCTGAGTGTTGAAGCAGAAAATAGCACACTTGACAAGTATAGTGTAAATAATATTTACAAATATATGTTAATGACTGAATCTGGAATTAGCATTTAAGAAATCAAGGATTTTAAAAGTACTTTTGATAACTGTTGATTGGTGTTAAACACTTAAAACCCACGCTGTGTATGCAGAATACACAGAAATGTACTTTGTCATTCTTTTTCTGCTGCCTGCTAGTCCTTTTTTGTCCTTCCCTGTTTCTGTCCCTGTGCTCCCCACGGGCGTTCCCCAGTGCCAGTATTCGTATTAGGTTTAGGTGACTGCATAAACCTCATTGGCATCTCAGTGTGTGTAACAGCCTCAATGACGCCCCACTGGGGAGAAAAGACAGCTTAAACAATGGAAAACCAGAGGAAAAAGATATATTCAGGAAAACATATCACAGTCTAGTTATTCTCTATGGCATTCTGATGTGTGTTAAGACTTACTCAGCACTCCTGTCTGCTCTACACTCATCATTTCCTCACTTTCTGTAAAACACCTCAATGTTCAGAAAGTAGTATTTTCCTCCAAATCAAAATTAATAATATAATAAAATTAAAATATAACATGATTTCAACCAAGACTATTAAGCTCCAGCCTTATCTTATATGTAAAAGCCCACACATGTGAAACCCACATTCCTTCACCTCTTAGCGAGAGAGGACTTTGTAACGAATCCCTCAACTCAGGATTAGGCAATCCATGGAAGAGCAAAGGGGAAAAGATATTGCTTTTGTTAGCCCTGGCCATAAACTCCAACTGCTGTAAGAAGAAAAATGCAGCCTCACCCTCCCTTGCAACAGAAAAAAAGCAAATGCTAGACATTTTTATTACAAAATTTCAACCACACAAAAGGAATTTTCAAGTTAAATTTCACATTCTTTTTTTCTGTATAAAAAGACTTGTGCCTTTAAAAAAAATTCCTCAAGAAAAGAGTATTCCTTGTAAATACTGCCTAATTTTCTGTAAATTTAAGTTTGCTAGCTTGCCTGTGCTCTTGCTGTGTTATTTGTGGCAGGGCAACAAGGTCAGAGATGCACAATGTCATATTCAAGGGGACACTCCTGCTACCGGTGAAGTCTTTTAAGTGTGATGATGGTCATAACAAGTGTTGTTTGTTTTTTAAATCTCTACTTTCTATGGTTGCAAAGAAAGAAAGGCTTGTTAGCAAAGTCTGGAAAGAGTCACCGTTTCTTTTTTATGACCTTTCTATCGTTTTGCTCATTAGAACACAAACTCATCCGAATCACCTTTCTTTTAATGGGACCTAATAGTACACCTGCAAAATTACAGTATAATTTTGTGAGCTATATTTAAAAGCTGATTACATCTTTCTTGACCAATATTTTTTCCATTAGAAAGCCTAGAAATGTCTCACAATATAAATATGAAAATGCTCCCGACCAAAATGTATCATTGTTTTAGCCATATTTTTACAGGTAAGGCATGGCACACTGAAATTGTGTTCTTGATAGTTTCATCCTATTAATTCCTAGAAGTACAAGCAGTCAGGATAAAGGCAGTGTAACTGAGGAGGGGAGATAATTGCATGATCCTTCCTTGCTCTGAACACTTTCAGAGTTGCTGTCTGTATACCTGGTGAGTAGTATATCACAGCCAATCCACAAGAGCATTAGCGTCAGGTATGGCCCAATCCAAAAATCACAACTGGAAGATGTGTATTTGTGGAGCAAATAATCAGTCTCATTAAAATATCCGTTATTATATTGTTCAATCTACCCTGCTGCCCTTCGTGCACAGGTTCTATTTGGAATGGCTCCAGACTTTAATTTTCTGATTACAACGCCTGCTTTACTATTTCCTTTGGGCTATCATAATGTCAAAAGTCACTACTTTGCACTATTTTCAGTTTGACTTTTTAGAGTCTTTCTGAATGTGAGGTTCTTAATCTCTTGGAGACTTGTAAGAGAAGGGCTGGTGTGCTGAGGATTTGTGACTTCTATTTTGATGCTAGGAGCCTGTTTTGCTTTGTTCCTGATTCTCAGTGGTCATTTGGTTAGCTGAAGTTTTCAGATAAATGAGGGGTTTACTGCACCAGGCCATAGTGTTTGAAATAGAAACTTTGTGCCTCAGAGTGAGCAATTCTGAATGTGAAAATATGTTTCCTATTAAAATAATCTGGCTGTCTATATCTTAGACATACCACAGTTCAAATTAATTCTAATTCAATTCCTTGACCAAAATCAAATGTTTTTACTATGAAAACATCTCCCCAAAATAGCTTTCTTTTCACTTGATGCCAAGTGATTATTACCTTATTTCTAACATCTTTTACAGTTCTCGTGTTACAAGAATATGGCTATGGAAATATATAGCTCTTTATTTTGCAACACATCTGAACTTGATTTCAGCTAAAAACAAAGCACATATTTTAAGCAAATGAGCAAAAAAACATTGACGCATATGAACAAAAGAACAGTTAAACTATCATGGTTATTCAATCAGTTTGTGATTATGGCAAAGCATTTCCAGTACAATACATTTGTTGAACACATGCTTGGCAGTCTTCCAAAATAGTTTCATAGAAAATCAAGAAGGGAGGAACTCAAAGTGCTTTTTACATAAGTTTCTGCTAAGGCTACAACATGGTTATACTATAGTTGTAGAAATATCAAGTAATTATTAGCTATTTTATTTTCATTTCATCTTTTATATTTAATGCAAATTTTAAAACTTTTGGTAGAAGCACCCAAATCAAAATGAGCTATAAAATATTCCTGGGCAAACTGAAGTACAGGAACATCTCTGAGAAGTTGTACATAGTCCATATTGAAGGCAATTCTTGCACTAAATCTCTTTCTAGCCAATTTGATATTCTTGAAAAAAGGAAGAAATAAATCAATTAGCCAGATAATTTTTTCTCAAATAAAGGTAAGTTTACTTTTTTATTTTATTTTTATTTTTAACAAATTTTTATTGTTCAGATTATTACAGTTGTTCCTCTTTTCCCCCCATAGCTCCCCTCCACCCGGTTCCCACCCTACCCTCTGCCCTTACCCGCCCCCTACTGTCCTCATCCATAGGTGTACAATTTTTGTCCAGTCTCTTCCCGTACCCCCCACACCCTTTTCCAACCGAGAATTTTCAGTTCACTCCCTTTCTATGCCCCTGATTCTATTATATTCACCAGTTTATTCTGTTCATCAGATTTTTTATTCACTTGATTTTTAGATTCACTTGTTGATAGATATATATCTGTTGTTCATAATTTTTATCTTTACCTTTTTCTTCTTCTTCCTATTCTTAAAGAATACCTTTCAGTATTTCATATAATACTGCCTTGGCAGTGATGAACTCCTTTAGCTTTTTCTTATCTCTGAAGCTCTTTATCTGACCTTCAATTCTGAATGATAGCTTTGCTGGGTAGAGTAATCTTGGTTGTAGGTTCTTGCTATTCATCACTTTGAATATTTCTTGCCACTCCCTTCTGGCCTGCATAGTTTCTGTTGAGAAATCAGCTGACAATCGTATGGGTACTCCTTTGTAGGTAACTGTTTTTCTCTTGCTGCTTTTAATATTCTCTCTTTGTCTTTTGCCCTTGGCATTTTAATTATGATGTGTCTTGGTGTGTTCCTCTTTGGATTCCTTTTGTTTGGGGTTCTCTGTGCTTCCTGGACTTGTAAGTCTATTTATTTCATCAGGTAGGGGAAGTTTTCTGTCATTATTTCTTCAAATAGGTTTTCAGTATCTTGCTCTCTCTCTTCTTCTGGCACCCCCATAATCCGGATGTTGGTACGCTTGAAGTTGTCCTAGAGGCTCCTTAAACTATCTTTATATTTTTGGATTCTTTCTGCTTTTTGCTTTTCCGGTTGTGTGTTTTTTGCTTCTTTGTATTTCAAATCTTTGACTCAATTCTTGCAATCCTCTAGTCTACTGTTGGACCTCTGTATATTATTTTTTATTTCAGTCAGTGTATGTTTAATTTCTAGTTGTTCCTTTTTCATATCCTCGAGAGTCTCACTAAATTTTTTGGCAGTTTCTAGAAGATTCTTGAATAACCTTATAACCGTAGTTTTGAACTCTATATCTAGTAGTTTGCTTTCCTCCATTTCTTTCATTTGTGATCTGTTTCTTTGTCTCTGCATTTTGGCTGCCTCCCTGTGTTGATAGAGTGGCTTTGTGTGCTGGGTGTCCTATAGGGCCCAGTGGCTCAGCCTCCCCAATTACCTGAGGTAGACACTCTTGGTGCACCCCTTTGTGGGCTGTGTGCATAGTCTTGTAGTTAAGCCTTGATTATTGTTGGTATCACTGGGAGGAATTGACCTCCAGGCCAATTGGCTGTGAGGATCAGCTGTGTCTACGATGGGAGAACTTCTGTGCTGGAGACACCCTTATGAGGCAAGACTTGCTTCAGTGGGGCTTTGGTGCTCACTGAGTCTGCCCCCTGAGTGTGCCCTTATGGATCTGAGGAGTTTTAATTTGGATGGTCCCACTCTGACCACTGGGTACACTGGCTCTTGGATCTCCAAGGAGGTGCAAATTTAGCCTCTGCCTGAGGTCACCCAGCAGGAGCTACAGAGAGATCTGCAGATTCCTCTTCTTTGTTTGGGGTTTGGAGGTGCCCAGAGGAGGCCCAGCTGTGAACAATGCAAGCTGCTGTGGGGCCTTGGGCCTTCTTTTGGAAGTTCTGGGGCTCTCTGACCCAGCTGTAGTTTTAATTTTAGATTGCAAAGGGCCAGGCCATTAATATGCAAAAGCCTCTGAGCACAGCTTGGGTGGGGCAGAGTCTCAGGGAATCAACAGGGCAGAGCAAACAGCAATGGCTGATCCTCAGCCCTTCCCTAAGAGACCCCCGGGTCTCAGTGTCCCTTGGTAATCGCTGCAAGCACCTCTGAGAGAAAGCCACCCTCGAGTTCTGCCTGCTTCCAGACAGTCCAGTTTCTCCCCGAATGAGTCTGGGCCCCCAGAGTCTCACCCAGAACTGGAGTTCAGAGCAGTCGGGAGCTTGTGTCTTCTTCCCAATTGAAAAAGACAACAGCTTACTCAGTTGCCAGTCCTTTCCACATGCATGCCTCTGTACCTCTGCACTTTACTTCTGCATCTCCTCTGAGTCTTAGTGTGCTTTTCTCTTTCCTTCTAGTTGTAGAATTTCCACCCAGCCTTCCTGTGGTTCTGGATGATGTCCGTTTTGTCTTTTAGTTGTAGTTTTGAAGTAGTTGTGCGAGACAGCAATTTCAGGTGTTTACCTATGCCGCCATCTTGGTTTCTCCCCAAGTTTACTTTTTAAAATTTTAATTATAATATATACTCATGGATAAAATTCAAGCAATATAGTTAGTCTTCTATGGATTAAAGTTTTGATAAAATCCATGTCACAAAACAGTCAGCTGATTTTAAACTTGAGGAAGTTAGGCCACACAGAGTTAGGTATTCTAAAGATTTAGAACATCTTTCTAACCATCTCTCTACATTCAGCATACATGGGTAAAAGCACATAAACAAATTTAAATGAATAAAATTATATGTGTCATTTCATAATATGCTTTTAAATCAAGGTGGCATAGAGATCTTTCTTGTCTATGAATATCAATATAAGTCATCTATCAGGATTACACAGTATTCTTATATATACTAGACCATAGTTTAATTCTGAATTAATTAATTTTCAGACAACTTCTAGGATTTATTATTTTTAAAAAATAAATACTGTGATGAACATCTTATAAATCTGACAACTTATGTGAAATGTTTGTAAAATTCCATTTATGTGTTGGAAACCCATGGACATATCCAAGCAATTATTTTTTGTTTCTCCTGAGAAGTGTACTTAACATTGCCCATTGCCTGTGATCTTTTATTTTTTACTAGAAGCCCAGTGCATGAAATTCGTGCATGGGCAGGGTCCCTAGGCCTGGCAGCGATCAGGGCCAACCGGGGCCTTCCAGCTACCGGCCAGGGCCTCCCTTCCCCAGCAGCCAGCTGCCAGCCAGGGCCTCCCTTTGTTCTGCACTGCTGCCTAGTGGTCAGCGCATGTCATAGCGAGCAATTGAACTCCTGGTCATCCAGTTGAACTCCCGTGGGGACACTTTGCCATATATATATATATATATATATATATATATATATATATATATATATATATATTAACCTTTTATATATATAGATATAGATAATAATAGAATGAATGTCTTTATTTTTGTAATATACTGTTATTGATATCAGAGAGGAATGGAGAGAGAGAGAGATAGAAACATCAATGATGAGAATCATTAATCAGCTGTGCCCCTGCATGCCCTACACTGGGGATCCAGTCTGCAACCATGGCATGTGCTCTGAACAGGAATCAAACTATTACCTGGTTCACAGGTCAATGCTTAGCCACTGAGCAACACTGGCCAAGCCCATTGTCTGTGATCTTAAGCAATGATTTCCAGGATCTATGTTGCTTTTTCCAAAGTAGAAAATATATTTTTATAACAAAAAACAGAGCATATAATGTTTTAAATTTCTTTCTGAAAAGCTCTGTTTTGTCTAGATGGATATAGTTTTCCTTTGTGTATGGTATTAAAATGATCTTAGAGAGAAGAAAAAGATGCATTTCATCCAATATAGTTCAGCTAAATAATGACAGCTTTGACTGTGCTTGTCTCTTAAGAAAGTACAGCCTTATATTTTAAGAAATTATGTTTGAAGCAGTAATGTTATTGTCAGATAAACCTTTACCTCTCAGGAAGAAAGGGTTTTTTCTGGGTCTTCTTGTTAATAAAAATAAATCAAGTATTTGGATTGTTTGCTTTTACTTGCTTTAAAAATAAAGAGTCAACAAAAAATTGAAGAAACATTTTTAAGATCACTGAGTGGTTTTTTAAAGACTAGAATGAAGGCTTTATGCTAAAGGAATAAGTAGACACAATTATGCTGAATTGTTTTAAGAAGCTCCAAAGGGGGAAGAAAGACATTACTCTGAGTCGGATGTATAAAAGCCAAGAATCATTTAGAGCTTCCAGAAAACTGGGACAAAGTCAATAAGAATAAGGGGTCTTTGTTTATAATGGAATTTGAAATTCAGAAGTAAAGGTTAGGAAGTCTCTAGAGCTCCCTGAAGAAACGCTCAGTGAGTGAGTGAATGAGATCTGGGGAGGCAGAGGAGAATAGAGGGAGGAGGTGGAATAAATCTCAGACAGTTTCAAGGAAAGAGGAAGGCGTGAGTAATTCCTTCAAGCAACAGACTTCATCATGGGAGACATTCATGAATATTATATAAGTATTTTTCAAGTTGTTTTCTCTTCCTTCAGGATGCTCAGTAGAGATCCTTGGCCTTCAATTTACTGTAGCTCTCTTTTATTACATTGGAGACCTATACAGAGTATACTCGTATTGATCTATTGTGTTGAGCTTATTCCTAAATGGTAAGATTAAGAAGGATCTCTAAAATTCACCCAGACCTTTCATTAATGGAAATGGCCAGCTAGATGAACCTTCCTGCAGAAAACAATGAGAATGGGCTAGTCGTTTTTTTCCATGGGAGAAATAAAGGGGTGTTATATTGAAATGGTACACACGGGGGCTTCTGGGGTTCAAGCCATGTTCTCTTTCTTGAGGTAAAGTTTCCCAGGTAATAATTACATCTCTTGATGAATCTGGGTGGTGGTCACTTGTTTTTGCATGGTTTTGTATGTAGTTTATATGTCATAATAAAACATTAATTACCTAATTTAGCCCTCAATCTTCAGGCAAGCAGATCTTGCCCAATCAAGGTACATTTTCATTCTCCATTAATAACAATATTGTTTTCCTTTAAGATCCAAACAGCACTCTCAAATCCCACTTGCCAGGGACTTTAGAAATATTATATGTCAAATTGAAAGCTATAAGGCCCAAGTTAAATATTGAAAAGATTTCCATGAAAGTATTTTGTCTAGAGCTTTAAAGTTATGAGGTGGCCAATTAGAATAATTTGTAATAGGTATAATCTTCAGTTTTTCTACTACAACAATTTTGTTTTAGCAAATAATTCCTATTCCTTTCATACAACTGCTTTAAATTCTGCATTAGGATGTTCTACTTTCTGAAAATGTCCCACAAATTTCCTATGTCAAAAAGTAATGATGTGGTTTTTAATAAATGTAATCAAAAGTTTGATTCTCTGCATTTAGGCAAAATTTATTCGGAGTAGGAACTCTTAACTACATTTACCAGTAAATCATTGTCATCATAATAATAGTTTCATCAACCACAGCTAAACTAAATCCAAACCTTATTATATACACACATCATGCTAATTATTTATAAATATTATCTTATTTAGTATACAAACCCTGTGAGACAGGTAGTAAAATTAGTTCCATATTTTAGACTAGAAAACCAAGAACCATAAAATTTTTTAAAGATATTTTTATTTATTTCTGAGAGGAAAGGAGAGGGAGAGTGAGATAGAAACATCAATGATTAGAGAGAATCATTGATTGGCTGCCTCTTGCATGCCCCACACTGGGGATCGAGCCTGCAAGCCAGGCATGTGCCCTGAGCAGGAATCGAACTGTGACCTCCTGGAATTGAACCATGATCTCCTGGTCATCCAATGAGCCAAGTCAGATAGGCATAAAATTTAAATATCTTGCTCAATATAAGACAGCTACTAAGTAGTAGAGCTGAGATTTGAATTCAATTCTATTCAACCTCAAAGGCATAGCATAATCACTGTTTATATCCTACAGTGATTATGAGGGATTGCTTTTGTAATCAGAAAGAAAGAGATTGCATCAGATTCTTAATAAAGATTTTTGAGGGATTTTTCCCCAATGATAAAATTCAAAGTAAGATTTTAAAAAATTGAAGTCTAATCTGCCATTTTATCTTCTCTACATTTCTTATATCCCTACATTCTCTGAGTCCATATTTTTCTTGAAGAATTGGTTACTACTACTGTTTTCCTTTCATACGTGTGATATTATTTGGTTAGACAGCCTTTTCTAGAATATAAATTAATGTTTCATCTCCAAGTGAAATTGGAAATAAGCAGTTTGAATAAATGAGAAATTTATTGTTTAAGTATAAAGGTAATGCAGATTACAGTAATGCTGTCTGATAACTCTATCTTCCTAATTGATATGGAGATATCATGTCAAATTTGATTCCAATGAGACAAAGTTACTCAATTTCTGTTTAGTCTTAAATTTGGTGGTACATCAACATTATTTAACAATCATACAAATAGATAATGTGTGGTATTGATATTTGGCCTATAAAAATTAACCAATAGTTAAAGGGGGTTAGAGTCAACTTTGGTTAAACTGAAGTGTTAAGGATATTTACAAAGTTGCTTTATTATATTGTTGGTAGGTTTCATTTAAATTGCTCAAAGTGATGAATTTAAAGAAGAAGGGGTCTACTATCTCTGTCTCCTTAAAGTCTTTAAGCATGGTTCTATTCTCTGCTTTTTCTACAAAAATGGGATATATTGTTTTGGCCAGTGCACACACACGTGTGTGTGTGTGTGTGTGTGTGTGTGTGTGTGTGTGTGTGTGTGAAGGAGAGTGAGAATTGTCCCAGAGGCTTCCATTTAGCACTGCCCACTATGATAAATCCTACCTCACAAGCTAAGGAACCAATGTGAAGTTCTTGCTATCAATCAACTATGTCCATTCCAACTAAACAGGTGGGGACTGGGGAAATTGCCCCTGGTTAGGTCTATGGACTGACCTACTGTGAGCTAGGCCTGGGCCAGGACTCCATTTGTTACCTGGCTCTTTATACTCCCCACTAACAGCACACGTCATAGTGACCGGTTGTCCGGTTGTTTGGTTGTTCTGCTGTTCGGTCTATTTGCATAGTAGCCTTTTATTATATAGGAATATAATCCCTATTAAATTGGTTGAAATTCACTTGCAAGTGGCATGATACTTAACCATCATGCCACTTGCTTTAAATTTCTACCTGGAAGTCACATGATCATCACATTTAGTCAATCTCTAAAAAATAAGAATGCTGCTTTTTCTTCTGGTGCCCACCTTTCCCATTCCATCTCAGTTCAGGTCTCTCCTGCATCAATCATTACTGGATAATGTTTAACCTAAGAGGGAGAACCCAGTGACAGTTCTCATTTCCTAAGAAACCTCACGAACTTGGAACAACATTTCCCTTGTATAAACTGGTATTCTATCTCAGCCTTTGCAAGGTTCACTGTCAGCCCCCAATGCTGTGCTGACTCAGCAAAGCAGGGAGAAATAAATTGCCTGCTTTTTCGGCTTCTCTGCTTTAAGAATATAGTCATCCATTTACATCCCACAATTTCTGTATCCTTGAAAAGGATGTCTGATAACATTTGTAATCTGCTAAGGTGAAAGAATCTCCCAGGTGCCAAAATATATGTGACACTGCTTTCTAAATCCTTTATTATGTTCTCAAATGCAATGGCAGAGAAAAAGTTGAACAGGACTGAACATAATACAGGGTGGGGCAAAAGTAGATTTACAGTTGTGAGTTGCAATAAACAGAGTTTATTCTTGTATTATTATTTATTAATTATTGTATTATTTTCCATATGACCAACTATAAACCTACTTTTGCCCCAACCTATACATAGGCTGACTTCATCCAGTTCTTGATGGGTACTGAGTATTGGTAAACTTTTTAGAGTTGCATTTTCAGTGTGAATGTTATTGTTTGAAATGAGAATCTTTTGTTTAATGTAAGATATCCAGCATTGATGAGCACTACAAGTGCCCATGAAAATTTGAATTTCTACCAGGGCACCTGCTTCTAAATATGTACCTTTGGTATGTATATGTATATCACTCTGGGTAGGCAGAAATTGAATGAATTTTAGTGTATATACATCAAATAGACCCAAAAATCATTAGACCTAACAGTAGGAAGATCAGAACTATAATTTATTAATTTGCTAATTGTTCTTCTAAGCTTAGTACAGTTTGCTGATGTTACCCTATTTTGGTACAAAAAAATTATATAAAACGTGATAATGGTTAGACAATGTCTAGTGGACTTTCCAACACTCCTGTTTAATTGGAAGGTCCAGATATAGAAACATTGGCTCGAGAGTGTCAAGGGTGGAGACAGAGAGGGTGTTATAGCAGAGTTTCTTGGGGTTTGGGAGATATAGCACCTTTTGCTCTGAGGGTTATTGAATGTTTCCACTACCATTTATTTTATTTATTTTAATTTTTATTGAATTTATTGGGGTGACCAATCCACTGCCTTTTGAACTCAACTTCTTGGAGCTTACTGCTCAGCTTAACTGTCTTTCCTTGGTCTGCGATCAAGTCCTCTTGGTCCTTCTGGGTTCAAAGCCTCTTTCCCTTGAAATGGAGAGGTCTCACCATTGTGCTAGCTTGGGTTTAAGATAGAGGTGTGTAAATATTGAGCTGTGTCCTTCTATTCCCAACCATGTCCAGGTAGTAGGGACTTTCCATTTCACACCAGCCCTGCCACTAGGGAGTCTACTGTTTTTCCCATGGGGGTCCAGGACTGAGAAGTCTCTAAGTGCATACAGGGCTTTCCTGTTGGACCATACAATTACTAAGGCTTTTCTGGACAGGAGAATGCACAACAAGTAGCCTCAGGCAATCCCAAGGGCTTGTTTGGCAGTGGCTAAAGGAAGTGTTATATTGATTCAGCTCCTCTATACTGGGTTCTCCCTCCTCATAATCCTCCCTAGGTGGGATCATCTGATTATCATCTCTCTCTCTCTCTCTCTCTCTCTCTCTCTCTCTCTGCACATGCCATGCTCTGCTCCTTAAAGTATTTGTTTTTAATTTTTAAAACACATTCCACCATCGAAAAACAGAAACAAAACAAAAATATACTCTCAATTCTTAATAAAATCTTAATGCCAAACAGAACCCAGTTTAGTGACCCCTCCCCTTGTTGAGACCGCCCCTCCCCCTTCTGAAGAGGCCACGTGGAGGCCTAAGGCAGCTGCACCCCTGGCCATGAGGCGGAGGCCATGAGTTTTGTGACTCCAGTCCTTCAGGCACCTGGCCCATGCTCCCTGCACCTCGGCCCCTTGCCTTGGCCTCACCACCACGTGGGCACAGATGACATGGCTTTGAAAAGTTTTGATGACCTGGCTCTGGGGTTGAATTAGCAGCTTGAATGCCAGCAAGAGATTTAATGAAGTCACATAGAAGTCCTGGTCAGGTTTACAATACAGTGGTCATTGCTGACTTGAACAGCTGGAGTGGAATGGTGGAAATGGGAACCTAAGTGAAGAGTGTTCAAGAGAAACGGAGGTGAGGTGGCCATGATAGCTTTCCATGCGCTAAGATGTGCTATGCTCCATCCCATTTTGAAGCCATTGTGCACTCTATTCTCTATGCAGTGTCTCTTTCCTCCTCACTATGCTCTCGCATACACACCACTGGTCCTTGTTAGCTCATTCACATACTTTGTGTCTGAGCTCCTACATCACTTCCTCAGAAGGGGCTTTCCACTCTAACTTCTTGCAAGAGGTCTTCCTGCCACAATTTTCTTTCACATTTTATAGTTCTGTAGTTATGGGACCCCTCTTCCCCATACACACACTACACACATGCCTGACGTGAGAGCTCCACAGAGATGGGATGATTTCACTTTGGCTCATTATCATATCCTCAGTAAGTAGCCCACTGTCTAGCTAGCACATAGTAGTTGTTCAACATTCAACTCCTTTATTTAACTCATTTGTTGAATCAATCAATAAATTAATATTACCTTGTAATACCCTAGATGAATGATACTTTTTCTGTAGTTCATTGTTTACATGTGATATTTGGCAGCCACTCATGAACTAACACAAAGCTCTATCAGGAACACTTTGATTAACAGCTAATAAGCATTTTGGTCTGAAAACAAAATTCAGCATCTTTTGCAAAAAAAGTTCTTGATGTAGAGCTTCATAAGTCAATTCAGTTTGACATTGAAGAGTTATATGGTCTTCCCAAAGGCTAGTAATCCCAGGCTAACAAAAAGCTGTTCTGAAGGTCTAGAATACATTCTTTGTGTTTCTTAGCATTTATTCTATGTGAGACCACTTAAATTCTATGGGCCTCAGTATCTTTATCTATAAAATGGAGGTTATTGCCCCTATTTTGCCCACCAAACAGGATTGTTTAGTCAAATGAAATAAAATATAGTAAATGAGAACACTTTGAAAAATTCTAAAGCACTATGAAAATCTAAAGTGTTATTACCATTATGATCCCTTTTCAATACAACTCTTATTACCAAAATGGAAAAATGAAAATATCCTTGCTTGCTTTCCTCCCTTTTAAACTTGGTATCCTCTTAATGGTACTTACCATAAAAGTAGATGGCAATAATAAACCTTTTATCACTGTTCAGGAGCCAAAGTCTCTAATATTTTTATATGCTTCCTATTTGTACCATAATGCATGGTTTGTTTTCTTTGTTTACCTCTCATGGGAAGAAAACAAGGCAATTGTTGTACTTGGAATCTGTAGGTATAAAATGCCCTTCATGCTGAATTTAAGAACATGAAACTTGACATATTTCTTAAAGGTGCTGTGGGACTTGAAGTGAGAAATTTGAGAAAGAGCAATATATCACCTAACAAAAATCTGTAAATATGAAAAGCCTTTGTGTTACAAGAAATATTTCTAGTTTATCTACATAATATCTAGAGTAAATATAAAGTGATTTTCACAAATTATACAGAATAATTTATTTCATTGCTATACAGCTATCTATTTCTAAATGTGTATATATATTAACACTATATTTAGTACAGTGATTAGAGTACAGAGTATAGAGATACAAAGATTTTGGTGTGAGTTTCAACTTTGCTGCTGCAAACATGTGGCCTATGTACAGATATTAACCTTTCTAAATCTCAGTTCCCTCACCTTGAAATGGGAATTTTCTCATGGAGTGTTGTGAGGAGTAAATGAAATAAGATAGGAAAAATAACTTAGCTCATAGTAAGTGGTCAGTAAAGATTTGTGTTATTACATCTCTATTACATATCTAATTCTAACATTTATAATATATTTAGTATTAATATATTAGTTATATGTACTTGTATCAATTAATATAATATACACATATTTTGTGTTGATTAGCAATATCATTAATATAATATTCACATATTATTGTATATTTTTAGTATCTTCCCATTAGGGTTAAATTGTGTCCCCACCACCTAATTCATGTTTAAATCCTATATTAAATGCTTTAGAATGTGACGTTATTTGGAGATATGATATTTATAGGAATAAACAAATTAAAATGAGGTCATTAGGGTGGCCTCAGTCCAATATAACTGATATCTTTTTTAAAAAAAGGGAAAATTTGAAGAATGCCATGCAAAGAAGGAAAAAAACTATGTGAAGATGAAGGAAGAGATAGGGTGGTCTTTGTACAAGCTAAGGAATGACAAGACTGCTTGCAAACCACCAGAAGCGAGGCGAGAGGCATGCACAGATCTCCCTCCGAGCCCTCAGAAGGAACCAACCCTGCTGGGAACCTTAATCCGGGAATTCTGGCCTCCAGAACCAACCATAAGACAATACATTCCTATTGTTTAAGCTACTCAGTTTGTGGTACTGTGTTATGGCTGTCCTAGCAAACTAATACACTTCCCCATGGAAAATTAGTCATCAGATAGGTTTTAGGAGGCAGCAACATAGGCAGGGATACCAAGAGCATTCTCCTGCACTTCTTCCCATTGCTCACTAGCACAATCCCACCTATCCTTCCAGGTCCAGTCCAAAAGCCATTTCCACAATAAAGACTTGCCCATTCTTCTGGTCAGAAACAGTTGTTTCCCCTTTTGTGCTCACAACAGAGAGAGGCGAATATTTTTCCCTAGTCCATCCTTTCCCTCTACAATTCATCCTGCCAATGAAGCTAGATTAGCTCACTTAAGAATCGCCCTTATATCCTAAGTTAAGTTTTCACCCCGTCCCCTACCCATCCAATATGGATGCAAGGATGTCTTATATATTCGGGATGTGTCCGTTCCATTCCCTACCAGCTAGTGCAGAGTATAGTGCTTGCATGGAACATATAGTACATGCTCAGTAAATATTTGAGAAATTGAACTGATTTTCTAGTCATTATTTCCTCATATCTTAACGGCACTGTGAGAGAACCTTTCAGAGAGGGAGGAACTGAAGTTAGTTAGATGACCAAAGGCAAGTACCTAAAATATGTTTTTTGTTGAGGTTTGTGGAAAGGGAACTTGTGGCCAAAAAAGCAGCCAGGGGCTATTAGGGAGTTCATCGCACAGGGCCAAGCAAAGTAATTTTATCCAGTTGCAGTGGGGGGTGGGATTGAATTGATAGCCTTGAGAGTAGTTCAGGGCTGGAAGTTTGAAGTTGGTCAGGTCAGGAATTCTGGCTGTCACAGCAAGGAGGAAGGTAAGGTTACCGGGCAAAACACATTAGGGCTGTGGGGTGTTTGGGTCTGGGGAGGATAAGTGAGGAACAATAGGAAACCTAAGATCACTTTTGTCCTGTCACTGGTCAGAAGAGAGGACTACAACAGGAGTGAATCTGAGGCCTGGGCACAAGTAGGTTTGATGACATTTTTCCAAACCCCAAATCAGAATATGTGATAAATACACATGAATGTATATGAACACTAACACAGAATATTTGAAACTGGAATGATTCAAAAAATATACCACATATGGTTACTATCATTACAGAAACGATCATAGGAGTAGGCTGAAAGTGATGTTCTTTTCTTTCTCCTAGTTTATGTCATCTTTCCCCCTTGTCTAGCCTGAATACTGAACAGAAATACATTTTATTATGCTTCTATCTTAAGAGAGGTGAATTGATTTTCTAATTCTCTTTCTTAAAATGTTGAGTAAAGAAATTATTGATTGTCTATAGGATCAATGGATTTTTTTCCACTGCTTAAATTCTACCCCTTGTTCTAATATATTCTTATAAGACAATTTAAATTCCTTCTTATTATTTCCCAAGATCAATAGAATTTCTACTTTGCTTGGGGATACCACCTATTTGTCTTAATGGCTTAAGGAATTGTGTTCACTTCTTCCATTATTCGTATAATATTTCAATGAACAGCACTTGCAAAGACATTATTTTCATTGGATACTTCCATCTAGCATAAGAATATTTACACCACTAATCCTGAGTTTAAATAAACTTAAAAATATATCTATTTTTAGGCAATGCTTGTTGTCAGAGATAGGGTACACAGTTGACAGGAGTGTGGGTCAGACACAAAGAAGTACTGTTTCTGTCAGTGGGCCATTTTCTCAAACTAATTGTACAATCGACTAATCAGAAGCACCCTTAAAAACAAGAAGCCATTTTATAGATGTGCAGCTTGGATAAATGATAAGAGACAGGAGCTGTAGAACATAAGTACTAGTAAGTATAGCCCATTTAACACACTCATCAAAAAAAAATTCTTGCCACTCTGTACTAGAATCTTCATTTTAATTACCAGTCAGAATCCATGCAGAGGGGGATATTTAGATTTTTATGGAAACATCAAAAGCATTTCTTGAGAATGACTAAACCCATACTCTGTAATAAGATCTCTGTACCATAGAACATGTGAAAGGAAGCAGCGTGTACTTTCATACAGGTGTCTGGATCTTCCTCTCTAAGGGATTGATGGCAGTGCTTCATCTATTGTGACTGAATGACATTGCTGGCCCCAGTCACCTCTTCTGCTACATGCCCCAAATGGCGGCCCTAACTCAAAGTATGCTCTGTTCTGAGATGTCTGTGTCCTGTTTCAAAGTTCTGAGTACAAAGTCATTTCTTATGCATTTGCCCAAAGCCCACGCTGAGATGTGAGACTTGTCTGCTCCAGGGGTGACTGAGCAAGTCTGCAGTGCTTTAAGCCTTTCCCCAGGGGAGACAGCGTCTCTGGGCCTGGGATTTCAGTAGGGAATGAGCATTCTTCTACATCGCTTCTGGGTTTTCTCTGCATCTGATTTTAAAGTATTTTGGAGGAAAACCACTTCTTGACTGGGGCCTGTTGTGAAACAGATCTCCATAGGGGGGCCATTCCCTGGGCAACACTAATAAACATACTATATGAACCTTGCTCACCTCCCTAGCAAAAGCATATAAAATACAAGCGCCTGGGATCATGTCACCTCTGGTATCACGAGGGGTTTATTGAGTCCAAAAAAAATGCCACAATGAATCAGACCTTGGAGCTACCCAGCTCATTTTTAAATTTTTTATAGTGGGATTGAAGAATGGCTTATGATGATTTTGCTTAATAAAGAAACCTGATAGACTTCAGGCTGGTCCCTCTCAGCATTTGCATGTCTTGACTGTTTTATCATCTTAATACTTCTTTTCATAAAGCATTTTCCTCAATTGGTGATTATTTAGACTGTCTTTTATGGGCTCCCACCAAGCTCTATTACATTTCTCTCAAACGGCACCAGGTTGAGGTAAAACATTAGGTCTTCTGGTTCTAGACTTGACCTAGTCTCACTTTAGCCCCCACAGGCCTCAGTTGCAAGCATGACATGTTTTTAGCCATAAAATGTTAAGACCAATCATATGCAAAATTACAAGGCAGAAAACTCCTGACTTTCATGCCTCACTTTATAACACACCCTTAGATTATAAGCTTTTTATGGCAGAAATTTTATCTTATGTTTCTTTATGCAATGGCTTTTAGATTTTGAATACAGTCCTAAGTCATATCTACAAATACATGTACCTTTATTCATCTATCCTTGAACTCATCTTAGCTCTACCTACCACATCAAGGATACTCACTGTCTTCTGATTTACAGATGTCTTTTTCAGGAAATCACTATATTCAGGATTTAAGCTCAGTCAAAGTTCCAACTTCCCTTCATGGTTCTTCTCCTGTGTGGTGGGGTCTTGTCTTCTGCTTGGTACCCTGAGATTGTTTCTGGGCATAGGAGACATTATGTGATGCAGGGGAGCTGGCACTGTCCTCCAGGTTGCTCATCTGTTTTACTCTGGTTGTAGTGTGTGTGTGTGTGTGTGTGTGTGTGTGTGTGTTGTGGGGGGGGGGGTGTACTCATTGTTCCCATTGCTGGTGGAGCACCTTATGCACTTTGCCAGTGTAGGCAGTGCTCCTTGGGGACTCTGACATCTCCCCCTGCTTATTAGGTCCCCACCTCAGAACTTGCTGGTCCCGGGGATCTCCTGTCATCTGGTTAGACCTACGCTTTGACTCCCCAGCTTGGGCTATCAACCTGAGACCTTCTGCCACCAAGTCATTTCACTTCAGCTATAGTGAATGCCCTGAGAGCTTGACTGCCAGTTCCTGCTGGGGCACCTGGGAAATTGTTGATCCCCTCCATGCCCTCCATGATACTTTCTGGGGGGTATGGGCCATCTGAGATCCTCTGCAGGACTACCTCGTCCAGAGTTCAGGGAGGGGACGGCACATAAGCTTCTCCATCCTCAGGTACTCAAGCCTAGTGCTCATATCACCTTGTGTCCCGGAGATTTAACCCAGGAAGGGGCAGGTTGGATAACCACTCTTCCCCCCTTACCATCTCTCCCAAGCTTTGAGAGTTTTCAAGTCCCTTCTGTGTAGAAGCAATGCTACCCCTCTCTTTACATCACAGACTGCAGCCTTACTTGTCATGTTTTAAAAATCTCCACATTCAGTCTTCCAAACGTTGGTTTTGTCATTAATGGGACATTTTTTAAACTTAGGAAACTCAAGTGCTGAACTCTAGTCATGAAAAATCTAGTTTTCTTTCTTTTTTTAAATATGTTTTTTATCGATTTTCAAGAGAGAGGAAGGGAGAGGGATAAAGAGATTAAAACATCGATGAGAGAGAAGCACCAATCAGCACGCTCCCTACTGGGGATGGAGCCTGCAACCCAACATGTGCCCTGACCTGGAATTAAACCAGAAACTTCTGTTTCATGGGTTGGCACTCAACCACTGAGCCACACCTGCCAGGCAAACCTAGTTTTCTTGATTGATATGTTTAAAATGTCCTTCAAGAACCAATCTTGAAAGTGAAAATCTGACAGTTAACACTTTAGCCATTTCTCTATTGTAACTATAACAACCTCTATCAGGTTCTATATCTGCAAGCGTAAAATGTTACCGTACTGTGACTTCCTCTAAAAAGTAGGACTAAAAAATCATGGGAGATCAGTGCCAAAGGTTCTCAAAAGTAGGCTTCTGTGTAACTTATGCTCTGGAGCCCTGCAATGCAGCCTGTTAGAATGGCTTTGAAGACAGGAGTGTAAGGCTAAATTAGATAGCAGTTGTTGTAATAAACTTGTGTTGGAGGCAGAGGACAATTCTGATCTGTGCTCTGTCACCTGCTAGCAATGAGACCATGTTGCTCTTCTTTTGTCTGTTTGGTATTTTCCTATGGAGAATCCACACTAAAGTAGCTGTAATCTCTGGCTGAATAGAAGAATATCATATTGGGAAATACAAAAAAGAAAGCATAGGAATACATTTCATAATGTAATTCCACTATATTTGTATCCTCAGACCCCAGAATGGTGTCTGGCATAAATGTTCTCAAGAAATGTATACATTTATAAACATGTTTAATAAGTGATTCAAGTAATAAATAAATACATGAATGAATAGAAAAAGTATAACTATAGATAGTAAATAACTCACCCCCAATACTGTGGTTTTATAGATTGGAAGAGAATTGGGGTGATTTTTCCCTTCAAGAGCTATAGGGAAGTGACTCCACAGGAATCCCTCAGCACTGAGCACATCCCTTTTCCCCGCGGAACCTCGAGGAGCAAAGCAGCCCAGAAGAGGGAAGTGGCTAGTTTGTCCTATGTCTACAGAGGAGAACAGGTCCAAATAAAAATGAGGAAGCTGCGGGGGGAGGGGGAGGAGGGCGTGGGGAGGAGGAATCATAAAGGAAACAGACTCTAAATGACTGCAGTTACCTGAAGGTAAATCGCTCCTAATCAAGTTACCATCCGAATTACATTGCATTTCCATCTGATTTGTGATTTGTAGATAACAGGAATTCATCTAATTTAGGAAATAAATTTTCCACCATTAGCAATTGAAATGAATTCAGAACAAA
The DNA here is from genome assembly GCF_951640355.1 of Cnephaeus nilssonii. Taxonomy (NCBI): domain Eukaryota; kingdom Metazoa; phylum Chordata; class Mammalia; order Chiroptera; family Vespertilionidae; genus Cnephaeus; species Cnephaeus nilssonii. The sequence goes on from NC_137082.1 coordinate 60,131,875, forward strand.
GGGATTCTAAGTTCTTTGAAGCACTTCGATTAAGGATATAATAATTCTTTCTCAAGTATCTCATCATCTTCAGTCTCTTCTCACTCACTTTGAGAGGATATTTCTAAAACAGCCAAGCCTCAAGTGACCATTTATTCCTGCGTGTGATGGCGATGGCGACAGACACAATCAAGTCCATTCTTTCTCTGTGGAAAAAAGCAAGACTGTTACTTGTTTTTAGAGAACAGATTATCATGATTCTTAGGACCTAGTTTTCATTCCAAGTCCTCAATGTTGTTTGTAAACATAAACTCATTTATTCCCACTCACCAGGCACCACTCAGAATGAAGGAAATGGAATGAAGTAGTGAAATAAATTACAAATACTGCAACCACTGCTACTCATTCAGCCTACTCTGATAAAGTGGAGGCTCAGAGATGTTACTTGCCCAGGTTCACAATATAAGTCTGGGCAATTAAGAGCAGGATGCTGTAGTTGCTAAGTTCCTGGACCCTGGTGCCAGATTACCTGAGTTGAATTTCACTTATACCTTTTTTGAGGTCTGTGACTTTGGATGAGTTAACCTCTCTGAGCTCCTATGTCTCCCGCTGCAAAGTGGAGAGAATGACAATAATGGTACCTACCTGACGGGGTTAGTGTAAGGATTAAGTGAGTCAATGATTCGAATAACATGTGGCACCTACTATATGCCATGTGAGTGCTGGCTATTGTTATCATGTGGTTGCAAGTAGTAAGAACCCAACTCACCTTAAGTTAAGCAGCAAAAGAAAGAGTGGTAATATTTGCTCCAGACAAGCCCGAGGAAAGAGTTTCAAGTGATATTGCTAGGAAGCTCCCCAGCATCTCAGCTTGCTTCTCTTGGCTTCAAGATATATCAGACTTGCCCATCAGCAGATGAGTGGATTAAAAAACTGTGGTACATCCACACAATGGAATACTACGCTGCGGTAAAAAAGAAGGAGTTCTTACCATTTGCAACAACATGGATGGAGATAGAGACCATTATGCTAAGTGAAATAAGCCAGACAGAGAAATAAGCCAGAGAAAGATAAATATCACATGATTTCACTCATTTGTGGAATATAATGAACAACATAAACTGATGAACAAAAATAGATTCAGAGACAGAGAAATATCAATCAGAACGCCAAACCTCAGGGAAGGTAGGGGACAGTGGGGTTAAGGGGGAGAGATCAACCAAAGGACTTATATGCATGCATATAAGCCTAACCAATGGACACAGACAACAGGGGGATGGGGGCATGAATGGGAGGTGGGGGGTAATGGGGGAATAAGGACACATATGTAATACCTTAATCAATAAAAAAATAAAAAGATATATCAGACCAGCTTTATGGTAACAAGCTGGCTCTTTGCAGCTACAAGGCTGCACTATCTTTACAGAGAAAGAAAATAATCTTGTTGTGAAGATGTGGCAGAGGTCCCAGCTTTAGTTAAATACCCGTTCCTGTTCCGAGGCCTGAGTCATGTGATAAGCACTGACAAACCACATGGCCTGAGGTGGATTCCTGTGTAAAGGCACTCAGTGTGATGCCCCAAAGAAAGGGATCAGGAAGATGTATATATACATACATAGGGCGCGCGCGCGCGCGCGCACACACACACACACACACACACACACACACACACACACGCAGCTTCATCATTGCTAGCAGGAAAAACAGCAGAAGTCAGAAAGAACAGTGTCCACTCCCTTCAACACAAGTGTTACTACAACTGTTGTTTAATTTAGCCTGACACTCCTATCTTTACAGCCATCCTAACAGGGCTGCATTGCACAGCCCGTGGGGTGTAAGTTTCACAGCATCCTATTCTCTACCACTCCTCTCTTAGGACTTCCCTATCTTCCCACTTTTTCCATAAAGTCACAGTAAGGTAACAGCCTTATAGTTTCATTATACATTGGAAGATATAAATACTGAGGATTGCGTGGCAGAGGGGTCTTTACTCATGAAATCATTGCTTAAGCCTACTTTGAATCAGATGCTATTCTCAGTGTGCTACAGGCTTCTGAGAAACCAACCAGTGATCTGGAATGCCAGTGCTATGAGTCAAGACTTTCTCTCGGGAGCATGCCCATATTCTGGCCTGGCCGGCAAGGCATCCCGGCTTTCAGTGACTTTTCTGAGCTGGGTACTAATCAGAAACAACTAGGTACATCACTGAATAATGTTTCAACTGACAAACATAAATTTCCTATCTGCCGATGCCTGCTCAGTTTCAAAACATGGCTTTGTTAACAAAGTCATGACCCTTTCTATAGAAATACAACCTGAGTGTATTGAAATGTCTGTATTAGCTGACTAATAATGGTAGCTAGAGTTTATTGAACTCCCCTGGGACATCAAATAGGTATCACTAACAAAGTAGAAGGTAAAGTAACAATTTTTTGAAAGCATAGCATAATAAAAGGAACATATGTTTACTGAAAATTATGTACACAGTGATTTTATAAGTCCTTTCTAAATCCTGGCCAACAACTCTGTGTGGTAGATATTATCATCTCATTTTACTGATGAGAAAAATTCAGATCTCAGAGAGATTAATAAAGGCTCATATCCCAGGGCACTAAATGGATCAAATTGTATTTATTCATATGCCTGTCTAACCCCGCCTTCCTTCCACTGTACCATTTTAACTACCCATTGCATACACTTACTTTAAAATTATGCATTCAGTAATACTTCTCCAGACTTAGTTCAGAGCATGTAAGTCTTATTGAATGATGTAGTCTGGGCCCTATTTGAGGACTGATTAGCTAATATGGATTTGAACCTTCCTATTCTCATCACAAAATCACAGGTCTATTTGATTTGTAAACTCCAGGAAATAAGACCCTCCTTATTCAGGGCCACATATAGGCAAAACCACAAGATAGGCAAGTGTACTCTTTCTCTGGGCATCACTTATTCCTCCCACTCTCTGGAGACTCCTTCCTGTCTCAGCTTTTGGATGTCTTTACCGTCCATGACCCTAGTGTGCCTCTTGGCCAGTGCTTTCGGGCCAACCTTGCCTCCCCAAGGCTGCACCAACTTCCTTCTAGTGAACACTGACCATTTGATGGCACGTTGGCATTCCCTCTTGTTACCTAAAAACACCCAGGTGTCAATTTGGGGACTTTTCCTCCCCATGGTATATGACCTTGGGGCCTGCTTTACCATTACAGAAGGCAAGGGGTCCCTGAAGGCTACATCAGCCAGACCATTTCTTTAACACTCACAGACTGCCAAGTGGAAGATAGCATGAAGCCTAAGTGCAGCTAACCCCATGCAGTATTCTGGTTCTCTGTGTCTTGAGAAGAATGAAGTAAGGATGGGAAAGGAGTTAAAATTGGTTAATTTTATAAGAAGTACCCTGGCAAGACAGTCTTCTGGCAAGATTATGTTCTCATTCCAGCTCCAAGCCTGTTCTTCAGCTTTGACCTTCAATCCTAACTTATGTTCCCACAATCTTTATAAAACATTCTTCCTTGTTTCAGAAATATTTTTGTGGTTTCCAACCAAAGAACTCTTGTAATAAATCTGTTCTCCTCATTGGTAGCCCTGCCTGCCACATTTCTCCCAAAGCATCTTACTGTTGTGTTCTCCCCTCATTAGTGGAAATCTAATGTGATTCCATCACTTCCCAGGTCACGTGGTCTGTGCTGCCTGGAGTGACTGTTAACAAAGCAGGTAACTGATTGGCAATAACGAGCTAGTGACAGAGGGGATTGATAGCGTCCTGCTCTCAGCTTCCCCTCAGAGCACTTAATTCATTAAGCTAAACTTCTTCTCGGCAGCTATTTAGAATCCATCTTGGACTTTGGGGCTTAGCATCTGGTCATTTAAATGGGCTTTCTTCTTTCCCGGGCTCTGGTGTACACTCTTCCCCAAAGAAGGTTGGGAAGCATAAGAGATGTAGGTTCAGAGTAACTAAGTGAAGAACGATTTATGCAGAACCCTGGGTGTGTGGGTGGGGGGCACTATATAAAAGCACAGGTAGACCCCAGAACTATCCCGTTTGAAACCCACAGTGGATTTCCCATCTGAACTCAAGTACAAAGCTTAAAATCCTTGCATGACATTCAGGTGCCCCCAGTAACTGGCCTCTGCCTTTAGCTTCATCACCAGCTTTCTCTTCCTTACACCTATTCTCCAGCAAAGCTAAACTAAAGGTGCTTCTATGTACAATCCACTAGATTGTTTTCTCTGGGCCTTTTCCCCCAGTCTCTTATCTCTCTTTAGAATGCCCTGCTTCTCATTCCTCACCCACTGTGGACACCTACTCCTGCGCTGGCCCGTCGTTATTCATTTTTTAAGATCCATCTCTAGCATTACCTCCTCTGGGGAATGTTCTTTGATGACCTCCTACTCCAGCCCCAAGCCCCAGCCCCTGCAGAGACTATGATTTCAGAATCTTAATTTTTATATTCCTGGTGCTTAGTGTTGTGGGTTCTGGTAATGATTGTAGGTGTTTGGAATGGATGGATGAATAAATAAAGCCCTTGTGTAATTACAAAACACGGCACTGCTGAAAGTATTTCAAATTGCAAAGCTTTACAGACCAAAGCTTCATGTCTATAGCTGGTCTATTCCCTTCCCCCACTCTGCTGGGTCTATTAGTAGTGATTCATTTCCAATCAATACTGATTCAGTTTTCTTGTAGAAGCCACTTATCACATTAAGTCACTTAGGTGACTCAGTTATGCCCATCACATAAATAACAAAAGTCTTGACCTGGCTGATAAGCTCTCATGGAGACATAGTCTGCATAACCAGATTACCAAATTGATCATAGAGCACAGAAAAATTACTGAGGAAAAATAGGCCCTGGTATCTCTTTAAAAATTGATGCTAAGAAAGAGCAATGGAAACATCAGAATAGTCAGTCTAAAAGTTGTGTCATAATGAGAGGACTCAGAAAATAAATATGAATAATTTAAGTAGTGCCAATAGGCTTTTAAAAATATTGTAGGGTGGCAATTCAAGATTTACACATTACCTTTTAATATACTTTTTTAAATGATCACCTCATTAAAGTATTTTCTCTTTATATTAAATGCAGTTTGCATTCTTTCCCCCTCATTTTACCCAAACTTCCTAGAGGATGTTGGGGAAGCGTGCATGTAGGTAAGGTGGAATTTTGATGGAATTAACACATTCCCCTATGTAGGTAAGAACTGTGCCTTTTTTTCCTGCAAGATAGGGCCAGTGACTATGTAACTTCAAACCCTCTTGCTGAATGGATGGCAGTCAGTGGCTGCAAAGATTCCAGCAGCTGCACCTGTTCTTCTGTTCCGGGATTAAACGATTTTCCTAGAAGCAGTTTAGCTGGAGAAGCAGCCAAGGCCACAGGAGGCACTTTTCTTTGTCCATGTTAAGGTTTTACATAAATGCTCTGTTTTCTTGCCTTTCTTCGTGAGGGTGAATTTGTTGAAATATTCCATACTTCATGACACTTACTGCCATGAGTTTGTGAGGCTTTCCCAGATAAGTTGATTTCAGTTGAGTCTGACTCATTTCTCAAGAAGGTTATAAAACGCCTTTGGGTATTCCTAAGAAATGCTTTTGGAATTCCCAAATCAGGTTCTTTACTCTGGAGGGTTGAACTCAAATGATGTTTCCAGAAAGACTGGGGTAGAAGACGGATGACAGGAGATAGTAAAAAAGGGAGAAGAGAACCAGCATCCATTGAGTGTCTATGGTATGCTTGGCACTGTGACTGGTGTTTCAAAGATGCTATCTCATTTACCTTCCCAACAGCTATTTGAGAATATTCCCCACTTTTCAAATTAGGACATTGAAACAGAGAAAAATTAAGGTAACACAGACAGTCGTTAGCAAATTCATAATTCAAACTACAACTCAACTCCCACCCTGTTTGGTGGTCTCTCACTCTTCCTCCTCTGTTTATTTGGAAAGCGCAGAGTCTTTGTGCACCTGTAGCGCACCTATGTCACTACTCTCCAATGACTTATTTATGTGTATCTACTCACAAATTTACAAGGCAGATGAAATACCATTGAGTTAACCTTCAGCACATTCTAAGAGCAGTTGGTGAACTGCTCTTAGCAGTTAATGAAATAGATACATTTTTGAATAACCTTAGTATTGTGTATTGAAAACACATGCAATCCTTTCACTTATCACTATTTTCATCATCATTATTATATGCTAACTAGAGGCCCGGTGCACGAAATTCATGCACGGGAGTGGGGACGGGGGCAGAGGGTCCTTCAGCACAGCCTGCACCCTCTTGCAATCCGGGACCGCTGGCTCCTAACCACTCGTCTGCCTGCCTTATCACCCCTAACCACTCTGCCTGCCTGCCTGATTTCACTCCTAAAATTCAAGCTTCTTCTTTTTTATTTTTAATATTTATATCTCTTCTTTATGTTTTATTTTAAAATTCAAGCTTCTTGAGAACATGAGGTGTTTAACATTATTCCATATTCCTTACAGAGAGCTAAGCATGGTAAAAACAGCAAATACTTAATACTTATGGGCTTCTATACATACACTTTCCAACCAGGAGTGTTTTAATAGGCAGTCTCCAAAAACTTGAACTGGAAAACCTAAAAGTAGAGAGCTCAGATTTCAGGTATCAGGTGCCATTGGCAAGATTTCTATCCCAATTAAACTCTAATTCTGAGCTCTTAACAGTCTGGACAAACTGCCCTTCACTATCGCCAAAGTTTCTTATTCGTCACTGTCCCGTTTTCCTCCGCTTCAAACCAAGATAACAAGCGAAACCTTTAATTCTGATCTTCCTTGCCACAAAGGAACAGCAAACCTTAATCAAAATAACTTCCCACAGAAGTCACTTCTAAATACTGCAAGACTGAGGACTCTAGGGCTGACTATGTACATGCGCAATAACAGGCTCACGTTCTAGCCTTAGGCACCCAGGCGTCCTCCACAATCCCACAATCCTCTGGTTGCATACTTCCGGTTTTTCTAGCTCCTCCTTAAGTGGTGTTTCCTTCAGTCGCTTTGCAACATCCAGGGCCTCTAGTTGGAGAGGATTTTTCTGTTTTGGTATTGGTAGCTGTTTACTATTTGGAATCAGTGAAGTTTCGGGAGGACTGCGGCTGCCATGAACATGTCAGTCCCAGCGCTCTCGGGAAGCAGCCGCCCATTCAGTCCCCGTCCTGGTTCGCAATGAGAAGGTGCTGTGCTGAGGCGTTTCCAATTGGATCTTCCTCTTCCTTCCCCAGCACACGCCACACCTACTCCAGGCCGACCACCCCAACCCCGAAGGCCCTTAAGACCTCCCCCCTATATCTTCGACTTTCCCCCATCAAACTCACACCCTATCGCATTGCCTAGGGGCATCCCTAACCACTCCTTGAGGGGGGGGGCAGCCTGGGTGAGGGGCCATGGTGTTCTGGTCTCTGGTCATTCTGGTCTTTATGGCATTCCTGTCACTGGCTTTTTAGATACATAGATGATATCTATCCTTCAATATGCTAAAAGGGGGCATGGAAAGCTGCAACAAAGAAACATAGATCCTACCTATTTTATATTACATTATAGAGGAGGAATATATTTTGAATCTCAGCGACCCTTTTATGAAATAGAAATATCATACTTAAAAGCATAGATTCAGGGAGCCAGACTGCCTGGGTTTGAATCCCAGCTTTGCCATGTCCTCGCCTGGGAAGGTTACTACAGCTGGTTTCTTGAATTATAAGATGAAGATGCTAACAGTAACTCATGTCTGAGAAGGCTACAGGGAGCATTTCATGAGTTGGGGTTCTGATGCCTAGAACAGAACCAGGCACATGATACACATTCCACAGATGTGGGCTGTTTTCTTTCTTGTACATGTGGAGAGACAGGTGTGCAGTCAGCAACTGGCTCCATGCTCTGCTATGGGCAGAATTGGTGCTGACTCCCAGGTCTCCCGTACACTCCAGTGCTGGGTGCTGCAGGGACACCCAGAGCAGCACTGGGCGGGAAACTAGACTTTCCCTCTACTGTCGCCCTACTCCAGATAAACTGGAAATGCTACTTCTGAGCCTGAATGCCACTCTCCACCAGGGGGTTGACGTATCAGACCAGTTCCCAGATGAAGAATCTTTGCCAGGGTTCCCGGTTACTCGTGCTGAACCAGCTGTCACAGTCCTGTGCTGCCATCCCCTAGCCTCATGATTCCCAGCATGCCAAGAATGTTCCCAGACCCCAGGTCCACAATTCCATAGCTGTAATTCTGAAATCCAAAAAGCTCTTAATTCTGAAAACTTTTTGTAACTCATTTGAGTGCAAAACTTGTTCAGACCTGGACTTATTTGGTGACAAAACACCTGAACTGACATGAGTGTGTTTATTGTTTGTAGTCATCCCTCATGGTGTGTATATTCATACACCTCTCTACAGACATTCTAATGTTTTTGCCTACGGGATACTGCCTAAATCTCTGATGTGTATCAGTCAGGATCTTGGTGGGAAGAGATGGGACACTCAGAAAAGGGACTGTCTGTAAAGGTGTGGGTGGGGTGAGGGACCAATTAGGGATTTTGTAAGAGGGAAGACGGAGGGATTTCTTGATGAACCAAGCACTGTTACCACCCCTAGATCTGAAGGGCCAAGTAGAGGTAGTGTTACAGGACTCCAGAGAGACCAGCATGGGAGAGAGCTGCAGTCAGGAACTATGACTTTGTAAAAGAAACCAGACAACAGCAAAACACCAGAGAAGAAGCCTGGGAAATAAACACCCAACCTGGCTTCCCTCCTCCCTCTAGAACTTCTGGTGGCACCTCTCTTTGGTTGCCCCTTTCCTGAAGGTAGAGGCAAGGGAGCTCGTGGATGCAGACACCAGGACTAAGCAGGGTAGTGAGGGTGGCAAGTGGATCTAGAGAGCAAACGGAGGCTATCTCGCACAGAGTATTCTATATTATGTAATACTAGAGGCCTGGTGCATGAAAATTCTTGCACTCGGGGAGGGGGGTCCCTCAGCCAGGCCTGCATCCTCTCGCAGTCCCAGAGCCCTCTGCGGGAGGCAACTGGTGGGCCGATCAGGGGCCGGCGCCGGCCAGCAAGCAGCCGGCCTCGTTCCTGTGCCCCCCCTCAATCACGCCTCTGTCGCTGCTGGTTGCCGCCACCCGCCCCCTCTCACCCCCAGCTTGCTAGAATGCACCTCTGCTGGCCTGGCACCACCTGCTCGCCGGCCCCGCCCCCTGCCAACCAGTTGTTCCACTGTTTGGTCGATTTGCATATTACACTTTTATTATATAGGATGTGCATTCTACCATCTTTATGAAACCTGAAAACTCAAGAATGCTTACAGAGTTGTATTTAATTAAGCGTATATCCCCAGTTGAAAAATATTAATACATACATGTGAAACACTATTTTTTTTTTTTTTTTTAGTTTGCAGTGTCATATAGACTCATGAACCATGTACAATGATAATTCCTTGGCTACTCTGAAAGAATAGAAATATTGCACTAGAGAGTACTATTTCATCCGCTGATTCATTATTAGACTCATATGTTCATTCATTGAACACATGTGCCTTATTGATTGCCTACTCTGCAAAACACGATGGGCTCTGTGATATAATGACAAAAATATGACACTAGCCCTCCAATAGCTTACAATGCAAGAAAAGGCACACATTTGTTGAAGATAGTAATACAATCTTGGGTTAGCAAAGAGTTTTGTCTCAAAGTTATCTTGCAGCTGGGGACTCTGTTAGGAAGGATTTTGTGGGCACATCTGGGCTCAGTGGCAAAAACCAGTCTGGTGGAATCGTTATGTGTGAGGTGGGCACAGGAGCAGAGCGTGCACACACTACAATCGGTGTAACTGGGCTTTAACTCCACGGCAGAGTGAGATTATTCCTACCACAGAAGTAAGAGCAATTTTCACAAGAGGCCAGAGCAGGGGTTACTTTGAATTAGGAATACCTGAGAAGCCTTTATGGGGTTAGATAGAGGATTCCTAAGGGGCCCCAGATAGGAAAAGGACAGGTAAGAGTGCAGGAGAGGCTAGAGTGAATGGGCCATAGGGTCTTGGGAGTGAAAAGTTTTAGGTGACCAAAACATTAACGAGAAGCTGTTCTAACAAGTTCCGACTTTATTTTGTAGTAAGTGGGTTATACCTGAGGACACTTGAGAAGGGGTGGGCCTGTGTTTTAGGAAAATCACTCTACCAGCACTTTGAATAGGGGGAGGGTTTAAGAGGAGATGATTGAAAGTAATCTATGTCAAGGAAGGATTGCCACCATCAGGCAAGAGATGGTGATGGGAGGACAAAGACAGCAGCAGTGGGAATAGGAGGAATGGTTGGCAGACATTTTGAGCAAGGATTGACAGGTTTGATAATCGGTTGGAGAGAGGAGTCCAAGTGACTCCAGGGTGTGTAACACTTGAATATACAGGAGAAGAAGAAGAAGGGTTATGATGCGGGCGTGAGGGAGTGCTACTGTGGTGCTGGACATCTTGAGGCAGAGTTATGGCCAAAGTGCATTCAAGGAAGTACCCTGCAGGTATTTAAAATTGTGAGTCTGTGATTCAGAAAAGAAAAAAAAAATGCCAAGGAGAAATCCCATACCCATAATAAGTTCCATTACTATAATTCCTATGGTAGTTCCAAAATTCGAAAAGCTGTAAAAAGTACACATTTAAAAAAAAATTTGGTGCCAAAACTTATTTGGTGATAAACCTGACCTGAGTTGATGTGTGACTAATAATAGACTTTATTGCACTTAGGGTCAATTCTTTTTGCTAAAGAAAATATGTTTAAAAACAGGGTGCTGTCCCTAATTGTCCCAGGCCAAGGGTGTTCTATGTTAAATGATGCATGCACCAAGTTACTTTTAAAATGAAAAAATATTAATCGATTCTGAAATGTAACTGGTTCCAACGTTTTAGTTGAGGCATGTGGATATGTATCAATACGTACACTATTTCTTTATTACGTCACATTTTAAGAAAGTATTATCATAGAGTTAATGGATTTGGCATTAGACACAGTAGGTAAACAGATGTCTCTTTGTGTCTGCAAGTTTGGGGGAATGAAACCACCTTTGCAGTGCCTTTTCCATACACGGATGCTTGGTAAGTTTGTTTAGTCATAAAATTCGGATAATAATGCCTCAGAGAGTTGTTTAAAGAGCTAATGTACAGGATCCAATACACGAGTATTTTGGTAAATGTTAGTTATTATCCCACCCTTTCTTTAATCAACAAAACGTTTTTTTAAAAAAGCATTTTGGGTGAAAAACGTTTTGCTTTCCCAACCTCTGAAATTGCAGTGAAAACAAATGTCTCCCTGGATGGCTGTAAAGGAAGTAGCAGAGAGAACCATGTTTCTTGAGAACTGAGCATGTCGTTGGTGCTCTTAATGCCGTGAGAAGAAAGAATATTCTCTTCCCCTTTCACAGATGCAGAAGCAGATTCTGAGATGTTCAGTAGCATAACAGGCCATCCCTCAGTAAGGGGTGAACCAACTCCTCTTTCCATCCTACCTAGCTCCCAGGGGAGTGTAAGAGACAGCAGGTAACACACCTGGTCAGGGTGTGAAAGACAGAGTCCAGGTACGCTCCTTCCAGCCAGCCACTCCTCAACCTCCCATCAAGACCTCTGGAAATAACAGGCTTCAGCTCGTGAAGCCTGATTTCCAGGCCAGCTGAAAGCTGTCTGTTAATTTGATCAGGACTGGGAGGAGGAAAGGGATGTGGGAGTGAGGTCAGAGCCTGGCTGTTGTGGCATTGAGGGCGAGGGAGGGACATGTTCTGCCTGCTGTAAGCGGGAATTACCTGCCCGAAAGGAAATCAAGTTTATTGTAACTTGACTAAGTACACAGCAACGTAATCCGTTTCTTCCATTTTTGATGTGGATGCTTTAAATGAGAGTCGCATTTTCTTCCTTTCTTCCCAGACCACAAGTGTGGACCTGGCTGCCCTCCTGCCCAGCCTGGGCTCCCATCACGGTTTCTTTCTCTCACTCCAGGCTACCAGGCAGGAAATGTTCCTGGCTATCGGATAAGCCTCCCGCTGGAAGGGGGGAGGTGAGAAGAGGAAAAGGAAAAGAAACAAAGCAAGAAAAAAACTTTACTAGAGCAGCTCGCCCGAGCCCTTGAAGGATCCCAGCCGGTTTCCAGTTTCCTAGAGTCAGGGATCCCACCCCACCACCTCGTCCTCAGGGCCCCCCACCCCCCTCCGGGGCTCCGGGGCGTGTTTTGCAATCTATGCTAATGGGGCTGCCCCGCGGGCGGGGCCGGCTGCCCTGACAGCCCGGAGAGAGTCCCCGGGAGCTGGATGGGCCCGGCCTCCCCGCCGGTGACGGGGTCCCGGTGCTGGTCCATGCTGGTCCCCGCCTTTGTTCTCGGGCGGGAGCCGAGACATGCGCGGCTGACGATGGAAGTGGAGGACTCGGGCGGCGTGGTGCTGACCGCCTACCACTCGTACGCCCGCTCCCAGCCGCCCAGCTCCGAGCCGCGCTGCGCGCCCCGCGCCGCCGCCAGCCACCCGGGCAGCAGGTACTGAGCCGCTCCGGAGGGAGCAGGGCTTTCCGGGGCTGGGGGGTTTCGGCTTGCCCCGGGGTTCTCTGCCTGGGCATCCCTCCACCATCCCTTGAGGGTTGTTTCAAGTTCTGGAGGACAGGGGAGGGAGCCTGCTGTTCTTTGCATTGTTCTTGATTGGAAGTGGGAAGTGCACGAAGTCGCACCCGCCGAGGCTGAAGGCAGAGATCGGTAGCAGAGTTGTGTTCTTTGATACAACTTGGTGATAGCAGGCATATGCCTCATCTTTGCCAGATTCTCCCGTGGAGGTATGGGAGAATTTTTTTAAAAAAGCATTTAAAAGTGAAACACAAGCAGAAAGTAAAAAGGAATTTACAATACATTATCCTAAATCCTGAAATACTATCCAGAGCTTCTTTAGTAACTCCATGCCACCTGAACTAATACGAACTAGATGGAGAGATTCTCCAAAAAGTAAATCTCAGTAGACGTTTATAAACAATTTTATTTATAGATTTAAAAAAAAAACACTTTCAATTGTATAAATACATTGGTATTATTTTATTATTGCTAATGTTGACTATTCTTTAAATGCAATTATAACATTTCTTTTGGGTCAAAAGACCTATAACCACCTCATTATGTGCAGTTTAGATTTAATAAATCAGGAATCTGTGTTAAATTATTCTATCAGTTTCCATCTATTTGATGCAAGATCAAGGCCAATTGAACTTCCATGAACGAAACCAAAGATGTTAGACTTTTAGGAAGTTTCTGTGGGTAGACAAAAGTAGTTCACTGATAAGTAGGATGGTTTGATATCTGACACTTATTTAGGGGAAATTTTATTTGTTTAAATGTTGCTATTTGGCAGGGATGGATCCATTGATGGTTTTCTTTACAAGTGGGGAGTTTGCATATTCATTTTAAGTCATTAACTTTTTCTCATGCTTTTTAGTTATGTGATAATGATTGCTTGTTTCTTAATTTAATGGACTTGTGAGGCTTTCAACAGATTGTGACTTTTATTTCAAGGAATATCTTTTTGGCTAGTTTCCATGACAAGAACAAAATGCCTTGGCATGAGATCTGTTTGGGGCTTGACTAACAAAGAAAATATTGTTTCTTCCAAAAAAGTGCAGGTTGAGTAAAATCTAATTTTTATATAAAGACAACGAGAAAAGAACATTTTTCTTCCAGTCTTAGGGGTTGTGCATATTATTTTAAAGGCTGCTTGAACATACAAACTTGCATTTGTCTTTAGGGTGTTTTCTAAGCATAATCATTGACTCTAATTACTCAAATTATGAGTACGGAATAGATATGAGTGATTTGATGAGAAGCTGGGGACCAGGTTTGTGCATTTTTAGATACGACTTGGCGATAGGAGGCATATGCCTCATCTGGCAGAGCTGTCCTGTCTGTAGCTCCCAGCAGCTGTCTAGGAGCAATAGCCAGATTGTGCCATTTGGGCTACTTGAAACTACATCCGTTTCCAAAGCAAACTGGAGGAGAAGTTCCATTAACTCAGCATGTGGTCCTGTGGAATGATAATACATGAGAGCAGAAGAGTTGTGTGTCAGAGCTAGCTAGCCTTTTACCATGCCAGTTGCCCGTTAGATTTATGTTGCTCCAAGTTTGCATTTTTGGTGACTGCCCTGTACCCTCTCTGTAGGGACCTTTGTGCCACGCACCCTCTGATGCAGGAGATAGGCGACCCCTGCCCCTGCCCTGTTGCAGCTAAATGACTAGAGAATGGCTTAATTCCTTGGTTCCCAGTAACAGCAATCAAAAGGGGGTTCCTGTCTTTAGAGGAGCCAGAGGACATCATCAATCATGAGTCAGATAACAGAAATAATCAAGCCCAAGTTATTAACCTTTGACTCACTAACGACTGATCAATACTTCCTTTCAAGCCAAGGAGCAAGATCTTATTGTTCTCCTTATGAAGAAAGCTCTCTCTCTCTCAAGAAGACCCTTTTCTTTAAATTGCTTACATATGTGTGACATATTTGTGGAGTAGTGACCAGTATGGCACTAGGAAGCATGGACTATTGTATCTAACTTCCTAAGTTTCATTCTTCAGCTCTGGGTGGCATGGGCTCGATTCAAAGCAAACCATCTCCTTATTTTCCAATCCTCCACTCCATCTGACTTTATGGGCTTTTGTTTTCATTTGGCCTGTTTCTCCCACTAAAATATGACCCTCTGTTTCTTCTCTCTTCCCTTTCTCTTCACTATTGTGTCCCAAGTGCCCAGAACAGTGTCTGGCACATTGTAGTAGGTCAGTAAATACTTGGTGAATAAATTAATGAGTTCCTACCACGTATATAAAATGGCAGGGGCTGTAACAGCAGAAGGCAACCTCTTTGCACCTACTATGTGCCAGCAGCGCATTAGGTATTAGGCATACAAAGATGAATGAGATCAAGTCCCTGCCATGAGAATATGGCTCTTTACCTTTCAGACCACTAGGATTTTTAGAAAAGGATGGAAATAAGCAGTAACATTTTGAAATCAAGACATAAATCTAGACTGCCACCTTCCTATTAAGAGACACAGAGAGAGAGAGAGAGAGAGAGAGAGAGAGAGAGAGAGAGAAAGAGAGAGAAGAGAAGAGAAGAGAAGAGAAGAGAAGAGAAGAGAAGAGAAGAGAAGAGAAGAGAAGAGAAGAGAAGAGAAGAGAAGAGAAGAGAAGAGAAGAGAAAGAAAATCAAATGATCCAGCAGCTCAGGCCTCCGCTGCGCCTGCCAGCACTTGCTGAAGCTGAGTAAAGGCTGCTCAGTCGCAAGCTTCTTCCTGTTAATTTTCAACACTGAAGCAGGGTGTCCATTGCAATTTCTTTCGGGCCTGCCCATTTTCTTTTATTAAAGTCAGTAGCCAGTATGAAGCACCAGTTACTCTGGCTTGGGGTCAGACTCCACCTACATCCTTTACAGCCATGTGGCCTTAGGCAACTTGCCTCAGCTGCTTAGAATAGTGTAAGCCTCTAGTTGTTAGCTGTATTATTACTATGATCACTTTTAACCACAGTTGTTGATGTAAGGAGGAGAGTAAGATAGTCTTGGTACCAATCCCTAAAACTTGCTCATGCAGGAAAGAGACTCAAGAGTACTAAGTATTTGTTGGGAGGAGAAGTAATTCTTTTTTGCAAACATTCTGTCCTTTACATTTTATCCTGTAAAGAAAAATGAGAATGAAGGCTTATACATTCTCAGTTCTGTTACAACAAATGGTTGGAATTGTCTTTAGAATCATGTGCCTTTTATAGAGGCTAAGCTTCTACACCGTCATTCAGAATCCATGGTGAACATGTTGACATACATACAAAATAACTTCACTTACAAAGTGAAAAGAAGCCGAAGAGAAAGCTGGATATCTTCAAAGATCTTCTAAGTTATATACAGATAAAGTATACCACATTTTTCTGTGAAGGTGTAGTGTTAAATGGCCATGAGTATTTCTTATGTTTATCTCATTATGCCATAAACTTCCCGAGAGAGGATAAAAATAGAAGAAGCAAAGAACCAACTCTTCCTCAAAAACAAACATAGAAGCTAACCAAGGTTATCCTGGGCATTCTAATTCTACAACAACGTTAAACTTTTGTAAAGGGGATGTGGTTTCCTCATATCATAACTAGAATGAGAATGATTATATTAAAATAATGACTGGAAAGTAACTATTTTGTAGAAAAGACTAAGTTTAGGAACTTTTAATGACATGTTAACTGGTACTTTCCTGGATTGAAATTAATGAAAAGACATTTCTGTGAGCTTATGGGCATATACATCAGCACAGCAGTTGGACTTTATCTAGAGGATTCAGAAATAATAAGGGAAATAGGAGTCTTAAGAGAGAATAAGATATTTATAGGTCACTATGTTAGGGCTGAAATCAGAGTTTGTGTCTCCGGTTTCTCTTCACAGTGTGCCCCTGCTGAGAGGGGTGCCTCCCTGTGTAGAGCGAGTGGAAAACATCTGGCACATTTCCTTTGATCGTGTCGTTTGCCCAAACATTTGGCCAGTTGCTTTGTCCATTTTTAACCTACTCAGTCCTCCCCGATCATTAATCCTTCGTGTGTCCACAAAATTTAGAGAACTTAGGATGTTACAGAGTCACTTTCATGAGGATAAAGATGACATCTTTTTCTTAACTTTTACTTTGATACAATATTAGACTTACAGAAAACTCTCAAAGGTAGTTCAGTGAGTTCTGTGTAAGCTTCTCCCAGCTTCCTCTATGTTAATATTTTGCAAAACCACAGTTCCATTATAAAACGGAAAAATGAATACTGGTAAAACGCTCTTAACTAAACTATAGGCTTTTTCCTGGTTTCACCAGTTTTCCACTAGCACTGGAATTCAGTTCTGTTGTAGAATTGAATCCAGGATGGATTTACTCATGCCTCCCAAACCTCCACCAATCTGTGACAGTCTGTCCTTGTGTTTTATGACCATGGTGCTTTTAGAGTACCGATTGGTTGTTGCGAAGAAGTCTCTCAACTTGGATTGGTCTCATAGCCTATCATGATTAAACTGAAGATATGCGTTTTGGGTGAGAATTCTGCATAATGATGTTGGGCCCTTCTCAGTAACATCATGTCAGGGGTACGTGATGTCAGTATGTCTCTCTAATGTTGATGTTAACTCTGATCACCTGCTTACGGTGATGTCAGCCAGGGTTCCCTATTGTACAAGTATAATTTTCCCCTATGTAGTTAATATATGAGAATGATCATGGGGGAGTTACTGTACACCTTTAAAAAGTCAACCAAGTAAATGTAAAAAGGCATCAATAGTTATTTAACCTACTCTTTCCCCCACAGTTTTGTGATAGAATGGTTTACTTTTTTTTCTGGTCTGAGTTCGTGAAACCTATAAAAAGAAATTCTCTAATTTTCAAAGTTTCATGATTCTTTGGAAGGAACATTTTATTATTGGATTAAAAGAAAAGTAATCACAAAGATGCTAAGTGAAATTCTGCATCAAGAGGGTAGTTACTAGCTCTGGCCAGTTTTGCTCAGTGGTTTGATTCCTGGTCAAGGGCATGTACCTCCTATCTTGGTTGGCTGCAGGCTTGATCCCTGTCCAGTCAGGACACATGCAAAAGGCAACCC
Organism: Cnephaeus nilssonii; assembly: GCF_951640355.1. Taxonomy (NCBI): domain Eukaryota; kingdom Metazoa; phylum Chordata; class Mammalia; order Chiroptera; family Vespertilionidae; genus Cnephaeus; species Cnephaeus nilssonii. The sequence continues at coordinate 60,149,462 of NC_137082.1, forward strand.
ATCGCTGTTTCTCTCTCACATGCAATGTTCCTCTCTCTCCCCTCCCCTCCCCTCCCCTCTCTCTTCTCCCTCCACTCCACTCTTTCTAAAAAAATCAATGGAAAAAATACCCTTGGGTGAGGATAAGAAGAAAAGGAGGGTAGTTGTTAATCTCACGTTGCGGGGGTCTGTTAGTGAGGCTATGGAGGCTTTCTGTTTTCTTAGAACTGTTTCTCCTGATGGAAAACATATTTCCCTTCTAGTGTTCCTAAGATGTTACTTGCACATTTGCAAATGTGTTACAATGAAAGCAAACGTTCTAATTTGCATATAATCAAAATTTCTTCTCATTCCATCCTTAAACCAAACTATTTAATTTCTAAAGTAATTTCTGTTCTCTGTTTTCTCAATGTATGGTCTCTAGATATTAGTTCCAGCAAAGAATAAAAGTGAAATGTTTTGTAGCAAAGCAAAGGAAGGGAATAAAATGTTTCTTTGATGAACATTTTGGGAATAAAGTTTATCCACTTAAGCAATAGAGTGTTTGTTTTGCCTTTAAGTCTCTGTATGAAAAGTCAGACGTAGCCTTAAACAATGTAGAAATGACCCTTTTTTAATGACTCATTAGTAAGACAGTGTGGTTTATGGTACTATAGTAAAGGCATCTATTGAGATGTGTAAGTTTGCTTGTCTTAATAGTAAATAGCTTATATTGGTGCATTGTTTGATTTCTTATATAACTAAAGTATTATCTGTCATTGTTGTTATTTTCCCCTTATTTTCAGGCAGTCCTGAAAGCCTTTGGCAGTGCTCTGTTCTTTTTACTCTGGCTATTTTTAACATGCTTTGTAATCTACTTTTGATTAGATAATTAAGCTTGTTAGAACTGTGTAAAGAAAATGCTGTTCAAAGGACTAAAATGTGTAATTTAACAAAAGATTTTGATAGCATTTATGTCGGTTTCTTTGAGTTTTTTTTGGTTTGCTGGTTTGCTTTCAGTTCCTTGCTATGCTCTGGTTACTTGGGTTAGTGAGTTTCAGATCATGTGTCCTTCTTCATCCCATGAAGTTTCATGTGTCCATTTCTTTGTGATTACTAGAGGTGTACATCAAAACAAAATAATAAAGTTGCTTTATTCTCTTAGATGGGAACTAAAGAAAGCAGTGGATTGTTTTCATCTTCTTAAATATCTAGGGGTTATGAGACATTCTTTGAGTATCAAATGTGTTAAATCACTCCTCACTAAATGAATATTTTTGACAAAACTATCCTTTTGACAGGCAGTGAGTGCCAAGTAATTCCAAGGGTGGGAGAACATGCTCTACGTGTCACTTAGAGAACCAGCTGAGGGTCTCATGTTACTCTTAAAACTAATTAAACCTGTGCATTCCATTTCTGATCCCTAGATGAACAGATGATGGCTGCACACAAACACACAATACAAAGGACAGGAAAGAGAAACGGAAATCAGAGACAGAGTAGTATGTAGTTGTTTTGAAATTGTCAAACACTTGTGATTTATTTGTACTATTTTAGTAATTCTAAGTTGTGGTACTGATTATCTTTTATGTATAAGAGATAAGTCTTTACATCTCTATCTGTACATCTGTAATGTATAAATAAGATAATTCCTTTGACATTTCCTGTTCAGTATTCATTTATGAAATCACTTTAGAAAACACTGGCTATTGCATTTATCTTTCTACAAAGTTCCTAAAAAAAGGATTTTATCTTTACAGATGAGTAGAGAAATCTGACAGGTGTTTAGAAAAAATGTTAAGCGTACGTACTAAAATGACATTATAGCTAATAATAAGATATTTGATGTCTTTCCTTCCCACTTTTCCCTATCTTCATTACCACACTGAAAAATTCACACAGTAGATGAAGTTAACATGTCAATGGTTGGGACTAAACCTTTATTTAAGTGGCAGGAGATAAAAAGCAAAACAAAAGAGAATAAACATAGTCAAAGAAGTAAGGACTAAACTTCTGAAGAATTCCTTAATCCTAGTAGCCAAAAGAGTTTTCACCTGCCATAACAGTAATTATTTGGTAATTAATCATGCATTGTCTGGTGGTGTCTGCTTTAAAAAGAAGGCCTAGTTTTATTGATACCTTAACTGAGCTTGACTTGACATACAAGACTTCATTTAGTCCTTACAACAGTCCTATGCCAGGAAGGAACTGAGGCCCAAAATCACACAGTGAGGTAATGAGAGAGCCAGGATTCCCTCCCAATCCTTCCAAAACTGGTGCTTTTTAAACCTGTTATTTCAATCTTGAAACATTACTTAATATATTATGTATTTAGTGTTTTTCTGCCTGAATTTTGTTGTAGGTTTATTGAGAGCAGGGTCAGTATTATTGTATCCCCCTTAGCAACCAGCATCAACAACTTCCACATGGTAGATGTTATAAATGCTTAGTTTTGATTTAGTCTTTCCTTTTGCAATCATTCCTACACTGTTTTAATGAAATATGCATGAAGTAGGTTAAGTGTGAATGCATATAAATAGTTTATTAGAAAAACGTTATCATTTGAAAGAACAGCAATTACAAGATTTTTTTTTTAATTTTAGAAACTTTTCTTGCCCTTCATACAGTCTTATTTAGGTAAGAATATTTTAAAATAGACAGAATGTGCTAGAGAAGTCATTCAACTTGACCAGGAAAGTGAGAGCCAAGCAATCTGTAACAGGAAATCTTCCTTTGGCTTTTTTGGGCAGAAGCAGGGAGGGCAGTTTTTAATCCTTTAATCCTTAGGTTTATGTTCTTAGTAACTTGCTCTTAGAATTTTTCATTTTAGTTTTAATAATTGCTTTCTTTAGCTACTAAGGTAGATTTCTGTGGTTAAAAAATATATATATACCCTGACTGGTTTGGCTCAGTGGATAGAGCATCAGCCTGCAGACTGAAGGGTCCCAGGTTCGATTCCAGTCAAGGGCATGTACCTCGGTTGTGGGCACATCCCCAGTAGGGGGTGTGCAGGAGGCAACTGATCGATATTTCTCTCTCATCAATGTTTCTAACTCTCTATCCCTCTCCCTTCCTCTCTGTAAAAAATCAATAAAATATGTTTTAAAAAAAGTATATTTTACTCTGTTCCTTGCTATATGACTTATAACATAAGAATTCTTAATGTATTTTGAGAAAACACTCCATAAGAATTAATGGGGCCTTCTTCTCTGTCTCCCAATATTCAGTCAGGTTTTTACCTTATCTCTATTTGAAACCAACCAAAGGACCCAGCCAGGTCCTGGACCATACCTTTGTGAAGATCAGTTCTGTTCTAAGTCTTGCTCAGAAATTTAGGATAAGATAAGATAGGTTGTGGCCATCCGGACCCAGGACCCATCTCTAGTCTCTCATAAGCCTGGGCACAGTTCTTATCCATCAGTGACCTTGGAGCCATGGATGATGCCACACCTAGATTGGGCTTCAAGGGTTTCTGTTTAGAAAACAAATCCAGGGCCCATTATAGTCTGGACTTGAATCTTCTGGGGAAGTCAGAATCAGAATGGCCTCTTGGCTCTGGTCACTTGTTTATTTTTTAAGGTATTCATTTTGATAAACTTTGGTTCTCAGGACACCAGAGCTACAGAGATTGGACAGTTATTTTAGTTACTATACGTAAAAAGAGTGGTCTGGCTCCTTGGCAAATTGCATGTCTTTAGAAGTCTTCTCTAACTGTTCTTATCAGCCAGGTTGCTCAGAGTGTGTTATCAATGGGAACCCAGCATCATGGAGATCCAGTCATGAGTGAGGACTGCAAGGAACAACCCCTGTGATGCAACTGGGAAGAGAGTATGGAACAGTGTCTCCCTGGAGCCTCAGAAGGAATAACCCGCTTGTTGAGCCAGGCCCTGACTACCATCTGCTGCCCCCTGGTCACCAGCTCCCATTACCAGGGGACTGAGGCCCACAACATGGTCCAGAGTGTTCTGGGAGCAGCTAGGCCAACAGCAAGGAGATCATGGATGAGGGGGAAACTAGCTTTCTCACTGGGAAACAGTAAGAACTAGCGTAGACCTAGAGAAAAGGTGGTGATGGTTGTGAGAAAGGCATTTCCTTAGCTTCCTTTCAAATACTATTACAACTATCCGTGCACATTATCTCCTTAAGTTTTACGTGGAGCGTCTGGAAAACACACTGGCTGCAGCTTCTCATTGGAATCTTAAAGGAAAACATTTGCTGACCTCCATAGAGTAAGCAATTAAATGGGGAAAAAGCTGACTAAGTTTCCGCACATTCTGTTTGGAAAACCAGAGGATGGCTGGCCCCTGTGATTTTTCACATACCACAGCCTAACTTCTTTCCCTCCTCGTTTGTAAAGCTCAGTGATTACGAGGTTGACTTGGCAACGGTTTTTGTGAAATCTGAATTGTGCTTAGTTGCAGAAAGATCGGCTCTAGAGAACGCCCACCTCTCCCAGCGGCTGGAAGCGTGTATGGAGCTGGAGACAGCAGGCCAGGCCGTGCTCTGCCTGTTCGAGGCTGTGTCATCCTCTGCGGGGCAGGGAGTCAGCACCAGCTAAAACAACATGAGTCATTGCTTAGAAGAAGCCCCAGTGAAGCTGATTCTGATTACACCAGTCCTAAACAAACATGGAAGTACTTTTATCCAGTTCTTCTTGTGAGAGTTAAAAAAAAAAAATTAGCACCAATTCTCTTATAGTTCGTGGAAGTTGCTACTCAGAGGACTTCCTTATGTCTTAAGAAGGAGCTCTCTTCAGCTAACCACATTTTACTCTCTTCTGTCTCTTCCCTTCCCCGCCCTGCTCATACTGGATTCAGATCATTGCTGTTTTCATCTGGCTTCAACACTATTGGGTTAAAATCTATAAAATAAAATTGTAATGCTGTAACTGTTTGATCATTCTGTTCCAGGTTCCCCCAGTTTCTGGAGTATAAAAGATGGTTTTAAGCAGGACCATGACTTGGGGTAGAGAAAAAATTTAGAGGGCTAATGCCATTCTTCAAGGAAAGGTGATGAGGGCCTAAACTAGGGTCCTGGGAATGTGGGTGAAGGAATAATAGATTCTGTGGGAGAAACAAGCAATGAAGTTGGTTTGATTTGGTGATGAAGTGTCTACTGGGGACTAGGAAAAATAACTTGGGTTTCTGTTTTGGAGTGGTATTAATTAAAATTGAGAATTCTGGTGGATGAGTATTTCATGAATGAAGTCACTGAGGCATAGAGAGGTTATGCAACATTGCAATCCGTTTAGTAACTGGTGAGTCAGGATTCAATAAAATCAGGTAATTCCAGTCTGAATAGAAAAGAGTGATGCTATTTGGTTCATTAATTCATTTCTTAATTCAGCAGATGATCTTGGATGACCTACTTCACCGGTCACAAACTAAGGCATCTACAGTTGCCCGGCCAGGAGCGTATTGTGTGAAGTCAGCCAGGTATAGACGTTGGAAGTGGTAGGGACTGTGAACAACAGGAGGCCTCAGGCTTCATTTAAAGGAGGCAGCTACTCCTTACCTCCAGCCAGTTGTTTTCACATGGGTTCTGTATTATCAGATTTTCCAGTTTGTCAAGAGAAGCAGACTTTTATTTGAAATCTTTCAATTTGGGAGAAGTGTGTAGAAAGAGTTGAGTTCTAGACATGCTGTGTTTGAGACAGCTGTGATACCTCCAGCAGTCAGGAATTTGAATGTAGTTTCAGGAGAATAATTTGGGGGCAAGTATGGATTTAGAAGTCCTCAACGCAAGTGTAGATGGGGATGCCCATGGAAAGGTAAGAAGAAAACAGGAGGACCAGGAACTCCAGCATTTAAAGAGTTGGTGGAAGAGTCAGCAAGGAGGAGCTGGCATAGACGAAAAGTCAGAGGAGAGGAGAGTCTGAGACACCAGAGGAGGAAGGCGAATGGGCAGGATTATCAGTCAGTCTGTTCTTACTACGAGTTGATGTACTGATTCCCTTGCATGGAAAGGTTCACAAACCTCAATAATAAGAGCTATAACAAGTTCAAAGAATAATATTTTTTTTAAAATATTTTTAATTGATTTCAGAGAGGAAGGGATAGGGAGAGAGAGATAGAAACATCAGTGATGAGAGAGAACCATTGATTGGCTGCCTCCTGCACGCTCCCAACTGCATCGAGCCTGCAACCCAGGTATGTGCCCTTGACCTGGAATCAAACCATGACCTGCTGGTTCATAGTCGATGCTCAACCACTGAGCCAACTGGCCAGGCAAGAATAATTTTTGAAAGTCCAAATGGGCTATGACTTTTCTGTAAGAAAAATTGGCACTAGAGGAAAATCCTAGGACTTTCCTACTGCTAATCACTTTAATGGCTCTAATTAAAAAGGTAAAAAGAAGTATTTTACTTCCATTTTCCAGATTTTAGTGATATTTTATTAGCATAATAATTATTCCACTTCTTCGGTTGTTTGTTTTTTAATATTTTGTTTGCTCTTATGACATTTGGAAACTTCTGAAATACTTATCAAACTTCACCAGAACCACCTGTGATTTTTGTGGGAAAGCAATTAGTACCCATTTAGATTTATGACATAAAAGCATTTTCACACCTACAAGTTAAAACTTGGTTCACATGTCAAAAATTATTTATAACTTTGCTCAGATACAATTTTTTTCAGTGTATTTAAGACACCTTCTTCTATGAACAAGGACAACAAAGGATCTATTTATTTGTAGGGTTCTACATAACATCTATTCTCCCTGCCTGAGTTTAGAATCAACTGAACGGAGGCAGGCAGTGGAAATCAGAAGAGCACCTTCCTTACAGATCAGGTAGGTTGGAGAACATGGCTTGGTGTTTGCAGTAGCCTTCACCTCTGACCTACAACACAGGCCTCCCCACAGACACAGACCGCTCTGTACCCACAGCGAGGCAGAATGCAGTCCTGGACAGATGAGTTCTGCCCAGCTCTTTCTCCAAACGCCCGAACCAGGTACATCGCTCCTTCTGCCCTAAGGATAAACAATCCAGATGGAAAGAGGAAAGCAGGTTTTTCTGGTGGGAGGCTTTCCACACAGAAGCCTGTGGTCAGGGAAGTGGAGGCCCCTCTATAACATTCTCTGCTGCCTTATCTCCTTTCCAGTTCATCCCGCAAGTCAGGTCCTGTTACCCCACATAGCTAAACCTGGGCTCAGACCCAGGTCACAGGATTTCAGAACAGTGACTTGCATAACACCCTGGGAGGCTATGCCCCCGAGGTCTGTGGTTAAATGAAATAATCCCATTTAAATTCATTGGGAAGGTAGTTAGGGAAGAGGCAATAATGAAATAGCCAACAAAAGGCTTCTTTCTGGCTAGATAGACAAGGAGACCTAGACAAGGTTGCAATGGTGCTACCAAATGGTTGTTTGGCCATAGTCAAGTCATTAAATTCTTTGTTACTTCGTTTCTTCGTTTGTAAATCCAGTGTAGCAAATCCTGCCATTCTATTCCTTAGACCAGGGCTGGGGAATATCTGGCCCATGGAGCCATATAAGGCCCATGAAATCATTTGGTCTGGCCTTGCCAAGGCATTAGGGGTGAGTTAACTCAATGTTTGACCAAATAGAGCAGGCTAATTTTTAAGTTGATAATTTTATATGTTTCTCGAATGATGTTATAAACATCCACATGGCCCTTGGCAGAAAAAAGGTTCCCACTCCTGACTTAGAGGATTACTAGTAAATGAGCTAATTCATAAAAGCACTCTGAAGCAGCATCATGTTATAGTAACAAAATGACAGTTATTATTTGGGATGAAAGTATTACTTCAATAATTAACCTTTTGCACTCTGATGTTGAGTGTGACTCGACACGGTTAGCATTAGAATAAAGGAATCGAGAAAAAAGCAAGCGAGTGCAAAGGGTTAAAAACAAACAAACAGGGAAACCAGACTGTTTTTCTGAATGTTTACTTTTAAAGAGCAGATGCTTTAGAGCCTAGCAGATGTGGATTTAAATCCCAGAGTCCTCCACTCATCACCTGTGTAAACCTGGACAGGGATTTGATCTTTCTGAACCTTGAAGAGGATCAGAATGTGCCACCCCAACATATGCCACTTTGGCATAAAGGTAATTTTGAGGTGAAGGCGGTTGGAAGTCAGCAGATGCAGGAAGAGTTCTCTGTCCTCCCTTCATTGCCTAAAAGCAGGATATAAATACCCTCTGAGGAAGGTGTCCCTCCCCCCAATAGGGAGAGAAGAATGACTTCCATCATCAAAGATGGGCAAGATGAGCTTGCGTAAACAGGACTTACCAGAATAGCTCTTAGCTTGTTTCTCCCACATATTTCCTAGTCATTTCCCCACAATTTATCATCCATTGAAGCCACATCTCTCCCTTATTTAAGAAGCACATAAAAGCTTCTATCTGCTTCTTTGAGTTTTACTTATTTTCTGTAAATTCTTCTGCATGTAAGTATTAATAAAATTGGTGTGCCTTTAAAAAAAAAAGAGAGAGAGAGAATTCTGGTGGATGAGCAAATTGTGGATGAGGAGATGAGTTTAACATGTGGAATTTTGAGCTAAGTGTGTATGCCCAGCAGGTAGTTGGCTATACAATTAGAAACCGGAGGGAGATCAAAGCTGAAAGTTCTCAGCTCTTTATTCACAGGAGACTTCAGCATTTGGAGATAGATACTACTGGGACCTGGTAATATCTGGCAGGAGAACATAGAGTATCTATAGAGGCAGTGTCTATAGTGGAACAAAGATGAAACCTGGAGCAGAAGCAATTCCAATCAGGGAAGGGAAAAGCATCAAGAACCTTTGATGGAGACCGAAAGGATATCATTCCAGAAGGCAAGGCATTAGATTCAGAAAGAGTGGACACCCATATGAAGAGTAGCTAATGACGGCCTTGGCTGGTTTGGCTCAGTGGATGGAGCGTCAGCCTGCAGACTGAAGGGTGCCAGGTTTGATTCTGGTCAAGGGCACATGCCTGGGTTGTGGGCTTGATCCTCATTGTGGGACGTGCAGGAAGCAGCCGATCAATGATTCTTCTCATAATTGATGTGTCTATCTCTCTCCCTCTCTCTTCCTCTCTGAAATTTATATATATACTAGAGGCCCAGTGCATGATTGAATCATGCACGTGTAGGGTCCCCTACACGCTTTCGCTTTTGATCACGGGGGAGCTGGGTGCCTGTCTGCTGGTGCCAGAGCAGATAGGCACCCAGCTCCACCACTTTTTTTTTTTTTTTAGGTTTTATAAAATTACATTAAGTGTCTTTTAATGTAAAAATATTTACATTGAACACCCGCCCCCATCCTTGCCCCTTCTCTACAGATCACATCCATTTTTAAATTTTTTCCTTTTTTTAAAAAAAAATTTTTGTTAATCCTCACCCAAGGTTATTTTTCCATTGATTTTTATTTTAGGGAGAGTGGAAGGGAAAGGGAGAGACAGAGAGCAACGTCGAGGTGAGAGAGACACATTGATTGGTTGCCTTCTGCTCGAGTCCTGACCAGGGCCCGGGCCGGGGAGGAGCCTGCAATCAAGGTACATGCCCTTGACCAGAATTGAATCCGGGACCGTTGGTCTGCAGGCTGACGCTCTATCCACTGAGCAACACTGGCCAGGGCCAGATCACATCCTTGATGGGCAGCCGAGGAAGCAAGAGCTCAGCTTCACTTGGGCCACTCCTCCAGGCGGCTAGGCCCTGGGCAGCGGGGACCGTGGCAAATCTGTCCCTGAAGGTTCAGAGGCAACATGGCCAGCTAAGCACCACAGCTGGAATGGGACAGCGGCGCCACAGTTCAGGAAACACACAGGACACAGTCAGAGGTGGAAGACATCTTGGGTAAGAGGAATAGAGGAGGTATGAATGAATCTGTGAATCTCAGGCCTCCCCTGCGGCTGCCTGGACCCCAGGCTCCTTTGAATCCAGTTTTTGATGCTGTAGACACAGGCTGCCCAGCTTCTGCAGATCCTCTGAAGGACCGTTCCTAAGATCCTCATCGTTTCTTAGAAATTCTCTCACCGCTTCCAGCAGAGTTAGGATCTCTTCTGGCAACACCTCTTGTTCTTTAGCTTGAAGATAAATCTCTTGAAGTTTTTCCTTTAGAAATTCCATTTCGATTTCATGGACGTGGCTCTCACGCAGGTAAATGCCTGTTTCATAGTCACACCCATCTCGATGATCTTCCTCGGGGATGAGGACGGCCCAGTCCGATGTCAACAGCTCTTCTATTCTGGAGTACGCCTCCACAATCTCTGGGATATTACGGAATTATTCAGAAAATGTTAAATCTTTATCTGGAAATCTCGAAGCCACATAGAAGATACCTTCCTCTCTGAAGAGTGCATGATATCGTTAGGACACTTAATCACCTCTGTGACTTTCTTTCGATCAACCAGGAAGTGATCGCAGGCGTTGATGAGGTTTAAAAGAGCCACTGCATCACATTCCTCGGGTCCTGCTTTGTCCGCCAGTCCGCGGGGCATGAAGGCCTTGGCCACCTCCCAGGCGTCCGCGGGCCAGCGGCCCGGCCGGCAGTTGCCCCAGTGGACGTCTCCGTTTCTGTTGCTGTGATGTTTCAGGATCCCCCGTTTCCACTCCGCGCACACCTGGCACTGAGGCTGGAACTGGCGGCTGCGCGGGCTGCACCTGGAGCTGCCGCGGCAGGTGGCGCCCGGGCCCAGGCCGGGGGCACAGGCGAGCAGGCCGCGGTGGAAGGCCAGCATCTCCCGGCCCACGAAGCCCTGCAGGCAGCTGCCGCCTTCATGCAGTTCTTGTACTTGGCGCAGTTGAGGCGAACCGCCAACTCCGACAGCACCATCTCCCACTCCTGCCGCAGAGGCAACGGGGGCGGGGCGGGCGGCCCCAGCTCCACCACTTTTGATGGTCCGCGGCCTCTGAGGGGGGCTACCCTGCTGTTGAGAGGCGCAGGGGGCGGGGCTCCCACCCCCTGTGCCTCTCAATGGCCAGATCCTCGGCCGCTGAGGGGGCTGCCACGGACACCCAGCTGCGCCTCTCAACCGCAGGGTAGCCAGGTGTCTGTGGCAGCCCCCTCAGTGGCCGCGGATCTGGCCATTGAGAGGCACAGGGGGTGGGAGCCCCGCCCCCTGCGCCTCTCAACAGCAGGGTAGCCCCCCTCAGTGTCAGCGGATCCGGATCCGTGCCTCTCAATGGCCGGGATAGGCCACCCAGAGTCCCGCCCCCCAGCCTCCCGCCGCCCAATCATGGGCTTGGTGGAGTGATGGTAATTTACATGTTATGCTATTATTAGATAGGATATATATATATATATATATATATATATATATATATATATATATATATATATTTAAAAAGAGTAGCTAATGACTAATAAGGTGAAGACTGAATATTGTCCACTGGACTTGTAGCATGGATAGCAATGAAGATCTTTGCTAGCGTGTCTTTAATAGAGTCATAGAGGTGGAAGCCAGTTTGCCACAGGTTGAAGAGTGTGAGGTGAAAAAATAGAGACAGCAAATAGAACCTATTATAAAATTTTAGCTTTTGAGAACTAACCAAAAACTATAAATCTGATAAAGTCAGGAAAGAAACATAGCATTTATAAAATGTAAGACTTACTTCAGCTGGTGTGGCTCAGTGGATTGAGCATCTTCCCATGCACCAAGAGGTCACTGGTTGATTCCTGATCAGGGCATATGCCTGGGTTGTGGGCTCGATCCCCAGTAGGGGGCGTGCCAGGAGGCAGCTGCTGGATGTTTTTCTCTCATTGATGATGTTTTCTAAATCTCCCTCTGCTTACCTCTGTCTCTAAGAAAAAAAAATTCAATAAAAATTTAAAATGTAAGACTTAAACACATTTAGTCCTCTATTTATATCCTTTGATAATAACGTTCTTGCATATAGGATGAAATTTTATCGCTAGTCCCATAATAGTATATGAGCATTGTTAGGACCAAAACATGTCTATTTCCTTCATTGCTGTATTCTCAACCACCTTCCCCCTCCCCCATTAAAGGGCATGACACTCAATAGTCTTAACAAGTGGTGGCTGAATAAACAAAGTGTTGGTTGAAATGTGGAAATGTGGCCTCTCCTTGGGTTGAGAAGCTATCAGAGAAATCTTAAAAATCTGAGCATCACTTCCTTTGTGAAGTCTTCCCTGACTGCCTCCCACCTCAATCTAAGTTGGTCCCTTCCATCTTTGTGCCTCCTCTACCTCATACGTTCTTCTAGTATTGCACGTATCTCACAATGTGCTTGTGTAGCTGACTTCTCTAAAGACCAGGAGTTTGCTGACACCCAGGACCATGTCTTACTCATCTCAGTATCCCTGGCTAATTCAATGCCAGGTACATATATGCTTATTGAGTAAATGAACAATTCATTAAATAGTAGTGAAGATAATAATCCTACTATATATGTGATGAGATGTTCATAATTTTCTATTATTTTGACCCTAGAAATATTAGAAATCTTGGATTGGTATTCTGTTAGAGAATATACTGTTCTGAACTTACCTAATATGTGCTTTTCCAGAATTCACTAAATTAGTCTTTATTAATAGGATAACATAAACTCTTGGTAATGTGTTATGAAGTGAAGAATAATTAATAAAAATAAAAACTGGAACAATTAAAAATGAGCATGTCTTGACATGTAAAACTAAGAGCAACATGGATAATAAATAGGTAAATATACCCTTCATTGTTAAAGATTAAATTTTGCTTAAGGGTCATTTCACTCATTAAAATAAGAATTCAAATTCATTCTTACAATAAAAGTGAACTTGAACAAACCTCTATTGAGCCTTTATATGCCATATACCATATCAGGTTCTGGGGCACAAAGATGGTTAATAGTCCTTTGAAGAAAATAGATGAACTCATTAACAGGTTATTTCAGCTACATCTAAAGCATGGCTCCTTTGAGGGCAGCTGTGATATCTCTCTCTCTCTCTCTCTCTCCCTCTCTCCCTAGCATTAGCCCACCAGCCAAGAATGAGCACTCAGTATTTGAATGGTTGAAAGAATGATTGAGAAAAAATGCATGAGGTGCTCTAGGAGAGCAGAGAAGGTGTAACTAACACTTATGAGTTACACTGGTGAGAGTGAGAGAGGGGTTAAGAAAACTTCTGGGAGGAGTTGATAACTAACTTAAGTCTTTAAAAGTTAATAGAGGGGGCCCGGCCGGGGTGTCTCAGTGGTTGAGTGTTGACCTATGAACCAGGAGGTCATAGTTTCTGGTCAGGGCACATGCCTGGGTTTCGGGCGGATACAGGAGGCAGCTGATCAATGGTTCTCTTTCATCATTGATGTTTCTATCTCTCCCTCTCCCTTCCTCTCTGAAATAAAAAAAATATATATATATACTAGAAGCCCGGTGCACGAAATTCGTGCACGGCGGGGGGTTGTCCCTCAGCCCAGCCTGTACCCTCTCCAATCTGGGACTCCTGGAGGGATGTCCGACTGCCCGTTTAGGCCCGATCCGGATCGGGCCTAAACGGGCAGTCGGACATCCCTCTCACAATCCAGGACTGCTGGCTCCCAACTGCTTGCCTGCCTGCCTTCCTGATTGCCCCTAACCGCTTCTGCCTGCCAGCCTGATCACCCCTAACCACTCCGCTGCCAGCCTGGTTGATGCTTAACTGCTCCCCTGCCAGCCTGTTTGCCCCCAACTTCCCTCCTCTGCCAGCCTGGTCACCCCTAACTGCCCTCTCCTGCAGGGTTGATCACCTCCAACTGCCCTCACTTGCAAGCCTGGTCCCTCCCAACTGCCCTCCCTTGCAGGCCTGGTCCCTCACAACTGCCCTCCCTTGCAGGCCGGGTGCCTCCCAACTGCCCTCTCCTGCTGGCCATCTTGTGGTGGCCATCTTGTGTCCACATGGGGGCAGGATCTTTGACCACATGGGGGCAGCAATATTGTGTGTTGCAGTGATGATCAATCTGTATATTACTCTTTTATTAGATAGGATAGAGGCCTGGTGCACGGGTGGGGGCCAGCTGGTTTGCCCTGAAGGGTGTCACAGATAAGGGTGGGGGTTCCCTTGGGGCATGGGGCGGCCTGAGCGAGGGGCCTGTGGTGGTTTGCAGGCCAGCCACGCCTCCTGGCAACCCAAGGGGAGGCCCTGGTATCTGGAATTTATTTTCCTTCTACAGTTGAAACTTTGTAGCCTGGGGCGGCAGCCATTTCTGTGGCAGTTAATTCACCTTCTACAATTGAAACTTTGTAGCCTTAAGCAGAGGCCTGAGACCGGCCAGGGTGTGTGGAAAGCTTTGCTTCCCCTGTTGCCGCCTGCTCTCTCAAGCTCCATTCTGCCGCCATTTGTTTGAATTTGTTTACCTTCTATAATTGAAACTTTGTAGCTTGAGTGGAGGCTTAGGCCTGCAACGACTATGGAAAGCTTGACTTGCTCTGTTACCTGGGAAACCTTGCTTTCTGTGGCTGTAGCCATCTTGGATTGGGGTTAATTTGCATACTCGCCCTGATTGGCTGGTGGGCGTGGCTTATGTAGTGGAGTGATGGTTAATTTGCATATTACCATTTTATTAGAGAGGATTTTTAAAAGTTAGTAGAGGGAATGAGAGAGGGAGGAATGTTTCTGGCAGAAGAATCAGTCTGAGGAAAAGGGACAGCAGCATGCAGCCAGTCGAAATTGCTGGTATGACTAAGGCCAGGTAATGTGAAAGTAGAGGGAGGGTAGAGACCACTTCCTGTGCACTTGGGTAACGATTAGGGTCAGACTGAACTCAGTTACATGCCCAGTTTCTTAATTTGGATAATGAAGAGGTTCAATTAGTTGACCTCTAAGGTCTCTTCTAACACTTAAATTTTATTTTCTCTATTATTAAGTTGGAAATGAAGGTAATTAGAAAATCCTATATATTTAACCAAAACATGGTTTCAGACCTGTACAAATTTTATAACAACACCCTTCCTGTTCTCATTTAACTTTGCTTATTTAATCTCTTGAATACTTATGCTGTCTGGTAGTAAGCATAAATTGTTTTCTAATTTCAGTGCCTGCAATTACTCTAAGTAGAGTTTGCCTTATTTTAATCAAGCTACCAAAGTCAGGATCATATATTAGTAAGATGTTAATCTTTCAGTTTTTCTTTGAAAAATAATAGCCTGTCCAATAAGCAGAACTGATCTTTAGATGATTATAAATTTGGAGGCCAATTAATAGAAATGTTAGGTACTGTTTAAGAATTTTACTTTTTACTTTTTTTTCCTTCCAGTTTAAAGAGAGTGGGGGGAATGGGAAGAGATTAACCAAAGAACTTATATGCATATATGCATAGGCCATGGACATGGATGGTAGTGTGGTGAAGGCCTAGAAGGGGCAGGGGTTGGGTGGAGGGAGGAAGTGGGGGTGGGAAATAGGAACATCTGTAATACTGTCAACAATAAATAAACTTAAAAAGTTTATTTTTTGAAAGATAAAACTGATCAATATCGTATATGATAGATTTAATACTTGTATTAACATTGGTACAAAATTAGAATAAATATTTAATACAAATAAGTAGAGAAACATGTGAGCATGTTGTTGAATATTTTCTCTGTATTTTTAAATAGTCCAACAAACATACACACAATTTAAAAAACACACACACACATTTCACCTCTTTCCTCATTTTCTCCTTTTGAGTTTTTCTGAAAGACTAGGTCCCTAAACTGAGCTACCTGATGGTATATTGCAAGAATGCGCCTGTGAAGGAAATGGGCTAGAACAATGCTTCCCAACCCTTTTTTGGCCATGCCCCACCTAAGCATCTCTAAAATCCTGATGCCCCCTCTGTGACATACAATTCTTTTTTTAAATTTTATTTTATTGTTTAAAGTATTACAAATAGTAGTACATATGTCTCCTTTACAGAGAATTCTTATTATTCAAAAAGTGAGCTCCTATTCACATGGAGGAAGCCTAAAAAGCCATGAACTTGGTCTAAACAAGCTTCCAAAGAACATGGCATCCATGAAAGAGAAAAATAAAGGAATGAAAGGACAGTTGAAGTACTGAGGAAGAAATCACTAAGAAATTGTTTTAAAAATAACAGTAACATGAAGTGATATGAAAAATAGCAAATAAAATTTCAAAACATAATAGAGAACTGAAATATATAAATATGTCACAATGTATATTTATATACTGTATATGAGGCCCCTAGAATAATAAGAAATGCAAAAAATTCACTGTTAATAACTCATTCTCTAATTGCCCCCCTGTAGGGCATGTGCCTCATGTTGGGAACCACTGGGCTAGAGGCTTAGAAAATCCCTCTCCTCTTTCTCCATTCTTCTCCTTTCACTTGTCACCTCATCCTCTAATCTTAATGCAGGAGAAATTATATAATAGCAATGATCCTAAAGCTCTCCAAGACTTCTATTTCTGAATGCATATTTCCAAACAAATAGGTTCTTTATTTAGTGATAATAGTTACTAAATTAAAAATTGAGGTGTACTCAACATTTTATAAAATGCTCAGTTAAGTGTTCAGTTAGATTACTTTCACCCATGTAACTACCATCCAAAACAAGATATAGAACATTTTTATGACCCTGGAAATCTCCTACCAGTTTCTGACTTCTGTCACCATAGATTAGTATTGCCTGTTCTTGGAAGTCACGTAAACAGAATAATACTATATATATTATTTACAGTAATGATGTTTGAGATTCAAACACATTATTTCATCAGAGCCCCAAAGTGGTGAAAGTGTACATAGACCCTTTGATGGTTTTATTTTATTGTTGTAACTGATTGTCATCCAGCTGTGTTACAGGTATTGGCTGTTGCATATAAGAGAGTCTAAGCAAGGGAGCAGGTTTAGGTTAAAACCCATCACAGTGTCAGAATCTAAAGGCTCATCTCCTCATGGTGGACCCAGGCACAATTGGGAGGTAAGCAGATCTATTTTTGGTACCTGCTCAGTTTGCTTTGACTTCTGGAACCTTTCCATTATCCTTCTAGTGCAGCAGGTAGGAATCATTTGTTTCTTATCAAGGGACTATCTGCTCAACACTTAAGGTGTTTTGCCTTTCCAAAGCATATGTGAAATGTTTAAATCTCTAATGGTGGAATTCCAGGTCCATTCAGGGAACAGAGGAGAGGTCTTTAGGCAGCAAGTCACATGCCTCATGAATATCATTTAGACCAGGGACTGGAAAAGTTTTTCTAAAAAAGTCGTTTGGCTTTGCTGGCCAGATGGACTCTGTTGCAAACCTGCTATTATTAGTATGAAAGCAGCAATACATAACCCAATAGATATAACTGTTACAATAAAACTTTATGTGCAAAAACAGTCAGTTGTCCGATGTGGTCCTTGGGCCATAGAACTCAGTTCCCTAATGTAGACAGCTTCTTCTTCTGCCTACACTGAGGCTTATATAGTAAGCTTATCCTAGCAAAATACAGACAATTAGTTCTCTAGAATACATAAAGCCAAAAGGAACTGGAGATTTCGCCTATTACAGCCTCTCACTTTTCAGTGAGGGTTCTGAATCTCAGAGCAATAACTTTTTTTGGAAGGTCACAAAGAGTCAATGGAAGAGCCCCAGACAATTGACCAGGGTTCTTTGCTTTATTCAGATTGTGATGGATGTAACTCACAGGACCACAGTACCTCAGATATACTGTCAGATTGACATTGGGGAAACTGTCTTAAACTACCTTAGCTCACTTATTTTAAAGGAATAAGACAAACACACACACACACACACACACAGAGAGAGAGAGAGAGAGAGAGAGAGAGAGAGAGAGAGAGAGAGAAAGAGAGAAACAACAATGGGAATTCAAGTAGTAACACTCTGGAAACTGAATCAAGGGTTGGCCAAGAAAAAGTGAGAATTACACATTTAGCAACCAGTTTAATTAATGAAAATAAACAAGTTGCCAAAGAAATATCAATTGTTCCAGCCAAAACAATGAAAATAAATTAATAAAAGTACCTCACTTTGGGAGGGTCTCTTCAACTCTTTATAGATATCATATAGTCTATTGAAGTAAAGCATTAATTTTAAAAGAATCAGACTCAAGCAAAAACTTAACTTTTTTTGGAACTCTCAAACAGTTTATGCCCCTCCCCCCAAAGAAGTTGAATAACTGATACAAATTAACTTATACATTAGAAGTAGCTGGCTTAATAGTAATCACAAACATATGCTGGAATCCTAGTGGTTCTACCAAAATTCCAGTTTTCAGACTTCACATTTAGCAGAGACATATATAGCTCTAACCCCCAGTTAACTTGGCCTCCAATTGCGTGACACAGCTGGGGATGGTGATGACGGTTTTCCTAGTGTGTGCACCAGAGGGATCCAGGGCAGGCAGAGGGAGAAGACTTTGGGTCAGCACTAATGAAACCCTGACCCGCATAGGCATTTTGGTAATTCCATGAAGGCAAGAATGTTACTAATAACAGAGCAGATTTTGGAGGTCATCTCAGACTTGGTCAGCTGCAGTTAAGACTGTGGCTGCTGGTGTTATGGAATGCACCCCAATTTGTTTGGGGAAAGTGGTGAAAGAGATTCAGTTACAGGTTTTCTGCCTTCCTGGAATGATACCACTCCGAGAATAGAATTCTCCCCATATCCAAACATGATTGGACTTCAAATTCAGCAAATATTCTATTAAATAACACATTTACTGCATCAGTACTAATTTTGGGGAACTGTTTTAGATTTAACTTATCTCTTTTTTTTTCCTGCTGTTAGGATGAATTTATTCAAAGCCAAATTAAAAATTATATTGTCAAAATTATTTAATGAACTATTGAAGCAAAGTAACTATTCACAAACTGAGTATGTATGGCTGATACTGTCTTTTAATTTGGAATGTACTTTCATTACTCAGAGATACTCAAATGGAAGCTAAAAGTGATGTATTTTGTGTTTTCTTGTTACTTGTTGCTTGGGGACCTGAGTTGTATTTTTACATACTGACAAAAAAGGTTATTATTTTTATCATGTAGTTCTTAGCTTTTTCAAGTCATAGAACTCTTTGAGAATCTAATAAAAGCATTAGGTCCCTATGAAAAGTATCCATATTATGCTACACATATTTGCATATGTGTTTTCAGGTGAGTCCATGGGTTGTAAGTTAAGAATATGCTGATTAAATTAGTATTTTAAGTGTCTTCTTTTTTTAAATCCAGGATATCTTTACATATATAGCTATGATGACCATTTTCTGTACCTGGAGGAACCTCTCATAATATTAAGAGTGTTTCCCTAGTACCTAGAGATTAGCTTTGAACAAATGTGGAACAAGTTCAATATAAATATAGCACATGGCTAACCTAGGGAGAGGCTGCTAGAATGCCTGCTGTGTCATAGGCTGCCATTCTGTGTTGTGTCTCTGTAATCAGGACACTTCTGGGTGGCTTTGCCATGATGAGCAACATCTGCAGCTCAGGCATTTCTGGCTGATATGAGAGAGCTGACAGGGCAGAGTCTGGGAGTGCCCTGGGCTCACGAGATAATACCTGTATGAATAGGATATTTATGTTCTCAGAAGGGAAAAATGTTGGCAATCAACACTTAATGAGATCATGGTGCAAGAAGGTACTGAGTTTTAGCCACTTCTCAAGGAAGGAGTAGAGGAAACAGAAGCCCTTCCGTATTTCACATATGAGGGTGGGCATTGTCTAATTGTTGTTTAATAGGAAGATAAGGGAAACTAATCCTTTTTTTTTTTTTTTTGGCCCTCATACCTACAGTCCATGGTACATTTCCTCATGAGAGTCTGCTTGGTGTTTCTGGTACTTTCCTCCTCGGATGCCTATGCAGGGGTGTGATCTGCACGGGAGACCAGCAGTTTCTAGTCTTGGGTGCTAAGACAGAGAGAAAAATGTTTGTTTATGCAAATGAATAATTTCTGAGATTAAGGTTAAATCTTCTAGTACATCTCTGGCCAATGTTATAAAAATAACATGAGGCAAAATGTGTGCACTAAGTCAAGCAGAGCAAACAACTGATCTCTTTGCACATCATCCAGTTAGTAGGCCACAGGCAACGGTACACTGAAGACAGATTCAGGAAAGGTTAGAAGTCATGCCTAATAAATTAGTAGCATATCTTTATAGGAAAGTTAGGAATGTAAGCACCAAATATTACTGTGCTCGCCCCTGCAAACAGTTCCTGGTGGCATTGTCTGAAAATTTCTGGACGGGACATATATTCCTCTTTACCCAGGGGTTCATGTCCTGCCTTGATTCTATACAGCCTGTTCCTCAGTCAGTTCATAGGACATTCATGGTTCCAAGGATCCTTAGAAACATCTAGCCTTATTTATTCAATGAGGAAACTAAGAAATTAGCATCTCAGGCTTCTGCTATTCTAACATTTCTATACCATTATTTTTATTGTTTAAAGTATTACATATGTCTCCTTTTCCCCCTGATTGATCCCCCTCCTCCGCCACTTGGACCCCCAAGGGCAAGCCCCCACTGCCCAGTGTCTGTGTCCATTGGTTATGCTAATATGCATGCATACAAGTCCTTTGGTTGATCTCTAACCACCCCCTTCCCCCCCCCCCCGCCCCGCCTGCTCCCCTGCCTTCTCTCTGAGGTTGGACTGTCTGTTCAGTGCTACCTTGTCTCTGAATCTATTTTTGTTCATCAGTTTATGTTGATTATTATATCCCACATATGATGAGATCATGTGATATTTATCTTTCTCCAAATGGCTTATTTCACTTAGCATAATGCTCTCCAATTCCATCCATGCTGTTGCAAATAATAAAAGTTCCTTCTTTTTTATAGCAGCGCAGTATTCCATTGCGTAGATGTACCACAGTTTTTTAATCCACTCATCTGCTGATGGGCACTTAGGCTGTTTCCAAATCTTAGCTAAGGTGAATTGTGCTGCTATGAACATAGGGGTGCATATATCCTTTCTGATTGGTGTTTCTAGTTTCTTGGGGTATATTCCTAGAAGTGGGATCACTGGATCAAATTGGAGTTCCGGAAGAGCATACTGTGTTCATGGATTGGTAGAATCAACATCATTAAAATTTCCATACTACCCAAAGCAATCCCCATTAAAATACCAACAGCATATTTCACAGACCTAGAAAGAACTCTCCAAAAGTTCATCTAGAATAAAAAATGACCCCGAATAGCCATAGAAATCCTGAGAAAGAAGGACAAAGTTGGAGGGATCACAATACCAGATATCAAGATATATTACAAAGCCACGGTTCTCAAAACTGCCTGGTACTGGCATAAGAACAGACATAAAGACCAATGGAACAGAACAGAGAACCCAGAAATAGACTCAAGCCATATGCTCGATTAATATTTGATAAAGGAGGCAAGAGCATACAGTGGAGTCAAGACAATCTCTTCAATAAATGGTGTTGGGAAATTTGGTCAGATACATGCAAAAAAATGAAACTAGATCACCAATTTACACCATACACAAAAACAAACTCAAAATGTTTAAAGGACTTAAATGTAAGGCGGGAAACCATAAAAATTTTAGAAGACGCCATAGACAGCAAAATAACAGACATATGTTGTAGCAATATCTTTACCGATACAGCTCCTGGGGCAATGGAAACTAAGGAGAAAATACACAAATGGGACTACAGCAAATAAAAAGCTTCTGCACAGCAAAATAAACCATCAGCAAAACAACAAGAAAGCCCACTGCATGGGAGAACATATTTGCCAATGTTATCTCCGATAAGGTTTTCATCTCCAAAATTTACAGGGAACTCATACAACTTATCAAAAGAAAGATAAACAACCCAATCAAAAAATGGGCAATGGACCTAAATAGACACTTTTCAAAAGAGGACATAGAGAAGGCTGAGAGACTATGAAAACATGCTCTAAGTCACTAATCATCCGAGAGATGCAAATCAAAGCAACAATAAGGTACCATCTCACACCTGTCAGAATGGCTATCATCAACAAACAAGTGCTGGAGAGGATGTGGAGGTAAAGGAACCCTAGTGCACTGCTGGTGGGAATGCAGACTGGTGCAGCCACTGTGGAAAACAGTATGGAGTTTCCTCTATACCATTTTTAAAATGGGAAGGACTGATTCGTCATATTTTCTCATATTGTTGTTTTGTCATTATAACGTGTGGCATCATAACATAACATTCCTCTATCCAGACTGTCAAGTGGTGCTATGTAACCAAACATGGGTTTCTGTGGGATGCTTAGCATCATAGCTTTAGGACTGCGCTCCTTTCCAGGCCTTGGGATAGAAGGTATATATGAAGCGGTATGTTCAGTCTGCCCTTGAAAGGAGTATTTTAATCCTGGAAGATGTAATTATTTCACATTGACATGTTCTTCTCAAGTAGGAAGGTGTAGTAGGTAACTTCAAGGAAGTATCCTCAGTGCATGTTCCAAGTTCAGTGAGGACCTCAGGGAGGTAAAAGTGATATGTTCAAAACCAGCCTTCCTTCCTTCCTTCCTTCCTTCCTTCCTTCCTTCCTTCCTTCCTTCCTTCCTTCCTCCCTCCCTCCCTCCCTCCCTCCCTTCCTCCCTTCCTCCCTCCCTTCCTCCCTTCTTCCCTCTCCCTCCCTCCTTCTTTCCCTTCCTTCCTTCCTTCCTTCCTTCCTTCCTTCCTTCCTTCCTTCCTTCCTTCCTTCCTTCCTTCCTTCCTTCCATCTTTCTATTATAATTCTTTTTTCCAGTTTTTCAAGACATAATTGACATACTCTGTGTAAGTTTAAGGTGTACAACATAATGATTTGACTTACAAATATAGTGAAATGATTACTGCAGTAAATTTAACCTCCATTATCTTATATAGATACAAAAAAAAAAAAGAAAAAAAATTTTTTTAAATGTCATTTCTGATAACCTTCAGCTCAGTTCCTATTTCAGGGTTTCTTCTTATGTCTCCTGGACTTTTCCTCTTGGAGAAGGGAGCTTAAACTCACAATGTCTTGAAGGTACCCTGCCCTCACTCCTCTCTGGGTCTGTATGCACAATAATAAATGCTAACATTTATTTAGTTCTTCCTCTAAAGCCTGCAGGGGCCAAGCACTTTGTGTGTGTTAGCCCCCAAGGTTTTACTCCTAGGCGGTAGGTACTATTTTGCTTCTCATTTTAAAGATTTGGAAACAGAGTGTAAGTAACTAGCCTGAGGGAAATATAATTACCTCATTTCAAAACCCAACTGCTGCTGCTTTTTAAAAAATGTGGTAAAGTATACATGGAGAGCTTGTCATTCTTAACACCACACTCTTCCCCTTTTCTACACATCCTACAGTCCTTGCCTGAGGAGCCAGTCCTCACCCTGTTAAGTCCTATTGTCCTTGGGGATCCAGTCACAGCTTACTTTGCCTAGAAAGCCTTCCCTACTACCTTTCCTCCTCCCTTCCAATCTGGCTCCATTTTATCTCTGTTGTGCTCCCTGTGAAGCCCGGGCCAATGATAATTATGATGTTATTCTGCCTGCCTCCTGCTCCCACACTGGGCGGCAGCTCCCCGAGAGCAGAAGCCACGGCCGGCCTGTCTTGATGATCGCATGCCCAGTAATGCTCTGTAAATGTTGATGGCATGAAGGGAAAGGAGCAATGTATAAATTTCCTTTTCCAAAACGGAAAAATGAATTTTCTTTTCCAAATTTGACTCAGTTTAAAATGTGTCACAAAAGACAGTTTCTTACAATAAGAAATAGAAAATGAAACGCGGAGGAAACACAGGGAAATGCTAATCAGGGTCAGGTTCCACAAGGTCAGCTGGTTATATTTTCACTTTGTCAGATTTTATCTCTTGTAAAGAAAAAACAAAAACCACTGGAGGCGAAAGAGAAAGGAAATGCTTTTGTTTTTTCATACTGTAAAACCCGAGTTTCCATGACCTCATTGTGAGGCAATCCCTCCTATTGGAGATAATATGTCTCCTGTGAAAGTGCAGCATCTAATTTAGGGCTTGGTAACTGATGATTCACTGGATATCAGAGACTGTAATTTTAAAGACTGGAAAATGATGGCCATGAGGAATATGCATAGAAATTGATTGTTGGGTTTGGAGCATAGAAAGGCAAAATGAACAATGCCAACTGAGTCAACAAGAAGAAATATCACCCAACTGGTGGGCTCATGATACTCTATGGGGGCGTCTAGAGTATCTACTGGTTCTCTACTGGGGTGTTCCACCCCCAGATGGTACCGCCAGACCCAGGAAAAGCAGCTGCAGCAGCATCATAGATTACAAAAATACTCTAGGTAGTGCTGTCTCTCTGTAATTGTGTAAACTGTAAGATTTACTATTTAATTTTTATTTCTGATTTTAGTTTGATTTCATCTCCTTGAAATTCTCTACGGTCATGAAGGTGATTGGCAATTGCTAAGACAAGGAGCCAATTTTCCTATCATAAGAAATAGCAAAGTCTCTTCCATTTTGAAGATATTCCTACAAAACTCTTAAAAAAATTGCAGGCATCTGGGAAATTGAACTTCATAAAATAGTGCTTAATTAGAAAGGAAGGAGAGCTACATTTGTAGAACAGACCAATTTGATTATATTTTAACTATTAAGTAGATTAATTTTCAGGGTGGTCATTCTTTATTATATACATTTAATTGACATTAAATTATATTAAAAATTTAATTTTAGCTCCCTTTACAAATTGGCCAATGCCCATTCACCCTAGGTAGACTAATAAAATTTCTACTCAGTCATGCTATTTATTAATCCTCATTACTTCTCTTGGAGGGAAAACATGAGTGGGCCAAGTGGATTTCTTTCCCATAGTGAGTTCAATGACCATAGTTTCTGGAACTATTTTAAAAGAATGTGAGCATTATCATAAACTAGAGGCCTAGTGCATGGATTTGTGCACTGGTAGGGTCCCTCAGCCTGGCCTGCGGGAATCAGGCCAAAACTGGCTCTCTGACATCCCCTGAGGGGTCCCGGATTGCAAGAAGGCAGCTCTTGAGTGATGCACCCCAGTATAGGGCTCCCTCTTCTCTGGTTCCGGGTGCGTCACCCAAGAACCACAGCTGCCAAGTCACCACAGCTCAGCAGCTCCTGCATTGAGCAGCTGCCTCCTGGTGGTCAGTGCATGTCATAGCTACTGGTTGGATGGTCAGACGGTCGCTTAGCCTTTTATATATATAGACCCCAATTCAAACAATGAAGCAAAACAGACCCTTCTTCCTATTCTGATTGCATGACTGGCATCACAGGTCAATCAAGGACTAGTGCTTAACTTGAAAATTTCCTTAGGAGCTTTCTCTTGATCCTCTCTCCCTAATTTGGTCTCTTTATTCAAGGCCATTTGTGTCTTTAGTTAACACGGATCTCAGGCAGTGCAACAAAGGTTCCAGGCTCAGCAAAACCTTGCTAAATCACTTCAGCCGCTGCACAAAGAGGACCATGTCTAAACAGAAAGGACTGCTGTGAAATGGGCCCTGGAAGCCTCTCATGGGTGTGAGGTTAATTCTTAGCCTGGGATTGCTGTGTGATGATACAACAGGCTTTGCCTCCACTCCGCTCAGGAGCACAGACAGGTAACAATGAGCTCGCTTGTTCCTCTCAACACTTCTTTATCATCTCTGGTCACAGTTCAAGAATGCAGAGGCTAGGTTCCTAAGCGATGCTCAGTGTCATCGCACCAGGTTATTTTTCTGCCTCTTTGTATGCTCATGATCATTCTGTTTACTCTTGTCTTTGACCCAGTGGTTGACCATTTCTTTTCTCTTGTTGCTGTAAACACTATATGTCGGAGTAATAGATGAGGTAAAAATAGTGCTTCAAACCATTTCCTAATAAATCAATAGCTTTTGTGTCTTACAGAAATGCCATTAGTCAAGTGGTTCTGAATCTAGGCTGAGTCTGGGACTTGTAATATTCAGATCAGTGGTTCTCAACCTTTCTAATGCCACGACCCTTTAATACAGTTCCTCATGTTGTGGTGACCCCCAACCATAAAATTATTTTTGTTGCTACTTCATAACTGTAACTTTGCTACTGTTATGAATCGTAATGTAAATATCTGTGTTTTCTGATGGTCTTAGGCGACCCTGCTAGCGGGTCACGACCCACAGGTTGAGAACCGCTGCTGTAGAGCCTAAGACCATCGGAAAACACAGATATTTACATTACGATTCATAACAGTAGCAAAATTACAGTTATGAAGTAGCAACAAAAATAATTTTATGGTTGGGGGTCACCACAACATGAGGAACTGTATTAAAGGGTCGCAGCATTATCTAGATGCTCTGTTTGAAAAGGTACTAGTGGTCTTATTTTGTAGTTTTTTTGAGTCTTGGAAAGAGACTATTAAATATTTCTGCTTATTGAAAGCCTAAAGTAAAAGCATTACTTTGACACAAGAGCCACTTGTTTAATTAAAAATAAATTTCTTCAAATTAGCCTTTTAAAATGTTTTTCTTAGATACGTATTTCTATTTTATCTAATGCAAAGTGACAATAAGAACAAAGTATTATATTTTCAGTGAGACCAAATTGAGATCAACTGTTTCTTCCTTCTCTCTCCCCTATTTGTATTTGAGATTCATGGGGTTCATGCCATCTTATGATTTACTCTATATCATATAATAAAGTTTCAGCTTATTCTATAACTGCAGACCACAGTTGAAATAACGTAATATAGAAACCTCACATAGCATGAGACTTGGTTCAAGATTGACTGTTAATAAAATGGATATTTTCTAAACTAAATGAAAAGATAATATTTGGAGCAGTGGGGTTGAATGAATTGAGGCATCTTATTTTTGTTTCTGTTTTTGAGTTCTGATGGTCTTCCCAGACGCATGGCTCTTGCATGCTCTGGCTCTGTTTAGTCAAGATTCATCTAGAAACATTTCAATCCAAGTGTACTGAGTTTTGTCTTAGTAAATATGGTCTGTGCTCATAACAGACAAAGAGGTTGCTGCAGTTCTTAATAGGAGTTTAACTATAAAGCTGACACACAGAATCAAGCTCACTTTTTGTGATTAAGATTTGGTCAAATACTGGTCTACCTTAAGTGAATATGTTCTTATCTTGGATATCACATCAATAGCTCTAAAATATGCGATACAATTGATTCTCTGTTTGCAATAATTATACCTCTTTTCTTGATGTCTACTTATCTTAAATAAGACCATTTTCATGAAGGAATAAGGTAGCAGGTAATTAGGAAGAAATGACTGTTTAAAACATTATTATAGAATGTAATATGTAATTTTTTGGCCATGTGACTCTGAAGCTATAATTATTTTTCTTACTTCTTAAATAAAATATCCACTTCTTTCTATTAAATGTGATCTTCAGACCTTATTGCAATTTCTCCCCAAAAGGTAACACACGCAAGCAACTTTTATAGAGAAACTTTTAATGGTATGTCATTATCATAGTGAGGTTAAACCTATCTTTGGATAACTGAGACCAGTTAGCAGTGCTAAATCATGGTGGGATAAGGTATATTTCAGGGAAATTAAAGATGAATATAGTTCTGTATTGGGTATCATCATCAGGATAAGTTTAAATACTAAGATCTTTAAAAAAAAACCACCATGTTGGCTAAGAAAGAGAAGTTCTTAGTGCCAGGTGAGAAACAAAGTCAGAATTCAGCAAGTACAATATACAGTTATATCATATAATGAACATACAGTAAAATGTTGAAAAGTTAAATACACAACTTCTATGAAATTGTTTTAGAAAAGAATTTTTAAAACTAGTAAAAAGCTTATTTTCTACTGACATTTATATTGTTTTTACAGCACATTCAAAACACTTTCCAAAGTCACCTGCAGTTCCTTAGCAGTATAAAAGATTCATAACTAGAAAAAGGGAATAATTCAATAACGCAACAATTAGAGTTGATTTCAGATTTATTATCTAAAGCTCATCTCAGTTTACTTTAAGCTACTGCAATATAACTTGCCCTTTAAAACCTCTCTCACCATTACTATTACTTTACATTCTAATCTTTAATTCATATGAAGGCATTTGTTACAGTTAGTCGGGGTCAGAGACTCAATCTCTTCCAGAGGATACAACACGGAAATGGGCCTTGTCCTTCCCTAGATTTATTTCACATTACTGATTTTACCTAGGTGTACTTCAGAATACAAATGTGTAAGTACTATATATTCATGTCAGGGGTTCTTAGAATACAGGAAAATGAATTCATGAGATTATACTTACGTCTATCTACAATAACCCTTTCCCCCCAAGTTAAATAGACTTTAAAACCCATGTAGACATATAGAGAAAAGTGCATACACTGTATGATTTCATTCATATACCATACAAAAATAGTCAATACAAATCTATGGTATCAGAGCTCAAGATAGTGGTACCCCTAGGGTGGGAGTGGGGCAGAGTGTGGGAGGAACCTGAAGCCATGGCCAAGTTATATTATGTACTGAAGGTTCAGATTTCTTATCTGTAGAAAGGTATATAATAGTATGTTCCAGTATAGTTCTTGGCATACTATGTGGTACAAGTACTCAGTAGTACAAATAGCCAATGGCCTACTGATAGTCCCACAGGTTTCTTAAATTCAGGAGACCCATTTGACTTTATCTTCCTTCACAATTATTGACCTATTTGCTGGTGACATGGAAATCATTCTCCTTTTCCCTCCTGCCCTCCATCAGTCATCAAGTCTGTTGTTTAGATTTTCAGAGTACATGGGTTCCTTTCATCCCCATGGAATGACTCAAGCCATCAGCGTTTCTCAAATGCCTTGATTCACCTCTTGCTATTTATTCTCTAACAATCTCTGTTGCAAAAGGGTTTTATTTCATTCAGTTTCTTTTTAATGTACTACACCATTCTCTTTCAGCTAACACGTTATTCCTTCTATTGGAAAGAGTTCTCTGTGTCTCTCTTTGCCTCCCCCACTGTTATATGCTGAGTTGTGTGCCCCCAACATTTATATGTTGAAGACCCAACACCCAGTACCTCAGAATGTGACTGCATGTGGAGACAGAGCAGTTAGAGTGGCAATTGAGTTAAAATGAGGTCATTGGAGCAGGCCCTCCCCCAGTCTGATTGATCTGATAAGAAGAGGAAGTTAGGCCACATACTGGCACAGAGGGAAGACCAGGTGAAGACAGAGTGGGAGGAGGGCCATCTTCAAGCCAAAGAGAGAGGCCTCAGAATGAAACCAGCAATGCCAACACTTTGATCTCCGACTTCCAGCCTCCTGTGAAAAAACAAATTTCTCTGTTTAAGTCACTCAACTGATGGTATATTGTTGGGGCAGCCCCAGCAAACTAATATATCCACAATGAATTTATTTCATTCTTCAGGACTGAGCTTTGACCATTCACTATGGGCTTGGGCCTGCTCACATTCATTCTCAAAAAAACCTTGATGACGGGGAGGCAGTTGTATCCTCCTAAATATACTGATCAGAAAACAGGGCGAAAGAGAGATTGCCAACCAATGGGATTGTGTCCAATAGACACAGTCTCTTTTATTTGTCAAGATAGAATATTCTTACACAAGTATTAGAGTTTGACTCCAGACTAGCCTTATTGACCTTATCATAGCATTCATCCAATGTTACTGCAAATAGCTATTTAATTTTCTTCTCCCGGAGCACAAAGTCTGTCTGTGTTTTTTCCTCCCATCTATCGGCCAGTGTCCAGCACAGTGTGTGGCCCACACATATTTGTTGGATGCTCCCAGCTCCGGTGCAGATGAACTGCCAGAGGCAGCCCTGTGCAGCCTGCAGATGGGAAAGGAGCACAGCAGCGATGCTCTGAAGTGGAGGGGATGAAAGAGCAGAAGTGTGGCTCACAGGGCTCAAGAGAGTATGGCATCTCAGCATCCCTTAACATCTCCCTCTTCTTCCCTCACAGTGTGTGCAAAGCTGTTTATTTGTGGTCAGGGGAAGAAAGTATGAAAGCAGACAAGTAATTACCAAGAAATATTTTATAACCAATCTATATTCCTGTATCTAGTTGGCCCTCTCCTGGCTATTTTGTTCTATCAAAACATTAAAGAAGATAGTTTTTTTTCTTCCGAAGTTTAGGGATAGATGATAAAAATCTAATTCTACACAGTTTAGTTTGTACATGGGAAGAGTCCTCATAGAATAAAAGAATAAGACTAAGTAATTTCAGTGAAGGACAAATATCTCAATTATTGAATTATTTGATGTTAAAAAATAATGCAAGGTGACACATTTTTTAGAATTTTGTAGGTACTTTCTACAATCCAAGGTCCATTAACACTGGCACACTGGCCCATGACGATTCCTGTGATCCAGTGAAAGCTGGGCCAGGCTAGTTCTGAATTATAATTTTAAACTTAAGCTTTTAATTCATTTGATGGGTATTAATGAAGTACTTAGTGAGTGCCAGACATCGGGGATCTGAAGGTAATAAGATAGTCTCTGCCCTCAGAGTATTTTGTCTAGTGGAAGAGACAAATGTAAGAGCAAATACATGCAATGAGGGAGATGGGCTGGGATGGAGATATGTTCAAGACCAAGGGCACAAAGGAGGCAGCAGCTGTTACTGCCTGGGAGACAGGAGAGCTTTTAGAGGCAATGGCCTTTATACTGGGTTCCGAGAGAGAAATCCTTGAAAAACATATAGCTCCACTTAGAAATAAAACAAATTATTTCAGACAATTCTTTTTGACACATGACATAAAACTTTTCTAAATATAGGATTATCATCAAAAGTTACTTTCAGCCCTGGCCCATGTGGCTCAGTTGGTTGAGTGTTGTCCCATGCACCAAAAGGTTGCCAGTTCAATTCCTGGTCAGGGCACATGCTCAGGATGTGGGCTCAATCCCCTGTAGGGGGTGCATGTGGGCAGCAACTGATCCATATTTTTCCCTTACATTGATGTTTCTCTCCCTCCCCTTTCTTTCTAAAATATCAATCAAAACCTATTTTAAAAAATTATTTTCAAAAAATGAACATAGCCACAATCTAAGTACACCTACTTTCTACTCTAGAGTTCATTTTTTATTTTATACTTAGAATGATATTTTATTAACAACATTTTATGACCAAGGACAAGAGTGATATTTCCTAGTGCTAAAAGGCTAATTTCATAAAGAAAATCTAATAACCCTATATGTGTATGCATGAACCATAAGCCTTCAAAATATTTGAAGTAAAAACTCTCAGGACTGAAAGGAGAAACAAACAACTCCTAGTGATAGTTGGAGATGTCAGCACTCCTCTCTCAGTAATAGATAGAAGAAGTTGTGGCAGAAATAGAGTTGTGCTATTCTGACCCCTTTTCCAAAAAGTAGTATACTTAGTCTACACCCTCAGCTGTCACACTTTTGGGATCTACCGCCTAGTCACACCATGGCTATCCTGTCAGCAGGATGCTGTTAGCTCATGTCTGAGCACAACATGAGCGGGGCCAGTATCTGCTGGGGACTGCCCATTAGCCTGGCTGAGACTTCCTGGGACCTGCACGCAGTGTGAGGCTCTTTCTCTGCCCAATCCTGCTCCCTCTCTCCTTTATCTTTCACCAGTGTTTCCTTCCATAAGTCTCGTGAACCTTTGTTTCAGTTCTTGATTTCTGCTTTCCTCAAGACCCAAACTGACAAAGACCTCTGCTTTGTCTGAATTAATATGGCCATGCAAGATTTCTTATAATTAATGTTTATGTGGTAAGTTTAGCCCATCCTTTTACTTTTACTCTGTCTATATAATGGAAATGTGTTTCTTGTAGGCAGCATATAGAGTTGGGTTTAGTCTACTATCCTGCTGTATGTTTTCTATTTATCCCATCTGTTCTCTTCACTACTTTTCCTCTTTCCTGGCCTTCTTTTGGATTACTTAAGCATTTTTTTTTTTTTTTGTATTCTCTTCTATCTCCACTCTTGTATTATAACTCTTTGTTGATTATTTTTAGTGGTCACTCCAGAGTTTACAATATGGTACTTTATTTTATCACATCCCACCTTAAAGTAATATTATATTACTTCACGTATAATGTAAGAATCTTATGACCTTATGCTTTCATTTTTCTCTTTCCTGACCTTTATGATTTTGTTGTCATAAATTTTATTTATTTCATATGTCAAAAACCTTGGTATTATTTTTGTTTTGACCAGTCAATTTTATTTTAAAGAAGTAAAAATATAAGAAAATTCTTTTTTACGTGCCTACATATTTACAAATTCCCACTTTTATTCTTTTGTGTAGGTCCAAGTTTCCATCTAGTATTATTTTCTTTCTTCTTGAAAAACTTTAATATTTCTTGTAGTGCAAATCTGCTGTATATAAATTCTCTGTCCTTTTGTTTGTCTAAGATTGTACTTATTTTGTCTTTTTTTAAAAGGCTATTTCCACTGGATATAGAATTCTAGGTTAAACTTTTTTCTTGCATTACTTGAAAGGTGTCATTCTACTGCTTTTTGCTTGTGTTGTTCCTAATCAGAAGTTTGCACTCTTATCTTTGTTCTTCTGTACATAATATGTCTGTTTTTCCCCTACTCTGCTACTTTTGCTTTTTCTCTTTATTTCTGTTTTCAGCAATTGCATCATGATATGTCTGGCTGTTTTTTTTGTATGTTTTTTTTTTTTTTGGTGGGGGGGCATTCATTGAGTTTCTTGGATCTCTTGTTTATAGTTTTTGTTGAATTTGGACACAGTTCAGCCATTATTTCTTTATATCATTTTTATCCCCTTTTCCCATCCCAGGACTCCAATAACACATATGTTAGCTTACTTGATGTTATCCCACAGGTCACTGAGACTGTTCATTTTTCAACCTTTTTTCTCTGTGTTTTTCAGTTTGGATATTTTCTTTTTATTATTGAGACATAATTGACATATACTTTTTAATTAATTACATTTTATTTTATAACAACAGCTTTTTATTACATGGATCAAATATGCAGCAGACCAGTCATGCCCCCTAACATTTAATAATCACATTCACTAAAAGCTTGTTAGAGCATTCCTCAACACTCTAATTCTAAGGGGCTTCCTTCAAATTCTCTTTATAAAGCCTTGCACAAAGAAGTTAAGCACCAGAAAGAAAGACTGTTGTTAACAGTAGTTTTACTTCATCCTCCTCCTCCTCATCAATAAACATACAGTTTCTTCCTTTTAAATACCGGTACATGGCATTGTAAAATGGGTACTACACTCTGCCTATGGTACAAAGTACATAAGTACAATATACCAATACAAAGTTGAAGCCATTAAAAAGAGCTTAACAACAACTACTAGGAGATGATGAAATCTGAAGTGTTAATGGAATTTTTGAAGATATTTAGAAATAACACACAAACTCAAACATTATAGTAAACGTTTTACTTGGGAAGGGGCGAGAGGGGAATTTTTGTGGGTTTTCTAAGTTGCTCTAAGTGTATTTCCTTTCTGCTGTTATCATTAAATACTGCAAAGCATTGTGAGCTACATCACTCTGCACATTGCTGCAGGCGATCCCAATGCCATGATAGACTGTGACAAGATTGGTGTACACGTCAGTGCAACACTGATAATGTTCCTTGGCCCTCCGTTTGCCTATATCCAAATATGTTCTATTAAAACTTAGTTCCTTGGTGATTTCACTAAGCAGCTGGATGTAATCTGTATTTGGAATACTGAGGAGGCTTCTTTTCAGTAAGTTGATCTTTCCACCAGGAGAATTCCTCAAAGAATGCCAAGTACATCCAAGAATGACCTACTACTTTTGTTAAAGAATGTGGTTCTTTGGAGAAATATTACAGAATTTCTCAAGAAATTTCTCAGCAGTATTTCTCTTGGCCTTTTTTAATTTTTTTCTTGATGACCCCTTTCCAGTTTCCATAAATGACTTGAGCCTGCAAATTGTGGTATATTCTTCTTTATGAACAATTCTTCCTTTCTGGGGAAAGGTATATTCAGGAAGTCTCCAACCATGATAAACAGCCAATTCCTGTAATGAACAAATAGGATTAAGTTTGGTTGTTTGGAAGGATCAGGTATTAAGGGGTCAGGAACTGCAAAGCAAATACTTGCATTAGCTTTCAAAATGTTTGTGGTAGATTCTGCAGCTCTATGTTTCACCAGCTTATTATTTGTACCTTCATCTGTGCAGGTTGTCACCAACGATTACTCTGAAGGTGAAAGTGGGCACATGTATTTGCACATCATATCTTTCACTTTCATAAATCATCTGGGACATTCTTGGTCTTTATGCAATATGTGTGTAATACCTAAATTTTGTATTTTCCCTAGCATAGCTGTAATCATATTCCCCAAATTGAAGGTCCCGCTGTCTTTGTGCCCCAGTGACAGGGCCACCATGCAATGCCTGCTCTGGGGCATGGAGAGAAGGGAGGGCTCAGTGGTGGTAGGAAAAGCAGTGCATTGGAGAGGGCATGTCCTTACTTCCAGGGTCATCCAGTCCCTGAGAGGAGCACTCCAGCGTCAGCACTGGCACTACCACTCAATATTTTTATTTTTTTTAATTGACAAATAAAGACACGTAAGGTATTTTCTCTGTTGTTTTGCTTTTGAATTTACTGGTCTCTTCCTTAGCAATTAGTTAATGTTATGATAATTCCATCTGTATATTTTTATTTCAAATTTTAAAAACTCTAAAATCTTATTCTTTTTAATCTTTCATTTATCTCCTCTTATCTTTGAAATTCTTAAGTATATTGAGCATAATTACTAGTATAATTTATCCTTTTGTACTAATTCATCAGCTCTGTCAATTGAGTCTGTTTCTATGTCTTCTTTTCCTGATTCTTTGCATGTGTCATAGTTTTTAATTGAATGATGGACTTGGGATATTTTTTGTTGTTTTATTTAGTGTAAAGTTTTATTGTCTTTCTTTCTCTTAAAAGGGTTGTTAGGGCAAATCTACAATAGCCTTTGCTCTAGGGCTGATTTAGCTATACCATTAAACTGATACTTTAAAGTATCTATCTACACTAATAAAAGAGAAAGATGCCAATTGACTGTACCTTTGCGATGCCCACCAGCCAATCAGGAGTGAGTATGCAAATTAACCCAACAAAGATGGTGGGTTAATTTGCATACACAGGCGCCGAGCGGCCAGATGTGGGACGCAGGTGTTCCGCACCGCTCCAGCCGCTCTGGGCCTCTGGGCAGCATGGGAAGGCGGAAAGGCAGCTCCGGGCTGGAGCAAAGGTCGAAAGGCGGCTCCGGGCCGGAGCAAAGGCGGTGCTGGAAGCCAGGGGAGGGAAGGCCCATTCTTGCACAAATCTTCGTGCATCGGGCCTCTAGTATATATATATAAAAGGCTAAGTGACCGTTCGTCTGTCTGTCCAACCGTCTGACCGACTAACCGCCAGGTACATGTGACATGCACTGGCAATTTAAAAATAAACGTTGACTCACGCATGTGTGATACATATAAAGCTCTCACTGGCACCAATTGCACACATGTGTTTTGATCTGTCATTGTTGATTGTGAATTTGGTTGACACTTCAATTATAGAGAAAGGGCGAATAGCGATATTAAAATATTTCTTCTAATTAATTTCCTTTCGATGTGCATGAATCCGTGCACCCTGCCACTAGTCAAATTACTAAAAGCATTTTTTTGTTGTGGTGACCTTAAGCCCAGGTACTCAACAAAGACTGCCTATTCTGGTTGGTAACAACTCAAGTGTCTCCTAGCTCTTTGGCAGATCTGGGGATTGTGTACTTATAGATCTTCATTTGTTTTTTTTGCCCATAATTACGAAGTTGACCTTGTGTATGTCAACTTAATATTCAGCAGCAAACTCAAGAAAACCCCTGTATTGATTTCTTGAGCTCCTTGTCTGCATAGATCCTTCCTGTATGGTACTTTTCCTAGAGAATTCCATCTGTCTTAGCCTCAGTGCACTCTGTTCTGTGGCCCCGTAACCCGCTGAGCCCCAGTGATCTTGGGTTTCCTCTCACTGCACTGCTGGTCTGGAATGTGCTTTCAGGCTGAAAGATGGGATGACTGTGGAACTCACTGCAGATGTTCCCCTTTGCTCAGGGACCACATTTTGTGCTTCCTTTAATCTAATAACTATAAACAGTTTTTCACATATTTTATCCATTTTTCCAGTTATTTACATTGGAAAGGCTAATCCAGTCCCACTTAATCCATAATTGCCAGAAACAGAAGTTTTCATTTTTATGAATACTCTGGATGTTTTCTCCTACATATAAGGTAGCCTTTGAAACCATCTCTGGTGTTGAGAGAGAAGTAATTTTGTGGGAGAGAGAGAAGGGACTACAAGGCCATTTGTTGTGATGTAGACTAGCACAGGCTGAAGTTAGACACAAGACCATGGTTGAGCATCCCAGAAAAGAAGGGCGTATGGCAGTGGGGAGATTAGGGGTGGCTGTGCCCCTCTTCTTTCCAGGTACTCTTGTAGAAATCATCTTACAAACTTAAGGGATATAAGTCAAGGATAGCCTGCACATTCAAACTATTCTAAGAGGGCAGTTTCCTGGCTAGAAAATTCTCTCTCTCTTATTTTAGTTATGGTTAGACTGTCTTTTTTTCTCCATTGAATGTTCATGGCAATTTAAGTATATCTTTTAATAGTTTTCTTCTGCATCAGTGCCATCTATTGAGGACTTCCAAAACCCAGGCACTCTGTTAAGGATTTGCATTCATAAATTCATTTAATTGTCACCATCTCCCTATGAGGCAGGTCTAATATGTTTTCTATTTTACCCATGAGGAAAGCAAGGCTTAGAGGAATTAAGAAATTTGCTCAAGATTATATAGCATGGGTGTGGCAAAGCCAGGATTTAAGCCTATGTCCTTCTCACTTTGTGCCTGCACTCTTGATATTAGGCTATACTTCCCCCTTTACCACACACTACCTTTGTACTATAGTTATCTCTGTACCTATCTTACCAGGTCATGAATTGATTGAGAATAGGAACCCTCTACTTACACATCTTGTGTCTTCAAAGCATCTAGAAGAGCCCTTGTCCACAGCAAATTGAAAGGGAGAAGAAGAAATATCCCCTTTATTTCTCATTTTGGAAAAGAAATATCACTAAACTCTCAGAATGAACTTACTATCACAGACCTTTCTTATTACGAAGATTAATCTTTCATTATAACTTTGCTTTACTTATTTTATTTCTAACTAGGCATAGTTACTAGAATCAGCAGACAGGAAATCAGCTGTCCTATAAGACAACAGATGGCAAAAGGAGAAATTCTTCGTTGTTCTGTTGTGCAGCGCACATACCCAGTAACGGCAAACTCTGTGATAATGTATTCTACATTTGCTCCTTTTAATCTTGCCTGTACATTTTCTCTCCTCTTACACGATGATTATTATATTTTCTATAGAATTAGATAAATGTTCATTAAAATCAGATACATGGTCTCAAATAATGATAGAAATAGCACAAGGAGACTGTGTAATCAGTAACTTGAAGTTATCTTTTTATTTGCTAATCAAGTAACACATTGATATCTTGATGAAGTCTGTTGTTAGCTGGGGCAGTCCCGCTATTAATCCAGGAAATAGCTGGCAGGTTCCTCAGAATCCCCAGGAGAGGCTGTCGGAGCCTCTGGGTGAGCGCCTACAAGCTTTCTTATATTAGAGGGAGAAGCAGCTTGACTATTGGATGACAGTTTCCACAATTCAGCCCCTGCCCCAGGGTCAAATGTGCATGTTCCGGGAGGCATTTAAGCCACATCTGATAACCCTCTAATTGAACTCACAAGCTCCATGTAGATGGTATTTGTTAGGCCAGAGGCTATGTGTCAGGCGAGAGAAAGCCTTGCTGCTGAAAGCTGTCAAAAATCTATTTCAGAACTTCCTTAGAATCTTTAATTACTCAGTTAAAAATGCCTGCAGCAGTAGCGAAAGTGCTTGAGAGAAGGAGGAGAAGGGATGTGGCGGAAAAACATCTTCACAGTGTCTGAAACTTTGACCTTAGAAAAATACAGAGGATAGATACTTGCTTTAAGCAGTAAATTCTATTTTTATTTGACCACCACTCTGGTTTTCAGAGATTCTTTTTCATCGGCCAAAAGCTGTAGAACTTTCATAGTTTATGATTACGAAGTGCTTCCTCATATTTTGGAACTAAAATGACTTCATTCAGAGGAGTGCCTTTAAATCCTTTCTCCATGTTTAAGCCTTGCGAAAGGTCTGCAGCAGGAGAGCTCTTGTTCTCTCTGTAAAGTGGGAGCCGAGAGAGGGCAGAGAGGAGAGGAAGAGAGAGACTGCATGTTCCTATTTCTCGAGCACAGCAAGAGAAATCCTCAGAAGTAAGAGGGAATTCTGTTTCACATGATCTTTAAGATTCAGGATACTCCCTCCTTGGTAATTTGCTGAAGTGGACAAATATCCACGAAAGTATCTCTCTTTTGTACACATAATAGATTAATGAGCAGCCATCAAATAGTTAAGTTTGGTCTCTTAGTGGCCTGGAGTGGCCCGAACTGGACTCAGACAACAATGTGAAGGCTCAGAATGAAATCTGTTTCAGGTCCCGGAGACGGTCCTGTCTCCTGGCATGTTATGTTACATTAAACATTAGTAGTTGTTTCATAAGAACCACCAGGGACCACACATCTTTATCCTTCTTGTCTTGGTAATGCTTTTAAAGAAATCAATGAGTCCTTATCAAATCCCACTGCCACCAAGCTAGGACTTCCAAGGCACCAGAAAAAGAGTTTCTGTTTTTAACAGAAAAAGGCCTGAGGAATGATTTTAGGTTAATTCTAAGTTAAGCAAAATTTTTTTTCAGTGAATTAATTCATATTGAATATTGTACCTAATGTTCATGATATAAGAGGTTTGTACATGAACCGTCTAAATAATATGTTTGACAGGGTGATCTTACAAAACATACAGTCAT
This sequence comes from Cnephaeus nilssonii, assembly GCF_951640355.1. Lineage (NCBI taxonomy): Eukaryota > Metazoa > Chordata > Mammalia > Chiroptera > Vespertilionidae > Cnephaeus > Cnephaeus nilssonii. Next base: position 60,188,108 of record NC_137082.1, read on the forward strand.
ATTTATCTCAAAGGTTTGTGACAGCTCCAACTTGTCTTAAAATTCTATTATTGCATTTTCCTGGGATGTTTCTCTATAAAAAAAAGTTGTGGTTCATTCACGAATTCAACACGCATTTGTCTCAGACTTAGGTATAGAGCATTGTGCTTGATTTTGTCTGAAAGTATGCATTTATCTATTTATTTATTTAATCAAACATTGCATATTGCATGGTAATATATGCCAAGAGCTGTTCTTGGTACTGGGAATATGTTAAACAAGCATTACCAATGAGGACTCTGGCCCTCCTACAATCTTGGTGCCAATGGGGAAGACAGACAATACACAAGCAAACAAATGCAGAAAAGAAAGGAGATGTATTTGCACTTTTTATCTAGCTACTAATGCCTGATATTCTTCAACAGCAGCTGGGAAATTAGATAAGTTAATGTAATAATAGCATAGACTGACATATGTAAGGCACTGTATAGGGCCTTTTCCAGCTATTAATGCAGGTTTCATAACACATGTAGATTACATGTTATTAGTCCCATTTATTCAGACAAAGAAACTGAAGCCCAGAGTGAATTTCTTTAATTAAAGCTAGTAAAAGGCAAAGGCTTTTCGAATCCAACCCTTGCCTCTGACCATAAATCGCATATATTTTTTTTCTGTATTATTATGTAATACATGTTGGCTTCATGAGCCACAATTTTTTTCCTTTCTACATTTCAGATTAAAAATTTTTCAGTAGTAGAAAATCTTTACCAAACCACAACAGATAACTTTTGCTTTTGACTTTTAAAGTACTTGCAAAGCCTCATATCTGCTTGTGGAGAAAAAAAGGAAAGGGAAGACCTGTTTCTAAAAATTGCCCTTGCACACTGTTTTCATAAATCTCAGCCTTCTCAAGGCTTACTACCCTCTGTAGCCTTCCTTAGGAAATGGATGAAAATTTGAGCGAGGACACAAACAGGAAGGCTCGAAGGCCACATTTGTCCTGCAGGCCCCACCTCTTTAAATAGCTACTGTGCAGTGGGAATTGGTTCTGCACTTGGGGAAGGAACTCCACTGCCCTGTGAAACTCCACTGCCCTTAGGGAGGCAGCCAGCCCAGCACTGCCCTGCCCTGGAGGTGGAGGCAGCACTCTGTGGTGTGAGGTGGGGAATGTGGGCTGGAGGATGGCCTCCCCACCGCTGGGCCTGAGGACACATGGTCCCGGAGATGATTTGTGCTTCTCCCTTAAGCGTATCATCCCTGAAGACTTTTAACCTGCCAAGAGGTAAGGTTCCGACAACTTCCTAATCAATAACTTGGACTACAGACTTCTTTCGACAGTTTGGTTCTGTCTTTTATTTAAGAGAAAAGAAGAGAGCGAATAGTAAAGCTTTTTAAATAAATCAATTTTTAAGTGAATGCATGGGTGGGGCTTATACTTTTATTAGGAGATTGTAGGTACATACTGTTAAGTGATAAGTCAACTGTAATTTTTTAACCTTTAAAGAAGATTTTTGTTACGGTGTGAATGTAAATTTCTCAAGATCAGATGTAGTAGGAAAGTAGATCAACCCTGTTGCTAATTTGGGGAGACAGGTTAACATAGGATCTTAATAGATGCATAAAAAAGAATAGCTTAGAAGTTTTTTATTCCAATTCCTGCTTTTGAGCTGGAGCTTTTTAAACTATCTAATTCAGTCTTTCCTTATAATTACCTAATTTTAGAAACATTGACTGAGGTAGACTCTGTTACCCAAGCCAGCTCTTCCACTCTTTAACGGCATTAATGTATGTCTCTGGCACGGCTGCCAAGCTCTTCTTCTTATGTTCAGTGCTGGGACAAAGGGCACCAACCCAGTGGTTGTGTTTGCTGCCCTTGCCCTAGAAAAGACAGGTGAGTGGGGAGGGAGTTCTTATGTGCCTACCCCACAGAAAAGCACTCTGCCTGACGATTTGTGTGACTTGCATCTGTCCATTCTTCTGCTCGTCTCTGGTATCTGTGTTAGAGTGTACTCTCTAAGCCATGTTTAGTCTGTTTAATAGCAAGCAAGTTGAGGGTCTACTTCAAGAAACACAAATGCCTGTTCTTCCCAGAACGGTTTCCATAACATCGATTAACCTCTAATGTTTAACTTTTAGAATACTGTTATCCATACAGCCACTCTGTCAATACTTCATTCTTCTTTATTTTCTTTGAATTATTGTTCAGGTTCTTTGTGTTATCTTTCAGAGGGAAGGATAAATGTTAGGAAGGGTGGTTTTGGTGGTTTATTTGAATTTCATTTTCTTTAAATTAGATTAGAATCATTTGCTTTAGAGGGTTCTGTGTTCTTCTTAGTTAAATAGCATCATGTTATAGTTTACAGTTGTGTTTATAGTTTCTTTATTGTTTTAAAATTGTTTCACCAGTGTATTTTATAATCAAAGGTGATGTCTGTTTTGGCCTCTTTTTAAATTAGTGTGTGGTAAGAAAGCCTTCTTAGATGGAATATTGCTTTTTTGTATAGTTTGGGGGAGGATTAAGATTGTTTGTTTGTTTGTTTGTTAAGTTTTACCTCAGATTTCAGAAAGTGGTAAGCAAAACTAAGGTCCATGATGAGCGTATAAATTTCCAGCATGGTGTCTAGGTATGGCAGTATCTCAGTATGCTCATTTGTTTGTGAAAATAATTTAACATTTATGTACTTGATGATTATTGCCAAATGGGGAGAATTTCTTCAACTTTAAATCTTGTAAGTAATAAGGAATTTACATTATATTTAGAAATTGTTTTTAAGCCTCACATTCTACAGTTTCATTTTGATGGTCCCTATAACTCTGCATATATATAATCCCTACCCTGCCCCCTTTGTATGTGTCCAGTCTTTTTCAAAGCCTTTTATAAGGCTCTTGTTAAATGCCAACCAAGGGATTAAATCGAATAGCAACTGTGCTAATCAAAGGCAAGTTTAACAAGATAAGACTTGGTGGGGAAGATAAGAGATCAACCAAAGGACTTGTATGCATGCATATAAACATAACCAATGGACGCAAAACTCTGGGGGGTGAGGGCATATATGGGAGTGGGGTGTGTGGGGGGGCAATGGTAAGATATGTACACATATAATACCTTAATAAAAAAAATTGAAAAAAAACACACAAGATAAGACTTGTGTTTACATTTGAAAATGTAAACAAAAGCCTTTATGATCCTAAAGCTGAAGAGAAAAAAAAATCAGATGGAAAGAACATAGTTTAGCTTACCTAAATCAGCAGGATCTTTACAGATAAGGAATTCTGAAGACAACAGGCATAATAATGCAAGGGTCTGTTAGCCAAGGTTCTGGCAGAATATTTAGGAAAAAATAACAAAATAGCTTATGAGATGATCTAAAAGGAAATCGGAGCCCCTGTGCAATAAGTGGAAGGACAAAGCGAAGTAACAGATTTACTGGAAGGCCTCCTACTGACCCCAGCTGCGCTGAGTGCACAACGTGTTTCAGAGCCCGTTTAAAACCCTGGAGATGGTGTTTTGAACCAGTCTTGCTGACGTAAACACAGACCCTGCCTGGAGATTTTCCAAAAGCAGAGGGTGAAAGCAGTTCAGTGGAGATGTGCTGTGTTATTGTAGTAAACGTGCGGGGCAGCAGTTCCAACTGCCTTGGGACGCAGCACTCTGCCTGGCAGCACTCTCTGAGTGTGGTGTGACTGGTGATAAGACCTTCACAGAGAGAAGATAGCACCCAGAGCAAACACCCCCGGTGCTTGTATAAACAGAAGGAAGGAAGGATTGAGAGAAGGGAATTGTTTCTTAGTGATAGAGAAGTCTGTGGATTATTTGAGGGGGGAAAACTACTGTGAGGAGTGTTTGGATAACGTAAGTGCTGATTAGCTGGCCATTCATTGCTAGGTGACTTTAGTGATGAATAAATGATGCGTTTACAAAGCTCAGATAACACACACTCAGGGTTTGTAAGTGAGCAAACAAGTTCTTGTCTCTCTGAGCTATGACTGAAGTAATTCTCTATTTGTTAGATGTATTTAAATAAATGAACATAAAGATTTAAACTTTTTTCTTTCTCTTAAGAATATACATAGTAAAATTGGAGCCAGGTACGCAAATGATATTTTCTGTTTAGCTGTAGATCAATCTCGTTTAGACTTTCCAAGAAACCAACTTGGTGCTTCACAAAACAGAGTGGTGAAAGCCTGGGAGGGGTGCGCGTGGGTGGATGGGTCAATGGGGAAAAAAACACACCAAACAAACAAAGGGGACATCTGCAATACTTTCAACAATAAAGATAAAATTTTTTTAAAAAAAATATGTTTTTGTTGATTTCAGAGAGGAAGAGAGAGAGAGAGAGAAACATCAATGATGAGAGAGAATCACTGATCGGCTGCCTCCTGCACGCACACCCCTCGACTGGGGATTGAGCCCACAACCCTGGCATGTGCCCTGACGAGGAATCATACCGTGACCTCCTGGTTTATAGGTTGATGCTCAACTACTGAGCCACACTGGCCGGGCTAAAGATAAAAATTTTAAAAATCACAATAATTTGGTTACTTGTATACTTAACCACCTGAAACTTCTGGAATTAGTAGATGTTATCAGAGATACTTCACCCTGTTTTTCTTTTTGTTCCACAATTTGCGGAGCTCATTACAAATAGGGCTTCCATAAACCTCAGAAGGAATGCGGGAGGAATGAGGCAATAACCCATGCCAGCCCTGCCTGCTGAAGGCAGGAGTTACTGGGAGCCCAGCTGGTTGATAAGCGCTTTCAGCACTGGTGTGGGACACCTGCAGGAACTGTATGAATAGTGAAGACAGGGTGCCCTTTAGACATATAAATAAATGGAGGCAAAAAGTTCACTTCAAAAGATTCTTTTTAAATAATACCTTATTAAACATTAATTGTCTTTCATTTCCTTCTTTGCCAACCTCAAATTATTCAGTAGGTATGAATCTTCCAGTATGTTACAGTTAAAGTGCTACAGGATTATCACTTGATCTAGCTCCAGAAGTGGCAGCTCCTCCTCTTCTTCCTTCTCACCCCACCTCCTCTGCCTCCGTCCTCCCACCCCTTTCCTCCCCCTCAATCCCCCCACAGAACCCCCACCTCTTCTTTACAAAACAAAACACCCTAAAGCATAATCTCTTTTTGCAAAAAGGTAAATCCATGGAAATCCCTTACCAATAAGGAGTTGCCATCCCTTCAAAATGTATGGAATTGAAGAAATCAGAAAGTGATATTAGATAAACTCATCTTGAACTATCCAAAAAGTGGTATAATTTCCAAAGAAAAGAGGTATCTGAGCTGCCAAAAAAACATCTACCACTAGAAACCTATAGGTTATGGTGGTAATGGTAGGAGTGGAATTACAGAATGTGTGCAGCATTTTAGGAATACTCTTTCATTAATCTCCACAAAGACTCCATGCAGAAGTGGCTATGCACAGTTTACAGAGAAGGAAACTGAGGCACAATGAGGTTACATGTGTTGACCAAGTCTAGACAGCTGATGAGTGGCAGGGCAAGAATGTAAAAGTTTGACTCCCAGGCCTGGGCATTTTTTCCCACACAATGCTGACTGAATGACAAATTTCTTATCTGTCTGTGTTTTTCGGTCTGGAGATAATAGGAAAACTCTCTGAGGTTTTGGTGGAAATATCGGCAGGCCTTTGAACAATTCAGAGAGGCTGTTTCTCCTCATTAATGGGGTCCCCTTGTTCTCTTTTCTCAGACCATTTTTACTTTCTTTTCTGACCTACTATCTTGAAGAATGTTGTACCCATTTCTCTTCCCTAGTAATAGGTACATCTTGTCACTGTGCTGGTGTGTGTGTGGGGGGCGGGGGGGGGGGGCGGGGGGCAGGAGAAGCACTGGTTTGAGAGGAGAAAGGAGTCATATCACCTCTTAGGAACAGTTTGAGAAGTGGTGCATTACAGAGAATTATATGTTCTTAAACCCTAAGTGGATTCTCTGAGAATTTTCAGAAATCTGTTTGCAGTTTTGTTTACTGACGATTTGGCTTTGGGGTGGTGACTTTTGTAAATGGATTCATCTGTCAAAGTTTAGCTCAAATTCCAAGTCTCTTTTATCCTTAAAATACTGTCTCACCGCTTTCTTCAACTTTGACTTCTCCAAATGGGTAAAGACTGGTTATCAATATCTTTCCTTTAATATTTATGCACTCCCTACTCAGAAAGATGAGTATTCTTTTTAAAAGCATTATCTTGTCTCTGGTAAGCATGTAGGCCCCATGAGTATTGATTACTTCTTTTACCTCAGTAACATTCCTCCTCCCCCATAGCTGATATAGAGTTGGCATTAATATTAGTTGATTTATTTGTTCTATTATCCTCCCATTGGTTCTATTTCTATATCATGAGTGACTCTACACAGATTGTTCTTTCCAAGACAGGTCTTGAAATATTTGAAGACAGTGATCATGCTTCCTCAGAGCCTTCTACATTTCTCCAGTGCTTTCAGCATTTCTTTCACATGTGGCATGGCTTTTTGATGGTCTCTCCTCATCCATTCTGCTCTGAATTCTGTCCTGGTTGTCAACATCCGTCCTTAATGCGATGTCCACAGCTGAATTCCAGTTCTGCTGCATTTAGGGTAATTTCCTCCCCTTTCTATGTGATATACTTCTGTGCCACTTAGGGTCCAGTTAATTTTCTTGGCATCCATCTAATGCTGTTGGCTTGTTCTGACTTTCCGTTTGGCCAAAATCTCTTCATCTTTTTCACATGAGCTGTACTCGTGCCAGGAAGCAATCATTCTAAACATATGCAGCTGAAGTTTCTGAACTTCATCCTCGTTCCTGGTGTTTCATCCTGTGCGTTTCAGTGTGTTAGTCCTCCCAATGGAAAATTTCTTGATTTCTGGATTATAATTCAAAATAATCTATTAGACTATTAGGTTATCATGCCTATTCCATCTCCGCCAATCAGAATCCTGCACGTCCTTCTCCTTGAGGTCTTTCCGGAACTTTAATAGGAAATACTTTCTTCTTCCTTTGAGTTCCCAAAGAGATGTCTAAAACTCAGCACTTACTGAATTCTACTTTATGTTAGCAGAATGGCATGGTGGTTGAGAGCAGAGCTCCTGGAATGGACAGACTGTGTGCAAACCGAGGCTGTACCCCTAAACCTCAGTTGTCATATCTGTAAAATGTAGGTAGTAATGCCTACCAGTTAGTATGTGTGAAGTGCTTAGAATGGTGCCTGGCACATAGTTCCTGCTAATATCATTAGTTATACCCATACTCAGTAAGTGGATTTTAATGAAGCTCAGAACAACTTCTGGATAGGATTTTTTGAATCCTTAAAATATTGCTATCTAAAGAAACATTTATAAGTTATAAATTTATGGAGACAGAATATTTGAAAGGAACAACATTTTCCCAAGGAGGCATTGTGAGATGTTCTCCAGCTAAAGACCAGACTCACAGGCTTGTTCACTTGCAGTCAAATGTTAGCTGATATTTTTATAAGCACTGTGCACATCTACTGGTGTCAAGTAGTGCAGGTAACCTGGAGAAAAATGGCTTCCATGTTATGAACTCTGTTTATCAACATTATAATTAAAGTACTTAATTGCTCAAAATGTCATTTTAGCTTCTGTGTCCATGGGCTCATGCTAATTTGCATTTTGCTTTGTACAGCATAACAAAATAAATTGTAAAATTTTTTTTTCTTTTATGAAGTATAATCTTTATTTCCTTGGGGGAAAAAAACATCATGGTGCACCAACATCAGAAACTCATGAATTTAATTTTTGGCATTTACCACAGGGATTAGCAATCTTTAGCATGATAACTCACTCTGACTCAGTATTTATTGATAGTCTACTAAGAATTTTGTGTTGGGCTATGTAGTGTTGAGATGCCAAGAAGTATAAGATAAAATTTTTATAATCAGGTATATTTGGAAATACAACTCATAGTAAAGAAAAGAAAAATGTAAGGTCTATCATATGGAAGTTCTGTAATCAATGAATTACTAAGTCAGTGGTAGAGAAAAGTGGGTATTATCAGATCCTCAACAGGATAGTTCTTCATTGCTACAAACCTATTTCAATTTCTTTACACACTATCACTTCAAGAACCCCTAGAGACCAAAGAATATAAGCCTTGAGGACATCATTGCTTAAGTAATAATAACATATTTGCACAGTGTTTCTTCTTTGAAAATTTGCTCTCCATTAAATTATAGTTGTATATATACCTGATGATAAGGATTATAATAGTTAACTCATTAACTTAACCATTGCTGATGATAACCTTATTTGTCCCATTTTTTGAGACCCGGGAAATCTCTCTTAGAGTGTACACATAGGTTATTACATTGGTAAGAGGTAAATCTGTGATTCAGTTCACATGAATGCAATTGAAAAGTCCTCTGTCTTAACCATTAGAATATCTTGTTCCCATTGTCTCCTAATCAGTAGCCTACTTAAGGGATCCATTATTAGATCATTATGAACAAACTTTGGAGTGGGGGATAGAGATGAATTGGAAATGGTAAGGTAAGGCAGGTTGTAAAGAAACTTCTATATAAGCTGATGAGTTTGGAATATCCTGCCAACAATTATGAAAGCCACATTAGTGGGTTATTATCAAGAGAATGGCATTATATAATTTTTGTTTTAGCAATATAATTCCTTCAATTGTATGTAAACAGTATTAAAATGGGAGGAGACAAGATATTGGGAGACAAGTTAGGTGGTATAATGCCCTAGATATATCATAAATTTGTACACAGGACATACAACAAAATAAAAAAAGATGGATTTGAGAGATGTGTCTGAGGTAAACTTGCCCAGATTTGTGGACCTGTTCAATATGGAGGGCAATGAAGAGGGAAGAGTAAAAATGGCAGGATGTTTAATGACGCCATTCCTGAGGTTGGGGAAAAGGAGTTAGGAGGGGGCTGAGCTTTAGACATGTTGAGTTCCAGGTGCAGGAGAGCATACCAAAGGCAATTTGACATCCTGAAGAGTCAGAGCTCAAGAGCAATCAGACCAAAGATTTGTGAATCCTCAGCCTGTAATTGTAACCATGGCAACAGATAAGGTCATGGCAAGGGGCTGGGTTGCCATAAGTGGAAAGATATTGAAAGAGGCAAAGGACTAAACCCAGGAAAGCCACAAATGTTGAAGGTACGACCCTTTTTAGCAATGTTCCAGTCTGATGGGTACAGTAAGGACTCTGGGATTGGATTTAGGTGTTTCTCAAGCCTCTGTCAACATGATTACAAGCTGTCCTTTAGAGTAGTTTCCTTAGTGGCTGAGCCATTTGGCTGTTGTTTTTATTAGTGTCACTCTCAGAGGATTGACTCCAAAGCTGGGAAATGGTTTGCTCTCTGTAAATTGACTAAGGATTGGTATAGTCTGGAGATATGTATTACTCACTCATAAATTGGTTGTTAGATATCCCAGGTTTTCTTTAGGATTTTTTTTTTCATAAAGTTTGCATGTTGCATTTCTAGTTTTAAAATAAATTAGTCCAGTGTTGGAATCCACATGAAATGATTGACAACCCCTTAATAAGCTCCAGGTTTCTTGTGAAATGTCTTGGAAACTTTATTGGCAGCTTTCAAGGTCCTTAAAATGTATGAGTGTTTTGATTCTACTGTGGTGTTCTCTTTCAGTAATGAGCAGAAGCTTCTCTACAAATTGGCTGTATTGTCCACTCATTGCATGAGAAATAACAGCACTGCAAGTAGCCTAGGAGAAAGTACCCATGGTACAGGGCAAGGGCAAAAAGTTCTGGCCTGAGATTCTACTGCCTGAGCTCAAATCCTAGGTCTTCTTCTTACCTGCTATAGGTCCTCAGGCCATTGATTCTTCTTTTTAAGCCTTTGTTTCTTTATCTGTAAAAATAAATTATTATAGTACAGATAGTACTTTTCAGAATTGTTGAGGATTTTCAACAGATATTTACCCAATGTTGGACACTAGGGAATGCTACATGTAATTACTGAGTATTAATGCACATTGACTAGAGTCCATTTCTCTATTTAATTCTGTTTTAAATACCTTTATAAGTGCTATACTATCTGGAAATCTTTTTAACTGACTTCCTTGAATGTGATCCAGTTCCTAGATCTAGTTCCTGACTAAATGGTACTGGGAATAGTTCTCTTGATACTAGAGGATATTGGACTATCACAGCAGGTCATTCTAATGGATTTGGGAGACTGTATTTTTTTCAGGGTATCCCTCCCTTCCTCTTACAGAGTCACCACTTCACATCTGTAAGCAGAGCGCTGGCCTAACTCTGCAGCTTAAGCAGGGGTCAGAACATCTGAAGCAATCTGCTGATATTCTGGTATGTTCATTTCCTTTGTTCTCTAGACCAGGTCTCAAAGAGCACTGCCTGAGTGTTAAAGAAGTGTTTCTTCTAATGTCCATGACATGGAGTCATGCAGACATGAGAGCCCAGGCCTTTTCACAGGCCATTATAAAAATCAAATGTGGCTTAGCCCAAGGTATTGTTGCAGGGTGCACTGTGCCCTGCACAGAAGAGCAACCCTCATCATGTTGTTGGGTGAATCCCCCCAAATTGCAGTATTTAGACCTAGAAGTTCTGCAAAGTTAAGTAGAGCTGTTCTCTTTGGGCTCTGACTAGGGCTGTGGAATTCACTTGATAGAAACTGAATAACATAGCTAGCAAAATAGTCCCTTTCAGGGATTGCATACATTTATCACATGTCCTTGTGTAGAATAATATTGCAAGATGGCTTTACCATTACTCCTATTTCATATACTGACTATGAAGAATGTGTTTTTATCAAATGTGTCTCCATGTTGTTTTTATCAAATTCTACAATTAAAGTTTCAGTACATAACTCCTAGGGTATAGGTATCACATGATCCCCTAAACTATTTTATGAATATTTGCCCTGTTAGTCTAAGACAAAGGTCACATTCAGTTGATCACCAGTCCTTATGAAAAGCAAAAACATCTGCCTAATCTTGTATAGCATTTTAACATATTTCTCATTTATCAGGAAAAGATGTGTTAGTTAATGGTGAAAATTCATTTGCCCAGGTGTGCATTGGCCTCTAACAATTCTTTATTGCTTCAAAATTACTCTTGTCAATGTGTGTCTTTCTGAGAAACCTCTGAAAGACACATCCTGCTCTAAAAGTAAATTGAAGAGAACCTAACACTTCACTGACATGGAACCTGAGAGTCCCTAGCTTATGTAAGAGAGGGCCTTATGAACTGACATAGTTTGGAAAACTCAGGGGAAATATGAGAACGCAACAAGACATTAGGAAGGAGAGGTGAGCGGAAGGGTCAGGTCCTGCTTGTGACATGACAGTGGTTTTGTCATGCATGTGAGCAGGGCTTGGCTGCACATTTCACCTCTTAGGCAGGACTAAGGAACTGCATAGGCCCAGGTGCTTCCAGGCAGGACTGCCGATCGTTGAGCATGGGCTGGACCTACGAGACCATTCCAGCTCTAAAAATGACCTTGAGTAAAATCAAGTCAAGGCCAGATGGCCAATCAGAATCAGCTTCTCCATCTTTTGCAGATGGCAGACCATGGGGCTGCTGTTTCTGGATAGAATTTGAGCTTGACTGAATATTCACATATAACATTTAATCAGTGGAAACTGTGAAAAATCAATCAGTCTTGTAATACACATGGATTTCACAGTCACAGAATATATTTTTTTTATTTCTGTCAATACATTTATATTCTAACTCTAATTCCCTATTTCTGACAGACAGCAGAAAAACTTAATCTAGTCACAGCCACAGCCAGTCTGCTTCATCCAATTTAGTGCTTTCTAAATTGCTCTTGGTTAAAAATCGGGAATATTCAGGATCTTCCCCTTCATCCGTCTCCTTTTAGTCCATGTGGTTGCTTTAAGCCAGTGCCTCTATAGAGGCAGTCAGGGGGACTGTGTTTTTTTCAGCTCCCCTACCCTCACTTCTCTGTTAGCTCTAATGGGAAAGTAGCCCACCTTAGGGCTCTAGAACTGAAACATAACTTAGGTCAAGATGTTGTCTTTACCCTGCCAGAGGCTGGGATCATGTGACTGTTAGTCAGGTTCAGGCTGCTCTCCTCTGCTGCCTCGCAGGTTGCTGATTATCCTGGGGAAAGGCTAGGTCTCTGAGGAGTAGAGGAACTTGGGGCAGCGGGGGCGGGGGGGGGGGGCGGGGGGGGGAGAGGGGAATGGAAACAAAGGCCAAAGTTATCAAAATTAAAGTTACTTTGCTTAATGAATGTGAGGCAATCCCTCTGTAAAATCCTGTGAAAGGAGTGTTTTCTCATTTTAGTCACATCTGCAAATCTTGAGTAAAGATATCTGATTGTAATCCTCCATCCTCAGACTTCATCCTAATGTCACATTTGACAAATAGCAGTCTGTCTCCCAGGAGCGGTGGCGTCAGAGTTGTTTGTATTGAGGCAGATGCTGAACAGCCAGAGCCCTAAAGAAATTAAGAAGCTGATTTTTTCCAAAAGGAAATCCATGGAGAAAACAATCAACTGATTACCTCATAAGCTGTCCTTGGAATTCATTTTAGTGCTTGTTAAAGAATCTAAATCCCCCTTTATAAAGGCTCTCTTAGGAGTTCCCAATTAGGTCCCCATTTTTTGTCACCTGTAATCAACATTCCCATTCAAGTCTCTTTATAATTCATTTAAATGAAATAACACAGATTTTAAATTACCCAAGCAAAATTCGAGGACAATTTTTATACCATTATGAATTAATAAAAAATACAAATATTGGCTTAGGGCTCCGAATATTGATGGATCAATTCAGTCATTCATCATTCAAGAGAACCAAATGTATCTTTAAATAGAACAGAAAAAGTCAGTCTAACAAACAGCATTTTGATATCAAATGACCAAGATAATTTCTAGAGTTATTAATTTATACTAGCCAAATTGCACTATTAGCTGCTATTGCTCACAAGTTTATGTATTATAAATTTCCCATTTTTAACTATTTTATTTTCTTCTTCTTTCTTTAGTTTTTAGTAAATAATTGGAAAAAAGTATCCTGTCATATATACATTAAAAAAAATTAAGAAGATTTTCTTAACTATGCCAGTTTAAAGGGGGCAGGTATATACCCAAGTCAGGTAAATTGGCTGCAATGAGAGTAAAGATGTGAGAACCCGAAGGAGAAAAGGAGCCCTCAGGAAGGAAAGGTTGGAACCCAGTGTCCCCACAGTTATCCCACTGTGACCTTCTCATCAGTACATCCTGCCAGGAAGCCGTCTTAGGATGACTGACCACACAGTTCTCTTGGTTGTCTGAAATCACCATCACTATTAAGTGAATTCCTGAAAAAATGATATAGCATTGTACCATTTAAAATTTGATTAAAGGGATTAAACACATTTTTCCTACAGCAAGAACTGCCAGTCAAAGCTATTAAAATGATGCTATGGGGGGAAATATCCCTAAAATAGCCAATTTTCTTTTTACATCTCCGTTTCCTATAAAATTTGTTAGTCTCCAGGCTTTTTTTCCTTTGGCCTAAAAACATCAAAATGTTCCAATGTGATCATTTATTCAAATTTGAATTTTATGTTGAAAATGTATTTTCAAAGTAGGGAAAAAATAGACTAAAATGAAAACCAGCATCCCTGAATGAAGACAGTTCTTTCAACTACACTGTGTTGTTTACTTCCCTTTGATAGTAAGGATATTTCATTTGCTTTCCCTTTTTAAGAATGAGATTAACAATGAAGGTAATTATGAAGATACAGGTTTCCTTCCAGGGAGATGGTTGACAATTGGGGGAAACTGTTTTCATGTAGATTAGTGGTTCTCAATAGCGGGGGCTTTCAAAAAATGCTTTATATCTGGGCTCCAGCCCCTGGGATTCTGACTCAGTTGACCTAGAATGCGGCCCAGGCATTAAGATTTTAAAAATTTGTGATGTGATGTGGATCTGGTGTCTTGCCTTCCCATAGGTGTTTCCATGGGTGTTTGGTTTTACTTCTCAAAAACACAGTTTTAACCCAAGTTAGGATTTTTATTGAAAGTGTTAGGCACAACACCAGCATTTTATTTTCAGAGTTCCTGAGTCAAATGATATGATCATTATAATGTTATCTATACCCACTAACAAATTCCTCTTCAGAAATGTATGCTGTTTACCTGTGTCATCCAACATTGGGTATTATTTTTAGCTTTTGTTTTTTGTTAAATATAATTTGAATTTTTGTTAAAGTCATAGAAATTTTGCTAAGAATTCTTAGTCATTTCTTTAAACATGTCGCTCTTATTAAACTTTTAAGAGTCTGGAAATGGAGCCCATGACCCCAGAGTGGGGGGAAAAGTGTTAAGCACAACTCTCAAAGACTCATGTATTTTAAATACATAGGTACAAGAGATTTTTAAAAAATATATTTTTTTATTCATTTCAGAGAGGAAGGGAGAGAGAGTGATAGAAACATTAATGATGAGTGAGAATCATTGATTGGCTGCCTCCTGCAACCCCCACACTGGGGATGGAGCCCTCAACCCAGGCAAGTCCTGACCGGGAATCGAACTGTGACTTTCTTGTTCATAGGTTGATGCTCAACCACTTAGCCACACCGGCTGGGCCACACGAGATTTTCTTTTTAATGTAAAAGTGTAAGTCACCTTTTTAAAACAATTCCCAACAGTTGTCAATCACTGCTTAATCCAACTGTCATTTCCTCTTTAATTTAAGTAGTTCTGCTTCTTTCAATACATTTTGGCTCCTTCTGCCTTCTGTGTAGATCAGAAACTATAGCTTGGGGTACAGACATTAATTTGGTGGTTCATCAGCTACTTTCTTGGTGCCTGTGTGTGTCCAATTTTGTATCAGGGTTTAGGATACAAAGATTACGAAGATACACCCTAGCCAGTTTGGTACAGTGGATAGTATCAGCCTGTGGACTGAAGGGTCCCAGGTTTGATTCTGGTCAAGGACATGTACCTTGGTTGCAGGCTTGATCCCCGGCCCTGGTCGGGCATATGCTGGAGGCAACCAATCGATGTGTCTCTCTCACATTAGTATTTATCTCTCTCTGTCTCTCTCCCTCCCTTCCACTCTCTTTAAAAATAAATGGGAAAATACCCTCAGGTGAGGATTAAAAAAACACACAAACAATTACTAAGATACAGTATTTTCCCAAGGAGAGGAATTCTTGTGGCTACAGCTTTCTTATATCAAGAGATAAACATGAGAGCATCCACAACAATGTTTGGGAGGTGAGTGTAAGTGGCTCCTAACTTTGTCAGCAAATGCTTCAGAGAGGCTATGGCATTTGAATTGAGTCTTAAGGATAAACCTGTGACTTGATCTGGCAGCAAAGGGGGGAAAGGACATTCCTATCAAAGAAAACTGCGTTACAGAACGTGCCACAGTCCATGGCTTGTTCAAGCAAAGGTGGCAAGGTCTCTTTGTTGGTGAGAAATTGCACGGGATGAGGCTGAAAAAACAGACTTGGGAGAGAAGTTGTCTGACCTTTTTATGACATGCTGACGTGTGTGCTGCTTGACCTTTGCATGGTAGGGAGCCAGTAGAAAGGGAACTCCATAAACACATCTACAATTTGAAAAATTCACCAATAGCAGCATGGAGGAGGAATGAAGGGAAAGGATGCAGGAAGCAAGAAAAGGGCCTTAGGAGGCTGAACTGTGGTACAGGCATGATGGACAAGACCTGAAAAGGACTTAAAATAGTTATTTGTAGGAAAACCATGAGCACTGTGGAAAGTCTGGAAGACAAAAAATAAAATAAAATACTAAGAGAAAAATACAAATAATTTATAATCCTTTTACCAGAGATAACCTCCAATAATGATTCATTCCAGTCATTTCCCCCTGCATGTTTCATATGGTTTAAGATAATTTTAGATCTTGATGTTTTAATTTAACACTATGAAAAGCAGTTGTTATAATAAAGACACTCCATTAGCAAATTTAATGGCTTTTTGTATGGATGCACACTAAAAATACCAAACTGTTCCCTTATTCCCTTATTGGTGGTATCCAAGTTTTCATAAAAATCTTATATTTAACATCTTTGTGCCTAAAAATTATCTAAAATGATGCTTTTCATAGGCTGTGTATAGCTTAAGTAAAATTAATGAGTTAAATCACACTTAACATTAAGACTTCAATACTGCTATATTATATTTCGGAAAAAGTGTAAACACTTGTGCTTTAGATAGATTTTAAAAATAGTCAAGATATAGGATAGTTTGGTTGGATGTGGTGAACAATTGCTTTGCTAAAGTAAAAACTGATGAATTAATCTAAAATGATTTAAGTTTTCTGATTTGTCAGACTTGTTAAATTATATCATCACTAACCAAGAAAATAAAAGATACAGGTGGAACAGATTTTGCATGGAAGATAATATGTTCTGTTTTGGACTTGCTTCATTTGAGATACTGCACTGATAGAATATCTAAGTACTCTACAGTGACAAATAAATGTGGAGTGAAATTCAGCAAAAGAGGTGGGAGCAATTTGGCCAATAAGTGTTAGTCAAAGTCCAAGAAGTAAGAGGGAGAAATAAATCACTAAGAATAGATTTATCTCTCTCACATGGAAGTTTCTCTCTCTCTGTCTCTCCCCCTCCCTTCCACTCTTTCTAAAAATAAATGGAAGAATATCCTTCTGTGAGCATTAAACTCAGGTGGGGATGAAACTATGGGGAACACTGCTGCTTTTAAGAGCTGGATACAGGGGAAACAGATGAAGAGTCTTCAGGAAAACCAGGAGATAGCATAGTTCCCTAGGCCATGAGTGAAGAAAAAGAAAGAATGGTCCACAGCCCTAGCTCTCAGTCCTACCAGACACATTGTCACCTTTACCATCCCAATAAAATGTATCGGGAGTATAACCTACCAATGCACAAAGTTAAAAAAAATCAATATAATGCCCCAACTTTAACATAACATAAGGGAAAAAATAAAATGAAAGTATAGAGAATAAATATCTCCATACTTAACACTGGGAAATGAGTAAAGGAGATGACAGGATGGAGTCCGATGGTTGTGCAGAATTACATGAATGGGATGCTGCCAATGGAGCTGTATTGCAGTATTGCTGCACGTGACCTGAATTTCCAGAATGGTAAATATTCACACAAGACAAAGTATAGTTTTCTCTCAACTTACATTATATTAGTGTTGCTGGAAAATTCTGTGCATAAAAAAATACTTTCTGCCGAAACCGGTTTGGCTCAGTGGATAGAGCGTTGGCCTGCGGACTCAAGGGTCCCAGGTTCGATTCCGGTCAAGGGCATGTACCTTGGTTGCGGGCACATCCCCAGTAGGGGGTGTGCAAGAGGCAGCTGATCGATGTTTCTCTCTCATCGATGTTTCTAACTCTCCATCCCTCTCTCTTCCTCTCTGTAAAAAATCAATAAAATATATTAAAAAAAATACTTTCTATTAAGTGTAAAACTCAATCAGGCTCTAAGTTCTGAGACTTATAAACAGGCCTCTCACCTGTGGTGACTGTCCACCAGGGTATTTGAAAGTCAGGTGTGACACTGGACAATCCTTTCTTGGCACAGGACGGTCCACTGCAGTGTAGGACTCTTGGCATTCCAGGCCCTGCCAATTAAATTCCAGCAAGGCCCCTAGTTGTTCCAACAATCAAAGAGCTCTCCCACAGCATTCCAGAGCACTCCCTGTAGAGGGACACAGTCCAAGAGAGAGGCATGGGTTCGGTGTCAAACACCCCTCCTTGGGGTTCTTCAGTCTTCAGAGCTCAGGCTAAACAAGAAGTAAAGGGGGCTAACATAATGGTGTAATAATTGTGACCTCTGTGATCTCTGTGTTTCTCCCTCCCTAATCAGATGATAGAGTTTTTCCACTGTTTTTACAAATATTGCTGCAATCCCTTCCTTCCTCCTTCAACTATACATTCTTATTCATTAGACATACAAATGTTGCAGGTCCCCCTAGCAATGGCTCTAATCTAACCAGTTTCCAGCCCACATATAAGCAAAGTCCGTTCCTTTACAGCTGTGTCCAGGCCGATGTTCATAATCACCTGATTATAACTTGTATTTTAAACATTTAGCAGAACACAAAGAGGATCTTGAAAGAAACACCTTAGTTAGTCTGGGTGATTTGTGTGGTATTTATGCTGACCATTTGGATACAAAACCTCTCCACATTTCTTCCCAAAAGACATTCTACTTTAAGTCATGTGACTGTGGGCAAGTTAGTTAACACCTGGAGCTTCCATTTCTTCCCAATTAAAATAGTTATGAGGCATGATAAATCTAAAATGCTATAAAATATAAGGTCCATAGTTGTTATGGATCATGATTGTCATGGAACACCTTGGCATGTAAGAGTAGGTAAGGTCTTATACTCAGAATAAGGACAAATGAGGAAGGTTGTTCCTCCAATATTTCTTTGAACTATTATTTTAGGTATTCGGTTCATTGATGTGCTCTCTCTCTCTCTCTCTCTCTCTCTCTCTCTATATATATATATATATATATATATATATATATATAGATATAGATATAGATATAGATATAGATATAGATATAGATATAGATATAGATATAGATATATATCTTCATGTTTATTTTTCCCTCTTCGTATTTTCCCATGCCCAAAAGAAATGAACAAAATTGGAGTAGATAGAAAAGGTCTGGAAGAAAATTAAATTTAGACCTCTGAAGGTTATTTCTCAGTGAAAGAGAATAGGAACTGTAGTGATTTTTAAGAAACTGTTTAAATGTCTTTTCCTACTCTCCTTCTTCCCCCACCTCAGTTCCATGCGAAGCCATATTGTGAATTGTAAAACACAGTATGTGTTTCTTGGCAGTGGCATTTAAAAGATGATAGGTTTGTTTGTTTTCAACCGTGAAGGATGTATATTGGCTTCCAAATGAAGGTTAAGGGTAGTCAAGAAGGATATCAGAAAATATAATTCACAATATAATTGGAAAATTTTACACCCAAAATCATTAATCAGTATGAGAGTATGTTGGATTACTTGCTCAAGGCTCTGTTCGATCATTCATGCAATGGATATGAAGGGGAGAGAGAGGTTATACTTTGTAAATTCTGTACAATTATAAAATTAATATTGATTCTTTATTCATTTTCAGTTAGGGAAAATAGGAATATCAGATAAACACTATTAAGTTGTTTTCCCACTCAGTGTTCAATAATATTTCCTTTGAAAGAATGTGTGTGATGTGCAATTCCAGATTTATGGCATTGTAAAATAGATACACAGAAAATTGTGCTTAAAATAGCTGCCAAGTTGGTTCTATGTTTTCTACAGCATATCTCACTCCACATGATAAACAATCTTCTCCTAATTCCCTCTGATCCTCCCCACTTACTCAGCTTCATAATAGTCTAACTAGTTTTGTTTGAATCCATTTTTTCTTCATAACACAGTAAGTGAAAATTGCAGTGGTTTTTTATTAATGTTTCATCCTGACTTCAGAAATATTAGAGAAATTGTCACTTTTTAAAATCAGCTCATTGATCTTTGGCATGTAATAGGAAAATGGGGCAGCATTCCCGAGAGTTGCAGAGGGGTCTGGATCCTTCCCTGCAGGGGGAACTTAATCCTTCCCTGTCTGTTGACATCACGTTGCTGTTTTGTGCCTCGCAGGACATAGCTATGCTCCAATAGTTTTGTTTTTAAAGTGCATTGTCTTCTTAACTTGTGATATTAAAAATTCCCAGTGGTTTTCCGTTTTTCTTGTACCTTATTTAAATTCACTAAAGGGTCTAAAGCCTTTATTTCAGATCTTGCTTTTTGTTCCCTCAACAAATCTTGAACCTTGGAATTTTAAAAATCCCATGATCAATTTAATTTTTCAATTACAGTTTTTTTTAGGTGCATGAAGGAAGACTAAATGCTGTTAAACTTTCTGGAGAAGTCAACTGAAACACTGAAACTTTATTTTCACAGAATGCCATTAGAGTGTTCTCCTGCACATTTGTTCTATCAAAGGCTAATTTTCTAAGCCCGGGAGGAGGACCCAGAGAGCATTTTTCTCTCTGGAGGAGTGACCTTTATACAAAGACTCAGGCTCAGGGTATGAAAATAGCACCAGCAAGTTCTGAATGAGCCTCCATTCTTCCTGTGGTCCAGTAAGGAGTGTCGAGTCTTAGAGCTTCCTAGTGGTCCGGGTGGAGGAATGGGGAGGCTGTTGTTCTAACAGCCGTGGCTCCTCAGGAAACAGTGTGTCCCCTTAATCTGGAGGAGGGAGCGGATTTCTCTAGACGTGTCCTAGGTAGGCACACAGCAGCAGCCCACTCCCATGTTCTTTTTCTGTGGGCCAGGAGTCAGCAAACTTCCTGTAAAAAGCATGTACATACTTCCTGCTTTGTGGCCCATGATATCTGTTACATCTATCCAGCTCTGTCACTGCAACCTGCGTGTGCCCGTGGGCTGTACTTACACAAGTGGAGGTGGCTCTATGTCAGTAAAGCCGGCTTTTCAAAAGGCCAGCGCAGACTGGATTTGTCCCCGGTAGTTCACTGACTCCAGCTCCAGGTCACCTGCCACCTGCTTATCGGGCTAGCTTGGTATAGCCCAGCCCTAAAGGTGAAAGGAGGCATTTGGGGGCCTAGTTCCCATTTACAAAAAGGGTGACCAGACATTGAAAGGTTGGACCTCCCTAAGCACATGTGGTATCCAGGCCAGAGCCTGGGACATCCTAAGGAAGGTTTGAAAACATATACTAGTAGCCAAGTAAAGTTATACCATTACACTTCATGTGCCACATTGGACTCTAAATTCAAATGATAGCAGGTGGCAAAGCCAGATTGTTATATCTATGGCCTATAGGCTTTTTCTATACTTGGACAGCCAGGTAAATGGATGGAAAGAAATGCTTAATAAACCATATACAGCATGTCAAGGTCATGTTAGAGATAATTCATAACTCTTAGAAAGGTCCAGGCACCCACCAAGAGCAGCAGGCCCTAGTACACAGCCAGCAGGTCTCCTGGACAGGACTCACTGGGCAGGCCTCAGTAGATGGTAACAGAGGATGCACACACATGCATATCTACATTTCGTTGTTGTTAATCCTCACCCGAGGATATCTTTTTCATGGACTTTTAGAGAGTGTGTAAGGGAGAGGCGGGGGGGAGAGAGAGAGAGAGAGAGAGAGAGAGAGAGAGAGAGAGAGAGAGAGATCAATTTCAGAGAGACACATCGATTGGTTGCTTCCCGCACATGCCCTAACCAGGCTAGCGATGGAACCTGCAACCCAGGTACCTGCCTTTGACTAGGAATTGGACCTGCCACCCTTGGGTGCACAGGCTGATGCTCTGAACACTAAGAAACACCCACCAGGGCATGAATTTTTTTTCAGAGAATATCAAGAGCACATGAAGCTTGCCTTTCTCTGTTACAAATCTTCACCTTCCCTCTCTTTATTCCTGACTGGTAAAACGACTTCTGCTAAGTTTGAACCTCTACTCTCTTGGCAGCCCTGCTTGGTACCCCCATACTCCATACCTCCAAATCAGTCTCTCCTTTTCAAAAAACTTTTTGCCCTTTGCCTTCAAAGATACTCAGATCTTCCTTATTCTAAATCAGTATCCAGTTACTTGAATACAATATTTTATAATCAACATGTTAGTCATTTATTCAGAAAAAGTTAGGTGTTCGTGCAGGCCACGAAATTCAGTGGGTAACCAAGTCACTGAACTCTTTTTAAAATTAATCTGTCTGTCTCTCTTTTTCCCCTCTGAATTCTGTTAAGTTCAACTCAGTTTTCTTTTTCCAAAAATACCTCACTACAACATCCTATAGGCCTTATAAATAATGAGATTGCCAAGTTTACTTATTTAACAAAAAGTCTACCAGACCTTTGGAAATAAAAAGGGACATAGTCCCTTGTCGGTATAATGCCTATTTGTGTTCCCTTTTCCTTTACACACACACACACACACACACACACACACACACAGAGACACACACACACACACACTTCTGTGATTTTATATTTCATTCAAAAGTAATTTAAAAGTTTTAATTAAATAACACATGGAAAATGAGAAACAAACATTAGCCAGGGTGGCTGGTTGGTAGAGAGTTCTGGAAACTGATGATGGCCTTAAGATAAGGTTTATCTAGGCAGACTTAAGAGCTCACCAGAGGGGAAAATTTTTTATGTTACTGTGTCCAATAAATATTTTTTGAAAGTAAATAGGCTTTGGGTGCCTGATTGGTCTCTGCCTGTTTGTTTGCTACCCTCCAGGTGTTGTGCAAGGTTAACTTTTGGTGGCAAGATGTATCCACTTTCAAAATCTGTCCTTTGTGGAAGATGGCCTTGTGCCCCACCTGAAGCAAGATTTTAGAAATGGAAAATAGCCTAAATCCCTTTGATGCTTTTTGGAGTTTGTTCTGTGTCACTTTGAGAAAAGGAAAATAAAAGATGGCTGTCAAGTCACAGATCCCTGCCTTCCGGAGCTCTCCTCGCCAGGCATCTGTCTGCCCTTGCTTCCGAGTGCTGTCTGAGGCCAGACGCCCAGGCAGTTGTCTCTGGGACAGTGCATACAACTTAACGACTCTGGATTTCCATAAAAGATTATGTGGTATT
Source organism: Cnephaeus nilssonii (assembly GCF_951640355.1). Taxonomy (NCBI): domain Eukaryota; kingdom Metazoa; phylum Chordata; class Mammalia; order Chiroptera; family Vespertilionidae; genus Cnephaeus; species Cnephaeus nilssonii. The sequence continues at coordinate 60,210,641 of NC_137082.1, forward strand.
TCTCCCCCCTCCCTCTCTCCCTCTCGCTAGTCTTCTGTTTCCTTTTCTTTTCCAAAATAGCATACCTCTGTTATCTTTTTGGAGCTGGCACTGCCTGGAACCAATTTCCACAATTTGGAGTTCTGTGAGAGAAAGGAAATTAGAGAACAGTTATTAACTTCAGGTTTTTAAAAACAAGTTGTTGGGGGGTTTTTTTGTTTGTTTGTTTGTTTTGGTGTGTTTTTTTGTTGAGTGAAAATTTGCATTTAAAGGAAAATCATTAAATTTGGAAGGAGGAAGAAGATAGATTTTTATTTTGTTTAATAAAATTCAAATTTTTCTACAACACATTAAAAAGAAATTATAAAATTATTAAACCTATAAAATCATTTTCTGAAACATGTTTTTTGATACAACAGTCACTTAAGAAAGGATCTATCACCCTACCTGGTTTGGCTCAGTGGATAGAGTGTCGGCCTGTGGACTAAGGGGTCTCAGGTTCGAGTCTGGTCAAGGGCACATGCTCGGGTTGTGGGCTCGATCCCCAGTAGGGGGTGTGCAGGAGGCAGCCAATCAATGATTCTCTCTCATCATTGATGTTTCTATTTCTCTCTCCCTTCCTCTCTGAAATCAATAAAAATATGTTTTTTTAAAAAAAGAAAGGATCTATCTATACCGACCATTCATTCATCTTTATGCATTTAGTATTTACTCATGTGAAGCAGGCATCATGCCAGGATCAATGATAGTCTGAGAGATGTCAAAATAAATCTTATAATTTCTAATTTCAAGTAGTTTAAAATCGAATAGTTGAGGTGAGTCATATCTTCAAGTCCATGTAATACATGATGGTAAATGGCATACGTTGGCAGATCATTTTCATGTGGTAAGAACAGGGACAGTATCTTAGAGAAAGTGGTACTTACTTTCATTCTTAGTTTATACTTCATCTCTTTTTCCCCCAATCAGTTTTATTTTTATTTGAAGTGTTCAAATAGCCCATTTTAAAAAGTCAGGTTTCATTATTATGGAATTTTGAAAGTTCTTAAAATATTCCGTACTAGAGGCCCGATGCACAAAATTCATGAAAGAGTAGGCCTTCCTTCCCCTGGCTGCCAGCACTGGCTTCTCTCTGGCACCCAGGACCCGGGCTTCCCTGGCAGCCCTGGCTTTGTCCAGAAGGTCGTTCAGAAGGACTTCTGGTCTAATTAACATATTATGCTTTTATTATTATAGATACAAGTGCCTTATCAGATACATGATTTGCAGTATGACTTACGTTTTCATTCTTTTAATAGTGTCTTTGAATAGCAGGTTTTAAATCCATTTTATAAATGTTTTATTTTACAGACCATGCCTTTTGTGTTCTTATCTTTGAAATCTTCACCTAACACAAGGTCATAAAAATTTTCTCCTAGACATTTTAAGAGGTTTTAGGTTTTACATTTAGATCTGTGATCCATTTTCAGTTAATTTTTTATGTGGTCTGATGTTCATTTACTATTATTATTTTTGCATATTGATATTCAGTTGTTCCAACACTATTTATTGAAAATATTATTTCCTCACTGAATTGCCTTTGCACCCTTGTTGAAAACCAGTTGACAACATATGTGTGGATATATTTTTGGACTGTATTTTATTTCATTGATTTGTGTGTCTATTTGATTACAGTACTGTATTGCTTTCTCCTGTAGCATTATAATAAGTCTTGAATTTAGATATGTATTCTGATTTTCTTTTTCTTTCACATTTGTTTTGGATGTTTTAGGTTCTTTGTATTTCCATATGAATTTTAGAAAACCTGTCAGCTTCTAAAAAGAAAGCTTGCTGGGCTTTTTATTAGGATCATATTAAATCTATAGGTCAGTATGGGGAGAATTGAATTTTTGAGAATTGATAAAGTGTTGAATCTTCCAATCCATGAACAAGTTACATATCTCTATTTATTTAAGCCTTCTTTAATTTCTTTCAGCAATGTTTGTAGTTTTCATTATACAGGTCTTGCCCATCTTTTGTCAGATTAATTCTTCTAAATAATTCACATTTTTAATGCTATTGTGAATGGTATTTCTTTTAAATGTTGACTTCTAAGTGTTCACTGTTAGTATGTAGAAATACAACTGCTTTTGTGTATTGATATTTTATATATTGATCTTTATCTTACAACCTTGCTGAACTTATTTATTAGTTTTAGTAGTTTTTTCCTAGATTGTATAGGATTTTCTACATAGATGATCATATCTGCCTATAAAGATACCTTAATTCTTTCTTTCCAATCTGGTTGCCTTTTTTGTCTTTTTCTTGCCTGATTGCACTGGTTAGAATCTCCACTATGATGTTGCATAAAAGTGATGATTGCAGTTATTCAGGTCTTGTTCTTGAGCTTAGGGGGAAAGCATTCAGTCGTTTACCATTAAATATAATATTAGCTGATCTTTTTTTTCTTAGATGCCCTTTACAAGTGGAGGTAATTCTCTTCTATTACTAATTTTCTAGGAGGATTGTTCTGTTTTGTTTTACATGGATGCTGGATTTTGTCAAATAACATTTTCTGTATCGGTTGTGGCAATCGTGTGGTTTTTATTGCTAATATATGACTTAAACAATGATGACTTTGATGAATTAAATGAATCAACAGTTTTCAAATGTTAAATCATCCTTGCTGTCCCAGAATAAGCTCACTTGGTTATGACGTTTTATCCTTTTTATATATTCTTGGATTTGATTGGCTAAAATGTGTTAAGAATGTTTGCATCTACATACATGATGGGCATTGGTGGTGCTTTTCCTTTTTTATGGTAGCTATCTCTTTCTGGTATTCAGGTAATGGTAAATGTTTCCACCTCTTTGATTTTCTGGAAAAGTTTATATAGAATTGGTATTATCTATCCTTTAAATGTTTGGTGAAGCAATCTGGGTTTGAAGTATTCCTCTGACAGGGTGTTTAACTGCAAATTCAATTTCTTTAATAGATATAGCACTACTCAGGTTACCTATTTCTTCTTGAGTGAGCTTTGGTAGGTTCTATCTTATAAGAAATTTGTCCTTTACACCTAAGTTGTTGGACTTACTGGCATAAAGTTTATAATATCCCTATATTATATTTTAACTAAAAGTCTGGTGCATGAAATTCTTTCACTCAAGAGGTTGGGTCCCTCAGCCCAGCCTGCACCCTCTCACAGTTTGGGAGCCCCACAATTGATCGCACCGCAGAGGGAGGCCCTGCCCACCCAGCTGGGGCTCCGCAATCAATTGCCCCAAAGAGGTAGGCCCTGCCCACCTGGCTGGGGCTCTGTGATCGATGGCTCCCACCAAGGGAGGCCCAGGCTACCCACCGCAGCCTGCCAGTCAGTGGCCTGGGCCACCCTCTTTAGAGCCATCGTGGAGCCCTCCGATTGATCACCCCGCCGGCTGGTGGCCTGGACCTCCCTCTGCAGGGTGATCATGGGGTGATGGCAGGGCCCCTGACCAATCGCATCACACCTGCCTTGACTGGCCTGGCACCAGTGGATGTCATAGTGTGGTCGTCCGGATGGTTGGATGGTCGGTCATTCCGCTGTTTGGCCATTCAGTCAATTTGCATATTATGCTTTTATTATTATAGATATCTGTCAAATGTGTAGTGATGTAACCTCTTTCCATTCTGATATTGCTAATTTGTGTTGTCTCTCTTTTTTTCCTTAACATATCTGGATAGAGGCTTATTAACTTTATTGAACCAGAGTTTATCCATTCACCTACTGAAGAACATCTTATTGTTTTATTTTGTTTTTGTTAATCCTCACCTGAGAATATATTTTTCTATTGCTTTTCAGAGAGAGTGGAAGGGAATGGGGGGTGGGGAGAGAGAGAGGGAGAAACACCAATGTGAGAGAGACACATTGACTCGTTGCTTCCTGCACATGTCCCGACCTGGGGTGAGAAGCAAACCCGTAACCCGGGTATGTGCCCTTGACCTGGAATCAAACCTGAGACCCTTTGGTGCAAGGGCCAGCGCTCTAAGCACTGAGCAACACCTGCCAGGGCAAGAACATCTGAATTGCTTCCTGGTTTTGCCAACTATGAATAAAGCTGTTTTAAACATTGGGTACAGGTTTTTCACAAGGACCTAAGCTTTTAAATCCTTTGGATAAATTGCTGAATTGTATGAGAAGGGTATGTTTCATTTTGAATGAAACAGCCAAACTGACTTCAAAAGTAGCTGTACCATTTTGCATCTCCACCAGCAATGATTGAGAATTTCTATTGTTCTACTTCCTTACCACTGTTATCAAAATCTTTAAAAAAATTTAAAATGGCATTTTTTCCAATATAGTATTTTCTTGAGATATAATTCCCATAATATCAAGTTCACTCTTTTAAAGTGTATAATTCAGTGGGTTCATTTATTTATTTATTTTAGTATATTCACAAAGTTGTGATACCATCACCACTAATTCCAGAACATGTTCATCTCCAAAAAACAACTCTATATCCATTAGGGTCCACTCTCCATTACCCCTCCCTTCAGGCAAAGCAGGGAGAATTTAAGAAACAGATCATATTTTGATTTTGACATACATGTACACTGAGTGGCCAGATTACTATGATCTCTGAACGCATAATAATCTGTCAACTCAGTGTATATCCTATATAATAAAAGGCTAATATGCAAATTGTCCCCTTGACCAGGAATTCGACCAGCAGGCAGGCCGGCCAACTGCCCATGTCCCCTCCCCCTGGTCAGGCTGGCCAGACCCCACCCATGCACGAATTCATGCACCGGGCCTCTAATATATAGATATCATAATAATCTGGCCACTCAGTGTGTGTGTGTGTGTGTGTGTGTGTGTGTGTGTGTGTGTGTATCCATATAATTAGTATATTTTAATTATGTGATAACTATACAAACATTGATTTCATTTTCTCATTAATGTTTGTATAGTTAATCTCATTTTCTTTGGTAGATCAGTAAACTGAATATAGCATAGATTACTTTGAGTTAAGCAGATGTAGTTGCTTTGCTCTCATAGCTAGAAGTACAGAAAAACATGCTGTCCTCTCCCCAGCCCCAGGAAAAGATCCTGTCATTCTCTTTTACAAAAGAGCTTGCTGCCCCGTTTGAGCCTCCTCCTTTGTAAATCACTGGGTTTGAATGTATAATGGTTTGAAATTGTTCTTTCGTTCATCCTTCATCACGGCATTCCCCATTTCTAGCAAAGTGCTTGTACTCAGGGTGATACATAAATCCATAAGAATTTAATTGCTGATGTGAACTTCAATTGGTCAAAAAAACAAAACACTTCAGCTTTTAAAACCACTTAGAATATTCCTTGTTGAATAACTGAGATTTTGCTGTTTTAAGCCTCCCCCTAATCTACAAACACATTTTTCTGTATCCTTTACTGCCAACAGAGGCATACCTGGTTTACCTCCAGATGGAATGGCTTCACCAGCTTTCTCCTGTTCCTTAAGAGGGTGAGGCAGGCCAGGAAAGGAACAGAAAACTGGGATGGCGAGTGGCAGGATGAGCACGAGAGGATGCCAGAATGATAGTGAAAGGCAGAGCCACGGAGCCTGAGAAAGAAAGTGGGAACCTCCTCTCCTCTCTGTCCTGGCTTCTATTACTCTGACACTATAACTTCCTTTTATCGCCAATGCCTTTCAAGTGCTTTTGCAAGACATCCAAGTTAAGCTTGTTTATATGCATGTTAGAATCCAAAGATTCCTGAGAAGCCAGAGCATAAAAACAAAGGATTTGTCCTCTTACTTTATCTGAATGGCCTCCCGAGGAAGCTAAGAAGGCAAACAGCTGCATTAGTGGGGCTGTGCCCAGGCCTTTTTCAGAGAGCAAGTGCTTTATCTTGCAAGAGCCCTGCTAGTCAGTACCTAAGACATTCCACTCTGCTGGCACCAGCATCATTCAAAGACACTGGCGATGAAGATTATGTTCTTATCTTCTTTCAGAAAGGGAAGGGGAAGCCATTCGCTTTAGGTGTATTCTTCCTAAAACTCTTGGAATATGTTAGATTGAAGAGCAATGTGAATACATTTCCTGTATATTTAGACAGGTATGTCTTCACCATGAAGCTTAACTCTGTAATATAGGGATCAAGGCCAGACCAAGACCTGGGGTTAGGCTCATAATTGGGCAGTCTATAAAATAAAAAAGCATTACATTAGATCTCACCTTCCTTTGGGAAGCAGGTTATTATTGACTGTTTAGTTTTATTTAAATATTCCTCTTAGTGTGGTAAGAGAGGGTGTCTTATGTCACCTCACCCCAAATGACTTAAAATATTTTTTCCAATTATATCAGTTAAGAACGATTTTGGCTGCAAGTAACAATAGCAACAACAAAGATTAGTTTTTAAAAACAAGAGTTTTTTCTCTCACATTTTTGGGAGTACAGAGATAGGCAGCATTTCACATTATATCTGAGACTTAAGGCTGATAACTGTAATTTTCTTGGTTTTTATCTCATGGTTGCAAGATGGCTGCTGATGCACCAGTCATTTTGTTCACATTTTAATAAAGGAGAAGGAGGAAGAGAAGGGAATAGCACCTATATCAAGAAAAATATGATTTTGCTGAAACCATGGAGAGGAATAGTTCTTATGTGACTTTGGCCAGAATTGTGTCCTGTGTCCACATTGGCCTAAGGGAGTTGGACAAACAAGCCTTGAGAATGATGTTGGGTCAGAGAGGAGTTCCAATTGATCTAGTTTTGTTTATCTCTTTACATTCTAGTCATATGTTAGTGCCCTTGAGATATTCCAGCACCTGTTATAGCCTGATCCTAAATCTAGCTATGAGCATGATAGCAAATATAGCTATCACTTAACCCATGGGTTTACTATATGCCATGCATTTTAAATATATTAACTCACTTAATCCTTATAATAACTCCATTAAGTATAGTATATGATTAATATATGTATATATATGTATTAATTCTCACATGAGGAATGAGGATATTTTTTTCCATTGATTTTTAGAGAGAGTGGAAAGGATGGGGGGGGTGGAGAGAGAGAGAGAAGAGAGAGAAGCATTGATGTGAAAAAGACCCATAAATTGGTTGCATCCTATACACATACCTACAGGGAGCAGGGATTGAAACTGCAACCCAGGTACATGCCGTTGACCAGGAATCAAACCAGCGTCTCTCCAGTGTGAATGCCAGTGCTCTAACCACTGAGAAACACCAGCCAGGGCTGATTAATATTTCTGTTAGATAGGACAAGGCTCTCAAGGTCTGACCAGTTCTAAATGTTATTACTAAATGCTATTCTTGCTAAACATTAAAATGTAGCACAGTATTTTGTAGATGCAGATGGGAACAGGAAGCTCTTGACAGGAACTCAACCAAATAAGTGAGTCAACTGCAAAGAAGAAATCAATATGTAATTGACTAAATAGTGTATATAAGCAAAGGCTAAGCCTCCCTTTGGGGAGACAGCTTTGAATATGTCTCCTTGCTGCAAGTAAATAAAACTACCTTGCAACAACCACTTTGCATTCGTATTTTATCGATTAAGAAATGGAGGCACAGAGATTCAATAGCATGTTCCAGGTCATAGATCTTGGAAGTGGCAGAGCCTGTATTTAAACCTGGACCGGCTGGCTTCAGAGTTTTCCCTCTAAATCTCTATATTACATTCCTTCTCTGGGATAAAAATATGTATAGCTCTATGCAGATATGCAAATATCTGAAGGGACTTTCGAAATTAAAAAAGATTACTGTAGGGAAGACATTTGGACAACATGGAAAAGGTTTGAACTTAAATCCTGGCTCCTCTATCACTAGGGTCAACTAAAGGTCATTGGCATCAATTCAACACCAATAGGAATCCCCAGTTTGGAGTGTGTTGAAGAGGAAACTTTGTTCAGTGCAACAGCTCAATTGTAACGGAGTAGGGCTGTGAAAACAACAGGGCTATGGGACAGCTCAGTTGTGATACAGCAGGGCTGTGAAAACAGAACAGCTGTTAGGAGGCCCTGGGGTGAGGCAGCCCTGGGCAGGGTGGCCCTGAGGTCAGGCCCCTCTCCTGCAAGACAGTTCTGCTCTGCCCTGCACTGAGTCTCATCTGCTCTTCTCAGGTCTGCTCTTCCCTGCACTGGTCTGTCCTGCTGTGGTTCAGCAAGACATCTTTGGTGTTTTGTCTCCAGCCAGGGCAATGAAGTCTGAAGTCTTTGGTGGAGAGGGAAAGTTCACTCTCAAAAGCCAGAGGGGAGCTGACTTATATAGACAGAAATCCCCACCCCTAGTCCCCGATTGGTCTGTCCTCATGTAAATGAAAACTCCACATTCTTCTAGTTTGATTGGTCCAAAAGGCACTGACCTGATTGGTTATAAAGGAGCTGCTCTGATTGGTTGGTGAAAAATCTGATGGAGATATAGCTGCACAGCTCCGATTGGGTAGGGAAAGACTCAGTCTAGGATTCCAGGAACGCCTTTGTAAGTGCTGGCTCCAATGGCAGGAACACAGTGCAGGCAGGTAGTTCAGTGCAGAGGCAGGTAGTTCAGTTCAGGCTTCTCCCTGAAGTGCAGCTTGAATGAGAGGCTCCTCTGTAGAAATGGCTGTGTTGTGTGTTTTTTAAATGTGTGCTCAGTTAGTCACCTAGAGACCTTTTTAATACGCATCTTCTTTCTCATGGCCCACACTAGTCATTCATTCAGCAAATATTTCTGAGTTCCTGATATTTGCCAGACACTGTTCAAATAGGACAGGCATTTTTCTCTATATTCTAGTGAGGAAAATAGTTCTAAAAATTTCAATAAGTGAATAAATTAATTATATGTGGTTGATAAATACGAAGAAGGAAATGTAGAGAGCTGAGATGGTGGATAGCTGGAGGAATGGTATGTTAGCGTGGCCAGGAAAGTATCCCATGAGAGGTCACATTCAGGTTGGGAGCTGAGTGATGAGAGGTATCTTGCTATGAGATTGCAGGAGAATGTTTCAGGCAGAATAAAACAAAAACAAAACAAAACAACAACCAAAAAAAAAAAATACAGTAAGATAAAATGTCCTAAGAGAAGAAAGAGCTTGGCTTTTTGGGAACTGAGAAAAGATTAGCATCCTAGTTTGGGGCAATGGGGGGATAAGGACATATATGTAATACTTTAATCAATAAAGAAATTAAAAATAAATAAATAGATGGCCAAATTAAAAAAAAAAAAAAGACTGCAGAAGAAGTTCCAGCACAGAACATGCTGAGCCATGAAGTCACAGACTTGGCATTTTATTGTAGTTGGAATGGGAAGGTGTGTGTCCCCACTTTAGTCTGGGTAACTGTTTCTTTCATTGTATAATGAGATGTTTAATACTTTCTTTGGCTACTTAATGTAAGTATCAAATGGGGTTAATGTAATGTGCATGACAGTAACTTGTTATATGTGATATTCTCTATAAAATAAGAGGTAAAATCCATAGAGTAATAATTTCTTGGCAAGAAGTGTGGCTCAGTGGTTGAGTATTGACCTATGAACCAGGATGTCATGGTTCCATTCCTGGTCAGGGCTCGTGCCCAGGTTTCAGGCTTGGTCCCAGTGAGGGGTGTGTAGGAGGCAGCCGATTGTGATTCTCTCTCATCATTGATGTTTTTATCTCTCTCCCTCTCCTTTCCTCTTTGAAATCAATAAAGACATATATTTTTTAAAAAGAATTATAGTGGTTAAAATATTCTTTCAAAAATACACAGAACAATTAAACTTGTGGTTAGACAGAGCAAGTGTTATGTAAGCAAATACAATTTTCAAAAATTATCATTTTTTAACCCTTTGCACTCACTTGCTTTTTTCTCGATTCCTTTATTCTACTCGGGATTTAATTTTTTAAATACCCCAGATTTTACAAAGCGCGGCAGTAGAATAAAAAACTGGAGTTTCTTTTCATACAAACTTATTTATTTGGATTTTTTTATATTTCAAATTATTGATACATTCAAAGAGTAATTTTTATCTCGACATCCGAGTGCAAAAGGTTAAAGTGTTCTGTGGGAGTTAAACAAAATATTTATAGTATTCTCTGGGAGTTTCACTTCTAGTTAAGGCATAGATTAGGTTGTGGCAGACTAACTTTCCTACTGTAACAAGTAAAGAAAGAAGGATAAACGTTAAAATCATGTGTTTGGCTTTTTTTAAAATAAAAACTTGAGTGAAGAGGTGTGGACACAAAGAAGTCTAAAGGAGGTAAATTCCATGGGGGGAAGAGCTTTCCTAGGTGAGCAGAGCCTAGTGGTCACTTCCCTCCGTGGAATGTATCTCTCCCTGAGTCTGTGCACTGCTAGGCATAAGATCACACCCGCATAGGTAGAGGGACTCTACTGGGGTGAGGAGGCACCAGTGGAGTTGTTAATGGCTGCCTGCACTGGCTCAACTGTTTGGAATTTGTAGAAGTACCAAATGCAGAGCCAGTTCTCCACACCTGATAGTTCCCCTTGGGATTTTTTCGCTGGGTGTGCAGCAACCCAGGAGGCAGGGGGCTGAGCTCTACAGCAGAGAGAGATTTCTGTAGTCCCATGGCGTTATCCCAAAGTCCTCTGAGCAGTAGGAACCTATAATACAGACAGGACAGATCTCCCCCTTGAAGGTGACCTAAAACTCAGCCCAGACCCAACTCAACTCCTGGTTGGGTTGAGGTAATCTGTGCTCCACTTCAACTATCAGACAGAGGAAAAGGCTTGTGTTTCTGGAGGAAATTATGATTAACTCCGGTATTCTAGAGTTCTTTTAAAAACAATGTCTCCATACAACACGAAGTTGTAATTTGCAATGGGGAAAAAATGTGACCCATGGGCAATTAATTGACTATATTTCAATATTAACAGACACACTGATGGCACAGATGTTGACATTAAGAGACAAGAACTTTCAAATAATAACAAATATGTTAAAGAAATTAAAGGAAAAAAAGGATAAAAAGATGAGTAATGTCAACATAGAAATAGAATCTCTCAAAAGAACGGATTGGACATTCATGATGTAAAAACCCAACAAAATCAGAATTGAAGCATTCATTGGATGGACTTAGCAGACTGGACACATGGAAGAAATGAAAAGTGAGCCAGAAATCAGGCAATAGAAAAATCTCTAAACAGAAATACAGAAAATGGGTGGGGGGAAAGGCAAAGCTGATTGTGAGGGATATTTGGGACAATATCAAATGGCCCAACAGTCCTATTTTTGGAGTTCCAGAGAAAGAGGAGAGAGAATAGGATGGAAGACATATTTGAAGAGAAAATGGATAAGAATATACCAAAATTGACGAGAGATTCTATAAGCTCAGTAAACTTAAAGCAGGATAAATGTAAAGAAAACCACAATCTAGGCATATCATACTTAAACTGCTAATAGTAAAAAAGAAAGAGAAAATGTCTTTAAAGCAGCTACCGAAAAAACCAAAATTTAGAAGAACATCAATAAGAATTGTAATTGTCTTCTTATCAGTATCAAAAATCCAGAAGACAATGGAATGACATCTTTAATTAAAAGGATTTTAAAAACAAACAAACAAAAAAAAGCTTGTCAGCCTAAATTTCTATGCCCAGTGAACATATTCATTAAAAATGAAAATGAATTAAAGATGTATTCAGAAAGAAACCTGATGGAATTTGTTGTACCAGCAGATTCAACAGTGCAAGAAATGGTAAGGAGAGAGAGAAGAAATGCTATAGGAAGTTCTCAAAACTAAAGGGAAATGATCTGTTACGGATACATGGACAGGAAGGAAGGATTAAGAGCACAAGGAAGACTGCTTATTTAATTTTTTAAAATATTAACTTTTAAATAAAAACAACAATGATAACTGTTGTGAAATGGAGACATGTGAAGAAGCAACATTATGACAACAGTAACATAAAGAGGAGAGAATTATACTCTTGTAAGTTATTTTATTTATATTGTTGAGGAATTGTAAATTTTTTTTTAATTTTGAAGCAAATTTATAAAATCTTATCATTTTTCATAAATAGTTCAGTATATATTTCTAAAATTTAAGGCTCTTTACCCAATCTGAATTTAGTTTTCTCCAGAGTCTAAATTTTGTCATTTTTCAAGCAAGGTTTAGTATAAGAAATACACATTGTAATTTTTAACTGTGTTTCTTAAATCCCTTTTATTTATTTTAAAAAGGGATAAAAAGAGGAATTGTAAAATATTAATTAAAGGTAGACAGTAATAAGTTCTAGATCTCCAGTAATCATTAAAATAGAATACAATTTATTCCTTAAAAGATAATTGAGGAAAATACAATAATAAAATGTATTTTTAAATGCCATTTTGAAGTTATGGTAGTTAGCATGAACTTAAAATCTAATCTTAAACCTAATGGTGTTTTTCCCAAAAATAGTTGCTCTGTAATACATTTGCATTATGTTTTCATGTAATGTTTTCCTGGTATTGTTATGAAATTAAAAAAAAAAATACCAACAGCTGACAAAGCTTAGACTCTATTTATCCTAATATGGTGAGGTATGCAACGCCAGATTAAAGCTCATCGAAGTGTTGGATGAGCCCGAGGATCACAATTACTAGTATGTGATGCTTCAAAAATGGAAGGTCATGGTCCCTACTCCCTGTGACGAAGGAGGAAATATTTGTATCCTTAATTAAAAAAGTGAGAACTCGTCCAAATGTGCTTATCCAAAAAATGCTGTCTGTGTACTTTGCCAAAAAAGAATAGTTGATCATTGCAATTAAAGCATTCTTTAGGTGGATTGTCTCAGATGAAACCAGCATGTTACTCAGATGCTCATGTCTGTATTTCATGTCTGTTTCCCCAGCCCTCAGCAGTTTTATGATAATGTCTTCTAAGTATACCCTTTGCCTCCTCACCCCAGTAGGGTCCCTCTACCTATGCAGGTGGTGATTCTGTTCTCCCTGAACTGACCAGGGGTCTCTGTGCTGCAGGTTTTGGTCCCACTTCCCCATTCGAATATAGGTTTTCTTTTGTGTGTGAGTTTTTGTTTTTAATCCTCACCAGAGGATATTTTTCCATTGATTTTCAGAGAGAGTGGAAGACAGATAAAGACAGAGAGAAACATTGATATAAGAGAGATACATTGATTGGTTGCCTTCTGCATGCACCCTGACCAGGGCAGGGATTGAGCCTGCAACTGAGGTATGTACCCTTGACCAAAATCGAACCCGGGACTCTTCAGTCCATAAGCTGGCACTCTATCCATTGAGCCAAACCGTCTAGGGCAAGGGTTTTCCATTAAATATTATATATTGTTTTCTGTCACTATCTCATCTCAAAAGGCAACATAAAAATTTTTTTCAATTAAAAAAATTCTGGTAAAGTACACATGAGATAAAATTTACCATCTTAATTATTTTAAGCTTGTATGAAGTACATTCACATTGTTGCACAACCATCTCCACCATCCAACTCCAGAACTAATTTCATCTTGAGAAAATAAAACTTGGTACTCATTAAGCAACTCCCCATTCCCTCCTCCCCCAAGCCCCTGGAAACTACCGTTCTACTTTCTGCCTCTATGAATTTGGCTACTCTAGGAACCTCAACTAAGTGGAGTTTCTAGTATTTGTCTTATTGAGCCTGGCTTATTTCACTTAGCATCAAGTCTTCAAGTTTCATTAATGTTGTAGCATGGAGCAGAATGTCTTTCCTTTTTAAAGCTGAATTGTTTGTATTATATGCCATATTATGTTTATCCATTCATTCAATGACAGCTATTTGGGTTGTTTATACCTTGTGGCTTTTGTGAATAATGCTGCTATGAACATGGGTGTACGAAAAAAGTCTTTGAGACCCTGCTTTCAATTCTTTTGTCCTTTTACCCAGAAATAGAATTGCTGGATCATATAGTAATTCTATGTTCAAAATTTTTAGGAATCTCCATATTGTTTTCTACAACAGCTATACCATTTTACATTCCTACCAACAATGCACAGGGGTTTCAGTTTCTCCACATTCTCATCAACATTGTTGTTTTTGTTTATTTTTTGTGACAACCCTAACAGGTGTGAGCAGTCAACCTTTTACCTCCTCTGTCATCATCTTAGATCCTTTACAGAGACAGACTATGTATATTTTGACTAATGCAAATAACTTTATACTTTATGAATATATGAACATTTAAAAAGTGTTTTTGTGGTAAGTGCTGAATGGCCGCAGAGTCATTATGAATTAGAGAAGGTTTAAAAAAAAAAAGGCCACCACTGAGTGGAGATTTTCCCCTCTAACCCCTCTCTTCCACACTAGCCTCATTTCTTCACTGACTTTAAACCTAAATTGAATTTTGTGATTTATGACATAAAAGAGACTGCTTTTAATTCACAGATATTCTTTCCTCAGAAAATCCATTCCTCGCTGCCGAAGAATTAACAGGATGCTTTCCAATGAATCCCTACATTCTCCTGCGTTCAGCCGCTCCAACTCACAAGCCTCCGTGGACAGCGCCTCTATGGACAGCGCCTCCATGGAGGATTTCTGGCGGGAAATAGAAAGCATTAAAGAGAACAGCATGGGAGGGCAGGAAGAGCAGGCACCAGCTGAGGTCAAGCCTGTGGATGGTAAGTGCGAGCTTCCTTTTCTTACGTGCTGACTTACTTTCTTTGTATGCTCTCTCTTGTTCTGTCAGCAGGTAAAACTCATTTCATTAGTAGTTTAACAAATGAATTTAGTAGAATTCAGCATATCAGCTACCTGTTCCCACTGATTTATATCTACTGGACTGACTCAAAGTGGCTTCTTTTTAAAATATATATATATATTTTTATTGATTTCAGAGAGGAAGGGAGAAAGAGAGATAGTTAGAAACATCAGTGATGAGAGAGAATCATTGATCAGCTGCCTCCTGCACACCCACACTGAGGATTGAGCCTGCAACCCAGGCATGTGTCCTGACCAAGAATTGAACCGTGACCTCCTGGTTCATAGGTCGATGTTCAACCAATGAGCCACGCCGGTCAGGCAATTCCCTTTTTAATATGGTTCACCAACAACCTTACTGATGTGGTGGGTTAGTACAAAATGGTACAACTTAGGTTCACCTTTGCATTTTCTGTTAAAGGACAGTTTATAAAGCAAACGAGCAATAAAAACAAGAAAGAAAATGAAGATTTGCCTCGCTAAGATATTGGAGCTTGTGAAGCAGCACATTCGAGGCTTTTGTTCACAGACCAGTGCTGCAAGCATGGTTTAAGACTACTAGACGGATATTTTGACAGGCATTTACGAATCAGTCTAATCTCCTCTTTAGACAAACCTCATTCAGGAATGCCTGTTTAGCGTAGCTCCCAAAATTGTATATGCAGTGGACTTGCTGTTATAAGATGTTGTTATTATGAATCCTTTCTTATTTCTGTACCTCTAATTTACAATAGCAATTGATTCTTATTATGACTAATTTTGCATTTTTTTTAATTGCCTTCTGAAAAATGGAAAGATTACCTAATGTTCAGAATAAGGAGAAAGTAGGAGAACAAATAACTGTTGAACCACATACTCTGTTCAAGGTTTTTTACCATTTATCATAACTACGTTGATAAAACAATCCTCATAGCCGAGTAAAAATTTGTTATTATTACCTCTATTTTGCCAATAACACACTGAAGCCAAAAGATATCTTTTTTTTAATTTCTTTATTGATTAAGGTATCACATATTTGTCCTCATCCCCCCATTCCCATCCCAAACCCCTCCCCACACATGCCCCCATCCCCCTGTTGTCCGTGACCACTGGTTAGGCTTATATGCATGTGTACAAGTCCTTTGGTTGATCTCTCCCCCTTTCCCCCACCCTCCCCTACCTTCCCTCTGAGGTTTGACAGTCTGATCGATGCTTCCATGTCTCTAGGTCTGTTTTTGTTCATCAGTTTATGTTGTTCATTATTTCCCCTAGATGAGTGAGATCATGTGATACAAGAAATACACTTATAAGAACCGAAAATGAGACAAGCAATAATGGTTATGCTGAGAGGCAAATGAATCAGTCTGTAGTGAGTTTCTTTCTGGGCCAACAGTTCTTTTGAGTCCCAATTTCAATGTCAAACAGTTCCTTATGTGTACATGTCAGCAATGATATTTCAGTTCTGGATGGTGGACAAATCCATGTATCTAGTAAATAGTAGCATTGGGATTTGAACTTGCCTTTGAGTGATTAAAAGCCCTTTTGGATGCTGTTTAAACCCCTATTTTTCTATTACGATTTTAGTTTAAATATTCATATTTTTTCTTCTTTTGAATTGATAGTCCAGATATAGCTTATATTTAATTGTCTGGCCAAGAAAAAAAAACCTTACTCAACCTGCCAATTAACCTTATTGTACTAGAAAGTACTTTAAAATTTGGCTTATTTAAAAAATACAATAAAAACCTTTCATTAATTTTAATAGGCCTTTTGTATAATTTTGGGAAAAAAGGACAGTCTTAATATCTTGATTATTGATATTTCTTATTCACAGATGTGCACAGACCTACAGATATACACCTCATCCAGTCAGACAGAGAATGTGCTAACCTCCTCTCGGTCATGTTATTTTTCAGAAGGAGAACTTGAAGCAGAGTGGTTGCAAGATGTGGGTTTATCAACCCTGATCTCAGGTGACGAAGAGGAGGATGGCAAAGCCTTGCTCTCCACATTGACTCGAACCCAAGCAGCTGCAGTGAAAAAGAGATATAATACTTACACTCAAACCATGAGAAAAAAGAACAAGCAATCTGTCAGGGATGTCAGAGACATCTTTGGAGTCAGCGAATCTCCTGTAAGTAAGGAACATGGCTCAAAAGGTTTCCTTTGGTTGGGGAAGAAGGTGAAGGAGGGGAACAAGGAAAACGTATCATCCTCTAGGTTTTAAAGAAAACTAAAGCAGACAGCACAGTCCGAAATTTTACAAATTTGAAACGTAAGCTATCGTTCCTTATCCCGTTCATCAATCTCCCTCAACATTCAATGTATTCCTTTCTTCACTGAAGTTATAGAATAGCTTTTTGGCAACAGGGCAAGTCTTTGTGGATGGGCTACACGGAGCCTTTACTTCAATTTAAGTGCTAAGTGGAAACAGGTAAAGGAGCCCTGGTAAAGTGGCTCCAGTATCATAAGCAAGTCTGGGTGGTTTGTTTTAAATGGAGGTGGGGGTGGGAGAGGAAGTAGGATAGCCTTTATGGTCAAATAAGTTAAAAAGGTAAACAATTGAAAGGTCTGAGCATTAATTAAGTAGGAGACAGGTGATTCATAAAAAGCATAAGGGAAGCATGACATGTGTCATGAGGAATGGCTGGTTGAAATTCCACCTTACCTGAGAGTTCCAAGGCTACACTTTTACTTCTGAGGCTGTGAATCAGGTTATCCTATTTCTATGTCTGTTTCATTGTAAGCTCTGCCTTACAACTTATTCATTCATTCATTGCATCATTGCAATGTTGTATCGCATCATCATTGATGCAAAAAATAGTTATTGGACACATTACCTGTGCAAGGTCCTATATTAGGTTCTATAAGGATGGGATTCTTAGAACTTTGAGGGTGATTAGTATATAGATAAAAGGAAACTTTATATTCTGCTGCAGTTACAAATAAATTTCCTTGGGTAAGTTAGTTAGTCATCTGAGTAAGGTTTTTCATCTGTGTAATTATAATATCAATAATGACATAAATTTCAAGGATATTGGGTAGCAAGCATAGTTGAAGCCAGTTTCCGATTTGAGTTACTTTAGGTTGTCTATGTCATATCTTCCCTTAGATATATTAATCACATTGGCTAGTTGCCAGGGAAGCTCACATATACTTTGTTAACCTTTGCATTTGTGCTAAGAATATCCTAGAGTAGCACTATCCTGTAGAACTTGCTATAGTGATAGAAATGATCTATTTCTGTGCTGTCCAATATGGTAGTCCCATTCACATGTGGCACTAGCATTCGAAATATGGCTGGTGTGACTAAGGAACTGAATTTTTATTTTTATTTCCTCTTAATTGACTTAAATCTAAATAGTTACATGTGGCTGAAAGCTAATGAATTGAATAGCACAGTTCTAGAATCTTCTATATAATGATATACCTTGAAGTAAGTGTGTTTTGAGTTCTGTGATGTTTCAAACTACCTGAAACCTATGTCATTCCGGATGGTGAGATTTTCTACAGCTGTAATTAAATAAATAAAGGTGATGCCCACAACTTAAGGCAAGGGCTCCCGCCACAGGTTCCCGGCGAAGATGTCTATCCAGAAAAGGTGTACACTGCTGGTTTAAATTCCCTGGGTCATTTTTCAGTTATCTCCCAGATCATCAGGAGAGAGTCCTGAGAATTGGGCTTCATGTTCTCCTTTCCACTTCTATTTCCAGCTACCTCAGACAAAGGTTGTTGCTCTTCCCTGTAAAACTACAAAATAGCAAAGGGCCTGTAGGCTTCTCCCAAATCCTCCAGTTACTCAAGAAAATGCACAGCTGGCCTCTTTAGGGTTCCTCACACTTTGGATAGATAGTAACAGGATCAGGGAGGGAAAGAGATCTTTTGGGGCTCCTTTCTCTTCTTTCACTTAGATCCTGAAGGGAAACATAAACTAGGCACTTCCCCATTGGGGCTTTAGGTATCAAAATGAGTCTTTTATTTTTACCTCAAATACAGGTGCATAAACTGTTTGGTGTTCTCAGCTCCAGAGAGGGCCTAAGACGGTGCCTCTGTGATGGTGGAGGTGGCCAGGGAGGGGTGGCTCTTCCTCCTGTCCTCTTCCTCTTCTCCCTTCCAGTCCTGCTGCGGAAGCCCCAGCCCCAGGTGAATTGAGAATGGGAATGAGGCAGGAAGTGTGGTCGCAGGTAAAAGAAAGGCCAGGTACTCAAGAAGCAGAGGTCTTGTGCTATCCTGGCAAACGGGCCTCAAAGTCAGTGAAAGCCTAGCATTGTATATGCTGCTTAAAAATGCAGTTGTTCTTTGTCAAATTGTAAAAAGCAACATTTTTTTTAAAATATGTATATTTACAATATATAAAGCCTAATGATCATCTTTGCAGATTTTTCCCCTCAGTATCTCTTTCTCCAAGTAAAGAGATGTGCAGGTTTTTGAGGAATGTACCTAAATCTTTCAGTTTCGTATTTGAATTTGACAGCATAAATATCAATTCCTCCCCCTCCTTTTTTCCCCCCAAGTATCTGTCCTGACCTGTCTCTTTGTGTCTCCTCCTCCTCCTCCTCCTCCTCTTCCTCCTCCTCCTCCTCCTCCTCCTCTTCCTCCTCCTCCTCCATTTCACTCCCCCTCCCTCTCTCCCTCTCATATCCTCTACTACTCTTTACTCTTTTTTTGTTGTTTTTGGCATCATTTATCTACATTAATAGATTACCTAAATTTTTCCATTTTGCTTTCTTAATGAAACTTTAACATAATTTTCATAGGATAATTTTGCATTAATCTTAGGCATATGAATTTGACCTAACAAACTTACCTAGTGGAGATATAAACTCAATGATTTGACAGATAGATACGTAGATTATACTAGTTGTTCTCTTCATTTTTTTGCACATAGAATCCTATGCTCAAAATAATTTTTCTTCAGAATTTCGGAGATATTTGTCCAATATCTTCTCTCCTGCACCATTGCAGCAATATCTATATCAATCTCATTTCTTTATATGCAGGTGTGGAAGCTTTTTAAATTTTATTTTTATCATTGGAAGCTTGAACTTCTACCTGTTTTACCTTTTTGAAAAATGCATCCTGGTTACTAATAACTGAGCTCTTGCAATCTGAGAGCTCATTCATTCTTCAGGTTCTACATATTTTCTTCTAACATTTAAAACAAGTATTGATTCCGTTCATTTTCTCATTTATCTCCTTTTGGAATTCTGTTAGATGATTTGCTGTATTGTTTGGATTGAACCACTGTTTCTCTTAAATGTTCTCCTATATTCCAAGCTTTGTTTGTGTGTGTGTGTGATCTGCCTTTCTTGATATCCCTTCAACTTCCTTTTTATGTTAGTAATTTTCCATGGTTATATGACTACTTCTGCCTTTCATTTATTTAAAAAGATTTAACGGTCATTTTGTTAGTTTATCATAGGCTCTCCTTGCCCTTGACTTGCCTGGGGGCTGAGGATCAAACCTGCAACCCAGCCATGTGCCCATGACTGGGAACTGAACTTTTGACCATTCGCTGTGCAGGCCGTCGCTCTTTCCACTGAGCCAGGGCTATTTTCATTCTTGATATGTACCTTTTTTCTGGATCAGCATTCACCTTCTGCACATTTTCCTCCTGTGGAAGCTTTGTAGTTTTTTTTAAAAGCTTCCTGTACCTTTTTTCAGGCTGAGGTTTTCCTCTATTCTTATCAAACCATTCTTGCTTGCTTTTAATCTTCCAGGAACATTCAACAGTTCTCTTCTACTAATGGAAATGTTTAGTGGTTTCTAGATCTACTCTTTGAAAAAGGTATCTCTTTTGACACTTTTGAGTGATTTATAGGGAGACCCGAAAGTGGTATGTATAATTCGCTATCTTGATCCAACTCTCCTATGCTAATTCTTCAGTAGTATTTGTTTCTTTCAAAAAATGTTTTTCCTTATTATAAAAGTAACATATAATCTTTACTAGAAGCTTAGAAAATATAGACAAGCAAGGTAAATTATGACTATTTCTATGGGTCCAAATAAAATTTTATTATTTCATTAAATATACAATAAATTTAATTTTCAATGGAGTTCTGACCATAAAGTAATAGAATATTTAACCCTTGTTTTGGTAGAGCCATTATATACTAAATCACAAATATTAAATCAACCTCTGGACACATAACACAAGGTCTACAGTCTTCTTCATCATGAACAAAATTCCAGTGCCTAATACATTTTTGTAATATTCAGAAGATGTGAACCAAATATTTCTTTCAGTAATATTTGAGAAAAAATTCAGTCTAATTTATTTCCACTTTCATAATTGATAAACAACTGTTAAAGGTGATACTGACTTATAATTGACCATATAAATGTGGTCATACATTCTGTTTTAAATAACGTATATACATATACACATTTGACTGCATGTAATGGAAAACCCAAGAAAGCATGAGTTATGCAAATATAGATTTGTTTTTCTCTCTTTAAGAAGCTAAAGGTAGATGATTCTTTTTCTTAGCATTGACCCAGCTTCCATCTATATTTCTATTTGTGTTTCATATGTGGCCTTCATCCTTTTGCTTACAAGTTGGTTTGGCCACACCATGTTAGTGTTCCTGACAGTTCCTGGAACTTGTACCAATGGCTTCTGTCCCTCTGACCTGCTTTCCTGGAAATCTGATGTGGTAGAATTCCATGTACCACCTGTTGCCCAGAACTGTTATATGATCATCTTTAGTTGTAAGGGAGCCTGGGAATTCAATTTTTTTTTAGTTGGACAAAAAAAATCCTAAAAAAAGTCATCCTGGCAGGCACTGGCTGATCATGGCTAAATGCAATGATCAGTGCAAGGTGGTCATATGTATATATAGCTCCACAAATATGTCGGAATATACACATATTATGCAAAACACATAACTAAATGCACAATGACATTTGGGAGAATATACCTGAATAAAAATGCACTCTCATTTTTTTCAATAGCCAGATGATTTTTGTTGTATCCCAACTCCTCTTTTGGATGCGACCCTGGATGAAGAAGGGATATCAGCAATTCCTTCCAGAAATGGTCTACTGGTAAGATAAGCAAGGGGAGTTAAGAGTAAGCAGTTTAGAAAACAGTAATTATTTCAATGCAATCAGGAACACTTGAGAAAAATGCCTGCTTATAACAAGAAAAAGAAGACTCTTAAACTCAGGAATGAATAATTAACTAGTTAAAACCACAAATAACTATATGGCCTACCTGCACCTATAACATCAGAAACAGCCACAGCTGCAGCTACAGCCACAACCATAAGGCAAAATGGGAGGGTACATCATCAGCTAAAATTTTGTTCTCTTTGCTGAGCGCATAATGGAAAATCTTACGCTACCCTCCATGTAGCTTTCAATATTAATTGATAATTCTCACCATAAGACATATTTTGACATTTCAGTTATTTTCTAAATGTAAATATTTGGGGGGCGGGAGTAGCATGATAGCATCTTAAACATATTGCACTAAGTGGGAAAAGGTGCAAGGTGCACTGTCTGGCACAGGAGGTAGATAGTTGTCACTGTGTCACAGGGCGGGAGCTACTTCATTAGAGCACTCCTTGTTCGTTTTAGTAGAGTTTCAAAGAGAGCTCACCTGAGTTTATAACTGTCAGTAAAGCTATCTCAGTAGAAGGCTTTACTTTTGTGAGATGAATCCATGCCATGATCTGTACCGCTTGGTGTGAAGCTGATCCTCTTATTGAAGTGGTGCACCCCGAGTAGGAAAAGTAGGAGGTCATGGGTTTACTGATATCTTTCTCCACTTGGACTCAGGGCTGCAGAAAATTTGCAGTGGGAGACTTTCCTCTTATACTTCAATATGTTTTCTTCTCGCTAGCTCTGCTTTTCTCCCTTCCTAGCAGAAGAAGGGGGATTCTTTACTATTCTATGAATAATCCCTGTACCACCTCTGATCTGATGAAGAAGATGACGAGAATGATGCTTGGTCTCTATACAGTTTATTTTCATCTTCTGCATATTTTGCATCGGGCACTTACTCATGGGTTACTCCTGGTCCCTTCTGAAAGTCTGCTGTAGGGTTTGCATGTGGCCAGTTTGTGTTCTGACTGCCCTTCTGTGACTGAGAGTAAGCCAAGGTCTGGAGGTGGAGTCTGGGCAATTGCAGCTGTGAACAATCCTTTTTTGTAGAAGTTGTCTCTAATTTTTTTTCTTATTGTATTTCTCATAAGAGTGCTCTTTTCAGTCAGAGGTTTTTCAGTTTTCTGTTGGGCTGGAAGAAGGTGTCCTCTGGTTTCATGTTGTGCCCACAGTGCAAAAAGTCCTGGATACCTCACTTCCAACCAGGAACTTGCCTCAGGGTTATTTGTTCTTCTCTGCCTGCCCGGTTTTTCTTCACAGCAGCCACTGCCTCTCCCCTCCGCCAGAGGAGGAGCAGAGTAGACACTAATGTGTTTCCAAATAATGGGTTCCTGTGAGACTTTACCCCTACATTTACTAACTCTCCCTACATTTTGATTGCCTCCTCTGCACCTCATAGGTAAGGGAGGGTTTCCTGCCCTGATAATAGGTTAATAGATGTGGTTGAACACATGACACCTGACACTGGACAGATAAGATCGACAGCATCTTATTAGTCACCTATTCTCACAGCCTGGGGAAGGAGGCCACCACACACCACACACAGCCACACGTGGAGTGCACCTGGAGCAGAGTGAACAAGAAGGGCTGCAGGAGGTAGGCTTAGCAGTAACAAGAGTGGGGTGCTGCCTGGTTCCCATGAGAGGATGTGATTGGCTTGTTTGTATAATTTCACAGCTGGCAAGGAACTGAAACCCACCACTCAGGGATAATGAGGAACTATGTCTGGTACCCTGGATAAGGATCTTTGTCTGGCTGGAGTACCTTATCTTGGGGAGCAGAATGGGAGGGGAAGTTGTGGTTAGGTCACTTATGGCCTTCCCAAATTTTCCAGTGGTCAAGGCAACACTTAACAGTGGGCCTTATGTTAGGCCTTAAGCCACACTGACACCCCGACACCTTGCCATAGACTCTCATGCGTAGTCTGGATTTATTTTATTTCTTTTCTCTTTCATCACTTTTATTTTATCACTTTTATTTCAATTTCTTGAAGGTCTTATCCCCTTCTTTTAAAGGTTAATCAAGGGGCCAGTGTAGTGCCAAACACATGAACAAACTTCTCCCTGAGATGGAAGAGAACACTTAAGTTTCACTCCAGCCACACCCTGAACTGCTCACAAGTTTATAGAATGAGAAAGCAAGTACAACTGACCCTTGAAGATATAAGTGACCGGGCAGTTCCAACTCCTGTTGTAAAGGCTCAGTTGTACTGGTCTTTCTCACAGGAGGAGGAGGAGACCTAGCATCACAGAATGACTTCAGAGAATAGTAAAAGTATTAATTTGCCTAATCACATATATTACAAAATGTTACATCTTCTTAGCAGATTGTACCTTTTATTTTTTTTTCGAAATAAGAATTTATTGAACGATAATGCAGTTACAGATATTGCAGCAGGAATAACCAGAGACAGCTAGTAAGAGCACAGAAGTATGGAGTAAATCTCTGTCCTAACATGTGGTCTATCTTTGTAAATGATCCTGTGCACTTGAGAAGAATGTGTATTCTGCTGCTTTGGGGTGAAATATTCTGTGCCCAATTAAATCCATCTGATCCAGTGTGTCCTTTAGAGTCACTGTTTCCTTATTAAGTTTTTGTCTGGAAGATCTAACCAGTAAAGCGGGGTGTTAAAGTCCCCTACTATGACTGTATTGTTGTCCATCTCTCCATTAAAGCCTTCTAGAAGTTTTTTTTATATATTTAGGTGCTCCTATATTGGGTACATATATGTTGTTTACCAGGGTTATATCATCTTGTTGGATCGATCCCTTTAGTATTATGTAGTGATCTTTGTTGTCTCTTGTGATGGCCTTAGTTTTAAAGTCTATTTTGTCCAATAAGAGTATTGCTACTCCAGCTTTTTTTCTTTTCTATTTGCATAGAAAAAAAATTTCCATCTCTTCACTCTCATCCTATATGTGTCTTTTGTTCTAAGGTGGGTCTCTTGTAGACAGCATATAGTTGGGTCATGTTTTGTATCCATTCAGCTGTCCTATGCCTTTTGATTGGAGCATTTAATCCATTTACATTTAGGTTTATTATTGATAGGTCCTTATTTATTGCTATTTTAATTCTGTATGGCTAGGTTTCTCTCTCTGTTTCTTCTTCTCATTACAGCAGTCTCTTTAGCATTTCTTGTAAATGCTGGCTTGGTGGTGATGTACTCCTTTAGCCTTTTTTTTTTTTTTTTGGTCTGGGAAGCTCTTTATTTCACCATCTATTCTGAATGATAGCCTTGCTAAAGTAATCTTGATTTCAGATCCTTGCTTTCTGTTACCTTGAGTATTTCATGCCATTCCCTTCTGGCCTATAGAGTTTCTGATGAGAAATCAGTTGTCAGCCTTATGGGAACTCCTTTGTATGTAACAGTTTGCTTTTCTCTTGCTGCCTTTAAGATTCTCTCATTGTCTTTAATTTTTGGCATCTTAATTATGATGATGTGTCTGCGCATAGGCCTGTTTGGGTTCTTCTTGCTTGGGGTTCTCTGTGCCTACTGAACTTGTGTGACTTTTTCCTTTACCATGTTAGGGAAGTTTTCTGCTATTATTTCTTCAAACACGTTCTCTATCCTTTTCTCCCTTTCTGCCTCTTCTGGCCTACCTGCTATTTGAATATTGTTACATTTCACATTGTCCCATAGCTCCCTTAAGCTGTCCTCCTGTTTTTTAATTGTTTTTTTTTTCTTTTTGATTCTCTGATTGAATGATTTTTTTCAATCTTGTCTTCTAATTTACTGATTCGTTCCTCCACTTCCCCTAATCTGCTGTGTATTCCTTCCAATGTATTCTTTATTTGTGTTATGTCATTCTTTATCTCAGACTGTTCTTTTGTTACTATATCTTTTTTCATTATGTTGAGCATCTTTACCATCATCACTCTGAACTGTTTCAGATAAATTTTTTATCTCTGCTTCATTTATCTCTTCTTCTGAAGAATACTCTAGTTCTTTCATTTGGGGGTTGTTTCTTTGTCTCCTCATTTTGGCTGTTTTTGAGTTTGTGACTGTGTATTAGGTAGATCCTCTTTGCCTCTCAATCTCTAGTGCAGGACAGTGTTAAAGGCTGTTTCTGACTCATTAAATCAGGCATAGAGTCAAAGTCTCCAGAGACCACCTCTGTCTATAGCATTCCACTTGAATTGCCCCCCAGGCAATCATCCTCAGGTGTGGCCAGAGTTTTTTCAACAGAGTAGGGCAGTTGCTTCTGCCTGGAGGCTAATTGTTATTTTTAGTCTCTTAAGTGGCCTCAGGGCAAGGTGTTTTCCAATAGGGTGGTCAACTGTCTTCTCTCAAAGCAAGGCAAATGTCTGTGTGCTAAAGATGTCCTCTGCTGCATGTGGGAATGACTCCGCCCAGGAAACTGGGAGTGTCTGCCTTCTGAGCTCTAAACCCCCCCCACCCCCCGAATGCCCAATCCTGGCTTCTACTCACACAGCTCCAGTCCACTCTGTCCTCCCTCTGCAGAGCACAAGGTAGGCAGCTCCACAGCGAATTTTGTGTGTTGGCTCTTTAAGAGGATACCTGAATTTTCATTTGTCATTCCCTGGCAGCCAGCAACCCCGCTGCTTTTCATAGCCAGATGTTATGGGGGTACCCTTCTCAGGTGTGGTGCTCTCTGCTGGGGGGCCCAGCTTGGGGATTACATCCCAGAGTTCTCAGTGGCAACCCCCCACAGCTGAGATATTTCTCTGGAACTTCAGTTGCTGTATCTATGCGGTTTCTACTTTAGGTCCTCGGGTATCAGGGTTCTCTCCTGCAAGTCTTCTGTTGATTATTCTGGAAGTTTTTCTGTATTTTAGTTGTAATTCCAGTTTGTTCCTGAGAGCATGTCCGTGCAGCATTCACTTACTCTGCTGCCATTTCCTCCAGATTGGACCTTTTATCCTTTCAGCATATCTGGCAGGAAATATCTCTGGATACTAAAATTTCATATCTACAAAGCTTAAATACTAACTTGATGAGTATCAAAATGCTAGGCCTTAAGTCAGTTTCTTTAAGATATTTGTAAATATTAATCTATTTGCTTTTACATATAATGTTATTGTTGAGAAGTCTGATGCCTCTCTAAATCTTATTCTAGTGTTTATATCCTGCTTTCATTTTCATATTTCTGGAAGCTTTTTAGGTTTATCATTTTTGTTGGAGACCTGGACTGTCATCAGGATATGAAATATTTTTTTTCATTCTTATCAGCACTCAGTTTTTTGTTTCTGAAAAATGTTCCTTTCAGTTCTGAACATTCTATTCCCATCATTTTTCTATTGTATTTTTCTAATTTTCTCTATTTTTCATTTCATTGCTTGCATTAAACTCAGATCTCCTAAGATTTCTTTTACATTTTACATGTCTTTTTTTTCTGTTTGTTTTGTATGCTAACAACAAAGATTTTGTCTACATCATTTTGTAGATCCCTAATTCTAATATTTGCCCTGAGTGGTTATAATTTAACTGCTATTAATTTTTAAACTCAATTATTTGTTAATTAAAAAGAACTCTTCCTTTTTTACTGATTTCCCCTTTATTGTTATAGATAATTCCTGATTTATGGATACAATAGCCTCTCAAATCCCTCTGAAATTTTTAAATCATTATAAGCTGCCTTCTTGTCTCTCAATTATCTCTTTCTCCCAGAGTGTTTATATCACTATATGTCTTTTCAGGATATTAATTTTCTCCATGGCTGACTTTTTAATGTTGATTTTCTCCAATGACTGGTGATCTTTGGTGATTAGTTTATATTTATTAATGAAGTGGGTTGATTAATTAATGACTTAGGGCAGTGGTCGGCAAACTCATTAGTCAACAGAGTCAAATATCAACAGTACAATGATTGAAATTTCTTTTGAGAGCCAAATTTTTTAAACTTAAACTATATAGGTAGGTACATTGTTATTAACTTAATTAGGGTACTCCTAAGCTGGCCTTTGCTAAAAACTCAAGGGGCCAAAGAGCCACATGTGGCTTGCGAGCCGCAGTTTGCCGACCACTGACTTAGGGTATGTCACTGCTATATGATTTCGTGTCATTGTATAGCTATTTTCCCAATTAACTCTTTTTTGAATAAGAGGAAAAACTTTGGATCCTGTATAAGTCAAGCAAGTATGAGAACCGTGCATGAATGGAAGTGAGCTTAACAGCACATGCATTAGTACACACAGACACACACTGCACACACACATACACATATATACACCCCTCTCTCTCTCTCTCTCTCTCTCTCTCTCTCTCTCACACACACACACACACACACACACAACACACACACACACACACACACACACAAACACACATCTTTAGTGCCAAAGGGAGAACAGTGAATGACTTCATTTTCTCTCCTAGACAAAGCTGATGTTTTCCTTTTATTTTCCCATCCATGTCTTTTGTGGAGGTTCAGAGAGACCTGATTAAATGAAAGTCTTCTTTGGTCCCAGCACTGGACATCTTACCAAGGCAGGTAGCTTACTTCACTCAGAGTGTCTTTCTTGGGTTCATACATAGCTGCTGCCTGCTGTTCAGTATAAAGGGGCTGCTGGGAGGTTAGCCTGGCCCCTCTGTTCAGAAAACACTTTACAGGAAGTTATCCTGGCCATTACCCTGGGGCCCCTTACTGCCCTTTAAAATGTTCACTCTGAGCTTTGTTGTTTATTTGTCTATTTGCTTTTTGTGGATCTGTTCTTTCCTTGCCAGCAAGATTGTCTTATGCTGTTCTGAGTCTGAGAATTTCTGTACAGTTATATAATAAATTACTTACTTTTTACTTTCCACTCTAATTTTGAGTGATTGGGAGTGGTGCACCCTTAGTCCTCCATCCTCACCTAAGTTTTCTGATAGTGCCTCCTTAGCATTGTTCCCACTTCAGTATAGGTATGTGTTTTTGTTGTTAATGCAATATATATACTTTTGGAGAAAGAACATACAGAGAAGCAAGATGAAAAATAAAAGTTTCTAAGGTCTCATATAAATGTTTATGATTTTATTAACATCCTTTATATTTAATTTTGCAAAAGTTGGCTTTCGTCAGGGAATAGAATATTTTCATATTATTTTGGGGAATGCCATGGTATTGAAAATGCTGTTAGAAATCTTAGAGCATAAAAGCAAGAGACCTACAAAGCAGCCCATGACTGTCAGAATAGACTCCAAATACACTTCCTGCTTAATGAAAACCAGAGCATCTCCAGTGTTCTGTGACTGAGAATGAAATATCTGTGTAGGTCATATGTGCTTGTGAGATAATCTAATGTATTTTCAATCTTATAAATGAAAAAAACTGCCTATTCTTGCTATTCATTTATAAATCATTGCAGAATATAGTCATGATGTCTGATATTAAAGCAACATAATTTTATCACTAAGTTGCATGACTTATAGCTACAATTAGAAGTTCATTTTCATTAAAAAATAAGAAATCTGTAGTTCTGAAGTTTCACAAGGATCTGCCCTTTATTTCATTCATTCTGGTCACAAATCAGTGATTCCTTTCCATCTGAGAACCGTTTTCTCTCTTCAGTTTTTGGGGATTGTCTTCAGTTATGTCTTCATTTTTCCCACATTTTCTATGTCCCACCCCTCTAGAACACAGATTAAATGGTTGTTACTTTGCTTGAATTGGAATTCAATATCCCACAATTTTTTATCATGTTAGTTTATTTGCTTTGTGTTCTAGATTTCTTCTTTATGTTCAAATTAGTAATTTTTTCTTGGTTGTTATTGTATTATTTTTAGCTGGTCTCAAACTTTTTATAAATTTTAGCAAGATTATCCTTATTTCCCAAGAACAACTTTTTTTGTCTCTGATGTACTCAGTAGTATAGGTAGGTATAGGTTCTTAACTCATAGCAGTGATCCATAAATCACTGTGAAGATAAGAATTCAGTTATTTTAAGGAATCAAATTATTCTGATGTGGTCCTTTTAATGAGGTATAATTCACAAACAATAACTGCATACACTTTAGGTATATAATTAAGTTGTTTTAACAAATGTTTGCACCCAAGCAACCACAATCAGCCAAAATTTCTATCCTCCAGAAATTTCCCTCAGACCCTTTCCAGTCTATTGTCCTCCCACTCCTGCAGAGGCGAGCCTGGTTGTGATTTCTAATACTATATTTTCTGGTGTATAAGACAACTGGGCGTATAGAAGATTTTCCTGGGTTAAAAAGTCGTCTTATATGCCGGAAAACACGGTACCTTAAGTTGGTTTCACCTTTCATATAAATGGAATCTATACTAATAAAAGAGTAAGGTGCAAATTGACCGTACCTTTGTGATGATCACCAGCCAATCAGGAGTGAGTATGTAAATTAACCCAACAAAGATAGCGGCAACGCAGGCGTTCTATAACGTCTCAGCCGCTCCGGGCCTCTGGGCAGCCTGGGAAGGCAGAAAGGCGGCTCTGGGCCGGAGCAAAAAGGCGGCTCCCGGCCGGAGTGAAGGCAGTGCTGGCAGCCAGGAGAAGGAAGGCCCATTCTTGCACAAATCTTCATGCATCGGGCCTCTAGTTATAAATATTATAGGCACTTTTGTACTGGCTTCTTTTACTCAAAATAATTTTTAGATTAATCTATTTGTTGTTTGTATTAGAAGTTTGGTATTATTATTACTAATGATATTTCATTGCATAAATATACTACCTGTTGATGGACATTTGGGTTGTTTCAAGGTTTGAGCTATTATGAGTAATGCTTCCATGAATATTCATGTAATATGAAGATTTGTATATTTTCATTTCTCTTGGGTAAAGATGCAACGTAATTCATATTTTTGGCAAACACAGATACCCACAGCCCCATCAATCATAGCTCTTAAAATCAACAAGGACTAATTGCATAAATAAAAAATAACTAAATTGTATTGCTTTTTTTTAACAACAAATACTAGGTGGGGTTTTTTTATGTGTATTGTAAGTGGAGGATGTTCTCAACTAAACTTTGGTCCTTGTGGGTGAGCTCATAAAGAAAAATAAATATTTTTTTTCAGCATTTCAGTATCAACTAGATATAAATATTTAGTTTTCTCTAGTTATTTTCCTAATGTAAACATCTGTGTAGAGAACATGTTAGGTTTTGGAATGTGAGGCAGTAAGTGGTGCAAACAGTGAAATGTCTGCCTGAGTGTGGATACCATCTGGTCAGGGACGTGCACATGTCTCCTCAGGTGGCAGCAAGTATCCTCAGGTTTTAGGATTTGCCTCCAGTGCAGGGAGAGCTTCTGATCAAGACTATGGGTCCTGGTTGTTTTCTCCTGTTCAGCTCCCAGTCCCTCCCCCATAGTCTTGTGTATCAGAATCCTGTCATAGCAAGAAAGTGAGATGATCCACCAAACACATCATCCATGAAAACATAGGGTGGAAAGTGTGCTTCTATCTTATGCCTCTACAAGGCATAAGATAGAAGCACACTTTGGGGTGGATTTACAGTTCTCCAGGCCCCTACACTTCTCTGCAGAGTTATTGGTTTATGATTGATTAGTGTAGGAAGGGAGAGGGAGAGAGAGAGAGAAACATCAATAATGAGAGAGAATCACTGATAGGCTGCCTACTGCATGCCCCCCTACTGGGGATCAAGCCTGCAACCTGGGCATGTGCCCTGACCAGGAATCGAACTGGTGACTTCCTGGTTCATAGGTCGACACTCAACCACTGAGCCATGCTGGCCCAACATTTTCTTTTTTCCATTTTCTTTTTATCTACAAATATCAGTTGATATCCTACAGAATTCTTTACTGGTTTAAAGTGCTGTTAAATATATGTTCCTTTAAAAAATATATGTTTTCGCCCTGGCCAGTGTGGCTCGGTTGGTTGGAGCATCGTCCCATGTACCAAAGGGTGCAGGTTAGATTCTCTGTCAGGGCACATACCCAGATTGCAGGTTTTATCCAAGGTCAGAGTGTGTGTGAGAGGCAACCAATTGATGTTTCTCTCTCGCATCAATGTTTCTCTATCCCTTTCCCTTCTTTTCTTTCTAAAATCAATGAAAACATATCCTTGGGTGAGTATTTAAGTATAGATATATAGTTTTCTATCATTTTTAGTGATTTGAAGTGGGAGGGGATGTAGTGATTGTGAAGTCACCATCTTGATTTTGAGTTTCTTATATTCTTGTGCTTTATGTGTTTCTTTAAAAAAAGTGTCTTGTTCGTTTTATAAATTAATGCATGCCTTCTATAGAAAATTTAGAAAATACAGTCAAGCAAGATGACTGACAGTTTTTTAAAAAGACAAAACTATATGTTTTCGTAAGTATAAATTATATCCAACTTTGTAATAGGAAAGAATATTCAGGTTTTAAATTTCAGCAAAGCCATTGTACACTGAAGCAAAAATTTCTTCGTCCAGCTTTATAAATTAAAAATAACTTGATGTTATTGCTACTGAATTTTAATCTCTGAAAAAGGTTGTTTTAGAGTCTGTTAAAAAAAATAAGATGAGATGAGTTAAGATTGTGTTTGGCTACATGTAATAGAAAATGAAGAGGTTTTTTTGCCTCACACAAAGGGATGTGGTCCAAGTGTGACAGAGAAGCTACATGATGCCCCTTAGCATGGACCAACCTCAGATGACCTTCTGGCATTCTTCCCTGTGGCCATTGTCCTTACTCATACAAGATGCTTGGCAATCCCAGGCTTTCATCCATGTGCTGTCATGAGCATACACAAGCTGACTTTGCTCTTTTGTTCAGGAAAGCCATAGCTTTGCTGGAAGCACTCTTGGTAAATTACCCTTTCACCTCATTGGCCACACTTGTCACATGATCACTCTTAGCTGCAAAAGAACCTGGTCATCAAGTTCTGTAGTTTAATACCCAAATCCCTGGAACAAAACCAAGATATTGCTAAGGAAAATAGAGCTTGTGGTAGGCAATGGAAGCGTTTGCCACAGAGGCCAGTGTCACAGGGTGTTTAGGTGGCTACGATAATGAACCCTGAAGGGCTTGATTCAATTGTTTGGGCTCAGGCAGTTGTAACTTCATAGATTGCCACACATATCCAACTATGTGCACAGTGGAATGCACAAACACATTAGAAAATATTTGCCCGAATAAGAATGCACTTTCATTTCTCCCTTTAGCCAGATGCTGCTTCTCTCAACAGTGCTACCTTGTCAGATGGGTCCCAGGATGAAGAAGGGAAGTTTGCACTTCCCAGGAGTGGCTCTGTGGTAAGTCATCACATGCCAAGACAATTGCATGTCAGGGCAAAATTGCCAGTTCAAGGCAAAAAGAAGCAGTTTCTTCAAAATAGATAAGGAAAACTGTAAATAAGATTGCAAGAAAACCACAGCTGCCAGTAGATCCAGGAACCTTGAAATAATTAGGAGGAAGGAGACTCAAAACTGAGGACTGAATATATTTCAGTTTAAAAGAGGACTTAATAAATTAATACAACTACAGCCAGAAACCAAAGGGTGTTCTTTATATCTATCAAGCATGGAGGAATTTTATGAACTTGGGTCCTTTTAGCTGAATTCACACACATGATCTAGCTTAACTCTGCCATCTTAATACAGAAGTTCCTTTAACTGCAGAATAAGTTAAAACTCCTTATCCTTATTGAAGTTTTTCCACTATTGCCTACCTTTCCAACCTTAGCTCTCAAGACTCACCCATGCAAACCCTCCACTCCATACACACTCACTCACTTGGCCTTGAGTAACAGAACCTGTACTTTTCTTTGTTAAAATTATCATCATTCCCCCTCTCCCCCTTAACTGGTGTCTCTGTGCGGATGCTCTGGTGGGGGGTGATACAATGGACCAGAAGAAGTGAGAGCTCCTGCTAGAGGAGGCAGTGGTTCTCTGATGGCAAGTTGATGGACAGGATCAGCACTTCAGACAGACGGAGGGGGCACATTCAGATGTCCCCGCAGGACAATAGTTTCTCCTCTGTTGACCATTTTGAGATACTGGATGGTTGACATTCACATGCATGACACACTCCCAGTATATCCCATTGTTCTGGGAGATAATTGTATTATCCCCATGAAAATTAGCTTTTCTGTTGTGTTTTTAGATCTTCGGTTATGGAGTTCTTTTGTTTTGTTGTACAGTGATCACATAAGAAACATACAATAATGTGAGTGACTTTTGTCTAATGAGTACGTTGTCAGTGACACTACAGGTGTTGGCATAGATAGACTAGGAATGGCCCATACTGTCTGAACAACTGGCTGTAAATTCAGCCCTTACTTTCCATTTAAGACCACATTGGAATGCAAATGAGTATGTCTCATAAAATGAACTCCATTCTGCTGTACTTATTAAAACAAAGTAAGCCATTCACAAACTCTGGTAAGTACTAGAAGTAAGTAGTTGCCTATACTATGCCTTAATACAGTTGTGCTGTACCCCTGTGACTGGGGAGTCCTGCTTTAGGTTCTTGCCTACCATCCTTTATTTTCTGCCTCAGCTGGTGATACCCAGGTGCCCAAGATCTAGATGTTAGTCTCAACATCACCTATCCTCTCCCCCTCTACATGCCCATCACCGAGACCTGTGGATTGTATCATTTTAAGTAATTCTAGTGTATTTCTACTCCCCTCTTTTCCTACAACTACTTCCTTAGTACAGAAACTTATCATTATCTATCCATATTGCTGAAATAGCTCCTTAAGTCATCTCCTGATGTTTGTTTATACACCTCAAATTCATCTTTCCAAAGCTGCAAGTCTTGCTTAAAGCCCTCCATCCTTCCCCCCACCTTCTAGTTAATGGGAAAGCTCCTGGCATAGTCTGCCTCCCTAGCTGACTCTTCCGCCCCAGACGTTTTGTATGAGCCCCAACAAAGGACTGCCCGTGGTTCCAGGCGCACACCAAGCAGAAATTGAAGTGGGATGTTTGCACAATTGAGTTACTAAGAAAGTTGGTTGGAAAGGCCTTGTTTTTAAGGCTTTTCCGTGGCAGTTCCATGACCACAATTTTATTTGTAATAGGACCGATGCTAGTCATGTTTTTTCATTTCTTTATTCTTTTCTGCTAGCTTCTCCATATCATTGGTTGCTTCATTCATTCATTATTTTAAAAATCCTTACTGAGTACTATTGTCTGCAAATAGGATTCTTGAAAATTTGATAGTGTAAAAGAGATCTTTTATTGGAATCATAGAGCTTCCTGGGGTAGATTACTTAGATTTTTGTTTTATTTTCATTTTGTTTTCTGAAAACTGATTTGATGCTGATAATGACATAAATAAAATTTCCAGGAAAAAAGAAATCTCTTTGGCACCAATCTCCAATGTGACTGACTTTGGTTTGGTACTCAAATATCTTTTTTTCAGTCTCTCATTTTTTCTACACATCTGAAATGAACCTTCATGATACATGAAATATCTATAAATACAGGGTTTATTTTGATTACTATGACTTTATAGTTTGTTTGTTTTTAATCTAAATTCACTCTCATTATTCTGCATCAAAATTTTCTTTACTCTTCTTAGAAATGTTTTCTTTCAGATGAACTTAGAATAAGACTAATACTCCCCATTAAAAAAGAAATCTTGTTAGAACTCCACTGAGAATTTTATTGAATTTAAAGATTAATGTCAGGAAAAGAATTCACATCTTAAAATATTGTTTCTTATTGAGAAACAATGGTTGTATCTTTCCATTTATTTATATCATCTGTTCCTCAAAAAAACTTCATAATTTTCTATCTTACATTTTTTTCTCACACACTTTTTCACTGTTTAATTACTAGGAACTTACTAGTAATAGTCTTCTTTCATATTTTAAATGGTAGGGTTTTTATGAAATCTTCTAGTTTGTTTTTGCAGATATATAAGGAAATAAATTATTTTGTTCTTTTACAAAAAATATCTTACAGCTTCCTTTCTGAATTTTTTTTTACTTCTAAGAAATTTGATTTTATAATTTGCGCAGATATCATCTGAAATACTGAAAATTTTATTTACCCAATTTATTTTTTCTTTTCCTTGTCTGACTGACTGACCACAGTCACTTATAACATTGAATAATAATTATGGAGATCTTTAGGTAAGTTTTTATTTTCTTGTGATATTCTATTGTTTCATCATTAACTAGAATATTTATTCTAGGTTTCTTGCTATTTATCAGGAATGGAGGTTGAATTCTATAAAATGATCCTCATCTATTAAAATGAATGTATTATTTTTCTTATTTAAGCAATTACTTCAGGAAATTACAGTGATAGGTTTTCCTGATGTTGAACTATAATTTTGTTGCTTAAATAAATCCTACTTATGTGTTATATTATTCTTTTATTATACTATAGAATATGATTTGCTACTACTTTAGCATTTTTAACCACTAGTCTAATATGTGGGGTTAGTATGTGTTCATGTGTATGTGTGTGTAATGTTTTGTTATTGTTACCAGAGCTATGCTAATCTTGATACAAATAGGTTGTGAGCTTCAAATGTTTTTCAATATTTGGTAGTATTTTATAGTGAAAGAATTAATATGTTAATGTATTAATACTAGCTAACTCTTACATAGTGCTATCTACTAGATATTGTTTCATGTGATTTTATATAGGATAAGTCATTTACAATTCATAATAACACTTTGAAATATGTTCTGCTAACATCTCCATTTTACAGATTAGGAGACTAAGCACTAGGGAGTTCTAGTAACTTGCTTAAAGTCACACAGTAAGTGGTAAAGCCAGAGTTAAAATTCAAGCAGTCTGGCTCCAACATCACCTTTAGTAACGCCTAACTATGTCATGATTAGAGTTTATGAACAAAATGTGTGACCAAGTGCATCAAGAATAACAAATGTGGCTCAATGGTTATTGTTGGCCCAGTGTACCAAAGGGTCTCAAGTTCAATTCCTGGTGAAGGGCACATACCTGGGTTGCAGGCTTTATCTCCGGCCTGGTTGGGGCACATGTGGGAGGCAACCAATCGATGTGTCTCTCTCACATTAATGTTTCTCTCTCTCTCTCTCTCTCTCTCTCTCTCTACCTCTCTCTCTCTCTCTCTCTCCCACCCTCCCTCTATCCCCCTTCCCTTCCTCCCTCCCTTCCACTCTCTCTAAAAATCAATGGAAAAATATCTTCTGGTGAGGGTTAATAACAACAACAAAAGAATAACAAATACTGTGTCCTGGCCAGTGTGGCTCAGTTGGTTGGAGCATCATCCTGTACACAAAAAAGGTGACTGGTTTCAATTCCCAGTCAGGGCACATAGGTTGCAGGTTCAATATCCTGGTGTCGGGTATGAGTGGGAGACAACTGATCGATGTTTATCTATTATATCAATGTTTCTCTTTCTCGCTCCTTTCCTCTCTCTGAAATCAATTTCAAAAATACTATATTTGTCAAGCTCTGCGACATTAAGCAATGTAATATCTTTGTGTTAGGAAAGATATGAGCAATAAATATTTAAGAGCTAAGAAGATGCACTTATTTTAAACTTGACCTAGTTCTCTTTTGAGTTACTGTGTGAGCTGTACAGATCTGAACAGAATGAAGAAACAAAGGAAATTAGATGCAGGCTCAATAATGTCTTTTAATTCTCATATACTACAGAACATAAATCAGATTGAAATGTAGGGTAGACTGTATTGATGGTAAATGTTTTGTGTTCATCTTCCTTGTTTCACAGTCTATCCTTGAGACTATTCCAGATATACCAGTTCATTCCAATGGATCAGCAGGCCCTGGACAGTCAGTTCAGAATTCCGTGAGCGGTGAGTGACACAGCCTCCTGCTGAACTTAAGCTATGTCTTCTTATTTTTGTGCTGGTGCTCCATACAGTTAGCAGTGAATTTCTAAAAGGGAAATGTAGGTGTTAATTCTCCCCATATTGATTCTATTACTCCAGCATGCACTCCTTCCACCTCCAAACACCCTGTTCAGTCCCACCAGACAAAATTAATAAAGCCAAACTGAGAGCAGAATCTTTTCTTCCTTTGCTACCACCATATCATTTAGAAACCACTCGCTTGGGTAGTGTCTTTGTTTTGGGGCCTCTTTCACAAGTAATCTGGATCTGCTTAACAGTTGCAAACAAGCCGGAAGTAGGCCACTCTAACGATGCTTCCCCAATAGCAGCAACAGTAGGTCTAGATGGACTTAATTTTAATGTCATAATAATATATAGAAATATGCCATGTTTGGACTTCCTCTAGTATCCTCAAGGCCTTTCATGAGACAAACATCCAAAATTGAAAACATCACTTTAATAGAAAATTTGTTTAGATAATGATTGTAGACATTTATTTATATGGAAGTCTGATGATACTCTGTTCTGGGTCTGACACCTTTCCCTGGACGTAAACATTCTAACAGGCTTATGGATTAACTTGTAAATAGTTTGTGCTTATTTTAAAGTAAGTGGTATTGATTGATTAAGTGGCATATTAAATATTCTATATCATTTTTTCTTAGATGATGATTATCGGGTAAAGAACATTCCACCTGAAGCTGAAGAGCTGTCCTTTGAAGTATCTTACTCAGAAATGGTTACAGAGGCTCCAAAAAGAAGTAAATTTAAGAAGTCAGATTTTAAGAAAGAAGACTATGTTTTTACTGTAAGTAAAAGCTTTTATCACAGATGCCTGTGACTTCTACATGGCACAAACTAAAAATTTTTAAAATTTCTTTGCGTGTGCATAGATATAGGGAGAGGCCAGGCATCAGTTTTGCATAAACTCAGGGCGTTACTTGCTGTGCAGTGAAACCTGCCTGGCTGTTGCTGGCAGCCCTGGGATGAGGAAGAGTTGTGAGAATATGTGTACTTGAAGACTGTTGTAGAGATGAAATAGGCTTTCCACCTGGCTGTGTGCTTTCATGCACTTTGTGTCCTTACTTACAGGTTAATGCAGATTCTAACAGTACTCGTATACCTACTTGTGCCTCTAGAACCACATATCACACGGGAGCATTGCAGAAAGTCATCGTCATAACAATAAGAAATGAAAGCTTATAGGACAGACACTAAAAATTAATCAAAAAACAAAGTCAAGAATTTATAATTTTATTATGGATGAACAAGAAGTGCTCCATACTTCATTATCCTGAAAGCCTCATTATATCTAGGATATTCTATCCTGATAGCCCAATACAGGAACTATGTTACATTGATCTGCTTGCTATTCAATAAATGCATTTGAGAAGAGTTCATGATGTGGAGCCCTGAATTTCTGTGCTGACCAGGGCAGGCAGCATGGTGAGCAGGGCTCAGGTAGTTTCAGAGATAAAGAAATGAGTCATCTAGAAACAGGTGGTCTGCCCCAGGAGGCCTGGATCTTTCCCAGACAAACACCCCATGATGGAGAGGAAGAAGAGGGCAGGGCAAGAACTGTAAGACTCGCTGAGTGCCTTCTATGGGCTTGACACCGCACTCGGTATTCAGCTGTAATCTTCCCTGTGATTTGTCCCATTTTTCAGCTGAGGAAACTGAGGCCCAAAGAAGCTAAGTAGCCCATAGCTAGTAGATGGCAGAAACAGGATTTGAACCTATGAGTATTAAACTCCAAAAACCCTCTTGGTCTCTAAGCAGCCTCTATGTTGAAGGGCACAGGGGCATTCTAGAGCAAGAGAGGGAGTCCAGTGGGACTCTGGTTTCATGGGAAGTCCCTCAGAATCTTCAGAGAGAGCTGCCCAAGGGAGGACGCTTGCCCCCAGTCCTCTCATCCAAGTGTGTGTCTCCTCCTGAAGTTTTGCACACTCAGGGTACAGGACAGCCTCCCTCCCATGAGGAACTTTGCATAGGGTTTAACATGCAGTAATTGCTCAATAAATGATTGTGGTTCTTGTCTATATTGCTGTTGTTATGTCTTGTTATATGGGGTCTTGGTCTCAGAAAGAAGATAAAATAACTAAACATTTAATAGGACAAGTTATACCCCAAAACACATCTTACATTTTGTTGTTTAACTTTTAAATAGTTGGAGTTCCAATGAATAATTGTTGATTGTATGAATGAATGAATGAATTGGGTGGATTTAAAACCCCAAGGAAGCTCTAATTTAAGGAACCCCTATGAAGATTGTGTACCTAAAGCTTTGTAATTTAAATAACTATAGTATTTTTCTACTTTAACTTTTTTCCCCCAATGCTAGGTTTTCTGAGAGCCAAGTATTTGTTATATACTTTATATATATACTTATATATTTATATATTTACATGTTAATTACATATTTATTACTTAATACTTATATTTTATTATTATCCTATCTAATAAAAGAGTAATATGCAAATTGACCGTTCCTCCACTACACCCACAAGCCATGTCCACCAGCCAATCAGGAGTGAGTATGCAAATTAACCCAACCAAGATGGCTGCGGCCACAGAGCGAGCAGGAGGCTTGGGTTTCCCCAGCAATGGAGGAAGCCAAGCTTCCCGCACACCCTGGCTGGCCCTGGACTCTACTCAAGGCTACAAAGTTTTAATTATAGAAGATAAATAAATCCCAACAGAAATGGCAGCAGCCACAGAGCTGGAGAGAGCAGGAGGCTTGGGTTGCCCCTGGTGATGGAGGAAGCCAAGCTTTCCACCCGCCCTGGCCTCCGCTCAAGGCTACAGAGTTTCAATTATAGAAGATAAATAAATCCCAACAAAAATGGCAGTAGCCATGGAGCTGGAGAGAGCAGGAGGCTTAGGTTTCCCCAGCAATGGAGGAAGCCAAGCTTTCCTCCCTGCCCTGGCCTCCGCTCAAGACTACAAAGTTTCAATTATAGAAGATAAATAAATCCCAGATACCAGGGCCTCCGCTTGGGTTGCCAGGGGTCATGGCTGGCCTGCAAACCACCACAGGCCCCTCGCCCAGGCTGCCCCACGCCCCAAGGGAACCCCCACCCTGATCCGGGAAACCCTTCAGGGCAAACCAGCTTGTCCCCACCCGTGCACCAGGCCTCTATCCTATCTAATAAAAGAGTAATATGCAGATTGACCATCACTCCAAACACAAGATGGCTGCCCCCATATGATCAAAGATCCTGCCCCCATGTGGACACAAGATGGCCAGCAGGGGAGGGCAGTTGGGAGGGACCAGGCCTGCAAGGGAGGGCAGTTGTGGGCAATTAGGCCAGCAGGAGAGGGCAGTTGGGAGGGACCAGGCCTGCAAGGGAGGACAGTTGGGGGCGATCAGGCCAGCAGGGGAGGGCAGTTGGGAGGGACCAGGCCTGCAAGGAAGAGAAGTTGGGGGTGACCAGGCCTGCAGGGAAGGGCAGTTGGGGGGGGACCCAGGCCTGCAGGGGAGAGCAGTTGGGGGGACCAGGCCTGTAGGGGAGGGCAGTTAGGGGCAAATAGGCTGGCAAGGGAGCAGTTAGGCATCAATCAGGCTGGCAGGGGAGTGGTTAGGGGGTGATCAGGCTGTCAGGCATAAGCGGTTAGGAGCAATCAGGAAGGCAGGCAGGCAAGCAATTGGGAGCCAGCAGTCCTGGATTGTGAGAGAGATGTCCGACTGGATCAGGCCTAAACGGGCAGTCGGAAATCCCTCGAAGGGTCCCAGATTGGAGAGGGTGCAGGCTGGGCTGAGGGACACCACCCCCCATGCACGAATTTTGTTCACCGGACCTCTAGTATATTAATAAGAACAATCTTTTGCTTTTTAAAGGTTTTCTTATAGTCTATACAATATTTCTGGATTGTTGAAGGGTTTTTTGTTGTTTTAGTATATTTTGCTTTCTAGTATGGAAATAGAGAATATAACAATATTATTGTCTTCAAAGTGATAGTAGGATTATTTGGCACTTACTCTGCATTTTTCTCTTCTAAGACTACTTGGAATCACCTAAATTTTATTTTGAAGGTAAAATAACTACTGTTTCATCAGCATGTGCGATCAGTTTCAATTTGGAAATTACAGTATTTTAAACTATGCAGAAGAGAACAGATGATGCCTGATTTAAGGACTGATAGTTCATAATAAAAAATACATTGAAAGCTCTCCAGGGAGTACCTAGATGATGTGGCTGTATGCCTGTCTCACATGTGCCCATGGTGTATAGATTTCATGCGATGCCTGGGATGTTTGCTATTGTCCATATAGGGGCGTCCTTAGAAGAAAGCAGTTTTTACAGTTGGGATGACGATGTTATAGTATTCTCAGACCACTGTTTTGCTTCACATTTAGCATAGTAGTAACCTGCAGATGTTCTGACAATTACATTCTTAATGCAACATGCTCCTCAGAGATTTTTGTTTTGTTTTGCAAATAGCATACATATTTAGAATGTCCAAGTGCATTTGAGTGAAAGCATAGTAATTTTTCTTTGCAATAAAAAACAAATATCCTTATATATATTTTAGAAACTTATTGTTCAGAAAACCAGATTTGGCTTAACTGAAGCAGGAGATCTGTCTTCAGAAGACATGAAGAAAATCCGCCACCTCTCTCTGATTGAATTGACGGCCTTTTTTGATGCCTTTGGAATTCCACTGAAGAGAAACAAAACAGAGAAAGTAAAAGGAAGAGGTAATTAAGAGGACTGGTTTCTTCTGATTTTAACGCTTTGACACTTTGGAATAAGATAGTGGGTTTTTTTCTGATTCTTTTTTCTTTCTCAACTATTTTCCAATGAAGACAACGGGATTTTTGGAGTTCCACTTACAGTCCTACTGGAGAGTGACCGAAAGAAGGACCCTGGAGTGAAAGTGCCCCTTGTGTTACAAAAAGTGAGTGGAATATAAATGAACGGGAGATTAATAGAACCTCGTGCTTGCAATTTGCTATTTGTAAACCTGTTAATGGATTTCCCTTTAGAGTTAAGGACACTAAAGCTAAGCCCTGTTAGGACTCAGGCCCAGGCCATTTTCAGCTTTCTTCCATGAGGCCCCTGCCATCCCACAAGTACTTGGACCAGTTTGCCTTGCGGGGAACTTCTGGAGCCTGTTGACCATAAAGCATCAGGTGGTGGATACAAATGCTCTGTCACATGGCTTCCTTTGGTTATATCTGGTTTATCCAATATTTTAAAAAATATTATTTGTGTGTATGTATGTATTTATTTTTGTATATTTGATTATTCTGTCTGAGATAAAAGATGACTTAATTATCAGCAATCTATTTATTAATCATATAAATATTTGCTGAGCTATATCATAGGTTGGGCATTTCAAAATGTGTATTTGTAATCATTTAGGTGAATTTTCCAACAAAGCTTAATAAATATAAAAATCAGCTTGTTATGGTAATTTTTTAGGTGTGACTGGGAAAATATGATACAGTTAGACAAAGAGGAATTTTGATTTGGGAAGTTTTAAAGTGATATGATTTGAACTATCATATGCTATCTCCCTATCATTGATGAATGGCACATTTGCTTTTAAGTCATGTTTTTTTTATACCCAACAATTTATACCAGTTTACCTAAGTATGCATTTATTTAAAAGTGACATCCAGTGGCATAATTAAAATTCCAAGCCCTAAACATAAGTCTTATTGAATTTTAAATTGAGGTTTTAAATATGTGAAAATATTGACTGAGGAAACATATGTTTACATTTTTCACAGTAATAATTCTCCATCTCTTCACTATCTTTCTAAATTTTGTTA
This sequence comes from Cnephaeus nilssonii, assembly GCF_951640355.1. NCBI lineage: Eukaryota > Metazoa > Chordata > Mammalia > Chiroptera > Vespertilionidae > Cnephaeus > Cnephaeus nilssonii. Next base: position 60,253,789 of record NC_137082.1, read on the forward strand.
CCACTAACTAAAGTTGAACTACTCCCCAAACTAGGTGATTAGTTAGCTTCCAGTGGGAGCAAGGGGGATGGCAGAGGAGGCCAGCAACATGCCAGTGTGCATGGGGGCCATCTGTAGGGTGTCTCTCCTGCACGGGGCTGTGCCAGTGCCTTCCACATCCTGTCACATCTCCTCAGCACTGAGCAGCCAGAGGAGGTTGGTGTTATCATGTCCCTCCTACTGATGAAGCAACTGAGGTAATAGTAGGGTAGGGTAATTAGCCACAAACACAAGCAAGCAAGAAGTAGACGGGAAAAGGAGCTCAGTATATATCCAAGGCCAAGGTCCATGGTGACTCTAAGATATTTCTCTCCATACCTGCATTAGTTCCAGGCATTATGTCTTGAAGGAAAAATAGCAAGAGACTCTTGTGTGAAGTTGGGCAAGTATTTATCCTTACCATGCCTCAGTCTCCTCAGCCATAGAATGAGGATTCTAATAGTACCTTCCTCAGCATTATTGTGAGGATTTAAATGAGTTGATAGATGTAAAGTACTAAGAATGGCATCTAATACACAAAAGGTACACTATCAATGTTAGTAGTTATGATGATGATAATGATTTTAACACCATCACCATGAGAGATCATGAGAGCTATAACCCTTTGGTTGTATTTCTAGAGTTCCTATACTTCCTTAGCCAGAGTGGTTGTAACTAATGATAGTGAATTTAGAATATTTTTTTACTGGCCAATCTGCAGAAAGAGGTGTAGTAATCAGACCTTAAAATAGTGAAGTGGCAGCATATTTTAGTGGTGAAGAGCACAAGTTGAGAGTGTCAGTGCCATTACTTTGATGGTTAATCTTGGGAAAATGATATAACAGCTCTAAGTCTCCATTTCCTCATTTGCAAATCAGAGGCTAACGTTGACCTCATAGGGTGGTTGTGAAAACTTAAACAAGGCATTCAACTACCAGGCACATATGCATGCTTGGTAATTTATCACTTGTTGTCATCAACGGTGTTATTTCAGATGTTTGCAATCATATTGGAGGTATTTATTTTTGTGATGTATCATTGTTTTCTAGTTTTTTGAGAAGGTTGAGGAGTCGGGTTTGGAATCTGAAGGAATTTTTCGACTTTCAGGATGTACTGCCAAAGTCAAGGTAACAAACATTTTTTTTCTCTTCCTAGTTAGAGATCTAAGCTAGCTAGACCCAGTTCGCACAAGCATCAGGTATTGAGTCCTTTGTTGTTTTGATACTATCACTTGGCCTTACCTAGTTTTCCTCCTTACCTATGATTAGATGTTGTTTATAGTCCTAAGTTGTGTATTCTTTTAAATTAAAACAACAATTAAAAACCAACAACAGTGAAATGACACATCAATTCACCATCAGCACTGCTATTGTCTTCAGTTTGAAATGGTCCCATCACTGTTTTTGGTGTCAAACACTTTAATTTGTTGTGTCCCTCTCACTCATTAAGCCAATTATTATATGAGCCCTTATTTCCATTACCAGTTGCTTTAGATTCAGAAATATTCTTTGGCTCTCTTTTTAATGAACGTCCTTATAAGAATTTGTAGGAATGGCCATAACCACTACAATACTCAGTAGTTCTAAAGCCCAATTCCACTTAATGTTAGTTTCTACATATAAAAGCACCTCTGTGCTCAGCCGGTGTGGCTCAGTAGGTGAGCGTCGACCTATGAACCAGGAGGTCACGGTTTGATTCGGTCTGGGCACATGCCCAGGTTTTGCAGGCTCGATCCCCAGTGTGGTGCATGCAGGAGACAGCTGATCAGTGATTCTCTCTCATCATTGATGTTTCTCTCTCTCAATCCCTCTCCCTTCCTCTCTGAAATCAATAAAAAAATATAAATAAATAAAAAATAAAAGCACCCATGCAATGTGAGTCCTTGACTTTGCTTTCTTACTTCTGTATGGTGCAAACTCTACCATTCAGTAAAAAAAAAGAATCACTAGGGAAAAAAAAGCATTTTTCATAAATTTCCAGGAGCATATGCCACTTTATCTACTGGTGGACATACACAGTGAAGAACTCCCTCCTGCCCGTGGACCACTCTGGCTGGTGGACATAGAAACATGAGCAGTTTAAATGTTGAGTCCCTCAGAAAAATGTCCAGGGAGAGGGAAAAGTGAATCCGATTCTGTTTAGAATATTAAAAACAAATGCATAAAGGCGGAAAAGCATCTCTTCATTAAATCATTTTTCTACATGTTTTGAGTAATTCTATTTCTATCAGAAGTCTCTGAGTTTTTATATAGAATCTGAGAAGATGTTTTTCTAAGTGGAAACTAGAAAATAGGCTGTGTCTGTTGGAAGCTCCAGAAAGCAGATGCTGGGATGAAGTGAGGAGAAAAGCATTATTGGTGGTAGCGCTTCCGTAAGAAACGGGGATGGAGGCAGGATTGAGCAGGCTGAGCCTCAGACCACAGTTCAGGTCTGGCAGTTCCTCCTGTCCCATGAATCAGCCCCGCACTGAGCAGATGGGCCAGGCCCTACCTAGCCCCAACACCACACTCAATCACGGCGAGGGCTTTCTATGGAGGAGGGGCTGGGGCAGACCAGAAAGTCCTAACAGCTGGATAGTCAACTACCTGGATTTTTGCAGACGATCAGCAAGTTCTTCTCTGAAGGGAGATCGGAGAAGGGCACCGTACTTTGTCAGTGGCAGAAGGAGAAGGGCAGTTGGGGGAGTTGTGACTTCCCTGCCATGAGAGATTTCTAAATACTGGCACAAGTTCATGTGAAAGGCAGGGAAATCTCTAGTGGCTCCTCCAGGTATATACTTTCTAAATTGAATCTGCTTTCATCTCAGGTTCTCATAGATAGGGTAGTCATATACTGCTGAGCAAACATATCCTCAGTCCAAGGATGAAGGCTATCACTAGTTTTGGTTAAATCTTTGGTTATATTTGGATAATCTTTTTTTAAAATATATTTTTATTGATTTCAGAGAGGAAGGGAGAGGGAGAGATAGAAACATCAATGATGAGAGAGAATCATTGATTGGCTGCCTCCTGTATGCCCCACACTGGGGATCGAACTTGCAATCTAGGCATGTGCCCTAACCTGGAATCGAACTGTGACTTCCTGATTCATGGATTGATGCTCAACCACTGAGCCATGCTGGCCAGGCTATTTGGCTAATCCTTGACTGGCAAATGCTTACCATTGGCTTATTAATTCCTTCAAAGTGTTCTCGTAGGCACATGCATCTCTGAATCACATTGGGTAGAAGTCCCTTTTCTCCCCTAATCAGTTTTTTGTCGTTTCAGCCTACTTATTCCACCTATTAGTCCAAAAAATGGAATCCAGATGTTTTCATTGTTTGAGTTCCAGGAAAGCCAATGTGAAAAAAATCTGAGCCAGTGAACAAAAACAGAGGAACGTTGCAGTTAGAAAGGCCTTGCAACTTGATATAGTAAAGGGGTCTTTATTCCTCTCCTCGTTCAAACTTTAAACTATTTTTTTTTTTTTTTGGTAATTTCATCCGTTAGACTATTTTTTTCTAGGAATATCCTTGAGGGAAGACCATTTCGAAAAAACTACATCATAATTATCTTCTCATTGTGCCGAGAGGATGACACTAACACTAATGCCTCAGCTACAATCAGGCCAGTCTTGTGCTTTTGAGGCCTGGTGAGGCCGACAGAAATGTGGTGCTGTGAGGAGCTGCTGGTGTTACCCACTCAGGCCCACAGCTGCAGGGCCCATTCCTGCATTTAAGGCCTCAGATCATTTGGAACCAATTTAATACTTTGGTGTTTTCAATAATCCCCCTTCCTCCCCTCCCCCACCAAATGACAGAAATTTGAGTCAAGCACTGGGGGAAGAAGGAAAACTGTTTGATATGTGAGGTTTTCTTTTCTGAATTATTCTGAGGCTTCTCTAAATGTTTCATAATTAGTACCTGGCCTGCTGGTTTCCCTTCCTGCACTGGCTTTTGAAGCTGAAGGCAGGTCTTTGCACTGTTTTACTATCTCAGAAGTGGAAGCAGGCTGTCTATTTGCGAGAGATTTAAGGACGTGGTTCTAGCCCTGGCGTGGTGTTCTCATTAACATTGAACAGAAAACATGATTCTCTAACCTCTAAATGCTCCCTGCCTTTGGCAAGGTCAATTCAACACCTGATTACCATGGTTTCCCATTTAGGGCCACAGAAATACCAGCTCTGCTATACTCCACAGTTGGCTCTGCCTAAATCCAACAGAGGGCATTCTTGCTCTGTTTTGTTTGACACTGGCCATCAGACAAAAAGAAGTGATATTATTACCCAAATATCCACAACCACATATGCATGTGTTTCCCTTGGTGACAATACTAAGGGTTATAACAAAGAGAGGGGGACAGAGCTAGCAGCTGGCATTTATTGAGCACTTACTGACTGACAGGCCCTGCCTCCTGAGCTTTACATTATATCATCTGATTTCATCTCTTTGAGGTCACTTCAATATCCCTGTGAAACAGTGAGAACTAGTTAGGCACAGGCCATACAACTAGTTAGTTGTGGAATTGGGATAAAAACCTAAAGAAGCTGGTTATAGAGCCTGCTCTTGACACTAGAGCTATATTGCTTTTTAGGTGACAGGGAACACTGCTGGTTAGAACGATGGCCACATCAGTGTTCAGATGGCTTCCTATGGGAATGATTTCCTGTAGGAAATGAATTTGAATTATTTTGCCCTCGCTGGTGCTTCCTGCCCACTTAAACACCATTTCCCCTTTACTTTACAGCAATGGCACCAAACATGGATGAAAAACATTTTTCTTCTCCTGTATTTACTAGTAATTAGTATGTTCATATTTTCTATTTCATCATGATTCAGAATTGGTATATTGTATGTTTCTAAGAATTTATTTCTTCTAGGTCGTACAATTTGATGGCATGTAATTGTTCATAGCAGTACCTTATGATCCTTTGTATTTCTGCGGTATCAGTTATAACCTCTCCTATTTCAATTCTGATTTTATTTGAGTTCTCTCTTTTTTTCTTGGTGAATCCATGTCCTTCCCTTGGAAATGTTTCATGTTGCCTCATTGCCTACAGAATGAAGTCCAATCACCTCTGGTCTATTCCTTGTCTTTCTCTTTATGTATCTTTACAAATAAAAACAGTTTTTAGTTTCATTGATCTTCTCTATTGTCTTTTTAATCTCTATTTTAATTTATTTCTGCTCTAATCTTCACTATTAACTTCCTTCTAATAACTTTGGGCTTTATTTGTTTTTCTTTCTTTAGTTACTTGAAGTATAAAGTTAGATTCTTTATTTGAGATTTTTTTGTTTGTTTTATGAGGTAAGCATTTAATCACTATGAACTTCCCTCCTAAAACTGCTTTTGCTGCATCTTACAAACTTTGGTATGTTGTGTTTCCATTTTTGTTTGCCTCAAGGTAGTTTTTAATTTTTCCTTTGATTTCTGTTTTGATCCATTGGTTGTTCGATAGCACATTATTTAATCTCCACATATTCATCAATTTTCCAATAACTGATTTCCTTGCCTCTAGCCTGCTCTTCTTTTTGTTAATCCTCACCAATGAAGTTTCATTGATTTTTAAAGAGAGTGGAAGGGAGGGAGGGAAGGGAGAAAGAGGGAAAGAGAGATGTGAGAAAGACCATCAATTGGTTGCCTCCTGTACAAGCCCCAACAAGAGCCAGGGAATGAACCCACAACCAAGGTACGTGCCCTTGGCCAGGAATTGAACCCAAGACCCTTCAGTGCATGGGCTGACACTCTAATCACTTAGCGTCGGCCAGGGTTAGCCTGCTCTTTAACTAGTGCCAAGCACCACATTCCTCCAAATCACTTTTGCATCTGGCTGTAAGAAAAGAAATGTTACCATGTCCTTCTCTTAGCAATGTTCCATGTTGCCTCATTGCCTACAGAATGAAGTCCAGTCACCTCTGGTGTATTCCTCAGCCTTGTCTTTCTCTTTATTCACCTCCTTGCCTGTGATGCACCAGCAACACAGAACTAATTGGAGTTCCCAGACCCCTTGGCCCTCCTTGGATTTGTATCGCTGCTTGAGCAGTTTCTTCTGTCCATGACACCCTTCTATTTCCTCTTCTGGCAAACTCCTTGCTAGCCTTCGTGACTTTGCCCTAGCAGAGTTTGATTCTCTTTCATGAATTGGTAGCATTCAATATGTGACCTTTCTTAGAGTATTTAACACCCTAAGTTAGCATTATGAGTACATGAAATAGTTGTATCCACTGAACTACAAGATGCCTAAAGGCAAAAAAATCTCTCATGTATCCTCCTTTTCTTAGATCCCAGTCTACACTCTCCTTTATTCAGCAAGAGTTTTATATGTATGCTTCAATGCTTTACTAAGTGTGTTTATCAGCAGAGGTTGATTGATTAGCTGTATATTGAGAGCTTCTCAAGGAAAATAAGAAAAATCTCTCGATGTCATCAAAAGATGGCTTGAAATCATTTCTTTGTCTATTAAGATGTGTCCTGCCAGGGCACCCCTGTTTTGCAGGCTCTTGGAGCCATGAGAGCATTTATTTCTGGGGTGGTTAATGAGCTGCTCCTTGGGAGGAAAAAGTCTGATATAAAAACTGACTCTGGCTTATTTCACTTAGCATAATGCTCTCCAGTTCCATCCATGCTGTTGCAAATGGTAAGAATTCCTTTTTTATAGCAGCATAGTATTCCATTGTGTAGATGTACCACAGTTTTCTAATCCACTCATCTGCTGATGGGCATTTAGGCTGTTTCCAAATCTTAGTTATTGTAAATTGTGCTGCTATGAACACAGGGGTGCATATATCCTTTCTGATTGGTGTTTCTGTTTTCTTGGGATATATTCCTGGGAGTGGTATTACTAGGTCAAATGGCAGTTCCATTTTTAATTTTTTGAGGAAACACCTTACTGTTTTCCACAGTGGCTGCACCAGTCTGCATTCCCACCAGCAGTGCACGAGGGTTCCTTTTTCTCCGCATCCTCGCCAGCACTTGTCATTTGTTGATTTGTTGATGATAGCCATTCTGACAGGTGTGAGGTGGTACCTCATTGTTGTTTTGATTTGCATCTCTCAGATGATTAGTGACCTTGAGCATGTTTTCATATGTCTCTTGGCTTTCTGAATATCCTATTTCGAAAAGTGTCTATTTAGGTCCTTTTGCCATTTTTTTTTTATTGGTCTGTTTATCTTTCTTTTGTTAAGTTGTATGAGTTCCATGTAAATGTTGGAGATTGAACCCTTATCAGAGATAACATTGGCAAATATGTTCTCCCATGATCTCACTCACTTATGGATAGTAAAAAACATTATAAACTGATGAAAAAAAGTAGATACAGAGAAACATCAAACAGACTGTCAAACTACAGCAGGAAGGCTAGGGAGGGTTGGTGGGGGGAAGGTAAGAGATTAACTGAAGGACTTGCATGCATGCATATAAGCATAACCAATAGACACAAGACACTGGTTGGGTGGGGGAGGAGGGCATGTGCTTGGGGTTAGGGGAGGCTGGGGGAAGGTCAATTGGAAAAAAAAGGAGACAATGTACTACTATTTGTAATACTTTAAACAATAAAATAATAATAATAATAATAATAATAATAATAATAATAATAAATTTTAAAAAACTGACTCTGGCTATGCATGTCTAAGACTGGAAGAATTAGGCTTCTCCTAGGAATAAAGCAGGGGTCTTAAAGAAATTGAGAGTTTTCAAAGTTACCTTGTAAGTATCCTTTTTGGAACTGTTAAGGTCAATCAGGGAATTGACTTAACTATCAGCTATTAATAGTAACATCTGTAGGTGAAGGGAGCAGTAGAAAGTGAGTTTGACTTTGAAAAAGAAACATGAAGAATTGGTGGCACTGATCAAATGAATTGATAACATAAATGCATAACCCAGTAGAACTTAATGAGGCTTAGTGTTTTGTTTCTTAAAGTATTTACACAATGTTCCAAACTTTCTGAAGGATTGCATAAGCATGCACACATGTGGGAGACATGTGTATGTCTTGGCTTAAAACTTTGCCATAACTGCTCCAGGAAGATGTCATTGGTTTGTAGGTTGAATGAGATCAGAGTTTCTTTATTCTGGATGTGAATTAACTGAGAGGCATACATTCATGATCTAATTTAGAAATTCTAGATGACCATGATAGAAAAGAAATGGAGTCTTTGTCAAAAATCTAACAGTCTAACTGCATTATCATGTAGGAATAGGTGGCATTCTGCCCAAACCACATAAATGAAATTATGACCTGAGGAAAAAATTCTCATATTTGTGTAGAATTAGCAAATAATTTCAAGATTAACATTGTTCAAAAAGATTCTAGAAAACCATTTGTAAAAATTAATTCAGAAATAACTATTTCAATTCTTTAATCATTTTGGGAAACGTTAGGCTTTTTAATAGTTTGTGTGAGAACAGCTTTCAAAGTGGAGTGGAGGGGGTCAGGTGGTAAAAGCTCATTAAATATTGACTGTTTTCCTTGATTTTCAGCAATACCGTGAAGAACTGGATGCCAAGTTTAATACTGACAAATTTAAATGGGACAAAATGTGCCATAGAGAAGCTGCAGTGATGTTGAAAGCCTTTTTCAGAGAATTACCCACTTCTCTCTTCCCTGTGGAATATATACCTGCCTTCATCACTCTAATGGAAAGTAGGTGGAAGATGTTAAGTGTGAATGGACTAATATATGAGGTCAATAAAGTGACTTAGAGTAGAAGAAAGATACAAAATAAAATGTGATCCGAAGTGTATATTTGCTCTTTCCTGGCAATGCTTGGTGAAATATTGTGTTTGATGGTAAGCAGTCATCTCTTTACATAATTAATCTGATAGATATGATTTAGAGAGTTTTATAATCATTAAAAGGTAGAGGGGTGTGCAGAAGGAATAGACTCTCGAGATTTAAATTCCTGCTCAACCAATTGTTAGCCATGCAATGAACCTTTCTGGACTTCATTAGTGTGCCTATAAATTGCAGTTAATAGTTATGTGTCAACGTTGTTGTGGCTATTGGGTGAAAACATCTAGAATAGTGTCTGGTGTGTAATAGTCCTTAAGTCCCTCTCTCTTCTTTGAATCTAAAATCCTGTCCTGATGTTGTAACATATAATAAATGTTACACAGAATGTGTTTTATCTTTGAAAATTAGATCACTTGGTACTTCTGAAAATTACAAAGACATATAGATTATGCCTTAAGTGAGTACTTTGATAAAAGTATAGTAATGGAAAGTGTGTTGTGTTTGGCAATGAGGGAATAATTTGTCATGGCTTCCGCCTAAGGGTTGAATATTTCGGAGGGTGTGACAAGAGAGACATTTAGAAAAGGAAAATGGAGCTAGATGGTGGGGCTTTCACTACTAACCTGAGGAATTCAGGAATCACAGACCTAAATATATACAGTAAATCCTCACTTGTCATCGATAGATTCTACAACTTTAAGTGAAACAATTATGAGGAAAACAGTTTTACCAGAGGCTAATTGATGTAAACAAGAGTTAAGTTCTTAGAGCATCGCATCAACATTATGATGAAACAATGTTGAATGAGATGATGGTATTCGAGGACTTACTGTACAGCCTGTTAAATAAATGGCATTCTACATGGACAGAAAAGAGCTATGGCAGACTGAGAGGACACGCCCCAAATAATGAGGCAGCAGCTGCTCAGCTCTGCTCTTCCCTCTCTGTCTGCAGCCAGTACACTTCATTTAAGGGAGAGGATCTGCAAAGTATCCTGAAAAGGCTCACAGAGGAGTCCACATTTCTTTGTATGATTTTGAAAGTGAAAAATACTACACTACAGTGAGTGATTTGAAACCAGCCAACCCCACAGGGAAACCCAAAGGTCAGGGCTACTACCAGCAGGGAATACAGCCTTTTTGCCAAGTAGAGTAAACTTTAGTTGTAATGAGATTTTCTGAAGTGAAGAATTATAGACGTGGGTATGTGTGTTAAATCTGCCCCTCTTTATACTCTGAAACAGTATAGAGGATATAGAGTCACTTCCACTAGGGTAATTACTTTATATTTTCAAACTTGGAACAAATGTTGTCCATAAAATTATAGGACTAATAGTTCATCAATCAAACCTGAGCTATTTGCATGAAAACTTTGATAGCTTTCTAAGGAAATAATGACCTCAGGACAAAAAAGACTTAACTAGATGCAATAAATGAATTAAGTACCAAACCATTAAACACAAAACAGAGTAGGGCCAGGTTTCCTAAATAAAATGAAAATGGATTATTTGCCAGTTTAGATTTTTAATCTTAACAGAAACTTTATAATTTATCTGAAATTGATGGAGATACAGTCTGCATCTATTATCTCCCCCATAATGGTTTTTTGGGATTACATTGAAAGGTTATAGACAGCCCTTAGCCTGCTGTGTCCTCATTAAAAATAATGCTTTCTCTGTCCCTAAATATGTACTGAGATGTGCTCCTGATAGTCCTGTTATTCAGTCAAACTCATGTCAGCATGCATTAGCAGTTTTCAGAAATATCCTGCACCTGTGTCATTTTTGTTTACAAATTTGACATAAGTTTCTAGAAATCCACATGGGGATTGTGCTGAGAAAATATGACACAATCCTATAAATACTCCTTCCAACTGTTCCTTCATTATGTGTTTATTTGTATTCGTCATCTCCTAACTTGGGTGCACACAACCTCTTGTAACAAGTACCTGGTCACAGGAGTGTTTCCAGTATTGTGAAGCTAAGTGACTATAAGCAGCTGACTGCCTTCCATCCATTGACTATACATAGATAGATTTTTCATCAACTTGAGAACTCCCCAGGGATTCTAGAACATAATGCTTCATGCCAGGAACTCCCCACTAAGAGACCATTTTGAGGAGAATACAGAGAGACAAAGCAAAACCGGGATGCTGTAGTAAACACCACATTTTCAGCACAGCTGGTGTAGGTTAACCAGTTGTGGATGGAATTGCTCAAATCCCTTCCCTGAAATGGGAAGAGCTGGCATTGAGAACAAAAGCATAAATGCCAAACGTCTAGCGCCATCTTCTGTCGTTGTCAAGGAATAAAATATCAATAATCTCCAGAGATCCAAATAGAATCACCTTCCCTAAATGTCCATTTAAGATCTAGAATATGTGTCATTAATCAGAACAAGAGAAAACACACATAGAGGTAACAACTTAGAGGCACTGATGTGAACACTCTACACATACTAACTTATTTAATCTTTCTTTTTTAATGCTGGGCATTCTGTTTACAGAAGCTACCTTGTTTAAAGTTATCATCTTTGCTGATAATATGCCTTAGAAATGGCTCATGATTGAAGCTTTGTTGGATTCCCCAGAAGAAACATCTCATAGTGTGTATAGAACATTTATTAGGGTGTACACTTGGCTTCCACACTTCTGAAAGGGAAGGGAAAAAAAGCAGAATTGGGCAGAGGATAAGGCTGAGTAGTGGTGCATTCTGAGCCAAGACCTCATGCAACCCTCTGGAGAGCTCTGAAGCTGGGTGGCCTTTCAGAATTGTTTCCCAGTACAGTGAGAAAGTTGGGCATTTTTATTCTGAATCGGGCTGTGAGTGGATATAGACTGAACCTCAGAAGACATCCTGACCTTAGGCAAAACAGCTGGGGAGAGGAGAGCACTTTCTAGGAAGAGCTGCCAGCTGAGGGATTAGGTCCTTCAGTCCTGAAGAGGGGAGTGGGGATGCAGGCCGACATCATGTTCCATGTCCCACTACAGGCATGATGTGAAAACAAAAAGATTTTTCTAACGTCCTGAGATACCCCCACATGAAGAAGAAACAAATGAATTTTTAGAGGCAAACATACAAAGGAAATCTTAGTTATGAAATAAAGCTCACATTTTTTCTTTATTTCTTTATTTTTTAAATTTAATTCTTTATTGTTTAAAGTATTAAATACGTCTCCTTTTCCCCCCACTGACCTCTCCCCGGCCACTCCCACCCTCCAGCACATGCCCTCACTCCCCTACTGTCTGTGTCCATTGGTTATGCTTATATGCATGCATACATAAAGCCCAAATTTCTTAAGGTAAATGGATTACTCTATCCATAAACCACTATGCACAAAAGCACCTTTTACTGATCTTGTTGTTCTTGGTGTTGAAAGGTTTCTCTCTGATTTCATGAATCCATACTTTAATAAGAGGTACTAATTCGTATGTAACAATCTGTCCCTACATAAAATAGAAGATATTTCAGCACTGTCTCTTACACAGCAATGGATGGGTCATTCCCAAAACATTTACCCAGCGGCACCAAAGTGAATGTCCAGCACTTTAGTCCACATACTACATAAAGCATACACAATGGCAAAGGCAAATTGGTCCAAACTTTTCAAAATTATTGGTGGCAAAAAATCCCCTGAGAGACTCAATAGGTAACAAAATCTTGCCATTTCTGTAATTATTCAATCCAGGAAAAACTATAAAGGATAGGGCATATATCACAATCCCAGTTAAGTATAATTTGAGTATTTATAAATGGATTTTATATAATTGCCCAAATCACAAAGCCTTAAGCAGGTTTCAGTAATGTTTGGGGGTTTTTCCCAAAGCTGTCTTCTGTATCTGTGAATTTGTTTTTTTGAAAATGTGTTGTTTTTTGGATGGTATTTTTTAGATTTAGATTCCACAGATAAGGGAGATCAGATGCTATTAGTCTTTCTCTGTCTGACTTATTTCACTTAGCACAATGCCCTCAAGATCCATTCATGTTATTGCAAATGGCAAGATTTCATTTTTGACTGAATAATATCCACTGTGTGTGTGTGTGTGTGTGTGTGTGTGTGTGTGTGTGTGTGTGTGTGTGTAACACATTCTCTTTTTCCATTTATCTATAACTGGACACTTGGGTTGTTTCCATATTCTGACTAATGTAAATAATGGTGCAGTGAACACTGGGATGCATATGTCTTTTCCAGTTAGTGTTTTCATTTTCTTAGGATAAATACCCAGAAGTGAATTGCTGCATCATATGACAAATTGGTTTTTAATTTTTTTGAGGCACCTCCATACTGTTTTCCATAGTGGCTGTACCAATTTATATTCCCACCAACTGTACACAAGGGTTCCCTTTTCTCCATATCCCGTATTAATAACAGGTGTTGCGCCGAAGCCGGTTTGCTCAGTGGATAGAGCGTCGGCCTGAGGACTCAAGGGTCCCAGGTTCGGTTCTGGTCAAGGGCGTATGCCTTGGTTGCGGGCACATCCCCAGTGGGGGGTGTGCAGGAGGCGGCTGATCAATGTTTCGCTCTCATCGATGTTTCTAACTCTCTATCCCTCTCTCTTCCTCTCTGTGGAAAATCAATAAAATATATTTTTTTAAAATAAATAAAATAAATAACAGGTGTTGGAAGGGATATGGAGAAAAGTATTTCATCACACCTGTTAGCCATTCTAACAGGTGTGAGCTAACATTTCATTGTGGTTTGATTTGCATTTCCCTGATGATTAATGATGGTGAGCATCTTTTCTTGTACCTGTCTTTGGAAAAATGACTGTTCTGCCCATTTTTAAATCAGATTGTTTGTGGTTTTTTTGCTATTGAGTTGTATTAGTTCTTTATGTTTTGAATATTTGTGCCTTAATATATAATGATTCACAGATGTAATGATTTGCAACTATTTCTCACATTCAGCAGGTTGCTTTTCATTTTGTGAATGGTATCTTTTCCTGTGTAAATGCTTTTGAGTTTGATATAGTCCTACTTGTTAATTTTTCTTTCTGCTGCTTTTGCTTTTGGTGTCAGATTCAGAAATTCATCATCGACACAGACATATGTCAAGGACCCAATGCCATGCTTTCTTCTAGGAGTTTTATGGTTCCAGGTCTTTCCCATAAGTCTTTACTCCATTTTTGAGTTTTAAATCATTTAAATTTTATAACAGCCCAGTGAGGGAGGTGTAAAGACTGCTTACATTTTGCAAATGATAAAATAGAAGCAACGAGGGGTGAAATAGCCTGCCCAAAGTCACTCAGGGACTAAGCAGTACCTGCAGGATTAGAAGCTGCTTATATGGCCCATGTTCCTAATAATTATATTTTGCTGCTTCTTTATGTGGAAACAAGATTTATTTTCTCTTGAATTGAGCTTCAAGCCTTCTGTTTATAGCATAAAGGTAAAGCAAGGTCTGTGAAAGTACTTTGAAATAAGAAATGTTATACTAGTACAAATCCAGAATTATTTTGAGGATCTTGGCCACCTGCCTCTACAATGGCATCACGGGATGTGAGACGGGAGCTGATAGACTGTCCACACGAACCAATTTAATTGTTGGGCACAAAAACGGAGTCCTTACCACCTAGAGCAGTCAGGAGCCCTCCTCTGCCACCAGATGTTAGCGAGAAATGCTGTCAGAATACATCAGTGGTGTTCCAAATGAGTGGTTATTTCTGTTTTCTTGTTAGGAGGGCCTCACATCAAGGTACAGTTTCAAGCCTTACACCTCATGGTCATGGCACTGCCTGATGCCAACAGGGACACAGCTCAGGTATGTTGTATTGACCTCATGGTTTGTCAGTGGCTCTTGTTGGTCAGAGGAAATGGCTCAGATGGAAAAGTGAAAAACAGATGACAAACAAGTGAAAAACAAGCTGAGCATGCTGCAAACCTGTTTCCCTTCCATGCTCCCATTGCTGTTCTCTGGAGGAAGATAAGAGAGAATGTAAATCCTGGAGTCTTCTTTGAACATTTCAGTTTCATTCATTTAATCTGTTAGATATTGAATGTCTACCATGTGCCAGGCCCTGGGCTAGGGTTAGGATTAGGATTAGGAAAAGCAAACATGGAAGACTTAAGTAGAATAATGTCAGAAATAAACAAGAATATTATGTAAGTTGTAAAATATAAAACTCTCTAATTGCTGGTCCTCAGCTGCCCACCTCAGTCTAGTGGCAAAAGATCTGAAGAGTGTCCTTAGGGAGAAATTTTGAAATCAGTGATTTAATTTTTTTAAATGTTCATGCCTTAACATTTGCAAATTCAATGTAAAGAATTCTACAATCTCTGAATTTTAGAGGTTACAAGATAGGAACTTGTCATTTTATGGATTAGGAAAATTGAACTCAGAAAAGTGATTTGTCCATTAACATATGATAGAACATTTGATAGAATCCTGTTCCATAGTTCTTCATCCCAAATATCCCTCCCTTCATTTCAAATTCATTTTGTTGCTGTATGTTGGTAAAAAACCAAAGTTTCTCTTGCTATTTTGATAGTGATTCTGTATACAATAGGGCATTTGTTATATAAGTATAATAGGTGTTGAGAATCTTTGAAATGAGGTTAGATGAGTTAGAAAGAGCCAATAATTTTGAGGCCAGTAAACATAATGCTAAAAACAAATATGATTCTTAATGCTGCCTGTTATCAGACATTTTAATTTGATGAGGATACTTCCTCCCACATAGTGAAAACACCTATGTTAATTATATGTTAATTATATCCTCAACCCAAAGATGGGGGTTGGCTATGGCATAAGAACTTTTTCTAATACAATTTCATAATTTTTGAAAAGCTGGAATTTATTAGTTTTTGACTTTGTCTAAGCAATGATCTTTTATCCAAAAAAATGCATCAGGTATCAGATATCTCAGTCAAAATATCATCTATCCTTTCATATAATTGAGGATGTAGTAATTATCAGGAAATTCAATACATTTCTAACAGAAGATCCTCAAAAAACATTACAGAACTTGTGAAGAATCAATCTCTCTCTCTCTCTCTCTCTCTCTCTCTCTCTCTCTCTCTCTCTCTCCTTCCTGCCTCCCCGCCCCCCCTCCCTTTCTCTCTCCCATTCTAAATTGTGACTGGAACTAAGATTGAAGTTGGTGTGGTGTACATAGAGATCAAGAGATCTGGCTCAAGAATCAGATGTCTTCAGTTCAAATCCTGGCTTTGCTACTTAATGAACTGATGCTTGACAAAGCTATCAATCCTTCTCCACCTTAGTTTCTCATCTATAAAATGGTATTAATACTGGTACCTACCACACAAGATTTTGAAATATGATAAAATCAGTGGTGCTGATTATATATATATATATATTGCTAAGAATAATGCCTGGCTCATAATAAACCCTCAGATAAATGTTAACTATTATTATTCTTATGTGCTGTTCATTTTCTCATTACAAATAGAATAGCAGATTTCAAACTTGGGAAACTAAAGAGCATCTCCCTTCAGGATTTCAGTCCTCTTGGTGAATTTCAGAAGGTCTGATAAACATTTATACTTGGTTGGCTTAGCCAAACTGTTATTAAGCTTTCTCAAAGCTTTATAAAAAACACACTTTAAAACAGCTGCATGTAAGCATTTTCCTTTGGTCTACTGAAGATTCCAAAATTGAAAAACAATGGAAAACTGATAAATTTTACTTTACCACTAAGTAAAATTTAAAATTTTTTCAATTGTGTTTACATTTGGCCTGAAGAATGAGATACTCATTTTTTTTAAAAAAATGGATTTTCCTTTCCCAAGAAAATGGTAGTTTTTAGTAGTGATGCTTTAAATTAAGGGTGTGTTTTGTTTTGTTTTAGAATTACTTTTCTTCAAAATGAAATTGCATTACATGTTATTTATCTTTTTTGAGATCAATATTTTTTAGTCCTAGTTTACTACTTAATTTTAGTATTTGTCAAACTTATTTAGGATAAAAGAAAAGATAATACAAACTATTATTTATAGAGATTCCACTATAATAAACTTCATAAAAACTACTCACATTTCTCATCAGCACTTTTAAGCAAGTAAAGGGGAGCATGACATTTAGCCATTCTGTACTTCTGAGAATAATCTGACAATTTTCCCGAGGCACAGAAATAAATGAAGATGATCATTGATGCCTTTTGATAATTTACATTAGTGTGACACAATGCTGTATCTTTTTAGGCCCTCATGACCTTCTTCAATAAAGTGATTGCCAATGAATCAAAGAACCGAATGAGCATATGGAACATTTCTACTATAATGGCACCAAACCTTTTCTTCAGTAGAAGCAAGCATTCTGACTATGAAGAATTACGCTTAGCAAACACTGCAGCCCACATCATCCGCCTAATGCTTAACTACCAGAAAATTCTGTGGAAGGTGAGTAATAGTGTGATAACCTTAATGTACTCCTTTCAAGTCTACCAGCACCCAAGAAACAATGGCTCCATGAGGAAGCAATGCCCTTAGTCACAGGGAGGAAATATGAGAATATAATCCAGGTTACCTGTGGTATCGTTATGCATTTTTTGAGGGCTGTTCCTGAACTTGTCCTCTCTTTTTAAATATGAATTCTAATAGTGTTTTCTAATTTTTACAAGGACAAATGCCACAGTATACTGAGTGGCTATGAATTACCATAACTGACGACAGAATCTAGTGGGAAGGTTTAATTTGAGTATTTTCCTTCAGGTCAAGCTATTTTTCTTCTCCAGGTCCCATCTTTCTTAATCAATCAAGTCCGAAGAATGAATGAAGCCACCATGTTGTTAAAGAAGCAGCTCCCAAGTGTCAAAAAGTTGCTAAGGCGGAAGACCATAGAACGAGAGGTAATAGTAAACACGGATGCAAGTGTTACTACCAGGTTTTTATTTCTCAGAGCGAGGCACAAAGTAGCTTGTCATTTAGAACCAGAAATTGTATATTCTCACCAAATGCCAGTCTTGTGACTATAAACTTTGTGGAAATTGTGTTTATGGCAGAACACTGTGGTTTTTTTACTTTGCTATGCATTTTGGTTGAAGTTTTTGAAATATCTCTATCATGCTTACCTACTGTTTTATTCTGTCAAGTACTTTAGGCTAAAATGGTTCTCAAAAAAACTGAACGTTGATGTTTTAGTCCCTATGAGTGAGATTTAAGAATTTAAAATATCTAATACATAAATTTCTTCAGTGATTGAATACTGAAAGAATATCGTATCGTCAGGTTGTTTTGTGTGTAAATTCATTGCATTCTGAAGAATATTTGCATTAGCACAATTTGTGTAGAGGTGAATAACGGAAAGAGGTGCAAAATATCCTCACACTAGGATATTTTTCCATTGATTTTCAGACAGTGGAAGGGAGGGAGGCGGGGAAGAGGGGAGAGAGAAAAAGAAAAACATCAATGTGAGAGAGACACATCGATTGGTTGCCTCCTGCATGCACCCTGACCAACCTGCCAGGGCCAGGGATCGAACCCACAACTGAGGTACGTGCCCTTGACTGGGAATGCAACCCCAGCTCTTTGGACTGCAGGCCAATGCTCTAACCACCAAGCAAAACTGGCGGGAGCTAGAAGAATTAACTTTATTGCTTTAATTTAATTTGAGGATGATTATGAGTGTCAGGCATAGCATTTGACCTTGAGGAGGATAGAGAGATACATGAAACTCACTTTGCCCCTTAAAGGAATTTACACCTAATGTAGGAGACAGGTGTGTAGAGAGCTATGGATATGCATTAAGTGCCAGATCAACTGTGCACACAGCGTATAAGGACCATGCAGAGGAGAAAGAAATGTGCTCCAACATGGGAAATTGTGAACAGCTTCATGGAAAAAGTGTCATTTGAGCTGCATGTTGAAGGATGGATAGCATTTTGAAGGGAGACAGGAAGGGAAAGCTCATCCAGGGAAAGGAATGGTAGATGCCAAGGTGGTGAGTGCTGCTGGTTGATTTATCACAATCATGATGAATGGCTGTATTCCCTTATTGGTAATAGGCAAAGTAACTTTAGATCAAGTAGAACCAAGACATTTATATATTTTAAAAAATTGTTTTGAGAAAAAGTCACATAATCGAAAATTCACCATTTTAATTATTTTGAAATGTACAATTCATTGGTTTTGGTATATTCACAATGTCATGCAACTATCACCATCATCTGATTCCATAATATTTTCATCATCCCTAAAAGAAACCCCATGCCAATTAAGCACTCATTCCTCATTACTCCCTCTCCACAGCCCCTGAAAAATAGTAATCTGCTTTTTGTCTCTGAGTTTACCTATTTTGGACATTTCATATAAATGGAATCATACAATATATGGTCTTTTGTGTCTGCCATCTTTCACTTAGCAAAATGTTTTCAAGGTTCATCATATTGTAGCATATATTACTACTTCATTTATTTGATTTTATATTCTTTTAAAAATAACTTTATTGAGATATAATGCACATATACAGTTCATCCATTTAAAGTGTACAGTTCAGTGGGTTTTCATGTATTCACAGATATTCAGTTAGTGATACAATCAATTCTAGAATATTTCTTCACCTCGGGGAAAAAATATACCCTTTGGCTATCATCTCCCTATCCCCACCAGCCCCATTTCCACCACCAGCCCTAACAATGATCTATCTGTTTAGAGTTCCCTATTCTGTCCTTTCAATGAATAAAAAATCATATAATATATGGGTTTTTTGTGGCTTACTTCACTTAACGTTATATTTTCATGATTCATCAAACTTACAGCATGTATCAGTACTTTCTTTTTATGGCTGAATTATATTCCATTATATGGATATATCACATTATTTATCAATTTATCCATTGATGGCCATTTAGATTAGTTACACATTTTAGCTACTATGAAACAATGCTGTTATAAGCACTTATGTACAAGTTTTTGTGTCAATATATGTTTGGCTCCATTGGGAATATGCTGGGTCATATGGCAACTCTATGTTGAATCATCTGGGGAATTACCACTGTTTTCCAAAGTGGCTGCCCCATTTTACATTTGCTCCATCAGCATATGAGGATGCAGATTTCTCCATATCTTCACCAACACATATATTATCAGAACTTCGTTATTCTAGCTATCTGGTAGGTAGGAAGTGGTATCTCATTGTGTGGTTTGGATTTGTATTTCCCTGGTGACTAATGATGTTGAGCATCTTTTGATATGCTTATTGGCCATTTGTATATCTTCCTTGGAGAAATATCTACCCAGATGTTTTCTCATTTTTGTTTGGGTTATTTGAATTTTTATTATGTTGTAAAACTTCGTATATTCTATATACAAGTCCCTTATCAGATGTATACATAGTTTGAAAATATTTGTGTCCTTTGATGCACAAAGGTTTTTAATTATGATGAAGTGTAATTGCATCTATTTTTGTTGATCATGTTTTGTTGTCATATCTAAGAATCTTTTCTCAAATCCAAGATCATAAAGATTTAACCCTATGTTTTTGTCTAAGAATTTTATAGTTTTAGTTTATATATATATATATATATATATATATATATATATATATTTGTTTCATTTTTAGTTGTTTTTAGGAGATATTCATTCTTTTACATGTGGCTGCCCAGTTATCCCAGCACCATTTGTTGAAAAAAAATAATCTTTCCCCAGTGAATGGTCTTGGCACTTTTGTCAAAAATTAATTTATAATAGTTATATAACTTTATTTCTACAATCTTAATTCTGTTCCATTGATCTATATGGCTATTCATATGCCAGTATCACACTGTTTTGATTACTGTACCTTTGTGTGTTTTTTAAATATTTTTTATTGATTTCAGAGAGGATGGGAGAGGGAAAGATAGAAACATCAATGATGAGAGCATCGTTGATTGACTGCCTCATGCACACCCCCCACTAGGGATTGATCCTGCAACCTGGGCATGTGTCCTGACCAGGAATCAAACCTTGACCTCCTGGTTCATAGGTCGATACTCAACCACTGAGCCACATCAGCTGGGCTGTACCTTTGTTTTAAGTTTTGAAATTAAAAAATGTAAGCACTCCAACTTTTTATTTTTCAAATAACTTTGGTTATTTTGGATTCCATGTATTCCCATATGAATTTTAGAAGCAACTTTTTCATTTCTGAAAAAAAGGTACTTGGGATTTTGATAGGGATTGAATTGAATATGTAGATTAATTTGAAAGTATTGCCACTCTAATAATATTAAGCTTTCCAGTGCATGACAATGAATTGTCTTTCCATTTTTTAAAGTTTTCTATAATTTTTTCAGTGTTTCATAGTTTTCAGTGTATTAGGCTTACACTTTCTTGATCACACGTTTTTTTTGAAACTATTGAAAATGATATTGTTTCTTTATTAATTTTTGGGTGTTTAAGTGTTAGTATATGAAAATACAACTGAATTTTATATATTGATGTTGTATCCTGCAATTTTGCTGAATTCTTTTATTAGTTCTAAAAGTTTGTTTTGTTTGTGTAGATTCTATAAGATAATGTTATGTTTTCTATGAAGAGAGAGAATTTTCCTTCTTCCTTTCCAATCTGGGTGCCTTTTATTCCTTTTTCTTGCTAAATTGCCCTGGCTGGAACTTTCTGTAAAGTATTAAGAAGGCAAGAGCAGAGATCCTTATAACTCTGCCTGAACCTTCATTTTATGCTTGGACAGAGCCTGAATGTCAGCTAGAGGTGAGAGTTCAAGTTCTTTTCAGGTCTTTCCTGAACATATGCACAACCCTGGACATGTGCATGGCCTCTGGATTCTCTGGAATATGTTGGAGCTTTTCAGAGCCCTAATTTCTCAAAGTATGTGGATCTCTAGGCTTGCCTCTAAAGCTTTTTAGTCTTTCCCCCGCCCCCCAACTCTTACCCACTGCATCAGACAGCAGAGATAAAACATTTGCCTATAGGTGTTTTCAACATTATACTATTTTAGCCCTGATCAAGTTCCAAGTTAGGCAAGCTAAAGGCAGTCCTTTTGAGCCAGTGTTCCAGGGAACCATGAGATAGGTCAAAACAAATAATTATTCTTTGTGAGTGAGGTGTCTTTTGCTCCCTCTAGGACCTGTACCAGGAATGCAGGCTATCAATGAGCTAGGGCCGTGGTCAGCAAACTGCGGCTCGCGAGCCACATGTGGCTCTTTGGCCCCTTGAGTGTGGCTCTTCCACAAAATACCACGGCCTGGGCGAATCTATTTTGAAGAAGTGGTGTTAGAAGAAGTTTAAGTTTAAAAAATTTGGCTCTCAAAAGAAATTTCAATCGTTGTACTGTTGATATTTGGCTCTGTTGACTAATGAGTTTGCCAACCACTGATAGGGAACAGAAATGGGAAAAGTGTAAGCTAAAAAGCCATAAAGCTTACTGATCTTAACAAGATTCAGCTATTTTTTCTTAGGCACTCTGGTTGCAAACTCCGGGTTAGTATCCAGAGTTCTGAAAAAGTTGATACTGACCATTTTTGCCACTTTATTCATTGCTTTTATGAAGGGACAGTCTTTTGAATTCCTTACTCTGCCATTTTCACTGTGAACAATATTAATGGCAAAAGTATGTTATGTTCAGAGCTGAAACTGAGGTCAGGTCAGGCTTTGCCATAGGAGCCTTGGTGAATTAGTCTTTATTTGAATCTCAGGTTTATTATAAATTGGAGTGGGGGAGGAGGAAGTAATGTTTTCTGTCTCACGGAGTTATCATTAGCATCAACTCATATAATGTGTATAAGCACTTTGTAAATTGTATAATGCTATATGAATACAAATTTTTTAATTGTAAATTAGAACCAAGCAGAATTTAAAAGTTATAAGTATCATGGAAGCAACACTTAAAGATGAAGAAATAGTCTTTCTGCAGTTCTATTGTACTATACCATGTTTTTAATTCTTAACTTTTATTGGAATAGACAGTTTATGGAAAGGTTAAAAAATTCAAAAGGTAAGAAAGACAATAGGATAAAAATTGGATACCTTGACTTCCCCTCCCAGAGACAAATGATGCTACCAATGCAGGTTGTATGTCCACAGGAACTTGCAGGTGTACTAGTATATACTTCCGGAAAAAACTATGCACATACAAGCAGATATGAGTAAATGTCCTCCCCCCTTTTTTCTATGAATGATATAACACACATAAAACACTGTCCTGCATCTTTGTGATTATTCCACATCGGTCCACAAAGCCTTCTTCTCTGCTTCTTTTGCACGATATTTCATAGACACATCATAATTTATTTAAGCTACCTCATATTATTGAACAGTTAGATGGTGTCCAGTCTTTTGCTATTAAGAGTTTTACATCAGTGAATAAACTTGTTTTATGTCATTTTTAAAAAATGAAGTATATTTGTAGGATAAATTTGTAAATTTGGAATTGCTGGATTAAAGTACATATTTATTTTTTAATTTGGTAAATATTCCAAAATATTTTCCATAAAGATTGTACCAGTTTGTACTTTCAACAGCAGCATATGCTTGTCTTTCCAATATTAATCCTAAAAACTAAATGTGTTTTATTTAGGTTACAAGCCCCAAGACTTCAAAGGTACTACAAAAATCGCCCTCTTTAAGAAGAATGGTAAGAAAAAAAATAATTTCCTTTCATCTGTGATTATTAACTTCCTACATAGTATTCCCTGGTTACGTCCAGAATATCTGTGTATAATTTTGGTCATGATATATCCTTCAAACTTGACATTTTTATTGTAGCACAACTAAATGGTGATTCAAAATGTGTGGTTAGGCACCTCCACACAGGTGGAAATTAGAAGGAAATGTGATTTTTATGATCACAGGTTCGATAATGTCAGGGGTATGGAATTTATCTTACAGAGGCTTCTGGACACCTGGAAGGGGCGGGACATGAAATGAACAAGGGTAGCTTAAGAATACAATCTTGGCTGCAACGAAGCAGGGGCACTCTGCCCCATTCAAGGTCTAAATCTTGTATGTGCATTTCCTACCATGCTCTCCTGGTTCTGCTGGGAATGGTAGAATAGTCCTATAAAAATCGACCCTATTTTAAAATTTGTATTTGTTTTCTAGTACCGGATGACTTACTAGTAAAACAATAGAAATTCACTCCCCACAGTTCTGGAGTCTAAAAGTCCAAAATCAAGGAGTTGGTTTGGTTGATTTCTTCTGAGGGCCATGAAACCAGAACCTATTCTTGACTTCATTTCTAGATTTTCATAATGCCAGCAGTATTTGACATTCCTTAGCTTGTCAGTGCATTCCAACCTCTGCCTCTGCCTTTATATGCATTCATCCTGTGTATGTGTCCCTGTTTCTTCTCCTCTTGTAAGGACACCAGTCACACTGGGTTAAGGGCCTACCCTACTCTGGTATGAGCTCATCTTAGCTATTATATCTGCAATGACCCCATAAATAAGGTCATATTCTCAGGTATTGGGGGTGAGGACTTCAACATACCTTTGTGGGGAATGCAATTTAACACATAATATCCCTTCTAGGGTAAATATTGAATCAGTTCACATAAATCTACATCAGCAATTTCACCTTTTGAGAACATACAGATTTACCTGAGGAGTAGCCAGACCCTCAAACAAATAGAAACTTTCTATTCATCTCTAGTTAGAGAATTAATCATTAAAACAACTCAAAATTTTGAAACAAAGGAATTTTCCAGTCAATCCTGACAAAACAGAAATGTCTATTAATTAGAGAGCAACATTTTTAAATATTTCATTTAGATGGGAGTTCCAGAGTCCCCAAGCCAATTCTGTTACATAAAAGCAGAGACATTTTCTTTCCCAGTAGCAGTCCATGTCTGCCCTTCACAGTGTTATTAACACACGTGGAGGGATCAAGTCTCAAGTGTCCATCTGGAGTTACCTTTGGGCTGGCTAAAGCAAAGGGATATTTAAAACGTCATATTTCCTAATCGATCCTTGACTTTTTTAGGTTGATATTAAAATGTATTGAAATATAGAACTCTGTGTACAGTAGGCTTATTTAGAACATTGTTCAAAAAAAAATGCAGTAATAGAAACTTTAGTTGTTTTGTTATAACTCAGTTCTACTCCTCTCATGATTTTTAAGGCATTATATATGACCTAAGCTTGTGGTAACAGTAAAATTCCAGGTTAAGTGTTATCAAATCTCCAGTTAAAAAGAAAACAGTGTTTCATTCTGGTTAAATATTAGTCATGTTTACCTGTTTTCCTAGTTCAGAGTGCCACTGGTTTTTATATCTCTTAAGTGCAATCATTGAACTGATTGATGTTCATCCTAGTTTGACAGAATGTACTTAATTTTTCCCCATTGTCAGTCTGATGTGCCAGAAGGCGTCATAAGGGTCCATGCTCCACGTCTCTCGAAGGTTTCTATGGCCATTCAGCTCAGTAGTCAAACCAAAGCCAAAGACATACTGGCAAAATTTCAATATGAGAACAGGTGAGTAAATGTGAATAAAGGTCTCTGTACAAAGATGATGAATTTTTATCAGAGAGTAACGTTCCAGGAATTTACAAATTTGGCCTTTTTGAAAAATTAGAACCAGTTGCTTTGGAAACTTTACCAATAAGTGAAAAGTCAAAAGCAGAATAAGAAGTTAATAGGCCAGAGAATTGTCAGTAACAGAAGTTTTGGGTTATTTAAAGGAATTTCTACAAGTGGGATTCTTTATTTTCTTTTTTTTTTAAATTAGGTATTATTAACATATAACATTCATTTCTGGCATATAGCAAAATAATTTGAGAGTTGTATATATTGCAACATTATCAGCACAATAAGTCTAGTTAATATTTGTCACTGTACATAGTTACATTTTTTTTCTTATGATGAAAACTTAAGATCTACTCTCTTAGTAACTTTCAAATATACCATAATGTTGTACATTATATCACCATGACTTATTTATTTTATAATTGGAAGTTTGTACCCCCTTCACCCATTCTCCCCACCCCACTCCCTTACCTTGGCAATTACCAATCTTTTCTCTATATCTGTGAGACTGTTTTTCTGTTGTGGTGTAACGCCGGTGGTCTTGATCTGGCATCTAGAAGAGTTCAGGAACCTGGAAAAGGAGCTGTGCGTAAATTAGTCAAGAGTCCAGAGACGAAACATAATTTTGAAAGGCATCCTGGAGAGTCAGAGAAGACTTAGCTAAAGGAACTAAGTTCTCCTTATCTCAGGACCCCTTGCTTTTTATTAACACAATTTGTCCTAAGGCAAGGTGGAGATATATACATCAAAGGGGAGGCTTAGGTACAGAATCCATTGTCAGAATGGGGAATTGCCTGCAGCTGTTCAGATGTTTGGCCAGTAGGAGGCAATAACATGTAGATTAAGATGCCCTGAGCTGTCTGGCAGCAAGCAATCATCCTTTCAGGTTTGGGGAAATGCCTTTAGCCATTCCCAAAAGGCAATAACATATGTGACTCAGCCCTTGTTGAGTCCCCAAGTTCCATCAATCTTTCAATGAAACTCTTGCAATTATGACATGCTGGAATTGGCTTCCGGCAGTGGTGGTGGTTTTGTTTTTGTATTTTTAGATTCCACATATAAGTGAGATTATATGCTATTTGTCTTTCTCTGTATGACTTATTTCACTTAGCATAATGCCCTGAAGCTCCATCCATGTTTTTATTGCAAATAGCAAGGTATCATTTTTGATGGTTGAATAATATTCCATTATATATATATATATCACATTTTCTTTATCAATCTATCCATTAATGGACACTTAGGTTGTTTCCATATTTTGGCTATTGTAAATAATGCTGAAAAGTTCATTTTTTAGATATGGAAGCTGGTTACATGATGTATACACTTTTTGCATGATTAGTACTATGTAAGTTCATACATATAAAGCTTACATTAAAAAAAAGAAGAGTAGACAGAGGCCCAAACATTTACTCCTTTCTGCTGCTGGCCCTGACACCTACAACACTGTTAATAGTTACCCCTGGGCAGTAATAGAGGGACTTGAAATTCCATTCGAGGGATTTGGGCATCCAATAGATTTCTACTTACAGAGTTGTTTCTATATGCTCATGTATACCTTTTGTAGAAAGAAATTTGGACATCCATGAACCAAAAACAAAGCAAACAAAACAAAACAAAAAAACAACCCAGAAATGACCCTTGATCTAAACCTCACATTTTATACAAAAATTAACCCAAAATGGATAACAAAATTAAGTGTAAAACATAAAAACTTTTGGAAAATTGCTTACAACAAAACTTTTGTGATATAAGGCTACTGAAGAATTCTTAGACTTAACATTGAAAGCATGATCCATAAGAGATAAAAATTTATAAATTAGACTTTATCAAAATTGAAATATACACTGAAAGAACCAATAAAAAGGATGAAAAGACAAGCTGAAGACTTGAAGAAAGTATCTACAAACCACATATTCAAAAAGGTCTAGTATCTAGAATATGTAAAGAAGACTCAAACTCAACAGTAAAAACAAACAACAAAAATCAATACAAATTTATTTTTATTGCTTGCTCCTTTTTATCACCAGAAAGGATATGCAGGTGACAAATATGCACATGAAAAAACGTTCAGTGTCTTTAATTATTTAATACCTATAAGAATGGCTAAAATAAAAAAATATTGATAATACCAAATAATGGCAAAAACATGAGAAACTTGATTACTCGTTCATTGCTGATGGGAATGTGAAATGGTACAGTCATTCTGTAAAACAGTTTGATAGTTTCTTATGCAACATGTGAACCCAGCATTTACACTCCTGGGCATTTATCTCAAAGAAATTAAGACCATGTTCCCACAAAATGCTGTGTACAAATACTTATAGCAGCTTCTTTATAATAATAAAAACTGGAAAAAACCCAGGTGTTTTCTAACAGGCAAATGACTAAACAAACTACAGCACGTACATACCATGGTATGCTACTCAGCAATAAAAGTCAGCAACTTGGATGAATATCCAGGGATTTATACCCATGGAAAAAAGCTAATACAAAAGAATTCCATACTGTACATTTCCATTTCCATTTCCATAACATTTTTAAGTGACAAATTTATAGAAATGTAGATAGAGGGATAGCGGATGGGTTATGGATAGGGACAGGAAGAGAGAGTGGGGGTGACTATAAAGGGGAAAGGAGGGATCTCGTGGTGATGGAAATGTACTCTCTTTTTTGTTGTTGTTGTTAATCCTCACCCAAGGATATTTTTTTCCATTGATTTTAGAGAGAGTAGAAGGGAAGGAGGGGGAGAGAGAGAGAGAGGGAGGGAGAGAGAAACTTCAGTGTTAGAGAGACACATGGATTGGTTGCCTCCCACCCAAACTGGGGATTGAACCTGCAACCTAGATACTTGTCCTTGACCGGGAATTGAACCTGTGACCTTTAGGTGTGTGGGCTGATGCTCTAACTGCTGAGCAACACTGGCAAGGGCATGTTCCATATCTTGACTGAATCACTTAGCATCATGGTTGTGATATTGCACTAGTCTTTAAAGACTTTTCCATTAGAGGAAACTGGGTAAAGGACACATAGGACCTGTCTGTATTATTTCTTACAACTACATGCAAATTTACAATTATATCAAAAAGTTTAATTAAACAAATGAGAATGTACATATTCTTCCTCACGATAAAGTGAGAACATAATTTTTGAAGAAATCAAGCTGAAAGTCATTCCTGAAGTGGGATAGAGATCAGAAATGGTCTTTCCAGACTCTTCTACCCCAGCATTCTAGTCTGGGGTAGAAAAATGTCATTGGGCAATCATTTTCTCTGACTTACTTTTATTATAAGGCAAAGTCATGCAATGAAATGTTAGACAGTAGCAAAGCATTAATTAGCCAAGCTTAGAAATGTGACATGGGCTGAGGAGAGAATCCCATTCAGTTTTTGGCAAATATGGAAATGAAACCTGACTTTTTTTGAACTAAGAGTGATGGGCCAATGACTAGGCATAATGAAGCACCTAGCTGCTCCTTGGCCAGTGTGATATGTCAGTAGCAGTTACCTCCCTTAAGTGGAGCTGACAGTTGTGGATAAATGGGCCCCAGTTGCTGTGGAAGCCCCATATCATCCATCCTCTCGGTGCTTCAGATGCTTGTCTGTGTTAAAAAAAAAAGTTGTTTTTATCATAACTTCAGTCATAATGATTTGTGGGGTGTGTTTCACTCAAGGCAGAATAAATTGTTTGTTGCCATGGTTATTTAATCTACAGATTAACCTCTGATAATAAAAGGGTTAAACTTATGTTGCTTTCTCTTTTTTTCAGTCATGGTTCTTCAGAATGCATTAAAATTCAGAACCAAAGGTTATATGAAATTGGAGGAAATATAGGTAAGGATTCTTTAACATTTTCACTCCTAAATTCTCTGATTACTCTAAGAGAAACATGATGCTATTATTATAAAAGTATATTTTACAAGTTTCTTAGATATAAACTCAAAATCAGTGACTTTTTGATTTTTTAATCTCATGTAAAAACAGTATGACTTTCTTAAAATATTTTCAGAATTTAAATGTGAATATTTTAGTTTATATAGAGTAGACTTTTGGATCTTTTAAATGTGCCTCAAAGTTGGAAAATCTCTTTCTGGAGATTCATGAAAAACAAAGGAAAGAACATCATGGAACATTTAGTTAACTTCCCTATTTTCACTAGTAGCCCAACTTCATTCTTCCTGTTTCCCTGACGGTGAAAAAGGAATTTAAAGAAAATTCCCTCTACTTTCTTCTGTGCCCATATCTTCTGTGTCTGTGTCTTCTGCTTGCCTTCCTCACAGTCCAGAGGAAATATCTGTGCTCCTATATAAGACCAACTCTTCCACTCTTGTCTCACTTTATGTTCCCCCTGCCCAGTTAGGACCTTGATCCAGGTATTCCCCCATTCTCTCTTGTATCATCAACTTTCCCTCCAACTGCATCATTTCTATCTACATAAAAATTTGGTAATGTCTCTCATTTTTTAAATTTGGTTTTTATTGATTTGAGAGACAGAGGAAGGGAGAGAGTAAGAGAGAGAGAGAGAAACATGGATGAGAAACATCATGGATGGGCTGCCTCCTGCATACCTCCCTTCTGGGGATCAAGCCCACAACCCAGGCATGTGCCCTGACCAGGAATAGAACCGCCAACCTTTAGTGCATGCCCTGAACCACACCAGCCAGGGCATGTCTCTCATTTTTACAAAATTCTCTCTTGACCCCCTTCCAGTCAATGCCCATTTTTGTTCTGCTTTACAGCAAAAACTCCTAGAATCAGTTGTCTAAACTTCCATTTCTTCCTCTTGTTCGCTCTTGAAACCACTCCAGTCAAGCTTTAGCTTTCAGCACTTAAATCAAAATTGCTCTCTTGTCTAGGTCACCGGAGAACTCTTACCTTGTGAAAGCCAACAATTCAGCCTGTCTTTATAACTACCTGAGTTGATCTTTCCCTTCTTTGAAAAACATTTTCATCTGGTCTCACGCTGGCTACTCATGGATGTCTTGTGCCCATTACTTATCCTCTCTGCCTCTTAAGATTGGAGAGCTGTAGGGTTCTGTCCTTCCACCTCTTCTTTATCTACACTTAACTTCCTTGGGGAGCTCAGTTTATCTCATTGCTTTGAATACACCTGTATGTTGATGCCTCTCACATTTATATCCAGACTTTCCCTCAAACACCAATCTTGTGTATTCAATCACTGGGCACACTCTGCTTTGAGTCTTTGCATTTGCTGACTTTTGCCTAGAACTCTCTCTTTCAGATTGTTCATTGCTCCCTTGGCTCATGCAGGCCTTTGATGAATATCACCTTTTCAATGAGACCTTCCTGGATTATATCTTCACTATGTTCATTCCGCGCTTGGTTGTTCTCTAATGTTCTCATCACTACCAGACTTGCTTTACATTATACTAGCTTATTTGCTGGTTGCCTTTACCACTTTTAGAATGTAAGCATCCATAGGGTAAGTACTTTTGACTGTCTGATGTATTGCTGTAGCCCCAGCCCGATAATCATTTCTGGAACATAATAACTCTCAATAAGTATTCGATAAATGAATGACTCAAGCAAGCAGTCAGATCTTGGTAGTTTTGCCTGAGACTTTAATATGCATTTCAAACACACTGTATATAAAATTTTTCACATGTATTTTATCACATAGAATGATCTTTTTGTTGTTATTTCCAGATCTTCTGCCTATGGGCATTGCATCCATCATAAAGAAATTAAAATGAGTTTGCTTTTTAATCTTCTCTAGTCCTGGTCAAGTTACTATCTGTAAAACCATTAGAGGACATGTATTACATTATAAATGATCATTTTATACCTGAAACAAGTCCTTGCCATATTTTTGCTAATAGATGTGGTGAATCTAGGAAACAATTTGCCTGTGGTGATATATCTGTATTTTCCACAATTTCGCATGGGATTTATTTTTAAGTACTTAACAGCCAGGAAGAAACAAAGAAAGGAGGGAAGGAAGGAAGACAGGCAAGCTTTGATAAGAATCTTTAAAATGTATCTACAGTCATGTTTTTGGTCAACAATTGACTGCATATATGATGGTGGTCCCATTAGATTATATTGGAGCAGGAAAATTCTTACTGCCTAGTGACATTGTAGCTGTCATATATAGCAGAACACATTAGTCATGTATTTGTGGTGATGCCAGTGTAAGCAAGCCAGTGTTGCCAGTCATATAAAAACATAGCACATATAATTACAGTAGTGGGCTATACTTTCTAGATTTGTGTAAGTACACTGACGTTTGCCATCTACATTTTTTGTTTCATTATATATTTTAATTGTTTATTGCTTGTCCAGTGATCAGTAAGGGCGTGGAAGTATTTAATAACTAACGTACTCAACTCTAAAAACAATAAAGAAAGTGCTTAGTGTACTTACTTTTGGCTAAGAGAACTATATTAGCCTTATTGAAACCTTACAAACTCACACATACATGCACACACACACTCAGAAGTGTTCACTCTTAAAAACATGCTCTGATTTTCTCTTTCCTTAGGACAGCATTGCTTGGATCCAGATGCTTACATATTGGATGTATATCATGTAAATCCTCAAGCAGAATGGGTCATTAAACCCCAATCAAGTTTTTGAAATGCCCTCAAGATGGCAGCTGTTATGTTTAATATGCCAAGAAAATTCTACATTAAGTCAGGGGGGAAAAGGCTGCTTTTGACATGTTTGTTCCTATAACCCTTGTGGTGTTTCTCAGCCTAAGTGGTGTCTCCCAGCATTATCAGCGTGAACTATGGAAGAGGATATGGCTAACCATTTGAACTAAAGCTTTCTCATGACAGTTCCTTGATGAGAGTGCAAGAAAGAGGTCATGATCCTTCTGAAGAGAGACCAATCGAGAACAGGAATTCTGATCATTTCTAGTCTGTTGGCTACAGCAGAAATGAACTTGATCCTGTATCTAAGGATAAGAAACACTTCTCTGTGTAGCAAATGCTACCAAACACAAGAGGTGGGAAAAAAGACTTTTTTATACTTATGCTATATATACATATATTGTCCTGTTTAAGCAAGAATGCCAGAAATATCAGTAACTTCCACTCTGTACAATAATTCAGCTCTACTTTCCAGTGGAATCAGTTTCTAAAGTTACACTACACTATTTATGCTCTGACTTACTCCTGAATTGGAGGCGGAGACACTTCTGTTTAAAGACACTGTACTATTATGTACGTTGTACTGTATCATGATAATCAGAATTCTGGTGCAAATGAACATTTCTTTTTCTTGGACTGGTGAAAACTTACACTTATAAAGCTTATTCCCTTATGAGCACAGGGCCCCCTAGGCAAGCTTAGTTTGACAAAGAGTATTCTTGTGTTTTCATAACCTTCTGTGTAGTCAAAAGTCACAGAGCCTCTATTTTTCTCATCATGATTATGGTGCTCAATTAATAGCTTTCCATGTGCCGGGCATTGATTTCCTTTTCTGATCAAACATATCACTTTTTATATTTTACAACTGTAGATAGTCACTTCTGCAACCCCGGTTTAAAAATACAGAACTGCCTTTATCCAAGAGTGCTTAAAAATACCGTTACATTCAGATTTTCATGCTGTAAAAGCAGGTTTTGTTTCTGTTCATCAATCATAGTCATGGCCAAGCACTGGGGATTAGCATCAGGTTTTAAAATCAGATGCATATTTTGTAAGCGGAAAACTGTCTCGCTATCAAGATCCTGTGGAGCCATTTTCAGACCTAAAATTGATAAGAACACACAGTCCCCATGATTGTAATTGAAAGCAAATCTAAAATATGCAGACGGGTCAGACAGCTCTGCCTTTCATCTTGAGAATGCAGATATAGTCCTTCTGGGGTGAGCTAGAAATGGGGCCGACGTGTCATTTATCCCACATGCTTTGGATTAGAATCCACAGATTGGTATTTTGTTGACTTTGTATTAGTTTTAATGAGCTTTGACACTCAAATGATTCTCTTGCAGTTCAAACAAGAGACAAAATTGCTCACAATTGCAGAAAACATATCTGCTTTTACCAAGCCTCAAAACATAATGTGATAATAATTAAAGCCCACATATACAAGAAATTTTTATATGCTGCATTATGCCTTGATGTCTATAAAAACATTGCTTATATTCAACATGTAGATAATTCAGTTTCTGGTCATTAAGATTTTGTTACATTTTTGTAGAAAACTCAAATATCTATTCATTTTATTTGTTTGAGAATTCTCATTTTCTTTTCCTGAAAACGCATTAGGAAAGAAGCATGTTCTGTAAGTTTAGACTTACATTTCAATAGCTTTTGGTATGTGGGTAATTGATGACATATGAGTTTACATAATGAATTTCAAGAGTCTGAAAAATGCTTTTATCATTTTTGCAATTTAAACAACAGGAATAAACATTTCACTTTATGTTGTTGCTAAGTTCCAAGACATAAGATGGCAGTAATATATGCCTACACACATGGAAGAAATTCTTCAAATTAACTACCTTACACTTCTATGTATATATGAAAATAATGATTGATTTATCTCATTGTATTTCTTATCATTTAGAATAAATTGTTGATATAGAATATTCATGAATCTAGTCATTCAGTTTTTTATTTAGGAATTTTCATTTCTTTTGACTGAAAATACATTAGAACCTATACATAAGTTCTAAGGATTTCAAGATTTACCTCACTTGTCATCAGTTTTAAATAAATGGCTAACAGATGACAGGTAAAAACAGTAAGTTCCTGAATTTCTTTGCCACTTTGTGTGTTTTCATAGGTCAGAGACTTAACTGAGTCAATTACTTTAAATTAATCACTCTAATGTATTCAAGGATGTGTGACAACTTTCAAATAACTGTATTATATAGAAGGCCACGTCAATACCAATAGCATTATCCAATGATAACTTTTATTCTTAGTCATAGGGTTAACTGATTAGAGAAGAATTTTCAATAGACACACAGAAGAATTTTATGTGAATAAAGAGGGTTTTGTTTTTTGGGTTTTTTTTTACTAATTTTATCTTTAAAGAATAAACAAACCCTTACAATTGAAATTTAAAAATGCATGCCACCTAAGTATTGAAAAACTATTCTTGCCTTATCAAGAGTTGTTTTAAAATAGTTATGGCAATCTGTAAAAATGAATAGTATATTTGCAAACAAAAGCCATCAGACTGGGCTTTTAAATTCTGATTTTAATACCTTCACAACCCACCTCACCCCTACTGCCTTTGGTGTACAGTTAGGAAAATAATATCCAGGAAAGAACTAGAGAAAATTAACATTTTAGGAACACTTATTCATTTAAAAAAAAAAAACAACAACACTAGAACTGGCTCACTTTTTCTTTTATTCTGCAAAAGAGAATCCCTTTGCTAAGCAGCTCACTTGGGGATATAATTTTTGGAGTGAATGACCTTCAAACAAACTGGAATGTTAATTTCTTTATAATGTATACACAGTATAAACTACCTCACTTGCCTTTCTTGGGACAAAATTAATGGACTTTAACAACTTTTGTTACAAACTGTCCCTGAGTCTTATTATTTGTAACTTCAGTTAGCTTTCAGTGTACACTTAATAATATACATTTAATAATGTAAAATATTTTTAGCAAAAGCTTGAAGCCAAAAATACTCTGTAACTGTTATCTGGTATGCTTTGAGAGAGTTCCTGTCCCTTGGTCATTGTCCTGTGTGTTTAACCATACTGAGATGCAGTTTTTCAAGTGTAGGGATTAATGGTCATCTCTTCTTGCAGGCATTTTTCAACTGCTTTTCCTCTATCGCAAGTGACTGAAAAGTAGGATTAGGTTAACATGACCCTTCTTTTATCATGCATATTTCAACTATTTTTCACAAATGTATCACATGCCTGAAAAGATTATAAATTGTGGGATTGAATAGTTCCTAGTTTCTGATAGGCATTTTCAACTCTTTTCCATAAATATATCACTTAATAAAAAATTACATAACATGGATTGAAATGTTTCAAGCATTTTCAGTAGGTTTACATACATATGCGCCTTAACTTTAAAATAACACATTTTCTTTCAGGCATTTTTCAACTATTTTCTAAAACTGTGATTTAATTGAAAAATGGTATGTCACAAGGAATGCCAATGTTTTATGTTGTCTCCCACCTTAAAACTTAATGATTATTTTGTCCCATCAGCTTTTATTGTTCAGTATAATATGTATGTTGCATTTTATTAATGAAAATAAAAATAAAAAATAAAAGCATTGCTATGAGAATTCTTATATTTAACTACTCTGCAGCCACCATGGTGCTGATGAAAGAACAGGAGCTTGAACATCGGGAGGTTTGTGTCTTAGCCCTGTAAGTCTCTGTCACTTACTAGCCAGGTGGTGGTCTTGTTCAGAATCCACATGTACACCTCGGTCATGGTGGGTGGTTGTGGGTAGGGGATAGATTGAATAAGTAAGCACTATTTCCCAAATTTGATGCTCTGTCTGCACAAGCTTTTAGTAGGAGCTTAAATTTTTCTTACAGAAGAGACATTTGACAAAGTTCAATACCCATTTGTGAATTTTTATAAAATTCAACATTTTACCATATATGCAAAAGGCAAGAAAAAGCATAAAGATTAGAAAATAAGAAATTGCCCAGCTGGTGTATCTCAGTGGTTGAGCATCGACCCAGAAACCAAAAAGTCATGGTTCAATTCCTGGTCAGGGCGCATACCCGGGTTTCGGGCTCTCCCCAGTAAGGGTCATGCAGGAGGTAGCCGATCAATGATGTTTCTCTGTCATCAATGTTTCTATCTCCCTTTCTCTCTCTAAAATAATAAAAATATTTTTAAAAAATAAAATGAACTATGTTTGCAAATTACATGATTATTGATATAGAAAAGCCTCAGGTATCCTCAGCTATTAAAATAGATAATTTGCAAGGTTATAACAAGATTACATAAAAATCAATTATATTTTTATTAATAGCAAACAATTGGAAAATATAATTTTAACTGTCACTTCCTATAGCATCAAGAAACAAAATACTCATGAGTACATTTAACAAAATATATGCAAAACATATGCTAAAAACTACAAAATATTTTTGGTAGAAATTAAAGACTAGCTAAATAAATGTATAGATATACAATATTTCTGGATAATAAGCTATGGGTGGACGAGAATTGGCAAGATGTCAGTTTTCCACAAATCTATAGATTCAATGCAATCCCAATCGTAATACCAGTAGGCTTTTTAGGTAGAAATTGATAAACTAATTATAAAATTTATACGTAAATATAAAGAATCTAGAATATCTAAAATAATCTTACCAAAAAAAGGAACAATGTTGAATTAGAATGAATGGTGCCAAAGTATCCTATGTGGAAAGGCAACTTTGAATGGATAGTACTAGAACAATTGGATGTCCATATGGGGGGAAAAAAGTTAACCCTCTCACAGGATACACAAAAATTCAGCCAAAATGGATCATAAGGCTAATTTAAAAACCTAAAACAAGGCCTTCAGAAGAAAACAAATAGCTTTGTGACTTGGAAATGGGCACTGATTTCTTAGAAACAGCAATGCTTAGAAAATAAATGATAAATTAGACCAACAAAATTTAAAACGGCTGTGTATCCAGAGATCATTAAGAAATCAAATAAGCAAACCACATGTCAGGAAAAATATATATATATATGTAAAGCACATATTTGACAAAAGACAGATTCAGGATATATAAAGGAACTCACTAATTAAAAGGACAAACAACCCATTTTTTAAATGGGCATAGACTTGAAAAGACATTCAGGAAAGATGAATGTATTTGTCAAAACTACGTGAATGTTTGCTTAAGATTTCTCCATTTCATTATATGTAAATGTTGCCAAAAAATAAAAATAAAATCTGTGAATAATATATAAATATTGAAATTTAGGTAATGATATGCATAGTGAAACATTTAGGGGAAAGTACTGGTGTCTGTAACTTATTTTGAAATGTGTTTAAAAATAAGATAGATTGATAAATGCATAGAAACATTGATAGATGGATAAATTTGCATCAGACCAAGCACAGTAAAATATTTATAGTAGAATGATGGTGGATATACCAGTATTCAATGTAATATTTTCTATGCTTGAAATTTTTCATAGTATAATTTGGAAAGAATTCTTATAATGTCATGCTGAATGGTGATATATTGAATATTTTCTTCCTAATGGTTCTCAACTGGGGGTGATTTTGTCTGCCAGGGGACATGTGACGATCTCTGGAGACATGTTTGGTTGTCACCACTGGGGAGTGCAAGGATGCTATTAGCCTCTAGTGTGTGAGAAGCCAGGGATGCAGCTAAACGGGCTGTAATACACAGGACAGCTTCCACAACAAAGAATTATCTTGCCCTAATTTCAGTAGAGCTAAGCTTGAGACACCCTGCCCTAAGATTACAGACAAGGAACGTTTGCTATTTCTATTAAACATTGTACAGCAGATCCTAGCTAGTGTAGTAAGTTAAGAAAAAGGAAAGACAAATTTTTGAAAGAACAAAATAATAACAAAATAATGCTGCTTAATTTGCAGGCAATATGGCTACATGATTATGTAAAATCCTCAGTAAGGAATCTATTGCTAAAATTACTAGAATTAATAACATTTAGCAAGGTCATGGGATCAAGGTCAGTCATAAAAATCAATTGTGTTCTACATATTAGCCAAAGACAACTGGGAAATAAAATACAAAAGCAATACCATCTGTTCATGACTTTGGGGTAAGCAAAGATTTCAGATAATGTCGGACATTTTCTCAATTCCAAAGATCTTTTCAAAATATGATTTTAGGGATTAGCGGAGCAGCCGTGCTGCAGCGGCAGTCGTCTCCCCTGTCACCACTGCTACCACCGGAAGGAAGCAAGACACTCTGGCCTGGAAGCTATCCAGACATCTGATAAGAGGACTCCTAATAAGATGTAGTCACTGTAATCCTTAAATGCCTGGATCACTACAATTACCTCTCCATTTCACAGCATGAACACCACAGAACTAGAAAATGAACATTTGGAGGATAAAAACATCCAATCATCTATAACTCCTCAGATCCTCAAAGATGATAGGTAATGCTGGAGAAGAAGAAATGGAGGAAACTGTCTTCTCAGGAACAGAGGAAACAAAACCACAGGTCACAAAAAGTGCTTGTCCTCCACAAGGAAGATTGAATAACAGTATTACAAATGGAGTTTTACTTTTTTTTTAACAGTTTAAAATTCTTTTTTAAAAAAATTAAGGTATTACATATGTGTCCTTATTGTCCCATTGCCCCACCAACCCCACCACCACCCCACTCATGCCCTCACCCCCCTGGTGTCTGTGTCCTTTGGTTAGGCTCATATGCATGCATACAAGTCCTTTGGTTGATCTCTCCCCCTTACCCCCGCACTCCCCTACTTTCCCTCTGAAGTTTGAGCATCTGATCGATGCTTCTC
Organism: Cnephaeus nilssonii; assembly: GCF_951640355.1. Classification (NCBI taxonomy): domain Eukaryota; kingdom Metazoa; phylum Chordata; class Mammalia; order Chiroptera; family Vespertilionidae; genus Cnephaeus; species Cnephaeus nilssonii. The sequence continues at coordinate 60,292,362 of NC_137082.1, forward strand.
TGTCTCTGGATCTGTTTTTGTTCATCACTTTATGTTGCTCATTATATTCCACAAATGAGATCATGTGATATTTATCTTTCTGACTGACTTATTTCGCTTAGCATAATGCTCTCCAGTTCCATCCATGCTGTTGCAAATGGTAAGAATTCCTTCTTTTTTATAGTGGCATAGTATTCCATTGTGTAGATGTATCACAGTTTATTAATCCACTCATCTGCTGATGGGCACTTAGGCTGTTTCCAAATCTTAGCTATGGTGAATTGTGCTGCTATGAACATAGGGGTGCATATATCCTTTCTGATGGGTGTTTCTGGTTTCTTGGGATATATCCTAGAAGTGGGATTTCTGGGTCAAATGGGAGTTCCATTTTTAGTTTTTCAAGGAAACTCCATACTGTTCCTTCACAGTGGCTGCACCAGTCTGCATTCCCACCAGCAGTGCACGAGGGTTCCTTTTTCTCTGCATCCTCGCCAGCACTTGTCATTTGTTGACTTGTTGATAATAGCCATTCTGACAGGTGTGAGATGATACCGCATTGTCGTTTTGATTTGCATCTCTCGGGTGATTAGTGACTTTAAGCATGTTTTCATATGTCTCTTGACCTTCCTATGTCTTCTTTCGAAAAGTATCTATTTAGCTCTGTTGCCCATTTTTTGATTGGGTTGTTTAGCTTCCTTTTGTTAAGTTGTATGAGTTCCCTGTGAATGTTGGAGATTAAACCCTTATCGGAGATAACATTGGCAATATGTTCTCCCATGCAGTGGACTTACTTATTGTTTTGTTGATGGTTTCTTTTGCTGTGCAGAAGCTTTTTATTTTGATGTAGTCCCATTTGTTTATTTTCTCTTTAGCTTCCATTGCCCTAGGAGCGGTATCAGTGAAGAAATTGCTTTGGCATGTGTCTGAGATTTCTCTGCCTGTGGATTGCTCTAGTATTTTTATGGTTTCCTGTCTTACATTTAAGTCCTTTATCCATTTTGAGTTTATTTTTGTGTATGGTGTAAGTTGGTGGTCTAGTTTCCTTTTTTTTTTTTTTTTTTTTTTTTTTTGCATGTATCTGACCAAATTTCCCAGCACCATTTATTGAAGAGATTGTCTTGACTCCATTGTATGTTCTTGCCTCCTTTGTCAAATATTGAGCATAGTGGTTTGGGTCAATTTCAGGGTTCTCCTATTCTATTCTATTCTATTCTATTCTATTCTATTCTATTCTATTCTATTCTATTCTATTCTATTCCATTCCATTCCATTCCATTCCATTCCATTCCATTCCATTCCATTGGTCTATATGTCTGTTCTTGGGCCAGTAACAGGCAGTTTTGAGAACAGTGGCTTTGTAATACAGCTTGATATCTGGTATTGAGATCCCTCCTACTTTGTTCTTCTCAGGATCGCTGTAGCTATTCGGGGTCTTTTTTTATTCCAGATGAATTTTGGGGGAGTTTGTTTTAGGTCTTTGAAATATGCTGTTGGTATTTTAATGGGGAGTGCATTGAATCTATAGATTGCTTTGGGTAGTATGGACATTTTAATGATGTTGATTCTACCAATCCATGAACATGGTATGTTCTTCCATCAGTTTATGTCGTCTTCTTTTTTCAATGTCCTATAGTTGTGTGAGTAGAGGTCTTTTACCTCCTTAGTTAAGTTTATTCCTAGGTATCTTAATGGTAAATGGGATTGTTTTTTTAATCTATCTTTCTGTAAGTTCACTATTGGTGTATAAAAATGCGATAGATTTCTTGGCATTAATTTTGTATCCTGCTACATTGCCGAATTCATTTATTAAGTCTAATAATTTCTTGATGGAGCCTTTAGGGTTTTCTATGTACAGTATCATGTCATCTGCAAATAATGACAATTTTACTTCTTTTCCAATTTGGATGCCATTTATTTCTTCTTGTCTAATCACTGTGGCTAGCATTTCCAGTACTATATTGAACAGGAGTGGGGAAAGTGGACATCCCTGTTTGTTCCTGTTCTTAAGGGAAATGGTTTTAGTCTTTGCCCATTATGATGTTGGCCGTAGGTTTGTCATAAGGCTTTTATTATGTTGAGGTATGATCCTTCTATTTCTACTTTGCTGAGTGTTTTCATCAGAAAAAGGTGTTGGACTTTGTCAAATGCCTTTTCTGCATCAATTGATATGATTATATGATTTTTGTCTCTCAATTTGTTTATGTGATCTATCACATTTATTGATTTGTGGACATTATACCAGCCTTGCATCCCTGGAATAAATCCCACTTGGTCATGGTGTATGATCTTTCTAATGTAATGCTTGATCCGGTTTGCTAGAATTTTGCTGAGGATTTTAGCATCTATGTTCATCAGGGATATTGCCCTGAAATTCTCTTTCTTTGTGGCTTTGGAATTAGGGTAATGCTGGCTTCATAGAAAGAGCTTGGGAGTGTGCCTTCCTCTTGAATATTTTGGAATAGTCTGAGAAGGATTGTTTAGTTCTTCTTTGAATGTTCAGTAAAACTCCCCTGTGAAGCCATCTGGTCCAGGGCTTTGGTTTGCTGGAAGCTTTCAATTTTATCAGTAGTTATCAGCCTATTCAGGTTTTTTTTTTTTTTAATTCTTCCTGATTGAGTTTTGGAAGCTTTTATTTTTCTAGGAATGTGTCCATTTCATCAAGGTTGTCCAGTTTGTTGGAGTTGTTCATAGTATTTTTTTTACAATCCTTTGTATATCTGTGGGGTCAGTTGTTACTTCACCTCTTTCATTTCTGATTTTATTTGGGTCCTCTCTCTTTGTTTCTTGGTGCGCCTGGCTAGAGGTTCATCAATCTTGTTTATCCTTTCAAAGAACCAGCTCTTGGTTTCATTGATCTTTTGTATTGCTTTTTTTTTTGGTCTCTATGTCATTTATTTCTGTTCTGATCTTTATCTCCTTCCTTCTGGGTACTGTGGGCTTTTCTTGTTGCCCTCTTTCTAATTTAAGTTGCAAGGTTAGATAATTTATTACCAGTTTTTCTTGTTTTTTGAGGTAGGCCTGTAGAGCTAAGAACTTTTCTCTCAGGACTGCTTTCATTGTGTCCCATAGATTTTGGATTGTTGTGTTTTCATTGTCATTTGTTTCGAGGATGCTTTTTGTTTCTTCTTTGATCTCTTTGGTAACCCAATCATTGTTCAATAGCATGCTATTTAACCTCCAAGTGTTTGATTTTTTTTTCATTGTTTTCATTGTAGTTGATTTCTATTTTTATGCCATTGTGATCTGAGAAGATGCTTATGATTTCTATCTTCTTGAATTTGAAGAGACTTTGCCTGTGTCATAATATGTGGTCTATCTTTGAAAATGTCCCATGTGCACTGGAGAAGAATGTATATTCTGTAGTTTTGGGGTGAAATGTTCTGAAGATGTCAATTAAGTCCATCTGATCTAGTGAGTCATTTAGGATTGCTGTTTCTTTGATTTTTTGTTTACAGGATTTATCCAGTGGTGTTAGTGGGGTGTTAAAGTCCCCTACTATGACTGTATTGCTATCGATCTCTCCCTTAATATCTTCCAGGAGTTGTTTTATGTATTTGGGTGCTCCTGAATTGGGTGCATATATGTTTACCAGAGTTATATATTCTTGAATTGCTCCCTATAGTATTAGGTAGTGGCCTTCCTTATCTCTTGTTATGGCCTTTACTTTGGGGTCTATTTTGTCAGATATAAGTATTGCAATGCTAGCTTTTTTCTCATTTCCATTTGCCTGAAAAAAATTTTTTCCATCCCTTCACTATCAGTCTGTGTGAATCCTTTGTTCTGAGGTGGGTCTCTTGCAGACACAAAATATATGGGTCATGTTTTCTTATCCACTCAGCTACCGTATGTCTTTTGATTGAAGCATTTAATCCATTTACATTTAATGTTATTATTGATAAGTACTTGTCATTTTTATTCTTAATGTTTGTGTTTCTTCTTGCCTTTCTGTTTCTTCTTTTTACAGCAGTCCCTTTAGCATTTCTTGCATTGTTGTCTTGGTGGTAATAAACTCTTAGCCCGTTTTTGTCTGTGAAGCTCCTGATTCCATCTTCAATTTTGAATGATAGCCTTGCTGGGTATAGTATTCTTGGATTCAGTCCCTTGCTTTGCATCACTTTGTATATTTCATTCCATTCCCTTCTGGCCTGGTATGTTTCTGTTGAGAAATAAGTTGATATTCTAATGGGCGATCCCTTGTAGGTAACTTTCTGTCTCTCTCTGGCAGCCTTTAAGATTCTAACTTTGTCGTTGATGTTTGCCAATTTAATTATGATGTGTCTTGGTGTTGGTCTTTTTGGGTTCATCTTGTTTGGCACTTTATGTGCTTCTTGGACTTGCATATTTTTTTTCTTGTCAATATCAGGGAAGTTTTCTGTCATTTCTTCAAACAGGTTTTCTATTCCTTGCTTCACTTCCTCTCCTTCTAGTAACCCTATTATGCAGATGTTTTGTTTTGTGTTGTCCCAAAGTTCTCTTAAGATTTCCTCTTGCTTTTTAAGTTTTCTTTCCAGTTGCTGCTGTGTTTGTGTGTGTTTTTCCTACCCTGTTTTCTAATTCACTGATGTGGTCCTCAGCCTCTTCTAGTCTACTGTTTAAGCCTTCCATTGTGTTCTTTATTGAAGGTATGTCATTCTTCATTTCCTCTTCGTTCCTTTTCATGTTGGTGACATTCTCATTCAGCTCCTTATAATTCTAATTGAGTTGTGTATATTTATCATACAGCAGTTTGAGCATCCTTATAAACATTACTCTGAATTCTTTCTCTGACATGTTACTTGCCTCCATTTCATTTAACTCTCTTTCTGGTGATTCCTCTTTTTCTTTCCTTTGGGGATTGCTTTTTTGTCTCCCCATATTTTGCTGTAAAGTTTTGTTTCTGTGCCCTAGATCCAACTGCTTTGCTACGCAGGTTCTTTTGGGGGTGGTGCTACAGGTGTGATCTCTTAGGTCTACTGGGCTTGGTAATCTATCAGAGCTCTCTACTTGAGCTATTTGGGTTCTCTTGATGTAGTTGGATCTTGAATGTTAGTTTCTTATTTGTGGATGAAGTCTCATCATGGGTTAGCAATGTGACTCATCTCCAACTTCGTTGTGCAAGCTGTTTTGGATGTGATTGTGGCTCCGGCTCTTGTGGAAAAGGTTGTCTGAGGTCTCACTTCTGTGTGTTCACTGTGGGTTTCCAGAGTCCATAGCCTTGGAGGAAGGAGTCTCAGGACCTGAGGCTTAGGAACTGTGACTTTGGCCAATGTGGTGTGACTCTTGCTGGTTAGTTTCACTCTGCAACTCACTACGAGGGGCCTGGAGCCCATGACAGTGGGGAGGGTGGGGGAGTCTCATCTGTGATTAAGGCAGTGGAACTCTGGCCAAAGTGATTTCCCTTTCTGAATCATGAAAAGGGTTCAGGATCCAGCAGCAGGCTGTCCAGAGGTAAGTAGCCAGGAGGGGGATGTCATGGATCCTACTGAGGGAGCTGTGTGCCCTTGGTTGGAGAGGCACACACCCAGTGGCAGCACACAGAGGGGCCCAGGAGCTGTCTGCAAGGGGTGTGTGCTTGTGGGGCCCACACACTGGATCGGAGTGATTGTGGTGTGCCACCGGCCCCATGGAGGGAAAAGTCCCAGTTTCTGCTTTGGGGGATGTGCGCCCTTGGTTGGATATGGACATCCAATGGCTGCTTACAGAGGTGCCCAGGAGCCATCTGCTGGAGCAGTGGGCTCAGGAGGCCCTTGTTCTGGAGTAGTGCTACTGCGGGGACTGGATGCCAGCAGCCAGGGTTGTGCCTTGCAGTGGCTCAGAGAAGCACCCAGGGGCCGCCTGCTGGGGCAGCGGGCTTAGGGGGCTTGCACGCTGGATCAGTGCAACTGCAGTGACCAGAGGTTGGCAGCTGAGGAGGAGGATGTTAGAGTTTCTGCTGCCGGGGCCTTGAACCCTTGGTTAGATACGAGTGTGGCAGCTCACAGAGGTACCCGGGGGTCACCTGATGGGGTGGTGGCCTCAGGGGGCCTGTGTGCTGAAACCATGCAACCACAGTGTCTGTGGGTAGGCAGCCAGGAAGGGGGAAGTCCAAATTTCTACTGCTGGGGCCGTGCACCCTTGTTTGGATATGAGCACACCCAGCCGGGGCTCAAGGAGGCACCCAGGAGCCACCTATGAGGCAGCTGGCTCAGTTGGCCTGCGTGCTGGAAAGGCACAACTGTGGTGTCCAGAAGTCAGCAGCCGGGGAGGGGGATATCCCAATTTTTGCTGTCTTGCGCCCTTGGTTGAAACCACGTGTGCCCAGCAGGGGCTTACGGCGGCACCCAAGAGCTGCCTGGGGAGCGGTGGGCTCAGGAGGCCTGCATGCTGGAAAACCACAACTGTGGTGTCCAGAGGTCTGCAGCTGTGAGGTGGGAAGACTCAGTTTTTGCTGCTGCACCCATGGTTGGATACGCGTGCACCCTGTGGTGGCTCACAGGAACACCCACGGTGCGTTTGCCAGCAGGCGCACTGACATACTCTGAGGGGCCCTGGCACTGAAGCCGCGCAACTGAGGTGTCTGTGGGCAGGTATCCAGGAAGAGGGAATTCAAAATTTCTACTGCTGGGGCAGTGCACCCTTGTTTGTATAAGAGCACACCCAGCAGGGGTTCACAGTGGCACCCACAAGCTTCCTGTGGAGCCGTGGGCTCAGGATGCTTGAGCAGCTGGAAATATGTGACTGTGGTGTCCGGAGGTCTGCTGCTGGGGAGGGGGGAGGTCCCTCTTACTGCTGCAGAAACTGTGCACCTTTGGAGGTGAAGGTCCTATGGTTTGCAGGTCTGCAGGTGGAGTAGCAGGATTTTGGCTGGAGTGGCTGCCGGGTTGTGGGCAGTGTCCAAGGCCTGTCTGGGTGGTGGTGTTGATGAGTTCCTAGAAGAGGCCCCTCTCCCCTTCAAGATGGCGTGGGTTTCGTGCCAGTGTCCCACAGCCCGGGGAGTGTCCCCAGTGGTGTTAGGTGCTCCCTATCCAGGAGATCCTGGTCTGCCAGCCCCTGCTACTCCTGCCAGATTTTCTGGAGTTTTACTTTTTTATGATATGGTTTACAATCTGGTCCATCTCAAGCCCTGGCCATTCCCCTGATGAAAATTTATTTGGACTATTCATTGTCTTTTATTATTACCTAATTGGGAGGAAACTTTTGGAAGTCATTAGAATACCTTCAGTGCCTCCACTTCCACCTCTTTTTGGGATGTTATTAGCTGGTTTTACCATTAGGAATGCTCCATATATCAGTGAGCATGTCCATATTGGTAACAAGTGGTCTTCAACTTCAAGAAATACTGCCCTTACCCTTACCCTAATAAAACCTGGACTTGGACTTGATCCACAGGCTTTGAAGTGTTTGAAAAGAGTTTGTTTAAGATTGTCTATGGGTCCATGCCTCATGGAGGCATGTTCGACTGCTGTTATTTCCCTCTTCCTTATGAATTTTCCCTGGGAACAGGGGTTTCTTTTAGGTTTTGTTGTAGGTGCTGTCCCTCCTGCTGCTGTTGTCCCTTCCGTGCTACATTTGCAAGGAGAAGGATATGGTACTGAGAAAGGCATTCCAACCTTACTAATAGCGGCTAGCAGTTTGGATGACATCATGGCTATCACTGGATTCAGTACATTCATGAGCATAGTCTTCTCCACAGGTGGCATACTTCATAATCTCCTAACTTCTTTTCAGAACGTAATTATTGGTGTGCTACTAGGAACATTTTTGGGAAATTTTCTTCGATATTTTCCAAGTGAAGATCAGACAAATCTTCCAATGAAGAAAGCATGCCTGATTTTGAGTTTGTGTGTTTCTGTGTCTTAGCCAGCAATAGCATTGGTATATATGGAGCTGGAAAATTATGCACACTAATGTTGACTTTCATTGTAGGAGTGAATTAGACCACAGATAAGATTGGAGTCCAAAAAATTACTTAATTTGCATGAGATATTTTTCAATCCCTTCTTTTTGGTTTGGTTGGATTGGAAGTATCTGTTGCAGCTCTTAAATCAGATGTTATTAGTATTTCTATTGCTTGTATGAGTTTGGCATTATTGGTTTAAATTTCTTTTACATTTTTCTTGATGTCTTTTGCTGGTTTTAATTTTGAGAAAATATTTATGGCTCTCTCATGGATTCCCAAAGCTATAGTCCAGGCTGTGTTAGGTCCTCTGGCTCTAGAAACTGCAAGAATCAGCTCACCCCACTTGGAACCATATTCGAAGGATATGATGACAATAGCATTTTTAGCCATCTTGATCACAGCTCCAAATGGAGCTCTGCTTATTAACACACTAGGGCCTGTGCTCCTTCACAGTATTTAACACAGTCCAAGATTCCTCAAGCTAACAACTTCAAAGTTGGTTTAAAAGAGAAGTATGTTATTTTAATAGTATTGCTTCAGCATGTATTGTCACAGTCATTGGAATTACAGGTACCAGATTATAGTTAACTCTGCACAGTAGTGACAATGGAAATAATTTTAAGGGACTTACAGATTCCTCAGACACACAACCTGTTAGGACATGTGGAGGGGGAGAGGGAAAGAGGGCTTTACTTCAGCCTTCTCTGGGGTTCCAGATGAATGTGTTTCTCTTATGAACTACGAATGGATCTGAAGTCAAAACTTTGACATTAAGGATGAATTACCAAAGCCAGTCTTAAATAATTTAAGGTGGGAATGAAATGAAGCAATAAACAGAAAGAGCCCTTATGTGATCTGCACTGCAACTATTGCAGGTATTGAAGGAGATAAAGTTTATATCACATTTGATGGCTAGAGAAGAGCTCTCCTACATCTCAACTTGTGTAAAGTTGCTAGACAGAGCCGGATGGCATTGCTGAGCCAACCACCGCAGTGACGTCTGCAGTCTGTGTCTCTGGGAGCAAACAGGGAAGCTCTAGTGCAAACTGGGATCAGAAGAGAGCCCCACAGCTGCCCACACTTGCTGATGGGGCCCCAGGGGTGCACTGGCAGGCCAAACACACCCATGTGGATTGTCCCCTCCAAGATGGACTGTTTATGGATTTCTCCCTAGAGAAGACGTGGCTGCTGCCTTCTCTGGTGGGAACATACTCTGTCCATCTTCCTTCAGTGAAAAACACTTTCTCAAGGTAAAAATGACAAAAATAAATCATCAAAAGAGACACATCAGGAAACAGAAGTGCCCAATAACATTCTCAGAAGCCTCCACTTTATGTTACTCCTCTCTCCCCTGAGCACTCACAATAGAGCCATTCCCATCAGATGCAGAACTACTGTTTCAGGAGGAAATGACATCCCTCATGCCTGAGAGGAAAGGCTTTTGGTAAAACCTGCTTATTCAACCAACTACCTGTCCAGGCACAGCCTGGAGAAAGTCCCTAAACTTTTTCCTTTACCAAAGGAATTCTTTTCAGCCTGTGTCAACCACATCAAGCTCATCACCACTGCTGAATACAGTCATTGATTTCTACCATGGACAGTTTTCCACTCAGTCAAGAAGTGTTATGGAGAAAAGTCTGCCTCTTCTTTCCCCATTGCTAGTGGGAGTGGGGTTCTTGGGGTACCACTGGAATAAGCATTTCCAGAGGCCGCTGTGGGAGAATGAGATATGCTAGAAAGCTTTATTTCTGTGGAATTGCATCTCTGGGTTTCCATCCTATTTTCCATAGTCCACATATAGAAGAAGTGTAGCTGGGGTTTCAGTAAAGCTAAAATTAGAGTCTGTGTGGAGTTTGCATTCCATGTTGGAGCTGGGCCCAGTAATTGGGCAAGTTGCAGTCCATTGGGCCATTGTGTGTGTGGGGTCCACATGGTCATGGGTCACATAAGAGAATGCCAGGAAGCCAAATGTGAAGCACAAGCTAAGCATGCCAAGAGGAACCAGGAGCATAAGAGCACAACCTTCTTTGTTTAGGGGATTATATGTCCCACATTTCCGTGTGCTTGCAGTGGACACATCCATTCTGACCAACCATCTCTGTCCCCAGGTGTGATTGACAGGCAAGTACCTTCCCTATGTCATCCCAACCTTACTGGGCATGTGTCTGTCTTCCCGTGTCCAGTCCCCTTTCCCCAATGTTTTGCAGGAAACATGCCTATAATGTCTGACTTCCCTTTGCTCCTTTCTTGTTATTTATAACAAATTAATTTAAAAAGTATTAGAACAATCAAGACTGTCTCCTCTGCACAGGATTTTCCTGTGCTCCTTTCACCCAGTCCAAGAAGCCTCTAGCTAACAACTTCAAGGTTGATTTGAAAGGGAAGCATGTTACCTTGACTGTGTTGCTTCAGCATGTATTGCCACAGCCATTGGAATTTCAGGTGCTACATTACAGTTAACACTGGACAGTAGTGACAATAGAAATGATTTTAGGAGACTTACAGGTTCCTCAGACACACAGCCTGTTAGCACATGTGAAGGGGGGGAGGGATGCTTTACTTCAGCTTTCCCTGGGATTCCAGATGAATGCGTCATCATTGCCAATGTCTCTCTTATGAACTATAGGTGGATTTGAGGTCACAACTTTGACATTCTTTAAGGAGCAACTCCCCAAAACAGTCTTAAATAATTTAAGTGGGAATGAAACTTGAAGCAATAAACAGAAAGAGCCCTTATGTGATCTGCACTGCAACTATTGCAGGTATTGAAGGAGATAAAGTTTAAATCACATTTGATGGCTAGAGAAGAGCTCTCCTACATCTCAACTTGTGTAAAGTTGCTAGACAGAGCCGGATGGCATTGCTGAGCCAACCACCGCAGTGATGTCTGCAGTCTGTGTCTCTGGGAGCAAACAGGGAAGCTCTAGTGCAAACTGGGATCAGAAGAGAGCCCCACAGCTGCCCACACTTGCTGATGGGGCCCCAGGGGTGAGGCGCACTGGCAGGCCAAACACACCCGTGTGGATTGTCCCCTCCAAGATGGACTGTTTATGGATTCCTCCCTAGAGAAGACGTGGCTGCTGCCTCCTCTGGTGGGAACATACTCTTTCCATCTTCCTTCAGTGAAAAACACTTTCTCAAGATAAAAATGACAAAAATAAATCATCAAGAGAGACACATCAGGAAACAGAAGTGCCCAATGACATTCTCAGAAGCCTCCACTTTATGTTATTCCTCTCTCCCCTGAGCACTCACAATAGAGCCATTCCCATCAGATGCAGAACTACTGTTTCAGGAGGAAATGACATCCCTCACGCCTGAGAGCAAAGGCTTTTGGTAAAACCTGCTTATTCAACCAACTACCTGTCCAGGCCCAGCCTGGAGAAAGTCCGTAAACTTTTACCTTTACCAAAGGAATTCTTTTCAGCCTGTGTCAACCACATCAAGCTCATCACCACTGCTGAATACACTGTCATTGATTTCTACCATGGACAGTTTTCCATTCAGTCAAGAAGTGTTATGGAGAAAAGTCTGCCTCTTCTTTCCCCATTGCTAGTGGGAGTGGGGTTCTTGGGGTACCACTGGAATAAGCATTTCCAGAGGCCCCTATGGCAGGACGAAATATGCTAGAAAGCTTTATTTCTGTGGAATTGCATCTCTGGGTTTCCAACATCCTATTTTCCATAGTCCACATATAGAAAAAGTGTAGCTGGGGTTTCAGTCAAACTATAATTAGAGCAAGGGTCCAGAGTTTCCATTCCATTTGGAGCTGGGTCCAGTACAGCATCAGGCAAGTTGCACACAGCCTGTTAGCAGATGTGAAAGGGGGAGGGCTCTTCTTCAGCCGTCCCTGGGATTCTCTCTGAGGAGAAGCGAAGTCCCAGTTTAAGACTGGAGCTGACCTCAGAGTACTGAAGCAAGGTTCCACCACAGCCTCCACACTGGTCTGTGGATGAAATTATACAATTTGTGACAAAGGCAGCTCCTCAGACTTTGGCACCACCTGAAAACTCTTCAGTAGATATGAAACTGATGCAGGCTCTGCTGTGACTGAGTGGTCGATCTGATGATGAAATATATGAGACGAAAGCTAACGCCAGGAAGCATAATGCTTATGCTTCCATACAAGGAAGGATAGCAACATGTTTTGCCAAGGAATATATGACTGCAGGTCACCACATCAAAAGACGATAATAATAACTCGGTGTCCATTCAGACTGTATGTACTATTCAGGTGTAACTGAAAAGTGTGTGTTTCCTGAACAGTCTTCTTTTAGCAGAATGTTCACCTGAAAATTGTAAAACTAACATTATAATCTACTTCTCTAAAAACTACTAAAACTATGAGTATCAGCATACTCAAATTGGTAGTTCTACATATCTAATATTTTATTACACAGGGTACTAATAAACTTTATTCAGGAAACTTGAAACGTCTCATTGATTTTGGAAAGCACTTATATACAGTAAATACCCAGGATTAGCAATTGCTATAAATATCTCCATAAAGATGTTACCTTAGAAGAAAAAGCTATAACTAAATCATGGTTTCTGAACCTCACACTACTGACATATGGGGCCAGATAAGTCTATGTTGTGGGGACTGTCTGGGTATGGTAGGATGCTTAGCAGCATCCCTGGCCTCTACCCACTAGATGCCGGTAGCACTTCCCCTTTCTCTCAGTTGTGACAACCAAAAATATTTCCAGACAAATGTCCCCAGGGGGACATGTGGCACAAGCTGTGTACTTGTTGGGCATAGAAGGACTTCCTTCAAATGTGTGTCTTTTTATGTTTGGCAGCCATAGCCCAACATTGTATAATCTGTATGCATTTATGATTCACTGATCATTTGTTTTTAAAATCATTTTGACTTTTAATTAAGACTTTTAATATATATTTATATTAAATATGTGTAGCTACACATATTTAGTAGCTACATTAGGCAAGTAATTTGTATGGCACAGTGATAAACCCATAGTGCAGTTTGTGGAAAAGCACTGACTAATGAAGTCATTAATTCAACTGGATATTAAGTGAGGTTTACTTATCAAATTCAAAACAAAAATAATTGAGAGTTTTGAATAAAAAGACAGATGGAAACAGATGTTTGGTATTACATAGATAAATATTAACACTTTTGGGGGTTTGATTTAGAATTATTCTTTAGGTTGTTAAGATTAAAAAGCCATTTATAATTGCTGAGTCAAAAGATTACATTGGGGTGTTTGCTTAGAAATGGGTGAAACCCAGAATTCAAGTACCACTTTCAACTCTGATGTGCTTTGGAACTGGCTACTAAGATATAAGCCCAACTCATAGAATATATAAAGCTACTCATTTTTCACTGCAACTTGACAACTGCACATATATTGCTACCAATGACAGTTTTTTAGTATTATGTAATTTGAACAGGATATATATTGAAAAGATACACATTTTTCCAGATTTATTATTAACACAACTAGCTCTGAACTGAATAAAACTCTGGAGGATTGATTACATTGTGACAACTTTGGAATTTAAGTTTGGAGTAGAAGTTTGTTCTGATGGCACAACTGCGTGAGAAGAAAACATTTTGGATTCCCAGATTGAGAGCTTGCAACTAACTAGAATCAGTTTACAACTTTCTTCATGGAGAAAAGACTTGCTATGAAAATGTCAGCAGAACCAGCAAGTATGCTTAGTGACACAGCAAAACCTAACGTTGTAAATTTAAGATTAGTCCTTTGTAATGTAATAGCATGGAAGTTGAATCGTAACTGGTACTAGATGTTGTGTTAGGATCTTTATGAGGTGGAAAAGTGTAAGAATGTTTGAACTACAACACAAATTCTTCATGTTTCTACAACACAAGAAACTAGCTTGGTTTTAATATTTTTAAGTGTAAACTGGATAGTCTTGCTCATTTTTCTGTTATCTTCAATATCTTTAAAGATGCTTATGCTTCCATACAAGGAAGGATGGCAACATGTTTTGCCAAGGAATATATGACTAAAGGTCAAAACACAAGGTAGGAGCTTGGAAGAACTGCTATACATATTTTTGACATGTTCCACAATTTAACAATGACTATCATTGAAGTCGGTGATTATCTTATTACTAGAGGCCCGGTGCACGAAATTTGTGCACGGGGGGAAGGGAGTGTGTCCCTCAGCCCAGCCTGCACCCTCTCCAATCTGGGACCCCTCTCACAATCCAGAACTGCTGGCTCCCAACTTCTCGTCTGCCTGCCTGCCTGATCACCCCCTAACCACTCCCCTGTCAGCCTGATCCATGCCTAACTGCTCCCTTGCCAGCCCGATTGCCCCTAACTGCTCTCCTCTTCTGGCCCAGTCACCCCTAACTTCCCTCCCTTGCCAGCCTGGTCGCCCCCAACTGCCCTCCCCTGCAGGCCTGGTCCCCCACAACTGCCCTCCCCTGCAGGCCTGGTCACCCCCAACTGCCCTCCCCTGCAGGCCTGGTCCCCCACAACTGCCCTCCCCTGCAGGCCTGGTCACCCCCAACTGCCCTCCCCTGCAGGCCTGGTCACTTCCAACTCCCCTCCCCTGCCAGCCCAGTCACCCCTAACTGCCCTCCTCTGCTGGCCCAGTCACCCCTAACTGCCCTCCCCTGAAGGACTGATCACCCCCAACTGCCCTCCTTTGCAGGCCTGGTCCCTCCCAACTGCCCTCCACTGCTGGCCTGATCGCCCACAAATGCCCTCCCCTGCTGGCCATCTTGTGGTGGCCATCTTGTATCCACATGGGGCTGGCCATCTTTGACCACATGGGGGCAGTCATATTGTGTGTTGGAGTGGTGGTCAATTTGCATATTACCTCTTTATTATATAGGATTGCCAAACTGAGAAGTTGTAAATATCTTATGAATTTGACAGAATGATTTAATGTTTTTTTTTCATTTATAGAAGATCCATAGGTTGGAAAATCATAGCTCTGTATTCATTGAAAGGTAATGTCTATAAAACTTAATTGAAATGTAACTATAATTTTACAAGATAAATTGTGGAGCAGGTACTGATGGACTGAAAATGAATTTTGAAAATATAGCATCACCTATTTTATTTTGGGTCAAAGTTAAAAATGAATTATCTTGAACTTGCTGAAGCCATTTTAAAATCTCCTCTTACATTGCAATAACATAACTATGAGACTAGTTTCTGAGTTTTTAAAACAAAATATAAAAGTCATTTCGATATGCCTTACCACCTGGAAGGCATGTCATAAACCTTAAAAGATATTAGATAAATTAAGAAGCACAATTGTGCAATGGCAAAATATATAATAGGAATTCTCTATATCCCCTATATACTTATTTTCATAATATGTATTAATTTAAAATTCTTTTCTCTTGTCCCTCTTATATTTATTCTAATTATAGTTAATAAAATGCAGTTTTATTGTGCCATCTTTAATTTTAAAAACTGGGTTTGTATTATGTCTGTATTTTCATATCATTTTCTTAGTAAATCATTTTCCTAATATTTTACAAAAATGTCAGTCCACGATAGGAAATTTTAGAAAAAACAAAACTGGTCCTTCACCATAAACAACTCAGAATTCTAGTTGAGAGGCAAATTGTTCAGTATCACCTCCTCCCCAGCTCTCCTCCATGGTCTTTTTACTTAGGTCTGCCTTGTTATTAGACACCTTTTCTTAATCTTCTGACCATCCCAAGGGATATTTGCATATTGACAGGATTCTCTTATGGGTAAAAAGACTATTGCTGGTTCCGAGAAATTAAACTATAACCATGTAGGTAGAGTTGCTAGAATCAGCAAATCTTACTGCTGGAATGAGAAGAAACGTAGTTCAGTACCTTGCCCAAATTTGGAGTCGGTGCTGCAATATGCTGAGAACAAAAGCAGCAGCATTGGATTTAGGTTCTACAGCTCAATGCTGAGAGCAGGCTCTGGAGTCAGTGTGCATCAACTCAAGCTTTGATTCTGCAGCTACCTAAACCATAGCTGCCAGATCTCCATTTGTAAAGGGAGGATAATATATGCACCACAAAGAGCGGATGTGAGGATTGAAGGAGTTGCCTATGGGAAGCCCCTTTGAGTACTGGGATGGAGTCAGCAATTGTTAGTTCTAGTCATCACTACTGTGTAAAGCACTTTCACGTGTTGCTATCAAATTTAACCTCCGCCACAGTTTATGAGGTAGCAAGACTGGTCTTATCAACATTTTAGGAATGAGGAAATGTAGGCTTAGAGAGTTAAGTGACCAACTCAGACCCATTAGCAGAGACTCCCATTTCCAAACCCGAGCTCTTTCCACTGTAAGTGCAGCCTTTGTGGCACAGGATCCCCTGATTGCAGGAATGGGGTGCTCACTGCCGCTGGGCAGTTGCATCCTTACCTTCAGTTAAATCTAAATTGCCCTCCCTCCCCGTAGCTTCCATCTGCTGGGTCCGGCCCTGCCCTCTAAAGCAAGAGAATAAAAAAGGTATATGACACCCTCAATTCTAGAAGAGATCCCGCTGGAGCCGACTCCACATTCCATGGCTGGAGTCTGCCCAAGAGGGCCCAGGCCCAGGCCCCACCTTTCTCAGCTGTTTTCCTCTGAGAATCACACATCACAGCCTTTTCCTTTTGCTGCCCACAGCCTCTCCTCGCCATCCCCAGTCTCAGAGGAACTCCAGTGACATCATCACAGACCCACCCATCGCCCCATCCAGGGCTGCCTTCAGGAGCAGCACCCCTAATCCCCTGTCCGCTTGTTGCCCTAGCCCACTCTGGATAAAGGTTATTTTAGTCTGCTTTCCAGTTTTCTAAAAGAGATCATACAAGGCTGACACGTGGCTTTGCTGGAAACACCCGCTGGTTCCCCCCAAAACCACTTTCTGCACGTCCAGGGGACCCCTGTCCTTCCCAACCCACCCCCCGCCCCCCCTGTCCAGACCCTCTCTATGCAGGACGCTCGGGAGCCACGCTCCTGGCAGCCGGGGTGCCTGTGGGGTTCTGCCGCCTGCAGAGCTGCGCAACGCGGTCAGGTGAGCGGCTCCGGCCCCGGGTCCGAGACCACACCTTCCAACGGCCACCAACGGCTACCAACGGCCACCAAAGGCTAAACAAGCCACACAGCGGCCCCACTCCCCCTCCTCTCCAGGGCCCCCTGACCCCGCCCCTCCGCCGGGCCAGCCCCGCCCTCTGGGCCCCTCAGCGCTCTCAGGTCCCGCCCCCGACGCACAGCCCCGCCCACCCCTGCCTTTCTGTCTGGGGGTGGCGGGGCGGCTTGGAGCCTTCGCCAGCCTCCAACAGCCTCTTGGGCCTGAGCGACCCCGCATCCTGCGCCCTGGTCCACTTTCCACGCCTCGCCACGCTGACCCAGAGGACGTGGCGTGGAGGAACTTTGCGCTTGTGTTCCCTCCCTGCCGGCTTGAGAAGTGGGGACCGGAAGAGAGAACCAGGCAGCTGCTGCACCCACAGGGGCCGAGTATTAAAGGGGCCAAGAAAGCCGACCTTGGGGACCAGGGAGGGGCGGCAGCGCAGACGTTGAGTGACCCGAGACCCATTGCCCGTGGTTAGTTGCGCCGGCAGACGAGTCAGAAGGGCCTGGGTCTGGCCACTCCCAGCACCCTTATCCATGCTGCCAGCTGGGCCAGGTGTACTCCGTGCCACCCACTCCCTCCCCCCCCCCCCAATTTTTGTACCATTTCTTTCTAAAGTAACCAATGCCCACGACTATCCATAAAGATGACTGGAGTCCTGTCCAGAGATCCTGGCTGGGCGGAGGTCTGGGTCGGGGGTGAGGGGTCAGGAAACCCAGAGTCTGAATGGGGCTGAGATAAAGGAGGCACCGGCCACAGAGGTTTGCAGGCGAGATTGCAGGCCAGGGAATCAAACTAGGGTGGAGGCAGGGGCTGCTTCCTGGGCAGAGGGCCGCTCCCCGGCTGTTGTGGCCCTGGGAGTCAAGAGAAAGTGCTCAGGAAGAGTAGGTAGGATCTGGTAGATGTGATCTTATCACCTGTTCAGGGAAAGTGGGTGAGGCATCAACAGCATCTGCTCCAGAGTGGTAGCTGGTTGCTCCGGAGTGGCGGGACAGTGATAGAGAAGTGACCACCATGGCCTCTGCTGGTGGGAAACCGCAAGGCAGGGCTGGAGCACAGGATAGTTAAGAGTATGTGCTCTCTTGACGGTGGTTGTGGCTTATTTCAAAACTAGATGCACAGAAACAATGGATAGAGCTTGCTTAAGGCAAAGCACTAAACAATTATATACCTGGGGTATGACTACCCACCATGACCCTGCCCAATTAAGAATTTGTGACCAGATCACCCCGTGAGGTTACGTTTCATAGAGCCCCTTTTCCCTCCACATTATAATGGGACCCCTACCATCTCACACAGTGGCTAGCACGTGGTAGTTGTTCAATATAAATGGAATAAATGAATGTTGTCTTTAATAGCTTGGAAGTATAAGATCTTGTGATTGCTTTCTTATTCCCCATTGTTCATTATCTGTGAGAGACATTTATGTAATAAGTAAAAACCCATAAGGATTATCTTAATAATTTGGTCTAAAAATACTCCCCTCTGGATTATTTTTAGTCTAAATTGTCCAAAAATAACTTCACCCGTGATGTCAGTACTGCCATTTGGGAAGTAGGCAGCTGTTTCCAAAAGTTTTAGACCAATATTTAGATTACCTGGGCTCCCTGTTATTTATTAGATGTGATATATTGTATATAGGATATTGACACTACTCCTGTAAAATGAATCTCACATTCTGCCTGCTGCATAATCATTATGTTAAAATGAGATCATTTCTGTAAGAGCACTTTGAAAATTCTAGGACTCTTTCTAGAACTCTAAAACTGTTGGAACTTAGTTATTTTTGTTATTTCTTTTCAGTAATTGATCCAGGCCCAACCTCTCTACCTTATGGTTTGTTTACAGTTCACAATACCCATATGGAATGATGAAAACACCCTCCCTTGCTCTCCCCCATTTTGAACTTGATTTCTTCTTAAAGACTAGAGGCCCGGTGCAAACATTTGTGCACTGGGGGGAGCGGGGAGCTGCACCCCTCGCAGTCTGAGACCCCTTGGGGGATGTCTGCCTGCTGACTTAGGCCTGCTCCCCCCCCCCCAGGGGTCCTTAGCATTGCAGCAGAGGCGGGAGAGGCTCCTGCCACCGCTGCTGCGCTGGCCAGCCATGAGCCCAGCTTCTGGCTGAGTGGCGCTCTCCCTGTGGGAGCACACTGACCACCAGGAGGCAGTTCCTGAGTTGAGCATCTGCCCCTAGTGGTCAGTGCGCGTCATAGCTACCAGGTGTTCTGTCGTTGGTCGATTTGCATATTAGGGTTTTATTATAGAGGATACTTGGTTTCTTCTTAAATGTTTCTTCTTAAAGGTTTTTACAGATGCAATTAATCCTTTTATTGTCTGTGCAGGAGTAAACTCTCTGATGTTTTATTTGCATCCTGTATTACATACAATGCAACACACATTTCCTTTGTCCAGTTACTTCTTGATGGCAAGAAAACAATTTGTGGATTGAATCTTAGGTATAAAATGTGCCATTCTTCACTATCAAACAATCTAAAAGCACATGAAACTTGAAGTGATTCTGCAGAATAATGACTAATGCTCACCTGACAAAATCCCAAACTCTGTTTTATTTCCATTAATAAGTGGGCAGGGAGAGTAAGAAGGAGGGAGAGGGAAGAGGGAGGGGCAAAAAGTCTGAGGCAACTCTACAGTCTGCTCTGTCTCCTGGTTTGAATCACTTCTTCACCCAAGGTGGTAAACTGAGGTCTAGAATGGCCAAGCTGTCGTCTCTTGCTATGGATAGTTTCCATAGACACATGAACAGAAAGGCCACCCACAGTCCCCTGAGGGCTGCCCCCTTGTGCATTTTCACTGCTGAGATGCAAATGCTCCTTTCCTAACCCAGTGGCCCGGGTGGCTGCCTTTCGGCTGCAGGAGTGTGCATTCTCAAGTTGCCAGGTGCTACAGAACTCAGACTTCCCAATTGGCTGCTACCTTTCTCTATATCTTCAGGCAGATACTTAACTGGGAAGGAAGTGCAGATGGCCATAGGAGTTCAGAAACATGAGCAAGGCACAGAAGATGGATATAGGGAACATGACCACAGTTGCCTTTCTTGTTTATCAAATTAAAATCTCTCACAGAAATAGAAATTGAATTTATCATCCTCCAGATTGGAAAAGTAGGTCACTGCTAGAGAGGTAGAGACCTCTTCTCCAAGTAAGCATTTGAAAAATGAAATCATTTTTCTAAAGATTATGGAATAACAACCATTTTGACCCCAGCCATGGGCACAGAGCAAAACTAAATATATTTGGAGAGAATCAAATAAGACTTCAGAAATCTGGGTTTAAAGCTGCTTAGTTCATTGAAAAGAATGTATGTGTGGCTTTTAAATTTTCCTTCTTTTGAAATTGTACACATTCTCCCAGAGAAAGTAACTGATTAAGGAAACTTTCTCATTCCAAGGGGTGAAAATAAAAAGACAATGAAGGAAGAGCAAAGTAGTAGCATTGCCTTTTGTCCTGAAAAGTGCTGTTATGTCCTGACTCAACAAAGATATATCTAAAGGAGGTTCCAGCTCTTTCCTTTGCTCCATGTGCCCCTTGACCCCCTGGAGCCTGTCTTAATGCTTATGTGGCAAACAGCTAGTGCCCTCTGCTGGAGAATAACCAATAGCACTGCTTCCCTGTTGTAGAAATCAGAACTTAAAATTTTGGTAAAGACAGGAAAGTATTCATTTTCTGCTCTAATCTATTATAGTCTATAATATTTTATTTTCTAAAAGCTTACAAATAAAACTGAAATTCTGTCAAGTAATTAACAGAATATTCAATGTTAACAAAATTATTAAAAGAACTTGAACAAAGCCAATGAATTCAGTGTACATTTTAAACTATTTAATAGAGGTATTTGTTGTACATGTGGTTTTAGTTTAACAAACACAAAATTTCTCTATGAAAACACTTAACCTGAGTTGGAAATGAAATCTGAAGAAATTTTAATTCACAAAAATAACTCTTCAAAATATAAGCGATGATTGATCCGAATTGAGGAGTTTCCCTGAAGTTCAGGGCTCAGACCCAGGACAGGAATGAGGGAAAACTCCTTGTAGGTCAAAAGCTCTGCTGAAGTCATAGGATTGCACTTGCGGGCCCTTAATCAGAGTGAGCTTTCTCAAACAGCCCCGGAAGGAGGTCTTGCTGCTCAGGCAGTTTTGCTTTACATCAGCTGTTTGGGAAAGAAGTCCTGGTTAATTTGGTTAAATGACATGGACAACACAATAAGAACAAAAATAAACTCAACTGGTTTTTATATCAAAATTAGAATATTCTTCCACACATTTGGCTTCTGTGATAAGTCAACGAAAACTTAGCATGTAATAATTTAAAGACATAGTTGTGACTTAAAATGTCATAAGAGGTGTTTATCATTTGTAACACTTACTTGGAACTTCTGAAAATGCATAATTCTAACCCAAAACCGATGTGAGGGGATAAGATACGTATTTGTCTTCTAACATGATTATCCACCCAAAAATGATTCCTTATAACGCGACTCATCTAAGGTGACTTGCCTTGGTAAACCCCCCAGCTCTTTTGCATCACATCCAATATTCTCCGAGTCTTACCTAATCATCAATTTACATGTGTATTTTATTTTAATTTCCCAAGAATTCCTATGTATTTGAAATAGCCTTTCTGAAATGGTAAAGGATTTGTTACCCAAACAATGTATTTTTCTTAATCCCTAGTCTGTATCCACCTGAATTAAGACTTCCCCTAGTGACAATGCCCTGGAAAGTGACACCTGTACGTACCGGGATAGCCACCAACATAAATGGGATTGTTGGTGTCCACTGAGGTGGACTGGATGTGTGGACTTGCAGCATGAACGGCGTTCCCATCCACAACCAGCACCACGCGGTGCTTGCTTTTGTTTGCTTGCAGTGTGTGCCATTTTCCATCACAGAGAGTATTGGGAGCTTTGGGCTCGTATGTGGCTGTTATCCTACCAGCGCCATTGTTAACATGAAACAAGAGCTAAACAAACAACAGACACAAGCAAATATCTTAGTGAAGTTTTCCATATTTAAGGAACACAGTCCATGTCTATAAATCACTTTAAGTGGATAAAATACTAGCCTTTTGCCAAAAAAGGAGAGCAAATTAAAAAATAAACACTCGTTTTTAAAAATAGCCTCTTAAAGAATTCAGATGCTATCTTATCCCTGAAATTTCAGAAAGGGCAACGGCCACCTCCCATGGAACAAGGCTGAGCCACCACCTAACTTAGCATTGGGTCCTCAAGTCGATTCCCCCTTTTCAGGACAACAGGAGCTGATGGATTTACTGAGGGTGTCAGTTCCTAGCAGTTGCTAGCACCTATGGAGCAACATTTACTAAGTCCCTTCTGACAAACTATAGATGCTCCACCACAACCACAATGAATGGTAACAAAAAAACTAAGACTTGAAAGAGATGGGAGGGAAGAATTATAAATATACTGTTGTAGGGTTCTTATGTTATACTAGAGGCCCAGTGCATGAAATTCATGCACAGGTAGGGTCCCTAGTGGCTGCCGGCTGCTAGCCAAGGCCTCCCTTCCCCTGGCTGCCTACTGCCACTGCCAACCAGGGCCTCCCTTCGCACCTGCCTTGGCCTGGTGCTACCCGCTCACTTGCTCCACCATCCCTCCACAGTCCCGCTCTCATCAGGGCCCATCGGGGCTGGCAGCACCTCCACTGCTGCCCGCTGCCAGCACTGTGTTGCCGATGCCCACCATGTTCTGTGCTGCTCCATGGTGGTCGGTGCAGGTCTAGCTCCTGGTTGGTTGAACTCCCATGCATGGGTAAAATTTGCATATTAGCCTTTTATTATATAGGATGTGAAGCTACTCAGTATTATTTCAAGGTAGATTGTGACAAATTAAAGATGTGTATCGTAAACCCAGGGGCAACCACTAAAAATGTTTTAAAAGAATAATAAAATAAGCCAGTAATGGTGGTAAAATACATGGTACATCAAACATTACATTTTTTGCAACTATTACACTATGGAGAGCAGCTACAGTGTTTGGACAGGTTCAAGCCTGGGACTAATGAGAGGGCATGATCCTCTCGTGGCAAAGCCATGTGCAAGTCCCAGCAAAATTATAGCTAAAGGCTATAGTAGTTGTAAGCTTGACCTTATGGTTCAAACCTGTGGTCCCACATGGCTAAGTGATATAGGCTGTGGGAAGTGCAGTAAGTAAACAAAGCTTGAACAGGTGCATGTAATTGAGTAGATTCGAAACCCACAAGAACATTGTAACCATGCCCTTACTTTGCCTCGTGGAATCCTATATAATAAAGAGGTAATATGCAAATTCACCATCACTCTGACACACAAGATGGCCACCCCCATGTGGTCAAAGATGGCTGCCACAAGATGGCCAGCAGGGGAGGGCAGTTGTGGGCAATTAGGCCAGCAGGGGAGAGCAGTTAGGGGCAATCAGGCCTGCAGGGGAGGGCAGTTGGGGGCAACCAGGCCAGCAGGGGAAAGAAGTTAGGTGCAACTAGGAAAGCAGGGGAGAGCAGTTAGGGGCAATCAGGCCAGCAGGGGATGGCAGGTAGGGGCAACCAGGCTGGCAAGGGAGGGAAGTTAGGGGTGACCGGGCCAGCAGGGGAGGGCAGTTGGGGGCAACCAGGCCGGCAGGGGAGGGCAGTTAGGGGTGACCAGGCCTGCAGGGGAGGACAGTTAGGGGTGACCAAGCCTGCAGGGGAGGACAGTTGGGGGCAACCAGGCCAGCAGGGGAGGGCAGTTGGGGGTGACCAGGCTGGCAAGGGAAGGAAGTTAGGGGTGACCAGGCCAGCAGGGGAGGGCAGTTAGGGGGGACCAGGCTGGCAAGGGAGGGCAGTTAGAGGTGACCGGGCCAGCAGGGGAGGGCAGTTGGGAGCGACCAGGCCTATAGAGGAGGACAGTTAGGGGCGACCAGGCCAGCAGGGGAGGGCAGTTAGGGGCAATCGGGCCGGCAGGGGAGCAGTTAGGCATCGATCAGGCTGGCAGGAGTGGTTAGGAGGTGATCAGGATGTCAGGCAGAAGCGGTTAGGGGCAATCAGGCAGGCAGGCAGGCAGTTGGGAGCCAGCAGTCCTGGATTATGATAGGGATGTCTGACTGCCCGGTTAAGCCCAATCTCACTGGGATTGGGCCTAAACGGGCAGTTGGACATCCCTCGAGGGGGTTCCAGATTGGAGAGGGTGCAGGCTGGGCTGAGGGACACACACACACACACACACACACACACTCACACCCGTGCATGAATTTCATGCACCGGGCCTCTAGTCTGACTATAAAATAAAGACTTGGCTTGCAGGCTGTAGCGCTGTCTCTCCATCAGAGAGGGCAGCGCCCCACCTAGCGCCCAGCTTTATTCTCTTGTCTGTCTTTTCTAAATCCTTCACTGTACCCTCTCAGGTTCACCCATGGCCGTGCCAGCTCACCACATTACACTTCTGATAACATTTTTTAAATGTCACATAATTTTCAAAATCCTTTTGAAGTACAGATGAGGGAAAAAGTTGGCTATAAGTCACAGGGTAGAGAGCGGCAATATGATGTAGAGGCAGTTTTGTTGGGACATGATGGTGAAGTAAGAAGGACAAGAAGTGAAGCAAGAGATCAGATGACTTTCTTCTATTCTTCCCACCCTCATTTAGGATCTCCTAGGAACCAAAACCCCTGTGGGGAGTAAACAGGAAATACTAGAAACAAAAGGTAAGTTTGGGGGAATCTAGAGCATAGAGACTTATTCCTTGTTTTTCCAGGAAGCAGTAGTTCAAGAGCCAAGCATGTTAGTCCCAAACAACTTAGACTGACCACAGTGCAGTAGAAATGGTGGCAGAAATGGCAGAGAGAGGACCCAAGTCCACACCCTGACTCCCCATGTCTTATGAGTGGCAGGACAGACATTCCCAGGTTTTCATAGGACCTTCCGGGGGATACAGAAGGTGGCCGAAGATGAAGAGGCAGCAGTGCCTATGACAGCTGGGATGGGAAGCCTGGTCTATAAGGGACATTGGCCAAATGTCCAGGGGCAGTCCCCTTGCACTGGTAATGAGGAGACTTCAGATTGCTCCTACAGCCACCAGGGACAACTGGCCAATGCACAAAGACAGGCTGCGACTGAAGATCTGGAAAGTCCTTAATACCTCATCAGCTGTCAGGAGAGAGCAAACAGAAAAGAAAAGGGCCAATTAAGGCTCCCTTCCTCTGAATCTAGTAAATAAAGCACACCCGAATAGACTCTAAGGAGAGAGGAAGAATGAGAACTGGCAGAAACTCTGAAGGAGATAGTTTTAGAACAGAAG
Organism: Cnephaeus nilssonii; assembly: GCF_951640355.1. NCBI lineage: Eukaryota > Metazoa > Chordata > Mammalia > Chiroptera > Vespertilionidae > Cnephaeus > Cnephaeus nilssonii. The sequence goes on from NC_137082.1 coordinate 60,317,540, forward strand.
AGACTAAAGTACTGTTAATTATTGAGATAATTTTGTTCCTAACACGAAGACTGGAGCCTGAAAAGCAAGAGCAGAATACTTATAGAAAAAAAAAATGATTTTTGCATTAAAAAAATTAAACTGTGGTACATCATCCCATGGAATACTCTGTAAATAAATAGAAATGAACTATTGGTACACATAACAACCCAGCTAAACCACCAGGCAATGAGGCTGAGTTGAAAAGACAATCTCAGTAGGACACATACTGCATGACTTCATTTGTATAGCAATCCTGAAATAACTATAAGATAAAGAACAGATCAGTGGTTGCCAGGGGTTAGGATGCAGGGAGAAAGTCAGAAGAGTAGCTCCAGGGAGACTGTAGTAATGGTACAATTAAGGGTCTTGATTGTGGTGGGGGGGTATCTGAAGCTACACATATGGTAAAACACATACATGTATAACTGGCTCAACTTAAGCTCAGTGGATTGTGCCAATGCCAGTTTCATGGATTTGAGGTTGCACTAGAATTATGCAAGATGCTGCCACTGAGGGGCCTAGGCAAAATGTGAAAGAGGACCTTTCATTGCAACTTCCTATGCATCTGTAATTATCCTGTCTAATAATGGACAAATATGCAAATTGACTGCACCTTCGCTATGCCCAAGCCACGCCCACCAGCCAAGCCACGCCCACCAGCCAATCAGGATGGATATGCAAATTATCCCAACAAAGATGGCGGCTAATTTGCATATCAAGACAGCGTAGAAAGAAGCCAAGAGCTGCAGAAGGGAGCAAAGCTGCCAAGAAGCAAGCAAGCCAGGGGGAGGAGAAGGGAGGAGCGGAGGCGGGGCTGGGGGAGAAGGAAGTTGAGCAGGCGGGGCTGGGGGAGAAGGGAGGAGCGGAGGCGGGGCCGGGGGAGAAGGAAGGAGAGCGGGCTGGTGGAGAAGGCGAGGCGGGGGAGAAGGGAGGAGCGGAGGCGGGGCCAGGGGAGAAGGGAAAAGCAGGCGGGCTGGCAGAGAAGGCGGGTCGGGGGAGAAGGGAAGAGCGGAGGCGGGGCCAGGGGAGAAGGGAAAAGTAGGCGGGCTGGCGGAGAAGGCGGGCCGGGGGAGAAGGGAGGAGCGGAGGCAGGCTGGTGGAGAAGGCGGGCCGGGGGAGAAGGGAGGAGAGCAGGCAGAGCGGGGTAGAGTGCAGCAGGAAACCCTATTGCAGGATTTTTCCTGCAACGGGAACGCTAGTTTCCAAATAAAATTAGGAAAAATGGAGCATCCATTCAGCAACTTAGTTTCAAATTGTTCAGGAAAAGAAGTTGTTTGTATTATAGTTGCAGTTTTGCTTTAAATTCAAATTTAAATTTACAAAGAAGTTCTTTAAAAGTACCATATTTTCCGGCATATAAGACAACTTTTTAACCCAGGAAAATCTCAAAAGTCGGGGGTCTTATGCGCCGGAAAATACGGTATTTGGGTTTTAAGCAATCTGATATACATTGTCAGAGATTTTTCTAACCTACCGTATTTTCCAGCGTATAAGACCCCCGACTTTTGAGAAGATTTTCCTGGGTTAAAAAGTCGTCTTATACGCCGAAAAGTACGGTATTTTAGGACTAGGGGCCCGGTGAACAAAATTCATGCATGGGTAGGGTCCCTAGGTCTGGCCTTCCATCGGGGCTGATAAGGTTCCCTGCCTCCCCACCTACCTGCCTCCTTTTTCCCTCCCTCAGTGACCTGCTGCCCCCTGGTCATCAGTGCATGTCATAGAGAGCGATCGAACTCCGGTCTCCTGGTTGAACTGCTGAGGGGACACTTTGCATATTAGCCTTTTACATATATAGATTATCTATTTTTTAATATTGAACCTTTTCTCCATTCCATTAAAGTGTGGGTCTAGGTATTTCTACTGTTTCTCAACTGCACTTATCTCAGACTCCAGGGCAAAGGGTGACTTGATGGAGATGAGCACCTACCTTGCCATTCACAATCTCTAATCCAATGGCATCCACTTTGGCGCTGCTGATCCCCAGGAGGACGCCGTTCTCTGAGGAGGTACGAAACTCAAATGTGATGTTCACATCTGAACGCACTTTGTAGCCTTCTTTGACTGAAAAACACAAGGAGAGCCCAAGTTATGGGTGAGTCCTGCCCGGCCCAAGAAGGCTCAGGTTGGAGAGACCCCACCACCCCACAGTAGGCTGGATCTGCTGTACATCTGGACCCCTGTCTGAGGTTCGGGAGACCTGGCTCTAGTAGCTCTTTCTCTGGATCCAGCTCTACCACCAGCAAGTCACCTCTCCCCTGTGAGCCTCAGCTTGCACATCTGTAAGATGAAGTGATGCTTCTAAAGACACACAATCGCGGGGCTAAGCCAGACTCCCATCTAGGCAGGCCCACCCTCTCATCTAGAGCCACGTAGGGAAAAGGCAAAGTGATTTATCATCTATGCAAGAATAGTTCATTTATTTGCCCAATATCTACATACTGGGTATGACATCATTCACTGAGTATATTAGAGTTCACACAATTTTTTAAATTAAAAAAAAATTATTGATGAGAGAGAGAGAGAGACAGAGAGAGAGACAGAGACAGAGAGAGACAGAGAGAGACATTGATTTGTTATTTCACTTATTTATGCATTCATTGGTTGATTCTTGTACGGGCCCTAACTGGGAATTGAACCTACAAACTTGGTTTATCAGGACAATACTCGAATCAACTTAGCAACCAGGCGAGGGCCCCCACTAGGTTTTTTGTTGTTTTCTTTTTTAAGTGGAGACTTAATTGAATGATTTTTTTTATTCAGGTGAATAAAAAAGCTGAGATAAACTGGGGATATTAGCAATAATAGCAGGCAGTTGTTACCACACCCAGGGCTGAAGGAAAAATGGGAGTAGGTGGTATTACCAGATCTTGGAAGCACAGAGTGGAGGAGAGAAGTGTACTAGCTTCTCCCCTTCTCCCTCCTGCCCCAATCTTCACCAGAACCTTCCTGGAAGCCGAGGGCAAAGGGGCCAGAGAGGTTAGTTCCCTGTGATAGGAAGGAGAACCGGGAGAAGAGGAGCATGGTTCTGAGTGCAAACGGGAAGCTAACCAGCAAATTAAGTATCTGAAATGAGGAGGCAATGCCAGATACATTATGAGGCCTAGTTCTAAGCCTTGAGGAATTGACATTCTAAAGCAATTTAGAGATTTAAAATTCCTCGACTTCTAATTGATATTTTCAACAATCTAACTGGAGTTCATTTCTTCATCAAATCCGACTTGCATTTGGCTGGCTGGTCTAGATATTTTATGCTGCTGACTTTTCATTCAAAGGCCTTTATGAACTTGGACAGTGAGAGCATGTCTTACATAAACGTGGGGAGGCTACAGATGAAAGCAGGGCCACATGTTGCCAGGAGCTGCACTGCCCCTGGGGTGGGAGCCTTTGTCAGGCCATCTGGGTGGCACAGGAAGTGAGAAAGCTGTACATGAGAAGTGGAGAAATCAGAATACGCTGGAACATGTAACTAAATGGTCTTGCTGCAGCCTTGTCCAGTGGGTCCTGCCCTGTCATATAACTCTCGGGTCCATATCATCTTACAGCGCAAGAGAATCCCAGAGATGTCTTTTGAGATTGTCGATAACACATACCAAGAGCTGCATATCCACTTCCTTCGAAGAAAGTTCCTTCTTGGGCCTCTGCATAGCACTGGGCTACTGCAAATGCAGACAGCGGGCTGCCCTTGTCCAGCTGCTTGCTGTTCACTGTCACCTCCCCAATGCAAGCGGGGATGCTGTGGGTGACCTAAACCAAACAATGTGAGAGGGGATGGCAGAGAATATGACAAGGAGGGCAAGGCAACATTTCCCTATAGTTCCACAAAACACATTAAAATGTTATCATTTGATTTTTAACCCTTTGCACTCGCTTTTTTCTCGATTCCTTTATTCTAATGCTAACCGTGTCGGGTCACACTCGACATCCGAGTGCAAAAGGTTAAAATGGAATTGCCACAGTACTTCATATGAATGTCTAACTGAAAGCTTAGACTCTTTAAGTATCTTTGCTAGTAATGCAGCATATGTATTTTCTATTATTTTGGACAAATATTGTGGAAATTAAGAATGTTTTCTAATCTGCAAACACCAAGTCCCTGGACTTGCCCAAATTTCACTGGATCTAAGTAGTTATGGAAAGACAAATGTTCATTAACTAAAAGGAGGGCTGGCTGGGCTTCAAGGGGAAGCCCAAAAACACAAACTAGGGATGTGGTTTGAAAGGTTTGCATCTTGCAGCCAAACCCCAGGTCCAAAACAAGACAATTTAAACAAAGACATGTTCCTCTAAAAATAAACGCACAAAGATAAAGGTAATGTGGGCCCCATACAGAAAATGCTGCTTACATTTCCAATGTTCCTGGGCCTGTAATCGGAGGGAAGGCCTCCCAGGTACAACTTTCCTTCCACATCCAAGGTGGTGCCATCTCCCACCGTGCTCACCGGGGGGGATTCCTGGCCATCAACCGACATGAAGCCCTTTCTTTTAATGTACTCTGTCTTGACCTAGAGCAAAATGAAAACATCCATGATTTTTAAGGATGGGAAAACTTTAACAGATGTTTGTTTGCAACTCTGTTCATTAGAGCTGTAATAACCTGACTGACATCCTAAAGGATGGCTCAGAGTTTTACACAGCTGGCGTTGCTAAGAGACTGAGCCTGGCAGAAGACGGAAGCAGGCACAGGCAATGCATGTTTTAGAAAAGAAAGTGTGCCAGAGTCGAACTGATAAGAAAGCAGGTACCATGATCTCAGGTTTGGGCCACTCACACCATGGGTGGCTTAATTTACTTCTTGTCAAGTTGAGAACATTTTGGGACCTTTCATTTATTCCACCAATGTTTGCTGAGTGCCTATGAGGGGTCAGGCACTGAGCTAGGTCCTGGGGATATTTCAGGAAGCAGAAAAGGTCCCTGCCTGCAAGGTACTTACGTTCTATAGGAGAGATGGCAAGCACAAAGCAAGCCAGAAAGCCAAGGGAATAATGTCACTACGAGAGATAGATGGAATAACACTTGGAAAGAGTGACCAGAAGCTTCCTGGGAGCGTACCGTATGCCATTTGCCATCACTGAGCAGCGCAGGGTGAGAGACCTTTGTCCTTCCTTTCCCAAGGTCAAACATGAAGTGGAGGTGGCCCCCGTGCAGCTGGAGCGTGGCGTAATCCACTTGGTTCTGGTGGGCCATGTAGTAAATCAGCCCACTGGAGGCAAATGTCCGTATACTTAGCTGAACTGAGAGCCTGGAGGAAAAGAAGAACTCAGCCCGCAGAAAAGAAAAAGCTTTCCTCACATTTACTTTCTAAAATAACCTCAAAGAGAGGACCCAGTAATTATTCCAACATTTATATTTAGCATCTCAGGAGAGTATGGTTACTGCATGCCCAAATCTGCCAGGCACTGTTCTAGGAGCTGAGGCTAAGGCAGTGAACAAAGGGAGGTATCCTTCTCCCATGAAACCAATCCCAGAGATATACCAGAGAGCTGAGATGGGTCGTGAGGAGGCCAGTGGTATGTTAAGTAGGCAGGAAGGCAACCCTGAAAGATGGTATTTCAGCTGAGCTCTGAATGACAGACCGGAGCAAGTCCCAGGAACCTCTGCAGGAATCCTCATGAGAGCCACGTGGGAGATGGCACCACACGGTGGGGGAGGGAAAGGCCGTGTCTGGTGATCTCCCACAAAGGCAACGTGGGGTCACTGAAGCACGCTGGGATAGGAAAGGGGGGCGTGGCTCCATCCTCATGAATGAGGGGCTCTGGGAGGCAGTATTCAGGTTTCACTTTAGGTCACAGGAGGGTTTTAAGAAGAGGAGTGGGCATGGCTTGATTTATATCTTAAAAGAAACATCAGATGTGAAGAACAAGTCTGATGGGGCCAGGGTGACGGCAGGCTCAGGCAGGCAGCTGTTAGAGGCCTGGTGGTGGCTTAGGCCAGGGTGGTGGTCGGGGGAATGCAGAGGAGATGACCCGATACATGAAATGCTCTGGAGGAAGAAGCAATAGGACTTGCAGATGGACTGAATTTGGAGAGTGAGGGAAAGAAAATAACCTCAAGATCTGTGCCTTGGACAACCAGGTGAATGGTGATGATGGCTACAGAAATGGCAGAGACAGGGGGACAGGTTTGGGGAAGACTGTGAATTTCCTTTTGGTGTGTTGAGATTGAGGAGCCTGTCCCAATCCACAGAGATGTCAAGTAGCCAGTTGGGTATACAACTCCTGAGTTCTAAGTGAAGGTCAGGGCTAGAGATGTGGGTGTTGGGCAAATTGAAGGTATTTCAAAGCTGCCTGGGAGAATATGTGGAAAGGACCTTGGCCTTCACTGGTGGAAGATGAGCCAGCAAAAGAGACTGAGCAGGGCGGGCAGGGAGAGAGCAGGAAATTAGGAGTGTCTGGGCCAAGGAGGTCGAGTGGCTACGTGTGCATGATGCTGCTGAGGGCCCAGCAGCAGAGGTACAACAGGAGGTGCCATAGCAGCTCTTGGGACAACTCTGGAACTAGGAGCAGAGGAGTGCTTGCTTTGGCAGCACATATAGGAAAATCGGAACAATACAGAGAAGCTTAGCATGGCCTCCATGCAAGGATGACATGCAAATTCATGAAGCGTTCCATATTAAAAAAAAAAAAAAAAAGAGCAACAGAAGAGTGAGGGGAGGCTGACTGGATGGGTAAGGGAGGAAATGAGGGGTGAGGGAAGGCAGACAGCCACATAAAACAACTCCTTCAAGAAATCTTACTGCAAACAGAGCCAGGATACCATTGCACAGTAATGGTATCCTGCAGAGTTTCTATTTTGAAAGTTAAAAACTAATAGAGAGGGTATGGTTAGAGGCATAAACTCTAGGGCCTGGGTTTGAATTCCAGCTCTGCTGTGTGACTCTGAGCAGATGACTTGACTTGCCTGTGCCTCTCACTTTCCTTGTCTATAAAATGAAGATAACAATAATACCTTCCTCATAGGATAGTTCTGAGGACTAAGTTAGGGTATGTGTGTACAATACACGGAGACAGTCTCTGGCACAGTGTTTAATCCTCTTATTCTCACTGATGATGAGAGCGATGTTGATTCTTTGTGTGCTGATGAGAATTATGTATGAAAGAAGGAGATATGGTTGCTGTTGTTGTCCTCGAGAGGAGAGAGGTGACAGGCTCTGGAGGGCGAGCGAGAGGAGAACGAGGACTGTTCCTCCATGGTCGCAGGGGAAGAGGGGGAGGTGTGGGGACAAAAGCAGTGGATTGTTCTTTTTGGAGGTGGACAGATGAAGATCTGTCTTCTCAGTGAGGCAAGTCATCAGCTGGGGCAGGAAGTGGGATATATGAGTTTTGAGATAAGAGGAGAAACTATGAAATAATAAAAAATATAAGCATAATAGAGAAATGTATTGGCTCCCCATGTAGCTTGAGGTTCTATGTGTGACCATAGCTTTAATGTCAAAACCAGGTAGGAAGGAGACATGCATTTCTGCAGACTTGACCACCAGCTTGGGTTCTGGCATGAATTAGGCCAAGAATAAGTGTGGGTTTTACCTGTGGTCAAGGTAGAAGAGATGAGAGTATTAAGGGGGTTTGCAAAGGAATGTGTAATAATGGCATCCAACCTCTCGGAGTAGGGAATAAATTGCACTTCGGGGCTACAGAAGGGGGTGATGATCATGGGAAAGCATCAGGGCTTAGAGGTCTTGAAGCTGAGGAACTCCTAGGGGAGCAACAGAGTAGAGATGAGGAAGAGGTCAGTACATAGGATGCTTCAAGTAGAGACTTTGGAGGTGGAATAAATACTTATGAAGTAGGCAAAGGTACGACCATGGGGAGAGTGTGGCTGAGGAGGGAGGAAAAGAGCTCCAACAGACTGGAACCAGAGGACTTGGAAGGCCCGGTGTTGGGTGGCTGTGAATTCGTTGAGGATGGCAGGAGTGGTACAAAAAGACACTAAGCTATGGTCTGAAGGTGGTGGGGGCAGGAGTTGATCACAGAGGGCAACAAGAAGAGGAGCAGGGTGTGGCAGAGTCTGGAGACATGAACTTCAGCTCAGCCAGAGATTCGATGCAGAGAGGAGAGAGGTGGAGTTGGAGGTACCTTGGCCAGCCTCGGGCCTCTAGATCTGCGGCATGTGAACCAGCGTCCCCTGAGAAGATTCTTTGGGGACAGGCAGGTTTGAGGGCGAGATTGAATGTGTCGACCAGTGTGGATGTGGCCCTGGGGAATTTTGAGGGGCACAGTGAGAGTTTGGGTAGACAATTTCATGCGATTAGTGAATCCTTACAGTAGAATGGGGTTGAGAGTCTAGATGATGATAGATCTAGGGGACTTCGGATTCTGGACTGAGGAGTGACTTAGATAGATTCTTCCATGCTTTCCTACATACACACAGAGGCTAAACCAACCATCATCTACAAGAGGTGAAGACAAACTGCAGGAACTTCTCCACACTGTAAGCATCTGACTTGCATGAAGGCTGCTTTCCTACCTCCTTGCCTTCTCATTGTGCCTTTTGTTTGCCAGTTGAGCACTCCATAAGAAATACAAGAAGCTGTTTTGGGGAAGGCCCATTGCAAAGAATACCTCCCTATTCATGTAGCAATAGGACGCCTTATAAGAACGTCAGAACAAGGCCTACCTCTTTCTGACAGCCAACTGATTGAAAGGCAGCACGAAATGGCTGCTTTGTGCGAGTCCAAACTGGTGAGCATTGGGGACATACTCTGGGGTTCCGTCCATGGCACACTGTTGCTGTAAGAGACACACAAGACTCTCAGCCACACACCTCCAGGACCCCCACTAACATGTGCACAGGTTTTCATGAAGTAAACATCTCAGAAGCAACGGTATCAGAACACCAACAACCACAAATACATGTTTTCACTGATTTAATCTTTGTTTTTAAAGAATTTACTGGCCAGCTCTCTGTCTACAAAGGCAATTGGAGTGTCTGTCTTTCCCCTCAATCCCACTCAAGTGGTGAGGCCTTGCTGCTGCCCACCTTCCCCCAGCTCAGAAGGGCATGGAGATATCATTCCTGCAGGAGCAGCTGCAGCACAGGCCTGGGACACCACAAGTGCCCACAGGTGACAGCAGGGCCTCTGAGTTTGACATCTCTAATTCGCCATGGACAGGAGAAGGTGAAGCAAAGAGGAGTCTGGCTGGAAGGAGCTCCTAGACCCCCAGGGCAGAATGTGAGGAGCCAGAGAAGGTGGCCGGGCACCTGTGCCCCACAGTGCCCTCCACACACTGACCCCAAACCAGTGAGGCCTCGGACTCAGTTTCCCAGCTTGGGGTGGGCCGATGCTACCAGAGAACTGTCCTGGACGCAAAGACTGGGCCTGGGAAGGAACTGCTTTTCCCGAGACTGCACCAGCATCTAAGTAATTAGAGTGCGTGCTTTCAACCAAGGAAACTGAGAAATCACAAACGGGAAGAGAAACTGAAAACTAGTAATGCCTGTTGTTAAACATATTTGCTCAAAACTGATTTTTCCTAGATTAATAAAATCCTTTTTTTTAAAGCAACTGTGATATGTACAATGGCTTGCATTAAGTACTTATTTTCATATTTCTGACTAAACCCAAAGTGATCATGAATCCTTCCAGAAACTCTGTAAAAAGCTTGTGGTTTTGGCAGCCAAATGCGAGTGCCTGAGGGCTATACTCAATCTGTGAAGGCTGCACCATGTCACCTATGAGTTTGCTAAGGACCATACCCTCCCTGCCCCTGCACTGCTTTCATCACAGGGATGTCTCCTTTAACTGTCCAGGCTCCTTTGAAAAGTGGCTTCCAGCTGGCTCTACCAATGGAGGGCCATGCTGGGAGGTTGGAGGGCAGGTAAATGGAAGAAGCTGAGCGCTTCCCCCACCCTTCTGGCTCCCGTTAGCCTCCCTGGCAGGGCCTATCTTCTCTGTGCTTCGGTACCCACCAGAAGGCTGGCTCCCTCGGCAGTCCTGCCCCCAGACTGGTGGCACCACCTCCTCCCTTTCCGTCACTGCTCCAGTGGGCTCATTCAGCTTCCTCTATTCTAAAACGAGGCCCCCATTTTGATTTCCTCTGGGCTGCGCCTGATACCATGAAAGAAAGCCCTTCTTACTGGACGTGGTAGAGGATGAGGTTCTGGCAGGAGCTCGCTGTCCTCTTCCTGAAGAGCCAGCCTAGGCCTTTCTGAAAGCAAGCAAGCGTCCAAGTCCACGTGTTCAAAGCCAACCGCACCAGTGAAATCCAAAGGTCTAGAAACAAAGTGTTTTCAAAATGAATCAAAAGATTGCAAGCTAACACATGAACCAATGTCATCTGCTTATTGAACAAATAAAATCCATTAAAAAAACATTGATATTACCAAACTGACCATCTTCCACAATGACTAGAAGTCCAGATATCCTTATATATTCTCTTGTTTGATGTTTCTGCCTCCCACCTCCTCCCTGCATTGTTGTCCACCTGGCCATTCCTGAGCATCCTTCAAGAATTGGAATGTGGTCTCCTCCTCCTGCAGCCTTGGCTGGGCTGCCTCAGGGCCAGATTCTGCCTCTGGCTCTCACAGCACTGCACAGTGGCTTCAGTCAAACACTGATTCTTTCTTAACAGGTTTCCCTTTGCCAGAAAGTCATGAACTACACTTGTCAGAAGTCTCTTTACCCTGAAGCCTTGCAACATATCTGCTGTCCACACATACCCTATTGGCACATGCCAAGGACACGGCCATGTACAGCACAGAAACGTTTCTGCCCTACCACGTTCCCAGCCTCATGGCTTGCAGGAACATAAAGATGCTTAATCAATTAGTTATTAAGCAAACAATTGGGTAAATAAATATTGAGTGTACAAATAACTAAACTACAGTCTGACATTATACTTGTTTTGAAACCCAAAGCAATGTTTTATTGCAAATTTCAAAGACTCCTAAGGGATTCTTTCACAAAGAAGGACACTGAGACCATGAAGGATCTAAGTCCTTGCTCAAGGTCACAAGGCAAGTCAAGAGGGGAACTCCAGACTCCAATGCTCAGTGCACATTTACTTTCCACTGTGCAGACTCTGGTCTTCCCAGGTCCAAGCCTGGCTTTCGTCCCACCAGCACGCTGACCACAGACATAGGGTGAGTGGGGAAGAACGAAATGCCCATGGGCACATGTTAATTCTCCTCTGCAGCATGAGCTCCACACAGGGGGTGGTGACTTCCAGTTCCTAATGAGGCAGCTATTGTTTTGGGAGGAGCCATTAATAATCTGAAGCTGCAAGTAGCACAGTTGTAAAGGCTCCTTTAAATCAGTGACCTCCAGACAAAAAGAAAACTACTATCACAAAATCTCTAGTCTCTTAAATACATGCCAACAATATAGTTGATCTCTGCTGTTTATTGATAGTCCTATGGAACTAATGTTTGATGATATTTTTTTAATTTGTGATGACCAGATTTATCCATTATTTTAAATCCATTTAGGAGACTTTCATGATAGAACAATGGGGTTCGGTTCAGGTACTTGTAGAATTTTAGGCAATCTCAAACAGAAAAATTAGATGGCAGATTAGTGTCAGTACTGAGTATTAAAAAATCTGGAAGTCACAAACATGCTGAGAGCAGTTATACTTACTCCATGTTAAAGATGAGGTTTCTGATACAGCCATGGAATGACCTTCTCATCTGGAGCATCGTTGCCCCCTCACCCTCTGGAACCCCCCCTATGTACAGGTTGGACACGTTTATTGTCATGCTTTCTGCCAATGGGCCCAAGTTCATTTCTACAGGCTTTGTCTCATCCAGTTGGACAGTGATAATTCTAAAAGATTGAAGAAGAAAAGAAAAGAAATTTAATACATAATTCCACAAGTACGTATTAAATAATAAAAGTTCCCTGAAAATAAAATTTAACATGACATTGTGTGTGAATAAAAAGGTGAATTGAAAGTTAAAACCTACAATTGAACATTCTCCAAAAATGAATGGAATGTCATTAGATACTAGAGGCCTGATGCACGAAATTGGAGCACGGGGGGGGTCCCCTCAGCCCAGCCTGCACCCTCTCCAATCCGGGACCTCTTGGGGGATGTCCAACTGCCCCAGGGATCAGGCCGAAACTGGCAGTCAGACATCCCTCTCACAATCTGGGACCACTGGCTCCTAACTGCTTACCTGCCTGCCTGCCTGATCACCCCTAACTGACCCCCTGCCAACCTGATCACCCTTAACCGCCTCTGCCTGCCAGCCTGGTCGCCCCTAACTGACCGCCCCGCTGGCCTGGTTGCCCCCAATTGCCCCCCTGCTAGCCTGGTCGCCCCTAACTGCCACCCCTGCTGGCCTGGTCGCCCCTAACTGCCCCCCCACTGGCCTGGTCGCCCCTTAGTGCCCCCCACACCGGCCTGGTCGCCCCTTAGTGCCCCCCCCCGCTGGCCTGGTTACACCTCACTGCCCCCCTCTGTTGGCCTGGTTGCCCCTCACTGCCCCTCCCCTGCCAGCCCGGTTGCCCCAACTGCCCCCCCCTGCCGACCTGGTTGCCCCTCACTACCCCCCTCTGCTGGCCTGGTCACCCCTCAATGCCCCCCTCTGCTGGCCTGGTCACCCCTCACCCCCCTGCCGGCCTGGTCGCCCCACGCAGCCTACTGGTCATCCCTTACTAACCCCCCTGCTGTTTTGGTCGCCCCATGCAGCCTGCTGGTTGGCCGTTTGGTTGTCCCTCACTAACCCCCCTGCCGGCCTGGTAGCCCCACGCAGCCTGCTGGTCAGTCGTTTGGTCGTCCCTACCTAACCCCCCTGCCAGCCTTGACGCCCCACACAGCCTGCTGTTCGGTTGTTACTGTGAGGGCATCGTGACCAATTTGCATATTACCCTTTTATTAGTATAGATTATTAAATTCAATTGCTTTTTGGAGGGTTTTTTGTTTTGTTTTTTATTTCTGTACCTGTAATAAAATGTCCAGTGTGCTTTTAAAACATCTGATCTATAGTTTTGAAGGGAAATATACAGGAATGTTGATATTACACATTTTACTTATTCTTTACATTTTACCCTGTATTATTCAGTATTGATATAGTGCTATTTACTAATACTATTTGTCACAGAACTATTCCAATATAAAGATAATTTATACTGGGCCTCAGAAAATGGCAGAGTTAAGGTTCAGTTATAAAAATTCTGCAACTATGACAAAGCATATAAAATAATTCCAAAGGAGGGATTCTAGCCAGGTTCTAGAATTATTTTGAATTATCTAGAACTATAAAAACTGTGACTCTGTGAGAAACTGACTGCTAATGATGTCACAGTAATCACCCCAATCACTCATACAAAGAGGCATAACAAGATTCCTACTGTGGAGCCTTCGTGAGGTCACCATGCCCTAGTTACACACATACCTCCCGCTCCGTATCAAGGAGACAGAGTGCTCTTGTCCGTCGCTGTACGTGCCCGTGGGAGCGTGCAGGAGAGCTCTTCTCAGGCTGGTCCCATCCCCAGGATTAACATGCACTTCAATGTGGCCTTCAATCAGCATGATGGAGAAGAAGGGCTGGAAAGATTTCATAGAGAATTACACATAAAAACATGACTATATGATTTCAAAAACTGTCATCTTATAAAGGTAATGTGGGAATATTAGCATCAAGTAAGCAATTTCTTAAAAATATCACCATCTAAAACAACCATTTTAAATTTTCTATATTACTTTCTAATCTCTACTCTTATGTTTTATATTCTGTATTATGTTATTATCACACACCATATCAAAGGTTTGCATTTCCACATCATCTGCATATTTATTATTTATTGCCACATTATGTAACAACAAATAGATATATTGTAAGTCATTAATCTATTTCTCCTTTTTCCCAGTGTTATTAATTGAGATATAATTCACATGTAACACTGTATTAGTTTAAGATGTACAACATATTGCTGAAACCAGTTTGGCTCAGTGGATAGAGCGTCGGCCTGCGGACTGAAAGGTCCCAGGTTCGATTCCGGTCAAGGGCATATACCTTGGTTGCGGGCACATCCCCAGTAGGGGTGTGCAAGAGGCAGCTGATCGATGTTTCTCTATCATTGATGTTTCTAATTCTCTATCCCTCTCTCTTCCTCTCTGTAATAAAATCAATAAAATATATATTTTTAAAAAGATGTACAACATAATGATTTGACATATGTATATGTTGCAAATGATTACAATTAAATTTAGTTAACATACATGTCTTGGCTATTATAAAGAATGCTGCAATGATTCTCCTAATAGATTCTAGTGGCTATGCTTATGGGATAGATTAGCATTGCCATGATCTGAAGGGGGTGGATTTGTTTGTGTCCTCCTTCTGTATGAAATGGCTAAACAAACAAAAAAAAGCAAAAACAAACCAAAAAAAAAGAATGCTGCAATGAACATGGGGGTGCAGATATCTTTTCCAGATAGTGGTTTCATTTCCCTCCAATATATACCCAGATATACCCAGATGTATAACCGGGTCATATAGTAGTTCTATTTTTAACTTTTTGATAAAGCTCTATAGTGTTTTCCATAGTGACTATACCAATTTACATTTCCATCAAGAATGCAATAGGGTTACCTTTTCTCCAGAGCTTTGGTAACATTTGTTATTTCTTGTCTTTCGGATAATGGCCACTCTAACAGATGTGAGGTGCTATCTCATTGTGGGATCTATTCCTTTTACTGTTAAAAATTTAGGTCATTTGCTCTGGCCAGTGTTGCTCAGTGGTTGGAACGTGGGCCCAAGCACCAAGGGTCAAGGATTCAATTCCCAGTCAAGGGCACATACCTGGGTTCAGGTTCAATCTGGGGCTTATGCAGGAGGCAACCAATCAGTATGTCTTTCTCACATCGATGTTTCTCTATCTCTCTCTATCCCTTTCTCCCACTTTCTCTAAAAATCAATGCCAAAAATATCCTTGGTGAGGAGTAACAACAACAATACTTTATACATAATTTTTAACAATCCTACATAATGAACATTTAACTTTTTTTTCCTGTGAAATTGTTTCTAATATTTGTAAAAGTGGGATTAAAGAGTTGAAGGTTTTGAAAATGTTTAAAGCTCTTCAAACTTTCGGTGCCAGATTGAAAAGATCTCCGTCCACCAGCAGAACTGCTAGCATTGGGTGACAGCATTCCTTTTTGCTGACTTAGTTGCAAACTTTGATTTGCAAGTGGTCTTGTTAAGACTGGTGGAGGCAAACAGACTGATGGTTCCTCAAAAAGTTAATCATACAATTATCACATGGCCCAGCTGTTCCATTCCTAGATATGCTCCCAAAATAAATGAAAACAAGTACTCAAACATTTTTGCATATGAATATTCATAGCAGCATTATTCACAATAGCCAAAAGGTAGCAACAACCCCAAATGTTCAGCAATGAACTAATTATGCTATGTACATACAGTAGTATGTTAGTCATGAAAAATACTGATTCATGCTATAATGAACCTTAAAAACATGCTAAGTGAAAGACATTGAATATCACATGTTATATGAGTCTTTTTATGTAAAATATACAGAAAGACACTAAAGATCACATGTTGTATGAGTCCTTTTATATGAAATATATAGACTAGATCAATTAATTCACAGATATAGAAAGAAGATTGGTGGTTCCCAGGGCAGGGAGAGGGGGAAGTGGGAAGTAACTGCTTAATGTCATAGGCTATTATTTTGGGTGATGAAAATGTTTTGGAACTAGATAGAGGAGGTGGCCTCACAACATTGTGAGAGCTCTAAATGTCACTAAATTGTTCACTTTAAAATAGTTACTTTTATGTTACATGAATTTCACCTGAAATGGAAAAGAAAAAAGTTGGTGGAGCCCAGAAACCAATCTGGCATTGTTAGCCCTTCATCAAGTGGCTTGTGAGGTGTTTCAGCCCTAGTGTGACACATGTATAATAGCTGTGTGAGCTCGGGCAGGTTAACCAGGCTCTCTGAACCCACTTCTTCCTCAGCAAAATACAGGAGCAGCATTCACTCTGCAGAGTGGTTGTGATAACTGCACAGCAGTGTCTGTTAAGTGTCGTCCAGAGTAGAGGACAGCACTCTGTAAGCTGTAGCTGCATGGCCTCTACTTCATTAAGGGGGCCATGGGGGAATAAGGACACATATGTAACACCTTAATCAATAAAGAAATAAAAAAATATGATACATTAGCATTTGTGAAGGTTCTTCAGATGATGTGGTCCACGCAAGTTTGCACAGAGGAAAGGGTAAATGTTACCTATTCTACTGAAATGAAACATTAATATGGAAAACCAACTTTTCACTCCTCCTATGCTGATCCACTGCTTATTGCAGGCCACATTTCTCTTTCTGCTCCTTTCAATCCTACCTAATAAAATGGTAATATGTAAATTACCATCACTCCACTACACCCACGATTGGGCCAGCGGGAGGCGCAGGGGGCGGGACTCGGGGTGGCTGGGTTAGCCAATTAGGCCAGCGGGACGCTGAGCTCACGTTGCCAGCAACGGCGCCGCGAGCTCAGCGTCTGCGCCATGGCTGTACTGTGAAACAGAAGGAGCCTCTGGGGCAGCGAGCTCACGTCTGCCGCGGACCATCAAAAGCGGGGGAGCTGGGTGCCTGTCCGCTCTGGCACCAGGCCTTTCAGAAGCCTCCACCGTGCCGGAGGCTTCTGAAAGGCCTGGTGCACCAGCAGACAGGCACCCAGCTCCCCCCGCGATCGAAAGCGAAATCGTGTAGGGGACTGATTCAATCATGCACTGGGCCTCTAGTTCTACAATAATAGGTAAACAAAATCCCACTCATGGAACACTATTCTAAATAACTTTACAGAATTTCAGGACTTGCTGTTTTAGACTTAGGATGAAGAGTAAAAACCATAACATGTAGAAGAGAATTCAGTATACACTATCTGAATAAGTTTAAAAAGAATTAGAGGTAGATAGCAAGTATCTTTCTTCTCAGTAGCCAAAAAAGGAACATGGATTATACAACACAAAGAAATCACGGATTCATAAGGGAAAGATATTTAGCAATAGTCACTTTTGCTTATTAAAAATTCATGTTCATAAACAATAACTGTTTACGACCAAGTCATTTCCATCCAGTTGTTCCTGAAGTCATTTCCCTGAGCTCATGGTTCAGTAGCGTTTGAACTACTCACCCCATGGACCTGCCGATTCTCCCCACGCTTGCCCAGGGCAGCCAGGATGATGCCACTGCTGCTTGTGGTGGCAAATGTTGCCAACAATTCCGATTCTGGTGACAGAGGCTTGGGTGGCAACTCAATGTAGCCGCCTTTCAAGAAGCTAACACTCCGGATAGGCTGGTCACAAAGGAGAGGGAACAGCAGCGTCAGGTCCATCACACACTGACCCTCCCATGGTGGAGGCCACTGCGGACTTGCCCCACCTCTTTCCTGTTCACCCCACTGCTTTAGATTTTATTACTTCATTGTGTTATGAACCCAGTGGGCATTTATAGAAACTCGTTCCAATATTAATAAACTGCTTCCCAC
Source organism: Cnephaeus nilssonii (assembly GCF_951640355.1). Classification (NCBI taxonomy): domain Eukaryota; kingdom Metazoa; phylum Chordata; class Mammalia; order Chiroptera; family Vespertilionidae; genus Cnephaeus; species Cnephaeus nilssonii. The sequence goes on from NC_137082.1 coordinate 60,335,014, forward strand.
CTCAAGGATACAGCCTTTTCTCACTCCATAGGAATTTCTGAGTAAGTCAAAGGTCGATCTGGATATTTCCAGGTTTTTTATACAGCCCACGTAGCTTTTGCTGGTGACGCCTCTCCTGTAGGGAAGGACATGAGAACATTATCATTCCATTTATGAAAGAAGGGATGAAAATGGATCTACAAATAAGGAAGATCTATTTCCAAGTATCCTTCTGCAGAAGTGTTTGGCCTCCCTCTAAGAGAGATATTGATGGTAAGAACTGCAGGTCTCAAACAAATGCTCTCTTTAGGACTAAAGACAGGGAAATAATTTGTGTGTTTGACTATTTAGATAGCTACCTGGATAATATGTTTACATTTCAAGGGAAACTTAGTCATTACAATTTAAACATATTAAAACACAGGCCAATAATAAGAAAGACAGAGCACTATCATGAGGAAATCATAGTGCAGAGATTATAATGCAGTCTCCATGTACACAGAACATTTGCTCCATGGGGGCAAGTGCAGGCAATGTGATTTCTTAGGATCACAGGCTACAGAAGTCATTGGCTGTTGTTCATTCTACATATTTATGAACTTTGTTCTGAAGGAAATAATGTTATTTGGTGAAGTCTGGGATTATTCACAACCCTATTGTAGACTCCAAGTCAATACCATATTTTTCCTAACAGAAGTTGCCACTCTGCTGTGATGAGTGGGGTGAGGCTGTACTGTGGTCAGGCTCTCATTTCTAAAACAGAGAAACTACTGAAGAGCTCCAAGTTACCATCATAAATATCAGGTTTCCTGTTAGAGTCACAGCTCATTTTTCATTCTCTCTGTGTTGAGCAATGAGCCGTGAATCACAACAATGGTATGATTTAGGGAAAATCTCAACTTTTCTGGATCTCAGCCTCTTCCATTGTCGATAAGGGGCTGACCTTGCTACCAAGTCCCTTCTAGCGTGAGTCAGTGATTGGGGATATCGTCCTAGAAAGGGGGCTCTGACCTTTTCTCCAATGTCTACACTCGCTGTTATTTAAGCAAAGCACAGATGAACTATGACACAGCTGGTTGCTACACCCCGAGCACACCGTGCACACCATGTCAGGGAGCGATATCTGGAATCAGATTAGGAGACAGACTTCCAGCCCTGGCTCTGTCTTGGTGGAGGGGTAAGACCTGGGGCACGTGACCAATTCCCAGAAATTTAGGTGTATTCATTTCTAAGACTGGGAGGGTGTGTGTGACTGCCATTGTAAACTATGTTCCTTGAAACTTTCAGAAACTTCTGGCAAAAAGAAGGGGCTAGTGCAGTGGTCGGCAAACCCTGGCTCGCGAGCCACATGTGGCTCTTTGGCCCCTTGAGTGTGGCTCTTCTACAAAATACCACATGCGGGCGCGCACGTACAGTGCGATTGAAACTTCGTGGCCCATGCGCAGAAATCGGTTTTCGGCCTGGGCGAGTCTATTTTGAAGAAGTGGCATTAGAACACTCAAGGGGCCAAAGAGCCGCATGTGGCTTGCGAGCCGTGGTTTGCCGACCACTGGGCTAGTGGAAAAGTGGATTCTGCACTGCTCAACCCTTAGCAACTGGAGTGGCTAAACTTCTGTGCCACATATTGGGATTGTGTATAAGAACTTGGCTTCAAGGTGGGACAGTGCTATAAACACACCTTTGAAAACCACTGGGCTGGGTGACTCAGTTTGGACATTTGATGATCCCACTCCCTAGAAGCTATCTTGTGTTGACAGTAGGTCTTCAAAAAAAGTTAGAGCTTAATTTTCCAATCAAAAATTATAAAACTGAAGACAATAAACCACACAAAGTTTATATAAAGTATTAAAGTCACAAAGTTAAGCATAAATCAGTGTTATAAAAGGATTTCATTGCCTCTCTTCTCTGCCATCTTTTATCCAATTAACTGATGCTGGTTTTTCAACTTTCACATAGGTTATTCATTCTTATCACACAAAGAGGGAATCCAGATAAGTCTGCAGAAACATTACTCTTTTTTTTTCTTTTTCTTTTTTTTTTTTTTTTTTTTTTTTTTTTGCCTAGAAAGAGATTCTATTACTCTAAAATGTCCAGAGAGGAGAATGACCTGTGATGGAAAGCAGGGTCTCCAAATATTGCACAGTAACAATTTCTAGATGTTCTAAAGAGTATAAATATAAAATCATTAATTTTACTGCAAAAATTAATTAATATGACATAGAGTGGCTTGAATCAAAGTAGAAGTTATGGGTTAAATTGTGTCCTCCCTCAAATATGCTGAAGTTCTAACCCTTAGTATCTGTAAGTATGATCTTATTTGGAAATAGGGTCTTCACAGATGTAGTCAAGTTAGTATGCAGTCATGAGAGGAGGCCCTAATCCAGTATGACTGGCGTCCTTATCAAAAGGGAAATTTTGGACACAGAGAGACCCACCCAGAGGGGAAACAGTGTGTGGACAAACAGAGAGCGTCCTGTACATGCTGAGGAAAGCCTGAAGTTGCCAGAAGCTACGGGAAGGTAGGATGGAGCCTTTCTCACAGGCCTCAGAAGGAAGCAACTGTGCCAACACCTTGATTTTGGACTTGTACCCTCCTGAATAGTGAGAGAACACATTTCTGCTATTAAGTCATCCAGTTAGTGGTGCCCTGTTATGGCAGCCCTAGGAAACCAGTATAGTTAGTTGGTAATTCAGAATATGAAAATTCTGCACTGTGGTATCATACCTTACAACTCTTGACCGAGGTAATCCACCCACATAAATTGGATCCTTATCAAGACGATTGAGGTCAGAAGATGCTCCTGGGGTTTCCCCTTGCTTGGTTTCCTTATAACTGGTGTTATACGCATCAACAACTGCTAGGAGTCCTAAAGGGGATTGAAAGGAATCGATGAGAAATGAAAGTCACTTGCTACACTAAAGTAAACCACAAACTTCTGCTAACGAAGGTCATTTACAAAGGCATGCTCTTTTACATTCTGCCATTTTAACCAGCAAATGTTCTTGACTATTAACTGAAAATCCTCTGTACAGGTCAATAAATCCAGAAAGAAAATAGAATTGATTTGATTCTTGATTTCCAATTGAGCCTTTGATGTTAAATAATACATTTGGGAAGCAATCTATGAATTTAATATTCTTCTAGAAAAATATGAATCCTGATGCTTAGTATCCCAATGACTTTTTATTAGAATATCATTTAAGACTACTCAGAAAGCTAAAGTAAGTAAAGACCAGATTTTGGAAATATTTCTTTTCCTATGAGGCCAACCAACATCCCATCCACTCAGCTGTGCACATACCTTGCTTCCGGTTCCGCTGGAAAGCGATTTTGTACCAGCTCCCATTGTTATAGCGTCGGTCTGTTACGAGGGCAAGGGGCCCTGAGCCCAGGTCAACTGTAACTTTCACTCTGCCATGGACCAGCTCGATGGATAAAAAGTCTTTCTGTAAAAAAGAAAAGTAGTTACCCACAGCTGCATTATTATTACAAGTTTTCCTTTCCATTTAGGGATGGCAGAAACCTTCTGAAAACAAACTGAGAAAGCTGGACCTGGCCCAACAGCCAGAGGTCTATGCTATGAAACTCGGTGTCCACAGAGGCTTTCTGAAATACTACACGTATATGAGATACACTCATTATCAAAACCTACGATTCAGTAAGAGAAGTAGGATCTCTCTGTGTCTGTTTCATTGAGCCTGACAAAGGTCTAGTTCTTAAAAATAAAACTAGATGATTGGGAGAAATCACCAGCATATAAGATAAAAAATGGAAATATGAAAATCCAGTGAATGGATTTCAAATAAGGCCACAGTGGTCAGAGTGAACATAGAACAAGACATATTATTTAAGCTCAAAACTTAACAAATGTTCAATTGACATCTACAATGATGGGAAACCTATTTTCTACTTGGTGCTCTGCCAAAGCTTTGCCTGTACTGATATAATAAATTATTTAAAATAGGGATATAATATGACATATATGGGTTTGTATTAGTAAATGCTCATAAAATATTCATTAAACATAAATATTCTCATGGCAATCTAACTGTATATACACAGTGGGACCAAGTGCCCCATGGAGATTCTTACAGTGCCATTTGAAGCGAGGTAGAGAAGAAGCCCATTTGTTGAAAAGGTACTAAAAAGCATAATAATGTGTGTCACAGTAGCCCGTAGCGTCTTCTCCACAACAGAATACCCACTCCCATCAAAATGGAAGGACGAGTCTTCATTCTCAGGGCTGCAAAACAGAGCAGAGAAATACAATCCATCCTCAGGAAGGTAGTTTAAGAGAACAGATATCACAGTTACCCAATTCTCCCTCACAAAAATCACAGTAGAGCTATCATTTCCATAATCTGATGACAGTATGAATTATAATATCTTAAAATATGCTTTCCATGGGATTATGCAAGACAAATGCCCAGTTGCTTTATAAGGAAAAGAAAGTTAATATAGTCAGTATTCTCTGTTGTAAAAAAAAAAAAATTCTCCAAAGGATGGATAAGTGCTGTAAATATTTCTACTTATCAACTAGATTCCTATTTGTTTTAATTTCCTTTAATGAAACTACTCTTTGTCAATTCTAGTGCTTTCAGGAGAATTTTTATACTGGCATTTAACTAATACATCAGTGGAACTGGAATTACAATGGAAAATAAATACGTACCATTGTACCAGAAAGACCATTACAAAAAATAGACAAAGAAAACCTCCAGATTCTGCAGGATGAGCTTACAACAGAATTACATAAAATAGACCATACCATTCTTTTTTAAATGTTATTTTTAAAATTGATCTTAGGAAGTGAGGAAGAGAGAGAGAGAGACACATTGATCAGTTGCCTCCCGCATGTGCCCTGACTGGGGAGTGAGTCTGCAACCTGGGTATGTACCCTGACTAGAAATCGAACCCACCGACTTTTGGTGTAGGGGACTATGCTCCAACCAATTGAGCCACATTGGCCAGGGCAGGACCACAGCAATTTTCAGATCAGTGTGTTTTCTGGTCTTCCAGACTTAAAAGTCTGACTTGATACAATATAAAAATAACCCCAAACCATTAAATTACAAAGTAATTTCATCTGGAACACATCATTGTTGTGTTTTAAAATACTTATTTGGAATTTCATGGGACTTGAAAGTGAAACTTGGATTAGGGTGGGGGTTTTTTATATGAATTTGAATTTTTCCCAGTTGAAGGTGTAATAATCCAACTGAGTACCAATTTATCTTTAAGTAGGACAAAATAACCAAACAGTAACATTATTTCCATTAACAAAATAAAATGAATGCAAACAAAACAAAAAATAGCAGTGCTTTGTGAAAGCTGAGGTTTCATTTATTGCTTCCTGCAGTCTAACTTTTCCTAAAAATTCCTGTTTTGTTCTTTTAGGAAGTATACCTTCAAGGAAATGTGCTCTGCATAAACTCTCAAACTGTGGCTTCATTCTCAGTTCTTTAATTCTTAAACATGTGGCTTCCTAGAAGCATGTTCCATTGCTCTACTTCTTGGCTGACCATAGCTTCATGTGGCTAAGGACACAGACTCTAGAATCAGACTGCTGGGGTTCAAATCCAAGTTCCCCAACTTACTATCTGTGTGAACTCAGAAATGTTACCTAACCTTTCTGTGCTTCATCCCCTTTATCTGTAAACTAGGGATAATAATAGAACCTCTCTGGGAGAGCTGTACATGATTTAAAACCTGCAAAGTTCTGAACACAGTGCCTGGCACACAGCAAATATTCACTCCATTTTAGTTCTGAGGATTCTGTTGTGATCAGGGGTCCTCCATGGGTCCCTATTTGGCCTGTTAACAGCTGAGCCTCAAAGATTAAGCACCTGGCCCAAGGATACACTCAAGTGCCTATATCAGCCCTTGTCAAAGTGTGTTCTGTGTAACATAAGCACCTACAGAACGCTCCTTTTAAAAAGAATTTGAGGTCAAATGAGTTTGTGAAATGCTGCAACTCTAGACTCTCCCAGGACAGGGTTATAGTGTATAGCCAGTGAAACAACATGCTTAATTTTTTAACTCAGTGTTTCCCAAACATTTATTATCAGGGCACACCCTCTACTGCCACTTAAAAAAATGAATATCTACTAAATCCTACCAAATTAATATTCTTTTAAAAACATATTTATGGAAATATTAGTTAATATAATTCAAGAATAGTCAGCTTTTTTGCTCAGTACCCATAAAAATATGTTTAATATTTTTAACCTGACAATAAATGTGTGAGAAACCAAGGTTTTGTAATTGGCAAATATCATCAAAATGATATTGCCTTATGAAGTAGTGACACCTCTGTTGAACTTAGCCTTTGTTTGATTGGCTAAGTCAATCTGGCCTTAAAGCTCAGCTGGGTAGCCAGCCATCCCTCGACCCAAAAAAGCCAGTTCTAGGATTGACATGGAAAGGAGGGTAGCACCTGCTAATCCATCCTGTCAGTTGAACCTTCATGGTCCCGTCAGTGGTCCCCGGAGGGGGTGGGGGTGGAAATCTGGTGGGAGGGCAGTTCTCAAGGAGAACAAAACTTGAGGCCACACCGAAAATTGACATCCTCATTCCAAAAAAGAGAAGAGCCAGCAATCATCAAATTCACTTATTGCTGCAGCTTGAGGTCAGTGGTTTTAAAATAACCCTGAAAATAACTGATGAAAATTGGGGATATTGTAACAGCTAAAGCAGGGGGACATTTTTCATATTAGAAATATTCAATTTCTGTTAAGATTTTCCTTTCCACAAGTAAGATTAATGATCTGGGGTCAGTGTAGGGGACAGAGTCCAGGGGTTAGAGCATTTGTCATGTTAGAATTACTAAGTTGCTGCGAAGATTTCCTACCATGCTAGAGACACAGCATGAGGAAAAAGTGATGGATTATATTTAAAAAAAAAAACAAAAAAAAAACGCCCTGGCTGATGTGGCTCAGTTGGATGAGCATCCTCCAATGCATCAAGAGGTTGTAAGTTCAATTCCCGGTCAATTCCTGGTGGGGGCACATGCCTGGGTTGCAGGCTTGACCCCCAAGTAGGAGGCGAGCAGGAGGTAGCCGATTTGTGTTTCTCTCCCTCTCCCTGCCTCTCTCTCTAAAATCAACAAAAACATATCTTTCTTTAAAAAGTGATGGAAGAGGGAGCTTCAGTGAGTGTGCTCATGCTCCTGAAGTTCAAGAGCAGGTGTCATTACCTCACAAGGTAATATCATTTTGATGGTATTTGCCAATTATAAAACCTTAGTCTCTCATATATTTATTGTCAGGAAAATAATCCTGGGACATTTACCTGGAAATCAATGGGCTGTCACTGTAGGAAGACCAGAGATGAACATTAGTGAACATTCAAATTTATAAAGTATTTTCATATACATCATGTTATATATTCACCACCATAATTTTGGGAGGCAGGTAAGGTAAGTATGATTATTGTTTTCCTGTTCTGGAAGAAGAAACCAAACCTCCCTCCTTGAGGTGTAAAGATTTACACTTCAGGCCACTGAGAGATTTGATAGGAGAGCTGGGCCAGGAGCCTGAGCAATTATGATGCTAAACCCAATACTTTTTTTTAATTCTAAGTCTCCTATAACCATGCTTTTGGTCATAACTTTTTGAACAAGCTAAGGAAGGGGTATTAGCAATTAAAAGGCTTAAACTACAAAATCCCAAGCTAGGAGAAAGCAGACCTGACAAAGATAAAGTGAAAACTCTCCCATGAAAGTCTGAAGGAAAGGTGAGTTGCTTCCAATTGATCTTGTCACCGCTCACTGTTAGGTGTCTATCTGGACAGAGCAGCCCATTAGGTGGGAGATATTGTATCTGATGTTACATTTCTTTAATGGCAAAGGCAATCTATTGTCTTAATTGTTAAAGTGCTATAAAATCGGTCTTCCATACTTACAGGGCTATAGTTATTTTATTAGAAAATAACAGAGGGGGTGTTGAGATTGGTGAGGTTAAATTATTAAATGCCCTCTATTATATCAATATATGCCAAAAGATTTTAGGTAGTTGTTCTCCATTTGCAAGTGCATTTTATTTCTAGAATTATAGAGTTTAGGAATAAGAAAATATTTATTTATAAAAATTGACAGCACACACACAAAAATCTCATCCTTAGAAGTATTTTCAAAATGAAAATGTGTAGTGGTTTACCCAAAGCTTACTGTGGCTCTTTGAGACAGAAGGTGGTTTGAGAAGATGTCTGTTGTTTCTTGATTTTATGATCCATGATCAAAGCATACAGTATAAGACACAGCAATAAGAGTCCTTTGTAAGGGTTAAAAATGATACCCATGCTTCTATTAGTAAATCTACACCTTTTCCTTCGTAATAAGAAGACTGACACCATAAACTCTATCCATCCTTGATATACAGGTAAGTTCTTTAAGCAGTTCTCAGATGTTAATACACTAACTAACATACAATGTTTAAATCGTGGGGAATATTACCTTCCAAAGCAGCCATGGCACTTGCCCTCCCTTTCAATATAGTTCCATAGGCCAATGGACTGTCCATTCAAGAAGGCTTCTCCCATGCAGCCTTTGAAATGAGTAACCTTCACAGCGGGAGACTTCTAAAGTAGATGAACACACAAACATAGCCCACATATATTTGGTGAAAAATAATAAATTCTCTAAATGAATGAAACTCCTCCCTGAAAGCTTATATCTAACAGATCCAAGTTTTGAGAAAACATTAAAAAAAAAACAGTTTGTAATCACTGGATTTCCTTCCAATGATGAAGTGGAATACTAGAATGAGTGACAACTGGATGGATCTTAAAGGATCATCTCAGTTAGTAGGGTCGCTGGAGAGAAGCCTCTTTTATAGTGAGAAAGGGACCCAGAGAATGTGTGGTCAGTGGTGAGGGCCTGGCTGGCACAGAGACCCATATTCTCATGTGAGAGCGTGAACTATATCCACACAACTCAACATGGTTCGGTGAGAGGATAACTAGTGTAATAAGTACAATACGCTCTTTCACTAAACACTAATTAGTACGAGTCTACCACTAGAGTTAAAATAGAGATAAAGGAACTTTACAGAAATTAATGTGAACGATTGAATGTCTTGTTTCATCATTGGAAGAGAAACCCAAATAGCGAAATGAACCACTGACTTCTTTTCCATTTATGCTATTTATTAAGTATGATCCTTTACCCTACAAAACCAACCCAACTCTGCAGATGAACCGTCATTAAGCAAAATAAGAGAAGCAAAATCTCTTCATCTGAATATTGATATATTCAACAATTATACTAATTTTCACTTAAATATGTTTGACATATAACATTGTATAAATGTATGTATCAAATTTATATACAGGTAACATCAGCCAATCAGTTGTATGCAGATGAATGTTCATAGTGTTACCTTGACTTGTCCTCCGAGCCCTCCAACAAACATCAGTGTTGAGTTGTTTATATCCAGAACGTTAGCTGCTCCTAGGGATTTACTTGTTTTTGGTGGTGGCTTTTGAGTTGCGCTCATTTCCTTTACAGTCAATGAACCAATGTTTCCAAACCTAAGGGTCACAAAGAATGGCGAAAAGAACAGAATTGCAAGTCAGCCCACATATGTACATACATGTTTCATACCCAGCCTCCATCTGCTTCTCCCCATGTCCACTGCAACAGCCCCCAGCTGGTCTCCCTGCTTCTAGTCTTTCCCAACCCCCACCCCTAGTTTCCTCTCCAAAATCTGGTAGAGCAGTCTTCTACCATGTAGAACAGTCATGGAAAATGGGTTAAACTATAATTGAAACTGTTTACTGCCTTTAACATGACTTCTTTTTATTGATAACAAAGCAAAAGACAAAAATTCCTAACAACACACCATCAATAATAAACCATAATGTTACAGAAAAGTAAAAAAAAAAAAAAAGAGAGATACTTAAAGCTGCTTAAGAGTTACCTTTGGAGAGAGGCTTGATAAGGAAGAGTTTTGCTTGTGTTTGTTAAGAAAACCCATTCCCCACTTGTATCCTATCCTCTGGCCTCTTCTGCTTGCATTCCACTGCCAGCCACAGGGAATTCCTACCACGCTGCCTTTACTACCATGTACTGGGCAGTAAACATTTACTGGGCTGGCTGCCTCAGACACACCTACCATTCTAAAGGTAACATAAGCTTTTAACTTTTTTCTTCTTTTATTGTTGGTTTGGGTAACAATGTTTATTTCTTCTGTAATAAGAAAAAAACACACACCCTATTTCTAAGTGGTCTTTCACGATAATCTAACTTCCTAGAAGTTTCAAACTATTATATGATGTGAAAAACATCATATACAGCTTTAGATACAGTTTTAGAAAGAGAGATGCTGGAAGAGAACGTTCTCCATTACCTGGTTATGTAGATACTGTGCCATTTGTTGTCATCAATTGGGAAGTCTGGAAATTCCAACCGTGCTGCCCCGGAGCCCATATCCCAGAGGAAGGCCACTTTCCCTCGCCGCATCTCCACTGCCAGGAAATCAGGCTGGGTGCAGGGGGTGAGTTGGCATGAGTTTACAGGCCAGACTGCTTGCATGACTATTAAAACACTTTAAAAAATGAGTCCTGCCCCGCTGGGGTGGCTCAGTGTTTGAGTGTCAACCCATGAACCAGGAGGTCACGGTTCAGTTCCCGGTCAGGGCACATACCTGGGTTCCACGCTCGATCCCCAGGGTGGGGCACGCAGGAGGCAGCCAATCAATGATTCTCTCTCATCATTGATCTTTCTCTCTCTCCTCTCCCTTCCTCTCTGAAATCAATAAATATATATTTTGAAAAATAAAGAATGAGTTCCTACAGGATTTTTTTTACTCATTAAAAAAACAAAATAACATCTTTTGTTTTTAATTCCCACCCCCGCCTCCCAGGAGCTGAAGCAGGACTCAGAGCACTGAGGGTGGTGGCCACCCAGGTCCATTAGCACCCCACCACCCTGCACTGCATGGCCCTCCACAATGCCTCCCATAAAATTCCCCAGGAAGACTCGAGTGTGTGTGTGTGTGTGTGTGTGTGTGTGTGTGTGTGTGTGTGTGTATGTGTATGTGTGAGAGAGAGAGATCACTGGTAGTCTCCAGGGAGGTTGAGGGATGGCATTGCACTTGTGTACGTGCCCAGTCTGAGAAGGAAATAAATGAATGTGAAATACGCAGTAAGAGCCTTTAAATCCCACATCAGGAGTTGCACTTGTTTTGCACCCTAGCTCCTAAAAAGACATTTCCGTTAATATCTGGGCTTGACAATATTTTCTGGCCGAACACAGACAAGGCTTCTGACCCATTTCCACCATACAGCCAGCTTCCACAGGGGATTTGCCCTCTGGGGACCACTAGGATCTCATTGGGTGGAAGAGCCTGAGTGAAGCATAACAATAGGGTCCAGGCTTCCACTCTGGGTAACACCCACCAAGGTCGACCTTACAGACCCAACGCTAAACTCAGTGGCAGCAGAAGTCACAGAAGGCATTACGAAAAGTTCATCGAAGCCACAGCTTGTGATTAAGATTGCAGATGGAGATGCTTTTCCTTGCTCAATGTCACTTTCCCTCTCACAGATATTATATTATGTAATTTGTTTATTTTTAATCTAATGCTACTAGTTTAGCAAAGGTTAGTTCCCTTAGAAGAATTAGTGATTTCACCAAGACCCTATTGTTTTTTCATCAGAAAAGAGTCAATTCAGAAACCATATGCATTCATAAGAGACTCGTTGTTGCTTTCTGCGAGTCCATACTCACGCTGGTGCTGCTACCGAGGTAGAAGAGAAGGTTATCGGGTTCGCTCGTCTTAACATTTAGTGTTAAGGTGTTATAGTTGGTTGAAGAGATGGGAGGCTGGTAGGCCCGGATACAATCTCTGTCTGCAGACACAGCCACTTTAATCTGCAGAAGAAGAAAAAGTGTCCCAATCACTTACTGACACACTGGCCGTGCGCCAGGGGCTCAGACGTGCTATTCCCAGGCAGACTTTCACTGTCAGGCAGGTGCCTCTCCTGACAACATGTAATGCTTCAGAAGTGAGAAATCAGGTAGTGGTGAAGAGAAATTAATTTGGTAAAGTATTTAAATATGAAAAAGTCAGTCTTGGATTTTTAAAAGAGTATGCTATGTAGAAAATCGTCTCTGTCGTATGAGATTTAATTCCTTAAAGTCAAGGAGCTTATCCAAGTCATCTTGGAATCCTTAGTCCTGCCACAGAGAGCATATTTGATGATCACTTGTCGAATAAATGGAGGGATTATCTACTTAGTCTTTCACAAATATTTATAGAGCAAATATTACACATGTTTCTCTAAGTAATTATTTGCATATATAGCATATATTAACCTAAGTCTGTATTAACCAGAGCAATTGGAGCCATCTGCTGGGCTCACATTTATTTGGTGACTGTAAATAAAACAGGTGGAGGTCAGAGCTCATGTAAACCTATAGCCCTTTTCCAACAGTGAGGTCATTTGTGGGGGGAGGGGTGTCAAAGAGCTGGGAACTCCTGCATCTTGGCTATAAAACTTAGGTGGATAAACATTAGACCAGAGGTCCCCAGTAGTGTGACAATTGATATTCTCTCAAGATCTTATTTCCCTGAAATGCCTCCCCTCCAGAGCGCAGCAATGCCATGTGCTATGGGTGGGTGGCTGGACCACATCTTCTCAGTGTGTGCTTCTCTGGGTGTCAAGTGTCTCGTGGACTTAGTGACCTGGATGTGTGCAGCGTTTGTTCATATGCAAATCGTTAGGTCAGGCTCCTAGCAGATGGGCCCCTACTGCACAAACATTCCGAAGAATACTTGGATTATTAAAATCCACCTTGGTAAAATGATGGAAATAACACCATATGCCACTGATGAAATGCAGAGTGATGTTAACCCTTAGACAACCATTAGCTAATAGTTATGAATCTATAAATCTAAGCTACAATTACAAATCTCCACAAAGACATGGAGATCTCCTTGCTAGCAATAGATTGAAACATGTATGAAAGCAGAAATTTAAAAAAAAATGAGACTAATTAAATATACTTAAGTAAATATACTTAAGACACTGCTGTGAGGAATGTGGTATTATTCAGAGCTGGTCAGTAGACACTCCAGGGACGCGGTGAGACAGAAAGCCATTTCTACAGGAGTTACGGAACTTGGAGTTACGGAGAGTCTCAGCTAGGGGGGCACCGGGTGTCACTGGTAGCAACAGGGCCCCACACTCACCGAAGCTGCTTGTTTCCGGGCCTGACTGATCAGCAGTTTAATTTCTGACAGGTTTCTGCTCAGGTTCTCTTCTAATGTCTTCAAAGGCTTCAACCGATCAAATAAAAGGTTGGCTTGTGTTTCCACATCTTTAACTTTTTTCCCAGCTAACAGACCTAACAAATACAAGGTAGCAAGAAAGTTGGGGTTGGGGTGAAGGACACAGAGAAATGAACTGGTCATTACTAAAGCACTGGATGAAACAGAATATCTTAATTATCAAGTCCTTGATATTTTGGTACATATGTGAAAAATGCACCAGCACCGTGCATTACCATAGGCCCGTCTCTTTTTTTATAAATGGAAATCCAGATGTTAGTGTATTTTCATTTTATTAGAAATGCTGTTTGTGAACAAGGCATCACTGTGCACTTGGCAAGCTCAAAATTGCACAATGCAGACTTTCCTAATGGGAAGGGAGACTGCGACGTACTGGTCATTGAGGAGTCCCGTAGAAGTTCATTTGCTTCTTGTAAGGTGGCATTGACCTTGGACAGGTCTGTCGATGTGTTCAGCAGCTTCTGACTCAGTCCCACAACATTCTTCAGTGTGCTCTCAGCACTCTGATTGGCAGATATGGCCAGCCCTTTGATTTTGGTTCCTTTGTCTCTGACACCTGAAATAAATTCATATGCAAGCATGCACATCATAAAATGGGTTTTCTTGTGTTTAATGGCAATATTAAGGTTGCTTGTCATATGTGCTACTGCTGCCTTTTAGGGATAAATGAAATAATTTTGGTAAAAGCTCTCTGTATTGAAATGTGATTTCAATACATATGAGACAACAAAAGCAGCTGCTAATGGCCATGCTCAGGCTCTCACTTGAGAAACTGAACTGCTTTATTTGGTCTCTTTTCTGTCATTCCCTTCTCATATCCATTAAATACCTCTTCAAATCATCCCATGTCTGCGTAAGAAGGTTTGGGAATTTAAATGTGTAGGTGGCATGGATGTGCCTCGGGCTAAAGGAAGTGGTATTTTTTCACAACATCAACTGGCTGCTAGATATAACACCAGAATACAGACTAAATGGGCACTTAAGATAAATTGGAATTTCGTTTTTCTAGAAAAATCTGGGTGATAATTATTTTTAAAAGGCACTAGTATTCATTTTAAAAGTGTAAATGACAATCACAAATGGGACAAACATTAACATGAGGAGAAGCTGGATAAGGAATATACTGGTATTCTTTTTACAACTTTTCTGCAAGTTTGAAATTACTTTCAAACAAAAAGTTATTTTTAAGTATTTAATCAACAAATACCATGTGTCCTCAGAAAGAGAGAGAAAAAAACCATCCACATCAGAAAATGCCTTATTGATTTAAGGTAAGAAATTCAGAGTGCCCAAGCCCAGCTCCCCAGGGTGATTTGTGTGCTTATAAGGGGAACCAGCAGACGGAAATTTAGAGATATTTGGGCAACTTGTAAGACTTAAAAAAAAAAAAATTCTTATTAAGAAAAAAAGAGAAGGTGGAGGGAATGTAAATAATGTACATACAGCACAATTCCTTTGTATTACACTTTGTAAAAGTTATCTTATTTAAAAGTTTAATGAATATTGCACTTGTAAACCCTCAATATTAAAGGATCTATTTTAGAATGCTTCATTGCCTCATGAAGAAGATTACCAAGCAAGACTTTTAAAATTTCTTACATTTATAATGAAAGCAGGAACATTCCTGCTCCTTTACTTGCTGACTTTTTTGAATGACACTTCTTTCAGTTAAGGCATGTGACAAGCGCATTGTAAAAGCCAGCAATCAATATGGTAGCATAAAATCTCTAGTGCTTTTGTTTTTTAGTATAATTCTGATACTTCAGTTCAAGTATTCTGAACTTATTAAAAAATAGTGATCTTCACTTCCAAATCATATTCCTCTGCAAGTAAGAACTATCAATCCTGGGCTCATTTCCAGCAAGGGCTCTTCATCAAACCGGAGGCAGGACCTCCTCATATTCATGGGTAATGGCTTTGCAATGAGAAGACATTAATTAAATCAAGAACCCCCTTTCCACTTACCTTCAGGAATTGCTCTAAGTATTAAGAGTGATTCATTGGTCTGCCTAGTAATCTTATCAGCATTTTCTTGAAATGTCTTTGCCGCATTTTTCAATTCTCCCAGTTCCAATGTGATACCTATTTAAAGGGGAAAAGTGTTTCCTTTTAAGCTGGCCTAATAAAAAGCTGCCTAGGCAAGTTTTCTTCATCACTTTGACCCATCTACGGATTGACAGCTTTCTACAGAGACCCTCCCCCATATTGAAAGCTTCTCCAGTAAGACTTCGAGCCCCTGATTATAGAAATTGTGATTTTTAGCTTGCTTGATCATTTTCCCTACTTTGCTTACTGCTCTTCTCACTAATATTTCTTCTTAAATTACATGTCTAACTTAATTAGAGCTCACCTTGAGGTGTTTCAATCACTCAGTCTTAAAATTGGACTCATAAATTTCCTACCTATATCTAAATTGTGGCCACCTTTCTCCTCTGGGTTGTAAAACCCCAAACTGGGCTCCTGCCTGCTAATCTCCCTCCCCATCTTCCACCTGCTCCCCAGCCAGGGCCCCTCTGCTTCCTGCTCCCTTCTGAACTCCCCTGCCCCGCCCCCGCCACCTCTAGCAGGTGCTCAACTCAACCTCCTCTAAGTCTGATCAAAGCTGTTGGATCAAAGCTTCACTTTTAGCATTTCTGTTCATAATACACAATCACATTGGATTCTGAGCACATGTTAAAAAATGAATTATTGATAAAAATCCTTGATGAACATGATGGTTCTGCCTAAACTTTAATTGCAGGACGTTCACTATTTCATGGCCTACGAAGTACCTTTACTTGTATAAACTGAAACCATAGCCCATCAACATTGATGCTAGAGTTGGTATTTAATGCTTTATTATTGAGAACTGTGTACTTTCTATATGACAACAAATTCTAAACTGCAAGACTCACAGAGAAACAAAAAGATATGCACATATCCACACATGTACAGGAGAGACACAGTACAGGACAGGGAGGTAGCCTAAAAAGGGGGTGAGCTGTATATAGACCACTATTTACTCTATAGGAAAAGACTTGACGTTTTTGATATATTAGAATATATTAAGGTGAAAATACACTGTCTTATATAAAACTTGCATGTTTCTCTTACACAACAGATTTCTGCTGCCATTTTATTATGGATATACCAATTTGTTATTGGATAGTTCCTATATATACAAATCATTGCTTACTGAAACTCTTAAGAAAAGTGAAACTGTACAGGTATTTTCTGAAAAAACTGACCTTGATGCTTTCTGCTCAGGCTCCTGCTTTCTTTTAGGAATTTGGAGCTGCGCTGGAGAGCTGCTTTCCCATTAGACTCCAGGGCTTCTGGGGACTAGGAAACAGAACAATTTACACGTGGTGACTGGAGGCCAGGGTGGGATCCTGATGGGGATGTGAAGGCCACTCCATCAGAATAGCCTCCCATCTCATTCAAAACAGGGAAGTCAACTAGATAACAGGCAGGGAGAGTTTAATTGTCCTAATGCATGTTTAACGTGCATCCTAATTTATGGGAGAAGAGAAAGAACACAAGCCATTTTTAAATATAAATATACAAGACAAAAAACACCCATTAAATAAAGATCTTCATCGCAGGTAAGAAAAGATGCTTCAAAAATTGGCAGTTACAAAATAGTCACAGAGATGTATAATACAGCATAGGGATCATAGTCAATAATATTGTAATAAGTAAGTATTGTGCCAGTTGGGTACTAGACTTATTGGAGGGATCATTTCAAAAGCTATATAAATATCTAACCACTATACTGTACACCTGAAACTAATATAATATTGAATGTCAATTGTATTTTTTTAAAAATTAAAAAAAAGATGCCTTGAGTAGGTATCAAGAAGCATTTTTGTAATAAGAAATGGTGAGATTTTCCTCATCTTTACCTCACTTAGTCCCTAGTCTTTATAAAGAAGTATTTATGACTTTAAGAATTAAAACATACCACATGATGGCAGAAGCCATAAACAGATCCCACCAGAAAGCAGTGTTGACAAGCATACATTTAAGCCACCAAGTCTCTGCTCAGGCCTCTTAAGGAACAATCTCCCACGGTGTCTAAAAAAGGAAGGCATCCATTGAAGCCCACACGGCTCTTCTTACCAGGCTCGCCTCAATCACAGTCCTGAGAGCATCTTTTGCCAGTTTTTCTGATTCTTCAATCAGGCTCCGAATGTTGGAATGGATGTGGGTTGCGCTGGTTGCATTCAGGGACACAAATCTAACATTTCCAAGGCCACTATGAAATCAGCATATTTGCAGGTGTTATGATAAACTAAAATTGGACTTCCCCACTATTCTTAAAAGCCTCCTACTTCCTTTCCCATTAGAGCAGTACCATCAACAAGGAATAACAACCTAGGGATTCCCCTTTGACTCCAAAAGGAATCTTAAGAAGTAGTGACCACACTGTCACAACAACACTAAAAATGACTGTTTAATTAATACCCAAGAAGAGATAATGGCTGTTTCCCATCTTTTAACCATTCATCTGTTTCTTCCAGCTGCTCTCTTTTGATCTCTCTTCAAACCCCCGCATGTGTCTGGGGTGCTACTGAGTGTTTGCATTTATTGTAATCTCTGCTGCTCGGCAATAGCTAATTTTCTAAAAGCTTTCCTAAGCATATGT
This sequence comes from Cnephaeus nilssonii, assembly GCF_951640355.1. NCBI lineage: Eukaryota > Metazoa > Chordata > Mammalia > Chiroptera > Vespertilionidae > Cnephaeus > Cnephaeus nilssonii. Next base: position 60,352,913 of record NC_137082.1, read on the forward strand.
AAGGCTGCTGAGTCTTATTTCAAAAGGCCTACACCAAATTGATGAAGTTCACTAGAGGTTTTGGAGGAAGAGCAGCTAGTCTTTCAATTATCTGAACTTCACTCTTACAAGTGGACAAATCACTTAGGAACTTGCCAACTGGTAATTGTGGAGAGCGGCTCCCAGGTGGCTAAGTGATGCATGCTGCCTCAGGTGCAGCAAGTAAACAAAGCTTGATCAGGTGCATTTAATTGAGTAGATTGGAAACCCATGAGAATGTTGTAAACATCTTGACCACGCCCCTATTTTGCCTCATGGAATCTGGCTATAAAATAAAGACTCCGCTTGCAGGCCATGATGCTGTCTCTCCAGACCCAGCGTCCCACCCAGACCCAGCTTTATTCTCTTGTCTGTCTTTTCTTAATCCTTCACCGCCACGTCAGGCTCACTGAACCTGGCTGTGCTGGTGCAGCACAGGTAATGGTGCAATTTCATCCAGCCACTCTATCTTGAAAATAAAATTTGACAATCAATATCTTTGCCTGGTGTGTAACTCACTTCATTTTCTTCCCAAGGTTATTGAGTAATTCCCAAACCAGACATCAGCAGTTATTACTTGTTACTACTTGATTGGCAAAATTTGGTGATTTATAAGTAAAAGATAATAATGTTATTTAACTTTATGTATCATACCAGTTGCTTTTACTGCAGATACTAAGTAATAAATGTTTTGTTCTAGCTATGTATGTAGTCAGAATTATGTTTTCTCTTTTGGGAAATGATGAAAGATGAAAAGAGAGACACTGAGTATCTAATTCCATTTTCTACTACTGATTCCTGTGGCATCTGTAGGCAGTAGTGCTCAATGCAGCACATAAGTTATGCAATATTCTATCTTATGTAGTTTTTTTATTGTCTTCATTGTGTGATCTAATATTTTAGGGCAGTTTCCTCAAATTGGAAATATATTTATTTTTCCCCTTCCACAAAACATACCAACACACAATCCCAGTGTGTCCAGACTTTTTCCATCCATAATTTATAACAAATTTTAAATAAATAAATTTACCAATTAACTCAGACTATGGCATAAATCACTGATAGGCCTAAAACACTGGTTTCCTCACCTGGGGATATTTTTAGAAAATAGGTCACAACCCAGATGAATTAAGTCACAATCTTTGAGTGGGGGCTGGGAGGACTAGGTTGGACAAAGGCATAAGTTTGTTTGTTTTTAAATCCTTGCCTGAGGATATGTTCTTATTCATTTTAGAGAGACAGGAGGGGGTTAAGAGAGAGAGAGAGGTAGAAATGAGGGGGTAGAAATATCGATGTGATAGAATCATCCATCAGTTGCCTCCACTGGGTATTGAACCAACCTTTTGGTATATGGGATGACATCCAACCAACTGAGCCACCAGCCAGGGTATGACATCAGTATTTTTGAAGTTCCCTGGGTTATTCTGATGTGCAGACAAGTTTGGGAACCACTGGCCTAACACTGTACTTCTCATTAAATACACTTTTCACAAGTGAGGACATAAACCCAAAAATATAAGTTTAAGTTATTGTAATGCTATGGTAGGCCTTTAGGCAGTAGAAAATAATCAGGGGTGATATAAGACTTCTACAGGTCCAGTGTGGGCAACCAGCCTCCATCACTGCAGAAAGCCAGACAAAGGATAAGCTCCAAAAAGGTAAGAGATGTAAAGAAGTTAATATCTTTGTCCTGTCCACATGCAACTGAGCAAAGCCCTGAGCACTTAGTAGATATGGAACAAGGTCTTGATGGCTTAATATTGTAGCATTATATTTTCTTTAACACCTATTGGGTTCAGTTCTCCATCATACCTTTATGCCGATCGATGGTCAACTACGTTATCAGACACGGGAGGAAATCCCCCTCACCATGTAAACAAAACAGGAATCTTCATTTTTAGACAAAAGAGGAAGAGTGACTTAACATTGTGATCAAAATAGTCATCCTTATTCTCTTTGATCAATGGATCACAACCTCTGGAATTCCTGCAAAATGTGGTCTCACCTGTCCAGAGCCCCTGCTAGTTCCTGGAGCTCAGCTGCATGACCCTCAGCTCTGTAGACAAGGTCAAGCGCTCTCCGTTTGGACATCTGCATGACCAGGTCATCCACGTGGTGCCTGATTTTGGCAGTCCACAAAAGCAGCTCATCCCGGTGACGCTCTAATTGCTACATAGATAAATCAATACAGTGAATATATTGTATAGGCAGCTATTCAGCAGTGTGTGTGTGCATATTTATGATTTGGAAACTATATTGTGGCTCTGCTGAGTAGAAACTTACTGCTAGCGCACTTCGTGCAGCCTTTGCACGTGCTGTGGCAGCATCCAGCAATCTTCTTCCTTTGGCGATGAGCACTGAGGTCACATTTTGTTCTTCTTGAACACGCAGCTTTTTATCCTGTAGCGAAAATCACCTTTAAGGATGCTTCATAAGCAAGTCAGCTTCCGAACACTGGTGCCTGACACTACGTGCTGAAGTAGTGCTAGGGGCTCCTTTTTTAAGAACCTGAAATTTGTATTATTTACACGGGAGAATTTGATTACTAGCTTTAACTGAGGAGAGACCTGTTAAGACTCACATTGAACTCTCGCAGGCTGGCCTTGACAATGAGCAGGAGGCGGCTGCTTTCCTGCGTCTTCGCCTCTGCTTCCCTCACCAGGTCTTCTGCTGCCTGCAGTTCACTGTTGTGCTTTGAAAGGAGGCTGCTTGCTGCTTCCTGTATTACCTTCAACTCTTCCTGTGGCTTCTGGTAATTTTTCTGAATTTGTGACAATAAATCTTCAGCAGCCCTGGCAAATACAGATGGTTCACATAGTAATTCAATGAGCGACAAAGCCCCTGTCACTGAAATGATAGCAGAGGGGTTTTTACACTTCCATGCCTAGTTTTATAGTGTGCAGTAAAGGGTAACAGTGGGCAGAAGGCTGTCCTTTGAAGGGCCTGCTTGCTAGGTCTGTAAAATGTTCCCATTGTTCTCTACCTGATGTCAGTGGCTCACTGTTTCCACTGTCTGTGCAGACAATGTGGTTTATGCTGAATACCTGCTTTCCCTCTGGGACAGTAGAATTTGGGCACATGCTGGGCAGAGGGTGCCCACAACACTGCCCCCCAGTAAAAACCACAAATGCTGAACCTCTAGTGGGCTTCCCTGGGCAGAAACGTCACCATGTGCTGCTGCATTTTCGTAGCTGAGGGAAGAGTACGCTCTGTGACCCCTCAAGGAAAGGAAGCCTGAACGGACACCTGAAGACTCCACCGTGTCTTCTTCCCCAACCCAGCTGTGCATCCTTAATACGTTGCCATAGGTATATGGGCCGCGAGTACAACTCTACGCTGAGTCCTGAGAGTCCTGGTGAAACTGAATGTGACGGTGCTCTCGAGGACCCTGACACAGGCATGATAAGCAACTGATTTGTGTGCTAAATATCCCCAACAATAGGATTGCCATACTTAGCACAAATTACCAATTTTCTAAGGATTATCATTAAAAAGCTGATAAATTCCTACAATAATCCACAAAATTTGAAATAGCATAAGAACAGGGATTATCCATAGAAAATAAGAAAGTGGAGATCAGAGAACACATTTTAAACTTTAATATTTTAAAATAAAAGGTCTTTTTAATAATAATTTAACTAGCAAATTAAAAAGAGAGCAATCTCATGAATAACTTTGTTCTAAATAAACACACAAGACCAACAATGACAGAACAAGGGTGGACACAGGGCCTAGCAGGCGAGGAGAGTCGGGGGCACTGAGGGTGCCAGGGGGAGAGGGACCCTGCCTTCTCCCCTTCCTCTCTAATGCTCTTCAGAAAATGGACTTTTTGTAATTAGACTACGAGATCCTAGTGGGCAAAAAATATCTATTGTTCTCCTTTGTGACCCCAAGTCCTAGTACAATATCTGCCATTGGGGGCTCATTTTGTTGAATGAACGAGTGAGCTGACTGTGGAAGAGTAATGGTGGGAGAGGACGGCCCCACAAAATGACTCCCATGGGTCTCCAGGGAATCTCGTTTCTAATAAGTGTCCATCAACTCTTAAGTGTGGCCATGGGAGGGAGCAACTGAGAGTCCAAGATGAGTGGGAAACGGATGGGTGAGGGGACTTTGGTTAGTGGAAAGGGGGTGGGGCTGGAATCAAATATATGACATTTCTACTTCACTGGGAGGCAGCGGGGAGCTAAGGAAGGATAGGAAGCAGAGAATAGCACAGCTGAGCCTGCAGTAGCCTCCTTAAGAATGGATGGGTCCTGGGAAGAGGAACATGGAGGTGTCAGCCTCTTTCCCACCAGTGCTTCCTTCTGCCATGCATGTCAGGTGAGGGAAGATGTGGGCAAAAGGTCGGGGTCAAGGCAACATGATTAATCTAATGTAAATGTAGCAGCATGGTCTCTGACTTAACGGCCCAATTCCACCCATTGTCCTTAGGGGACTGGGTCTCAGATGTACTTCCTTCTGTTTGGAGTTGGAAAACAACAGTGTTCACAGTCACCCAGACTTAGGCTTGTGGTCAGGGTCCAGATTACCCTGGAGGTTGAAGAGTGGGCAAGTTACTTGTAGTCTCTGAGTCTCAATCTCCCCAGCTGGATTCTCCTCTTCCCCACGAGGTGGCAGAGAGGATCACAGGACAGAACATGAGATAAGAAGCTTGCACCCTCCTGCATGGAGCCCCCTTCCCCACCTCCTGGGCCCTGGCCTCCTCCAATCTCCCCGCAAGGCATTTAGTTCCCAGTTCTCTCTAGGTCTCCATATTCCACCTGATGCCTAAAATCATCCTATATAATAAAAGCCTAATATGCTAAGTGTCCAGTCGTCCGGTCATCCGTTCAACCAATCAAAGTAAAATATGCTAATGATATGCTAAGGCCACTCAACCACTCACTATGACATGCACTGACCACCAGGGGGCAGACAGTCGACTGGTTGCTAAGCCGTGCACTGACCACCAGGGGGCAGAAACTCTGACTGGTAGGTTAGCTTGCTGCTGGGGTCCTGCTGATCAGGACTGAGAGAGACAGGCCAGACACACCCTGGAGCCCTCCCGCAGTCCCTCCCCAGCTGGCAAACCCCCCGCATCCCTCCCCGGCCCCGATTGTGCACCGGTGGGGTTCCTCGGCCTGGCCTGCACCTTCTTGCAATCCGGGACCCCTCGGGGGATGTCGCAGAGCTGGTTTTGGCCCAATCCTGAAGGCCAGGCTGAGGGACCCTACTGTTGCATGAATTTGTGCACTGGGCCTCTAGTATACAATAATGAAAAAGGTGTAAGCTTAACTCTCCAGTATGTTGCCAGTAGAAGTGTACATTGTTTTAAATAATCTTTTAGGAAATAATTTGGAAATGCAAGTCAGGAATCATCAACATGCAAATTCTTTGGCTAAATGATTTCATTTCTTAATATCCACCCTAGTAATATAATAATGTGAAATATAGAAAAATATTTTTGTCTACGATATCCATCACAACATTATTTAAAATAGCAAAATAGATTAAAAATAGTTTAAATGTCACAGTATAGAGAATGGACTTTTGTGTAACTATTTAAGCCAATATTTAAGATATTTATCACAACCCTGGAATAAAAGACAGCTTGTGCTATATTACATCAAGTAATAACTGTGTGAAAATACTAAGAAACATGCCTGAAAGGAAATTACAAGCTCCAAGTGACCATGTCTAACAATCCTTTGTGATCTGTCATTTCACACTGAGGTTTTCAATTAGAGTTTGCATAGCTAAACTGAATTATTTTAGCATAATGTCCATCTATCTTAGAGTTTACAGCACAGGTAGAAGCCACTGACTGATTTTCTTCCATGATAACTGATTGCATTATATTTGGTCTTCAGTAAATACAGTATCACGTTGCTGAAGAGACAGAGAGAAACAAAACCTATGGCATACCAGCACAAACAGAGATATTGGCAGTGATTACAATTTTCTCTATTTGGAGGGCCTGGCAGTCTCTTCATTTACATGACAATAGGGCCCCTCTCTTCTCTTGTGACATTTCTCCCACAGTGAGAGCTTGCCTTCTTTTGCCTCCTCCCACATGCCTTTCCCCCCTCAATACTGAGGTTCTTTCCTCTAATTGGCTGTGTCATGAATGGCAGTATTTAGGGACTTACTTCAGTTCAAGGGTAGCATTTTGGTGCAACTGCATAAAATGCCTTTTCTGTAAGGTTTCTAGCAAAAATGTCATGTTCTTTTGCATATTCTGAAGAGTGGAACTGGGTAGCTGGAAATCTTCATCCAAGGTCTGATTTAGAGTTGTTGCCTTTTCAATAATTTCTATGGAGAAAATTCATCAATCATTTAATAAGTCTCTCAAAAGTAGACAGCACTAAACTGGAAGAACTTGGACCCTTCTTCAGTGAGGCCGCTCTGTTCAGCTGAACTGGTTGAACCTTGAATCTAGGCCAGGCCTGCTGTACATCCCAACACACTCTGGACATCCCCTATCAAAACATTCATGGGGTCCCTGGCTGGGTAGCTCAGTTGGTTAGAGCATTGTCCCGATACACTAAGGTTGCGAGTTCGATCCCCAGTCGGGGCACATACAAGAAGCTACCAATGAATACATAAATAAGTGGAACAATAAGTCAATGTTTCTCTCTCTCTCCCTTCCTCTCTTTCTCAAATGTCAATAAGATAAAATTAAAAATTAAAAAAAACCACTCATGGGCTTGGGATTACTGTTTATTTAATGTTAGTTTTCCCTAGTGCCCTTACTCTCTGGAAGGCAGGGGGCTGTGGCCACTGTTACCTCAGCATTTCCTAAACTGGACACAGACATTTACACATGAAAGCTGTTCAACAAGTACTTACTGCACGAATGAATCACCAATACTTGATACTACTCTTTTTATTAAGCATATTATTTATTCTAATAATTTTCTTATCTTTTGCCCTATAAAGTCTGATTTGCATTAGATTCTGTACTCCTTATGTCCTTACACAATAATCCAAAAAGAAAAGCAAGAATATATTTCTTGTGGCTAGAAAACGGAAAAAAGCAACCTAAAAGCCAGATCAGATGGGACATCCAAATCGAGTAGTGAGTAAATTACTCTAATATTGTGCCTGTGCTTTGGGACCACACTGAAGCTCCACATGACATCGGCTCCTATTGTGGGCAAAGGAATGGTGTCAAGAGTTAGCGACTCACATGGCATTGCTGCCTTAGCATCCATTTTCTGTGGCCAAAAGGCCTGCAGTGACCTTAAACTGACACTTGCCCCCTCATACAAGCACGTGCCCTAGACAGTAGCCACAGGGTCAGAAGCTAATGTAAGTTCCTATGGTGACAGCCCCTGTGATCAACAGTCTCCCCTGCCTCCTAGAGCTTTTCCCTGTGTGCCCCAAGGATAAGACCCCTCTGGAGCTTACCAAAAGTCTGCCTTTTTGGTTTGGGCCTTAGCTCAAGAACCCCAAAGCACTGTACCCACACAACCAAATAAAGCAGGTGCCCAGGTTCTGACTTGAAGACAAGTCAGCATCCCTGCCTTGACCTCTCCATGTGGCCCCTTAAGGCATGCTGGGTACTTTCTCCAGGACCTGTGAGTAAAAACTTCTCTATTTCATTTTCTCCTATGGTCTGTTGTTGGACCTTGCTTGGCTCATCATCTGGCATCCTGTGCACCACTTAACAAGTCTTAATTTGGGAAATTCATAACAGATGGGAAGGCACCACATCTACTTGATAGTTAGGACATAAGTGTAGCGCATCATACAGAAAATAAAGAAGGAAACATGCATTTTTTTAAAAGATAAAACTCTCAATGAAAGACCATGATCTGGACACATCAGGATCCCCAGTCCTTGGCTCTAGCAGTTGAGTGAAAGTAACACACATCTATTCATATGTTGTATAGAGTGAATGGGACTTTTCCTTCCAAGTGAGCATAGACTCCCCAAGCTAGACACTGATCACACTACCTTGAATGCTTATCTTCAATTTCTCAGTAAATGTCATGAGATCTTGACTCTTGTTGAGGATTCTTTCAGTTGCCCTGGCCACATGTTGGCTACTTGTTAACACTCTAGTGAGCTGATAGAAAATAAAGGTCTCAGGTTAGTTTGACTTGAATAATATGAAGCTTTGCTCTTCAAGTTGTCTCTTTTAAATAACAAAATACATTCCAGAATATAAATATTTACACTACCATATAAACCAAGGTTAATATTTTGGGATTGGAAATTAAGTGGTTAATGAAATAATTTACTGCTACCTTTGTGTGAGAAAAGATGACATATTTTCAAAAGCAGCCTAAGTGGTTATTATACCACAGATTCTCCCAGAGTCTCTACTATGAAGATTCGATATTTACTTTATGACCCAAGTATAAAGAATGTAGAAAGAAAAATCTTAACCAATTTTTATTGACTGTGAGAACTTAGTCAAGGAGTTAAGAACATGGAGTCAGATAAACCAGGTTTTAGGCCTAGTTCTGCCAACCTGGAGACCTAGACTGTAACATCTTCTAGCCTCATCGATAACCTGGGGTAATAACAGCACTTACCTCGTGGACTTTATGAAGATGAAATTTGATGATGTATGTAAAGCTGGCAGCCCAAGGACTGAGACTTAGCTGTCCTCAGCTGCTGTTTTTTATTAGGAATGTCATAATTTGTAAAAGGGAAGGTTGTAATTTCCAGGAATGTAAAGTAACTCAGACTAGGTCTAAATGTGTTTTATAGTCAAAATCCAAAGAGAATCTTCTTTAATGAATAGAGAGAATTTATTTAACCAGCTTATCATTTCCTACCAAATGTTTGCTCGCTGAGGTACGTAGAGCCCACACTTAAGCCTTAAACTCGCCCCAAATCATTACTAATTTTAAATTAATAGGAGCCAAGCTAATAATTATTTTTAGAGTGCACACCACTGTGTATGTGTGTAGATGTTGAGAGACAAAGAGTAGATACATCTATGTATAGATACACTATTATATACATATCTAAGTACACACATACATATGCATGTGCGCATGAAATTCTTAAGTTAAAATGATAAATTTGGCAATAAACCCCCTCCCCCATCACCATCTGTGAATGAGGAAATTTCTTTCATCTGACATGGGATAAACAGACTAAATTCCCTGCTGACTTTAGAGCAAGCTCACTTGCCATTCAAAGTCAGAAAATCAGAAGCACATGGCCTAAAGCCCAAACGTTGTACAAACACCACACAACTAGCACCAGGCTATGCTGGCTCTGCCCAGCAAATTGCAGCAAGTGGTCCTGGTGTTGGGGAAGTGCCTCTGAGCACGGAGCTCACCAAGTGCTTAGTTAATGCAGCCCATTTAGGAGAAGGAAGAAACCTCAGGGATCTTTCAATCCCACCCACCCCTTGATTCACAGGAGAAAATGATGGTCAAATGGAAAGGTGACTGCCCAACGGCTCCCTCAGCAGAGGTGACAATAGAAATTAAGCCAGGAGCCTTCCCCACTAACACATTTCTGTCAAGGTTAAAACCAATTTGATCATAACGTCCCTGGAACACAGCTCCTGAGAGGCAGAGGCTGCCTGACCTAACTGGAACCTTTGAGACCGCCCCAATGCAATTGCTCACAAATGCTGGGTGGGAAGTGAGCCCTTTGTGTGAAGAATTTACCTCCCTTTGCAGGTCATCTGTTTGTTCTGTAACACCTTCAAGTTGAAGTTTTAGCAGTTCCTGTTGTGTATTTCCTTTTAATAAAGACTCCTACAAAGAATGAAGAGAACAAATCACAATGCTTCAAAATAAATGTTCTGATTCACTGGTTATCAACTATTTTGTTCACAGAAAGAAATTCTTCTTTCCTTGAAATTGCATTAAAAAATAAAATGAATCACATTTACTTAAGTTTTGATTATAGCAACATGCTCCCATCTGCCACCTTTTGCATGATATTCCCTATAGATGCCCGGCTGGTGTTGCTCAGTGGTTGAGCATCAATCTATGAACCAGAAGGTCACAGATCAATTCTCGGTCAGAGTACATGCCGGGGTTGTGGGCTCAATCCCCAGTGTGGGGCAGGCAGGAGGCAGTCAATCAATGATTCTCTCTCATCATTAATGTTTCTCTCTCTCTCTCTCTCTCTCTCTCTCTCTCTCTCTCTCTCCCCCCTGCTTCTCTGAAATCAATAATATATATATATATATATATATATATATATATATATATATATATATACATATATATTATATATTCCCCATCCATATATGTGTGTACATATATAGACATATATATATTATATATTCCTCACACATATATGAATTTAAAGTATGTTGTGTTGTGCAGAATCCGTTACTCCTGCTTGGGTAAGTCTGGCTTAATTTCATTAGAGTTACATCAATTTTAACCATAATTGCTAACACCTCAAAAATTTCACTTTAAAAACTTATTAGGCTTCAAGAAAAAAAAACACTTATTAGGCTAAAATACAAAAGTATTAAGTAAGTCTTCATAATCACTAACAATTAGTGCTTAATTTATGCCAACAGTCTTCTAATTTTTTACTTGCATGATTGTATTTAAACCTTATAGCAACCCTATAAAATAGCTATATTATTGTTTGGGGGGGGGGATAATTAAAAGACTTGGCCAAGGTTGCTGTGTAGATAACAATGAAAACAGTAAACAGTTAAGAGTTTACATTCTTAATCTACTGCATAATTTAGATAAACATAAAAAGTTATTTAAAGGAATTGGCAAGTGGTTTAAATGGGAGCAAATCATTCAAAAATAGTTAAAATTGACAGATTCATAGATAGAAGGTAGGCTGACAGCTGTTGGCAGGGATTGGAGTTGGGTGAAGGGATTGAGAAAATAAAAGAGAGAGAAAAAACTCATGAACATTGACAATGGGTGGTGGTTTCTGGGGTAGAGGGGGTGGGGGAAGGTAGAGGAGGTTATGGTGGAATAAATAGTGAACATACAATACAATGTACAGATGATGTGTTGTGGAATTGTGCACCTGAAACCTGTGTAATTTTATTAACCAGTGTCACCACAATAAAGTCAATAAAAAGAAAAAAAATATTTAAAATTTAAGACAAGAATTTATCTCACTTGATAAATTTATAATATATTTATATGCCTGGGGCCCCTAGTGATTAAAAAAATAGTATTTGTAGATAGTGTCTATAGTGAGTGGAAAAGAAATTTCATATTTCCTGTTTTTTATGTTAAAAATGAACACACACACAGAAAGAGAGCGAGAGAGAGACACTTGCCTAAGGAAATGTCTAGTCTAAGAAAAGCTTTTAACTAAAAAAGACAGTCAGGAATGACTATCTTGATACAATGAATTAATTATCTCAAATTCTAATGTATAGGTTTTAAGGAAAATTAAGAATTATATATTTTTCCAATTAGCATTAAAAATAGTAGAGTAGAATGCTGTCAATTGAGTCTATTTCTTAACCCCCCCCCCCTTTTTTGGGACCCAGATCCTATTTGACTAAACATAAAACAGGGATATGCCCCCAGAGATTTTTATATAATCTTCTAGGTTAAAAAAACGTTTGCACCTAAAACTCAAGTTAAGAATAACACATTTACAGAAAATAGTTATCTTTAGCAGATTCCAACATTAAAGAAGATACCACTCCAATTTATTTCCTGTATTTGTATTAGGACAGCTATTTTCAAATATCCAAAGGTTTGTCTTAAAGAGGAGCGAGTGAACTTTGCCCTATTCCGAAAGGTGAAGAACGTCCCTGGGGTAGAATTTATAAAAAGGCATCTAATGAATAACTCTTAAACAATTAAGGGGTCCTACAGTAAAACAAGTTAGTGTTGGATAATGAGGTTCCTGGTCACGTTCAAGGGAAGGCTGGACACTTCCCAGCAGTACACGTTGTGAATAAGGAAGCAGGGAGGACAGACAGAATGACTCCTACTATCCAGCCCAACTCCATCTCGCTCAATGACACATCTTTGTATTCCCAGTACCTACCCGGAGATATTTGGTTGTATTTTCCAGGTTTGACAAAATTCCATATGGGACAGGAATGCTGGTAAGGTTCACAGAAAGACTGGTATCACCAATACTGTCTAAGTCATCCAGCAGCACACCTACACATTCATCATCACAGGCTAAAAGAAAAAGAAAGTTAAATTAATGCAAAATGGTCTGCACATTTTCCCGTGGGTGTGCATTAACCATTTTATAATAACAACATGAAGTCATAATAAGGGCAAAGCATACTACAAGGCTTCCAGGAACGGAATCTCACACCACCTGCGTCACGGGAGGTAAGCAGAGAATACTAAGTCCCTATCCTCAGGTGGTGACTCCAAGACTCAGATCAGATAAGTGACTTCCCCCGTCACACAGGAAGAAACAACTGATCCGAGTGAGTCCCAGGTCCGTTGTGTTAGCAGCTCCGACCTTTGCAGTGCATCTGCTCATTTGTGACTTGGGCCAATGGCAACGAATTCCCAATGTGTTTCCTTGCAGAGCCTGGTCTGTCATTTCCTGAGATAGTTTGCAAACATACCTTCAGCAAATTCAAGCGAAGGAGACTGGGGGAAATAATGGGTGTGCTTTTGCTTAAAACAAACACATAAAGAAAAGCTCTTGAATGCCATGATCCTGACATTACTTCCCCCGCCCGCCCCATCTTCCCCATGAACCACTGAGAAGACATCTGTAGATGAGCACTCATGTGCTTGCTATTAAAATAAATCAGAACTGGAAAAAATATCCACAGCAGCCAAGAATGAAGCCACCAGTGAAATCTGAGGAACACAAATGACAACCCACAAAGGTGTTCTCTCTCTGCGCTGACACTTGGCTCCATTAAAGGGCTATTAATGCAGATAAACTATGAAGCTGGAATGACTGTGCTGCTTAGAGTGCTAGAGAGATAAATGTTGCTACCCTAGAACCTTCTGCCTCGGCTCCAAACGCACTATGAAAAGTTCAGTTTGGCAGAATACATAGCAACCCGTGCTTAGTTAAAACAGGACTTTCTCCTGCTGATGCCATAGGGCGCAGTAATAGAAAAACAATAGGAAAACTGTTGAGAGGAAAAACCACCTTTAAACATTCAGGAAGGAAAATACCCACAAATACAATTGCTTTCCACCAGAATGTGCCTGGGTTCACATTCCTCGCATCGGAGGCCCGCGGCCCCTGGCCTGCAGACGCACTGCCCAGTCCCGCGGTCGCAGTCCCGGTGAACGGAGCCATGCGGGCTGCAATCACACCTCTGGCAGGTGTCGCCTGGCATTCCAGGGTTCCCATGATAGCCCGAGGAACACCTGTGGAAAGGAAAATATGCAGGAACAGACAACAGTATCAATGCCAGTAAGATAATATATAAACCATTTCTGCCAAGTGAAGTGCAAAGAACACAGTCCCAGTAACCTCGTTCTACAATTTATATCCTAAAAGGAGGAGGAGATGGTCATAGACAGTGCACTTACTTACCTTAATACATAGATTTTGTTTTGGAATATCAATCATGCACAACCAAACTGATGACTCTCAAATCACTTGAGTAACTATGTCCTACAATATACAGCAGCAGCTGTGCCTTGCAGTTTCCATGTCTGAACGCCACAACATACCTCTCACAGTATTGTCCTTCATAGCCCAGCACACAGGCGTCACAGCGGAAATCGTGATCACCTTCCAAGACACAAGTGGGACTAAAACTGAAAGGAAAAAAAAAAAGTGTTTTTTTTTTTTTTAATTTTCAGACATACTATTTCAACTCTTTCTTATGGGACTTGTTCATTACTCTTAGGGTACAGGACACTGTTCTGAAAATTAAGTGATTACAGGGCACAGTTAGACAAGGTTTTTAGGGCTTACAATACATTGAGCAAAAATATATTGGGGAAAATAAGCATGTAATCAGTACTTGGCACCTCTTGTATCCAAAAGACACTCATTAGACCCCTGTCCAGTGACAACCATGTGAGGGGAAGGAAGCAGATCTTACAGATTCCCCCTGATTAGTCACTAAACTAGAAAGCTTCCCAGGTGAAGGGTCTTGTTCTGAGATTTAGGTGGAGAATTATCTGACTTATTAGATGAAAAGGTGATTAGAGAGAGCTGTACGTGATGACTATGAGTAAGCATGAAAACCAGCAGGGAGAAGAGAGTGGGACAAATGCTGGTGGATATAATGGGCTGCAAGGACAGGCAAGTAGGAACAGGTGGGGCAAAGAAAAGTGAAGAGTGGGGGTGGAATTTGAAAATAAATGGACCTAAAAGTAGGGAGTCGTGTGAAGGACAATTTGAAGCAAAATGATAGAGCTGCTCAGAGTTTAATATCCACTGGGATAATGGACCCCCCCCCCCCCCCCCCCCCCGCCCCCGCCCAGTCATGGACTTCTGATTTTGGCTCATTCCTTTCTTTTCAACCTATGCCTCCACGTTTTAAATTACCAATGCACCATGCACCATCTAGAGGTTCATCTGGGTACTGCAAGCCATTGAAAAAAAACCACCTGGGCAGTCTGGGGTTTGGGCCAGTTAAGAGAAGTTCCAAGAATGAGTTACAAGATTCTCTATCAGCCCTACTTCACTTTTGATTTTTTCCCTCCTTAAACAGCAAAGGGACACACTTCAGTGGAAACATAAAATGTGTGGAAAACAAAGCATGCATTTTAGGGCCCTTCAGGTACATAGCACATTACAAATCTCCGCAGGCTCTTCCTAGCAGTGTAAACTCTAATTCATTATCATAGGCTCTGGGGAAGGTTAGTTTGACTGAAAAAGTAAAATATTCAGACATTACAGGAATGTCTTCCAAACATTTCTCTGGGCACATACAGCCATGGAGCTATGGATATGAATATACATATGAATATAAACTTTTTCCCAAATAGCATCATATTATATAGTCACAATTAGGTAATTAATTGGCCATTTCTCCAATTTTGTACATATAGATATACCTTATTATTTTCTCAGTGTTTGTGAAATATTTCACTCTAGGTATGTACCACAATGTCTACCCATCCCCTGAGGACAGGTATTTCAGTTCCTCCCCAGGTTCTCATGAGTATAAGCAATGATAAAATGTATCCATCTTTACACACATATGCAAGTATTTCTGTATTTTAGATTACAGGAGTGAAATTGAATCAAATTTTATATACAGATTTAATACAAAACATTAATGGTAACAATAAATTTTAGGGTGCTTAATAGTTTACAAGGGAAGTTTACATAGTGCCTCTCATTTGGCATTCACTGTCAAGCATCGCTTTCTTGGAGATAATAGAAGATAGAACATTCAAATATTGAAAAGAAAACTTCATTTTAGTATACTAAATGTGTATATTTGATCTTTCTGTGTTTAATGCCATGTCAAATATTCTAAGCAATAATAAAATGATATTTATGAATTACAATTTTCATTAAAACCAAAGAGGATCCACAGATATTCCAACTTCCACTTAAAATATCTGGTTCTTTTTGGTGTGCAGATAATTCTACACAATCATCATGAGTGCCAGGTAGAACCTGGCCCCAATTTCATCACTATGTAGCATTTCTGCATTTCATCAATCGTCACCAAATATAAATTCTAAACCTGTTCACTTACATTAAATAGGAACGTAATTCCTTATATCATTATTCATAGAAATAATAATTCACCTCTAGGCACACTGGATACATAGGTTAGAGGCTAAAATTGGTCTTAAAAAACACACCAAAAGAAACCACAACAACCTGAAAGTTCTTTCTTTAATTGGTTCCATTTTCACACCCCAGTACCAACACAGATATTTTGCTTTTGAAAAGATTCTCTTCAAGTGCTTGTGAGAATTGAACACTTTTTCTAAAATTAGCCTTTCTCAGCACATGGAGAATATTAGTTAAAATAGACCATGGACAGACCTGGAAACTGGGGCTGAAAACGGAATCACCCCCAGCTTCGGTGGGGCAGGTGTGCAGCGCATCTGCACAAGCTCACCTGGCAGGGCCGCTGTGAGGACAGGTGCAGAGAGAGCAGTCGGTGGCTGAGCCCGTCACCTTCCCATAGTACCCAGGAGCACACACATCACAGTGGTCACCAGACGTGTTATCGCCGCAGTTCTGGGGCCCCATGTTTAAGAAGAGGGAAAATGGGAAGTTGTTAGAAATCATCCTTATCTGGTAACAGCTAAGCACCACCATGTTTCATGTCAGTTTATTTTTAAATCTTAGGGAAGGGAGTATTTCTTCAAGTTTGTTAAATCATGGAAACATTGCCAGCTCTGTGGCCTTCTTTCATTATAAAACTGTACTTATCCAATACAGCCTAGAAATTACTAATACATTCTTCTTATGGAAAATATCCACAGAGCAGCTAGCTTTTGATCCTTAAAATTTGAATCCAAATATATAGTGATTTAAAGTGATTGAAGCACACTGGCTTTGCACATGGTTGGGGTTTAATGATCACATATAGGGAGTTGAAAGAGCACAAGTGAATGAATAAATGACGTGGGAAACAGACGTGAGGGAAGAAAACGCAGGGTTTTAGAGCAGCACCAATAGACTCCTGCAATAACCAAATCATTTCTAGTTAAATTTCATGTCATCATTTGGACCTAAAAGTAGGCTATTAAAAACATTTAACCTATAAGACCAACCAGTTCTTGACATCGAGTCCAACACAAAACCTGCTTTTGTTTGGCCTTGGGCGCTGGACTGGGTCTGACTCAGTGACAGAAGCCACTGAGCAAATGCACTAGCTCAGGCTTTATAGTGGGCAGCAAGAGAGGATGTAGAGAGAAACCTTTTTATATGTTTGAAAATCTACTTTCACATTTTTCTTATTAAAAATGATTCCAGTATTTTTATTTTAAAATTGTATTCCTACTTTACCTGATGAAAATAAATTTTACTGGAACCCAGTTGGCCCCTAAAACTGGCATCTCTTTAGAAGTATAATTTGCAACCACTCTCTTAAAAAGAAAATGTGTGTAAAAGTTGCATGTGTGTATATATATATATATATATATATATATATATATATATATATATACTAGAGGCCTGGTGCATGAAATTCATGCACTGGGGGGAAGAGGGTCCCTCAGCCCAGCCTGTGCCCTCTCGCAGTCCGGGAGGCCCCAGAAGGGAGCAGACCTAAGCAGTCAGTCAGACATCCTTAGTGCTGCTGCAGAGGCGGGAGAGGCTCTCGCCACCACCTTTGTGCTTGCCAGCCATGAGCCTGGCTTCTGGCTGAGCTGCGCTCCCCCAGTAGAAGCACACTGACCACCAGGGGGCAGCTCCTGCATTGAGTGTCTGCTCCCTGGTGGTCAGTGTGCATCATAGAGACCAATCGTCCTGCCATTAGGTTGATTTGCATATTAGCCTTTTACATGTATGGATATGGATATGGATATGGATATGGATATGGATATGGATATGGAGATAGAGATATGGCTGTTAAAGAATAAATATTAGATGGTGAACAGGACTGAAGCAGACTTTTTGATTTTTGATTGGTAACACCAACTCCAACATTAAAAGCTCCCCCTAACATATGAGCTCCCTGGTTTTGAAGACCCTAGAGAATCAAAGACAAGCTGCCCCTAAGAGTGGCAAGCAAATAAGAACCTGTTCAGGCGAACTGACAGGTGGGATGAGTTGGTTGCTATGGGAAGTGCACAGAGAACCTGTCAATTTTTCAACTGGAAAAGGGCTGAGTCCTATCTCTTGGAAGAGAGTAGCTGGGGAGAGGGACCCCCAGGGGATTACTTTTCATGACCAAATGTGAGCTAGTGGCTTGTCTCCATGACTCCAAATACTAAAACTGTACCAATGGGCAGATGATCCAAGGGCATCAGTCCCAAGAGCAATCAGTGCTGCCCAAAGATGCGTTGAGCTGTTGTGGGAGTGAGCAGGAGGTGTGTACATATACATTAAATAACCACTTGGCATGGATATTGTAGTTTAGTCTTAAGATCTGAAGGGACTCTGACAAAAACAGGTCTGTTGCAGCTCTGAACTTCCAAGCTCTAAGCCCAGGCACCATTTTCTGTTAGAGTGGATTTTGGTTATAGTAATTAGCAATACCTTGTAGGGATAAGCATAGAACACAGATCTTCCATAAAAAAGGGGGGAAGAGCAAGAACCAAAATGTGTTCTGCTCAACACCGTGATTTATAATCTAGATTTATCATCTTTTGTCCAGTCTTCTGGCATTATGCATGTCCACTGTGGTGTTACTGCAAAATTAACAGGCCCAGGGGAGGTGTCCTAGGGGTTCCAGGTCACATCTGGCCAACGATTCCCCAAGCAGGGAACTGTCTGGAAGCTATCCATCATGGTTTATGCTGGGAAGACTGCCACAATCTTTCATGTTCTTTCCTAGTACAAATCAACAAGTCAGCTGAAGATCTTGGAACTTTGTTCTGGTGAACTCAGGCCAGGAAAGGCAAGGACATAATTTAATGTCCTGGGAGTATCTAACCTTGTTAAAATAGTTAGCTGCAAATGCAGTCTGAAAGAATTGATCAAATTTTTAAACTGTTCATGTGACCTCTGTCCTTACGATTGGCCAAGGGACCTTCCCACTTAATTACATCTCACTTTATGTTGCCTGAAATCAATTCTCTTTAAATCCTCAGATGATATTTTCCCCCTTTCTCTATTAGCACTCCCTTTTGCCTGGAGCATAAGCTGATTAGAATGAATAAATTTTTCTTAATAGTGTTGCAGCTATTTGCATCCTCATTAAGTCCATTTTACCTTGGATGACTGGAATAATTCTTTAATTCCACATATATAATGGGGTTAGCAAAGGTTAACACATATCTTTTAATTGAGAAAAAACCATGAAGTACTTCAGTTTCTAAATTCACCTATGCACTGCTGTAATTTAGCAATTTCCCTTGTATAAACTGCTTTTAAATTCCACATATGAAAGATGCTTCTCAGTAAAAGAAGAGGAAGGCAGATCTAGTGTGACTGAAGGCCAGTTGGTCCTCATTCCTCTGGGCCACACCCAGGACCCCTAATGCTTCCAGTGTGTCTCTCTTGGTGGGCAGTCCATTTTTCTTCAATAAGTTATTTTACATGAGGCAAGTTAGCCTTGGAACAATTTATACAATTTACCAATGTTTCCACATGTTATTATAAAGGATGAGGTTTTAGGAGTAGGGAAAGAATATCATATTATTCTATGTTATCAATAAGGCCATGACAACTTAAGCAAAATCATGAGCACAAGAGTTCGTGCTCAATCTGGGCCACATGACTTCTGTCTGGGTCACGTGGTCCCTTACAGTGATCAGAGTTCTCCTCATGTCCCTGAGACCAATCTTGGTCTAGGGCAGTGATGGGCAACCTTTTGAGCTTGGTGTGTCAAACTTCGCCAAAAAACTGAGCATAACTCAGGTAGTGTGTCACTTTGAGGAAAAAACTAACTCCAAGACTCTAGTCGCAAATGTTTCATCCTCAGCAAATGTTTCATCCTCGGTATGCGGCCGCCTCAGCGGCCACGTCAGAAATGGCTACGCGTGTCAGTGCTGACACGCGTGTCATAGGTTCGCCATCACTGGTCTAGGGGAAGGTGTCTGAGAAGCAAATGCATACTAAGACAGCCATGAGAATAAAAATTGTTTATAAATGCAAAAAGAGTGCAGAGAAATACATTTTTAACATTGGCATTAACTTATTTTAATACTTCCAGGTGACTCTTCATTTTTTTTTAAAATATGTTTTTACTGATTTTAGAAATAGAGGAAGGGAAAGGGATAGAAAGACACATCGATCAGCTGCCTCCTGCACTCCCCCTAATGGGGATTGAGCCCACAACCTGGGCATGTGCCCTGACCAGGAATCGAACTGGTGACTTCTTGGTTCATGGGTTAATGCTCAACCACTGAGCCACATGGCTGGGCTGACTCTTCAAATTCTATGATGTAAAGTTCTCATCTACTATGACTATAACCACAGGCACCGTTTAGTATAAGCAAGGCCCACTTAGCCAATTCCAAAACTGATGCCTGCAAACAAATTCAAGGAAGCAACATTTTTAAAGAATTTCCATTAGCAATCTCAGACCACTTAGTTAAAACCTTTCTGAAGAAAATACATGTGTATCTTACATTTAGCTAAATGTAAGCTCTCTCTAAACCAAGGGACTGGTGTGACTTTGAACCAGAAATTTCAATGCTCATTGCCTACCCCGATTCTAACCTTCAAGCAAGCACCCACCCAAACAAGCATACCAGACACTTCCCCGTTTCAGGGTCACAGGTGTCGCTGTGGTTGTTACAGTTGCAGGGCACACAAGGAGCAAGCAGAAGGCGAGGTCCCCTGTCACCACCTTCCGGAAGTTTCCCTCTGTAGTAACCAGGTGCACAGTCCTGAGGGTATGCAAAAGGAAAGAAAAGGAATAAAAATCCGATTTTAAATTGGGCAAAAAGTTTGAGTAGGCATTTCTCCAAAGACACACAAATGGCAATGAACACATGAGAAGATGCTCAACATTACACATCACTAGGGAAATGCAAATCAAAACCATGACACACCACCTCACACCATTAGGATGGCTACTATAAAACAACAACAAAAAACACAGAAAAAAACAGGTGTTGGTGAGGAAGTGGAGAAACTGGAACCTGTGCTTTGCGAGAGGGAACATAAAATGGTGGAGTACTGTGGAGAGCAGTATGGCAGCTCCTCAGAGCTTAAAAACAGAACTACCACATGACCTAGCAATTCGGCTGAGAAGCTAGGTTTGGAACTGAAAGCCGGGTGTGGAAAGGTATTTGTATACCCATGTTCATAGCAGCATTATTCACAATAGCCAAAAGGTGATGGATGAATGGAGAGACAGAATATAGTCTATACATACAACAGAATATTTTTCAGCCTTAAAATGAAGCACATCCAGATACATTGTGCGGCATGAATTAAACTTGAATACATTATGCTAAGTAAATGAGCCAGTCATCCTATCTAATAAAAGGGTAATATGCAAATTGACCATCACTCCAAGACACAGATGGCCACCCCCATGTGGTCAAAGATGGCTTTCCCATGTGGACACAAGATGGCCTGCAGGGCAGGGCAGTTGTGGGCAGTTAGGGGTGACCAGGCCAGCAGAGGAGGGCAGTTGGGGGAGACCAGGCCAGCAAGGGAGGGCAGTTGGGGGGGGACCCAAGCCTGCAGAGGAGGGGAGTTGGGGGGGGGGGGGACCAGGCCTGCAGGGGAGGGCAGTTGGGGGGTGGGCAGGCTTGCAGGGGAGGACAGTTGGGGGGGGCAGGCCTGCAGGGGAGGGCAGTTAGGGGCGACCAGGCCAGCAGGGGAGGGCAGTTAGGAGTGACTGGGCCAGCAGGGGAGGGCAGTTGGGGGTGACCAGGCCTGCAGGGGAGGACAGTTAGGGGTGACCAGACTGGCAGGGGAGGGCAGTTAGGGGTGACCAGGTTGGCAGGGGAGGGCAGTTAGGGGCAATCGGGCCAGCTGGGAAGCAGTTAGGCGTCGATCAGGCTGGCAGGGGAGTGGTTAGGGGGTGATCAGGCTGGCAGGCAGAAGCAGTTAGGGGCAATCAGGCAGAGACAGGTGAGCGGTTGGGAGCCTGCAGTCCTGGATTGTGAGAGGGATGGGTTCGGGCCTAAACGGGTGGTCGGACATCCCTCAAGAGGTCCCAGATTGGAGAGGGTGCAGGCTGGGCTGAGGGACACCCCCCCCCCCCGTGCATGAATTTCGTGCACCAGGCCTCTAGTAAAAAGATAAATACTGTCTTTTGTTTCCACTCATGTGAGGCACTTAGAGTAGTCACATTCATAGATAGAGAAAACAGAGTGGTGGTTGCCAAGGACTGGCAAGAAGGAAATGGGAGTTAGTGTCTAATGAGCACAGAGTTTTAGTTTTGTCAGGTGGGTAAATCTAAAGATTGGCTGTACATCACTGTGAGTGTACTTAACCTTACAAAACTGTACACTTTAAGATGGCTAAAATATGTTTGTACATATTTTACCACATTAAAAAAAATTAAGGGAAAAATAATATAATATGACACGCATGCATTCTGTTCATCACTTAGAGCTGCTATAACAAGCATATTTCAACCCAAAACCAGGACATGGACTTGCATCCCAGTCTCCCCACCTGACATGAGAATCCAGCCGCACCAGGAGGGCAGAGACACTTCTCTAACAGCGAGGCCGCCTCCCTCCCCGGGGGCAGCTCATCCGCCTTTCTGCCGACCTCCAGGGAAATGTTTGAGATCCTGGGAAACCGTTGTGTTAAGAAGGATGAGAGAAAACACCAATTTTTAGAAAGACATATCCTATAAACAGCGCAGTAGGTAATGAAATTTGCACATATATTACAGCCACGCTTTCCTCAGGATTACGAAGGAAATGTGTGAAAGCGCGTTCATACTGTCCTTACACAGTGGAGGTTCTCAGGCCACATTTTAGACTTAAAAATCGTGTTACTGCCCTGGCTGGGTGGCTCAGTGTGTTGGAGCATCCTCCCATACACCAAAAGGTTTGGGGTTCAATTCCCAGTCAGGACACATACTTAGGTTGTAGGTTCAATCCCTGGTCAGGGTGCATATAGGAGGCAACAGATTGATGTTTCTCTCTCTCCTTCTCCCTTCCTCTAAAATCAATAAAAACATGTCCTTGAGTGCGGATAAAAAAAAACAGTATTACAGAAAATATACTTGAAAGACCTCCTGAAGTACGATTTGGCCAAAAGTTAGTGGCCTCCTTTATGGGTTAAGTGAGCAGGTGACAGCATTCTTGATATGTTGCTTACAAAGAAATGAGCATTGTGGTTTAAGGGCAGAAAATAGCAGAACTTAAAAATATTTGTTTATATTTTTTCCTCATCTAAGACATTACCATTATGTACTTATATTTTATACCCACATTGGTATGGGAGATGAATGTTCTATGTCCTTTTTCATACATTTCACAATAATATTAAAATTTAATAAGATTTTGGTGGAGAACAGAAATACATATATTAATAAATATAGGAGGTAATGGAGTGAAGTGAATCAAATCTCATCAAACCCCTTCACTTTGCTTTCACATAAGAAAAATATTTTTTAAATTCTAGAAGTTTCCACGTACCTGCTTTGCTGTAGCCCTTGACCATAAGATGCTTTGATGAGAATGTACTCAATGTTGCTAAGAACAGACATAAAATCTGCGCGTGTGACAGGCTTTTCAGAAACAGAATTAAAATATTTCCAATAATTCTGTGGACAGGAAACATATTCAATGAAAAATTCAGAGTACAAATTCTCAGAAGCACACGAACTTACAAAGAAAGTGATTATTTTACATATTTCTCCAAAAATGAGCTCAGTTCTGTGCATGCCACTAAGTTTAATTAAAAGGACGACCTCCTGTCACCTCCCAGGGGGCAGCAGTGCCAGTCTCCTGTGTCCACACACGTCACCCGTGGTCAGTCAGTATCTCCCTGTGAATGAATACACACTGCCCAGATTCAAGCAAGTCCAAAGACTTCCTACCATGATGTCCACACAGCTAGAGAGTTGTATACCAAGATCAAGGATTTAAATGCAATTCCCACTAAATTAACATAAGCCTTACATCAGTGTCTTGAGAATAGGAATTTGATTTCATTTTTAGAAATCTTGCTAAACCCATTGGAATTTTGATGCCAGGCTCTCTGAGATCACTCTTTTGCTAGCAGCTTACTGACATCATTATGTCCACAGCAAAGCTCACACCTTTGAGGGGCTTATATGAGAAGAGCACATGGTCACCTCTTTCATTTCAACTTCTTGCTCTCGCCTCACTCCGTTCTCTGGTGCGGGTGCATCCATGTAGATGACTTGCTTTCTGGTCCGGCCTCCTCTGATGAGCACTTGAGGCTCAAGGTTGAAGGTGCCCATGCCATTGGAGGAATAGAAGGCCACGCTGTACTTCAGTTTGCCACCATAGGCCAGGAGCTACCAAATAGTAAATTATTGTTTACTTCACTGACACAGCATTGATTTAAAACTATTTCATTACAAGCCTGCTGCCATTTAGAAATCTTGCATCTTAAAAATATATCACATGGGTAGAATACGCTGTCTAGAATTTGCTTCCCTCTAATTCTACTTAATTACAGATTGAGTTCACTTAAGCTATAGTCCTTTCTTTGTTAAGTGATTTTTATAAAGTTTTTAAAAATTAAATTTATTGGGGAAACACTGGTTAATAACATTATATAATTTTCAGGTGTCAACATTATAATTCAACACCTGTGCATGCTTTTGTGTGCCCCCACCCAAAGGCTAGCTTCCTTCCTTTACTATATAATATTTGATCCCTTTACCCACTTTACCCTCCCCTCACCCCCCTCTCTACTCATATGTGGACTATAGCACAGGTTTTTTTTAAAACCACTTTATTGAGGCACAATTGGCTGTAGAAAGCCATATATATTTAACGTATATAACTTGATGAGTTTGGGGATAAGTATACACCTGTGAAACCATCACCCCCATCACAGTCACATCCATCACCTCCCACAGCTTCCTCTTGATGACACTGACAAAGGTAAATTCCAAAATAACAGTCAATGTAGCAATGGTCCCAATTATTTTCAAGCTTCTTTGAATTACAAATTACCTATCTCTGTAGGCTCACTGGATGTATATTTGCACATTTTAATGATTAGGGTGAATTCACACACAGATTCCAATGTTTATAAACAAAAATACAAGTAATGCCTTTAAGATTCTTTCCCCCAAACTGGATGATTTCTGAGAAAGACCTTGTAGGCATAACAGCCAGGCTTGTATTGAGCTTATATCAGTAAAAACAATAAATATTTCTTGAATGACTGCTTTAAGAAAGAAAAAGAGATTATGATTTGAATTTTTAAAAGACTAGAAAATTAATCCATACGTTTAGGAGGATTTTTATAAGTGTTAAACTTTTCCATCCCCACTCGGAAGAGGAAATTAATAAGCTCTTCAGTGCAGGATAGGCCAGCACAGTCTGTAGTGATTCAAATGACACCGGTATCCCCGGGAGCGTGCACGGCTCTCGGCTGGGTGGGGGGCTCACCTGGTCTCCCTGGAACTGCTCGGGCAGCCGCCAGTAAAACGGCTCTGCGTGGACGTGCCGCCTGACGGTCACGGCGTCCAGGAGCACGTCAGGGGCCTGGTAATACACCCCCTGGGTCGTGCCCCGGAGGTTACTCTGAGAAACCACTCGCAGAAGAGGCTGATCTGAGCCCAGCGTTATCTAGTCATGGAAGGGAGGGAAGATGCACCTTAGAACACGACTTAACTCCATGCCTTTGCTTTGTCAGATTCTACCACTATTTCCCAGACAAGATAGCTTCATTATTAAAACCCAAATAATGAACACTTTTCCTTTAAACTTTAACATGTGAATTAAAATGACTGGAAAGTGTTTTAAGCATTTAGCAGGGGTCCTCAAACTTTTTAAACAGGGGGCCAGTTCACTGTCCCTCAGACCGTTGGAGGGCCGGACTATAGTTTAAAAAAAAACTATGAACAAATTCCTATGCACACTGCACATATCTTATTTTGAAGTAAAACAACAAAACGGCAAAAACACCCGCATGTGGCCCGCGGGCCGTAGTTTGAGGATGCCTGATTTAGGGTCAAACTCTTGCTATACGGGGACAATGCTCAGTTATATAGAGACCTTTGAGATGTTGCAGTTTATCTCCTCTCTAACTAACGTTTTTGATAGACCAGCTAAGGAGCAACACTGAATGCTTTAAGTTCCAGCTCCATATATTTCTTTGGACAGCAGAAGCAGAATTCTGATTCATAAGAAACCCAAATTAGTGTCTCAGTATTTCTGATGCCATAAAAGCAAAATTTAATGTAAGAACTTGAACTTTCTCCTTAGCCCCACCCGAATCCCAAGTGTTCAGGCTTAAAACCAGAACATGTTAACTGCATGCCTAACTTACCGGTGTCCTCACATAACCCTCCAGCTCCGAGCAGAGCTGTGACAGCCCAAAGCAGAAGCACGGGGTGCAGCCCTGAGGGTTGTCAGCATGGAGAGCGTAGGTACCGGCTCGACACTCATTGCATCGAAGGCCAAGGACATTTTCCTAAAGGGGAAGAAATGATAGACTCATTTTTACCTGAAAAAATATACGATTTCTGAAGAAACAGGCATGAAATAAACCAAACCATCTAAATAATTTTGGATCAACAAACATCTCTGAACTAGCTGTTCCTTAGGCAAGTTCCTTAACCTCTCTGGGGATCAGTTCTCTCAAAAACTTAATCAGTGACTCCCAAACATAGTTGATGATCAGTATCGTCTTGGACACTTTAGAAAAATACAGAATCCCTGATGAGAACCTCATGGAGGGGACCCAGAATCCTTCTGGAGGTCCCAGGTGACTCTCTGATGATGGGTCAGGGTGGAGAAGCATGAACCAGGTCCCACCTGTTCAGGCCATGTATAACGAGAACTGCTGTCATGGATAGGGAAGCCAAAGGTATTCACGGATGTTTCCATTACTCCCGGCCATAGTATGTATATGAGTTTTCCCTGCCTCATCCCCAGTCACTAATCACCACTACCGTCTGGCTTCCATCACGCCAGACCCAGAGAAGGATCAGAGAAGTGGCCAATGACCTCCTCATAACAAAGCACTATGGGAAAACTAATGGAAATATGTGGAATTAAGCATGAGGTTGAAATCTTCCCTCCTGGGAAAATAAGAAACACGAATTTCCTTTCGTCTTCTAGCACATACAAAGAACTAATTACTTGCCAGCTCTAACATCACAAGTCTTCTTAACCCTGTGTGTCTATTTTACCTGTATGTCCAAGACAAATCAGCTACTCAGCCAACTGAAGCACATGATAGAAAACTCGGTGTTTCTCAAATCAGTTTCATCGTCTGACTTGTAATAACCAGTAAAGAGCCCATTTAAAGAATCATTCATACTTCTAGAAGGGCATACACAGACTTACTCAGACCCAGAAGGTGGTGTGAACTCATTAGGAGAAGCCTGAAGCCTGGCGCTTAAATAGTTAAAAGCCCAAGAGTCATAATGCTGAGTGAGAGAGAGGAAGAAAGTGGAGTGCCAAGGACCCGTACCTTGCAAGAGCAGGTACCAGTTCCCTGCGCACAGCTGCAAAGACCCTGTCCCTCATCACAGGTGTCCACCGCGGTCCCTCTCAGGTCACAGTCACAGGCCACACAGTCTGGAAAGTCTCTGAAACCCAGGGAGCACTGATGGCAGCTCGGTCCACCAAAGACAGGCTTACACTGGCAACGGCCAGTGAGCGCATCGCACTGATGACTGGCTGACCCTCCACTACTGCAATTGCAGGCCTGGGAGAAAAAACTTAAATAAATAAAAAGGCAGCTTCTACATCCTCATGTACACACACTGGGATTACAGGAAAACACTAAACGTGGGGAAATCATGCAAATGAATGGTCTCTCTCCATGTTGCCATATGGATTCACTTCCCCACATGCCAGCAGGAGGCAGGGACTGCTGGACATCTGTGCATTTTTGTGGCACATGCACATGGGGCCAAGACTGTGACCAGAAATTCAATCTGCTTAATACGTCCAAACATTCTTTTAGAAGCCAAGTAATTTTTCCATTTTCAAAACACAAACTATATCGAAGTTTAACTGAAGAAAGTTACATAGAAAATTGGAACCCTGCCCAGCCAGTATAGCTCAGTGGTTGAGCGCTGACCTATGAACCAGGATGTCATGGTTCGATTGCCTGGGTAGTGGACTCGATCCCCAGTGTGGGGTGTGCAGGAGGCAGCTGATCGATGATTCTCCATCATCATTAATGTTTCTACCTCTCCCTCTCCCTTCCTCTCTGAAATCAATAAAAAAATTTTTTTTTCAAAAAGCAAATAGGAAACCTGGAAGACTAGTCATAAGCCCCCGCCCCAGTAAAGTGAGTTATGCCCTTATCCTGAAAGATAGCATACATTGAAGAGTATATTTTAAAGGCACTAAAATAAATTTTTGATCTTTTAGCCATCAATTCCACAGCTAGATTCTTGAAGAAAATTTAGAATAATGTATTTTAAGGGTGCAGCTTTTTACACTTTGATTCCTACAATCCACATTGAATTTTAAATATACTAGTAGCTATTCAATAGGTGAAAAATCAAGCTAATAGATAAAAGAAGAGGAATGAAACTTGCTACAGTAAAGTAGTTCTCAGGTAAGAAGATGCAGAGGTCAGAGCACACACCTGGCATCCGAGCTCCAGGTCATAGCCCCAGTATCCGTCCTCACATTCTTCACATCTCACGCCTCGAGTGTGAGGAGGGCAGACACACTCCCCTGATTCTGGGTCACATGTGTTCTGAGTGTGAGCGCAGTCACAGGCTATGGCAAAGACAGATGGTGGTGTTACAGGGCAGCACACCTTGGGCAACTGAAGGGGTAAGAGCTGCTGCTACAAGTTACTCCCTTTTATTAATAATCCAAAAGAGACCACATGATTCCCAAGACCCCTTTGTGTCTCGTGGGAGGTGGTGGCTTCTCCCAGTCAAGAGATGCTGCTGGAAGAGAGGTCATCGGGACGCAGTGGGAGAAAGAAAAGATTGGACCAGGGTGGGAGGGGGGTGAGGGGAAAGATAGAGCTAGTACTTAGCAAGCCTGTTCTGTATGCCAAATGCTGTGTTACAGACTATGTACCACTTTAAAAATAACTCCTGGATGGAGACTATAATTAGCTTCTCCATTTTACAAGGGAGGAAACTACAGCTAAGCCAAGCTAAGTAATTAATGTAAGCTCACACAATTAGGAGAACCTGACCAAAGGTTACGGAAGTACCCAGAACAGGGAGACAGGGAAGAGGTATGGAATCCTGCGTGTTAAAAAGAGGAAGAGTAGAGGCACTTCACAGCCTTAGGAGTCGAGGAAGGGCCCGAAGAAAAGTCTGGGGAATACGATACAGTCTTGATGATGAATTCGAACGCTTACGTGTACAGCCACCGTCCTGGAATGCATAGAAGCCACGCGCACACCTGTCGCACCGTTTCCCAGCTGCGCCCGGCACGCAGTGACACTGGCCTTCCTCCGTGCAGGCGTCCGACAGGGAGCCTGACGGGCTGCAGTTACAGGGCAGGCAGCCGAGCCCTGTGTCCAACCCGTAATAGCCAGGCTGTTTCGCAGAAGGGGCAGAAATGGGAAAGCAAAACACGTTTTAACAAGTGACTGACAGTATTAGGATGTTTTCCAAATCAAACATAGCATGTTTCATAGAATCATAACGTGTCCGTGACCTCATTCTTTTGTAAACTGCATACTAGTACACTCTCCCTAGAAAGAGATGCACAGCACAACCAGTCGTGTTGGGGCCTTAGCTCTAACCAGCAGTCACGGATTCCCTGTATTTGAACCAAGGTCAAGGTGTCAATTATAGACACGCTGACAGATACTTTGATTGCGTGCAATGACCGCAGGCATCTTACCAAGCACTGGTCACACTGCTGTCCGGTCACACGTGCTCTGCAGCTGCACAGCCCGGTCTCAGGATGGCAGACGTCAGAGAGGGCGCCCTTCCCATGGCATTCACAGGCTGGCGCACACAAACAAACTGCTCATTTCCCGTACGGTTACAGTGAGATCCCACAGTCCCCAAAGGAAAAGTTGTAAACATTCGCATTTTAGGTCACAAAACTTAAAAAAACATACATATATTACTTTGCAATAACTAAATATTTAGTATTTTTCTGCAGAGTAAGCAAAAATAGGGTTGGTAGAAGAAATCATCCCAGAGAAAAAAACTACTGAAGCTATTAAGAGAATAATTAGCAAACTAACTTGACCAACTACATCAATTCCTTAAAATTTTAAAAATGAACCACTGATGTATATCCACAAAGTTGCATTAAAAAATATGCAATGAAGATTTCAAAATCAACTTAACCATTTGCTCTCATTCCAATTATATCTATTTTAAAGCTCAGCTATGCCAATGTAGATAAATATGATATTGCATAATTTAATGAAAACTATTTCCCTGTTCTAACTCATGAGTCATTTGTAGTTCGAATATACTTACCTTCAGGCCAGACTTTTCCGTCTTATCTACAATTACAATGTTGATGAGACAGCTACAAAATCCCCCACCTTTTAAAGTGATGCCATTTAATGGGTCCAAGAAATGTTTAATTGATATTCATTCCACAGCTGTCAATATGCTCTTTACATAAAATGTTTGATAAGCTCACTGACAAAATATCCCAGGGACACATACTATTTATGAATACTTGGATTCAGCAAATGCACCACCTCTGTCATATGGCGCAGTGATGTGAAGAAGAAAAACTGCCAATATCTTAAACGCAGGCACACCATGTGGCAGCTCACTGCAGTGGGAGGCAGAGCCCTGGAGACACTGGGAGTTGGAAGGCGGAAGGTCAGAGGAAGGTGGGATTTGCCTCCTTGACTGACTATGGCCAACCACCAGGCCTCTCTGTCTGAGATAGCTAGGGGCAGCCCCTATGCCCCAAAACCTGCTGAAATCATCGAAACCAACCAATTCTAAACCTGTTTACCCTGCCTCGCCCTTTCCTCCTGTGGAAACCACAAGAAAGGCTCTAGCCCACATGTCCCCTCCTGGCCAACCAACCGGGGTGCTGCCCACATGGCAACCCCCATGCTGGCATCTGTGAGTAACAAACTATGTCCTCAATGCTAGTTGTCTCGGATATGCTGGCCTTGCCATACCTAAATAATAATGAAACCTGTATTTCAAACATTCCTCAGCGTCCAACCATCCTCAACGGTCTCCCACTGAAAATACACACCACACACACACACACATACACACACACACACACACACACACACACACACACACACACACACACCCTTAACTTTCTCTCCAAGGTTCCACCTCCCTGATGCCTATCCTCTCCCTCCCTTCTCCTTAGCAGGCTCTGTCCTGGCACCTTATCTGCTAAAACAACTCCTCCCAAAGCCTCCAGGGACTTCCCAAGTGCAAGTTCAGTGAGCAGATTCTCAGTCTTCATCTTGCCTACCTTTCTTTGGGCTGGGACCCTCTGACCACTCTCTCTCTTTGGGACCTCTCTTAGCAAGGTTTCTGGACACCCACTCGTTGGTTTCTCCCTGTTTTTCCCTTTGCACCTCCCGCTCTGTGTCTCACATACTGCTTCCCCTTCCTCTGGGGAAAATCCAAAGTTCACTCCGAGTATGATCATCACAAAACATGGATGATGCTGATAACAAATCATGTTTATCACACTATGTGCCAGTCAGTTTGCGCCTGTCAGATTCCAGGCAATATTTCATTTAATCTTTGTAACAAACTTAGGAGGAAAGCACTATCATTTTCCACATGAAATCTAAACCTTAGAAAGATATGGAACTTGCCATAGGTCACACAACTTCTATATCCTTCTATAACAATTATAAAACCAATTATTAATTCAAAAATCGTTCATGTTAGAAATAATGCTAATTTAAAATAGTTGCCAATTATAATGTCTAGAATTTCAAATTTGTTATCCCTTTGACTTCTCAGAAAGGTCTTCATATATATATATATATATATATATATATATATATATATGATTATGTCCATTTTATGTATAAGGAAATAGTGGCTCAGAGAGGTTAATACATTTGCCTGAGGCTACACAGTTGGTCAGTAATCAACCCTGGACTCTACCCTACATTAGTCAGACTCCAAAGCCTAAGAGCGCCCATAGGTGCTTCTCCTCTACACCATCATGTGTAGCTCCCCAAAAGACTTGGATCATAAATTTCCAGCTCCTATTGCAGTACTTAGAAATGCAGGAAATAAAAAGTGCCTGGGAAGTAACAGATACTTAATAAATGGCCAAGATGAAAAGAAACAACATGAGAACTGTAAAAGCATTCCATAAACTTTGAAGCTTTATAAAAATACAAGGTATCATATGTGTCTATATGATTAGATTGATATGATAAACAGTCAGATGGTAAGCTATCATGGTGGCCACACTGCTGAAGATCAGGCTGACTGGCCCAGGGCTATGAAACCTTGTTCTGTGGATGTGTGCCTGTAAAAATATTTTTCTGTATCTCTAGCACCCTCTTGTGTCTCTACATTGTAATAGCATAGTAGGCCTTCGGCATTTATAGGAAAATTATCCAAACAAATTTATAATTGACATTTTAGATCTTTCACTCTTTCAAGAACTGTAAAAAAAATAAAAATCTGAGAGCTGTCTTGGCCTTTGGGCTTTAATTCTGTCATTTGGGACACAGGAAAATCTACTTTTCCTCAATGACTGATTCTACCTGATCCATAATTTCAAGGACCTAAGCAGAACCCTGCAGGGCAATGTGGGATCGCTGGGTCAGGCACAGATCGCTAAGACATGCCAGTTTCCAGGGCTAGAGTCTCCCTATTTCCCACGCCACATCTGCAAATCCCATCTGCTTCATGAAACCCCTTAGCACCTCCCTCACAAACGTGACAGGCTTTGAGCATCACTCTTGCTTCATCTCAGTCCCTGGGAGTGGTGCCCAGCACTTTGTAAAGTCCCACTTTCCCCTCACCTGGGAGCATGCATCTTTTCCAGGCCATGTGACCTTCAAGTGGAGTAACTGATCAAACTGCCGTAAGGACGGCTCAAGTATTGGGTCTATACCCAGCATTAACACAAGAACCACTCAGATAAAGCTACCTCAGCACCCTTTGACACCTGTAAGGAAGTGGATGGAGACTTCACAGGGTCATGAGTAATGGACTGACCTCACAGCCCATACACTCACCTCGGCAATTTTTAGCAGTCACAGCATCTCCGTAGAAGCCGTCAGCGCACCGCTCACAGTGGGCGCCATCCGTGTTCCCAATGCACCGCAGACATTCCCCAGTGACGGAGTCACAGTGCCCGGCCTCCAAGGGGTCGACATTCCCGCTGCAGTTGCAGGGAACACAGGATTCCCCAGGCACTGTTGGGTTTCCGTAGTAACCGTCTGCGCATCTGCGTAAAACATCAAAAGAGGGATCCAAATAAATTCAATTTCTCTTGACATTACCCCACCATCCAGGGGTTCTCTGAATGGTTAATCAATCAGACTGAGTCCTGTTACATAAGATTTACTGTGAAAGGAATGCAACTCCAAGTTCAGGCATCCACAGATTTCCTTCACTCATTGATGGCTCCAAAATGAGCCATAAATCCAAGGGAATGTGCGCCTGCCCCAGCACTCAGGGATGTCACCCTTTCCCACGGACTGTAACCGGACTCTGCACCGAGACTTACAGATGGGAACAGACAACATTGGCCTTCAGGCTCCAGAAGACAGCTATTAATCAAACCACCACCCCCATGGAATTATTCAGGGTAATGGGATATTTAAATGTGTGAACAGTAAATACTGACTCCTCAGTGCTCCCATTGTTATTCATGAGAACTCAGATTAGCTCAAGGAGCTCAAAAAATTCCCAGAAAGTTTCAACATTAATTTTTAGTCGATATACTGGCTTTTCTATATAATTACAGGAAATGACAATTACATATCAAAACTCTAAACCCACACTTAACTACATATTTAACAATAAACACATAGAATTTATTAAAATAAATTTTCAATGCAACTTTTGGAAACAGTTGAGCGATGCAGTGTACCTCTCGCACCAAGTCCCTGAGTATCCCCGGGCGCACTGATCACACACCACTTCATCTCCGTCGTCTAGGTGGCACGTGGGGCTGAAACTGTCGAAACATTAGAAGTGAAAGCAATTTTCCAGTGGATTGTGTAGAATTTCTAAATAGTTTAAGTGTTTAAATTCTACCACTCCTGTCCTTACAAACTTTGAGTCCTCAATCTTTAGCCCAGATCCCAAGGCCCCTGGTCTCACAGTCAGGCCTATGGGCACCAGATCCTCACACCTGCTCATCCCTCAACCCAGAGTGCACTTCTCCCCCTCTCTGCCTGGATTCACCCAGTTGAACTCCAATGCTCAGCTGTCACCTCCTCCAGGAGGCCTGCTCTGACTTCCTCTCCTCTGGGTTCCCTGGCTTGGTCTGCCTGCCTCAGAGCCCAGTCCACACAGGCCAAGAGTGAGCTGGCTTACACACTTCAGTCATCACATTTCCCCAAGGACCCCTCTGCTGATCCAGGTCCCTTCAAACTAGTCCTGAGTCTTGGGGAGGCCTGTGAAGGGGCGTATAGGGATGGATAAGAGTCCCTCATTATCTGATTAGCCCTGATTGTATCTGTTTTATACACTGGAGTTTCAAATAAAAATCCCCATGGGGGAATTTCTGGATGTGGGTGGAGGAAGTTCTAAAGGGTAAACCAGTGAGGGAGAGGGGCTTTCAAACTGCTGGCCTGCAGGAAGCACAGCCCAGCATGATGTGCAAGGCCTTGCACCTGACTGTCTCTTCCACCTGCCCTTGCGCCTGTGCTCCGACCACCTGCATTCCTCAGTCCTCAGACGGATCTGCTGATGCTATCGCTGCCCACACTCAGTTCTTACTTAGGATGCCCTTCTCTGCTGCCTTCAAATTCCTTCTCACCCTTCAAGACTCAGATCAACAGCTTCCTCCGAATCGTTCCTGGACAATTCCCACCATACAGTGGACATTCCTCCTCTGTGGACATGACCACACTGTAGATTCTGGGGGCGGGCAGCCACACTGAACAGTTTGATACTCAGAGTATCTACCACAATACCCAGTATATCATAGGTGTGCAATCAATATTTTTAATAAATTAAATGAAGCCCACCCATTCTCAATGAGCTGAATATTTTGATCATTATATCAAAAACTTTTAAAGCCCAGGAACATGTTTAATTCATCTCTGTATCCCCTATACCTCCTAGCCCAGTGGTAGGCACACAGTATATACTTGATGAAAGAATTGATGATCAAGTTTAGACCAAAAGGGAAACAAAGTATGCAAATGTCCTTGCCATCACACAACTTACTTTGCATAAATTAAGACACCAAACTTTTTTTTTCCATTCCTCCATTTTAAATCATAATTAATGACCACTGGGCAAAATCCACACTCTTATTGCACACACAGTGCTGCTCTGAAGCTATCAACACACACCTGGATGGAAATTCTGGCCATGTCAGGTGCCAGCTTACTTGTTAGAGGCTGAGGCGAGGGGGCAGGCACAAGGCTGGCAGTCCCCAGCAGTCCCTCGGGTAGGCCGCCCGTAGAAGCCAGGCAGGCACTGCTCACAGTGGTCCCCGGTGGTGCTGTGCTCGCATGCCTAGGACACGTGCATGAAAAAAACAGCTCAACTCTAGGTTCTGTAGAGGATTCTCAGATCCATCAAAAACAACTTGAAGTACAATGAAAAAAAAAAAGACAAAATGCTAAAAACTCTGTTATATGAGGGGTTGCCTGTTGACAGATTAATAAAAATTTTAATGGGTATAAATGGAAGCATAAGAGCTTTCATTTCCAGCCACATCAGGGTAACTGGTACCCTGTTGTCTTTCTGCAGGAAACAATTAGGAAACTGGGACAGATCTATAACGCAACTGTTTTCAGGCGCCGGGCAACAGAGTGTGCAGGTCTGTGATTTCCAGAGAACGAAGACATTGGGATGAGTCCTCCAAACCGTATGTCTTTCTGCCTGGAGACACTTGCCAAGCAGAACGGGGGTGGGAGAGGAGGGTCTTGCTGAGTTAGAGACAGAGGTCAGAGTTTAGGAAGGATGAACCTGCTGGAATTTGGGCTTCTTAGAGCAAGAGCTCCAGAAATCTACTTGGGAGACCCCATCAAATAGCTACTGAATACTAAGCTGCTTGTGTAAAGAATACCACTTCTTGAGGTCAAAGAAAGTCAGGTGAGCCATAAGCTGAAAAATTCAGAACTCACAGAGAGCTCAAGACATTAGAATTCTAAGCAGTCTGTGTGGGAGACCCTGGTAAACACCCAGCGTGCTCAGTAAAGACCCTAGACGGAAAATTAGTTCCTAGAAGTGCTAACCCTGCCTGCCACAGAGTAAAGCCTATACAAGAACTGCCCCACAACGTTTTTATTAAAAGCCTTGAAACAATCATGCTGACATGCAGGAACTTACCTGTCTACCAAAACAAATTTCCAAGTTCTTTAAAACAAAAGCAACAGAATCTAAAAACTCAACAATATAACATTCACTGAACAATATTCAACACACAATCAAAAACTATTGGATATGCTCACATTGCCCAACTCTGGGAGAATTTGGAATTCCTGAATTCAGACAGAAAGCAGGTAGGTAAATCAATAACCATATGGGGAGGAGAGAGGGTTTTGCTTGTGGAAGAATGCTTCCTGCCAACCGACAAGCATGGGGAAGGGCTGGGGTTGGAGAGCCCTCCTTTTCAGACATCGTAGTAGGTACTGGGTGAGCAAGAACCCTCAATGACTGAAAAATCTAAGGGGCAGTTTGATGATGAATAGGATACTTGCATGGTCTTAAAGTGTCTCCCTCAAACTGCTGATTAATTACAAAAGAAAAGAACAGTAAATATATAGTGGACTAACACCCAGCCTGTGCGATCAGAATGAATACCACCAGTGAGGGGGGTGGACATGGTGGGCTCCCACATGCCATGTTCTAATGAAGTATTCTGGCTGGAAAAGTATAACCTGAATCTATTCACAGGAAAATAAGAGAAGAACCCCAAAGGAGCAGTATTCTATTTTTTGGAAAATTATTATATCCTTCAAGATGCCAATGCCATTAAAGACAAAGAAATGCTGTGTAAATATTTAGGATTAAAGGAGACTAAAGAGACATGAAAATAAAATAAAATATCCAGTCCTAGATGGGGTCCTGTAATGGAGGGGAAATGCTATCTATATATTTAAAACCCTAAGCGACTGTTCAACCATCCGACCAGTAGCTATGACATGCAATGACCACCAGGGGCAGACACTTAAACTGGCAGCTATGATGCGCACTGGCCACCAGGGGGCAGATACTCAGAGCAGGAGCTGCCGAGCTGTGGTGACTTGGCAACTGCGGTTCTCAGGTGACGCACCCAGAACCAGAGAGGAGGGAGCCCAATTCCAAGGTGCATCACCCAAGAACTGCCCTCTCACAATCTGGGACCCCTCAGGGGATGTCAGAGAGCCAGTTTCAGCCTGATCCCTGCAGGCCAGGCTGAGGGATACCACCAGTGCATGAATGCACTGGGCCTCTAGTAAAGGACATAATTGAGTCGGTTGACAACATTGAAAAATACACGGTAGATTAGAAAAAGTAGAGTATTCATGTTAAATTTACTGCAGTTAATAACTGTGCTGGGATTACCTAATAGCATATACTTATTCTCAAGATATATATACTAAAATATTTAAAGATAAATGGACATAATGTATGCAACTTATTGGCAGGTAGTTTAGAAAAATCATGAAATAATGAGAATAATAAACAGGTAAAACTATGAATAGTAGGTGAATCTGGGTAAGTGGTGGATGTTCTAAGTACTATACTATTCCTACAATATTTGCATAAATTTTAAATCATTTCCAAATACAGTGTTTTTGTAAAAGCGGGGAATGGAAACTACTAAATATGAATAGAAGAAGAAAATAATGTGACCCATCACCTGGAGAAAAATCTGAAAAGCAGGCAGAGAAAAAAGACACAGCACACAGAGCGTCATACAGATAAGAATTGCACTCGACTTTCCATTTGAAACACTGCAAGCCATAAGCAAACGGAACAACTTTCAAGCACTGAAAGAAAAATGTGTAAAAACATATTTCAACAGTGAAGGTAAAAGAAAGCCTTTTTCAGATAAACAAAGATAAGAGAATCTGTCAGCCATCAGATTGCGTGGGAGAAATGCTGAAATAGTTCTTCAGGTGGCAGAAACTGATCCAGATGAAATCTGGATTTACATCAGGGAGCAAAGAGCATCACAAATGGGGAAAAAAATGAA
Source organism: Cnephaeus nilssonii (assembly GCF_951640355.1). Lineage (NCBI taxonomy): Eukaryota > Metazoa > Chordata > Mammalia > Chiroptera > Vespertilionidae > Cnephaeus > Cnephaeus nilssonii. The sequence continues at coordinate 60,390,769 of NC_137082.1, forward strand.
TAAATACCAAAGACATTTTCATTGAAAACATCTCTTTAAAAAGTAAAATCTCCCTGAGTTAGGTGGGCAGCAGGTGCACAGGAGAAAGAGATGGTCACACAGGCTGAGGAGGCAGTGAGGAGCTCCTGGGCAGTTGTATGGCTCCAGGGAACCCTGCCCCTGTTCTGCACATTCTTTCCTCCCCACGTCCCCCAATCGGCCCCATCCCTGTGCAGGTGTCATCAGGAGCTTTCTCCTCTGACCTTTACCTCCCCCGGCCTGTAATCACCCACCCCGGCCCACCTGTGAGTCCTCTCCTCTCAGGTCCTCTCCCCTGGTGTCCACCCTGCTCCATTTCCTTTTATAGCCCTCCTCCAAGAGCCACTAATTTTACAAACATGTTCTTCATCCAACAATTTAAATAATAGGCCCAGATTCTAACTATATACTTTTCTATGATTCCCGAGGTTGATGGAAGTTTTCCCGTAGAGTAAATTTCATTTATATTACATCCTTTTGTACCAGGATTTCATGAATTTCATTTAAGGTTATCCTAGACCAGAGCTTCTAACTTGGGTAACTTGAACGTGTACCCCAATCACCTGAGTTAATTATTGATTCTGACTCCAGAGGTCTGAGAGGGGCCTGCGATTCTGCATTTCTAAAAAGGCTCCCAGGAGACACCCATGCTGCTGGTCCTCAGATGGTATTTTAGTAGCAACGTCTTAGACTCTTTTCATTCTCCCCGCCCCCCTCGGTTTTGATAATCAGTACAAATCAACTGGCCTTGATAAGCAATTACATGCTTACCCAAAATAACTAGTTTTATTAAAATACATGTGCTTATGTACAATTGCAACATGCCTGTGGTATGTTCTCTTTGCTCAAAGGGCCATATGGGGGTCTTCTTTCTCTTTGGGAAAACTATTTTGTAGCTCTTTTAAAGAACCTTCCAAAGGTTTGCTTCAATGTGTTCTCAGGTGTGTGCCACCATCCCCCCACGTGACCATCTCTGTGGTGGATCTGGTATGTGAAGGATGGAAGGCTCATGAAACTAGGGAAGGAAAACATCTTCTCTTGATTGGAAAGGAAAGACATGAGGGCCCAAGACATGCACAGCTGCATTTTACGCTCCTCTCTTTGCAAGGCAAAGAAACTGGCTTCTCTGGGACAAGAACGGGAGAACGCAGAGAAAAGAATCAGGTCTAAGGTAAACTATGGATTTGGGGTGATTATGATGTCAGTGTGGGTTCACCCATTGTAACAAAATGCACCACTCCTGGTGGGAGGTGCTGATTATGGGGGAGAATGTGCATGTGTGAGGGCAGGCCATATATGGGAAATCTCTACACCTTACGATTTTGCTGTAACCTAAAACTGCTCTGCAAGTAATGAAGTCTTAAATAGGAACACTAAGGAAAAACGGAAACTTCTCCCTAACCAACTACAAATAAAAGGTCAATTTCTGAAAGCTAGAGAGCTATGTACAAGGCCAAGGGCTATACACAGCTACACAAAAGGCAGAATTAAAGGTTTCTTTTAAAAACAGAACAGAAAAAAGCCAAGTTAAACAGGTAAATGGTGCTACCACGTTTGATATTCCTTAAATATCTACATTTTTATTATTTTTGCTTCTTCAAACATTACTTATTTAAAAAAGGAAAATACCTTTACACTGAAAAATCCTGGCAGACACCACCATATTCAAGTGACCTTGGCTAACATGCCCAGGAAGAGGATAGTGACAAAACAGGGGACACTGAGGGTACACCACCTCCATATCTACCTGCCCCAAATGCATAACCTCCACCTAATCATGAGAAAACAGCTCAGCCCACTGGAGGGACATTCCACAGAATGCCCAGCGCTCTTCAAAAGTGCCATCATCACAAGACAAGGAGAGAATAGATGCTGTCACAGGTTAAAGGAGATAAGAGCACTGCGTGCAGTGTGGGGTCCTGGGTCTGAACGGAGAAAGGACAGGCATAGAAAACTGATGGAATCTGCGTGCAGCCTGCAGTTTGGTTGATGGGACTGTGCCAGTGTTAATTTCTTAGTTTTGACAGCTACTAGGTGATTCAAGATGTGAGTGTTAGGGCAAGTAGGGTGACGATTATAAAGAACTCTAATTTTGTAAACCCTTTTGTAAATCTAAAATTATTTCCCAAAATTTCAAACTATAAAAATTACCATTTATGGTGATTCGAGCTTTAAGGGCAGTTGCTGTTTGGCATTTCCACTTAAACGTGAGTGTACATTTTTGTAAATACATACGAATGCAAGCACGTGCAAATACTCTTCAGCCTACCTGCAACTGGAGCCCTAGGTGGCAGGACCACGACCTGCCGACCACCCCAAGTGCTGCAAAAAGCCTCTGCAAGGCTGGCCTTGCACACCCCACTGGCAAAGGGAGAGACGTTTCAAAGCAACAACCTCATCAAGCTGTGGGAAGCTGTGCGCCTGAGGAACAGCCCAGAGGACTGAGCCTGTGTGCAAACCATCATTTCACACAGTTCTATAGACACTCTACTTAGAGAACAAAGAAATGAACACAGAACAGAATGAATGCTGCACTTACAGAAAAAAGAACAATTAGGCTCTGGAGAGAAAAAGCCATCCTTGGCATCTTGCCAGGATCCTCTCGAGGGTTCTGATCATTTTCCCTAGCCCTGTGACTCAATCAGTCTCTTTTGGAAAGAGTGTGAACATATCCCTGTAGGATGAATGGGATTCAGCTAATTAACATATGCATTCACTCCATCTATGAGGAGTGAATCCATCAAAACTCAGGAGTGTGGCCTGGCTTCCAGGCATAAGAGCCTAAAAGAATTCCTGATTGAAGTTAAAAACCAAGTCTTGCCCTGTATCTGCCCCAAAGCTCATTCTCAAGATTAATTACATATTTGCTAAGTCCTGTTTCAGCTCATATTGCATGAAAGATTTGTTTAAAGAGCTGATCCAAGCTAACAACTATAAAGCATTACATATTGTACAAACGAGTGTGATTATTAGTTTTATTATCCTTCTCATGATATATTATGTAATATAATTTTTTTTAAAAATCCTCACATTTGCATTGAATCATCTGATCCTTTTTATTTAATCAGTGGACAATGCTTTCTACCTTTATATGGCTTCTTATGGTTTTATAGTCTTGCAAAGTAAATAATTACTTTTCATTATTCTAATAAAAACTTACAATGAAGTTATATACCCCTTTTTCACTATCACCAAAGTAACATATTTTTCAAAAAAGAGGGGGAAAGCAGGAAATATTTTATGACATGAACTTAAATCTGCAAATTTCCTTTGGGGTTTCAAGGGGAGAAATATTCTCCTGTGGAAGAATCACATTTTTAAAAAATCACTTCTGCACAGCAGATGACTATGGGGTGGGTAGGAGGGGGGAGTTCAAGGTTTTGGTAAGACTCACCAAGCAAATGCCTTGAATATCACACTCAGCTGCATGGCCGTGGCATTCACAGGGCTGACAAATTCCTCCAAAGAGTATTCCATCCACACGGTAATAGCCAGAGAGGCAGGACTGCAAAGGAAGGACAGGCTGCTGAACCATCGTCCCAGTCTATTAGAAACATACACTGCTCAGTGTTCCACGGAGAGAGAATCTTATTTCTTTTCCTTTTTCTTATTTTCCCCAAACATCTTTATCAAGGCATCATTCATGTGCCTTTATAAAATGGACCCATTTTAAGAGTACAATTCAAAGACTTTTAGTAAATGTACCAAGTTGTGTAACCATCACTGTATTCCAGATCCTTATTTCTTTTTAAAAGTAGAAACAAATGGACAAAAGCTTACTGAGTCAGCATACAGCTGTGTGGTATTCCCCCCCCCCCCCAATATTGTTAGAAATCATGTCATAACACACAGACCTTTAGTAGTGTTTCAATCGGGAGAATTTTTTCCCTCAACTTTATTTCTTTTTCTCTTGCTTCAAATTCATTAAATGTTGCTACCAAAGTGTTCAAATGCAGGTCTGAGTCAAACTACATCAGTTTACCTGAGCAAGCATTACAGGTGTGCTTTTGGGTCTGAGTGCCGAGTAGACAATGAGGGCATTCAAGGATGCCTCTCCCTGCCCATGAGGAGCAGAGAACCACTCCAAACACAGAAATTCACTTAGTCCTTGTGACAACTCTGAGAAATATCACCTCTATTTTATAGACATGGAATCTGAAACACGGGGCAGTTAGATAATGTGCCCATTGTGCCAGTGAAATGACTCAAAGCCAGGTGTGCATACCTCCAGGACACGCGTCCACCACCTGCCCAGGGCTACAGCAGCCAGGAAGTACATTTACAATGTAGACTGGGGGATAATCTGTTTGGAGGCCAGCACATGTGCAGGGGGGTCACGGTAGAAGGGGTACAGATTTGTTTTTTATTATAAGAATGCTTAAAGAGTCTTTTCATTCTATAGGTAATATATAAATGCATTCATTCACACTGACCGTGGGAAAGTTCCCTGACACTTCTCACAGCCATGCTCCCCTTGTCTGCAGATGGGCACTGAGCAGATAGCCGCCTGGAGCCCTGTGCGGTGCCTAGATTACCAAAAATCCCATTTCTGATTCTTTAAGTCAGTCAGCTTCTGAGTAAGTAACAAGTTCTTCTGCCTAACAAAAACGTGTATTGAGCTTCTTGTTCTTACTTTAGTCACTGTCCCATGCACATCAGCAAATTTCCCTCCAAAGCCCAGTGACTTGGTTTCCAGCAGCAGCTGCTCATTGCTGCCCCCGCCCGGTGTAGCTGGCCTCAATTTCTACTTCCATGATTCTACCTGCCTGCGGGCTCTAAGCTGTCTTATTCCCATATGCCACATGCTATGAGGTGTTAGAGTTTTTTATTCATTAAGCATTATGCACTCAGGTACCAGAATCTATAAATATTTGCTGGGCCTAGAAATAAATGTTTCAGATCTAAATAAAAGTTTATTGGTTAAAAAAAACACCCTGATTCCTAGCCAGTGTGGCTCAGTTGGTTGGAGCTCTGTCCCATGCACTGAAGGGTCATGGGTTCAATCCCTGGTCAGGTCACATGACTAGGGTTGCGGATTTGATTTCCAGTTGGAGCACATATGGGAGAAAACCAATCGATGTTTCTTTCTCTCTCCCCCACTTTCATTTCCTCTCTCTCTCAAATCAATAAAAGACATATCCTCAGGTGAGGATTAAAAAAATTTTTTTAAACCCTGAAAAATATTTAACATAGAAATATTTCATTAAATATTCACACCATGAAAACTTGGGCCAACTTTATGAACTGCAAAGTTTATAATTAACAATGATACATAAAAACAATTAAGGGTTAAATGTTCTCACTTCATAAAAAAATGATTGCCAAGAAATCACAACCAATGACAAATTTCATAATCATAATAAATCATAAACAATTAGAGGCAGGATCACATGATGTTTAACAGACGGATGAAGTTCAAATTCTGATTTGACCACTTCAGTTTCTTAATCTACCTCAGTTTCTTAATCTGCAGAACAGAAAGCATAGAAGTACCTGCCTGTATGGTTGTTGCCAGGATTAAAGAAGTAACATAGAAAAAGAGCTCAGGATAGTGTCCCTCCAGAGGAACCAGATTTCTTTAAACAACGTGGCTTCCAATATCCCTATCGTCCCTCAAAGTCTGAAGTTTAAAAACGCTGGGTTTCTAAAGTTAAAAGTCAAATGTGCATCATTCCATCACTTTCTATGCACGTTTCTCCTTAAGAAAGAGGAAAAGGAAGAAGGCAGGACAGGAGTGTTACCTCGCAGGAGATCCCTGCATAGCCTTGGGGACATTCACAGTGCTCCACCTCGGTGGCCAGCGCCAGGTCTATAACGTTAGGGCTAGCTGTATCCAGAGAGACAGAATCCAACCTACATACAGAGACAGGGGTCGTTATCCCACTTATTTGCAAACAACACCTAACATGAAGACAGATTCTTTAAGACAAATCCAAACAAAATGGTGATATGACTTTTTTTTTGGTTAAGTGAAGATTTTCATAATACACTTTCTGGAGCTTTCATTATTCCTTGGAAATGCCTTCAATATTTGGCGCAAAGATGCACTGCTACTTAAAGACGGTCTATGTCACCCATTCCGAATTGAAACACTTCAGAAAAATTATTCCAGTCAGTTGTCTCATCTCTAATACAGATAAATTGTCCTTACTAATAAATGTGTAATTCTGGATTTGTTTTAGCTGCATCCAATGATTATGCTTAGCCTAGCACTGCCAGAAATTGATCTTCTCAAAGTAATAAAATGACTAAGGATAGATGCATTAGCTTAAGTAGACTATAAAATCTAAGACTGTTTACCTCAGGAGGGTAAAAATCAGATGCAGTGTGGCCCAGACAACTGTCATCTCATCAGGCATTTCTGAGAAAACCACCCTGAAAGTTTCTCACCCAGACGTCAAGTCTATCTCCTATTGGGTACATTTGTCTGACAAATAGTCTGGCATCTTCAATAAAATGATAGCAATAAAAATAACTTTAAGACAGCTGATTCTACTAGCTGTGTCCTTAAAATAACTGAGTAAAATATAGTAAGCTTAAAATATATAATGATAAATAAATACAAGAGTGAAGTACCCTCCTTTTCGATACACACCTGTAAAGAGCCATTTTTGCAGAATTGTAGTTGGCTCTGATCAAGAGATGGGTCACATTGGCCAGGACAGTCATCAGCTGATCTCGATCGATCTCCCTTTTGTTATGAAAGTCTCGGAAGTTCTCAGGCACAAGTCTAACCACATTGAGGTATTCTTCATAGGGCTGCAATGACAGGCCCTCAGCCTGGGTGCTTAAAGTGAGTCCATTTCCCTAACATTTTGAAACAAGAGGAAATATATTTATAATTCCATGTCATGATAAAAAAAAAATGAAAGCAAATTTTGTAATCAGCAACATGGCTTTTCATTTGTGCATAGGTCCTTGGGTACTGGGGTCTATAACTCTTGGTCTGGGACTATCAGTGATGTTTCACTGTATTCCTCTCAGAGAGATTTGAATAATAAATCTAAAATCTGTGTCCTTTGCTAGGATGCAGAAAAAAAAATCATGCATTTGCCCACAGTTTTCCTCAAAGCAGCCAATCTGATACCCCTAACCTTTAGCTGAAGAACAAAAGTAGAAAAAGTAAATAAATATACTTCCTACTTTTCATAAAATTGCTGTTAAATTCCCTGTTAAAAATTAAAGATTGCTGTTAACAAAATGTGTATTTGGCCTGTAGTTTCCAAGTGCTGCAGGTTGGGGCTGGAGGGACAGGGCACTAAAGGGAACGGAGAGGTGTAGACACTACAGACCAGAAGCCGAAATGGTTTCTGACCACCCTGGGAACGTTGTGCACCAGGTCGAGCTGGGGCTTTGTGTGACGGGGAAGAAGAGGGGTGAGGAGAAAGGGACAAGGGACAGAAGGGTGAGGATTGAAGACAAACATGACACTGCGTCTCCTGTCCCCATCAGGCACTGCTGCCAAATCATTCATGTGGGGGCAATGTGGCAGGAGGGGATGGGGCCTTAAAGGGCCTATAAGGTAGTTCCATGTCAGAACAAAACTCATCTCCCTTTAAAATGTGACAAGGCGGTCAGCTGTAGAGATCAAGGGAGGAGTGACAGGTGCTGCCCTGAGGCAATTCCAGAAATAGGCCCAAAGACAGAATTCTCACACTCAGTCCCCTGGTATCCAGAGGAGGCAAATCACTGCTACACTGCCACCTGGCCATGAGCTCCTTGCTACTGTGGCCTCGCTTAGCCACTTTGTGTCACACATCTGTCCTCCCACCAAGCTCCTCAGCTCTGTAGCAAAGCAATGTAAAAGCAATTACCTTAATGATGACATCAGCATGAGACATGAGGGCGCTGTCCACTGTCTCCACTGGAATATCATAAGACACCGTGTACTTCAGGAATCCACCGAATGCAGTCAGCTGGAATGTTTAGGTGAGAGTGAACACCAAGGCGTGGGAGGTGCATGACCGTAGCCCCTCAGCTAGGGGAAGTGGTTGTTAGGAGCCATCTGGAAACAACCAAGCTTTAAGGTTGAGCGGCCGTGATATGTGATGTGAGGAAGTTCACATTAAAGGCAGTGAAAAGAAAGCACCACACACGAATGTTTTGTTTAATGGACATTACCAAAATGCAGTACATTTTTAAATGCATCAAAGAAAAATGTACTCCTTTTTAGAGGTCCCAAGGTAAATACTATAAATGTCTGCTAATCATATAATAGGCTTATCTCACTTAAATACTCTAGGGTGGAGAGTTTGATCCACAGCTATAATCTCAAAATTTTTATCTCATTGCCCTGTCTGTAGAATAATAAGAAACCTGTTTGATCGGCTAAAGAAAGAACTAGAGGATTTTCTTCCTGACCAGATATCCTTTGATGTAAAATAGAGATTTTATTTTTGCCAGGTATGTTATAACAATGTAATGTTCAGAATCCAACATTTATACCATAAAATTGGAGAGGTGATCTGAAGAGACAAAGAACAAACCAAGAAAACCCCACAAAAACAAAAAACTACTGACCTTTGATGATATACTCATACTATAAATAGAAAACATCTTCTATGGTTATAATTTGATGGGAAAATAATCACTTTCAAAAATAAACACTATATAAACATATATAAAACAATCTATAAAATAAAAATATAGTCATCGAGTTAACTAGAGATTTCCCAAGCTACATGACCTACACTGCTATGCAAACGTAGCATTACATTAAAACACACCAAACTCATGGGAAAGGGGAGCAAAGCACTACAGTTACTGAGAGAGATTCCACGGGATACATCTTCAGATTAATCAGAATCTGCAGGACAGTGTTATAATTGGGGGAAATGGGACAAAGTCACTGAAGGGAAAGGTTAAATCATATTGACCAACTTTCCACTTTGTAGAATCCCCTTTAGTATTTTCTTAAAATGGAAAGGGTTCTGCCTGCTCTTAAATGTGAGCAACCTGAACTTTATGTGAGCTACCATCACCATGATCATGAAACCAGGGGACATAGCCATAGCCCCTATGCACAGCCTTTCCAAGAGTCTTCTATACATCAGACTAAAATAAGCACATAACTGACTAACAAACGGGAATGTGACTGCACTTCATGGAGGCCCAGGTGACCCAGGGACCCAGAGGACAGCGGGTCTGTCTTGGGAGAAGGGACAAGACTTCACACAACAGACTGTCTATCAGGCCAGGAAGAACCAAGTTCCCATTTCATGATGTAACAAAAAGCCAAACAAGGATAAAAAAGACCCCGTGAGTCAGGTGTAGGTAAACGCTGTATAATTTTCTGTCAAACACTCAAGTGACCAATAAGTCAACTTAAAATGCCAATACAAGTTCTTTCTTAATGTGCTCTGAGACCTTTGTCTAAGACGCTACCATTAGAAGTACCTTATTTCCGAGGTAGGCCTGCGGGGCCGCCCAGTAATACTTGGAAGTCAGCCGCTGCATGACCGCCGAGTTGTTGATGCTGATTTGATGACGCCCGCCCAAGGCGTCCTGCTGAGATGGGATCTTACGTGGACTGATCAAGTCGGTGATAAGCCACCCGGACATATCTTTCACCTTAAAAAAAGAATCCAAGAATTTTAGAATTTGAAGTAGAAGTCGCTTTAGATTTAGCCCAGGCTACAGCTAGTATGTCCACAATGAAGAGAGCCGGAATGCGTAAGTAGGGATTCAGTTTAACACCCGGGCCCATAGAAGTTCAGGACCTGTGACCCTTTTACTTGCCAAAGAGCCAGAAAACCTGAGTAGGGGCCACACGTCCCCCAAATCCAGATCAAGTGCAAGAAATATGTGAGCAAAATTGTGAAGATCACATATATATTTTTTAGATTAAAAAATAGCAAAAGAACTACCCTAACCAGTTTGGCTCAGTGGATAGAGCGTCCGCCTGCGGACTGAAGGGTCCCAGGTTCAATTCTGGTCAAGGGTATGTACCCTGGTTGCGGGCACATCCCCAGTAGTAGTGGGTGTGCAGGAGGCAGCTGATCGATGTCTCTATCATCGATGTTTCTAACTCTCTATCCCTCTCCCTTCCTCTCTGTAAAAATCAATAAAATATATTTTTAAAAAATAGCAAAAAACTGAATAAATGCATTAAATAAATTGTCTTTGCTAACCATGACTTCTCCTTTGCTGTTGCCCCCTGCTTTTTAGCCAAATGCCGAAAAGTGTATAAAAATAGCCTTCAGATCCCAACCTCCCAACTTGTCACCTACATAGAGATGACAAGTGATCACACATAGGAACTCACTTCCATTCTCAGGTATTGCTAGAAGTTTCTCCTCCCTCCCCCCAACTGCCCCATTCCTCACCATCCTGATGGAAGGTAAGGGAAGGAGGGAAAGGAGATTCAGTGAATAGCATCCCCACCCCCACCTAATGCTGAGTACAGGTCTCCTGAGATGGGCATGGGGAGGAGAGGTGGTTTTAAGTCCTCCCCTGCAGCTCCTCCCTAACATCCCGCCATCACACTGTTCCCTGCTAGTCACAAGTTGGTATTCCCCCTTGAACTCATCCTTCCAGAACTCGTTCCCAAAACAAGTAGGGATCCCTTGCCTATCTTCATCAACCCTGTGACACCTGCTGCTGTTCCCACCCTCTCCAGCTTCTTAGAGGTGGAAAATTCTGCAGGTCCCCATGTTCTGTGCTTCCTGGACTGAGACCAGTGTGGGCAGGGGAGGGCGGGGGCATAGGTGAGATCCGATCTCACAACTGGATGCATTTACCCACAGAACAAATTTAAACACAATGCATTCTACAATAACTTAATATCCTATAGTTTTGAATAGGAACATGTATGTGGGGACAAACACATAACCTAGGAAGACACTCTAGCAACCCTTTAGTAGTAGGCTGTCTTTGATTCACGCCCATTGTCATTCCATATGAAGGAGAGAGGCATTACAGGAAAAAATCAGCCCTGTGGCTTCATAACACAACTCCTAGAAAGCTCATTTGAAGGACACTTTTTTTTTATCCTCATCCGATTATATATATGTTTATTTGTTTCAGAGAGAGAAAAACATCAACTGATTCCTCCCATATGCACCCCGCCTGGGGATGGAACTCGCAACCTAGGTATGTGCTCTGACAGGAAATAGAACTGCAATCTTTTTGGTGCATGGGACAATGCTCCTAGTCGCTCGGGCAGGGCAGAGGGGTACACTTATTAAGTCCCACTTCCTGGACGGTGCCCGCACCTGACTGATGGGCCAGGAAAGACTGCCGCAGACGTCGGAAACGCCAAAGCAGAAACACTCAGAGCAGCCCTGGGGGTTTCTTTCCTTCAAGTTATAAAATCCTGGCTTGCAGCGATCACAATTTTTCCCTTCAACATTTTCCTGCAAGTTAGAGTAAAAGATTAGCTTTTGAAACCAGTAGGTGGACAGAATAAAAATCACATTAACATAATATTAAAAAGAGGTGTTTGGTGATTCAGAAAAAATGTAAATAAAAACATGCTTACAGTAATGTGAAGCCTGATGATGTCAATATTTCCAGAACAGATATTTTGAAATACCTGTCATTTGATTTTGTAGTCAAGAATGAGGCTGAGACTCTAAGAGCAAGGTGTCCCAAAAACTGTATACACACACTTTGAATAAATTATAAAGGCAGTGTTTATTAAAGTACATTTCATTTTCAAAATTGAGATATCAGTTGTTAAGGTGTGTATACATTTTTTGGATATCCTGTAGACAAGTGACACTTTTGTATTATTTTATTTTAAATCTTCTAGCTTTGCTGATCTTTCAAATATTTTAATATTATTTGGCTATGTGACTGTTTGTCTTATTTACAAATGCTCAAGATTATTTCAGTCATATGTCACATGTGCCTAAGACTCAGCTTACATGGAAATAAGCACATAAATTATAATTGAAAGTCCTTAGAATGATAGGGAAAATGGTTACTGATATCAGATTGCCAAATAATATGCCTCCCCAGCCACCTGCCTTTAATGAATATTCTTAGAAATTTAGTGTGTTCCTGGTTCTCCTCCAAACATAAAACTGAAAAACAATGTCATATAAGAAGTGATAGTCAAGGCCTAAGAAATGCAGTGTTTGGTTTCACGGAGGAAGGAACAGAAATTTCTCTGGAAAATATACAGCCATTGCCCAGAGGCACCAAAAAAGAAACCCAGGTGCCCATCTAAGTCCAAGGACATACCCAACATACTGTGGCCAACATACCGTCGCGCTTCTCAGGAAGGTGTGAAGAAAGTGGGGAGTTCTGCCTACACCCTGCTGCTTTGCTCAGGAGCTGACCATCTGAGCCAATGGAATGTTGTCCTTTTCCTAGAAACCTCAAAGAAAACTCAGGGGCAGCTTTAACTCCACGTACCTTGCAGAGACAAGGCTCTGAGCACGGGTCCTCGTTCACGCTGCCAGCCGGACTGCAGTCACAGCGGACACAGGCTGGGTAACCCTTGTAGCCAAATTGGCAGCGATCACATTTTGCTCCTGCGTAACCTTCCTTGCATGGACATTGACCTGGCCATGTCCCTGGAAGAAAAGAGTGGCAGTGACCCAACAGGAAGGGAAAAGATGTTTAAAGCAGGGTCAGCAAACTGTATCAGCAAAAGGCCAGGGAGTAAATAGTTTAGGCTTTTTGGCCAGAGTCTGTTGTACTCAGCTCTGCCATTTTTGCTTGAAAGCAGCTATAGATAATATATACACAGATGGGCCTAGCCCTCTTCCTATAAAAGTTTATTTACAAAAACAGGCACTGTCAGATATGCTCCATGGACACAGTTTGTCAACCCCTGGTTTAAAGAAAGAAAACAGAGATGAAAGCACGGAGGCTGCTGGGAATGTAAAATGGTGCAGCAGCTTTGGAAAACCATTGGACACTTCTAAAAATGTTAAGCATAGCCCCCCCCTCCCCCCCAGCATGGCTCAGTGGTTGAGCATGAACCAGGAGGTCACAGTTCGATTCCCAGTCAGGACACATGCCCGGGTTGTGGGCTCGATCCCTAGTGGGGGACAGGGAAGTACAGGAGGCAGCCAATCAATGATTCTCTCTCATCAGTGATGTTTCTATTTCTCTCCTTCTCCCTTCCTCTCTAAAATCAATAAAAACATATTTTTAAAAAATGTCAAGCATATAGTTACCATATGCTCCAGCAATCCCACTCCTATGCATTTACCCAAGAAAAACAGAAACATACATCCACCGAAACACTGTGTGCCAATGTTTGAAGCAGCATTATTCGTAACAGCCAGAAAGTCTACTAGTAAACAACCTAAATGTTCAACTGATGAATGGATATACAAAATGTGAAATATACATACAATAGAATATCTGTCATTCAGCAATAGAAAGGATTGGAGGGCTGATTTATGTTACACCATGGATGAACCTTGAAAACATTATGCTAAGTGAAAGAAGCCAGTCCCCCCAAAAAAACACATATTGTATGGTTCTATGTATATGAAATGTTCAGAATAAGCAAATCTATAGAGAGAAAGTAGGTCAGTGGTGGCCTAGGGCCAGGAGGAAGGGTGCGGGAAATGGGTAAAGGTTTTTTTACGGGGTGATAAAAATGCACCAATATTGGATTGTGGTGATATTTGCACCCATGAATATGCTAAAAAGCATTATACATATGAAATAGGTATACTCTATTATATGGCAATTAATTATATCACAGTATAAAGTTTGAAGATTTGGAGGGTTGTTTGTTTATTTCTTAAGCACAGAGGTGGATGGTCAGGGGCAATAAGCACTCTCTTTGCTTTTAATGCCAGCTTTGAAACTTTCTGGTTCTGTACCCTCAGCCAATTTCTTAACTGCTCTGAGATTGTTTCCTTGACTGTAAATTGGGTTAAATGATTTCTATCTGTATGGCTGAAAGTTAAAATGATATATATCTATTGTAAGTGAACCCAATCAAGGGTAAATGTCATTATCATCGTCATCATCCTCTCATTAACAGGGCAGTTAGAATCAATTCGAATGTGTAATGGACCCTCCACATTGGCAGCAGGCCCCACAGTTGGCACTTCCTTTCCTGCAGGTCATTATCCACTTTACCTGCCAGTGACTGAGACTTTGATGGGGTCACAGAAATCTTTGAACAGATGCAATCTATTTGGGAGACTTAGGTATTTACATGTCCATTGGCGAGTTTTTGAAACAAAAAGAACACTGACATTTACAGAGTTAACTGGAGGATTTGCTTGCTTTGTGAGAGGAGGTGTATGCAACATTCCTGTGTCTTCCAAGAACTAAATCAAGTGATTGCTCTTTACTGTGTTCCACATAGGACTTTAAATAAGACTTATTTCTTCTTTCATCAAATGCTCAATTAACTTCTCAAATGGCATTTCATCACCTCAGCATTGCCATCTCCACACTCTATCTAAGTTCAATCATGATCCTGAATTGGCTTTATTCCTGTGGCCCTTAACCTTTAACCCTGCCTGGCATTGTACTACAAATGCACGTGTTTGTATAGAGTTTGCCTGTGAGCAGGAACCTTGATCATCTTGTTCAAATATGTGTTCCTAGGTCCTAGAAAACTGCCTGACCCACATTAGGTACTTGATAAATATTTGGTGAACAAAAGAATCAATAGGAAATCATATCACCAAATTACTACACAATAGTAATAGTTCTTTTAGGGGCAGAAACAAAATATTGGAAACTAATTATAATTATAATAAATATTAATCATGCTCTGTTAACCATGATGGTTCTGTTCTGATTAGAGAAAGCACATTCTAACCTCACTGAGAGTTGTACTCCCTGGGACATGGGAGCTAACATCGGAATGCAGTCCATCCTCCTTCCGAGAACTGCCTATCAGTATGGAAAGATTTACAACCTCATGGCCGAAACAATTTAGTCCAGGAGGCACCTGCTCTTTACAACCCCCTGCCCCTATTACCGGTAATCTGGTCCCAGGGTGCCTAGAGGCACCCACCCTCCTGCAACTGCAACTTTCCCCTCCCCCGAGCCCGCATGACTTGTGCCTACTTTCCCATGCCTGTAATTCCTACTTCCCCACATAATCTTTGTCCTTCTGTCCAATATAAGCAGCTGGCTTATGGTGGGGTGCAGAGCAGATTTTTGTGGATGACCTGCTGCTCTCCCATAATGCCAGCATTATTGGAATAAATGCTCATATATGATTCAACCCTGACTCTGCTTAATTGGCTGAAGTAGTGATAGGCAGCCTGAACCCTTTTGTTGTCCGGTTACAGTTTCACTATGTATAAATCTTCCACATACACACACACAAAAAAAAAAAAAAAAAAAAAAAGAAAGAAAGAAAGAAAGAAAGAAAAAAGAAATCAATTAAAAGCACAATTTACCTCTGTGTAAGTCGGAATGGAGGTCATCCTTAATACAGACAGAACTGAGGGACCCCAAAGGGTCACAGTCACAGGGATGGCAAGGGTTGTCCTCATACGGAGACACCTGAAAGGCAGGGGTTGTCCTGGATTATTTTACTACAAATAATAGCAATAATATCAATAATAATATCAATGACAAAGCATCAATTTTTTATCCAGGATGTAACTAACACAATAATTTGTGCATCCAAGAGGTGCAGGTCTCAGGAAGATAAGGTGAACTTAAGCTAGAAAGCCCAATCAGCTTTCTGATGGTGACAGCAGCTAGATTCATTAGCTCAGTGCCATCCTTTCCCTTCGTCACTACAACCCACTGCCCTCCCCTGCCTCCTGCTGACTCTCAGAGCCATAGATAAGCATCACTTACATGTGCATCTGGTCACCTATGACCAGACCACCACAGTGATTCATGAGACAACTACATACCAAGTCAATTGAGGATCAACTTCCTATGGGCAAGATACAGCTGCTTTAGTTACTGGCTGACTCTTTGCATTGACAGTGTTATAAAACTCTGAGATTACACAGCCAAGGAGTCCTCAAATTCAAGTTGAAGAACAATAAGTGGACATCCTAATCTGAGCAAATAAACAAGACTGATAGAGTAGGAAATCTATATCTGGAAAACACTACTAGCATAATAAGAATATTAAAGAAATATTACAAAAGAAAATGAGCCTTCAAGATTGACATTAACACTTGGCGAAGTCTCCTTTCCACTTTAAGAAGACAATGAAGCTCAGCTACGGAAAAAAAGAAAATTCTTACCTTGTGTGGTCTATAATATCCATCGATACAGGTTTCACAATTGATTCCCATGGTATTCTGCAGGCAATTTATGCAAACCCCTCCTCCTTTGTATTGTCCAGCAGTATTCAAACTTTTCTTCTGATTTGCAACACTTTCATCATAGTAGCAGTCTTTTGCTTTATTGTGGCAATTACATTCTAGAAGAATATTTTAGCATTTCAATTTATATATATATATATATTCCTATATATGGAAAACCTATGTAAGTTTCTATGACTATAAATTAACTGAAAATTATAGAATCAATAATTTTGATAGCATGTGGGCAATCTTATGCATGGCATTTGGAAATAGCTACCATAATTATAAATGTGCACTGTCGTTTGACCATCAAACTATCTCCTGGGATTATATTTTGCAGAAGTCCTTGCACATTTCTCAATGACATAGACGGGGTAACCACTGCACCATGGTTTATGTTAACAAAAGACTGGTAATGATCAAAACACCCATGATAGCTGTTTTAATTATGTCACATCCATATATAATGGAATTCAGTGCTACTGTTTTTAAAAACAGATGAAAAAAATAAAATAAATTTTTAAAAATTAAATTAAAAAATACCTAGCATTTCATATTGCAAACATGGAAAGATTTTAATTCAAGATCTATTGTAAAGTATAAAAGTAATGCATTGAATGGCACTCATAGTATCTCAGGTTCTGTGTATAATCTGTGTGAGGTGCAAGAATATATCAATATATGCTTTATTTGCATAAAACTTTCAGGAATAACATACTAGGAAATAATAAAAAGTGGAAAGGATGGTGCTATAAAGTAATGTTTTTACTATATACTTTTATATATTGTTAGGTGTTGGAATCTTATGACTATATTGCCTATTTAAAAATTAATCCAAATTAATAAAGGATACGCTCATCTATGGGAAGGAGAATCTTAGATAAAATAACAAATCCATAAACATAAATTCAGGTTTCATAAATAGTCTAAATTTTATTAAAGTAACCTGCAGATTTGGGAACTACTTAATTACCTAAAAGGAAATTATTTATTCATTACAAATATTGTTAAGTCACCATAAACTTAAGCATACTAAGAAGGGAAAAATGTTTACATTTTTCCAGTTCACAGAGGACTTACGTTCACACATGTTACCAGAAGAAATGGTCCCAGGCCTCCAGGGCTGCTGGTGGTACCCAGGACAACAGCTGCTGCAGCTCTCCCCACAGGTGTTATGCTCACATTGACACCGTAGTTTCTAGACAACAGGGATACAAAATGGCTCCTGAAAACTTACCTGTATATTTTTCTTAAATTTATTTTAAAAGAAGTGTCTCACAGTCAAATACATAGCAAGACATTAGAATTGAGGATAGATGACTATACCAAAGCAAACTTTATATTTAAGAGCAAAATATACATACATGAGTGGGTTACAAAGAGAAAGTGAAGAGGAATAAAGCAAAAACTAAAATATGGGTTAATTAACAAAATTTTTTCAAAAAAGAGACATTGATTTTAAGGATTTGAATTCTCCTATTAATAAGTTTCTTGAGATTCATCTACATATTTTCAGCATCGGTAAGAGAATAATCCTATTTAAGAATTTAATTAACACAAAGATTGGAAAAGAAATCAGAAGTAACTTCATGCAAGTTTAAAATAAGAAGAGAGATGTCATCTTATTCACTGAGTATTGGCTAAAATAGATCAACTTTATCTTGATTTTAGACCACAAAAATGGAAGAGGGAGAATATGGGAGGAGGGGAATCCTTCTTTTAAAAGAATGTAAACATAATTTATAACTGCACATGCTTTTCGCTCGCCTCTTTCAGAAAGAAGAGCTTCAAATATCATAAGGTCACTGAATGGTACAGTTTTAAATGATTAAAATGGTAAATTCTATGTTATGTATATTTTACGACAAAGTAGTAAGTATTTAATTAGAAATATATTTTCCAAAGAAAGCAAAATAAAATTGTTGAAAAAATTTGAAAGTTTATGGTGACCTAACAACAACCACAAAAAAATGAAACCAATTAAAGGATCAGAAAATCCTTTGATACCTTCAACATTTGCCTTGAATAGAAAAACACAATGCAAACATTGTAGCTGCAACTTCTATTTTGATGTTTTAGCAAAATGAAATACTGGAACTCACCTTTGTAGTTTCATCCCATGGGCAGCTACTGGCATGGCCATAACAAATACACATTCCTCCTACAGAGATGTCTTTTATTGAATAGTAATACTAAGGAAAAAAAGTTACAAACAAAAATTAAAACCTCATTAATTGCACTGAAAAGTAAAAGGTGGCACTCCAACAAATATCCCAGTTGTTATTGATAATCTGAAGATAATTAGACATGTATTTTAAAACACATCATGCACAAAGAATTTTTGTGTGCATTAAAATATATAATGTTCAATTAATTCATCAACAGAAACCCAAGAAGTTTAAAAGAATTTCTCAACTTGGTTGAATCTTAAACCAAGGCAGTCATTCAAAAGTCACACTACTGCCCTGGCTGGTTTGGCTCAGTGAATAGAGCATTGGCCTGCAGACTGAAGGGTCTCGGGTTAGATTCTGGTCAAGGGCCCATGCGTGGGTTGCGGGGCTCAAAACCCAGTAGAGGGTGTGTGGGAGGCAGCTGATCAATGATTCTCATCACTGATGTTTCTATCTCTCTCATCCTCCCCCTTCCTCTCTGAAATCAATAAAAATATATTTAAAAAAACACACACAAAAAAAAAAACACACTACTGAAAACCCTAAAAAATATTGTTAAATCAAATATATCACTATATAAAAAGTATATCTCATGACCAAGTAGGATTTATCCCATAAACGCAGTTAATTTAATATACAAAAATCAATAAGTGCAAACCACCTAGTTTAAAGGTGGAATTTTAACAAAGCATATATAATGATCTTTGATAAAATAAGGAAAAGGCCAACCTAGGAGGAAAAGGCCAACCAAAAAGAGTATATTTCTTTTAAACAAGATAAACTTCACAATGGTCAGGAGCTCTACCATGGACTTACTCGTCTTGTAACAATAGGATCGAGGTCCCTCAGGTCGCGGTGGCTGAGGGTCATCAGATCTGCGTTGAGGGTTCGAATGCGTTGTAAGCGAAGACGGATGTATCGTGCAGAAGTAAATTCCAACAACTTGGGGGAAAGATCATCAGCGCTGGGTCTCCCATTGATTAGTGATGTATGAATCTAAAGGCATCAAAGTAAACAAATACCAGTTTTACGCATGCAAAAATATAGTCCTGGCTGTTTAATTTCAGGCCAAACTCTTTACAGATACTATCGAAAATCAACCAAACAACTAGATTTTTGCAGAAATCTAGCATTTGTTAACTACTTGTGAACATCATGAGCACAATAAGGTTTCAATTAATTTGAAGTTATCTAGTCCAGGTCTCAGAGATTGTTGGAAATCTTTTATCAGGGGCACCTCCCCAGTGTGCTGAGGGTATGGTAACATGTATCAGGAGACTATGACTTCTCAGAAACAAATTCTAGATGCCATGCATAGACCTGGGAGAGTGAGAGAAAGTGCCAGGAAGCTTTGTAATCTCTACTCTCTTAAAGAATCTCTGGTCTGCAATGCAGGGCCTGCTGCAGGGTTCCTGCTGTGCAGAGCACTTAGGAGAGCTTTTGCAGCTTTATCTCACCAAGGCAGGTGCTAGGAAAGAGTGGCTTGTTTGGGTTACACTCTGACTTTAACAAAGTGTGTGCAGTCCAGGTGTGCTGAGCACTGAGCTGAAATACCTCACCAGCCATCTCCAGTCCTCAACACCACCGAAGAAAAAGAGAACTTGATGGACAAAATGGAGAACTATATCTTTGAGAGGCATTTTAGCTCTCTCTGTAATATTTCACCAAATGTTCTTGCCCTGGTAATATGGGCAAGATGCTCTGAGAAGCATCTGATGTAATTATTAAGTCAGAGCAACAACTGAGAAATCTCTTTGCAGGGAAGATAGCAATGAGGTGAAATGTACTGCTTATGAAATTAATCGTCAGTCAACACTAGTCAATGATACGTTAAGCACAGCTAGACAGTTACAGTAAAGTTCTTTGTAATCTTTACTAAGAGAGATTCATTTTGAGTGTTTCATGTTAGCTCTTGTGATGGCTATGTTACCATTTGAGGTGGAGGTGGGGGCATCCTGGTGTGAAACAAACATGACCACAGTGGGCACAGTACCTCTCCATGCTCCAGTGGCACCAGCCTAGAATAATACGAGGTGCAGATCACTTCATCATCCGCCCTGTATGTGGGCGGCCCCCGTCTTGGGGTTATATTGTAACGAGTCAAACACTCCGTGTCACTAACTGCATAGTACTGCCAAGGACTGAACTTGGTGCCATCCAGAGAACGCTCCAAAATCCAGTTTCCAGGTCGAGGGGCATTAGCAGCTTTGATGATGATATAGGCAACCTGAAAGACCTGGAAGAAAGACACTGAAAAATCTCAGTTAAGGATCAGTGGCTCAAAAACCAAAGTTCTCTCGAGAGAACTGTTAAGCGATGATTGACAACATTTCTAATGCTTAGGACAGTGGTTCTTAACCTTTCTAATGCCACGACCCTTTAATACAGTTCTTCATGTTGTGGTGACCCCCAACCATAAAATTATTTTCGTTGCTACTTCATAACTATAATTTTGCTACTGTTATAAATTGTAATGTAAATATCTGTGTTTTCCAATGGTCTTAGGCTCTACAGCAGCGGTTCTCAACCTGTGGGTCACGACCCACAGGTTGAGAACCGCTAGCAGGGTTGAGAACCGCTAGCAGGGTTGAGAACCGCTAGCAGGGTTGCCTAAGACCATCGGAAAACACAGATATTTACATTATGATTCATAACAGTAGCAAAATTATAGTTATGAAGTAGCAACAAAAATAATTTTATGGTTGGGGGTCACCACAACATGAAGAACTGTATTAAAGGTTTGCGGCATTAGAAAGGTTGAGAACCACTGGCTTAGGAGAATAGCCGCTTATGAGTGAGTATTAGTCAGAAATGTGACTTATGAATATTCTCCTGTAAACTCAAAAAATACAAATAAATTTGTATTATTATTAATAGTGTTAATAATAATAGTGCTTGCATTCTTGTTCCCAATATCTTTCTCCATCTGCATTCTGAAGGATAAAAGTTGTATTATATTACATTAATAGTAGTGTTAAATATATTTTTCATAGTTATTTGGGGATAACACATCTGAATATGAGAAAAAAGAAGTCAGTTCACTACAGATGTGTCTATTAGAATGGCTAACCTTGAAAATACACAATACCAAATACTGGCAAGGACGTGAAGCAACAGGAATTCCCATTCATTGCTGGTGGGAATGCAAAATGGTACGGCCACTTCGGAAAACAATTTGGTAGTTTCTTACAAGGCTAAACATACTCTTACCATACAACCCAGGAGTTGCACTCCTTGGTATTTACCCAAATGAATCACAAACTTCCATAAGTGAACAAATAAAGTGTGATACAGTCAAACAATGAAATATTCAGAGATAAAAAGAAATGAGATCTCATACAACAAAAGGATGTATATTGCTGAGTGCAACTAGCCAATCTGAAAAGGCTACATACTGTATAATCCCAACCACATGACATTCTGGAAAAGGTAAAACTAAAGAGACAGTAAAAAGATCAGTGATTGCCAAGGGTTAGTGGGGAGAAGGACATGAATTCAGAGAGCACAGGGCAGTGAAACAGTATACTGAAATGATAGACACATGTCACTATCTACTTGTCAAAACCCCTAGAACAGTGATGGCGAACCTATGACACGAGTGTCAGCACTGACACGCGTAGCCATTTCTGATGACACGCGGCCGCATGCCAAGGATGAAACATTTGCTGCTCCTGAGGATGAAACGTTTGCGAAATAATGTTTTTTCCTCAAAGTGACACACTACCCGAGTTATGCTCAGTTTTTTTGGCGAAGTTTGACACACCAAGCTCAAAAGGTTGCCCATCACTGCCCTAGAATGTAGAACACGTGTAAATTCTGGACTTAGCTGATAATGATATAATAACAGGGGCTCATCAATTGGACCAATATTCCACACTAATAGAAAATGTGAATGGGGGAACAGACGGAGAGGAGTGAGGGGGAATATGGGAACCCTGTACTTCATGCTCATTTTACTGTAAACCTAAAAGTACTAAGAAGTAGTAAGGCCTATTAATTTAAAAAATTTTAAAAATTAGAGAGAAGAGTAACAAACAGAGAAAAGGGGATTTAGATGACAACTTAATAGCCTGAGGAACCTAGCTAGCCAAATCTTGGATTTGGAAGGGACCCTTACATATATCTAGCCATAATTCACAACCAGGCCCTGTTGGAGCACTTGCCGTGTCAGGAAATTCACTTGTTCCTAAGATGGTTCTTTTGTTTTATGAAAACTTCCAGTTAGAGGATCTGTCCTTGCATTGATTCAGGATGCCCCATAAATTCTATGCGCTGGTGCTAAAGAAAAGATGCTGATTCCACTTTCATGCAATTGTCCTTCAAACATTTGAATATAACTATCATATATCACCTCTATAATGCAAAGTTTTCAGCATCAACATTCGATTTCCTCGTTTAATAAGACTCCATTGCCTAGTCATAATGCTGTGGACACCATCTTATTTTGAAACAGGGTTCTGTATAATGAATTGAATACAAAACTGCAAATTCTCTGAATTGGGAAGAACATGGTGATAATATTATATCCCTTGTTTTAGTAACTCAGCCTTAGCAAGCATTTTTTGTGATAGTAAACTTGCATTAGTAACTCAAATTTGGTTTTCATATTGATGCCCAAACTCACTGAAGGGAGAACTCCCTCATCTTTAGTCATCCCTGTCCAATGGCTTTGTCAATATCTATACTAATAATAGCCTAGGTCAGTGGTCAGCAAACTCATTAGTCAACAGAGCCAAATATCAACAGTACAACGACTGAAATTTCTTTTGAGAGCCGAAAACTGACTTCTGCGCATGGGCCACAAAGTTTCAATCGCACTGTACGTGCGTGCCTGCACGTGGTATTTTGTGGAAGAGCCACACTCAAGGGGCCAAAGAGCCGCATGTGGCTCACGAGCCTCAGTTTGCTGACCACTGACCTAGGTGGTCGTCACGCCCTCACACTGTGCCGTCACAATCCATCACCAGAGTGGGCGGGGCTTGACACTGCATGCGTGGTGCGAGGTCCTGCGGCCTGACGCGTGCTGCGGGGGCGGGTCCCAGCAGCTGCTCCATGTGGCTTCCGCCGGGGGTCCTGCGGCCCTGCGCACGCCACAGAGGCAGGACCTCCGGCCCCAGCCTACCTCTTTGGGGCAATCCATCGAGACAGTGCACAGGCCAGGCTGGGGGACCACCCCCCACCAAGTGCACGAATTCCGTGCACCAGGCCACTAGTTTTCATCATAAAAGTAAAACTCTATGAGCATGCAGGCCATGATTGTTCACACTGTCGAATAGGTTAAACCAGACTTTATAAAATGGAGGTGCCAAGTGGGACAGTGGGATGATAGATCATTTGAGAGGGACAGAAGACAAAGTCATTTATAATTGAAATGAAACATATTTGCCTTCATTTTTTGTTTCACATTTGCAAATGGAAAGAATGAAGTGTTTACCTCATGCGTGCTAAGAGCTCTATGTGCACCATCTCACTTAATCCCAGCAACCCCGTGAGTTTCCAGTGCTTCTTCCCATTTCATATATTTGGGAAATGATGTATAGAGATGTTAAAAGACAGATTACTGAGTTGCAGGTACCAGTAAGAAAGAGATGGTCACTCTCCAGTCGTAGCCACCACACATATTCCAGAGAACTGTCCCCAAATGTCCACACACACCACACCTAAGGTTACTGAAGTTTCTTTTTGTGATAACAGAAAAAAAAAGGCTCCTCCATTCACCATTCCCCGGGGCACTGGGCACTGGCAGTTGTTCCAGCTAACACTGCAGTTTCTGCATGGCAGCCCGGGAAACACAGCCGAGAGGGGAAGAGTATGCAAGAAACAACAGTGAACCCTGGCTAATGTTTATGTAGCCTGACTGGCCAGGGACAATGCTAAGTGCTTTATGAGAATTGTTGGCTCTTCTTGGAGCTCTATTCATCTTATAAAGGACATATTGTTATTTCCTCCACTTTACAGATGAGGAAACCGAGGCATAGAAAGATTAAGTAATCGTCCCAGGATCTCACAGATACTAAAATGTACACTATACTACTGAACACAGACCACTATGCCACACTTCTATGGATTGCAAAGAAAAAGTAGAATGAAATCCCAAGTTGAGGCAACTGGTGAGAACTAACCGTGCTTTAAACTAACCGCGCTTTGAACCTACTACTTCAACCAGAAGCAATTATTTCAATACCATGTTCTTGCACTTTCATCAAACCCTTGTCAGCTTTTATATGAATTGCTTAGTCATATGTATTGAAATGATACCAAACAGAAGAAAAACCATAGTGGAAAAACTTCAGGACAATCTATCAGGGAGGAATGGTTTAACTCTGATCAACTATGAACCTGGGCAATGTTCTCACAATCTGTTATTCTCTAAATCCCTGGATTGCAGACCAGGAAACAAACCAAGAAAGGGACTGTGAGCTGTAAATCTGCAAAAGAGGAAAAGGATGCTATGAAGCACCTAAACACAATTTGTCATCTCTTAGGCCACATTACTGGCTGAACTGTGTTCCCCAAATTTATATGCTAAAGTGCTATCTCCTGGTACTTAGGAGTGTGACTATATCTGAAAATAGTCTTTAAGGAGGTAATTAGGATTTAATGAGGGTGGGACCTAATCCAATATGACCAGTGTTTTTATAAAAAAAAAGAATAGGACACTGACACCACAGGCCAAGGGACACCCTGTGAGGATACAACGAGAAGGTGGCCATCTGCACGCCAATGAGGGGCACCAGAAGAAATCAACCTACCAATATCTTCATCTTAGATTCCCAGATCCCAAAACTATGAGTAAATAAGTTTCTGCTCTTTAGTCAGCACTAGAAAAGTAATAGAAGCTCTAATTCACCAATTGTGTATTGACAAACATATATATTAAAAAGTGAGGGATGCTCTGCTAATATATAGAATTTTAAACCGTTGCTCAAATGAAATCCATGATATTTCTGTTGCTCTTTTTTTTTTTTTTTGGCATGGTTGACTAAACTGCCTTTTTCCTTGATACAAGGTTGGCTGAGCACAAATGGATGACACAGGGTTTTCACTAAACTCAGAATCACTTCAGCCTTGCCAAACCTGCAGCTGATACAGCCATTTAAAACTCCACGTTCATCATGGTTTTCCACTGAGAGGGCTTTGTTAATGATCACTGACATGCACATGAATAGTGTCACAGAAATAAAGTAAACACAGATCAAACACCAGTTTCTACAGAGGAATCCAGACAGGAATTTTCATGTGGGCCTCAATCTTAACTTAGATATATTAAATCCACCTCAGGCACAGAGATCTGAAAAATACAGATAGCCTACTTCTTCAACATCAGAGGTTAGTTTCAGATGCACATGGGGAAACAAGTCTCTCCCCTCCAGGGAAAGTCCAGCTGCTCCCTGCAGCACCTCTGTGTGTGATCTGCAGGGGCCCGGATATGAGGACTCCCCTTTAGAAATCCTCCATACAGCACTTATCTGCCTCTGCGGCAGCAACTAAACAGTGGATGGGAGAATGGTTTCTCTCTTAGGTGATGAAAATGAACTTTTCACAGACAAAAATGATTTAGGTTAAGAATCAAATTACATTTAAAAAAGAGTTAAATGTATCTGAAAGTAATATTGCTCAATTATCCCTATGAAAGTGGTGAATTTGTGCTTTGTAAGCTTTATATTTCATGACATTATTAGAAACTAGAATTCAAAATGATCATTTGACTTAATATGTGTTACTACAAAATAAAGAAGTAATTATTCACTAGAAGGCTAACTACTAATGGCAGATATGAAGAACTTTTGGTTTTACAGAGTATTGATCACTAAAATATCTAATCAATTGATAATAATGTGAAATAGCAACAACAACTAGCCAGAATAAGAAAAATTGAGGGCTTAGAAGTTTACTTGGCATGTTGGGATATGTGCAAAACACATTTTAGTAAACCTTTTCTGGGCAATTACCTTAAAATGTCATTTCTATTATATCTTTGTTGGCTATTTTACTGTTATCTCCTCATATTAGTGCCTGTACACAAAATTAAAAAACAAAAGGAAATAGTTTTCATGAATGAGAAGAGAATTGTGGAATAATATCTATTTTATTTTTCTTTAAACTTGGTGCTGTCATCATTAAAAGTGCAAAATGAACATGGCAAAGTGCATTCTCTTTTTCCCTCTTTATTGTCTTCTTGCTTTTTCTTTTTTTTGGGGGGTAGAAGGGGTGGAGACTGGCTAGCGGTAGTGACAAATTTAGATCAAGTAGGTTTCTCTCCTTAAAGTCTTAAGATTCGTGTCTCAGAGTATCAAGGAATGCTCACTTTGGAACCAAGCTCAGAGATGTCGAATAGACATGGAGGGAAAGCCGGAGTAAGAAAAATTATCTCCAGCAAATGGAGGGCACAGAGATACGAAGCCACCTAAAAGTAAACAGTAACCTCTCTAACCAGTGATCTGAAGATGGGATAGGGATGTTGAAAACACCTGTCAGAGTAGCTCTGTTCTTCATCATCCAGAAAAGCTATTTCCCAAAGAGCCCACCAGGAAGCTGTCCCAGGTCCACGTGCCATGGCTCCCATTTAAGGTTGAGGAGTAGCAGTATTTCAAAGGATAAATGTCAACCACTTCAAGAAGTTAAAACTTCAAAGTCAGAGGTTGGTTTCCATTCCTCGTCTCAATGTATTTATCCATGTAATTGTTCCCAATGCTCAGTTTCACCAGGTGTTCTGGAATGGTTTTGCTAAATTTGGTGGAAGATTAGTGGTGTACTTCAAAAGCATAAAAAGTACGTTACCAGATGCCCTTTGCGGGGATCTTTACATTTTCCCCACCTTGTAAATGTCATGCAACTAGCCCTTAATGAGATAAACCATCTTGTGAAATGCAGTTACATACAAAGATAGCCCTTCCCATCCCCTGACTCCTAACTACCACCTCAGCCAGAGCTAACCAGTTTTCACCTATGAATATCTTAGCATTTGAAATTACCTTGGACTTTCCCCAAAATGCAGTGTCCACTTTGTTCATGTTGGAGCAGATGTGCCAATAACTAGCATCCCTTTCCCCCGCTTCTGACTGTGGAAGAGGACTCAAAAATCCGCTCTGGAAATTGACGAAAGAAGTGAGCAATATTCCGGCAAAACTGGAGGTTGTGGCTCACAAGGGTGGCTGCAGAGGCACTCTACCCCTTGTGTCACAGGCTGAGCAGATATGTGCAAACCTGCCTGGTGGCCTTGTCCTGAGGGTCAGGAACCTATGGGTCCTGAGAACCTGTGTGTCCGGTAGGTGAAGAGCAGAGAAGTGGCCCTAGAGAAGCAGGGTCAGCTCTTCTCCTGGGGAGCAGAGGAGGGATGGCCAGAGAAGCAGAGGAGTTACTCTCAGAGAAGCACCCCACTGGGGCACGAGATCCATTCAATAAACATTGACTGTAGCAGGCATTACAAATACAGCAGTGAAGTGGAGGGCATGGTCAATATGGGCTGGATGACCTACTGGGAAAGAGAGAGGTTTCCAAGTCTTCATGGAGAAGAACAGGTGTTGAAGGTGTCTGGGTGTGGCCAGCTAATTCTGGGCAAGGTCTGAGGATCTCTGAAAAGAGGGGGAGACTGCGTAGGAGATGTCTAGGTAAAGACAGTAGAAGTGCAGAGGGACAGAGAACAAACACGCCTTGGTACCAGATCGGGTTGCCATCTAGAACCTGCAGGAGGCCTGGTTGGCTTGAGTATAGCAAGCGGGAGGGAGGCTGGTTAGGGTTCAGGTCTTTGGACCATGGTAAAGCTTTTATATCATTAGAGAACTTTTAAACCAAGAATTATGAGGTCACCAGGGATGAAAAGATCATGAATTGGACATTGGTGCCAGGAAATCATGAGAGGTGTTGATGTCGACATAGTAAAGACCAAGACTAAAATAGAGGGGGGGAAAGTGAGTGGGTCTTAAAGAGTTATCTAAATGTGAGTGAGAAAGAAAACACAGAGACCAAGCAGGGCTTTCCAGCTTCGGCCAGACCCCCTTCCCATCTCAGGAAGACAGGCAAGGTCTCTCCCACGAGGCCACAAAGCCCACACTCCCCCTTTCTTTCCTCAGTCCCAGAGAATTTCTGGCTGAAAACTTTTGAAAACTCAACTTCCTTTCACTTTATCTCCTAGTCTTCACTTTGACCTCTCATGCCCCAGTAGACTCAGCAATGGTGAGGAGCTTACAGTCTCACATCCCTTCTTCTCATCCTTTATCATGAGAAAACACAGTGTCATCACAGCCATGAAAGTAAAAGGCACTCCTAATCATTAAACTTCGAAAATCCAACTGGCGATACAATCTGAAAAAACTGTGCAAATCTGTGTTTGACTAACTCCATTAAATAGTAACCTGTTAGTTATACATTTACAACACCTAGAAACAATTTGTTTCTTTCCTTTGGTCATTAAATCCAGCTGAATCATTTATACTTCTAGCATTACAGACTAGAAAGCATTTTTTTTTTTTGGTAAGACTTTATTTTTATGTGGGACTATGGTCTATATCTTATTTGAAGATTCTAATTTTTCTTTAGATATATCTGATTTCAATGAGCATCTATGATTTGTCAGGCATCAAACTGACAAATCGTGACATTTAGAACTTATTAAAAAGATAATATATAAAGAATGGTCTTATATAGAAAGACCTTTGTTCATGTAAAAAGATAATGGAGGGAATGTAAAATGGGATAGCCATTGTGGAAAAACTGCGTGGTGGTTCCTCAAAACAATTAAACATAGAATTCCCATATGAGCCAGCAATTTCACTTCTGGGTATATACCCAAAAGACGGAAAGCAAGGACTCAAACAGATATTTGTACACCAATATCTATAGTAGCACTATTCACAATAGCCCAAAAGATGGAAACAACCCAAATATATGTCAATGGATAAATGGCTAAACAAACTGTGGGATATCCATACATTGAAATATTTCTTAGCCTTAAAAAGGAACGAAATCCTACTACATCCCATAATATGGGTAAACTTGAATTACATTATGCTAAGTAAAATAAGTCAGTCACAAAAGGACAAATACTGTATGATTTCATTTATATGAGTTACTTATAGAAGTCAGATTCATAGAGGTAGAAAGTAGAATGGTGGTTGCCAGGGCTGGTGGGAGAGGAATATGAGAAGTCAATGTTCAATGGCTGCAGGGTTTCAGTTTGGGCAGATGAAATAGTTCTGGAGATTGAAGGTAGTGATGGCTGCACAACAATGTGAATATGCTTAACGCCACAACGCTGTACACTTAATATATGGTTGAAATAATAAATTTTATGCTATGTATATTCTGTCACAAGAAAAAATGTGAAAATAGGGAGAACAGTGAATGGTATGAAAACTCAACTTTTGTTGGAAGATGGAAATTTCTAAATAGAATGTGGGTAGGAATGTGGTATTTTCAGTCAGGAACTAACTTTGGAGAAGCCAACTAAACCATCTGGAGGTCAAGCAGATAGCTCAGAGGGAACGTTTGAAAGCTAATCTTTCCCATGACCCTATTTCTGTTATGTTGTTACTAAGCTCTGATAAGGCATGATGATGCTTCAAAAATATCATGAGCACTTAAAAAATAAATTCTTACAATCCCCTTCTAAATCAGAGCCCCCAACCATCAGGGTCTGAACATGAAAAGAGGCCCTGACCGAAGAGCCACAGTTCAAACAGAATGTATCCTCCTTGGTGCCATGTCCTAAACAGTGGGCGAGCTGGCCTCGGGGAGCCCCACTTCTTGCCTGGTCCCGTGTATAAGTCTGGTATAAAGTTGTAAATGATCCCAAATGGTGGCCATCTCAATGGAGGCCTATTAAATGGTTATTTCACTGGCTTTCTTGTGCTTCTATCATATGAAGAACAGAGGTAAATATCCTTTGAATGCATTCCATAAAATACTAGAGAAAACAGAATATTTTAAATTATAAGACTGACAATTCGCCCTGTCCAGGTGGCTCAGTTGGTTGTAGCATCATCGCATACACTAAAAGGTTGCAGGTTCAATTCCTGGTCAGGGCACATACTTAGGTTGCAGGTTCGATCCCTCATCGGGGTGCGTATGGGAGGCAACCAATCGATGTTTCCCTTCTCACATAGATATTTCTCTCTATCTCTTTCTCTCTAAAAAATCAATAAAAATATGTCTGCTCGTGAAGATTAGAGAAAAAAAAGACTGACAATTTTTAAAATCACCTTCTAAATAAGGAGGAAAAAGTTCATAGAAACTATTGAAACTGCACTAGTCACTTTATTATTTACTTTGTAAAAAATGATGAAAGATAGCCTATATTCTATCAAAAAACTATTACAGAGGGGATATAGGGGAACTCTCTATACTCTCCATTCAATTTTTCTATAAATCTAAAACTTCTCTACAAAATAAAGTCTATTAAATTAAAAAATAACAAAACAAAACAAAAAATCTATTTCCACATAGTCTAATAGTTGTCCGTTAATCTAATAAAGCTTTAACCACCCAGTTGGCTAATGAGTGGTTCTAAGGCTCCATCAAATTTCTCAGGCTATCTTGGTTTGGACAGCTGTGGTTCCCAGCTAATTATCTGCAGCCTTTAATTTGATCTCACAGCTTCTCCAGGCTTCATTTCCGTACCTTATGGTGCATAAAGGGCAGGATAGAGCGAGTCAGCGCTCTCCAAGTAGCTGCACAAATTTCAAAGGGACCACTGGTCTGAGGAAATGCATTGGCATAAACAGGCGGCTGTCCTAGTCACTAAAGAGGTTCTACTTTATCGTGACTTTGGCAGCTCTGTCCTCTCACCAAGACTGATGCTGACAGAATTAGACTTTCAGAACCACTCACCCCTCATTCCTCCAAAAGAAGAAGTGATAGCCAATTAGTAAAATTTTAATTTCTTAAGTCTAGAAAATTATAAAATCAAATTTAATGTTTTCCATGATTCAGGCGTAAAATGAGAAACCCAGAGGGTGCTCTCTGTACATTATTTTCACTGCATTATTTACAATGAATAATGTGAATATATATATATATATATATATATATATATATATACATACATATATATATATATTTTGGATTTCTCACATCATTAGTATGGAATAATGATTAGGAAACATTTATAAAATTCACAAATCTCATATAAGGTATTACTATCAGATTTTTAGTCACTTTCCCCAAGTACAATAGTTATTCTCCTGATAACTGACACCTCTAAAAATATTTAGTTAATTCAATTTTTGTCCCTTTTGTTATAATACAACTTGAAAATTCTGTCCTGATATTCAAATATCTAAAATCATGTTACAAAGTAATATAACTACCTCAGTAGAGATTAATAATCATGGCATAATTTATACATGTAAAGATAATAAACAAGAACAAACATTGTTTAAGAATCTGAATTCAACCCAGTGATCCAAAATATATAAACAACATAGTGATATAATGTAACTAAATAATATGTATTATACCTGAATAAATGATTTACTGAATGAATGAATTAATGAATTATCTGCTATTCAATTGGCACAGAACTAAAAACGAAAGAAAATTTTAATCTCCATACTGCTGAGGGTTTTGGTTGTGAGACACACATTTTCACTTATGTTAGTGAGTATATAAATTGAACAATACAAGGAGGCAAAAGTAGGTTAACAACAATATTAATACAATTATTAATAAATAATACTAATACAATAATAAACTCTGTGTTCCATGTACTGACAACTGTAAGCCTACTCCTGTCAGCCATTTTTTTAATTCACCAACCTATTTTCTTTTTTTAAAGAAAAAAATATTTTTATTAATTTCAGAGAGGAAGAGAGAGGAGGGGAGAGAGAGAAACAACAACAATGAGAGAGAATCATTGATCGGCTGCCTCCTGCATGCCCCTTACTGGGGATCAAGCCACAACCCAGGCATGTGCCCTGACCTGGAATCAAACCCTGGACCCTTCAGTCCCCAGGCCAATGCTCTATCCACTGAGCCAAACTAGCTAGGGCTATTTTGATTGATTGATTGATTGATTGATTGATTTGAGAGAAAGAAACACCGATTTGTAGTTCCACTTATTTACTCATTCATTGGTTGATTCTTGCTCTAATCTACTGAGCTTCCTGGCCAGGGCCTATGGCACCTTTATTTATAAAAGGCAAAAAAACTGTAGCAACTATTGGGTAAATAAGTTCTAGAGATATAATGCACAATACACTCAATAATTCTGTATTAGAAACTCCAAAGAGATTAAGAGACTAGACCTTAATTATTCTAAACACAAAAAAGAAATGACAATCATTTGACATGATAGAGATGTTAGCTAGTGCTACTGTTTTAATTATATTGTAATATATAAGTGCATCAAACCAACAAATTGTACATTACAAACTTTTACAACATTACATGGCAATTATATTTCAATAAGAAAATAAATACAATAGGCACTGAAAAAAGAACTAAAATAACCTAAACAACCTAACAAGGGCATGAATAAACAAATTTTGATATATTCATGAGGTGCAATACTACTCAGAAATAAAAGAACAAAACACCAATAAAATTAACAACGAATGACTCTCATAGACATAATGCTAAGAGAAAGAAGTCAGACACAATAAAGAGACATCATTTTTATTCCATTCATATGATGTTAAATAACAGGCAAAGCTAATCTAAACTGAAAAAAATATTCAGAACAGTAGTTCATCTTGCAAAGGGAAACATTCTGGAGCTGTGAAAATGTTCTGCATCCTGACAAGGCTGTGGTTTACACCTATCTGTATGTATCAAAACTCATCCAACTATACCCTTAAGATGCATGAATTTCACTGTATGTAAATTGCATCTCAATGAAAAGGAAAAATAAAAGAAACATTTATTGCAGGACTGGGCGAAGTATTTTAGCTCCCCAAACATGCCTTTCCCGTGCTGCTCTCTCCTACGCACCTTCCTCATTCTCTGCTCCCTTTGAGTTCTTCCTTTGGGTTGTCTCCCTGTCCGCTAAGCTACCCCTCCTATACATGTTCTCCTTCAATGCGTTCTCAGCCCCTGCACATCCTGCAGCACCAAGGCTGAGCAGTCTGTGTACTTGCCCATTTCCCCCAGGAGACCAAAGCTCCTGAGGGCCAGGGTCAGCCCTAGATACTAGGTAACAACTGAAGTGACAGTGATAAAAACCAACATATAGCCCCTGGCCAGTGTGGCTTAGTTGGCTGGAGTGTTGTCCCTTGCACCTGAAGGTCACAGGTTCTATTGCAGAAGACAACCAATTGATGTGTCTCTTTCATATCAATTTCTCTCTCTCTCTCTCTCTCTCTCTCTCTCTCTCTCTCTCTCTCTCTCCTCCTCCTCCTCCTCCTCCTCCTCCTCCTCCTCCTCCTCCTCCTCCTCCCTTCCTCCCTCTCTGGAATCAATTAAAATAAATAAAAAATTTTAAAAAACAACTCAACATATATAAGGAACATATGTGTACTTTTTCTGTATTAAGGCCCTTCCTTGGATGTCATCGCTGTCTTGTTCATCAACGAATCCTGAGACCCCAGAACCCAATAATCAGAGATCATGAATTATTAATATATTCAGTGCTCTCAGATATGATGGAATGCATCAAAAGGTAATTCCTGATTGTTAGAATTGCAAATGATTTTTTAAAAAACGTTTTTCCTTATATTTTTCTGTATTTTTAAAAGGTTTTACTTTTATATCAGAACAAAGGAATTTTCTGTATAGAAAAAAGGTCAACTGAAGGCATTAAAAACAAAGAGCTTTTGAGGTATAGCTGAGGTATTCATGAGCTACTTTGTTTTTTTATTTATTACAGCTTTCTTTTTAAAGATGAAGGTTGTTACAATTTGAGTAGATTACTAAGTAAAAAGCAAAAAAAAAAAGCAAATGCTGGAATGAATTCCAACAGCACTGTAATTATCAAAGAAATATTTCTTTGGAAATTGCAACTTATCTTTTTTTTTTTTAGCTTCAATATAACAGGAAGAAATAATTATTTCA
This sequence comes from Cnephaeus nilssonii, assembly GCF_951640355.1. NCBI lineage: Eukaryota > Metazoa > Chordata > Mammalia > Chiroptera > Vespertilionidae > Cnephaeus > Cnephaeus nilssonii. The sequence goes on from NC_137082.1 coordinate 60,425,153, forward strand.
GAATGGACCTCCCCTTCTTCCCATAAATACACAAAAAGCTTTATTTTGAAGCCAAAACAGTCGGGGATCTGAAAGTATATTTTTACAGAATCTTGAAAACGATTTTCCCTAATCCCCCAGAATTCTTTCCAAGGCCCAGTTTAAGAACTGATGAGTAAGACATACTGTAACAGTATGGCGATTCAAAACAGAAAGAGGAAAAAAAGGGGGGAAAGTTTGGTAAACTAAATTGTGTCAAATGGAGAAATGGTTTGGTAAACCACCATTGCTAACACACAAGTGATAAGGTTTGAAAATAAAGCTTGTCAAGAAATGAAACTCCATATCGTTCTTAAAGCCTGGCCTCCGTTACTCTCATTTATTCAGCTCACTTGTCACTAACACCAAACAATTTAAGGTACAATATCTGTACCCCATCTCTGGCCCCCATTTGATCCTATAGCTCTGTCACCCTAAAGGTGTGGCACCTGAAAGATAAGCTGTGGGAGGCTGCCAGGAGAGACCTTTTCAAAGTCAGAGGCCGTGGTAGCTTCAGGGCTCAAATTCTTTATCTGCCTCCTGGCGACAGCCAGGGTTGCTTCATGTGTCCTCCATGTGAATCTCTGCTGACTTCAGTGACTGGGTGGCCCATAGAGCACAGGGGAAGGGGCATGTGACCCTGGAGGCTAATTCTACAGGGGACACAACTTCTGCCTCTTTCTCTGGAACATTCATGCCAGAGCCCTGAACTGTCTTAGAACCAACCTGCCTTAATGCCGCCATGCTGTGAGGAGGCCAGTAGCCCACATGGAGGGCCACCCAGAGCAATCCTGGGACCACATGAAGAGCAAGCCTGACCAGGCCCCAGCTGCCCAAGCACCCTCCCCTGCTGCCTAAACCCCCCCTCCCCCCGCAGCTTCACCACTGGCCCTACCCCAATCTCCCCCAGCACCCCCTTCCCAGCTGCTCCATCTCCAGCCCCCAGGGACTGCAGCCTTAGACACGCCCACTGAATCAAGCCTTTCCTAAAATCTTGACCCACAGAAACCTAGATAGATATAAAATGAATGTTGTTGTTTTAAGCCTTAAAGGTCTGCAGTGATTTCTTACACAGAAATAAACAACTAGAAGAGAAGCTGTGTATGAGAAAATAAAATGAGATGATGAAAATGTGAAATATGTATCTGAGAATAGCAGAGAACAGGACAAAGTAGAAAAAACGTCCAAAGGACAAGAACTTAGTGTTGATTACTTCCAAACGGTAATGAAGAGCTTAAGATTTCTTCTAATCTATTCATTTGCCAAACGAATTAAAAAAAAAACAACTTAATATTTCAAATTGGTTGAGACTAGTATTCAGTAATAGAAAACTGAAAGGGAATCATTTTAAATAAACATGAGTGCACAGTAGGAGGAATTTCTACCAGTTTCCAGGAAGGGTCTCTGCCTGACCTTTTTAAAGAAACAGCCAAGACTCATTTGTAATGAGAAGCTCCAATTTACATGCAATTCTTGTTCTAAAAAGCTTTCAAGATTTTCAGCCTTAAAAAATGTGCCTGTTCTTTTCTTATTTACCCTGTCATTGTGCTTACCAAACACTCTCCATTGGATAGTACAATAATAAACCTCAATCTAGTTCTGGTCAATATTTCAGAAATTTGGGGGGAAAAAACAACAGACATTCAAATTAATGAGGTTTTATAAAACCCAGCAAACAAGCAGCTCTTGTCTGGGGGTTTGCATAAAACAAAGGCCCCTCTGTGATTATGTTCCCACAACAAAGTGCTACTTCCTAATTAAACCTACACAGAAGACAAAGCAGTTCTTCAAAAGGCAGTTTTATTTTCAATGCCTTAGGAAACGTTTCCTTTTCTATGAAATATATTTAGTCTTCTAAAGGAACATTACAAATTTTCACTCACACATCTGACCACTCCTAGTAAAATTTTCAGGTTTAACCTTTTTTTAAAGGAGAACGCAAAACCTGATTCATTTTCCTGTTTCTTGGCCAAAAGCACATTAGGTATCACCCAGATCTACCAGTAACAGCAAACGCATGAACAAGTGTTAAAACTCTGCCTCAATGGAGGGGGAAAGGACCCTTTGAGCCACAAAGCAACCTGGGCAAAGAGAATAAGGGGAGGGGCTTGGAAAGAATCTGAACACTCCCAAACCAGGAGGAAATTGTAAGAGCTCCTGCCGTTTTTCCTATAAAATCGTAATTCAAGGGGAAACAATGATGGGAAACCAGGAATAAATGAGGTGAGACTGTCACATAGTATAGAAGGAACCAGGGGTCCTGATTTTAAATCACAGCTTTATACACATATATAGATTCTACATGCTATACATAGGATATATATATATATAGAGAGAGAGAGAGAGAGAGAGAGAGAGAGGAAATATGCAAATTAGACCAGGACGCCGTAACGGTAAGGTGACCAGGCCCTCGAACCTCAGTAAGTCCTTCCCTTGACAAGTTCCTTAGCTCTCTGTTTTAGTTTTGTCATTTGTCAAAAGGACTAAGTTCATAGGGGAGTATGACGATTCAATGATATAACACCAATCATGCACTGAGCATAAGGTCTGGCCTGCATTAAGCATGCAATAAATGATACCGCAGCATTACTGAATGCACAGAAAAAAGCATGCAAAAGTCTAACAGTAAAATGCTGATATTATCAGGGATTGCTTCAGAGTGAAGGGAAAGGATTGTAAGTTTTTCTACCCCTTTACACTTATTGTACCTTCTATGTATTTTTCTACAATTATCCCATTTTACTTTTCTAACATGACCAAAAAAATAGAATTGACTTATGAATTTACTTTCCCAAAATCTGCTTAATTGCACTTCTTGCCTAACCCTATTAGCTAACTTCTATTAGATTATAGGAAGGTCTTGTTTAAAGTTTTTCTTGGTGAAAGCTGAAGATCTCTGGGACTTCTCAGTCATCTGTGGATTACAAACATGACAGGGAGAAAGGAAACATTTGCTTAGCATGAGGAATTTGTCAGCGGCCCTCCTTCTCAATGCTACAGCATTCTATCTGTAAACTAGGAAAACACAGCACCTACTACACTTTACACATCTCCCGCACACTGTACAACCCAAAACAATAATAAATACATACATGCGTACATAAATAGAACTGCTAACACTTTTTCTCCACCACCACTGTCCTTCTTAAAGTCACAGTACCAAGGTGTTACCCTATGGCAGGCTCTCAGCTAAGATCCAAGAACACCTGGTTTGTCAATGCATCAGAAGGCAGTGCATGATTTCACCACAAGAATTCTAAATTTTGCATTTTCATCCCAAGGTTTATCTAAAAACTTAATACAAGCATATTCAAGATTGGTATATATATGAAATGAAAGTCCTTTGTAACAAAATTCTGCTCCAGGATTTTAAAGCTGCATCTCTGTTTTTCTTTCATTGCCCAGGTACAAGTAATCACCTACTGAGAAGATAGTATTTGTATGGATTGCCAAGCAAATCTACCTTTTAAACTGTTTTGTGGGGTTTTGAGTGGACGTACTAGCAGGAGGCTGAAATACTAGAGAAGGCAGGGGGGCTGGAGAAGGGAGGCAGGGGGGCTGGAGGAGGGAGGCAGGGGGGCTAGAGAAGGAAGGCGGGGGGGCTAGAGAAGGAAGGCGGGGGGGCTGGAGGTGGGAGGCAGGGGGGCTGGAGGAGGGAGGCGGGGGTGCTGGGAGAGGTATTGCTCCTCTCTGTGTACCTGCTGTTCTGCTGGTGCCCTTCACCCTGGCTACAGCATTTGACTGCAGTCTCCAGCCTCCCAGCACTCCCCATATGAGCCTCCTCATCACCAATCAGAGGGAAACATTCTCTTCCAAGCCTGTAGGTGCAAATAACCCCAATCACCTCCCTAAGTGCCTCCTCAGCCCTTACTATCTCAGCGCTATCCTGGTACTCCCTTTCCACTTCTCCAACACTATTTAACCAGTTCCTCACACAGATATGTTCCTTTAAATACCTGGTATGGTTTCTGCTTCCCTAACTGGACCCTGGATGATACATAACAGCATGTATTTCATATACATTAACTTTTTAAAATTGTAGTAAAATATACATAACACAAAAATTACCATGTTAGCCATTTTTAATTGCACAGTTCAGTGGCATTAAGTAATTCACATTGTTGTGCAACCATCACCATCATCCACCTCCAGAACTTTTTCATCTTCCCAAACTGAAACTCTGCACCCAGCCTATATAATAAAGATGGAATATGCTAATTGACTGTCATTCCCTCACAAAGATGGCGGCACCCACAGCCAATAAGTAGGGAATATGCTAATTGACTGCCATGCCCTCAAAGATGGCAGCGCCCACAGCCACAAGATGGCGGTGCCCTGTCCCCTCAGACCCACCGTGGTGGCTGGTGTGCAGCATGGCTGGGCCCGCCCCTGGTGGGTCTGGCCTCTCTGTGTGCCTGCCTCCAGAGTCCCCCAGTCCCTTCAGCCCCCCCAGCTGCCCAGGGCCAGCCCAAGGTGCAGGCAAGCCTCAGATGTCAGCTCCCTAGGCCACCCAGGGCTGGCCCGAGGCACAGGTAAGCCTCAGATGGCGGCTGCCCAGCCGCCCAGGGCCGCCCGAGGCTCAGGTAACCAGGGCTGGCCAAGGCTTGCACTGCCAGCAGTGGCAGCAGCAGAGGTGTGATGGGGGTGTCTCCTTCTCCTGATCGTCGGTCGCCTCCTGCGCCTGAGGGCTCCTGGACTGTGAGAGGGGGCAGGCCGGGCTGAGGGACCCCCCTCCAGTGCATGAATTTTCATGCACTGGGCCTCTAGTGAAACAATAACTCCTCATCCCTCCTTCCCCATGTGTTGCATGTATCAGAATTTGCTTCCTTCTTAAGGCAGAACAATATTCCATCCAATGCATATGCCATATTCCGTTTACCCATTTTTTGTTGGACACTTGGGTTACTTCCACCTTTTAGCTATTGTGAATAGTGCTGCTATGCATATAGCTGTGAAATATCTCTTTGAATTCCTGCTTCCAATTTCTTTGAGAATATACCTAGAATTGGAAATGCCAGATCACATGGAAATTCTATGTTTACTTTTTGGAAACAGTTCACCACAGCACTGCATCATTTTACATTCCTACCAGCAAAGCATAAGGGGCAACTTCTCTTTATCCTCCCCATCCCTTATTTTCTGTTTTCAATTTTTTACAATAGCCATGTTAATGAGTGTGAAGTAGTATCTCATTGTGGTTTTAACTTTCATTTCCCTAATGAGTAAAGATGTTGAGCATCTGTCACCCGCCCAGGGTATTAAACTTTTAAAGTAGTGTGTCTCAAACTGGAAATCCTTGGGGTCTTTTATCAAGAAACTTTACCATAAAGTGTAATAGAATTATCAGGGCCTGAAAGAATGTTGACAATTATACAATCAAATGTGCAAGCTCTCTTTCTCTTGGAAGAATTTCTTTAAAATTCTAAGTTGTCACAAAAGGTCCCTGGCTCACGCTCGTGGTGTAGTGCTATACTAAAGAAACTAACACAAGTATGTTAGTTTTACGTTTGTTATTTTTCTTAAAACAAAAATACCATACTCATTCAATACCCATAGATTTTCATAAAAGTAAGGTATTACTAAGTATCTAAGTGTTAATTCTAAAATGTTGTGAGTCAATGTAAAAAATAAATAGTAGGCACTATTTTGAAGAAGTAAATAAATCAAATCATTCCTCTTGTAATATGTTACTAAAGCAAACACTCTGTAGTTAAATCTTATTGAAAATCAAATAACATTTATAGACTTTCTGATAACACCACTTTTTATTTTCTTCAGTTTATCTTTCAGGTAGCCAGACATCATACACAGAGACTAAAAAAATGTCATAATTTCAATGGGATGATCAGCTAGAGAATCAAGAACAGGATCCACGTCTTCAGCATAGCCAACACAGAATGAAAGTGACTAATTTGGTCATGAAACCTCAAGAGCTGACATGGTATTAAAGTACATGAACGCATTTATAATATGAAGTTGTTATGACTCCTAATTAAAGTCTATAATTTTACTTTAGAAACCTATACTTTAATTTTACATTTTTACAGGAATGTGACAAAGAAGTCAAAAAGCTTGTTTATTGATTGCCATCTTTTAATCAGGCTGCAAACAAAAAAGAGGAGGGGAATGTGAAAAAGCATTTATTAGCACCGCAATGATTCACTCAGTGCCTCAACTCTGCCAATGCCGGGGCATGCAAGAGTGAACCAGGCAACCCTCAAGAAATATTAACAGGGAAGGGGAAGGGGAAAGAAGGGGAAGGGGGAGGGGAAGGGGAAGGGGGAGGGGAAGGGGAAGGGGAAGGGGAAGGGGAAGGGGAAGGGGGAGGGGAAGGGGAAGGGGAAGGAGAAGGGGAAGGGGAAGGGGAAGGGGAAGGGGAAGGGGAAGGGGGAGGGGAAGGGGGAGGGGAAGGGGAAAGAAGGGGAAGGGGGAGGGAAGGGAAGGGGGAAGAGGAAGAAGACAGCTGTGGCCTCTGCCTTTGCGAGGTATATAATCCAGAAATTAACTAGTACCTGGCTAATGGCTGGCTTGCCAGAGAAACATGCAGATTTGACAATAGGAAAAAGTCATCAGAAGGTGTAGCCATGCTCTAGATTGGACTGTCAGTGAGACCTGAAAACAAGGGTGTGATGTGGGAGAAAAAGGAGATAACTTTATAAGGGAGAGATCTGGCTGTCAATACCTATATAGGATTCAAATTTAGTCTCATTACAACAGAGACAACCAAGCTGGGGTGCAACAGAAGTAGCCATTTACCTGGAATTTCGAGTCTTTAGAGCTGAGTTTAATTTGTAGGAAATAGAGGGTATAAGGAACAAGTTAACAAAACCATGATGAAACAATCTGACAGACCCAGAATGTGGGCTATTCTACGAGACTATTAGCCTAGTGTAGTCTGTTTAAAAAGTCAGTATAATTTTAAAAATTTGGAGGATAATTCAGATTAGAAGAAATTTAAGAAGCACAACAATCAAATGCAATGCATGTTTCTTACTGGATCCTGGTTTGGGGGGGAAAAAAAAACACCTATAAAAGACAATGGTGTCTAAATTAGGAAAATTGGGTACAGATGTAAAAATAGTTATTAGCTAATTACTGTTCATTTTGTTAGAGTTGCTAATGGCATGGTGCCTATTCAGAACAAATGTCTTATTTTTAGAAGATTCAAAAAATACTGTATTGGCACAATGTCACAATGACTGCATTTAACTTGAAAAGTATACAGCAAGCTGAAACAAACAAAACAATGTTGAAAAATCCCTGAGCCTCAAGGGAGGGTATATGCATATCACAGTAATATGCTTCCTACACAATTAAATATATCCATAATAAAAAGGCTCAATAAATAAATACATCTGAGAAAGTTTTGCTCAACTGTAAGCATAATGCACTTTTTAAAAAAATGAAAGCACAGCAGAGATCTTTGCATTGTGTAAAAGGTAAAGAAATTACTGAGCACTAATTATTTTAAACAATCTTAATTTATAAGCTTATCTTAAAACACTAGAAATTACCTAGCAGTTTATAACTGTATGCACAGCTGACCCTTGAACAGCATGGGTTTTAATTCAATAAATTCCTGTAGTGTTTTCGGCTCCTGGTTGGGAATCTGTAGGTGCAGAGTGCCCCTAACTCACTCCTGTGTTATTCAAGGGTCAACTGCACATGTCTGTTTTTAAAATATGCCTTAAAGACCTAAAACTGATACTCCTGTGGTATTTCTCAAGCTGATGCAATTCAACTTAAAGCAAAAGGTTTCTCTTCGGGATGAAGTCAAGTGTGACAGGTTCCAAGACAAAGGACAGTTTAAGATGCATTTGAAGTCAATACATAAAATGTCCAGCAGTTACTTTGGCCAAACTCATGTAACACCACATTTCTGATGAAAATGATTACACTTTGTCCCTTAAAAAAGGAAAATAAATTGAAAACGTGATGGGAAAATCAAACTCTCCTGCAGAAGCATCCTTCCGACTGAAATAAAACCAAAATCCAGGGTGGCCTGGCCAGTGTGGCTCAGTTGGTCCCAAGCACTGAGAGGTCACTGGTTCAATTCTGATCAGGCACATGCCTGGGTTGTGGGCTCAATCCCCAGTAGGGGGTGGAAGGAGACAGCTGGTCAATGTTTCTCTCTTATCAATGTTTTCTTTCTCTCAAATCAATAAAAATGCATTTAAAACAACAACAATAAAACCAAGTCCATGGCAAAAATGGAGTTCCTTTATCTATTTTTCTCTAGGTGGGCTTGAAAATATTAAAGCATGACATTAATTCAGGACATATGGCTGAAAAGCATCAGAAATGTTATTTTACTTACATAACACTATGAACCTAAACTTGGAAAAATGTCTTCTGAGCTGTACATGTTGGTCATTACCTTATTTACTGTTATAAGAGATGAAAGTTCCTTGCACATAAATATACACAGAATTGCTGTGTCTTCTCCTTAAAATCTTGCACATTTTTAAACTATTACCTATTCAAAGAATTATAATAACTCGTCATTAACTCTCCAAAATTCCTATTACAATCCTACAGTGCACATTGCAACTATTTGTCTCAACTGACATTTTACATGATATTGAAGAGTTCTAACAAAAGAGAATTGGATGGAAATAAATAAGAATATCACGCAATGTGTTTTCTTGAGAACTGAAATCAAATTGTGACCATAGCTGCCATCTCTCTTTTTCATCCCTTGATTCAGATAATTTTTTCCCATTTCCAGAAATTTGGGTGCAACCAGGGCCCATGCCATATTTTTCTCCATTCTACTGCATGGCCTTGAAGCAGATCCAGAGGATGCAAGTGTGGCCTGAGCCAATTATACCTTTTCAGGTGAGTCAAAAAGAGATTGGAAATCTATGTGCTGAGTGAATGAAGTCTTCCCCAAAAGCAGTTGTCTTTCCCAACTCAAGCTTAAGGCTTGCTCACAGAAGCACTGGACAATTCTACCTTACTTATGGCCCTCACAGACAGCATGACAAGGGTGAGGCATAGTCAAGAGGTTTAACACTATTCTTTTTTGTTTCCAAACCTTATTTTCTATAGTAACTTGGCACAGTGATAATATATACACACACACACACACACACACACACACACACACACACACACATATATATGCCTAAGCGACCAAACGCAGCCCCGATTTGGGGGGGGGGGCAGCCAGCCAACCTCCCATGGTCCCTCCCCCCCAGCCAGCCCAGCCAGCCAACCCTGATTGCCCCGATAGGGACTGGGCAAGATGGCCCCAATTGGCCCCAATTGCTGGCTATGCCAAGGGACCCCACCTGTGCATGAATTTGTGCCCCGGGCCTCTAGTAGCAAGATAATAAGCTTGAACGGCAGAAAATGCATGGATGTGTCTGTCGACATCTAGTACACAGTCTGACATAGGCTCCTGAATGAATGAGGGTGCCCTGCTGACACAGCTTCGAAGAACATCAAACCCCACTGAAAGAATTTCACTCATTTTCTCAAAGATTCCTGGAAATGAGAAATGTGTCAAGCAATGGTACCATGGACTACTTCTGTTTATCACTTAACTTCACCTTATGGAAAAACAGTGAGAACAGAAAGTAAACATGGTTAGAAATAAGGCAGACTTTCCCAAAGGTCAGCAACCCATAGACATTCTTCAACAGTTCTTGCCTTACCTACCTGTCTTAAGTCCAAAGTGATTGTGACCCAGTGATATTCTCTCCCATTTTGAATACTGGGACTTTGCCACCAGTTATTGGTGCCATCTATCGCATTTGATATTGGATGGCGTTCTGTTAAAAGAAAATAGAAACATAACACCCTCTAAATCCATCCATGTTGTCACAAATAGCATGATTTCATTCTTTTTATGGCTGAGTAATATTCCATTGTATATATGTACCACATCATCTTTATCCATTTGTCTATCGATGGGCACTTAGGTTGCTTCTAAGTCTTAACTGTTGCAAATAATGCTGCAATGAGTGTAGGGGTGCATATGTCTTTTTAAATTAGTGTTCGGGGTTTCTTCAGATAAATATACAAAAGTGGAACTTCTGGGTCAAAAGAAGGGCATCCATTTTCCACCCATGTTTTTCCAGTTCTATTTTTAATTTTTTTAGGAACCTCCATACTATTTTCAATAGTGGCTGAACCTAATATAATATTTCATGTCAACTGTAATTAAACAATAAATTTATTAAAAATAAAAATATAAAAGGAATAAAAATATGCATACCTCTCAGTTTTGGTTTAAAATTTTTAACTTCTAAACTGTATGTTAGTGGAAATGAATAGCCGTGAAAGTCAACACAGTGCTCATGGTTTCCTAATAAAAGTCTTCATAATCATTTCAAAACATATAAATCCCCATGGGTACTTCCAAGCAGAAGGAGCAACACTTGCCTTTGGGGTTGGCACTGTTGCCATCGCAGATCCGGCACTGGGGGTTCCGCACAGGTCGACCGGGCACGTGCTCCACGAGTTTGCAGAACATCTCAGGCCCCTTCTCACCGCAGGTGGCGTTGGTGATGATGTGAGCATTGCTGGCAAGATTGAGAATGGCAGGAAACAGGCCTGCACGTGAAAATTCACCAAATCAGTTCAGCCACTTAAAATAGAAAAGGATAGGATTACTTCATCTCACTTTTCAGGTGAATCAGAAAGAGATTGGAAATCTATGTGCTGAGTGAATGAAGTCTTACCCAAAAGCAGTTATATCGTGGTTTCATTTATATGAAATTCTAGGATAAGACAAACTCATCTATGAGAAGAAACTCTGCCCAGCAGTGGCAGAGGGTGGGGATTTACTATTGAAGGGACACCAAGGGAACTTTCTGAGGTAATAAAATCATATGATGCTGTTGTGAAAAATCATAGAATGCATGAGATTTGAGTTGATTGGTATGTTCCACTACATGTAAATTTTACCTCAAACAATTTTAAAAAGTCATAAAAATGTTGGTGGTTGTAAATGCTGAACAGTTTAGGAGTAAAGTGTACTCACTTTGAAATGCACCGAAAAATAAGCTGGAATGATGGGTAGGGAGAGATGGTTACAGGGACAGACAGGTAACAAAGAAAGTGGAGTAAAATGCTCATTGTAGACTCTCAGTGGGAAGATAGATGTTCACGGTACAGTTCTTTCTGCTTTTCTGATGCAAATTTTTCATGAAATGTTGGGAAAATAGATTTTAAGAAGTTTCAAATGATCCACTGCACATATATGCCAATGAGATTCAAACATCTTTCACTTAAAAGAAGGGCACCCATTTTCTACCCATGTTGCTCCAGTTGCCTCTGCAAGCACTTACAAGGTCTCTCCTCTCATTACCGAGGATACTGTTCTCTCTCCTCTTTCTTTCTGGCCTGCTTTCTTTGGTGAATAAAACTTGAGAGCACAAAGATCTATTTTTTCCAAATTCTCTTCAATTCAGTATTAATCTTTGCCTTTGTACAGTTCTTTTGTCTCCAGTGAATTTTATCTTTAAGCAGCTGGTCCAAATTATTCAGAAAACAATTTTTCGATGACTGTGAGGAAAATAACTCCATTAGGTTCTTTAGAGATTTGACTTTATCTTGGGATGAGAGGATAATAGCAGTGAGATTCTATGACCCAGACAGCACATGTACACGATGTTGAAGAGGCTTCTACATGAAATGCTATCATGAATGGAGAGAGAGTATTGAGAGGTGGGGTCTTAGCTAAGTGGGGTTTTTCTAATTTACTAGAAGTTGATCTTCAAAGATAATCCTTTCTTTATAAAGAATAATAGAGTCAATGTTATTTCTGTAATATTTCCTTTCCAGTAATATAGAAGGAATTCATGTCTTTCACTTTTATTTTTTTTAGGTACTGCTTAATCTTTTAATAATCTTTATTATAAACATTTTAATAATTTACTTTATAAAATAAAAATGATTATTCTTGTAAGAGTTGCTACATTTAAAGACTTACCATGCATCTACCTAAAAAAGTAACTCTTTTTAAAAGTGGCCCATCTTAATGTTTTTTATCTTTTTATTTTTTTAATTTAAATTCTTTATTGTTTAAAGTAATACATGAGTCTCCTTTTCCCCCCATGGACCTCTCCCCAGCCGCTCCCACCCCCCAGCACATGCCCTCACCCCCCTGTCTGTGTCCATTGGTTATGCTCATATGCAAGCATACAAGTCCTTTGGTTGATCTCTTACCCCGTCCCGACCACCCCAGCTCCGCCTTCCCTCATAGTTTGGACAGTCTGTTGGATGCTTCTATGTCTCTGGTTCTATTTTTGTTCATTGGAGTATGTGTTTCATTATATTCCACAAATGAGTGAAATCAAGTGATATTTATCTTTCTCTGACTGGCTAAAAAGTAACTTATTAGGTAGTCTTTCAAAGACTTTCCATATAAAACAGAGCTACCTATTAGTAGTTCTATCATAGTAGAATGACCCTATTCAAGTCAACAGGCCCTTAGCTTCTCCATAGAAAATAGTAATTGGATATTTGTATGTTAGAGCATTATTATTAATTTTGGAGCATAACACAGACAAATCATATACTATGTTTAATATATTATATTTTCATTTTTAAATTAAAGTTTTTCATTTTTATGGAATGATCTACTTCTTGAAGTGACATGTAATTCTTGGGAATGATACTTAAATGGCAGAAGGAGCTGATATTTATTGTTTGATACTGAGATAAATATTAGTTTTCTCCATCATTTATGACCATAACCTTCTAGTTATCTGGTTCGAATGTATCTTATGAGTTAACAATTGTAAATACGATATGGTTTTAAACTGTGGTGTTTTATCCAAATACCTAAATGATGTTTTCCTGGCTCTGAAGCACATGTATGCATTTAGATTTGCAGTACAATCAACTCTCTCCATTCCCTTCCACAGGCTAGTCAAGCGAGGAAGAGAAGCCAAGGTCACAGGCACTGATTTAACAACGCATTTTTCTACCAACAAACACTTCACCAGATAACTTAACACATGCTCCCACTTGTTCTTCATTCTCCCCTCTGGTTGCTCCACATTAAGAGAACTGCCCACTTTCTGCCCAGGGCTTCCTCCCATTCAGGAGACCTTGATTTACTGGGAAGAGTGGGGGTGAAGGGGGTGGGGCAGTCTTGAGGGCACCCTGCTCCCTGTACTCTGCTGATGCTCTGAATCCCTGAGAAAAGGAAGGTCAAACCTTGTGGACATAAAAACAGTATCTCAGTTGTACTAATCAGCATCAGGTAGTTCTTGCCCTAGAAAGGCTGTAAAGAACTTCCATATTCCCTTACCTTGATGGTATTCTAAGTATGCTTTTTAATTAAAAATAAAAGATAAATTCCTTTGTCAGCATGGCTGTGTAAAAAAAGAACTTTAAATAATTAATTTCAAAAATATATCCTGGTTACCTTTCCCTAAAATTAAATAAATCTTTCTTCTCAGATATACTAGTATTTGAATAAAAACTATTCACTAAAAATTATTCCTTATATATATTACATTTACTCATAGTTATAGAATAATTATTATTCCTGGTTGCATATGACCACATCTACTAGAAGATGAAAGAAAGTTAGAAATATGTACTGGAGAAAACATGTTTTGAAAAGAATTCTTTTCAAAAGTCCCCCAGGTTGCTGAATCATTTCAAAGACAACCGAAATATTTCAATTAAAGGGAAACTATGTGAGCTTCCAGTAGGAGGAAGGATGGGAAATCAAAGGGTGAGAAAGGACACTGGGATCAAGAACCTACCAAGAACAAAAGTTTGATTTTACACATAAAAATCAAAGGCAGGAGGAGGGCTGTCGCAGGACACATGTGACAAGTTTTACCATTACTTAGCTGTCACTTAATAAATTAGACGACACATTTTTGTTGAGAGACATTATTTACTTTAGTTACTAGTAGTATTACTGGAATACTAATTTGCCTTTTGCCCCCCATTCAGGGTACACAATGGAATCATTTTTCTATCCCTGAATTTAACTGGTAGCTAAAGACTTTATAAGGCCAAACTCCATGGAGCATGAAATAAATTCCTTCTCATTCACCAGTAGCTTTTTTTTTAAATCCTTTCTTCATAGCCTGAATACATTTGGTTTTCTTAAATACATTTCAGGAACACATTAATCTGCTGGAAATTCCTTTATTACTGTTAGATGAAAAATTGCCACGAAGCTGACAAAAATGCTACTACACACAATTACCAAAGATTTCAGCTGAGAGACTTTGATAGTTGAATAATTCATTTTTAGAGGTTTCTGGGTTTTTCCCAGTAGAAAATCTTTTCGCCACCTTAAAAGAGAGTATGTACAATGCTGACTAGCCCTGAGGCTCAGAGCACCTTCTTTATCAATGTTTCTGAAATGATTCAGGGCCAATGGCTCAGGGCCTTAACGATGTATTTGTGTGCAAGAGAAGCAAGAGTTTTTTCTAATAAATTTTTTTCTATTTTGGAAAAAAAAACACAAGTTCTACAAAATGTTATTTGCCTAATCCATAATCATTGTGATATTATGGGGTAAAAATGACTTGCAATTCTTAGTTAAAGGATCTGTGGTGATATTTCAGGTCATTTTTTTCTCAGCATGAAATTAAAGATTATGAATATTTTATAAGATTGAATAATAAAAGTGGCTTCTGGTGTCAGGAGTTTTTGTTCTGAAAAACAGTCAAAGCTACTTGTTCAATCCATGAAGAAATTTGAAAAAATAGGAATTTAAAGTTTCTGAATTGAGAAAATAGTGACTTTTAAAAAACATTCAAATCCTCCCCCTCCCCCCATATATACACCTTTCACTTCCCTAATCTCACCCACTTATCGTGTAAATTTCTATAAATTGATTAGGGAAGACTGCTATTACAAATAAACTATCCTGTTTCCAGAACTCTCTTTGAAATATGGTATCACCTTATTGAACTACAAAAGCAGCACCCCAAACAGCTACAAATGACATTAGTTAGTGAGAAATCCTAGAAACATTTAATACTGTTCCAGAATATAACATCAAAGTATTCTAAAAATATAGTTTAGGTATTCTAATGACAATTTTCTAATAGTTAAGGTATTCTAATAATATTTCAGGTATTCTAATGACATAAATTTTTAAAGGATGTATGAATTCACATTTAGTAACATATTCATATGTCATAAAAAGCAGGTAAGAACGTTGTATTAAGTTCAATAAATTTTTTGCCCAGACAATGTGGCTCAGGGGTCGAGTGTTGACCTATGAACCAGGAAGTGAAAGGTGTATATATGGTCTAAAATCCTTATATGGCTCCTCTTTGCTCTTCAAATAGATTTCAGTTTCCTTCCTCTGCACCTTTCACATATCTCTTCATTCCCTACTCATCCTTCAAGCTAAGCCCAGGTCTTCCCTGAACTCCAGGCTAATATAAATGTTCTTCTTTTGTCCCGCCTTACGTCAGCATGCCCTCTCTCTGCACTTACCATTTACACAGAGATCATTAACTTGCTGACCAGTCTCCCCCCAATTCTTCTCCCCTCACTATCCTTCTCCAAAAAATATAAACAACTTTCTATTGGCATGTGATGTTTCATACAACCCTGATCCTAAGCCGAAGGACCCTCAGAGGCTGGCTGTGCTTCCCATCTAAGCTTATGGCAATAGCCCTTTCTGGATTCTTGCTTACTCCTCAGTGATAAAAACAACACAGTTGGCCCCAAATGGAGTTACTCCTATTAAATCCCAGGTCGCCAAACCAAAACTTAATTACAGTTTCTAGCTCTCCCAGAAAGGGAATCTTAAACCGGTCATGCAGGAATTGCCTGATCAGCACTAGTCAGGTAATCTGCGGGTAGACCCTTGCCATCCTCTAAAACAGTGGTTCTCAACCTTTCTAATGCTGCGACTCTTTAATACAGTTCCTCATGTTGTGGTGACCCCCAACCATAAACCCCCAACCAGGCGACCCTGCTAGCGGTTCTCAACCTATGGGTAGTGACCCACAGGTTGAGAATCGCTGCTGTAGAGCCTAAGACCATCAGAAAACACAGATATTTACATTACGATTCATTAACAGTAGCAAAATTACAGTTATGAAGTAGCAACGAAAATAATTTTATGGTTGGGAGTCACCACAACATGAGGAACTATATTAAAGGGTCGTGGCATTAGAAAGATTGAGAACCACTGCCATATACGGACCCAAAATGGCCAAACAGAGCTCTTTGGAGAAGTCTCTACCCTTTTTCCCCCCTCCCCTCAAAAAAGCCTGAATATTACCCGCCCCCCTTGTTGAATGCCCTGTCCTTTGATTAAATGGGCTTCAATAAAAAAATAAATAAATCCCAAGCAAGAGAGGCTGCTCTGTTGGTGCAGTAGCCCAATCTCTGTCTCACTGCTTCACTAATAAACTCCCTTTCATTTTCAGCTCTATGCTGGCTCCTTTTGGAATTCTTTCCTGCAAAAGCCAAGAACCCACAATGTGTCAGTGACCTTCGGGTCCCTGAACCCTGGGAACACCTGCATCACTTTTACTTCTGATTGATCAGCAACTGATAGCAACTCCTTACAACAAGTGGTTCCTTACTCCTCTGCTCCTTTCCCACGAGAAACCTGAGCCAAATACTTTGTCACAAGAGGAGTACAATATTTAAAGAAACTCTATTTCATGTAACATAATAAATTAAAAATCATTTTAATCACTACTAAATGAACTTGTTTTGTATATCAAATACCGGTATCCTCAGTGTTTAAATAATAACACATTAAAGCTAATGTTGAAATACATGGAAGTCTTGCTTGTTTATTATGAAACAAACAGGGCTTTCATTTCCAGTGAGAATTATTCAAATGTTACCACATAGTTATTTTATTTCTCAAATAAAGAAAAATCTAACACTTGGGAGGGTTTTAAGTGAGGGTGGCTTGAGTCTCCTGCAGACATGGAGCTCTTCAGCCCCACAGAAGCACTAACTAGAGAATGTCTGCTCTCATCCCCTCCTTCCCACCCCCCACAAAAGCAAATACTCAGTTTCTGGACTAAACCAACTTAATCATTGATGGCTGTTAGTAAAAGAAAAGCCTTCTAGAGATTCCAAGGCCCTTTCCAGCACAGTGAAAAGGGGATGGGGCGGGGGGGAGGGGAGGGAGACAGAGAAGGAGAGAGAGGGAGAGAAAGAAAGACCCTCACACAAACAGTGAGGAAAAGTCAAATCCAAATTCCTGAGAGTTTGACCTTTAACACAGTTTTTATTTTTCTCACATGGGAAAACGAAGAGAAGATTAATCTCTGAAAAACCAGAGGGGTTGGTGAGTGAAAGACCTTAGCAGGGTTTTGCTAGACTTCCATTTCCATAGCAATGGGCTCAAGGTGTCCTTGACAAAGACAGAGACAGAGTTCTCACTGTAAGATAAAGAAGCCTATGAGCAAGCAAGGCACAAACACTGTCTGTAGAAAACAGGGCCTTATCAGGGTTCACCTACTCCTCCCACAAAGGCTTGTTTAATACTTGTATTCCATGACACTGCAGTTTTTAATTCAGCGTAGAAGTTCTGTTGCAGAGAAAAATATAATTCATTCATCATGCAGTGTTCTCTTTTGTTGCCAAAAAATTTAAATGGTTATTGAAGAGTAATGATTTAAATAATTCTACCTGATCGAAATCATAATTGCACACAGACAAACCACAAAAGCAGCTTAAAGTTCGCATAGATTTTTAAATGTTATAGCCTTTCCATTGCCTGAAAGGCACTGCCCCTCTGCACTCCTCCCAAGTCCCTACAGCAGTGAACTCCTCTTAAAGGAAAGTCCAAAAGCAAGGACCACATTGACATTGAACATCACCAGCCCTGTTGAGTTATGAAGTTTCATGACATTTTATCATTTATAACCTTTGTACTGTTTATATCATATTTGAAATACCTAAAAACATCAATTCAATATGCTCATCAGCCCAAACACTTCCAAAGACCATCAATTTTTCCACAAATCCTTCAAGGTCTCAGTTATTTCTTCACCTTTCCTCTGCCCCTTCTGTGCTCTATTGTATAGATTTTACTTGCTTATGCTTTGAAACATTGACATCCCCATTTAGGAATATGCCCAGGGCTGCTTCATGAGTGTGCGTGACCAGTAGTCGCCCTTGGCTTAATGCTCTGCTGAAACCATCTTGAAATTGTTCATAATTTAAACAAGGGGCCCCACATTTTCATTGTGCACTAGCTCTTCAAATTATGTAGCTGGCCCTGGAAGTGCCTAGTGGTAGCTTCAACTGAGGATAATCCTCACAAGTGTCCGAGAACCTCTGATAAAATCATTTCGCATTCAAGATGGTGTCACTACCTCTACCTGAACTCCAGTACAATGACCCCGATCCACCAACTACAGCTCCTTTTATTCCACTGCATATCTAAAGGGACATTTTATAAACAAATAACTCATTTGAGCTATCTTTCACCTTGCAGACCAACAGTAGACCAATATATTTAAGAACTAAACACTTCCATCAAAAGTACAGGGTTAAATTATCTTGGTATAATTCTCACTGGGATAAATAATACTGTATAAATAATATTCAGTTCTAGTACTCTTGGTGTTTGTTTGTTTTCTGAAATTTGGCTTCCTCTTTATATAGATACATACATTAAATATAATAGTTTTCCTATTGTTTAAAAAAAGCTGTTACTATGTCAAGGACACGTACAAGACTTGTATTCACTGTCTCCAGTTCCTTGCCTCACATTTGCTCTTCACTTGACTTCAGTTGGAATTTTGTTCCTTTAAGTCAATAAATTGCCATTTTCAAGGCCTCCATTAACTTCTATCTTGTCAAACCCAACATCCAGTTTACTTTCAGTTTACTTGATCTCACTGTAGCTTTTGTCAAGAATGACCTTTCTCTCTTTCTTAAACACTGTCTCCTTTTGGCCACCATCACACTATAGACCCCCAGGTTTTCCCTCTGTCACACAACTTGTGAGTCTCTGCTAATTCTGTGATAGGCACTCAGACAGACATAGCAGAGCAGGGATGATGGGCCAGGTACAGAAGGTCACAGGGCAGAAAGCCCTGGATGTCTAGCAAGGGGCAAAACTGAGAAAACAAGGACGTGGCCCCAAGGTAACCTTTCCTTCCCTAACATATCGATGATCATGCAGTTTGGACCCCCTGATCTTCATATCACTGGTCATGCAGTTTAGACCCTGTGACCTTTCTTCCCTAGAGATAACCTAGGCCTCCATTCTAGTTAAGCTTCAGGCCCAGAGAAGCAGCAAACCCAGGTGGGTGATGCCAGGACCAGCTGTAATGACTAATGACCCCTGCCCTGATGCTGACCAATCAGCAGAGACCAGGACCCTGAAAGAGCACATCTGGAAAGCTGATGAATATTCTATTGAAGTCTTTCCCTGGGACCTCCCCTAAGATTCCCACCTGTAAGAGAGAAATAAAAACCCTTTGGATGATGGACCCCGCAGGTGTGCATCTCCTAAATTCTAAGGGTCCCCAGGAGACTTGTAACCAGGGGAGCAATGGGCAGTGGCAGCTCATTCTGGGCTAACCCCCTGAACCTGTCTCCAAGGCCCCTTTTTCTCTGACTTCCCCGTGAGCCAAAGCAGCCCAGCCTAGGGTTTCCTGTTGCTTCTCTATGCTAAACCCTTCCTTGTTTCACTGTCCTGAGGGTGCTTTTGCTACGGCCAATAAAAACTCATACTTGCTTTGCTGCACTTCGTCTCTTGACTGAAATCTTTCCTTCAAGAAGACAAGAACTGAGGTCTCATCGTCTCACCAGTAACAGTTATCCTAGAGGTCTCCACCTGAACTGATTTCCTTGGAAAGGAAATCATTCACCAAACGGGTGCATTCTCATGGGGAAAGTGGAAAGAAGAGTGCTTTCCCAAAAATATACCTCCCCAAACAAGAGAAGCAACATAACATATATTGGGTTGAGGGCAGACACTTGGGTTTCCCACCCCATGTGCCCAACACTTCCTTCTTTAATAATAATATTGTTTAATATTAGTAATCCTACTTTAGGTAATGATATTAAAAAAGACATCATATGTGTGGTTTGTGGAGTTAGTGGAATCACAACAGTGGCCAAAGTAAAACTAGCACAAGTTTAATAAGGATAAATGCAAGACCTTCTACTTTCCCCCCTAAACCCCCCCTGCAAGCACAGCATAGTCTTGGCAAAGGTAGAAAAGAATTACAGCCGAAACCAGTTTGGCTCAGTGGATAGAGCGTCGGCCTGCGGACTGAAAGGTCCCAGGTTCGATTCAGGTCAAGGGCATGTACATTGGTTGCGGGCACATCCCCAGTGGGGGGTGTGCCGGAGGCAGCTGGTCGATGTTTCTCTCTCATTGATGTTTCTAGCTCTCTATCCCTCTCCCTTCCTCTCTGTAAAAAAATCAATAAAATATATTTAAAAAAAGAAAAGAAAAGAATTACAGTTCCTGGTGATAGAGATACACAATATGAGAACAGTGTTATGAAAAATATCAACATGATCTAAGGTTGAATTAATAATTCCGTACTATTAAAGACAGAGGAAGATGACCCTTAGCAGTCACAAATGTAATGACTATGACTTCACTATGCACATATATTAGAATGTCATTCTATACACAAGCTTGCAAAGAGGAAGTACTTCTCAAACTTTATACACACAAGTCACCTGGAGATCTCATTAAAATGCAGATTCTGATTCTGTGGGTCTGGGGGAGTGGGGCTGAGATGCTTCATGGCTGAGCATCTTCCAGGGTGGCTGCTTGAAGTCCAAGAGATTAAATGATCTCTTGGCTTTTTTCCAGTTCTAGCACTCTAGAGTTGGCCAATTCAGCCAAACCTTGGCACAAAGATCATCAGACTGATTAGTGAGGTCATGCTTCCTCCAGCAACTTTCTGTCACTATTTAACCAAAACTCCAGACTTCCATCCTGCACTCAATTCTTGGAGACCTTTGACAACTATTTTTTAGAGGGAATGAGGTGCTTCAGTTAAGACAAAGGTTTTTGGCTTACTGTAAAGAGGAAAGAACCTTCAATGGCTTCAACATTAAAGACCCAACATACAAACAAGGTCAACTGAGCATCCAATAGGGAAATCTATTAAAGCCAACCAGTGGATTGATTTTTCAGCCCTGTTCCCCTTGAATGATGCTGCCACTGGCCTGGTTCATTCATATTGAAAACAATGCTTTTGAAGACTTGGTGAAATGGTTATAACATAATGTTAAAATTTAAACGGAGGGCATTTACATAGCACTAGCTAATTTCTGACAGAGGGCCACCCATTTAAGCCCCAGTCCTGCTGGTTACTGGAATTCTGACCAGTCTGATGTGGCAGAAGATGAGGTTCCCCCAGGTGTCTATTCACAGAGGGCCTGCAGGGATGGCTTTGCACAAGGTGGGGAGAGGTGGGTCTGAGAGGACAGCAGGACATCTATTCCCTGGATGCCTCCGGACCTTGCATTTGAGCTTCCAGGTTCTAGGTCTAGGTGACAGATGGAGAGGGACGAGTTTTCAAGAGAGCTTCTGAGAGCAAAAGCAGGGCCATTCATAGAAGGTGGGGCTATCTCCCCATTCTGATGAAGAAAACAGCTTGATAGAGATGAGGAGGGTCAAGGACATACCACTCATCACCACAGCAGTACCCTTCAGACTCTCTCTCTCTTCTTCCCTTCCCTTCCCTTCCCTTCCCTTCCCTTCCCTTCCCTTCCCTTCCCTTCCCTTCCCTTCCCTTCCCTTCCCTTTTCTTCCCTTCCCTTTCCTTCCCTTCCCTTCTCTTCTCTTCTCTTCTCTTTCTCTTTCTCATTAAAATAAGAGTTTTAATATCACTTCCCTTTTTTATTTTCTAAGTTCTTCCCTATAATATATTTTTATTATGATATATAGGCAGATAACATGTACTTTATTTCTACATGTTAGTAATAAAGAAATCAGAACCCAGGCCAGAGCACAATAGATTACTCTCAAATAAACCACATTTACATACATCTTCTGTAACATATTTTCTTTGAGAAAAAGACACTAAAAAAAACAAATGTCCTTCCTTTACTACACACTCCACTGGGGTTCACATACAGGTTTCCCATTTTGAGCAAACTGCAAATCTCTAACTGATATGTTGTCGAACAGTGAGGTCTTGTAGTTTAAGTTCTAAGTTGCACCTTCCACACTTACTGTGTTTCTTCCTTCCCAGTTAGCGCCTCAGCACAGACCCCTACCTGCTGTTTTCTCCAGACACATGGCTTTCACCCTGAAGAAGCTGGCAAGTTTAGGGGCCTAATTTGTGTATAGCAGAATGTCAGCCCTTCTTGCAACATCTGGGACTACACTCCCTATACTCCCGAGCTTCCAATACAGCACTTGTTTGAATGCAGGGACTGCAGATCCCACAGAGTTCTTCACTACAGTGTGATGACGATTACTCACTGAGGACACAAGCAGCTTTGACTCAAGATGAACATCCATTTACAAATAAACAGTAACTAGTATCTGAAATTAAAAGACTTCAGTGTAAAGACCGATATCACCCCCGTGTGTGTGTGTGTGTGTGTGTGTGTGTGTGTGTGTGTTACTCATGTTAAACTACCCATAAGCAACTAGCATTAAAATAGGTGATGCATCTTCCAAAGGTAGTCGGCTGTATTCCGGCTGTAGTCCAGAGGCACCCACAACTTTGTTGTTATTTGTCTCCATAAACATTAGCACTTTACTAATTTATGGCCAACTGATGTTTACAAAATGCCTAGGCAATTTTGTCTAGTTTGATTACCTGGATTCTTCCTTGTTCTCCATCCTCAATTACTATCTGGGTGTCCCACTAAGGTCCCTCATGCCTCTGGAGCTGGAACCCTGTCCTTTCCCTGCCCACACTCCCCAGATTATACCTCTGCTTAGTGACTTCCCTAATCCCAACTTCCTCTTCCTCTGGATCTCAAAATAATGACCACTGGATTCACCTGGGCATTGATGTTATTAAAATCCAATGCGCAGCCCAGAGAGCGACCTTCCTATTAACTGTGCTTGCTCTCCTAGAGCACACGGAAGAGCTAGTTACGTAGGTGAGCTCTGAGTTCATGATAGAAAGGGAGCAAACAAAATATAGATGGCAACTTCCACCATTGTGACTTTAATCCAACCACTCCTTCTTTGACTATTTCTCATGGAGAACATTTTTTCAATATATGCACTTTTGGGCCCTGGCTGGTTTGGCTCAGTGGATAGAGCATCCACCCAAGACAGGGGGTAGCCGATCAATAATTCTCTCTCATCATTGATGTTTCTATCTCTCTCCCTCTTCCTTCCTCTCTGAAATCAATAAAAATATATTTTTAAAAAATATATATGCACTTTTGGTTCTGTGAACTTCAAAAGCAAGTCCACCAAGGATGTCAACAGCTGCCCCAGAATCATAGTGAGGATGGCAGCTGAATGGGGTCCTCAGACGTTGTACATCCCTGACTCGATGTCCCAATATTTGTTCAGTGCATGAAGGAATGAGTGAATAAAGGAATGAGCAAACACAGGGAAAAAATTAGAAAAATTGAATAGAAATGACAATCGCACAAGAAAATATTTCCTACCCCAAGAAGGTATGAAATATTTAAAATGCCAACTCCCTTAAAGGAAAGCAATGAGAGCTTCCACAGGCATTTCACATGTTAGTGAGTATCTCAAACTCTCCCCACCCTGAACTTCTAGCCTGACCAGAAGTATGCTGACAAAGCCAGAGGGATGTTTAGATTTTTACAAAGGTTGTGTTTGGGTGAAGGGGTCAGAGGTACAAACTTCCAGTTATAAAATAAACTAGAGGCCCAGCGCATGAAAATTCGTGCAGGCATAGGCCTTCCTTCCCCCGGCTGCCCACACCGGCTTCCCTCCGGCACCCCGGCTTGGTCAGGAAGGACGTCCGGAATGACGTCCGGTCTAATTAGCATATTCCCCTTTTATTAGTATAGGTAAGTCTGGGAGATGCACTGTACAGTGGTGACTATAGTTAATAATACTGTATTGCATATGTGAAAGTTGCTAAGACAGATAATAAAAGTCTTCATCGCAAGGAAAAAGGTTTGCAACTGTATGTTGATGAATATTAACTAGACTTATTGTGTGATCATTTCCCAATATATACATATATCTAATCATTATGTTGTCTACCTGAAACTAATATAATGTTATATGTCAATATACCTCAATTAAAAAAAAAAAGGAAGAAATGCCAGAATTAGAGAGTCAGAATAAAGGGATTGAAAGTGGGATTTTTGCTGGGTGGGGAAAGAGTACTAGCCCACCGCAGGGTCCAGCTACAGGGATAGAAAGTAAGCCAAGTGGCAAAGACAGTTCTGGAAACAACTATGTAAACTAGAAACACAAAGGGTCTACTTGAAATTACAAAGGTCTTTGTGCCTCTGGATACCAAAATTTGATTATGGCTTTTTGAAATAGATTCCAGATCCCTCCTAGACCTACCGAATGGTTATCTCTTGGGTGGTATGAAACCTAGGAGGCTAGAGGACCTCATGGCCAGAAGGGGCCAGGACTTAGAGCTGGGAGTGCAACCCAGGGTCTATCAGTGGTTCTCAACCTTTCTAATGCCGTGACCCTTTAATATAGTTCCTCATGTTGTGGTGACCTCCAACCATAAAATTATTTTCGTTGCTACTTCATAACTGTAATTTTGCTACTGTTAATGAATCATAATGTAAATATCTGTGTTTTCCAATGGTCTTTGGCTCTACAGCAGAAGTTCTCAACCTGTGGGTCGCGACCCACAGGTTGAGAACCGCTAGCAGGGTCACCTAAGACCATCGGAAAACACAGATATTTACATTATGATTCATAACAGTAGCAAAATTACAGTATTAAAGGCTCGCGGCATTAGAAAGGTTGAGAACCACTGGCTAGATAAAGGTTGTATGGCTGTTAAAGCAGCCTGGCCACTTCTGCAGCATCAGAGGGTGTTACTGCCCTCCCCCTGCCGATGGGTTAGGCCTTAGTTTTAGAACCCTGTGCCCTCAAGTTATTTGTGTATTGAAAGAAATGTGCTGAGAACTAAGGTTTTGATCTTTGAAGGAAAAGTGCCCCTTCTTTTTGGCTTTGATTGATGGCATTCAGGGCAAGCCATCTAAAGGAGGACCTGATGGCAACTCTGGTTGGGTGGGAAGTCTGACTTACAAAGTACAGTGCAAATTCAGAAACAGGGCAGTCGATAAAGGTCATAACACCAAGGCTGTCCTAGGGCCTAAGTTGCAGGCTGTGTATGGGTGGTCCCGCTAGGTGTTAGGTAAGGAATGAGGGTGCGATTCAAGAGGGGGGATAATGGAAGCACAGCGTGCAGCTGAAACTCAATACACACTTGCAGTTAGAGAGGAAGGAGATGTTCAGGATAGAAAGGGAGGATAAGGGCTAGTTGCCTGTGGATGAATTTGGAGGGATAACAGAGGGCGGTGGCCTGTGGGCAGGAGCAGGAATGGATGAAGCAGAGGGGTGCATGATGAAGGCAGTGCTGTAGCAACAAGCATGTGAGACCAGATCAAGGGAAAGAATGTCAGCATTATTCAAAGTGGCTCGTGGTAGTAAGTTAGACAGCTGGTGATCATTTGCAGTGGTAACAGCGAAAGACAAAAATAAATCAGGGAGTTCTTTAAAGGAAGAACTAAAATTCAGAGAGACAATGTGGATAAGGAGATTTAAAAAGAAGAATAAAAGTAAGATGAAGCCACGGTAACCGAAAGAATGTCACGAACTGGGAGAAGCAGAGAGGGAGTCTTTGAGGCAGGAAAGAATTCCTGTGCTGGGACGGTGACAAGAAACAACCACTTTTTGAAAGTAAAATTCTGTCATTACAAAAATGTTGGAAGGCATGTAAATGTGTTTCAGTGTGAGGTATGTTTTTTCAAATCTAAATATTCTTTTAACTAAAAATGATCTACTAAACTTAAGCATCTTCTTTATTGTTGTAGAGAATGTCCTGGGATTCTGGCAGGAAATTGTGGAGCAATGGAACAAAATGCAAGAAATTCTTTAGGGAATGGGAGAAGATGGCACTTTCCATAAATACTGAGTTTTCTAAATTTGACATTCCCACCAGCAATACAGGAGGTTGTCTGGCACAAGAATTTGAGTCATACTGCCTGCTAGGCCAACAGATCAAACTTCAAGATAACTTCAGGAATGAAAAGATCCAAACTTCAAATGGTGGATTCAGAAAAGAAAAAATAATGTGCACCACGCTGAAATCAGAACCTTATGTATGTTTACGCTGTGGTTTCTGGATTAACAGTCTGAGATAAATGCTTACCTAGGCAAGAATGTTATCCACCAAGCTGATGTGGAATCTCACTGTCTCCATTGTCTGTCTCCTGCCCCCAAGCAAGACACAAAATCACTGGGAACAAGTTAACCCAAAGAAAGCTCCCCTGATCCAGACTTGAGAAAACAAAGACCCAAATAGAAGGGCTCTGTGCTATTAAGTGGTTACTCTGGGCATGGACTGTCACCCTCCACATAAAGGACATGGAAATGCATCGAACCCAGCTACAGTGTGGTGCTGCATGCTGAAATAGCTCCCTGACAGGCATGTTCCAAGTTCATGACCTTAAGTAAATTACTTCTATAAAAGATTTTCTCCTCATTAATTTTGAAATGCATTTATTTAATCGATTGTCCATAGATACATATTAGTATTTTAGAAATAAAACAAATAAAAGAAGTATTTGCAACATAAAAAGCTACATATATCTTTCATAGGAGACCATAGTTCTCTTGTTCATCCAAACATTTCTGAGGAATGTAACTAAAAATTTGACCTAAGATCTACCATCAAGAGTTCTCTCTGGTTGTCTTCAGCTAATTTTTGTATTCAAAGTACAGGCTTAACTTTATTCACTGGGAATCACTTTTAAAAATTAAGTTTCTCACCAGGCTGGTGTGGCTTCATGGTTGAGGGTCAACCTATGAACCAAGAGGTCACAGTTTGATTCCTGGTAGGTACATGATCAAGTTGCAAGCTCGATCCCTGGTAGGGGGCATGCAGGAGGCAGCTGATCAATGATGCATTCTCTCTCATCATTGATGTTTCTATCTCTCTCCCTCTCCCTTCCTCTCTGAAATCAATTAAAAAAATTTTTAATTAAGTTTCTCTGTGTCTGCCATAGGTGTTCCAATCATGAGTCATATTTATTGATAAAGTGAATAACACATTATGCTAAGCTTCTAATAGAATTATTCTCAAATTTGACTTCTCTATACCATAAATCTTCTAATTATAGTTTTAAAAATTATTTACTGTTTAAGGAATAGCTTATTACTACTATTGTAAACAATACTTTTAGAAGCAGCACAATGTTGTCAAACAATTGATGATCTAGTTTTTAAATTCCAAAAGATCTAGGCAACATGGGTCTAATGCCTTTCTGTGAAAGACCGTCTTGGAAGGAACAAGTTGGAAGGTGGAAGTTTTACAAGTATGTACATTCATTAAGTGATATATTACTATCCTGCAATAGGTACATTGAAGGAGTAGAATGGCGGAGGGTAGTGGAGAGAGGAATATCGTTCCATATTTTGTCAGGAAATAACTGGTACCTCCCTTATACTATTAAGGAAGAAGTAGGTTTCATAAGTAGCTTGCTTTTGAGTTACATGAAGAAATGTCTATGGAAAGATACTCAAGAAAACGATAACGTCAAGACTTAACTTTTTTCTCTACAGCCTTTAGTACCTTTTGAGTTTTCTACCATGGGCATGGATTACCTATTCAAGAATATCTTTTAAGTTACTTGATTCATAAATACAGATCTTAATTTCAATTTGACTCAGTAAAGGTAGGTGGCTGTTAATGTTCAGGAACATTGCAAAGCAATGAATACACAGATGTAACTAAAACAATCCCTTCCCTCAAGAAGCCCAAGCCCGAGTGAGGCAGAGTAGCCAGCTGATTGTTGACACCACCATGGAAACAGCAAGTACGACAGCAGCACTAGGAGGAGAGCAGTGGTAGAGCATCCAGGGACTGGAAACGTTTTCCAGGGGGTTCGGACCCACACCGGGGACTTGTCCTGCACTTAACAGCCCATGTGCCGGCAAACACTGGTGAGTTATGAACAGGTGCAGGTGTGCCCAAGATCATACCTATTAGCTCTCAGACTCCTCGGTTTATCCCCAATGTGACCTGCCCCAGTGTCATTTTGTGTGTGCATGACATGAAGTGAAGGGTTTAGAAGGTGTTGGTCCAACAAAGGGTGGGGATGTTCCTAGAAAAATCATTGGTGGCAGTACTGACAAAGAAGGGAGGCCTGGTGGGAGAATCATCACAATATTTCCTGGGAAAAACAAACAACTGCCAAGTCTAATCAGCAGTGGGGGCAGAAAATGAGAGACAGATTGCAGATTTTCATTTGGTTAAATCAACAAATCTTAATGTGGGCAATGAAAGAGGGAGGGAAGCCAGGATGGTGAGCATGCAGGGCAGGCAGACAGTAAGAGCCACCATCATGGATTGCATGCCTGTGACACTAGGACATGCTTAACCCTGTAACTGTTTTCATGTGATATTTAATCACATTAATCCCATCCTTTATAAACAGGAAGACAGATGTTAAGAATGCAGATATGGCCCAGATGTGGCTTAGTGGTTGAGCATAGACCTATGAACCAGGAGGTCATGGTTTGATTCCCGGTCAGGGCATTGCCTGGGTTGTGGGCTCAATTCCCAGTGTGGGGTATACAGGAGGCAACCAATCAATGTTTCTCTCTCATCATTGATGTTTCTATCTCTTTCCCTCTCCCTTCCTCTCTGAACTCAATAAAAATATATTTTTTTAAAAAGAATTCAGATATGTAAAGAAACTTAACCAATGTCATGGCACAACAAAGTGACAATTCTGGTATTTGAGCCCAAGACTATCTGATTCCTAATCCAGACTCCATGTTTCTAAACAATTATATACACTGAGTGGTCAGATTATTATGATCTCTGAACGCATAATAATCTGGCCACTCAGTGTATATCCTATATAATAAAAGGCTAATATGCAAATTGTCCCCTCAACCAGAAGTTTGACCAGCAGGCAGGCCGGCCAACGGCCCATGTCCCCTCCCCCTGGACTTGTTATGCGTTTAGAGATCATAATAATCTGGCCACTCAGTGTATACCAGAGAATATAGCTTGGAAGAAGGCCTCCCCAATAGTTCTGTGCAAAATAGTAATACTGTAATGATGCTTGCAGCTAATAATTATTGAGGGCTAACCCTGTACTAAGCCCTGTTCTATGCACTTTATTGCATTGTTTCAGTTCATCATTAACAGTGTCTTCCAGGGAGACACCATTTTATTCCCATTTTACAGATGACGAAAACTAAAGCACAAAGAAGTTAAGTAACTTGCCCAATTTCCCACTAGTAAGGCTAGAGAATACAACACATAAAGATTTATCTTGCCCTAACCAGTTTGGCTCAGTGGGTAGAGCGTCGGCCTGTGGACTGAAGGGTCCCAGGTTTGAGTCTGGTCAAGGACATGCACCTTGGTTGTGGGCACATCCCCAGTAGGGGGTGTGGGGGAGGCAGCTGATAGATGTTTCTCTCTCATCGATGTTTCTAACTCTCTAGCCCTCTCCCTTCCTCTCTGTAAAAGAAATTAATAAAATATATTTTTAAAAAAGGATTTATCTTGTCATTTTCCTATAGAAACTTCCTGTAGATAATAATGAATATCCATAGGACTTTATGAATAAACTATTATAAAATGGTAGCGTGTTTCAAGGCTGATTCCCTTGAAATAAGTGGCCTTATAAACATTTTATGATAGTGGCTTTTAAAGCAGTACAATTCTAAGAGGGACAGAACAAGACAGAACAGTGTATATGTTTATTCCATACCCTTGTCACATGTGAATTCTCCATCATGCTAGATTAACTACAGATGTAGGCTTTATATTTAACGTCTGAAAAAGAGAGAGGAAAAATGGAGTGGGCCAAAGTCCAGGAGATGTAGGAGTTGGGCAGTAATGTTTTTACTACACATATCGGTTTCCAACTGCTAAAATCAATATTTTTTGTTGGCCCTTATTTGGGGAATACAGCTACAGAAAAGAAAAATGCACCTTTGAAATCCATTCAGGCACACACATTTTACTACTGAATACACACATGCTAAATATGAATACCATGTCACTTATGAGAATGAAATAAATTTTCTTTCATTCATAGAATAGACATGTTTTTCTGTATACTTGGAATTATCTATTTGTTACTTAGAGGGGGAAAGGGCAGTTTAAAACAGAAGAATTGATGAGCCAACCTGTGAAGCAACTATAATTCTATGAAATTGTGAGCTGTGGATTTAGCATAACATTATTTGTAAAAACACACCACCTCTTATACTTATATAGAGCTTACTTTAAGCTGGTTACATTTTAAAAGAAATTAAGCCATTGTGTCACATACTATGAAACAAAGTAATCTGGAAAAACTGCAGAAAGGATAGAGGGTTACTGATCATGTAAATGCTATTAGATAATCATTGCTTTCAAAAACATACAGGTCAGTATTATTTTATTATGACCATGTTATATAATTTCACTAATTCATGCTATCTATATGGGACACAGATTTTTATTTATTTTTTAATCAAAACTCTCTCAGAGATGCCTGTTAGGCAGGGTGATGGTTGGTGGGGTGGGGACTGAAGGCTGTGTGCCAGATCCCTAGGCTCCAGCTGTGGGCGGGTTTCCACAGCATCTTAAAGCAGGAAGCCCCAGGTGGTCCACTTTCTCCAAACACCATTCATAATCGCCCAGGCTGAGCGCTGAGCCCCTGGAGGGGGCACGGGAAAACATGCAGGGCATCTCCTCCTCCGTCTAGGACTTTCAATTTCTTCTAACAATAAAGCTGAGTCAAGCTGCTCGCTCTCCATCCTGTGGGAAACCCGCAGCGCGTACACTTTGTGCAACCTGAGGGAAAAGAGTTCAGCCCCAGGCTCCAAGCCCTCTCTCCCCTAGGCCAGCTCTTTTCTTTCAAGGATAACTATGCAAACTCCCCTCTCTCCCGGCCCTAGCTGGGCGCAGAGCTGAGCTATTCAGAGCTGTGTTCCCAGCTCCGGTCCAATGCTCTCATCATGAATGCTTGAATGAATGAGATGGTCTTGTTTCTGCAGACTGACTAACTCAGCACAATGCCCAAACACATTTTTCCCACAACGGTATTTCTCATTCCGCCTACCTATTTTTGACACGTGCTTTTTTTCTTAAAATGCATTTAATTAAAAGATGTATTTGTACGCATATGCCCATGGCCATGTGTTGCATCCATTAAGATGTTTTCAACATCTTGTGATGTGACCGCTTAGCCAGCAAGCGCGCAACGCTGGGAAGACTTAACCCTATGGGCAGAGTGAGCAATGGGGTTGGGTACACAGAAAGGAGGGTTTCTCTTTCTCTCCTGGCATTGACAGAAACTATGAATATTCGCTTCGGGTTTCTGTTCTTCCCAAACCTTGCCACCAGAGCCACTGTACCCGTGCCGCGGCCAGCAGGCAGAGTCCTCCCTTCGCCAATGGCTCTCTCACTCCAGAGTGACGAAGGTCTGAACCGGAGACCCCAGGCACAAAGAGCGTGGTTTGGGAGAGCGCATCTGTGCCCCAGACGCCGTCTGCGGTGCGGACCGGCCCCCCTGCACGGGACAGCTGGCTGGGGGCGCGCTTCTCCCCGCGTCTCTCTCCACCTGGGCCGCGAGTGGCCCGGAGGAGCCTGCCCTTCCCGGCGCGCAGGATTGGGCTTTCCAACGCCGGACAATGGGCGAGACCCGGGAGAACGCCTTTCCCATTCAATCCCCGCGCCCCGCACTCCGCCGGCCGCCCGCCCCGCGCGCGGGAGCGCCAGAGCCCGAGACCCGCGCAGGGTCAGCGCGCCCCCCGCCCCCAGACGCCCACTGCTGCCACCCCCGCGTGGCGCTTCTCACAGCCGTCTGGGATCGCAGAAGTCTGCGAGGGGCCCCCAGAGCCCCACGAGTTTCCAGCCGAAGGCTCGGAGGAGGGGGCTGCTACCGTCAGGGGTGGCGCCCCCAGTCCTCTTGTCCCCCCGCCTCGGAGACGCTCGCGGGGAAACCCACGTGTCCGGTCCTCCAGTCGGAGGGGAGCGAGGATGCGTGCAGAGACCTTAGAAGAGACAAAGCGCGCGGCTTTGTCCCGCAACCACCCCCTCGCTGGGGGACGGGCCCGGCTCACCTCTCTGCTGGCACCGCGCCGCGACCCAGAGCGCCGAGGCCAGGAGCGCGACCCCCGCGCCGCCCCCGCGCATCTCGCCGCTGCCGCTCGGGGCCTGGGACCGAAGCCGGGACCAGCGCGCGACTCAGTGCGGAGCGCGAGGCTGCCGCTTCCCCGGGGGCACCCTCCGCCGCCCGCCCGCCCCTGCGACACACCCCCGACCTCCGCCACGCCCGGCCCCTCCCGCCCGGCCCGGCTGCGAAGACCCCTCCCCCAGGGAGGCCGGTGCTCAGCCCGGGACCCGCCGGGACCGCTGCTCCCAGGCCACGCTGGAGCTGCGGTGTGCACAATCCCCCAACTCCGGATGGATGGGGGGCTGATCCGCGGCCGCGGCCGGGTCAGAGTTGGGAGGGTGTGCGGAGAAAGTGACTAGGAAGGGGGAGAAACTGCTGGAGTTGGCCCGGAGGGGTGCTTTCCGAGAAAGTATTTGTCCTGTTGACCCAGCCCTGTGGTGGCTCTGCAGCTCACCCCTCCACCCCCCGACCCCCCACGGGCTCCGGGTCCCGCGCAGCCACCGCGCTGCAGCTCCCACCCGCCCGCACCTTCCACCTCCCCCACCCGGAGGGTGCCCCTGGGGCAGGCGGCCAGCCTCCTCCCTGGGAATGGGACCAAGGCTTGGCTAACCAGAAGGTGGCCTGGCCCGGGCCTAGAGCCTTCCCTCTCAGGAGGCGAATCCCTGCTTAGCTGACCAGCCTCCCCTCTAGGCTGTTGGAGTTTGTGAAGATTTTTCTAAAAGTGTGTTGTAACTTGGTTCCCATTTTTTTCTAGGGAAGGCAAGAAAGGTCGCTTGGACTTTATTATTATTATTTGCTTACACTAACTGCTCCAGAAAGAAGTCTCATACTTTTTTGAAGTTTAAACACAAGATTTCAACTGCTTTGTTAGTTTTAAAAATAATTTTCCCTGATTTTTTATATTAAACTTATATTCATTACACTTTGCAGATTTCACTTTTTCACAGTACAAACACAGGATAGTAAAAGTCCCTTTTACAGTCTCACTCTCTCATTTTGTCTTTTTTTTTTCCCCCTGATAGGGAGATAATTTTATCTCAGTTGTGTTAATCAATTTGACAACTCTACCAATTCCAGTTTTTCTAAAAACATTTCCTGAAATCCTTAATGAATAACTTATCATTATAATATAAGCAATTATTTTTTTAAAAATCATGAAAGTATATGACAATAGGTAGAATTTGGCACTTTAAAAATGATGCAATGTAGTTGGCTGAGAAGGAACACATCATAGTACCAAATTTAAAATACAGATGTTTTTAACTAGTAAAATATTAAAGCATTAAGTATGTATCAAATAAACGGTTAAGTAAATTTAGTATTTAATAAGTTATAAGTATTAAGCATTTAAATATTCAAATACAGAATTATAAATATTTCTACACTGAAATAACATTGTATGCCCACCTCTATACATATCTTTCAGAGTGTCCCTAAGTGCATTCATGTAGATTGTCTCATGTGACCTTCCCAGTTCTATAGGATAGGCAGATAGTTAGCCTTGTGTGAGATGAGGAAATGAGTTCAGGGGGTTAAGGTCCTATCCAGACCTAGACCTCTGATCTGATTTGTTCCCTGCATAACTTCCCTGAGATCACGACAATGAGATCAAAGGCAACAGGAGGAATCACAAAGGGTTCTCTATCTCCCTATATCCTGGGCTCCTATACATTCAGTCTGAACTTCCGTTAGACCTTATCTTTCAACTGCAGGCAGGGAACTCACACTTGTGATTTCAAGGGAAGCAAAGGGTCAGCACATTTGGAGAGTGAATAGGAAATGGAAGGGTCAAAACTTTCAAGTTGGCACAATTTGTCACAGTTCAAGATTAAGCAGAAAGATTTCAGTGAAAGAAGAATTTCAAAAGCCATTTGAACAAGCTTGGATAAGATGGAACATTAAAAATGTCACAATTCCATGTGTCTTGCACAACCCAGCAGTACCAAGTTTCCCATTCTGTATCGTGCTTGGAAATGTCTAAATTACCTACAGCACCATGAAAGTTCAGGGCTGGCCTGTTTAAGGTAAAAATGATACAAGAATGTTCATGTTTTGTGAGAAAGTAGAATTTCAGCTCTACTAGGCCCACAAAGATGCTTGCTTTGAAGTCACCTATAAATAAGAAACAACAAAAATGCCTAAATGCCAAGCAATAGTTAAATGGCTAAGTAATTTATAGTACATCAATGTGATATGCTATTTTGTAGCCATTTTTAAAACACAAGAGTGTAAATTTGCATAAAACACTGTGATAAGTGAGGTGAGCACACATTGAGCAGTAAATCCCTGGTTCACTTGCCCTCCATCTTGCCTGTATATTGGAAGTGATGGAAGAGTTTTAAAAAATACTGATGCTGGGCCATAAAAGACTCAGACACAGAGATTCTGATTCATTTGGGATGGGGTGAAGCCTGGATATCGAGATGTCTTAAGACTCTAGGTAATTCTCATGTGCAACAATATTTGAGAAACACTGGGCTAACTGACCAGCTCCCGCGTGGATAGCAATTCAGTTCAGATCATTGGTTGCTGGGAGGCTAGATGAGCCAGTCCTAGAGGATGATGGTCACAGGCAAGCAGAGGAAGGACAGCCTGGCAGGTGTCTTTCCTGCACAGCCTGACACCCACATAGCAGGGATGCAGCCCAGAGTATGGAGCAGGAGTGCTCTCTGGAGGCTTGGTGCAAGTAAAGCTGTCCTATAGTTCTAGAGCAGGGGTCCTCAAACTTTTTAAAAAGGGGGCCAGTTCACTGTCCCTCAGACGGTTGGAGGGCCGGACTATAGTTTAAAAAAAACTATGAACAAATTCCTATGCACACTGCACACATCTTATTTTGAAGTAAAAAAAACAAAACGGCAAAAACACCCGCATGTGGCCCGCGGGCCATAGTTTGAGGACGCCTGTTCTAAAGGAATTGAGATTCCAGGCAGGGACTTGGGTATGGGAGCGCCACACCAGGATTAGGGTGCAAGGCCTGGGGTATACACCTGTGGGCTTGGTTACTAAGGAAAGAGGTGAAAGGTCAGTTACTAAAACTGGGTTACAGCGTCAGAGTCTGTCCAGGAAAAGCCTAAAGAGGCTATGTGTAGGCTAAGCTCCTTAAGGTCAGTGGCAAGAAATAAGATGATTAGGAGTCTAAGTCTTAGGCCAGAGGAGAAGACAAAGTAGGCAAACTAGGGGTGGTAGGCCAGATAATTGTACCCCAAAGGGGTGCACGTCCTAACGGCTAAATCTTGGGAATAGATTATGCTACATGACAAAATACTGATGTGATTAAACAAGGACTTTTTTTCATAACTTTATATATTATTTCATTCATAGCCATAATATGAAGCAACTGGAAGCAAGCCATGTGTCCATCAGCAGGAGAGTGGGATTAAAAATGGTAGTCTGTTTTACAATGGAATATTACTTGGCAATAAAACAGAAAGAACCATTGACTCACAGGAAAACAGGAATGAATTTCAAAAACATTATGTTAAGTGGAAGAAGCCAGACACAAAAGAGTACTGTATAATTCCATTTATATGAAGTTTAGCAACATGCAACACTAATCAAAAGGGAACGGTGTCTGCCTATGGAGAGACTGAAGAGTGAGTAGAAGGGGACAGAAGAGGAGCTGGGGCAACGGAAATGTCTGTATCCTGAATGGGGTGTTGGTTGGATGGGTATAAACATTTACCAAAATTCATTCACTTATATACATTTAGAATTTGTTGCATTTTTCTGTATAAATCAGAATCTTTAGATGAGATGATTTTCCTGAATTATCTGGGCAGGCTCAGGATGGCAGGAGAATCAGAGGAATTCAGTGTGAGAAGAACTCAACCTGCCATTGATGGCTTAAAGACAGGGAAAGGGGACCTTGAGTCAAGGAATGTGGCAGCTTCCAGGTGCTGGAAAGGCAAAGAAACAGAGCCTGCAGGAAGAGCCAGCTCTGGGACACCTTGATTTCAGACGAGTAAACGTCCATTTGAACGTCTGACTTCCAGAATGGTAAGGTGATAAATCTGTGTTGTTTGAAGCCACTAGATATATGTTAATTTATTTTAGCAACAACAGGGGACTAATATATAAGGTAAATACTCTCTCCCAGAAATCACGTGTAGATGATGTTATAGGGGAAAATAATGCATAGCTATATTAAAATCTAGGTAGATACTGAAGATTCCATTTGTGTCAGTGATAAAGAAAGGTCAGATAAAGAAGGAATTTGAAGATATTATGTGAATTATAAAGGAGAAGAGGAAAAATAATAAAAAGTCAAGGGAACCCACTAGATAGGAGGGCATATTTGCCAATGATACATCTGATAATGGGTTAATTTCCAAAATATATAAAGAACTTATACAACACCAGGAAGATAAACATCCCAATTAAAAATTGGGCAAAGGACCTGAATAGACACTTCTCCAAA
Source organism: Cnephaeus nilssonii (assembly GCF_951640355.1). Classification (NCBI taxonomy): domain Eukaryota; kingdom Metazoa; phylum Chordata; class Mammalia; order Chiroptera; family Vespertilionidae; genus Cnephaeus; species Cnephaeus nilssonii. The sequence goes on from NC_137082.1 coordinate 60,461,814, forward strand.
AAGGACTGTTCAATGTCATTAATCATCAGAGAGATGCAAATTAAAAATACAAGAGTGAAGGGGAGATGGGGATTCGTGCATCCAGGGGGTTCCTCGGCCTAGCCTGCTCCCTCTCACAATCTAGGACCCCTCGGGGGATCTCGGACTGCCAGTTTCAGCCCGATCCCCACAGGCTAGGCCAATGGACCCCACCGGTGCACAAATCCGTGCACTGGGCCTCTAGTATGCATATAAGATCTTTGGTTAATCTCTTCCCGCCCTCCCTCCCTCTTTCTTCCCCCCTCCCTCTGAGATTCATCAGTCTGTTCCACGTTTCCATGCCTGTGCATTGAGCATCTGCCCCCTGGTGGTAATTGTGCATCATAGCTACCAGACAGTCAGCTGGTCAGCTGGTCAGCTGGTTGCTTAGGCTTTTATATATATAGATATGCATAATCCTTGGACACAGACAATAGTGCAGTGAAGACCTGGGGGAGGGGAGAATGGAATGGAGAGGGTTAATATGACAATAATGTTGTTGCATTCAACAATATGTAATGATGTTGTTGCAGTTCTTGTGTGTGTGCTATATTCCAAGCATTGTGAAAAACATGTAACATAGACAATCTTAAAGTTCTATAAATCCCAAAGTGGCAGAAAGTAATGTAAGCTACTAAATAGAAACAGAATTCACAGTTACAAGCAACACAAGCTAACTGGCCACCTTAAAAAAAAAAAAAAGAAGAAGAAGACAAATTAATTGGAGAGATATTAGGAGGCAGGAAGATGGGGTTCACAGAATCCACGGGAGCCTGAAGGACAAGGCTTGAAGAACACAGAAAAACCAAGAGAGTTAAGATTCTAGGCCAGTGGTCGGCAAACTCATTAGTCAACAGAGCTAAATATCAACAGTACAACGATTGAAATTTCTTTTGAGAGCCAAATTTTTTAAACTTAAACTATATAGGTAGGTACATTATTATTAACTTAATTAGGGTACTCCTAAACTGGCCTTTGCTAAAAACTCAAGGGGCCAAAGAGCTGCATGTGGCTCGCGAGCCGCAGTTTGCCGACACTGTTCTAGGCAATAGGATGATGGCCAAGGTCACCCACAGAAACAGTACAGCCGAAGGAAACTACAGCACAGTGAGCTGTCTGACCTTCAGACATTCACTTCACCTGTTTTACTAGCTCAAGATCCAAAACCAGGGGAACCAATAACTGATCAGGTAAGCTTAAATTGTGTGCCCCAGGTGAGGGTAGTGGAGGCATTGAGCCCTCTCCCCCATAGTAGGACTTGGGAATGAGAAAGAGAGAAAAATATTTTACACCAGGGGTCCTCAAACTTTTTAAACAGGGGGCCAGTTCACTGTCCCTCAGACCGTTGGAGGGCCGGACTATAGTTTAAAAAAAACTATGAACAAATTCCTATGCACACTGCACATATCTTATTTTGAAGTAAAAAAACAAAACGGCAAAAACACCCGCATGTGGCCCGCGGGCCGTAGTTTGAGGATGCCTGTTTTACACAATAGGAACGCTTCCCACCCCACACCCCAGTCCAAGGAGAGAACAGTGTGCTAACAGGAAGAGACAACCAAAATAGCTAATGTCTTCTGCTGGTAGTCAGGAAGAGCTTTACGGAAAGAATGAGACTTGATCAGTAAAGAATCAGTATGACCTAGAAAGGCAGAAAAAGAAGTTCGTGAAGAATAGCCTAAGTAAGGAAACAAAGACAAAACAACAGGACATGGTTAGGGGGCAGGGCCACAGGCAGACAGGATGAGACACAGCTCAGGTCCTCTCAGTGCTGGACCAAGCTGGCACCTACCTGAGCTCTTGGCCTTCTGCTCTGGCCTCTCCTGACAGCTGTTGGAATCTCTCTTTCTTATACTGTTGGCTTTGCTGGAACACCCCCTGCCACAGTGCTTAAGATCTGGCACCTGAAGCAGCTACAGACTAGCCAATGATAAACCCAGAAGTGGGATCCAGTTTATTCCCTGTGGGGGAATGTTGATTAATGAGAAATAGACGACAAAGGGAGCCGGACTGAGGAGTGCCTCCTGACCCGGGGTCTCCCTGCAGCCTGCCCAGCGTGCAGACACCTTCATCAGCCCCAACCCCCCTCGTGAGTTCTTGTTGGCTCAGCCTGAAGCAGAAGTGGCACCTGAAACCTCTCTCTGTGCAGCTTCCCGCATCTCCTTCCTTTCCCGCATTCTCTGCTCTGTTGCCATGGATTTCACTTTTCAAATAAAACATCCGCATTTTCATCTTTGCCTCAGCATCTGCGTATGGATATGCTTAGTTAAGAACTGACTCTCCTAAAGGGAGCAATTCATTGAGAATGGGTAACAGGTTTAGATACAGCAACGAGGCCACCATGAGTAGGAATGTATCAGGGTGAGGAATTAGAGCTTGAAGCAGAGGTGAGGTGAAATTACTATAGAGTCTTAAGCAGAGAAACAATGAGACCGAAGTCTTTCTAAGGACAATCTATCTGTTAGCAGTAAACAGAAAGAGTGAAATCCAGAGAAATGGGAGGTGGGCGCCTAGGATAGTAACAGGGTGGAGGTGGGGAGGGCACATAGGAGATGGTGGCAGTGGGAATGGGGAATGGAGAGAATAAAGTGGGATTTCAAAAGAGGAAACATGACTTAGAAACTAATTGGATACAGATGATAAAGGAAATTGGGAATTTAAAATTTCCTTTGTGGGAATGAAAAAAATAGGTTAGAGGGGAAGGTGAGCCAATGGGAGAGGAAATAATGCATACAGTTGATTGTTGTGGTTCGGCAGTTACCAGATAGTCAAATGGAGACGTTAGAAAAACAGCTGGGAATTCAAGACAGATGGAGAGCTCAGCCTTCTCTGCGTGATCACAAAGCCGTGGACACGAATGAGCTCACAAACAGTGGGACTGCTCAGAGAGAGGCCGTGAGGCGCTCCCGGGAAAGCGCGGCCAGGAAGGAGAGCTCTTGGCAGATGGCAGACAACTTCATGAGGAGGACGTGCAGAATCGGTCCAGCGAAGGTAAAAGTTACAGCAAGGAAATCTGGAGAAGGAGAAAGCACCAAGGATGAAGCAATGGCGATGGTGAATACTCCAGAAGTGACACTCACTTTAAAGGGCACTCACTGTTATGTCAGCTGCTTAAGCCTCATGTGCAAGATAAACATTATTTCCTTAGTAGAGGCTCAGAGAGGATAACCAACTTGCTCAAAGTCACACAGCCATAAAGTGTATCAGTTAGTTTTTGCTATGTCACAAATCAACCCCAAATTTAATGGATTAGAGCAAAAATTATTTCTTTTTCTCAAATGATTCCAGGGGGTGGTGGTTGGGCTGGCTCGGCTGGGTGCTTTTCCTGCTGGTCTTCCTGGGTTCCTTCATGTGTCTGCAGTCAACTCCAGGTTCAGGAACTAGGTGATTTAGGGGAGCCACAGCTGGGATGCATGGAGCAAACACTCAGAATTCACCATTGTCACAGGATGCTAATAGGTTTAGCGAATTATAAATTAGAACAAAGTTAGAAATAGAACAAAATATCCCAAATAACAGGAATTCAGAGCAAATCTAATTATAGCAGTTGCTGACAGCACACCATAATGGCAACAATTATTAGACCTCTATTGAGCATTTGCAGGGGGCCAGGGGCTGCGCTAAGGGCTTTTGTAGATTATCTCATTCAATCTCTACAACAACCCGATGGGATAGGTATGGTTGTCAGCTTTATTTTTCTGTGAGGAACCAGGTACAAAATACCTATGTGCTTAACCAAGATGAATCCAGGAAGAGGGGTCAGGAGTTTGGAATTTGGAAGAAAGGTTTAATTTAGGGATTTCAGTCTTGATGTAGATGCTTTATAATGAGTTTTAGAATATGATCTGAATGGATGCAGATTAATATAAAGAAAAAAGGTCTAAAGGTAAGGAAGCAGGAAGATGCTAAAGGTCATAAACATGAAAGTGAATTCAATAAGAAAAATGATGGATAATAAGGCATGGAATTAAAAGCAATACAAACCAAGTCCTGAAAGCACCAGTGATATTTGGGATGTGAAAAGGCTATACAATACTGTGAAACAGAAACATCAAGGACAAACACGGGAGGGGACATTTTGTCAGGATCTGACAGATTATATTGTCGTAACAAACAGCTCCCAAAAAGTCAAAAGCTTAAAATAACAAAGACACCTTTCCTGATCACTGTGGATCAGCAGTGGCCTCTGTTCTCTGTAACTCAGGGGTCCAAGCTGATGGAGGCTTCATTTCAACACATGCTTCCTTATCACTGAGGCGGCAAAAGAAGAGCATTACCTGCTGGATCTTAAAGTTTCCATTTACACTTATTGGTCAAGGGAAGTCACTTGGCCATACCTCATCTCAGTGGAATCCCCTCATGTGCTTGTAAATAGAGGAGAACCAGAAACTTTTAGAGACATAGTGCCTATGACAACCAAGAAATTCTTGTGGACTATTATGCTAAGACATGATGGGAAGACAGATTAGAGCCAAGACACTGATATAAGAATCCCACCTGAGTGTGTAAAAGTGTAGCAGGCTGTTAAGATAGGCATGAGCAGAGCAGGAATGATGGGCCAGGTGCAGAGATCAACAGGGTGGATAGCCCCAGGTGCCTGGCGACAGGCAAAACTACAATCCCTTGCACCAAAACTCCCTTAAGCATTAACCCCTAGAGGTGACATCTAGGCCTCAGTTATATTCCAGCTCCAGGCAGAAAAACCAGGTGGAGCTACCAGTATACCATGGCTAACATCAGGACCAGCTGCAACAACTAATGACACTCGCCCCTGGACCCACCAATCAGTAGAGGCCATGACCCTAAGGAGACACACCAAAAAAGTTCATGAATATTCTATTGAGATCCTCCCCAGATACCTTGGATAAAAGCCCTCAGGATGGAGGGCAAGCCTTCCCCACTTCCTTCTTTTCCCAGGTTGTGTTTTTTCTCTTTCCTCCCTCAAGGTGCTTATCTCTCTCCCTCTTCCTCCTAAACTCCAAGGGCCTTTCTTTTGCTGTAACTTCTTTCCTGAGCCCATTGCTTCTACAGCTCACTTCTTCTACCTCTGTGAGTTTCTAAATAAGCTTTCTCAAAGTTTGTCTCGGCTCTGAATCCTTCTCTTAGCCAGAACTCAGGGACTGAGGTTGCTGAACCAAGGTGACCACCTGGTGTGGTTTTCCCACTGCTAACAGAAGATGCAATGGAGAGCAGGAGAGGAAGATGAGCAGTGAGGCCAGGTTAGGGGTGAGCAAGATCAACCCAGGCTAGTATCAAAAGCACAGTGAAGATCGCTTTCCAAAGGCAGTTGTGCAGATGAAGGATGCAGCTTGGGGGTCCTCCTGAGACCCTCCTCCAACCCAGGAAACTCAATTCTGTGTTAGGATTGGGAGGTTCTTTTCCTTCTGGTCCAGACATTCTTTAAGTCTGTCCTGGGACAACATATGATCAATTCAAGGTGTGGAATGAGACAAGAAAGGCCTTAAGTAACAAGCGACCAGCGTCACATTATCTCCAGGGCCTGGGTCTCCATACTGGGCATGAGCCAGGGGCTCTGACCGAGACCATTTGAAAAATCAAATGGTTCAGCTGTGAGTCGGTATTTAATTTAGGCTCCTCATTACAATTCTTCCCAAGGTTTAGCTTTTAGGTTTCCTAACAACTAAGACAAAAAATGGAAGTTCCAATGGCTACATAGTTCTCTTTTTTTTTTAATAAAAGAAATCAGCAGGATGAACAAATATAAATCCAAGAATGAATTCATTATTTATGAATTATCAACAGAATGGACAATATTTTCAGTGACAGGTTTCCAAGAGACAGTGCTATTCAAACAGATTCTTCTGTTGACCTTCTGGAGTGCCCAGGGCACAGCTTCACATCTGTAACAGGGAGGGCTTTTAGGAAGAATGGGGACTATTGAGATAATGAGGCCACGTTTGTTTGTTTTTTGATTACCTACATTCCTAAGGTATTTAGGGCCTAAATAACCTAGAAGCATGCACCGATTAGATCATTTTACTTAAATATCAGATGTTTCAAGTAAGCCTGTACCAGATCTCAGTCACTTTATGCCTGAATTCTCTAACAACTACACTAATGCATCAGGAGTAGAGAACATAAGTTATGCCTGGCTCCATACCTCGCACGTGAAAAGCTATGATCCTGTAATCCAGTCTTATTTTAATGAGAACCATTGGTGCAAGGCAGACTTCTTAAATTTCAGCACAGACACCAGAGAAGAAAGCAAAACATATGTAGTGGGGAAAAATAAACATTTCAAGAGCAAAGCAGCATACGTCTTTCCTCTCTGAGAGTTAAGCCAAAAATGTCCTCCCTTCAAAGCCAGAAGGACAAGCTAAGCAGCAAGGATTCAAAACAAAATAACCCATGTGAAGGAAAGGAAAAGAGAGAGTTGAAAGAAGGTCACATACCACATGTGCTGGTCACAATGTCACGACTGTTCAAGGGGGAGCTTAATCTACTCCTTTCCAAATTGCCAGCTCATTGAGCTGGAGGATTTGCTTGATATGTGTCTTAATTGAATTGATATTTTTCATTAACATTTTACACAGTTTTGGTTTTCAGGAATGGTTCCATAGGCAATTCCTACTCATGAAAGGCTGGATTTTAATTATGAGATGAAGATCATATGTGATTAATTTTAATAAGGACATTAGTGTTCGCCAACGCCTGTATACGTGACCGTGGATAGAAGACACTACAGGTTAAAACCCCACCTTCCTTCTTGCTAACAAACCCTCAGCTTATCCAAGTTTAAGATTGTCTTTGTCCAAGGGAAGGCAGCTCTTTCTAACCCCCAGGAATGAAGTTGGTAAATTCATATTGATCCAGGTAATTCTATTCTGTTTGCCAGGATTGGCTTAGATACAAGCTGGTTACTCAGCTCTTTTTCCTTAATCAAAATTATTGAGGTATATGTATGAATATAATATATAAGTAGAGGCCCAGTGCATGGATTCATGCACTGGTGGGGTCCCTCAGCCTGTGCCCTCTCGCAATTCAGGACCCCTCAGAGGATGTCAGACAGGCCAAGAGACCCCACTGTGTTTATCCTCTTTCACTTAACATAATGTGTTTGCGATTCATCCAAGTTGTGTAATTCAGCAGCCTATTCCTTTCATAGTTGAATAGTTTTCCTTATATGGCTATACCAAAACTTACTTATCAATTTGGGTGACTTAAATTTTAGCTCATATGCAAAAAGCTGTTGTGAACATTCAAGTACAAATCTTTGTGTAGGCAAGTGTTATCATTTCTCTTGAGTAAATACATGGAAGTGGGTTTGCTGAATCATAGGGTAAATATATATGAACTTCTTAAAAAGCTGTAGAAATGCTTTCCAACATAGGAGTCCCATCAGCAATATATAAGACTAGAGGCCTGGTGCACAACATTCGTGCACTCGGACATGGGGCTATCCCTTAGCTTGGCCTGCGCCCTTTAGCAGTCCAGGAGCCCTCGGGGATGTTCAACTGATGGCTTAGGCCCGCGGGCCTAAGCCGTCAGTCGGACATCCTTAGTGCTGCCACGGAGGTGGGAGAGGCTCCTGCCACCGCCACTTCGCTTGCCAGCTGTCAGCCTGGCTTGTGGCTGAGCAGTGCTCCCCCTGTGGGAGTGCACTGACCCACCAGGGGGCAACTCCTGCATTGAGCGTCTGCCCCCTGATGGTCAGTGCGTGTCATAGCGACTGGTCATTCCGCCATTCAGTCAATTTGCATATTACTCTTTTATTATATAGCAGGCGTCCTCAAACTACGGCCCGTGGGCCACATGCAGGTGTTTTTGCCATTTTGTTTTTTTACTTCAAAATAAGATATGTGCAGTGTGCATAGGAATTTGTTCATAGTTTTTTTTAAACTATAGTCCGGCCCTCCAACGGTCTGAGGGACAGTGAATTGGCCCCCTGTTTAAAAAGTTTGAGGACCCCTGTTATATAGGATTTACAAGATTTCCAGTTGTTTCAGATCCTCACTTACATTTGGTATTGCCAGTCATTTTCATACCAATGACTCTAGTAGTGGTATCTCAGAGTAGTTTAATTGGCATTTACCAATGATAACAAATAATATGACATGATATTGAACATCTTTCATGTGCTCATTTGCCATTTGTGTATCTTATTTGGTGAAGTGCCTGTTCAAATCATTTGACTATTTAAAAAACAATTCAGTTGTTTGTCTTCTTAATATTGAGTTGTAAAAGCCCTTTATGTATTCTGGATATAAATTCTTTGTCAGATATGTTTTTCAAATATTTTCTACCACCATATGCTTGTCTTCTAGTTTTATAATGGTGAGTTTTTGAATGAAAAGATTTTATTTTTTAGAACTCATTTGGATTTACAGAAAAAGTGAGCAGATAGTACAGTATTTTTATTTTATCCTATTCCACACACGCCCCCCCTCCCCCCCCACACACAGTTTTCCCTATTATTGACATCTTACATTAGTGTTGGTGCATTTGTTGCAATTAATGAAACAAATATTAATACATTGGGTTTGTTTGTTATCTTGTTTTGATTTTTTTTGAGCACTGCTTACTTTCTGGCCGTACAAGGTGCTCAAGACTCATCTCATATATTTTCTAACCCGGTCCCAAAAGCAATAATTTCTCCAACAAGCCCTAGTTTCTTTTATTAAAAAAATGGTTTTAGAAACCAAGATCTGGCCCTAACTGGTTTGGCTCAGTGGATAGAGCGTCGGCCTGTAGATTGAAAGTTCCCAGGTTCGATTCCGGTCAAGGGCATGTACTTAGGTTGCCGGCACATCCCCAGTAGAGGGTGTGCAGGAGGCAGCTGATCGATATTTCTCTCTCATCGATGTTTCTAACTCTCTATCCCTCTCCCTTCCTCTCTGTAAAAAACCAATAAAATATATTTTTTAAAAAAAGAAACCAAGATCTGGGTGCTAGGTGTGCTCATTGCTGCTAAGTATGTCATGTCTCTTAGTCCCTCCCAGCTGACCAGCTGACAGAGCAAAGAAATGTGTGTGTGTGTGTGCGTGTGTGTGTGTGTGTATTATGTGTATAGGTTGTTAGCTGTATGTTTTTGTAGAAGTACTTTATTAGGTTGAGGAAGTTCCCTTCTCCTTCTAGTTGGTTGAGAGTTTTTATCATATAGATGTTGATTCCTCTCAAATATTTTTACTGTATTTATTGAGGTGATCACATAGATTTTCTTTATTCTTCCAATGTATTAAACTCACTTTGTATTCCTCAGAGAAACTCCACTTAGTCATTAAGTATTTGCTAATGCATTGTGTAATGTATTACATTTCATGTGTTACTATATTCAATTTGCTGAAATTTTACTGAGGAGTTTTGTATCATGCTTCTGAGGGACATTAGTTCATACCGTAGTGTTCTGTATATTTATGGTTGTAGTATTAGGGTAATGCTGGCCTCCTTATATCTGGTACCCACAAATCATGGCAGACCTGGTCGCTGCACTCGAATCTCAGTCTCCTCAAGTCAGCAAGGCCACAATACGCAGTTTTGGTTGTACTCCCTGTGCTGTGTCCTGGAAACTATCTTCAGGCACTAATCTTTTTATTTTTTAAAATATTTTTTCATTGATTTCAGAGAGGAAAGGAGACAGAGAAAGAGATACAAACATCAATGATGAGAGACACTCTTGGATCAGCAGCCTCCTGCATGCCCCACACTGGGATGGAAGCCATAACACAGGCATGTGCCCTGACTGGGAATCCAACCGTGACCTCCTGGTTCATAGGTCAACACTGAACTGCTGAGCCATGCTGGCGGGGCTGCAGGCACTAATCTTGAGCATATGCATGCCTCATTTACTTCAATTCTCTCATGAATTCCAGTTCTGCACTGTCCAATGTCTGAAAACTATTGTTTTATATATATTTTGACCAGTTTTCTAGTTGATATGAGAGATTATATCTTGTCTCTGTTCTAGATCATAGCCAGAAAAAGTAATCCTAGGATATAATTCTGGCTAATGAGACAGAATCCTGTGAGAATATGCTATCTAGAGTTACATAGCTATCCTGTGACCACAAGGGTAGTGGTTGACACCCTGAGGATAACAGATAGAAATAGGCAAAGAATTTGGGTCTTTGATGATGTTGCTGAGCTATTGAATTATACAACCTGGAGCCAGCTACTTCCAGACTTCTTGTTATGTGGGAAATATTTTTTACATTATTTAAATGAATTAAATTGTATTTTACATTACTTGCAGCCAAAACCACCCTAATTGACTCATTCTTTTAAATATACATATTACCAGCTTTTTGCCAGCTTGGTTATTCTAGGTTGTTCGGTCATTCTCATTATTTTTTTAAGTTGAATTGAATAAAAATTATTGAGTGAGACTCTGTGCCAACAATTATGGGAGATGCAGAGCTAAGTATTACCTGGTCTTTGACTTTCAGGTACTTATATTCTTGTACAGGAGAAAATAAAGTAAACTAATATCTGTGCTAAAGGAACATTTATTTAAAATAAATGTCATAAAAGAAAAAAAATAAGGTTAATAAACAAACCCTTTTGAGTGAATAATTGGATTGAATCCAGTTGAGTCTTCAAGAATGTAGGCCTGGGTCAAAACATTAGGTGACATAAGTGACCTCACTCTTAACAAGGCCCTACTGTGGTATGTCTTGCATAATATTAAGTATTACATATATTTAAGGTAAATGAAGGAGCAAAATGAAACAAAAGAGCAAACCCTTCCCAAATAATATATTTAGCCATAATAATAACATATTTTCACTTTAAACATTGGCCTAATAATAGATTGAAAAAATATATATATATGGCTTAAATTTATTTCTACCTTTTTTTTAATTGATAGAAATAGCCTAAAGAAATCCTCACTTTTTAGAAACAAGTATAAAAAAACTTGTTTTGGAAGTGATTACAGTTACTCTATTGTCTTCCAAATTAGGCATGGTCAAGAATATAATTAAATCATTTTAGGGGAAAAAATTCTGCTTGATAAAACATGAAGTTGGACTTTGCTTATCCAAGAGCCTAACCTGAACAATGCTACTTCTTTTTCCATTATGTGTATAACTGGTTGAAACATGTCTACAAATGTGCTTTAGATTCTGTAGAAAAATGTGATGGAAAAATCACCAGAAAGAGTAAATTCATAATGCTACGAATTAAGTGGCACTATCAACATCCAAGAGAAAGAAGAGTAACCAACGCCATGAAATACAGAAAGACTTGAATTGAGATACAGAATCCTTGGTGATGGCAGAAAGAGGACATTTTGGCAATAATGTCAAAGAGAGTAAATGGCAGTAAAAGATCATTTCTGACACACAATTAAAAAAGGGACAGGACAACCTCCCTCCTACATTTTTTGGGGAGTGGAGATAATTAAACATTTGAGAATTGTGTACTTTCTAAAGATGCTTTAATCCTCTGATTAAAGGCCCTTGGACACAAGTTAGAGTGATAACAACAGGAGGATTAGTCTTGTCTGCTGATAGTACATTCCAATACAGTCTCAAGTAAAGATTTGAAGACCTCTCACTGCCCATTTTCCTCCTCCTTGTCCCCCACCTCAACTAAAATCTCCATACTGCCACACACTTCATTGGAAATATTGTTAACACCAGGCTACTGGGTCCAGTTCAAATGCATGCTCAGTAATGTCAACATAAACATTTCACATTTTTCTTTGGCACTCTACAAAGTTTTTCCACATTCATTATCTAAGTTAAGGCATACAACAAACACACCTGGCATTATTGTCCCTATTTTATAGATGAGAAAACAGAGGCTCAGGGGAATTTCACTAGCTTATGCTCTTTAGATGCTAAGATCATTATATTAGTTTTCTATTGTTGTGTAATTAAGTATCACAAATATTAGAAGCTTAAAACAACACATTTATTTTTTGATTTCAGAGAGGAGGGGAGAGGGAGAGAGAAATAGAAACATCAATGATGAGAGAGAATCATTGATCAGCTGCCTCCTGCACACCCCATACTGGGGATTGAGCCTCAACCAGGGAATGAAACTGTGACCTCCTGGTTCACCCGTCAATGCTCAACCACCGAGTCACGCCTGCCGGCCAGGGCACAACACTCATTTCTTTTTTTTTTCCTGTTTACTTTTTTCCCCCCTTTATTGATTAAGGTATTACATATGTCTCCTTATCCCTCCAGTGCCCCCAACACACACACTCATGACCTTACCCCCCTGGTGTCTGTGTCCATTGGTTAAGCTTATATGCATGCATACAAGTCCTTTGGTTGATCCCTCCACTTTACCCCCACCCTCCCCTACCTTCCCTCTGAGGTTTGATGGTCTGATCGATGCTAACACTCATTTCTTAAGTCATAGTTCTATAAGGCAGAAGTCTGTCTGGTCTCTGCTTAGGGTCTCAAGGCTAAAAATCAAGGTGCTGCCCAGATTGGGCTCTTATTTGGAAGATCTGGGGGAAATCTGCTCATAGGCTCACTCAACTCATTAGAAGAGCTCAGGTCTCTGTGGCTATAGGGCTAAAGCCTGCATTTCCATACTAGATGCCAGCTTGAGGTAGCTCTTAGATCCAGAAGCTACTCTCTGATCCTCACACATGATCTCTTCCGTCTTGAAGTCAACAACAGTGCATTGTCTTTGTGCTTCAAATCTCTCTGACCTACCTTTCTATAACCAGCCTAGAAAACTCTTTACTTTAAAGGGCTCGTGTGATTAAATTAGGCCCACCTAGATTATCGCTCTTTGGGCAATTATATAGCACAATCACAAGAATGATATTTCATCATATTCACCATTTCCACCAGTAAGAACTGGGATTATTGAGGGTTATTCTTAGAACTCAGCATACTAGAATAATGAACATGCTTGAATTGGGGAGAGAAAGAGGAAAAGGAAGAGGAAGAGGAAGAGAAGTGACTGATCCTCAAGACCATCTAGGCTTGCTTTGGCTCAAAGTATTAAAAAAAGGAGGACAGAGAAAGAGAACTGGCCCTAAGACAGTTTTAGCAGCTCTATTCCTCATAAGTATAGGACTGTTCAGTGACCCTGACAACCAAAAAATGTGACCCAATCAATGGCTTGACCTATGGAATTAGCATTTCCTGTTCTGGAAGAAAAGGGGTAGGGGGAGAGGAAAAAGTGTTCCTCTTTCCTTAACAGGGAACCAAAACTTTCTAAACCACATTTATTCTACAGCCTTTTTCTCCTAGAAATATACCTTTATGTTCAGGAGCCTCTAGGGATGAGTGGGTATATATTCTCTATTTGCATTTATTCAAAAGCTATTCACTTGTCTGCACCCTCATAAGTAGACATATAGATTGTTTCCAAAATTTAGACCTTAAAAGAGCCTGTGATGAATATCATTAAACACATACACATACACCTCTCCAATACAAGCTACTTAGTGGTAATCTATACCTGTAATTTAAATATTTGCATGAAAATGTTAACCAGGAATAAATTTCTCATTATTCTAATATTTCTTATTATATATCTATCAATACCAAATGCCAACTGCTTACCAAAAACATAACTAAAAGTTAGCAAAAATGACTATATCAGATAACAAAGTACAATGGCACCCAGAATTTGACCAAACTTCAGAGTTTAAGGGTAGCATTCTCCCTAAGACTGCCCTGACTTCATATGCCAGCCACAACTTTAGAGTTCCCCAAAGTCACCCTCACTTCTGACAGCTGACTACAAATTCAGGGGTTTCCACATACCCTCAGGTTTGATAATTCACTAGAATGACTCACAGAAAAAGTCTATATTTACCATTATAATTTTATTATCATGAAAGGAAACAAATCAAAACCAGCCAAAGAGAAAGATACATAGGGAGAGGTTTGGGCGGGTTTCAAATAGGATCTTGTGAATTTGGGATGTGTTATGCCCCTAGCACATCAATGTATGACAATAAAGAGAGGGTATTGTTAACTAAGGAGGCTCATTAATGTAGGCATGTTTGATTGCATTATCGCCCATGTGACTCAATCTCCAGTCCTAGTCCCTTCCCCAGATACTGGACTAATAATAGGTGGCTCAAAGCTCCAACCCTCTAATCTCATGGGTGGTCTTTCTGATATGACTTGGAAGGGGGGCCCTCTTGAGTCACCTTGTTAGCATAAATTGTCAGGTGTGGTTCCAGGGGCCTACAGCAAATGACAAAGAAACTTCAATCCCTCTGGAAATTCCAGAAGTTTAAAGGTTACCTCCCAGGAACACAAGACAAAGGCCAGCCAAATTCCTTATCACACGTATGGTCAGATGTGAAAAGCTTAAAACACCAGGTTCTGATGATGAATTAAGAATATAATTGTCTTGTGTTTCTCTGATGCCTCAGTTAGCCCAATATCTGAAGTAAAATCTCCTCTGTTGATACTCAGCTTGCTTTTCAAAATGTCTTTACAAGATGCTAATGTTTTGCCAACTATATTTGGAATATTACTCAAGACTTTTACTACATGTCATTTTGCTTAAAATGTATTAAGCTTTTATATGTATACTAGAGGCCTAATGCATAAAATTCGTGCAAGGGGCTCAGCCCTCGCAGCCCCTGCTTCATCTGGAAGGTCATTTAGAAGGACATCCTGTCTAATTAGCATATTACGCTTTTATTATTATAGACTAGAGGCCTAATGCATGAAATTCATGCAAGAGTAGGCCTTCCTTCCCCCAGCTGCCAGCACTGGCTTCCCTCTGGCACCTGGGACCCGGGCTTCCCTCGCAGCCCTCACTTCATCTGGAAGATCGTCTAGAAGGACGTCCAGTCTAATATTACACTTTTATTATTATAGATATACAGCTATATGTAATGTTCTGTATGCATATTGTATATAAACTTACAAACTGTGTATCTATTATGTATATATTTGTTGGGCTCAATTTTCAAATTTGGGAAATTGTATGATTGCTGGGAGAAATTAAAGTACTTTGGTTTTCCCAGACTGGATTCAATGAGATTTTCTGAAAAGAACTATCAAGGTTCCATTTCTGAAGAAAGAGGGCATGGAATCTGGGTGGGCAAAATCCTTTTTTAAAAATATATATTTTATTGACTTCAGAGAGGATGGGCGAGGGAGAGAGAGATAGAAATATCAATGATGAGAGAAACTCATTGATTGGCTGTCTCCTTCATGCCCCCAACTTGGCATTGAGCCCACAACCTGGGCATATGCCCTGTGACTGGGAATTGAACCATGATCTCCTGGTTCATAGGTCAATGCTCAACCACTGAGCCACTTCAGCTGGGCTGGGCAAAATCTTAAGATATGCATTACAGCTTCATATTTTACTATGAATATAATCCATACACCTTAGGATAGCCTACTGGGATCTAATAAGGTAGACCATGCCTTCCTTGACAAGAGTTTTCTCATGTGACTCTGGCCCCTCACACTATGCCCTAGCCACACTAGCCTTTTTATATTTCTTAAGCACCCAAGTATTTTTATATCTACATCCTTAAATTTCAGGTCTCAACTAAAAAAACATCCTTCTTTGTGAATCTTATCTGCAGTAAGTAGTCCCCTACCCACAGTTCCTCTTATCATATTATACTTTTATTTCTTTCATAGCATTTAGTAATTAGTTTATTCCCCCCCTCCCAGTCAACCCTGTCAAATGTAAGTTGCTAGGAGATATGGATTTTGTCTTTCAAGTTCACTAATCTATATCAGAACCTAGAAGTCTGTCACATAAGAGTTGGGCAATAAATTCATAATGAGTACATCCATATATCAAATTGCTAATTCAGCCCTAGCTGGTTTGGCTCAGTGGATAGAACGTCAGCCTGCGGACCAGAGTCCTGGGTTTGATTCCAGCCAAGGGCACGGAGCCTTGGTTGCAGGCTCCTCCCCAGCCCCGGACCTGGTCAGGGCTCGTGCAAAAGGTAACCAATCCATGTGTTTCTCTCATGTCGATGTTCCTCTCTGTCTTTCCCTCTCTCTTCCACTGTTCCTAAAAATCAGTGGAAAAACATCCTTAGGTAACTATTAACAACAACAACAAAATTTGATAATTCACCTGAAATAAAGGCCTAGTTATTCATCCTTTTCCAACATTTTTCAAAGTGTAGTCTTCAAACCATTTGTATCAAAGTCCTGGTGTATCCATTAAAAGTGAAGATTCCTTGGTTTTGTTCCAGATTGACAAACAGATTCTAGGCTTGGGCCATAGCAAAATACATTTAAACCAGAGCACATTGATTCCTAGAGAATCTAAAGGTTGTAACGATGGTTATTTAAAGTATATTGTTGAAGACTTGAGCTATTACATCACTTTATTATAAAGGGCACAAAGAGTTAAAGGAATACTCTCAACATCAAGTAACTCACAGTTGAAGCCAATACCAAACGAAAGGAAGGAAGGAAGGAAGGAAGGAAGGAAGGAAGGAAGGAAGGAAGGAAGGAAGGAATCACATAATGGAGAAAAAGCCTAGAAGCAAGAGAGGCTGGGAAATGTCGTCTTTTAGGCAGGGGACAGTTTCACCCCAAGTAAAATCAAAGTTCCTTAACTAAGGAATAATTTCAGGGTGAATAATTGCAAGATACAGAGATTGTTGTCTGCAACAACTGTATTACACCATCCCATCCCTAAATAGACATAGGACTTATCTAAGGATCTTTCTCCAACCTTTCTCCCTTCCCTTTCTCAACACCCTGCTCTTCAGTATTTTTATCCAAGATAGATATCAGCAATTACCTCTTTGACAGTCTGTCACTGGTATCACTTTCAATCTCTCCTGTAAAATACTGCCAAGTTCAATTCCCCGAAGTCCCCACTGAACGCTCTCCATTGCCTATCAGGCAACTTCCAGCTCTCCTGTAAGGCTCTGTCCCTCTATCTACAACCAGCCTGATCTCCTTTCAAAGTCCTTTCCCAGTGCTCTCTGTGCATCAGTAATTTTAAAGTCAACTTCTGCTTTTCTCCAAACACAATTTGCCTTTCTAGCCTATTTTGTTTTGTGTGGAAAGCCCCTATTACTGATGCCATCTGGTGAAACGCTATCCATCTTTTTAAAGGAGGTGTAGTCATAGGAAGACACAGCTAATGGCAGATACACAGTGCCAAAGAAGGTAAGGAACAAGGAAGGCACAACATGACCTCCCTCCTCTCTCCTTTTTTTTTTTTTTTTTATCTCTGGCTGGGGTCTCTGAATGGCTGAATCCACTAGAAGCAGACCAGACAGGGAGTTGGGTATGGTCACAGGGATCAGCCTCCTGGGGCGTGGAGCTGAGCAGGGAAAGACAGAGAATGGAACTGGGAACAAGTGGAGAATAACCAACTCAACATGTAATAATAATGAATAAATTTCAATATTTAATGATTATTTGTTAATTTTTCCTGTAACATTAAATACAGAAAGAATGCATTTAGAGTGATCCACTGGAGTGTCAAATTTTGCCAAAATATATAGATATTCCTAGGAAGCAGTTTTTTGGTGAAATGAAGATAGGGGATCAAAACTGGGATTGCATCACCTTCCATCTATCACACCTAACACAATGCCCATTCCCCTAGTAGAGTGGTAGGCAAACTGCGCCTTGCGAGCCACATGCGGCTCTTTGGCCCCTTGAGTGTGGTTCTTCCACAAAATACCACGACCTGGGCGAGTCTATTTTGAAGAAGTGGCGTTAGAAGAAGTTTACGTTTAAAAAATTTGGCTCTCAAAAGAAATTTCAATCGTTGTACTGTTGATATTTGGCTCTGTTGACTAATGAGTTTGCCGACCACTGCAGTAAGCTCAATCTCCATGAAAATTTGTTGATGGAAAAATTGAACAGTGATGTGACTCTTGCTATATCTGCTAAAATAAAACCAAAAATCTTTAAGCTGAAATGGGATCTGAATTTAATATAATAAACCAGTTTTAAGAAAGGTAGTTATCACTTTTATGTCTTGTAATTCAAAATGGCAAATGAGGTTCATTTGTTTAATGAGTTCAAGTAAAATTTAGTTGATTTAATAGTCAACTTTAATGGCCTACAGAGTGAAATTAGCTTTCTTTGCAGCCCAACTTAAAAAATTCTGAAATACAATCTTTTATAGTTGATAGTATTAACTCAAAATAATCATGAAAAAATTAACATGTATTTTATTCTTGACCAAGACTTTTAAATTTATGAAATATCATTTTAGAATTTTGTATGAAAAATTAGAAGTGATTATTTTGTTTTCATGAACATAGTAAAAAAAAATTAAAAGAAAAAAATTGTACACAGTGAAAAATATTCCTCTGGGTTTCCCTCAGTTAACATTGGATGCCTCTAAAGAGAACTGCTTTGAAATCTTTAGGAGGTAGACAGAGATTTTAAAAATCAAGAATATAGGCTTATGTTTATCAAATTCCTTTTATCTTCTAGAACTGTGCTATCCAAGAAAGTAACCACAATTTTATGTGGCCAGCTATTGAGCACTTGAAACGTGGCTAGTGTGATGGGGAACTGAAATTTTATTTTAATTTAAATTAAACTGAAATTTAGTTCAATTAAATATCAGGTCTAGAAAATTGTATAAACTCAAGATTCTCTCCCTATAATTTCTTAGAATGAATATTGTGTGAAGCACAATATATTGAAGTGTGCACAGATGACTATGAACTTCCCATACTATGTCCCACGAGAGCAGGTTATGCAGGTATTGACCCCACTGTCTGCCAGGACCTGGTGAACCCTAGCACTCAATATTTGCAAAATAATAAAATGTTGTTTGAGATAAAGGTCACTGTTTCTTCCCTTCATTCCCCCTCCCCCAACCCAGTTTTAAATGAATAGGCATTATGGCAATGAAAAAGTCTTTGCCATTAAATGTTTATCCCAATCTGGAGTAAATTATATTGAACACATGCAAATGGAATAATAGAGTTTTTTATGTGGAAGAGGACACAGGTCTTCAGACTTCCAGACCATGAATAGTTTGTTCAGAGTGCCACTAGATGGCACTGTTTATCCATGCTACCAGATAAACGTGTAGTCCCTGGAGTTAGTTTCCAAACATATTCAAATGTGCCAAGTCTGAATTCCTGTATGAAATCATAGGGTGAGTGTACCATTTCATTTGTCTCTGGTAATAGTCTATCACTAACCAAAAACTCTACCTCCTGATAATGAGTAGCACACTTAGAACCCACTCAACTATCAAACCCCATTTCTACTTTGGGTCCTTTTCCTAAGGTTTTCACCAGAAAAGTTAGAGCCAAAAAAAAAAAAAACAACAAAAAAAAAACACCCATAAAAACAAACAAACAAAAAAAAACACACACCCCTTTCCCTCCAATAGTAGACACCTAGAATGTCCTTCCCCTTCTTTCAGTTCTACCTCCATCTTCCTCACAACCCTATTGCTGTCCTAAAATAGCCAAAGCCCTTGATCTCCATGACTTCTTTGCCCAGTGCCAAGTGCCAGATCCACCCCTAACACCTCATCTGCTGGTTGAAGGCCTCCATCAGAAATTGGAGTCAGAGTTCAGCTCCTCCCCTCTACCTGGCATCTCAAGTCTTCTTGGGGACAAACATTGTTTGGCCAGTTTCAAATGCAGCATTTTACTTCCACAAGACTGGGGATTAAATGGGTTTTAGGGAACTGGTGGAAAATCCAACCACCAATCCTAACAATCCTGTCATTTAAAGCGTGCAAAATTCAAAGGGGGTGATTGACAGAATTAAAAGCGGATCAAAACTGGTTAAAGTAGTACACATTCCATATTCCATATTGAGTGCTGTACTAGGGCTCTGAAGAAAATGCTGTGGGTGGGGGTGATTCATGCTTCATGGTGGTGGAAGGCTGAAGGAAGGCGTTGCAGAGGAGGGGACACTGAGTTCAAAATCTGGAGAGTTTGCTCAGTGGAGGTGTGGGGAGGCCCGGGGGAAGTCTGCAGAGTCCATTGTCTGCTGGGGGGTGGAGAACTTCACAATGCTTGATTGTAGACTGAGGAGGAGATTGGCCAAACACAGGACTGGAAGGGAACTGAGGACAGACTGAGAGACTGTGAATGCCCTTCTGATACTTATATGTACCTGAAGTACTAAGCTATGAGGAGCCAGCAGAGATTGCCCAGGTCTGTCAGAGGTTGGACTGTGCCTTCCCACAAAAAGATAATGTTAGGGTCGCCGAAGGAGGAACGCATGAGGCCAAAAGTGGTAAGGGATTATAAATTTATTGGGTCATCTGGAAACCCAGATGGGCTGAGCCCCAAAATGGTGCCAGCACTCAGGGATGGGGAGTCAGAGATTTTAACAGACTCTAGGTGGGCTTTTTCTGGGCAGAGAATTCTCTGGGCATTCTGGATTCTGGGAAAGTCTGCAGGAGAAGGATAATGGTCTTAGCAAGTGGAATGTGGTCTAAGCGAAAGGGAATGTCAGTTGTGAAGTGGTCTAAAGGTCAGTTCCCAGGGGAGGGGATATCAATTCAATTATTTGATCAGACCTAACAGATAGGAGTCTTAACACTAGTGCCTGTGAATGTGACCTTCTTTGAAAGGAAGGTCATTGCAGATGTCATTGGTTCAGGTAAGATGAGTTCATGCTGGGCAGGTGGTCTCTAATATAACATGACTGGTGGCCTCATAAGAGAAGAGACACAAGCACATGAGGAGAGAACGCCATGTGATGAGAGGCAGAGACTGGAGTTACCCGGATGCAAGCTTTGGATCAGGTTGTGGCAACCACCAGAAGTTGCAAGAGGCAAGTAAAGATCCCCTACACATTTCAGAGAGAGCATGGCCCTACTGACACCCTGATTTAGATTTCTGGCCAGCAGATCTTTGAGACAATACATTTCTGGTTTTTAAGCCCCCAAGGCTGTGGTGCCTTGTTATAGCAGCCCTAGGAAAGTAAACAAGGTCTTTCTCATGCTCCTGCTTGTCTCCCACAAGCCACCAGAGCTTGGCCTGCAGGGCACACCCTGGTCCTCACCTCCTCCATGTCCTCCTATCCTTGCCAAGAGGACTGATTCAATGCTCTTCTCATCACTGCTCCCTCTGGGGGGAGCGGCAGTGTCAGACGTCCCCAGCTGTCTGTGTACCTGAAGAACCCACAAGAGCAGTCACCATGGGACCACTGTCACTCAGATATCAGATAATGAAGTCACACAAATAGCTCCTTTCACCTGTCCATCTCCACCATCCCTCTCACAGCTGCCGGGTGTTACCATACCCACATCAGGCCTGAGCTGTAAGGAGCTGTGATTTGAATGAGAGACTTACATTTTGAGTCATAAAGGTTCTGGACATTTGAAGGACTGAAAATGAGACCGTTCTAATTCTTGAAAGTGACAGTGAAAGCTTAGGGACATCTTTCAGGCCTCGGAAATAGAGAGCAGACAGCGCAGGTATGATGGCAGTAGGGGGAGAAAAGTTCCTTTCTTCTTGTTTCTAGCAAGGTGAGTTCATCCAAAAATGAGTTAAATATATGGAATGTTTTCTTCCTACTGACTTTATTACCTTCAGTTTTTGAAGAGTTGGCATTTTAAATGATCTTAACGACATCAAATCTATCTTAATTATAACCTTTCCTCTCAGGGAACAGAGTTGTCTATGCAAGAATTTTCTAAATTTCTTAATTAACCTGAAGTGACTTTATTTTGCCAAAGATTGTGCTTTGAAACCATTACGAGATATTCTCTACATGCTATCCCAGAGTAGTTAAAAAAAAACAAAAAAACTACACTATAAAGCAATTTCCTATAGTAACAGACTACTCAGCGATTAGAGGGTATAAAGACTACAGGAAATAGGCAATAACTAGGTTAAAAATGTAAGGTTCCAAGGTTGAGGAGGTCAATGTTCATATTCTGCCCACATCAATTCCAAGGGAACATTTGAGAAACATTTTACCTGCTTTAAATCTAATTTTTGCTGATGAAGATTTTATAAGCAAGTTTAAATTCATTAATATGTGGCTTTTTACTATCTACTTTATCTTTCAAAGAAAGTAGTGAACCCTTTCTCTAAACAGAGGCCGTATCTCCTCCTTTCTCTGTATGCTCTAGTCCCTTCCAGCAGCAGAAGACTTCCTGAGACTAATGAAACCAGGGTCCCCACTCAGGTCTTTTGTAAGGCCTGGGAGGGACCAGATAGTATCTTTACCTGGTCATTAAGGCAGATCCAAATGACTAAATTAAGATTATTTAGCTGCAAAAGTTTAAGAGCATCCTATCTTTCCACTCCAGTTGCCCTTTCCAGAACTTTCTTTGGGTTAGGTGGCATTGGGGTGGCCGTGGTCATTTTGGGGACTCACCTAAGGCAAAGTTGAGCTAATCTGGGCTCAGTGGATGCAGATATGAGGTGTTGGTGGGGAATCTCCGGCCTCGGGCTGGTTCTTGATGGGCTCTGCCCTTCAGGTGCTGCCCTGGGGAGGTTCCTTGGGTTGCAGGGGACACAGACCCTGGGCCTGTCTGAAACACACATAGCCTGCCTTGCTGAGCTCGGGGGATGCCCCAGTGTCCTGCTGTCCTCAGCCTTTCCCGTCCCAGGCCTCCAACCTTCCTCCTGGTTTTGGAAGCTGCGATTGGAGGCTTCACTGCCACATTGCAGCCCCGAGGAGACAGCCCAGGGCGGCACAAAGAAGCTGCATCCATGCCCCATGCTATTGGTCTTCTGGGTTAGACAATTCTGGACTCACCTGCCTCTACACTTCCTTTTCTGTAAGAAAATAAAGCTCTATTTCCTAAGTAATACTTTAGTCATGCATTCTTCTATTTGCAGCTGAAATCAGCTGAACAAATCTGTGAACAGATTATAAATTTGTAGGATCTCTTATACATATTTTTTGATCCTTTACTGCACCTAATGGATTGTCTTTTACAAATTAGATACTAATGACATGCTGGTTGCATTGATAAGTAAGTGAAAGAGAGAGTATGACAGGGATGATGCAAGGAAGTGGAAAAAGATCACCTCTATGCATGATGCCACAGGAGAAAAAAATAGCAATTATTATGATATAGTCACTCATATAAATCCTTTACACATCAATTTGTTTGATTTTATGAGATAGGTGCTATTATCATCCCCATTTGATACATGAGGAAACAAACCCTGGTGCTAAATGAAAGGGAAGCAAAACACTTAATAATCAAGAAAAATGTCTTAATATAATATTTTAAAAGTCAAAATTAACACAAAATTTTATGACGAAAGAAATATTAAAATTTTAGCTAAAGACCAGATTTGACCCTGTACTTCTACAACCTGGCTTCACTTGCCTCACCCTAATCTCAGCTCTGAAAAACAACAACATTATTTACAAAAAAGAGAGGTCTGCCATATGATTTTAATATGATGTTAATATGATTTTTTTCTTAAAAAACTGTCTAGAATATTGTCTGTTGATTACTGAGTTTTTTGGTGCCTTAAATTTTGTGCTCAAGCTGCATGCCTCACTTTTCTCACCCTAGTCCGGTCCTGAATGGAGGAGCCTGGATTTGAACACACACAGCCTAACCCTAACCATGTGCTCTCAAGCAGTGGACTCACCTTTCTTTACAAGGAGTGGAGGGGAAAGAGCATTGAGCTGTCCTTGAGATGGTTCCCCTTGTCCCAGAAGACCTTGTGAGGCAAGAAAAGCATGTATTTATCTGCATCCGAAAAATACATCTCACATGACCTACATTATGTTCATTTAAAGAAAAACTTTTCTTTTTACTACACTCATTTTAAAGCTTCGTAAACAGATCCAGTGACATCAGGCACTTTGCCTCAGTTTACACAGCTAGTAAGTGGGTGGGCCAGGGTTTGAACCCAGAATCTGCTTTAGAGCCAAGATCTTTTTGTGACCCCGTAGAATTCCTGTAGCATGTGGTAAGTGTATTTAGTGTCGTCAGTGGAAACTAGACAAATGCAGGTCTGGAATAAAGATTTATTCTAAAAAGAAGCCAAGGTACACAGACAGGGTAATCAGAGGCACCAGCAGAACGGTGTGGGTGTGGGTGTGGGTGTGGGTGTGGGTGTGGGTGTGGGTGTGGGAGGGGAGGGAGGGACTAGCAAAGGAAAGGAGCAAGGGTGGAGGGATGCAGTAACAAAGTGGTTTAGCAAGCTAAAAGAATTCTGATCTCAGAGATATTATGACCTCTTTTGTAACCTCCGGCTGTGAGGGGCAGGAATATCCTGTTTCTTTGAATTGGATTTTTAAAAAGTTAAGAAAAAAAGGATGCCTGGTTAATTGACATTTTCATGGCCATTTGTTCTCGAATAAGCAGGTTTAAGACCACCTACCACATAACTTTTGACTTACTATCCCTTTCAACTTTAATGAAATGTGTTTCTTAATTTTTATAATTTTACTTTCTATTTTGTTAGTATTTGATGATGAGCATGAAACCAGCTGAACTTTCTTTAGACTTTCAAGGCAGCTGATTGCATTTATCAGCTTCTTTCTCAGAGTTTCTTTACTGCCTCTCTGAATGATTAGAGAGTGCTTTCATAATTGCAGCAAGCATGAAGTAATAATGAAACACTCCTAATCAGAAAGTGGCTGAACAGACATGCAGAAATGATTGCTGGTTTACTGAGCAACGAAGGACTAACAGCTCCCCCTAGTGCAGTTACAGGGGTATAAATGTTTATACTAGCTAAATCAGGAACCCCATTAAATCAGCACAAATCCAGCTTTAAACCACAGTTTACTCCAGATTTTCACTGGTAGAATAAAAAACTATAAGTGAAAATTCTAATTGTCAGTTATAAATAAGTTAAACACTATATCAATTATTCTTTTTGCATTTATTTAAATTGCCTTAAATCTGAAAAGACCGTTAAAAGTTAATTATCTCAGAACAGTCATTCATAGTGACTTATCAAAACATAAAGACTTATTAGAACAGCAAATATTGATATACTTCTGGTAAGATCAAAATAGTTTTGACTAGATTTTCATGAGAAATTAGAAATATAGTTAAGTAACCTCTACTAATAAGTTTGGGAAAATTTATAAAATACCAAAAAAAAAAAAACACACCAAACAAACAAAAAAAAACACAAAACCACAACAACAAAAACCCCAACAACACATTCAATTTTCTTTTCAAAATTTTCTTTAATTGTGAACAATGCTTAGTTAATATTGATGACATTTTTCCTTAACCGTTTCATTCATCGAAATATAAAATTTTTCTGCCTAATTCTAAATTAATGTGCAACAAAAGAGAAAAGATTCCCAAAACACTTTGAAAATTAAGTGGAAAAGACCCAAAGGCTAAAATTATATGGAGCTACAAATTGCAAAAGAAATCAAATCAATAAGATTTTATTATCTGATGGAAAAGGCTTGATAGAGAAGAAATAATTTATTTCAGACTCTTAGTCATTGAATATGAATGTGTGTTAATGATATTTATTTACAATCTAACTTAACAGGTTAGAGGCAAGCTACCATTAAATTAAATCTAAAAACATAAGCCATATAGAGTTAACATTTAATATTAGCCCACTTTTTTTTTTTTTTTGCAGTCAATAAAGTGCATGAAGAGAAGATCAAGCTTAAAACTAGGAAGTCAGACATTCAAAGTTGTTTTGGGTTTTCAGGCAGAAATACAAATCTAATAAGCCATGATTAGCTACAGAGTATCTGATATAAACACCTAGAAAATGAGTTTCAAAGAAATTAGTTTTAATTAACAAAACCTGATGGTTTAAAAAAAATTTTAATGTGTGTGATTTCTAGAATGGGATCTAAATCTGGAGTCCTGGTTATGCCCAACAGTGGTTACCTAGGCCTACCATCCTGCCCAAGCCTGTTCAAATGCACCTATCCTGACCACAGAAATGCAAGGCGTGAGAGGAGCTCATTGTTTCTGGCGTGGGAGTTAATACAGCTTATCACCCATTGGCCTGCTTTTAAAACCCTCTGTGCCTCCTTGATGACCTTGGTTCTTTGATTCTGTTTTTTATTTCTTCTCTATCCATATGTCTTCTCTCAAAAACTTAGCTATGAGGACTAGAAAAGAAAACATGTTTTCCAAAAGTAGCATCTTTTCAATCATTATAAATTAAACTATATTGCCATAATATGACAATTGTTAAGATTAAGATAAAAAGACAAGAGTGCTTGTGATTCCAACAGTCTGGGTATAGATATCCTGACCAATTCTGCTTACATGAATTAAATATGTTAGGCTGCAAAATAATTACTCGTATAACATACTGATAAAACAACAAGAAATTAATGCATACATACAGGTGTGGAAAGCTAAGTGAAAGTAGAACCTGAAATAGAAAGTAGATAGGAGGCAGGTTTTAACGCTGAGTACATTTGCCAAACCTGGTGCCTTGGTCTTTGATTGGTATGGCTGGTCCGATAATAAGACTCTAATGGGACACCCCCTTGCATTAAGCTGGAACCTCAAATGATTTCCCACTTGCTGTCGGGGTTACTGATCTCCTGAACTCCGGCAGACGGCCCAGCTCTCCTCGTGGCGTTTCCCTTCAGGCAGTCAGCAGGCAGTGGCAGGGCGACCTCGTTTGTTCCTCTTGTCTTTGGAATCATTGCACTGATGTCAAATGTCATGTCTTTTGTCCTGTTTTTCAGACATCCCATCTTGACGACAAGCAAAAGTCTCAGATTCACTACTTATACCACTTTTGATATCCATGATTCTGTCTTTTCTGCTTGCCTTTTCACTTCTTATCACATGTTAGGATTTCATTAAATCAAAGCCATGCTAAAGGGCATCCGGGGTTTGGAGGAACAAAGGAACAGGCAATTAATAAAGTGAAAGAAAAGATAGTTCAGTACATTTTTACTGGGTTCCTTCTACTTGTATGGCACGTTACAAAACAAAACAAACAAAACAGCTTTTATGAGACCAGGATTTCTCTGTAAGAGGTCACCTTATTTCTTTTGCTCTTTGTTTCTTCCTCCATTTATGTCCCAAGTTTCTTAAAAAAGTATTTCCCCACCAAGACAGCTATGTTTGCTACGAGGAAGTTCTGTGTATCTGTGGTTCCTCCCTCATGGCCACAGGCTTCCTGAGGCTGCCTACTCAACCATTCAGCCCTGATTTGAGAAGAAACAATAAAACCATTAGCTGCGTCCACTTAGGGATGATCTTACAAAACCCGACTCTGGTCCTCATCTCAGTTCAATTGAGTTCTGTTTCCCTGAATTTGCCCATGCTTTATTTATGTTGGCACATGGGCTGCTGTGCTGGCCTCTCAGAGCAATGTGTGCCCTTGCGGGAGCAGACGTTCTGCTACATTTGTGTCACACGTGCACTACACAATGAAAGGCTGATGCTAGGAGGTTCAGGAAATGGCAGCTTGTGATAGGTGTGAAGCCCAGCAATGCTCCTCTAGCTTTCAGAAGAAACATTACTTTAAATTGATGGGTCATTTGCAAAACCACAGTTCTAATAAATATTTCATTAGAGGGTGCTACAAACCTTTATGGGGACATGGCAATCTCTGAAGACTCCAAATCTGATCTAATTCTTAGACTTGCAACTATTTTTGAACTGCCAACTGAATCAAATAGTAATTTTTTCCTTAATATAAGCCTAGCTTTTTTTTAAAAAAAGGTTCTATATTCCCCATAAAGGTAGGCATGATACCCAACCATGCCCCTCGTGTGAAAGGGAAACCCAAGAAGTTGTTGGTGTGGAGACGATCACTTGTCAATCTGTAGTTAGTGAGAACCCACAAAGTGCACAGACCGAGGGCACAAAGAAGAAAACTCTTCTCCGTCTGTTCACACTGGGCTGCAGTGACCCTTAGTTGTATTTCTTGTTCTTCATATCTTGTCTGTCTCCTCTCTGAGGCTAAAACCAGAATATGCGGCTTTATGTGACTGCTGAGTGCCAGAGCAGTGGCTCACAGACAGAGCTTCGCTCAAGAATAACCCAGGTGTCTGTCTGCACATGCTGCCTCCCTCTCCTGAACCAGCCCAGATGCCCATCTCAGCTCTTCTTTGAGTTCAGGTAAAAACACTGGCAATGGAAATCCAGACAAGCTAAGTAACTTGCCCAAGGTCACACAGCTTTCAGTAATAAACTCAGATTAAAATCCAAGATGGTCAGCCACAGCAACCTGAGCTTATGACATTGACCGCCAGGCTGCTGCTACCTTTCAATGCGGTTGCTGTGAGCTGTAAGGCTGGGGCATTTTCTAATCAGAGTAATAATAAGCCACTTTACTAAGAAAAATAATCTGTGCAGAGGAAAGCCAGGCATTTGCATGGTAAAAAGAGAACAGGAGTTAGAGCAGAAAACTAGGTGTTGATAATAATGCTGATACTAATGAGGTTTGTAATTGGAGCATCAATTAACCCCACTGAAGGTTGGCTTCAACATATTTAAATGAGGTTAACAATATTGACCTCTCAAGTCTTATGAAAATCAGAGAGACCATACAACAGTGTCTAAAACAGCTCTTGACATTAAGTAAATACTCTGTAAATGTAAGGTGAGTGAAAGATAGATAAGAGATACTTCACAGTTACAGTATTGATTGGCCCTGAAGAGAGTGTCAAGTTCATGAACAAGGACAAAGTAAAATGAAAGGCATGGAGAATATTCAGTAAATGCATCCAGGGGCATGTGTATGTGTTGGGTATTTGTGTATAATACCTACCAGTTATGTAAAAGCTATCATTTACTGGGGTATCACCATGTACCATCACTGTACTGTGGATCATATGGCATCACTAGCCATGGTTTAGGGGATTTTGTTATATACTTTGGGTTT
Organism: Cnephaeus nilssonii; assembly: GCF_951640355.1. Classification (NCBI taxonomy): domain Eukaryota; kingdom Metazoa; phylum Chordata; class Mammalia; order Chiroptera; family Vespertilionidae; genus Cnephaeus; species Cnephaeus nilssonii. The sequence continues at coordinate 60,490,483 of NC_137082.1, forward strand.
CGTCACTGCATGCATTTTACAGATGCTTAACCATGGCTGTCCTGAGGACATGGTGGTTTAACGGAGCCTCTCTGCAGATGTCTGTGAAACCCAGCATCAGGCTGTGCTTGGTGCAATGATGAAAAAAAAAAATTTGTGTATGAAAAAAAATACATTGAAGAAGGTATGCATAGGAAAAAGATATAGATTTACATATGCAAATGTTAACTGGATTATCTCTTCATACTTTTATATTAAAATTTTTTAAATCAGTGAAATTGTTAGTTTCATAAATTATTTAAACACACACATTTCTTTTTTCCAGAATTAACAGGCATGACATGTCTGTTAAGCTGAAAAACCATCATGAGAATAAAAGAAGTTGTTTTTAATAGATATTCCGTTAGTGTGAATTCAGGAGTAGCTTTGGATGTTTTTATAACCTACTATTTTATACTCTCATCATTTCAGTTTTATTTGAAGTAGGATTAATGCAGGGCCTGATGTGGCGGGGGCCAAACATGGCGGGGATCTCCCTTTTCTGCGTCCCACGCGGAAAGAGAGATGAACAAATGGGTTCTAAATGGAGGTGGCCAGGGATTGAGAAAATAATAGAAATAAAGAAAACAAGACGCAGAAATAGACTCATGAAGCTGGGAGCCTGGGTGGATCTTTCTGTGCCTGGCTGAGGCCACAGAACAGATCCAGACTGCAAAGCTGAGGCTTTATTTATAATCAGGGACAAACAAGGCAACTGACAATGTTCTTGTAAGTTTCACTTGTTTTGGCAGCACTTGCTGCCCCTCCCACAGCTCACCAGCTACCCAGGAAAGATCTAGGGACCAGTTACAGGATCAAGCTTAATTATGCTTAGAGGACTGTGCCCTTCCAAGCTTGGGACTTGTTTGTGACTTTGCCAGCAGGTCAGTCCGAGGCTTAACCCTATAACCGCTTCCTACAATTAAAAAATAATAAATGTTGATTTTTATACGTTGGAGTAATTATCAATTGGAATACACAAAAATGTAGTAAATACATGGAGCATGCTAAATGCATTTCAATTATTATATAACTTCTTTAGGTTTTAAAGACAGCCACATTACTTACCATGCCCTGGAATTTCAAAACTTTGTCCAACAATGCCTCCTCCTGAGACTTACTCCAAACTGTAAGCCTCTCAGAGAGTCTTGAAAAATCTCTTTTGGAAAGAGTTAGATGTGTGGTCTCCATAGTGAATAATAAAGCCAACAGCATTACCTATTACTCTTTTTTTTTTTTAAATTAGAAGAGTATTAAAAAGGAAGGGGAGAAGAAAAGAAGGGAGGGAGGGAGGGAGGAAGGGAGGGAGGGAGGGAAGAAGACAGTACTGTTACTGTTTATTCCCAGGGACCAATATCAAAGTAAGCAAAATAGAAGCTTCCTTGAATTTGCATGCTTTCACCAGAAAAGAACTTATGTGACTTACACTTCCCTGAAGTGGTCTCATGTGTAGTGAGAATTCAACTTGCAGAGTGAGAAGTGGCCCTGGGAAATCATCCACCTGAAAGGCCTGTGTCATAGATGAGGACAGGGACTAAGACCATGACCGCGCTCTAGGTGACCCATGCTCTGACTGCAAACCCATGGCTAACTAAGCAGGCAGTATCTACATTTCAAAAAATTAGAAGAAATAAAGTCAGCTATTCACACAGCTCGTCCTTTTGATATATGAGAACCTCGCTAGAGAAGAACTGAACTATTTTTGGAGGGGATTAAATCCATTATGTCAAAGTCTTCTGGAATGATATTTTAACTTTTGCTTTCCCTGTTGTGATGGGGGACAGAATGCCTAATTCTGTAGTTATTTCTATGTATGTAGTTAATGTAGTCATTTCTTTAACTATGTTCTCTCCAGACCTAGCTTTCTGCAACTTGAAAAGAAAACACACAATCTAGCCATAGTTAATCCATCTATCTAACAGGGATAACCCCAGAGTCTTCTTATAGTTCTAGCAGGTGATGGAACTGGACTAACTGGGTTTGAATTCTGTGTCTGACATCGACTAGATAGATACTTGAACTTGGGCAAGTGAATTAATCTTGCATAAGTTACTTAACCTAGTCCTATCTTTGTTTCCTTATCTGTAAAATAAAGATAATTTTAATACTTCTATCCTGCATTGTAAAGTACCTAGTGCAATGCCTTTCACATAGTAAACATTCAATAAATGTTGACTATTGATAAATGCTCAAAAAGTTATTATTGGAGAGATGTGTTAAGAGAAAAAGAAAGAATTGCCACAAAGAAGAAAGCTGTTGATTCTTGTTCAAACCATCCCAGCTCCTGTTATTTCCCACATTTCAGGAATTCTAGCATAATTTCTCCTGCTCATGAGGGAAAGAAGAAGCCTAGCTAACTTTTTATAAAACAGCAGAACCCTACTGTCATAGGCATCTATAAGGCATGGTTTGCTTCAAAAACGTTAGGGCACAAATTTAGCTTCTTACCTCCCTCCCGCAATTAATAGAACATTTAAGTATCCATTTAAAAAACCCACTCTCCGCCTTTGTCCAGGGGTTTACTCGGTGGAAAGGGGTCAGATCTCTTTCGAATGCCAAGTGGAGTGAGAAATGGCCTTGCATTGCTTTATGCCTCCTGTTGCTGCTCCTGCCCAGACACTGGCCGCTCAGTGGATGGGCCTGAAAATGCCCCAGGCAGCGCCCAGTCAGGGCCCAGCTCCGGCTTCTGGCCTGGTGATTGGACTCTGAGACCAAGGTCATAGGACCAGCATCGCTCTCCAGGACACACACCTGCTGTGCTGGGGGCTGTGCGCGTGGGCTGCTGCCTGCAAAAGCCACATGCTTTCCGGCCAACCCAGCCCTCGCTACACACTGCAGCCCTTTTCTCAGAACCGGGGTCATCCACCGGATATCACTTCTCCCTTTAATCACGGCCTATTTTTATTTATTGACTTAGGCCTCATCTCTGCCTCCTCCCCAGCTGCATCAGCTACTGGGACAAAGCACCGCAGACGGGGATGGCTTAAAGAACATAAATCTGCAGGGTACATGCCCAAGACCAGGGCTCCTCAAACTTTTTAAACAGGGGGCCTGTTCACTGTCCCTCAGACCGTTGGAGGGCCGGACTATAGTTTAAAAAAAACTATGAACAAATTCCTATGCACACTGCACATATCTTATTTTGAAGTAGAAAAACAAAATGGCATGTGGCCCGCGGGCCGTAGTTTGAGGATGCCTGCCCAAGACCAAGGTGTCCACAGGACAGTTGCTTCTGAGACTTCTTTCCTTGGCCTGCAGGTGGCAGGTTTCTCCCTGTGTTCTCACGGGGCCCAATCTCTGAATTCTGAGGTCCTGGGGGTTAGGACTTCCACATTTGAAATTTGGAGGCGACACAATTCAGCATATAGCACCAACTATTGTCTCCCTTTACTTAGGGTATAAGTTAACTTTTTATTTTTTTTAAATTCAAGAAGGGGGGTAGGTGGAGAGGGAGAGAAGGGGAGGGAAAGAGAAAGAGGTATAAACCCAGGGAGGTCTCTCTATAGTTTTGTTTTTGTATTTTTCCTAAAACAGTGGGCACCCCATGCTTACCTTACTAAGGCAGCCACTTAAGAGGCTGTTCAGACATTTAAAGTGCACCCCACAAAACTCACAAGCCCCTGTAAAACAGAGGTCCCCAGAGCTCTCTGGTTGAAATGGGGTGGGGGTCTGGACCCCCTTTCTTCTCTCCTCACTGACAAGCATCCTGTAAGACCTCTGGCCTGGAGGATTCCAGGTGTCCGGGCCCCTTCGTTACTTTTCCACAACCACACAACTCACCAAAGTTGAAATGAGTGAGTATTTCCTCTGAGGATCCTTAGCTTTGGAAACAAACTCTGTCACCAGGATTTAGTCCAGTTTCGCTCTGGAGCCCTGATGAGTCCGGCCACCATGGAGCCCGGGCTTGCGTGGCCTGCTTTATTTTTCCTCTTTGCTTCCTTTTGGGAGATGGGCTTGTTGATCACCCCGCTCAGCTGTGGTACCCAAGCTAAGCTGAGAGGGGAGAGTTACATAAAGCCTCCCTGTGACCTGTTTGCACACACCAGCCTGGTTCACCCCGGGCAGAATGACAGTGACAGCTGCCTTGCAACAAACAGAGGGAGCGAAGGGTTCAGTTCCGCGGCAGCCGCGGGGACGAGTATATCATTACAGCCCGCCGCTCCGAGAGACACCATCTAACCTCACCGCCTGTCCCGGGGCCACGGCGGGGCGTCTCGGACATCTGACCCAGACCCTCCGGAGCTCCCTCCGCCCTTGACTGCCCGCCGGCCTTTCCTCACCTCCGCCTGCGCTCCCCGCCGCGCCAGCCAGGCTTTCAGCAGCTGGGGTAGGACTCACCCCAACCTTTGGGCACCGGGGCGGAGAGGGTGGAGAGAACAACAAATGGGGGCCAGGCAGTCCAGTGCCGGTTCCAAGGACAAGGGCCCCAGGAGGATGGGGTGCCTGCGGAGGAGGCAGAAACTGTCCGCCTGGGATGATGCCCTGCTCTCGGGCAGGGACCCCCGGTCCCTGCTGAAGCGGGGCATGCGCCACATCAGCTTCAGCCTGGTCACCAAGGGGATGACGGACATCCCCGACTTTCTGTGGGGCTTGTCCGAGGTCCAGAAGCTCAATCTGTCTCACAACCAGCTGCGGGTTCTGCCCCCCGAGGTGGGCAGGCTGAGCAGGCTGGTGGTGCTGAACCTGTGCGGGAACCACCTGAAGAGCCTGCCCCCCGAGCTCAGCCTCCTGCAGGGCCTGCGGGTGCTGTTCCTCAACATGAACCGCCTGAGCGAGCTGCCGGCCGAGCTGAGCGCCTGCCGGAGCCTGGAGGTCCTGAGCCTGTCCCACAACCGCCTCTCCCAGCTGCCCGCCAGCTTCGCCGACCTCTCCCGGCTGAGGAAGCTGAACCTCAGCAACAACTGCTTTGCTCACATCCCCGTCTGCGTGTTCGCCCTGAAGGAGCTGGATTTCCTGCACGTGGGCTCCAATCGCCTGGAGAACATCGCCGAGAGCATCCAGTGCCTGGGCAGCCTGCAGATCTTCATCGCGGAGAACAACAGCATCCACTCCTTCCCGCGCTCGCTCTGCCTTCTCGCCAGCCTGGAGGTGCTGAACTTGAACAACAATGACATCCAGACCCTCCCGGAGGAACTCTACCTGCTGTGCAGACTGGCGAGGATCGCTTGGAACCCCATGGACAAAGGGCTCCACATTTCCCATAACCCGTTATCCAAGCCTCTGCCCGAGCTGGTGGAGGGGGGCCTGGAGATGCTCGTCAGCTACCTGAAGGACAAAAAGCACAACTGAGTGGCCGCGGAGGCAGGAACAGCAGCCAGCTCACCCGGACTCTGCCCACTGGGTACTTCTCTGGTCTGAGCTTTCTCCTCTTCCTGTTCGGTTGGTCAAGGCGTGTGTGTTAATATTTGCTAAATTGTAGTTGAATGGCATTCTAGGCAGGGGTTTGCTTTGAACTCTGTATGTTCCTAATAACCCCCATAAATATGGTCATCTCATTCTAAACATAAATTGAAACAGGACTTTGGTTTCCTCCAAAGAGAAATCATTGCTCGAATTTTCCTGAGGAGCAATGGGATTCGACCCTGGGAACGATGGTCAGCAGGTCTGATTCAATGGAATTCAAAAGTTAAATATTTATTAAGTATGCGCCAAGTATGGCGTGAGGCATTGGCAACATCTGGTGTCAACCCTGGAATTGGCAACCTGAGGCCAGGCGGCAACAGCAAGACACGCTCCTGCACCAGCCTGGACCAAGCCTTACTTGGACCAAAGGGCAAGCTGGAGCCCTGCCCTTCTGGCGATGACCACGTTAGACAGAGCTTTCCCCTCGAGTTCGGGGGCGGGGGCGGGGGCGGGGGGGGGATAATTGGAGGAAACTTGTCTCTAAAATGACTGTAGAGTAACAATCAAGCTGCTCATGTTTATGTGTGGTGCTGAGTGACTGGCTCATGATGGCTTTTAGATAATAAAAACAACCCGATTTTAATGTGCAGTTTCAACCTTCTTTCCCAATCCTCTTGACCATAGTCATGTCCCTGAGCTTTTCTAAAGATGCCAGCCAATGCTTGTCATCCTTTCTAACTTCCCTTCTCCTTCCTTACTGGATCTGCCCTCTCAGAGATGAGATAATAATTGAGAAAAGAAATGGTCTGAAGGCAGGAAAAAGGAGGTAAGGCATAGACAAGTCACACAAAAAATGTAATTGCCTTTCTAACATTTAGGGGAGGGCAATATTTGCAACTTGGCTTTCACTTATGGACATTTAAAAATGACTTTAGTGACATTTTTAAAAGCTCTTTGAACAAAAGGCTGTAAAATATTAAATTTGTTTTTAATTATAAAAATACACAGCGGTTAGTTAAATGTGATAGCAGGACAAGCAATTTTAGAGTTCCTGCCACAAGGGTCATTGGGTCTTACTGTTGTCACAGCAGCCGAGAGCCCCTAAAACATTTACTATGTATTGAGAGTTAAAGGATTAGAATGAAGAGGTGGCAGTGAAAAAAGTATAGCACCTACAGATTGATGGCGAGCCCACTGTTCAAGCGTCTTGGCACTTTTGACTGTAGAATATGGCTAACAATTTTGAGACAGAATTTGGGTTTGCTGCCAAGACTTGTCTAACTTCTTAATACCCTTGGCTTAATTCAGTTAAACTTATATTTCTTAGCACCTTCTTTTCACTCCCCTTGGCTGGGAACCCGAGAAGAGTAAAGCCCTGCTCCTTCTACCGAGGAGCCCACAATGTGGTGAAAGGGACAGAAACCCACGTGGGTTCCTGTGGTGTGCAGCAAGCTGTGATCCCTCTCAAGAGAAATATAAGTGATGGGCTAGAGTGAGGGTAACACACTGGATGGTGTAGACTAGACCAAGCCCCAAGATCTCAATAAACAAAGAACAGTAACTAAAAACACACACATAAAACAGGACTGGGAGAAATCAGTCAAACCCTTATCCCCTGCAGCCATTGCACCCTAATTCCTCCCTCTCCTCCCTTTATTCCCTGTAGGAAAGAGCAGCAAAGGGCTGGGGCCCTGGGCCTGAGCATAGTCAGGTTTAGTATGGAGCTGCCATCTTCTAAGAGCTGCTCAAAGAGGGTCCATATCATTTATTAATAGGACAGGTGATTTTCCAAACAGACTTCCAAGTCAATTTCCCACTCATAGAAGACGAAAGTCAATTCCCGTAGTTATCATCAGATACTATGGGTCATTAGCACATTTTCGCATGAGCTCTCTGTCAAACCATTGCAAACAGAGCTTACCACGTCACTGGGCGGCAGCTGAAGTCCCCTCTTAAATTCCCCCTCCAGCAGCAACCGGAGACCTGCCTCTCCCTGCCAGGCACACACGGCCACACTCCCGTATCTTCAGCCACATTAGCTTGCCAGAGCCAAGACTATTTAAAGACATTAAAGACATCAGTGGAGTTTTTACTTGACCTCATGACTCAGTGGGAAATTGCAGTGCAGAACCCGGCGGATCACTTACTGAGCGCTGGCTGAAGCACAGGCAGCTGTCAGACAGACACCGGTGGGTGCCAGATCACGCCTGTTCGTGGCCGCTGCCGAAGAACCACTTGGGCTCCCGCCGAATTTCCATGATCTTGCTGTGGGCGGAGAGGCTGGCCGGGACAGCAGCACGCATTTCTCCTGCTGAGCAATCATTTAATTTCCTCTCCTTGCTTTTCCAGTCACTTGACCCCACAGTAACTTTACTTCAGAAGAAGAACCTAACCATATACTGAAAGTGACCCCAGAGCTCATTATACTTTTTATGTGAAAAAAAAAAAAGTGTTATCAACTTAGTGTCAGGCTTCTATTGGTGCTTTTCAAAAGTATAGCAGCAAGGTTTTCTTTGTTATCACTTAGCATTGAGGGAATCATAAAAGTAATAGTAGTTGCCTAATGTTCTTTAGATATTGATTCTTTGGGAATGCTCCTTTTTATTGATAAAGGGAAGTGCTGAGTATAATCTGCTTAGTTATTCAAAACAGTAACTCGGATGGAGGTTGATACTGCATTCAGTGTTTCGCTGTCAAACTCTGTAGTTTGCTGATTGACTGTGAAGTGCTTCTTGCGTATCTTGTCGTAGTTCAAATCCTGCCACATTCAAATAACTCCCAGGTATTTCTAAGGCTTCTGAAACCAAAGCGCTGGAGATGACTGCATTGGCTGCGGAATATATTTAGCCAAAGAATACCAGCTAATTGGGAGCTTGATGCGGGAGCTGGCTGCTCACAATCTTGATGATACTGTGGTTTTCATGTCACTTGGCTCTCGGGACGGAGCAATCTCAGTGGTGTGTTCAGAAACACTATTTAACGCAGTGGCAGCTTACAAGCATACAATTAAGAAGAAATCCTATGTTCATAGGAAAGAAAGACGACTTTGAAAAGACACATCTGTTCCAGGAATAATACTGCTAAATGCATAAAACTGATGCATATTAGAAAGAAAAATGTAGTCATTACTTAGCTTGTCGACTTAATAAACGGTTAATAGAAGAAATGTACTCCATTCTCAGGCTTCAGTTAATAGACTGCCTCTCTGTAACAACCAAAGATAGAGTGGCTTCAGGACTCTGCACCTGTACTTCACAATGATGTCATGTTTGTGCTGGAAAGAGATAAAGAGGGAATGCTGTCACTATTTGCAGGGATACATTAAACAAAATCCTTTTCTTTTGGTAATGGATTATTGCATCTTAAAATTTATATGCTTCAAAGCACCTACCAAATATACATTTGATAGCTGTACATTAAAAACGAGGAAGATTAAAGAACTGTGGGCTTGGTCACTGGAAAACATGTGGAGATATCAACATGGACTGGGTTGATACATTTCTGTAATATACAGAGACTAGGGGGAGTCTGAATGGGGTCACTGAGATTCCATTACAAATGGTGAAAAACAGAAGATGAGTTCAGGAGAAAATCTGAGCTGTTAGATTTAGCCAATATGAAGTTACTAAATACTCAATTATTCCATCTATATCTACTTCAGTAACCATATGTGCTCTATCTTCTTACTCCATCAAAGAATGATTTTCAGTTCTGTGTAACATATATTTGAGAAACACAAAATAACCAGCCTAGATTAAATGTGTATCTAGGTAACAGTACCCTTGATGGTGCAACTAAGTACTAGTACTAGATATAATTCATCCAAGAACAGCATAATACAACTTCGTCAGATATTTTAAGAAACCAATAAAATATAGAGAAAGAGTAAAGCTATTGTAACAGTAATGGGAACAATCTTGACCTTGTTGAGAAAAGAACTTCTTACAAGTGTTCCTTTTATGTTACCTGTCAAGTTACATGTTGAATCCAAAGCATTACTAATTTAAAAAGAAAAGGACAGCATAGTAATAAAAGGGAAGCAAAGAGGGCTCCTAACAAATCTGTAGGAGCGGGGCATCATTAGGATCGCATAACTGAAAGCTATTAGCATGAAGCTTGCTATGCAGATTTTTTATTAGTGTCATAGGAATCTACTTGCAAGGAGAGAGCTTATTTTCTACTGCATCTAGACTTATTCCTTATTTCAGCACAAGACAGAAAATAAAAGATGAACTGGAGTCCATTTGAAAAGTGTCAAAGTATTTCCTGATACCCTTGTGAGAAACATACATTATGAAAGCCAGAAGACTATTGGCTGTGATGGTATGAACTAAAGCTGCCAATGGAACACTACATAATCACCCACATTCTTTGCTCTTGAGTGATTTGAGTTTCCTAGAAGTCAGGGTGCCGGGACATGCCTTGGGGAAGTCTATTATCTTCTGTCTCTGGAACATCATGCCCATCACCATATGCATGCATGAGATAAGAGCCCTATGGGATGGTGGGAAAAGCTCCCACCTGGTATGTGCCCACTGGAAAATGGTAAACACTGGATGTATTCCAGACTCAGCGGCTACTTGGTGCTGCTGCTTTTCCTGACTAGCTCTTTCTGAGACTTTGAACTCTGCTGACTTTTACCTTTGCATCCAGCATAGGGAAGATATTCAATAATAATATATTCAATGAATGAATACATTGAATAAATGAAAAAGTGAACCAGTTTACACAGATGACTTGGTTTCTCTGGGCCTCAGTTTTCAATAAATTGAACTCACTATAAAGTGAACTCTCTTTAAGCTTCTTTCAGATTTGAAATTCAGACTGTGTGTGTATATATATATATATATATATATATATATATATATATATATATCATCATACCCTATAAAATGGTAATATGCAAATTACCATCACTCCGCTACGCCCACGATTGGGCCGGCTGGAGGCGCGGGGGGCGGGACTCAGGGTGGCCGATTGGCTGGCGGTAGGAGCGGGGGGCGGGGACTCGCGAGTCCCCGACCCCAGCTCCTCCCGCTGGCTTAAACGGCCGGCCGGCGCTGCTTAGGCCGGCGCTGCGGAAGATGCTGGTGGCGGAACTCGGGGTGGCCGATTGCGTGGCTGCCAGCACCAGTTTTCCCCCAGCAGCAGTTTTCCTCGCCACCCGCCCGATCGGAGCACCTCCCGATCGGAGTTCCTCTCGGGGTGGCCGATCGTGCTGGCGGATAACTGGTGCCAGCAGCCAGGTGAAGGAAAAGTCTATTGCACGAAACTTCGTGCAACGGGCTCCTAGTATAGCCCGTTGCACGAAGTTTCGTGCAATAGACTTTTCCTTCACCTGGCTGCCGGCACCAGTTATCTGCCAGCACGATATATATATTGCTTTGTCTTCCCCTTATCAAATGCCTCAGTAAATAGATACCTGAGCTTATAATTATTGTGATTACTCAAGAAAAGCAAAAAGCATCGAGGAGATGTGTCAAGTTCAGTATGAGTGTTCTAATATCCCCTTGCGGTACCATAAAAATATAATTTCATTTTAGTTGACTTTCAAAGATAAACAAAGAACTAAGTTATCTATCTATCTATCTATCTATCTGTCTGTCTATCTATCTATCTATCTATCTATCTATCTATCTATCAATCAAAGCTTTATGATGATTTTATTGTATGTAACTACAATAACAACTGCCATTCAGAAAAGTGAAAAATTAGGAACATACAGCAGCCACTGGCCCATAGCAACTGTCAAACGCCAATGACAGGAATTGCAAACTCTCTGCCCTGTCTGTGCAGGGACCCCTGGATTAGACTTCGATGCTTGGAGCAATTCCAATGTGGATTGTCCTTCCTGGCCCTTTGGGAGTTTTCTTGTCCTTTATCCTTGATGGCCACATGTGAAGGGGGCAAAGCTGGTTACTTGTTGGTGGAGGTTTAGGAGGCTGGGGATTACTTTAAGTTTCAGATAGCCACAGGCTTTGGCAGGCCAGTCTTGTAGTTTCTTTGACGATACAATTCCCTTAAAACCCAATAAACGTATAGTCTACTTGCTCTTTGTCAGTTCCAGATACCAGTAACCCCTGCCAGAGATCTCATCTATCCATAACTCTTAAGCCAGAAGATTCTAAGAACTAAGCATTTATTAAGGGTGAATCTACTAGTAGAAGTTTGCAGACCTCCAAATTGTCTGGATTTCATCTCTAACTTTTTATTGGAATGGGGAATCAGAAGTAATATTCCTGTTTGACTTTGTTGATTGATTTAAAACGCCTATGTTTTGCCCTGACCAGTTTGGCTCAGTGGATAGAGCATCGGTCTGCGGACTGAAGGGTCCCAGGTTCGATTCCAGTCAAGGGCATATACCTTGGTTGCGGTCACATCCCCAGTAGGGGGTGTGCAAGAGGAAGCTGATCGATGTTTCTCTCTCATTGATGTTTCTAACTCTCTATCCCTCTCCCTTCCTCGCTGTAAAAATCAATAAAATATATTTAAAAAACTACTATGTTTTTGGAAGAGAAGGAATTCCTAATTATCTATTTTTTATTTTTTAAAAACCTCATTGGATTTGATTCAATAATATTATTTGGGAACTTAGAGCTTAAATCTTTCCTGTTTAAAAAAAAAAAGCATAATGTGTTTCAAAGAGTGAGCTGAGCTCTTGATCTGAATCACTCATTTCTCTCCTATTTAAGCAGAAGCAAACAGCTTTCTTTCAAAACTAATTAAATAATATCCTTTATTTTGGCTTCATCTCATATTCTCTCCCCAGGCATGGAAGCACCATAAAGTCATGCACAAGGAGGAATTATGGTGCTTCCCATTCTTATTCTTACATGTGGGGAAGAAACTGCCTCATACATTATACATGATGGTCTGTTTTCACACAAGTCACTGAGAGAGGGTTTCCCTTTCTGGGATCAATGCAGGATGTGAGCCATTGTTTTTTCCTTTCTTTTTCTTTTTCTTTCTTTCTTTCCTTTTTTTTTTTTTTTTGCACAGGATATTTGAAAAAAGGTAAAACACAATGTCGAATAGTTTTGAGAAACAAAGAAGAAGTTCTACTGGTATGTACATGCACATATTTCTCCCACACATTGGTCAGATAATCCGATTGTCATTTATATTCTGCTAATTCAAGGGCTTTTGAATAGATTCGATACTCCAACCTTGAACTGCAGAGACAGCTCACAGAATTTTATCTCCACACTGGGAAATTATTTTCCCCACATGTGTTTTGATGATGACAGGCTTTTTCCCTTCTTGCAGTTCCTCCTCCTTCGGGGAATAGAAATGTAGGGAATAATTTCTGATTTAATACTTGCCTTTCTACCCACGTATTGCTACAGTTTAAAAACTGTCTACAAACTTGCTAACAACTTACTTTAAATCTATACTTTGGGAAAATGAGAGACAAAGAGGAAGAGAAATAAGAACCTCTTAAAATAATACATTTGTGAATATATATATATATATATATATATATATATATATATATATATAATATTTGGAGGAAAAGATGATTCACTAATTCTATTGGGGTATAGCATTTGTATAAATCTACATTTATGGGGGCTGGGCAGGTGATTTATAGGTAAAGTCCTATAATTCTGCCACATAGAAAGCCTCACTCTAAGTGCGGATATTTTCCTCTATACCTTTCTTAATTCAAAACTATTATAGTTCATCATTAATTCAAGAGAAGAGTGATCAGTACTTGTTTACTAGATAAAATGAAATACAGTCATAGGAAAGTAACAGAAACACAACTCAAAATTCACAAAATTTATCAGCTTTGAAACCACAAATTTTTATTTTTTTTAACTTAGGGGATTGACATTATTTTGAATTTTGTGCAAAACTAAGGCTTTATGAGAATGTTACCACATTACTTCACATCCTTTCAAAACTCTAATTTTTATATAATGTAACAATATTATGTAATACAGAGAAGTGGCAATTAATTTGATATCAACTGTAATAAAAATTATAAACTGTATCCAATTCCATAGGTCAAGGGATGGCTAAACATTTATTTTTCTTTTCTTTTCTTAATATTATCAGACTAACATCCATGCAATGGTTGCAAACTTTAGGATTAAAATAAACAGACCTTAAAATTCATCTAATCTAAATTTCTCCATACATATTTAAAAAAAAAAAAGATTTATGCTCAAGTACTTTCAGTAACAGGGTCTCGCCCATATGAAAACAGTCCAGTCAATTGATTTATTGATAATTTTCTCTTAAATATTATTCTTCCTCCTTGTTTTCCACATAGGAACCTGGAATTCATTCTATCCATCTCCCTCTCTAATCCTTTCATCTAATTTGTCACCCAATTCTGATATTCTGCCTCCAAAGTCCTTCTTTCCATTTCTCCTATCGGCCTGCTTAAGCCACCATCATGTCTCTTTCTGATCTCCCTAGTTCCTCCTTTTCATCCATTCTCCACACAGGCACAAAGAAGGATTTTAAAAATGCAAATGGGATCATGTTGGACCCCTGCTTGAAGTCCCTCAATATGTACTTGCAATAAAATCCAGATCCTTAACATGCTCCACAAGGCTTTGCAAACTCAAGCTCTCTTTCTTCCGACCCATTGCCCACCACTCTGTTCTCTCATGAATGTGCACCCATACCAGCCTTCCTTAGCTCCTGAATATTTTCTGAGCACTGGTCCTATCTTCAGACTTTCGAACACACTGCTCCCTCTCCCTGGAATGATCTTGCATGGCCAAAGCCTAGTTATCCATTAGGGTTCAGTTCAAATATACTTTCTCAGACCTTCCACTTTTCCTTCATAGTACTTACCATAACTTAAATTATATGCATGTGCTTCTGTACACATATAATTAATGTATATGTTATGACACATATAGTGATACAGATATATAACCTGTATAATATCTGTTTCCCAATGCATGACAATAAGCAACATTGCCGCCTTATTTCACTGCCGTGTTACTCTGCGTATAACTTTTTTTTCTGGTCCACATTAAGTACTTAATACATTGTATAGAATTCATTAATTTCTAATGATTACAAATCATTAATTTGGAAATAGTGCCATACTTGAAATTTTCTTAAATCAATCAACTGATACATGTGAATCCCTGATTAGGAAGTACCTTTCAGTATAAAACAAAGTTACTTTTGTTAAAATATAGTGCACTTGAGAAGTAACTCAACATATGAAAGCACTCATCACTTATTTAGGTTAACTTTAACATTAACAGTGCATACATAATTAAACTCACAGTCATGAATCAAATAAATAAATGATTAGCTTGGGGACAGAATGGTCACCATTGTCAGTATCATCTCTTTACTGTTTGTCAGAGGGCATTATCTAGTTGCTGCAATTTAGCTTCTATGTTTTCTAGTTGGTGGTATGTGGAATAAATAAAATAATGATTAAATATGATAATAACACAAACAGAGATACCATTTATTGAGTACTCACCATGAGTCAGATGTACTTAATTCTTACATGATTATTACCCTAATTTACAGGTTGGAGAACTGAGCCTTGGAGAGCTTAAATTACTTGTCAATCTAGTAAGGGAAGTTAGCTTGGCAATGGCCACAGGTCTGTCTGATTCCACTGTTCTATATGGTCTCTCAGGTGTTTCCCTGATCTACCCAGGGAGGGCATTGGTATTGTGACTATAGGGACCCCCTCATTTTGCTTAGATATCTCCCCTTAATATCACACAAAAGATTTAACTCAGAACTTTATAAGAAACGATTGAATTAAAGAGAGCTATGTAGTTTATTGATGATTAAATTCAGTTTGTACATCTGAATGTGTATTTAAGAAAGAGATCATTAATATTCAATCAAGAACATGGTAGTTTTTGGAATTACTACCAAGTCCCCCAAAATTGGTGTTGGTGAATCCTTATGTAGGAACTGATTTACACTGAGTAACTGTATAGTGATTTATATCTTCCAATCAGTCTCTGCATGAACCCTATTAATTGATTATTCTCCATAAATGTGGAGAGTGGGACACAAAGGGTGCCCACAGTTATGAGTCATGAACAGCGAGCCAGGAGGGAGTGATGCCTCTCCCAGCCTGCCAGGGGCAGCACTGTGCTCATCTCAGGAGCACCAATATGATACTGCCTGCAGGAAATTTCAGGATCCATTTGAACATCTAAGGCAGGGACCCCAGGGGAGAATCAGAAGTCAGTGTGAGTCAAAGCTGGAGAAAAGAAGAGAAAGGAGGTGTGTGTGAGATGGTGAAACCTGAAGCGGGTTGGACTTCACAAGCTTCCAGGGAGGAGTCAGGACTGGTAGATGAAGGACCCAGCGGTGGGCAGATCTCTGCCCATCTTCGTTCCTCCTGCCATCCGAACAAGAGCTTTGGGGGCAGTCTGGGGCCTACTTCTGGGCAGGCCTCTTCCTTTGATATTCGGCTTTGATTCTTCTCGCTTGCACTGTCCCTGTGTCTGCTCTCACTGTTAGAGTGGGCCCCTCCTACAACAAAACCAGCATGTTCCTCTAATGGAGCCCTTAGTTTTTGTGTCATGATGGCCTGCAGTTCAATCCTCCAGGAATATTAGAATTTGCACTTGATATGCACCCAGTGCATCCCCCCCGGTCATATTTCTCCCAGCATGACCTTTGAGTTCCTAGTGGTAGATGTCCAAACTCATACTCTCTGGAGTCAGGGAGACTCTGATGTGATCCTCCCACCCCAGGCTCCAGAGCCTCCGCTGCTCTTGTGGGCACATTCCCAGTCTTGGTTGTTGTTTGCTGGGAAAGAAATTCCCATTCGGGGTGCATGCTGGCAGAGAGACCTCTGCCATTGACTTAGGCAGCCTATTGTCTCCTCGTCTCTCTCTCTCACAGGCATCTTCTGTCTGACTCTTTGGGCTGAAGTCCAGGTTGAACGAGCTGTTCTGTGACACCCTTCCAGTCTACAGTCCAAGCCCGACAGTGTGGTTAATTGCATTAAGCCCATTGCATTCCAGGCTCCAGAGCTTTAGACACGCCAGCCTGTCCCGATCCAAAGTCTATCATTTGTGACTCAAACAGGTCTTCAAGCATTGTAGTGATATTTTACCGATTATCTTTCCCAATAAACACATACAAACATTTTTACACTCCAGTTTCAGCAACTCTTAAAATATTTAGCTGTGAAAATCGAAGACAGTTTAAGAAGTGTTGTAGACATCAACTCAACCCTACAATAATGCGTTCAATACTTCTGAAAGCGACAGTAAATCAAGGATGAAATGAAACAGTAAGCAGAGCGACGGCAGATTTCACATATGGTGGCAGCTCTGTCATTGCAAGTCTCAGACGGAACACTGAATCAAAATGCCAAATGTGATGGATGATGCTTGCATGTCCCAGATGGGTTATTCTGGCTGGTGACATAGAGCATGCTTTTTGCACTATGTATTCTGAGTAAAAAAATAAATAAATTAAATGTATGGCAAAGTTTAATCTCATCCCATGGGAATCTGCGTGCCCTGGGATATCCTTGTAAGATGAGCATGTCCAGACACGCCATTCCGCAGTTTGCCCCTCACTGGGAGAGAGCAGCAACGAAGAAGGAAGAGGTCAACAGCTCTACCAGGGCTCCTGGGGCTGGTCCACTGCAGAATCCTCATGTGCCAGCCCCAACTCTCAGAGACCGATTCTACCCCTCACTATGGTTTCATAACAGCCTTGTTCACCAGCAGTTTTCTCAAGCTCAAGGCCCTTTTCTTCCGGGCCTTCCTTCATGTTTCCTAAGGCTCCTTGTGCAGGGTTTCATTTCCCCACTGCAGTGTCTCCAAGTTCTGTTTCTGGGTCTGGTTTCTACCCAGATTCCTCTGAAAGTTATTTCACTCGGCTGTGTAAATCCTTTGTTGTCGACATCCAAGTTAGCCACTGCCTGCTCTGATCCCAGGACTCTACATGAGATTCCCTTGCCCCCTTTATAGGATGTGGTTCTGGGGAAATATATCTTCATACCTTGCAAGTTTGAAATGCTGTTCTGGCATTTCTCGTTAAGTGATTGGAGGGGATTAGTGTCACTTGCCTCTTATCCTTTTATTGTGCCTCTAATTTCAAGAGTCATGAGGTAGAGCCACCTGTCCTCTACTATATTTGTCAATATATTTAGACAAGGCTAATCCCTCTACTGTACTGAGGTGGGGGTCTATAGTCTCTGGGGCTGACATCACAGCCATTGCCTAGGCACAGCTGTAGGCATGTGCCTGTGGGGGACACTTGTCAAAAGATGGCACCTAATTAAGTGACCAGATCTTTTAATGCCTTCTGTTGGTGATAGTAGCTCTGTGGCATCATGGATGTCATATGGCAATGTGTGAATTTCCTGGCACAACCCCACTATTGCCTAAAATAGTTCCCTACATGTGGTCAACAGGGTCACAGAAACCATACTATAGGAGGGACTTTCCAAGTCTGTTTAAAAGCTGGAATTAACCTTTTGCACTCGGATGTCGAGATTAAAATTACTCTTTGAATGTATCAATAATTTGAAATATAAAAAAATCCAAATAAATAAGTTTGTATGAAAAGAAACTCCAGTTTTTTATTCTACTGCCGCGCTTTGTAAAATCTGGGGTATTTAAAAAATTAAATCCCGAGTAGAAAAAAGGAATCGAGAAAAAAGCAAGCGAGTGCAAAGGGTTAATACTGTCTCCTCTTTTTGTTCCTTTTGAACTAAATCAGAGTCAGCAAATTATGGCCTGCACACCAATTCTGGCTCACTGACTGTTTGTGTAAATAAAGTTTTATTGGAACACAGGCATGCTCATTTCTTTCTAACTTATTTCTGGCTGGGTCCACATTACAACAACAGAGTTGAGTAGTTGCAACACAGATCCTTGAACTGTATCATTGATTCTAAGGTTTGATCCTTTGTGAACACAGGACTTCCTTAGTGTTTGAGAATGTGATCCTTCCTTCAGTAGAGTTTTGATGATATTGTGGTCATGAAGAAGAGTGATTTGTCCCAAAAGAGACTTGAGGAAAGAAGCTAATCAACTTCTGATTTTTCCTTTTAAATACTAGTTGGGAAGTTATGCGATATATTTTTCTAGTGTGTACTTGCCAAAGTCTAAAGTTAATCTATGTCTCTAGTCCTTTACACGGTCTTTAAAATAATTATGATTACTTCTTTCCCTTCTAATTATTACACATTTTCTCACATTTTAGTACACATATGCACTTTATATATTGTGAATGTGTTCTCTTTCTTTTTAAAATAAATGACACCAGACATTTTTACTATTGTTTACTACAATTTATGTTTTAGTTTTGCCCACATATTTAGCCCATTTTTGTCTTATCATTCTATCTTCTAGCTTAGACATCTGATCTAGGAATCACATTTTTTCTTTATCTAGTGTACATCCTTTTGAATTTCCTTTGGTTAAAGTATATTAGTAGTTATTGAAAAATGATATCAGTTTTTATTCATCTAAACATATCTTATATTTGTCCTTATTACTGAATTATAATTGTTCCAGGCTGACTTATTTTCTTTTATCACATTGAAAACTTTTATCCACTGCAAGTTGTCTTCCACTGCTGTTTTTGAAAAATCAACTGTCAGTCTAATTGCTATCTTTTTAGGCAACTCCTATTTTATCTGTGATTGATTTCATTATTTTTTTCAACTTTGCTTCTGTTGTCTTCACTTTCATTGTGGTGTGTCTTAGTGTTTTATTTATCATGCTTGATTGGGATTCACTAGCTTCTTAAATTTGTAGATTGATGTTTTTTTCTCAGTTTTGTAAAATTCTCAGCAGTTATATGATTGTTTTTCTCAATTCTAACCACACTGGTTTCAACTCCAATTCAGTGTTAGATTTTTCTCACTCTATCATAGATCTTAACCTCTTTTCTTTCTTATTTTTTAAATCACTTTCTTCTTTCTAAGCTGAATTCTGAAAAAAATTTTCAGGTATATCTCCTAGTTCAATAATTTCTCTTCAGGTAAGTTTTGATCAGCTAAACCACAATCATTGAATTTTTAAATTCACTAGTTATGTTTTTAATGTCTAGAAATTCTTCTTGGTTCTTAGTCCAATCTCCTAGGCTTTTCTTTCTAATATTTTTCTCATTACTATTTTTGATCCTTTTTCTTTCCATGTCTTTTAAACATATTTATTTTATAATCTATTGTCAGATAATTCCAATATCTAATGTTTTATCTCTGTTCTGCTAATTTTTTTGTTTCTGTTGCCTATTGCAACAGCAATAATCATCATTGTTACTTTTTTTACTGTGAGCTTTCTCTGAAGAAACTAAAGGAATCCTTTGACACCCAGGTTGAAGGTGGGGAGGGGTTTATCAAGAAAGGATCTGCATCTGCTTCTGCTCTTTCCTGGGTCCCTCACCTATCAGGGATGGCTTTAAGGTGATGCATAGGATTAAAGCTTTGGACTACCCATTTGGTGCAAATTTGGGCTGCACACCTGCTTGAGGCCCAGCATGTTGTATAAATTCTAGGTTTAGATTATTTTCTCTACCCAGCCCAAATCTTCAAGACTGAACATTTCTATAGTATCCACTGAGGAGAGGAATGTAGGTTTCTTCCCAGTTCACATTTATCTTGATGGTTAGCCATTTGGTTACAGTTGAGGTTTTTTGCAGGAAAAGGGACATACTTCTCACCTAGGGCAGACCCCAGGCTCTGTCCGAAAAGCTATAGAAATTTAACCTCAGGTTTATCTAGGTCTGGCAAATACTATGGTTGGAAAATACAAGCCTCATTGGTTCCCTTCCTTTTCTGAATTCCCACTTGCCAGGTCACTGCCGCATGCATCTAAAATAATTTTTAGGCCCTGGCTGAGTAGCTCAGTTGGTTAGAGTGTCATCCAGATATGCGATGGCTGCAGCTTCAATCCCCAGTCAAGATACACAATCAACTAATGATGTTTCTTCTCTCTCTCTCAAATCAATCAATTAAAATAAAATAAATTTTAAAAATACAATACCCAGATTTTTTATTTGTTTTATGTGGGACCACCACTCATATTTTGCCACTCATATTCTGGCTAGAGACAGAAGCCTGGAATTGAGACGTTATGAGAATGTAGACTTACATATCCATCTAGCTTTTAAGTAACTTCATATGGGCATAACATACATTTAAATGGGAATTTTTTTGGTAACATTTCATAAATTGAGATTCAACATAATGTAAATTTATTGTGTTTGTTCTGATTATAATATTATTACATGCTCACTACATACATAAAATGAAATGAAAAAGTATCAATAACAGTGATATCACCCCTACTCCCACCATCCAGAAAAACACACTACTCATATTTTGTTATATTTACTTTTATCCAGCTTTTGGTGTGCTATCCTATTTTAAGTAGTTCAGAACACATTGCTTTACATATATTTATTTAATTGGAAGATGATCATTCTTTTTTGATATGTAAGTTACAGAATAGCATTGTTTCTCTCCTTTTCTATTCTGAGGTCAGAGCAGATCAGTTAACTGCTTGTAAGATATTCCTCATTTCTCAGTGTAATCTACCCTGCTGGATCTAATAAAAAGAATTCACTCAGAAAACCATGAGGGAGTTGTAATTGAAGAAACAGTGCCACTAGTGAGGGGTGGTAATGTGTCTAGCTATAAAAAACTAAGGCCACCCAGCAATGACCTTGCCATCATTTAAATGCTGCTGCAGGCTGTGCTTGGTCTTCATTAAACAGAAAGGGGCTTCTGATGAAATTAGGACTGGGATTGAAAGGATGTTCTGTTTTTTACAAATAAAAATGCTTCAATATAATACTCCAATTACAATAAAAAAAATTTCACATGAGCTCAGACCTCTGCGGGCTCATCTCTGAGATGGGGATAGAATTGCACCCACCTCACACTGCATGCAAAGCCCTGAACATGCCCATCTTGACTCCCTGTGGTAGAAATGGGCTTTATGTCCAAGTAACTAAAATTTCTGAAAAATGACAAAAGTCTCCAATTGATCTGAAATATTTTGATCCATAACCATATCTTCCTCTCCACTAAATCCTGAAAGAGACCAAATATCCTTGTGGGTGGAGGTGTAAGGGGTGTGAATACAGTGAAAGAGGATTTCAACAAAAGAACCTAAGGACACAGATGTCAACCCCTCCCTTTAGAACTCAGTGATCCATAAAATAAAGTGTAAAAAAAACAAAACAAAACCTCCTTCAACAAGAAGTCCTAGGTAGGTATGCACTACCTTCTGACTCTTTATGAAGAATAACAGCCATTACTCTTTATTTAGGGTGAGTAGGATCTCCTTCTATTACAGAAAGCACAGACCTGAGTCAGCAACTTCCTGGCTGCGTGAGCTCACAAGTGGTATTTAACATCTCATCTATCACATAGTGATGGTAATACCTATTGTTGCAGGGTTGCTGGAAGGATTACAAATGATCTCTCTAACGCACCTGGCACAAGGTAAAAGGCACTGATTCGACCTGTCTATATAAGTCCATGATTTCTGGAACCATTCCTTGATCATCATTGCTTCTAAAATAGCTGTCATGTCGTAGTTATCCTATGAATAGTCACTGAATAAATAGATAAAGTAATCTGGCTTAGAATGAATCAATCTTGGAAAACAGAGGTAAAAGGTGCATTGCTCTGTCTATTAACAAGCTCTCAGGGGGACCAACCTTGTTGATGATTGCAGACTGGGTGTGCCAGCTACTCCAAGGATGAAAGTAATCACTTCTCTGCCCGCTGCAACCTCAGGCATCTGGAGTTGGTGGTGGCCCCTTATTTCCTTGCTTATTGCCTGAGGCCTGACTCTGTCCAACAGATTGACCAGACGTCCATCTATACCAGCTTTTCATGCCCCCAACCCTTTTAACCCCCTCCCCATTGACTTCTCAGCATATCCACCTGCTCCATTCATGTAGCCAGGATTCACCAGCTCCCACTCATGGGAAATAGGAAACAGATGGATGCAGAAGGAGGAAGTGCGTTTGCAGGTGTGGCAGAAGAGGACATTGAAAGTCGAGCCCAGCTGTGAAAAACGATCAGATTGTGTTACTAGGAAGCAGATTTAATCAATTATAGCCGTGAGTCAGTAGGGTGATGTCAGATAAATTAAATATTCAACACGATGTAATAATCCCACCAGTAATGTTAGAATGCTTGCATTTATTAATCTAAAGCACTCCCCGATGAGGTGGCTGAATGGTTGAACATGCTAGAAGGATTCTCTCTTAATTCATGGATCCCCCAGAGTCAGGGAAGGGAGATCCTCTTTCATGGTCTTCTCAGGGCGGTAGGATTTACCCTTCAGTCCAGAACGCTTTCCTCTGATGAACAAAGGAGTTTAGTAAAATACTCTCTTGCTCTCTCCCTCTTGGACAGAATTTGCATGTGCTCCCTGCACGCTCCTTGCTCTGGTGGAAAAGGTTGGTGAAGTACCTCTGCTTATCTCCCACCTTGCAATTTGGTATCTGAACAGAGGAGACACACAATAGACATGCCCCAGCCTGGTGGTTGGTTTGCTTGTTCACAAAACTGGGACCAGTTGAGGCTTCGTCAACTTTCAGGTTTCTATTTAGAGGCATAAAAGACAAAAAAAGAGAGGAAAAGAGAAAAGAAGCCTTCATTCAGAATCCCCAGGCTCACATAAAATAGAATTGTTATTCCAAGACCAAACTCCTTTGATAACTGACTCACAGCACTGTTATTAATTTATGTATTAAGTAGCTGGTGTCCATTTCTGGATTGTTTTCATTCGATAATTAAGCAGTACTACTTCTAAGGGAGACAAAGATGATTGAACTGTCACTGTGTCCCCTCGGACCCCTGTGCTGGCTGCTAAGACCTTCCACAGTACAATTGTGAACTTACCGAGGGCCTGCTTACTGTGTGTGACATGGAGGGGTGTTTCTCCTGCCACCTGCCAGTAACTCTAGGATACCTCAGCCCGCCCTCCCCACCACCTCTCTGAACTCACCACTTATGCCTCCCACTGTCAAAGAAAGCTGGAAACCAAATGGGAGGCTGCAGAGATGGCTCTTGGCACAAATCATTCATTGATCAGTTCTTTCACGCCTGGGATGAATTTTGGGGTTATTGGTTAATGCATTCAGGTGATAAAAATTATCTAATTAACCAGACCCAGATAGCATATATCTGCCTGTGTGGTAGTTCCAGAGTTTCACCTACAATCTTTCTGGCTGATAAAAATAGGGGATGCCAATTACATGTTTGGGACAGCGGCCAAATATCTATCAAAGGCTGGAAAATAGTCAATCCTGATATTTGCAGGCAACACAGGGTTTTGTCACAGCCTCCAGAGGAGAGCCACTAACAGTTTTACTGGCTGAATCACTGAAATGTTTCTGTTTTGACCAGGAGCTGGCAAGAACCATGTTCTCTTACTTTGCAGAAGTGGCTAAAACAACTGTTTTAAGATGTTCTTCTGGAATAGCAGATGATGGCAAACCATCAGCCGCCTTGTCGATTCTGGGACCCTCCAGGCATTCTGGAATTGGGAAAACTGCAAAACAAGTACACATATGCATAGGTATCCACTTGGACACTTGAATGTTTGTTTGTGTGTCTATTGGTTTGTTTCAAGATCCCCAAACAAAATAAAAAAATTTTATTGGTAACATACCGGCTTTCTGAGTGTTCATTACATCATTATGCATTATAACCATCATATGCTACTTCAGATAGTGTGCACTGCTATGGAGAAAAATAAATCCAGGTTGATAGTATAGAGTAATTTGGGTGGAGGGGTTGCAGAGGAGGCAATTTTTGACCAAATGTTCAGAGAAGGCAAGATTATATCGTACTCACTCTTTCTCCCGGTGGTGCTGAGGACAAAGCCACAGGCACTGTCATCTCTCCATACAGTT
This sequence comes from Cnephaeus nilssonii, assembly GCF_951640355.1. Taxonomy (NCBI): domain Eukaryota; kingdom Metazoa; phylum Chordata; class Mammalia; order Chiroptera; family Vespertilionidae; genus Cnephaeus; species Cnephaeus nilssonii. Next base: position 60,514,705 of record NC_137082.1, read on the forward strand.
TTTAAAGTCAATGTTATCAATATCATGAAAATATCTATTATGACTGGCATACTTTGATATTCTTTAATAATTTTTTGAGATTTACCTTAAGATACTTTTCCCTTGCCCAGGAAGCCCTCAATTATTGAAATGAAAATGTTATATCACCATAGAAACGAATTTGACTTTATTGGCTTCTATTGCAAATGATGTGTGAGCATACTTGGAAGAGGAATTCTGGTCATTGATATCCAAGTTAACAGTGAGTCACCGAATGCCACATTTAGCAATGTAGATGTTACATTTTAGGAAATTGCATCAGAGGAAAACAACATAACCCAATCACTGATGATGTAGAAGCACCTTAAGGGCTTGTGGTGTCGCCTGTGACTATCACTTGATTCTGTTCACGTGCTCGTGAGTAGATGCATAGAGAATTATATGGTGGGTAGCAGAGACAGATGGCGTGAATACATTAGGATCATAGTGGGGAATGTTATTGGTGGTAGGACAGGGGATAAATCCCATATCTATCACAAAGCTGTGAAGTAAGTTCCACGTGAAATAAAAATGAAGCAGTAAAAGGCTGAAAGGAGAAAACAAGACCCTCTCTACTGAAGACAAAGTATCAAGTTTTTCTGGAGGTTATGTACATTGCTGGCGTTGTAAGCAGGATGTCAGTGACCATGGACCGGTCCTCACACGTTCCTGGCTGTGGGTGGAGAGGCTGCGCTGGCAGAGAAAGGAAGAGGCATGCCTGAGATCGGCTGCCGGATCACAGCCTGATGCGCTGTGCAGGGTCTGATGCCCTGCTTTTTCTGCTTCCCTCTGCTCCACTGTCTTGTTCGCCATTGCCGATCCATTTTGGTTTATGTTGTCTCTAGCTCACTCAGGCTAGACACACTCCTCGCACATATACACAGTTCCAAAACTTGTTTCTGGAAAGAATTTAATTTAAAACCCTTTGCTTTTGGGAGTAATGCATGTGAGTCTGTGTTTTCTTCTTTTCCATGATATTTGCATTTCAACTTAAATTTACTTAGGTCTATTGTTAAAGTTTCAGAAAATGATTGGGAACATTAGATTCCCGCCCCCATCCGGAGAGGGAGTTAACAAATAATATTATCACCATCATCATGGTCGTCATCCCCACTCTATACCTTCCAAACTCTTTCATGTGCCATCTTCTCCAGTGCCCTAAAAAGGCACCTGTAACCTGCCAGCAACTCCACCTACTCTTACGTCTTGCTTTGGCTCTTGTACAAAATATTCAAAGATCCTTTTTAGTTCTAGCATCCTACAGTTCCCTGATTCCATGGAACAGGTTTCTGTAACCTTATTATTTTATCTAATCCGCAGCCACAATTATTTATTTCCATATGTTAACTGTTTGGTTTTGGTCCTATCTGCCAGGAGTTGTGCCAGGAAGTTGGCATACTTCTAATCTTTAGATGAAGTACCTGTTCTTTCCTTCTAAAAAATGTTTTTATTGGTGTGTTTTTTTTTAAGAGAGAGAGGATGGAAGAGGGATAGATAGAAACATTGATGAGCCCCCTACTGGAGATCAAGCAACAACCTGGGCATGTGCCCTGAGCAGTAATCGAACTGGCAACCTCTTGGTTCCTGGATCCACCCTCAACTGCTGAGCCACACCAGCCAGCATGCCTCCCTGGGTATCTCTGGACGTGTGTAAATAACCGGGCAGGGCCAAATATCTTGTGGAAACTAAAGGATGGGAGCCGTCATGCCTGTGTGCCTTCATACAACGTTAACATAGAATGTTTTTGTCCACAATTGTCCCACTTTGGGCATCAGCTTTGAAGTAACCATGATGTTCAGGTCTGACCATGGACAGCAGGTGGCACTCTTGTCTTAGGATTTCCACTCTTAAGTAAACAGTAACCAGAGAAAATTTCAGGTGCATTTAAAAATTTATTTACATATATTTTTTCTCTGCCAAGCCAGAAATGTAGTCCATTTTCTTTAATCAGGTTCATTTGCTTCCTGCTGTGTTACTCCAATCGGGTAATAGTCAACCTGACTCCTCTGGCTATGTTCTCTCCTAGAGTCGGGCATGAGGTTTGGATTTGCTGGAGTTTGGGCCTTAGTTGTAAGTGCAGATCTGGCAGAAATGCTGTTTCTACATGCAGAACTGGGTGTCCCTCGCGTAACTTCAATGGGTCCCCTGCAGACACCCACTTGGCAGGGGACATGCTTACCCCGGATGTTAAGACTGTGGCTGCCCTTCCCTGACTGAAGCAAGGGAGCCCAGAGGAGGGAGTGAGAAAAGGGCTTGCCTAGAAAGCTGGGTGGTGATCTGGGTGATGGGATGGGAGTGCGCTGGGCTCAATCCTTGCTGGCCTCCCAGCAAGCACCTTTGTTCACTCCTGCTGAGCATGGCTTATGGTCAGCTCCCGAGCAGCACTGTGAGCATTGGTTCATCCATTCAATCATTCATTCAGCAAGTCCCGGCCTCCTAAATCCCAAAAGTGCTGTTTGCGAGTAGTGCCAGTCAGGATACAGAAACCGCATAGTTATTCTGAGAGAAATTAATGTAAAGAATTGTAAGCGATAAAAGCGGGGGGTGGGGGGGGGAGAGATATATTCTTAGCTTCCTCTGCAAAAAAAGAAAAAAAAAGAAAAGAAAGCATAAGCATTGTAAGCGATGCATTAAGTTGTTAACTAGGCGCAGGTATCCAGGGTGGTGACCGGAGGAGCAGATGCCACCTGTGGCTGGGCATCCTCCCGGAAGCTCAGGAGTCCCTGGTGCTGGGTCTGGGCCTCTGAGAAGAAGGCTGAGCTCAGCTGGTGCTGGTCTCCGAGCCCACGGGATGAGGATGCTTCTGCTGGCGTTAGAAAAACTGCACGTTGGATTCATGCAGCTGCTGCTATGGAGAGGCATTGCCACTGTTGGGATGAAGAATTGTGTTAGGGCAGTGGTCGGCAAACTCATTCGTCAACAGAGCCAAATATCAACAGTACAACGATTGCAATTTCTTTTGAGAGCCGAAAACTGACATCTGCGCATTGGCCACGAAGTTTCAATCGCACTGTACGTGCGTGCCCACACGTGGTATTTTGTGGAAGAGGCACACTCAAGGGGCCAAAGAGCCGCATGTGGCTTGTGAGCCGCAGTTTGACGACCACTGGGCTAGGGGGACACTCAGAGAAATGGGGAGCCAACAGGGGATCAATTCCTCCTTCCTCCTCCCTCCAGCACCTCCACTTGGCCAAGCCTGACAGATGCTGGCAGCATAGCAGTGAGGTGGCTGATGGTGCCAGTGCAGGCCACACAGGCAGGGTGTGGAGACAATAGATGAGTCGCCCCCAACTCAGACACACTCACAGGACCTCCCCCACTCCCACGGAGTTCCACCAGGACCAAGGCCATGGGACTGGAGGACAGGTCCTCTGTTCTGGGATGTGGTTCCTAGCCTCGAAGGGAGCATGTGGTCAGTTGACTCATTTTCCTTCAATTGTGTCAATGGGACTTAAAATTTCACTAAAAGTAGCACAACATAACTCCTCTCTTTTTTATTTTATAAAATAAAATTTCCTCATTGTATCTTTTCACCCTCCCCCATTACATCCTCATATGTTCTTAGCATGGGTTTTACTTTTCACACAAATCAGATCCAAGAGGAGGAAAGGTATGTCAAAATGTCATCGTGTGTCTTTTGTTAAATGTAAATGGACGTGGTGAATTGAATTAATGCACTTTCAAACTAGACAGAGTGACTACACTTTCAACAGCTTTCATTATCATGCTAACACCTCTTGTCAGACCTAATAAATTTGACATGTATTGGCATTCCTATTCTTTGTTAGGATGTTGACTTATGCTTTTTTTATTATTATTCAGGAAAAATAGAAGTGGAAAGGATTAGGGAGGTTTGGGTCCAAAGGAGAGAAAACAGAAGTGGATGGAGAAGTATATCTCTTTCTATGTTTTTCTCGTGTTCCACAGGCCAGAAACTTGGAAGCCACGTGTCTCCTTCTCCTTTGCCAGGAATGTTCTGCATCCATTTAACATTCCATCGGTGAGTTGAATTCACTTGATATTTGGCAGGTGGAATGGTGACAGAAGCTGTTTTGTTTCTTCCTCTAGAAGTCAGGTGTGGTCTTGCCAGACAGGAGTTATCCAGCAGCTTGAGCCCTAATAACTAGTTCACCTCAGGCCGACCTGAGGGACCTGTAGTAATTGTCTGTAGGTTCCTGATTCAGAGCAGCATCCCCTCTTAACTTTCTAATGGCAAACCCAAAAGTTAAGGTAGTCTCAGATTTTCCCTTCTTCAGGCTTCCAGTGGTTTTATAAGCACCTCAATCCCTCTATCTAATCCCTTCTTGTTTGACCTACTCAGAGAGGTCATTACTTTCCTGAGCAGACCCACACTGACTCCCAGGTGTGTGGGGGTAAGGCCAAAAAGGTACATTTCATCAGTAGATGAGTGGATAAAAAGCTGTAAAAGAGAAGGCTCTCTTCCCATTTGAGATAGCATGGAAAGGCCTTGAGAGTACTATGCTAAGCAAAATAAGCCCGTCAGAGAAAGGTAAGTATCAGCTGATCTCACCCATATGTGGAATTTAACGAACAAAATAAACTGATGAACAAAATAGATCCAGAGACATAGAAGTATGGAACAGACTGACAAATTTCAGAGTGAAGGTGGAGGGGGGAGGTGAGAGAGATTAACTAGGGAAATTATATGCATATATGCATATCTCATGGACACAGACAATAGTGTGGTAAAGGCCAGGGAGGGGTGGGTGCCAGGTGGATGGGGGTCTATGGGGGAAAGGAAAGGGGGGACATTTGTAATACTTTCAACAATAAAGATAAATTTTTAAAAAGTCATTTTATCTGAAAAGTTAGTCTTATTTCACCATGTTTACCAGATAGACAAGTTTTAAGAAACTCAAAAGATTATATTCTTGATGACCCAGCTCAGATTTGTACAGATCTTAGGAGATTCAGAAACCTCTTGGCCTCAGTCCAGAGTTAACATATCCTTACAGTATCTTTAATATACAAGGGACAGCTGAGGTGGCCATGAGGAGGAAATGACTACCCACTTTTGCTGGTCTGAGCCGGGCAATCCAAATCAGAAGCAAGAAGGGGGTGCTCTCCTTCCTGCAGACAACATTAACGAAGAGTCACTCTCATGCAGTAGACCTGACTCAAGTCCTTTATGAAACGTGAATTTAATATTCATCCCTGGAATGGAGATTCATCTCTTTAAAAGCTGCTCACCATCTCACTCAGGTGTTCCTACTCACACAGGATGAATGGAGAAGGCCACATCAATTCTGTCTTCCCTGGGGTTCTGGGTCTGTAGGAAAAGAATTTAGTCCCTAAAACAAAATTCTTTTGAACAGTACTTGTCTCAAATATGCCTTTTGTTTTTTCTCTATTTCCCACTCTTTATCTTTTTAAAAAAAATATGTTTTATTGATTTTTTACAGAGAGGGAGGAAGAGGGATAGAGAGTAAAAACATGGATGAGAGAGAAACATCAGTCCACAGGCCGGCACTCTATCCACTGAGCCAAACCAGTCAGGGCCCACTCTTTATATTTTTAAAAATCTGTCTTAAATATGCATCATCTTACGAGTTTATAATTGTAAGATAATATTATAAATTGCAGATGGTTAAATACGTACTTTATTATTATTATTTCTACTCATAATTTCTTGAATAAGTTCTTTCCTTGGAAATGCTGAAAAGTTACAGGATTGTTCATTGGCCAGAAAAGCAGCCTGAAGGGAGGCCACCTAGTGCCTCTGGTCATGGCGTTTCTGAGAAGGGAGCATGCTGAACTATGCAGACTGACTCTGCAAAGCTACGGTCTGTTCCTTTGAGCAGTATATTTGGTGTCAGAGCTGAGAGACATTGGTTGATAATACTTAGTAATTGCTTTTCTTAAGTGTTATCACAGATTGTCCTATGGGTTGGTCATGATGGCACTGCGAAGTGGGTAGAACAAGTAGTAGCAGGCTCCCATCTAATCCCACTGAAAGGAGACACACTTTTCTCTACAGCCATGAGAGCTTGGTGCCCAGTGTGGCCAAGAACAAAATTACCTGGGCCATGCCCTCTAATTTTGGCATGGCCCAGGGGATTATTGAGTCAACTAAAGAGTAAGACAAAAAGAAAAATCTAAAACCTTCAATAAAAGTAGGAATCAAACACTTTCAGCTATTCTAAAACCCTAAAGGTTGAAGAGAATAATTTTTATCCTGTCACTCAAAGAGCTGGGATTCTCTTTGACTACAAACTCTAGCCAGCCTTCCAAGCCCTTGATCAAGGACAACAGTCACCAAGACCCCTCAGTGACCCTACCTGTCTGTTCCTCTTCATGGCCCTACAGTACCAATGAACATGCCATTAATGTTGGTGGGCTGACACAGGGTGCCTCAGATAGTTCTCTATTTCTCTCTGTGTCTTGTCATACCTCCTGACTGGACTGAAAGAGTCTGGACAAAAACTATGTGCTGGAGAGCCACACGCAGCACTGTGGCTACCCCTCAGGCAGCCCAGCTCACATGAGATGGACCCAGGACACCATGTGGCTACTTCTGACCCCCTGGCAGCTTTCCCTGGCATACCCAAGCACAACTGCACAAGGAGGGCAAAGACGCAATCCTCCCTGTGGGGCAGTGTCCCCAGTTTAACACCCACCCTCTTCAACCCAATATGTACGTGAATAAAGGAGGATGGTGAGCTCATGGAACTGAGAAGACAGAAGGAGAAATGGCCTAAGGAAGGGTGGACAGAGTGATGCAAATAATATCATGATTCTCTCTCCCTTTTTTGCTCTCTCCCTTTTTCTCTCTCCCCAGTTTGTCTTACCTTGGTAAGCTGGCTTCTTCTTTCCCTACTAATTGAAGCAGATTATATCCACCTGGCATAGAGCACTGCTACTAGTAAAACCAGGCTTAGGTCATGTCATTGAAGCAACCCCAGAGGAAAGGAGCCTCTCTCTTCTGCTGCAGTGTATATATGATTCCCAGGGAAGGTCTCTCAGTGGCCTGGCAAAGGTGGCACACTCCCTGCTTTGGCTGGTCATTGAGTGTGGGGCTGGTGCTATCAATCTCCAGGCTGGCTATCAGGAACCAAATAGAGCTGAGAGAAAGCAGCTCTCCCAAAAAAAGGGACAGGTGTCACATACACACACACACACACACACACACACACACACACACACACACACACACACACACTGGCAAGGTCTCTTGGGGTGAGCAGTAGAATTCAGTTCAGAAGTCATTCTCTCTGACAGAAACATGCAAGGGAGGCATCCTACGTGGTGGTTCTGGGTATTATGCCTGGCTCAAGCCAACATCATCTGTCACTCAGTTTCAGGAACATCCGACACACCTTTTCATGCTGAGAGCTAATTGCCCTATTTTCAAACCTGGAACTGTCCCTCTTGTGATATTTTTCCAATCGCAGTGATATATTTGTCTAGCCAGCAAGCGCTGCCAAAGCCAGAGCTATTCTGGAGAGGAGTTAGGGTGGGGAGCAGGAGAATTATTCACAGTAAACAAAAGGAAATTCTCTCTGAATCGAAAGTTACAAAGCAATTGCATACTTTCTTTAATAACACATGTATGATAATAAAAATGGTTTGCTATCCATTTTTAATCTTCATGAAATGAATACACTCAATCATGGAAGTTAGAGGAGAGCTGCTTACTTCAAATAATGCAATGAATACATTACAAAAGTAATTAAGGGAGAACTCAATGAAGTAAAGCAGTATTCTATACCAACCCTTCTTCACAACAGAATAAAAAAAAAATCCACAGGAACGACACAGGAGAAAGATAAATGAAAACCAAGACAATAGGTATGCAAAAATAAATAAGGCCACCTTTGAACATTGAGCTAGGCCCCACACTTCCATACCCCTCAAAATATTTTTTTAACCTAGGAATAAGGAAATAATAAATACTCACTGTAACCTGTACTTGGAAGTATTTATTACTAATAGTTACTTATCACTTGCTACATATAAAACATTCTTGCAAGAATATGGTGCATACCAAACAAATTATAAAACATTAATCCTTGTCTTCCAGGAGATTAGATCCTAGTCGAGGAGTTATGTCCAGGGACACAAAACTATAAACTTAGGTGAGGTGGGTAATATATCCTATGAATAGAATACATTCTATTTTCCTCTGGAATTTAGAAGAAAAGAGAAATTAGGGCATAACTTGTTGGAGGTGCCATTTGTCCTGATCAACTGTCATGATATCACAAAGCTTGTGTTCAAGTGACCCTATTTTACTTAACTGTGGTCTCAAACTGCAAAAGTAGTGATGCTGGGAATTCAGATATGCCAATAAGAAGCCTGATAGTGCTTCTTTTAAGTGGAATGTATATATGTATTGAAAAAATATAGTATATGTAGGGTTTGGTACTATTCATGGTTTCAGGCAAACAATGGGGGTCCTGGAATGACTCTTGGTGAAAGGTGTGGGAAAGGGAGAAGGATGCCCAGTGAGGCTGTAGGCAAGGTTGCTATTTCTAAAAGGTAAGGGATGAAGAGGAAGGAAAAATAATAGTGTAAATAGTATAAATATAGTGCCCAGAGATAAAAGCTTTATTTTTTATATATAGACCAGAATTCAACACATTTAGAGACAAAGGGGAAGGAGGCAGGAGACAAAGAAACCAAAGATGTTTCAGGGAAGCACAGAGAAAGAATTAAATAGGCAAAGAAATTCCTTCCAGATATGGAAAGGCTATTATTTATTTACTTATTTTTAATTTATTTATTGATTTTTAGAGAGAGAGGAAGGTAGAGAGAGACAGAAACATTGATTTGTTGTTCCACTTATTTATGCACTCATTGGTTGATTCTTGTATGTGCTCTGACTGGGGATGCAACCCCCAAGCTTGGCCTATTAGGATGATGCTCTAACCAACTGAGCTACCTGACTAAGGTAGGAGGAGTAATCTTTTAGTTAAGATAAGAGAAAACAAAGAGCCCTAACCAGTTTGGCTCAGTGGATAGAGCATCGACCTGCAGACTCAAGGGTCCCAGGTTTGATTCCAGTCAAGGGCATGTACCTTGGTTGCGGGCACATCCCCAGTAGGGAGTGTGCAAGAGGCAGCTGAATTGATATTTCTCTCTCATCGATGTTTCTAACTCTCTATCCCTCTCCTTTCCTCTCTGTAAAAAATCAATAAAATATATTTTAAAAAAAGAGAGAAAACGGAGAAAGTGCAAATGACTGCAAAGATACATTAAAATGTAGAAGATGGAAAATAAGGGAACTCACACCTGGTGATCTCAAATTTTTTTTGGTAAAGCTCAAGGCAAAATGTAGTAGAAACATCTGGATGAGTTAAACTCGACTTTATGTTTGGGAGTCAGAAAAGCTGTTGGAGGCCCAGCTCTGCTGCGGGATCCTGAGCACTCCTTTCTTTACCTGTTTGCTGCTGTCTAAAGCAGGACTGCTACCTCCCCTGAGCACAACTGAGATATGGATGTGAAGGCATTTTTCACACTGGGAAGTCTGCTAAATCACTGGCTGTCATCATTATTTTACTTATTTATTATGAGTATGAAAATTACCCACAGATAAAGCAGATCCTCAGGACCACCTTGGATCTAAATGAATCTCAACCTTCAGATGCCCTGGGTCCCCTCCTCAGAACAGATTGGGCTAAAATAGACCTAATCTCCAATATGCTGAGCACCCTTCCCAAGAGCTTCCCACCTTCAACCATTGGACCTTGAACTTGGTACTTTCATAGCACGATGTCCTGAAGCATTTACCACAGCATCCAGAGTAATTTAGAGCCCACACAGGGAGAGTTCACATGAAGGTAGCTGCTAACACTTCACAAATTACTTTAGTTTCTTGCATTTTTATAGCAGGGTGTCATATTCCCTTCAAATCTAATATATCACTTCAAGACACAAGGTCATTCTAAAGTTTTTGAAATATTATAGAAAAGATTATCCACTTCTCTGATACAAATCAATGACTCATATGATTCAAAAATTGCCACTATTACTCTTGGATTGATGAACAGATTGGTTTCCCAAAGTTTGTTTGAAGTCAACTGTTTTTTTTCCCCCTAAGATGGAAATTTTCTATCACAAAAATTATATACCTTTTGGTTAGGTTTCCAGGTAAATTTACAAAAATTAATATAACTCTAAAAGAGAATGGGACACCACAGCCTTACACCACCCAGTCCAAAGCAAGTGTGAGTATTTCTTTTAGTGGCTTTCTCAGAAGCAGAGAGAAGTTTCTTTCTCAGAAACACCCAATGCCCCAAATTGGGTCATATGTCCATTTCTAAACACTTCCTCTGGGGATGGTATGTGTTCATTGACTTCAGCCATCTGGGAGTCATGGGGGTGGGAGTGATGTAAGGTCTCCCTGAAATCCTGGAACTGAAAGGTGAAAGGACTAATAACTGATTAAAACAGGAAAAGAAGGGAGGATGCTGGACAGCCAAATGCAACATCCTATTCACTACATGTGTGCTATGGAAAGAAGCAAGAGGAAGTGTTTTCTCTCTGGCTCCTTATACAAGCTCAGGTTATGAATCTTGAACTTCACCTGTCCTCACTAAATCCCTCTTTTCAGCACGCCCAGGCTCTCACTGAGGCCAAAGTAGTCCACATCAAAAGAATAACCTGTTCAATTTCCCTGAGTTCTTCATGTCATCAATTTCTCTCTTCCAACCCCCCAATCCCCAATGGTGTTGCTGATTTCACTTGATTAGTAAGAAGAAGATAAATAGAAGCTAGACATACTGAAGTTGATAAGTCATTAACTCAGATATTCCTGTTTTTAAAGTAGATGATTATTTATACCCCCAATATCTCAATAAACCACATATGGGTGAAATTTTGGGCTGCATAAACATAGAGAAATAATAAAGGGAGGACAAAACACAAGTAGAGATGACAAGCTAACCAGCTGTGTCTGGGTCCGGCTATGTCTAGGTGTCTTCCTCTGGATACACTTTTCTTACTACTCCTTCTATTTATGCAACCTTTTCTTTCCCTAATTCTGAGTCCACTAATACCCTACAAGCTCTAAGGGGACACCTGAAAACATGCATGGCAATGGCAGCGGGGGGAAGGAACAGGGTAGGGGACTGTCACATTTTGATGTAAGTTATGGACTCCTTCCACATGCATCCATCAAGTAAAGGTCACTGCATGGAGTTATAGATGAATTACTAGATAGGTATGTGACGGATGATAGATACAAACGCACAGTATTCCATTAGCTATAAATCATCATCCATTATAAGATACATTATTTTATATAACACCAAGAAAGGAAAAAATACTGCCAATTATAAGAGTCATCAGTGTTAAAAATGAAAAAAAAAAACCCTGCATTTTAGAATTGATGGAATACAGTATATACATTCTTTCCAAAATTAGATAATTTTCTAACTGCAGTTTGAAAGGGGTAGGTAGGAGTGAATGTGTGCCAAGAAGGTGTCAAAGGAATCTCTTATTGCAGTTCAGGAGTAGCCTTGCAGGTGAAGATTCAGAGTTAGTTCTTTCTTTTTTTTATTTCTACTAAAAATTCGAAGCAGATTTTCCCATTCCTGGGCACTTTAAACTATTCAGTCAAAAATCCACTAATAATGTATGAGAATACACTATATACAATTAGAGTGCTAGGCTCGATGGAGAGTACAGATAAATATAAACTGTGGTAACAACTATTAAGATGTTTATAACTTAGTTAAGATGAGAAATCATATAAAATAAAAACTTAACAGAGGAAGCCATTATACAGGGTGGGATAAAAGTAGGTTTACAGTTGTTTGTAAGGAAAATATTATAATAATTAATAAATAATAATACAAGAATTAACTGTGTTTTAAGTACTCACAACTATAAACCCACTTTTGCCCCACCTTGTATAATGTTCCAAATGATTCTGGAAAGATTACTATGGCCTGGCATCATAGGGGAGACTGTGGACTTGAACAGTATCTTTTTTTTTTTTTTCAATTTTTTTTTTTTATTAAGGTATTATATGTGTACATATCTTACCATTGCCCTCCCCACACCCCACTCCCATATATGCCCCCACCCCCCAGAGTTTTGCATCCATTGGTTATGCTTATATGCATGCATACAAGTCCTTTGATTGATCTCTTATCTCCCCCACCTCTCCCTAACCTTCCCCTTGTAATTTGACAGTCTGTTTGATGCTTTACTGTCTCTGTATCTATCTTTTTGTTCAAGTTTATAATGTTCTTTATTATCCATAAATGAGTGAGATCATGTGGTATTTTTCTTTCATTGACTGACTTATTTCACTTAACATAATGTTCTCCAATTCCTCCCAGGTTGCTGCAAATGATGAGAATTCCTTCTTTTTTATGGCAGCATAGTATTCCATTGTGTAGATGTACCACAGTTTTCTGATCCAGTCATCTGCTGACGGGCACCTAGGCTGTTTCCAAATCTTAGCTATGGTGAATTGCGCTGCTATGAACATAGGGGTGCATATATCCTTTCTAATTGGTGTTTCTAGTTTCTTCGGATATATTCCCAGGAGTGGGATTACTGGGTCAAATGGGAGTTCCATTTTCAGTTTTTTGAGGAAACTCCATACTGTTCTCCACAGTGGCTGCACCAGTCTGCAATCCCACCAGCAGTGCACGAGGGTTCCTTTTTCTCCGCATCCTCGCCAACACTTGTCGTTTGTTGATTTGTTGATGATAGCCATTCTGACAGGTGTGAGATGGTACCGCATTGTTGTTTTGATTTGCATCTCTCGGATAATTAGTGACGTTGAGCATGTTTTCATGTGTCTCTTGGCCTTCCTTCTGTCTTCTTTTGAAAAGATTCTATTTAGGTCTGTTGCCCATTTTTTTATTGGATCATTTATCTTCCTTTTATTAAGTTGTATAAGCTGCCTGTAGATGTTGGAGATTAAACCTTTATCAGTGATGCCATTTGCAAATATGTTCTCCCATGCAGTGGGCCTTCTTGTTGTTTTGTTGATGGTTTCTTTTGCTGTGAAAAAGCTTTTTATTTTGATGTAGTCCCATTTGTTAATTTTCTCTTTAGCTTCCATTGCCCTAGGGGCAGTGTCAGTGAAGAATTTCTTTTGGCATATGTCTGACATTTTGCTGCCTGTGGATTGCTCTAGTATTTTTATGGTTTCCCGTCTTATGTTTACGTCCTGTATCCATTTTGAGTTTATTTTTGTGTATGGCGTAAGTTGGTGATCAAGCTTCATTTTTTTGTATGTATCTGTCCAATTTTCCCAACACCATTTATTGAAGAGACTGTCTTTATTCCATTGTATGTTCATGCCTCCTTTGTCAAATATTAATTGAGCATAGTGGTTTGGGTCAATATCTGGATTCTCTATTCTGTTCCATTGATCTATATGTCTGTTCTTGTGCCAGTACCAGGCTGTTTTGAGAACAGTGGCTTTGTAATACAGCTTGAAATCTGGTATTGAGATCCCTCCTACTTTATTCTTCTTTCTCAGGATTGCTGTGGCTATTCGGGGTCTTTTTTTATTCCAGATGAATTTTTGGAGAGTTCTTTCAAGGTCTGTGAAATATGCCGTTGGTATTTTAATGGGGAGTGCATTGAATCTATAGATTGCTTTGGGTAGTATGGACATTTTAATGATGTTGATTCTACCAATCCATGAACATGGTATGTTCTTCCATCTGTTTACGTCTTCCTCTATCTCTTTTTTCAGTGTCCTGTAGTTTTCCGTGTATAGGTTTGAACAGTATCTTAAGGAATAGGTAAGATCTGGACAGTGTTGGTAGGAGTTCTGTGTTCTACTAGGAGGGGGAAGAGCAAAGTGCTCTGATGTGAAAATACATCTGAGACCTCCTGAGCCAGCTGGTTGCTTATCCACTCCTATTCAAACTCCATTAGAGAAAACAGCTACAGAATCAAAGGCACAGTGAGTAGACTGGTTTGGTTTCTTCTACCTTCACCAGATTGCTTCTCTCGTGATCTTCTGGCCAGTGAATCTAAATGAAGTTCTTCTAACTCAATTCTTAGCCATGCATCCTGCTTAATTGAATTCTCTTTATGCCACAACTACCAGTATCATGGGATCTATTGGTAAAGTTGTTATATAGTCAGATTGGAAACTACCCCATGGTATTTTGAGAGCATTTAGTCAAGAAGCCAGTACTATTAAAACGCACCCTTGATCACAATTTCCTCCTAAGTCTCTGAGGATCTAGCACAGTGATTAGCAAATCAAGGGCTAAGAAATGTTTGAGTTGCCTTTGGCTTTGACCCAAGTCCCACTGAAGAACTCCAATAGGCTGGACTGGGTCCTGGCAAAGACTCATTTGTCCAGGATTGACACCTAAGCAGCCACTTTTCTCTCTGCTCAAACCTAAATTTAAGATTATACTGCTCCACAAAGAAAGGTCAAACATATACAGACAGAAAAGAACAGGAACAGAGTTATCATTTCCTAGTAAAAGATTAGGCCTAACCCCAAGCTCAACCCACCTGAAAATGTGACCTTATTGGTTGGGCCAGCCTCTCCTCTTTGACAGTGGAGTCAAGAGGACAGAGACAACTCTCCCCTAGGGGAGTCATGGGAGTGACCCTTATTCCTAACCCCCAAATCCACTCCAGACTACAGTGGCCTGTCAAAGGAATAAAACTTAAATTACATATGATTCTCTTTCTAATGAACACTGAAAAGAATAAATGGTGTGAAAATCTAGGTGCTATAAAGACCAGAGAAAAGTTAAAATATTCTCTGAAGTTATATATATATATATAAACAACCAGAATATCTCACATTTTAAAAAATGTAAAAATCTCTTCAAAAGCAAGTTGGGGAGGGGAACAACGGAGACCCTCTGCAATATCAGAATTATTACAGTATCTCTGTACTTGGCACCGTTTGAGCCATCCAAATATGGACAACTGGGTCAGCTTCTGGCTTGAAATGCCAACTCGATACCCTTCATACCCTCACTTTCACTTATAGCCCTCACCTACAACCATCATGACCCAGCATCTCTGACTTTGTCTGAAATATTAAATAGTAAAAGATCCCAGAGCGTTCTTACTTACTCTTTGTTTTAAATTGATCAACCAATTACTAAAAATAAGGCTACAAATCATGTCATTCCATGGTAACGACAAATTATGAGTCATTAGTCTAAAACAGTCTAAAAAGATTCTAGACAAAGTTTTACCTTCCTAATACATGAAAAAAAAAAACACCAAAAAAAACAAAACACAACAAAAACAAGAGCCAGTGAGATGTTCATTTGTCTGCACAGCTTCTGTCCTCTGGAAAAGAAACCAGATCTCCAGTGTGGAATGTGATTATCTGATCAGCCCTCCTTGAGGTTGACTGAAAGAGCTGAGGTAGAGGCTAGAGGCCTAACTGGCTTTCTTCCTTTCCAAGGTCAAGTGTTAATCTCAGAGTACAAGCAAAGGCAAACTCACATGTACTTGGACTTCCACCCACCTACTCATCTCTCACAACTGCTCATTCCCTATTTCTCCCAGGCCCTCAGCCTAAGGGTCCTTGCCTCAGATAGCTGTTCCTTCATACCATGTCCACCAGGGCAGAAGGGGTGTGTGTGTGTGTGTGTGTGTGTGATTGATATTACAACACACAAACACATGCACACACACATGCACAAATATACCCCCATACACACATACTTGCATGTACATACACACATCACATCTGCACCCACATATGCACAACACATATATACACACATATGATTTTTTGTAAAATTGTCAGAATGCATCCTTTTTGAAGCAAATTCCTGGCTCTCCATCTTAGCCTTTCCTCTTTGAGTTTACAGTGATTGTGTTATAGTCAAATGCTGTAAATAATACTCTCCAACTAAGTGACACCCGCTGGAAAGTTACTTCTTTATGGTTTTCAGAAGGCAGAGGTGGAGTGGGGGAACGATGAAAGATTCGAGCCTTTTAAACATCACTCTATCGATTTATGTATGAAAAATATGGAATCTGTCAAGGCAAACAGCACTATGTTAAATGTAAACTGTAATACCAGCTGTGGTGGCCACTGCTGCCAATACATATATTTTAAGAAATCAATTTACTTTTAAATGGAATTTTAACATTGGTGAAAGGAGTCACAGTGAAACCCTTATTTATATGAAAACTGTCTTCAGCAGAGAGGAAAAATGCACATGCTCTCATAATCAGCAGAGACAGGAAACTAAGCAAACGTCAAGATACATGTCTGTTTTCTCAGCTATTTATTTGCATCTGGAGAAGGTTGGCAAAGATGGGGAAGGAGGTGGCAGGCGAGAAGGAACTGAGAAGATCTGCACCACAGGCCTGCCAGCTCTCCTGCTCCTGGCCATCCCTGACTTGTGCCTTTGGCTGGAGCTTCTTTCTAGTGTGAGGGGCCCACTCTGCCAGGACTTGGGGAGCTAGCTGACTTACTTGGGAGAGATGGGAGATGATGACTTCAGGTAGCCACACCAATTGCTGAAGACCTGTGATAAATGGAGGTCCCACTCTCTAATTCAGCTCTGAATTAGAGCTCTGTGACCATAGGCCTGTTACTTAACGACTCTGGGCAGTTTCCGCATCTGTAAAGTGAAGATACCAGTGCTCACCTTTCAGCATTTCATGAGAACTAAATGAGAGGACATATGTACAAGAGGCACAGGCCTCACCATTCAACAAAAAATCACTACTACTTGTCTCTTCTTTCTCTGGTTGAAGTGAAGACTTATGTCTTGGTCGAAGTCCAAGAGTCAGGTGGATGGGGCCAACCTATCTTTCTGATTCATAGCCACAGCCAAGGCAGCCCCTGTCTTCCTCACAAATGGGGGCCTCCGAGGAAAGGAGACTGGTGAGTGCTAATGGCTCAGGTAACCTGGTTAAATCTGTACACTTCGTTAGCTGAAGCTCTGGTTTGTTTTGGCACAAGGGCACTTTTTCTAAGAGCTTAAATACAATTGTCTGAATAGTAAGCCAGAAAATCCCCGTGGCTGAGCTGCAGATTACCTAAGCAAATAGCAGTTCTGATGAGTGCACATTTCCAATGCCTGGAAGGGATCCTCTCTTTAGGCAGAAGCAGCAAGTCCTGTCTCTCCCCTCCTTGTGGAGCAGGGAGTTGCCCTGGGAGGAGGTCACAGAGGTTCCTCTTTAAGAACAATAGATTCCTAGGGTCATGGGCCTCCCAGAAGGGAATTCGAGGTCATCTCTCCAGCTCCTATCTGATGGCTGGTCCGCAGCATCCTGTGGGGATCTCCAGGGACCATCGGTAAGGGTTCCTTGTTGCATCACACACGGGCCTGTTCACAGGCCCCAGGACTGGGGACTCATGGGAGACGGCCTCTCTCTCTGATTGCCCATCTTGGTTACTTAACTCTTTTAAAAACAACCTGAAGAGTTTCATTAATATTGTAATATATGAGGTAATCCATGGGAGTTAACAAGAATTCACACAGTCCATTTTGATTCTAATCAGAATCTGAAAATAAATTCTCCACTGTGAAATTTGTATCATTTAATTATTAAATAATGTAGCCTGTCCCCGTTATTCCAATATTGTGGTACCTTAATATAAATATCAGTATAGGATGGATTACCTGCTTTTAGTTTTATATCATGAACACTGATATGTGCATTTGGAAAGAGTTATTATAAAGAAGTCAATTGAGTGCCACAGATCTCCCCCAGCCCGTCCCTGGTCACTGCCACATCATCCACATAGGCTTTGGGGAGACAGATACAAGAACACAAGGAAAATAGACCCCTGACTCCCATCATCCCGAAAGAGCTTTTTATATGTTTATGACTAAGTCTCTCTCTCTCTTTCTCTCTCTCTTCCCTCTCTCTCTCTCTCGCTCTCTCTCTCTTCCCCCCTCTGCAAGAAAAAGGCAACACAGATTCCAAATAATTCTTTTTAGACACATCTATCAGAATTATAGGAATTGTAGGGTCAATTCCATCTGCTATTTTTCCCTTCCTTTTCACACTGCAGGTGCTTTGGGGCATATTGTATTAAAAGCTGACTTATTTTCTCCATTTTGGCTCTAAAACATTTAATTCATCTTGTTTTGAATTTCAAAGCTCGGTGTTTCTGGATGGCCAAGCACTTTGAGTTTTCAAAACAGACTTCTTACAGGCTATTATTTTCTGTCCTTAATCACAGTGAAATAAAATGTAGGTTTGATGCCACACCTACTCTAGCCTTGTTTCCCCTGTGCCCCTGACAAATCCAGAGCTTGTGGTTGGAAATACAAGACAGAGACTCAAAATCTAAACTAAGCAAGAGCCAGAAATATGCCTGGTGCTGCCGTTTTATACATATCCTTCAGCTACACCCACACTTCTCAGGTCAGGAGAGGGGCCCCTCTGCTGCCGGCCTCCCTGCAGATTCCTCCCTCCTTGAGAAGCACTTGGCCTGTACCTCCAGCTCTGCACCTACCAGCTGAGTGAACCAGGGTAAGCAACCTTTCTCTGCCCCAATTTTCTCATCTCTAAAATGGTAATATAATTGTACCTATCTTACAGGGTTGTTGGGAGAAGTAAATGAGGAATCCAGAAACGTGCTTAATAGCATCCCGAGTACATGCAAGCATTTTCATATCATCCATCATTATCTCTCTAAAGCAGTGGTTCTCAACTTTTTTAATGCTGTGACCCTTTAATACAGTTCCTCATGTTGTGGTGACCCCCAACCATAAAATTATTTTTGTTGTTACTTCATAACTGTAATTTTGCTACTGTTATGAATAGTAATGTAAATATCTGTATTTTCATGATATTTAGAGCCTAAGACCATCGGAAAACACAGATATTTACATTATAATTCATTAACAGTAGCAAAATTACAGTTATGAAGTAGCAACAAAAATAATTTTATGGTTGGGGGGTCACCACAACATGAGGAACTGTATTAAAGGGTCACGGCATTAGAAAGGTTGAGGACCACTGCTCTAAAGGTTCCGCCTCCGGTGAAGCATAATGAAGCTTAAATCTGCATCTCTTGCCTACCATTGCTTCCCACTCCAGTCTTCCCTGGTCTGCGGCAGCCAACATGGCTACTCTATCTTCTTCATTCTCTGATCCTTATTTCCTACAGGAGCATGGGCCATTATTTGAAGACTCCCCAGCCCATTCTCACCCAAGCAGGTCTGGCTGGCCTTTGAGACATCCATAATTCAGCCAGCTCATAGCCTTTGGCTGCTTTTTCCCCCTTCCCAGTGATGTTTCAGGCTCCCCCAGATGACATCCAGCTGCTTAGGAAGTCTCTGCAGGTGCTGCTCCCTGCTCTCCACTCAACCTTCTTGCCCCTCCTGGTCTGGGAACCCATGCCGCACACACCCTGTTGCCACTCTGGGCATTCTGTCTCTCTGCCCAGCCTGCCTGTGGGGCTTCTGTTCCGGTTTCACCTCTGGCTCTGCTTATAGCACACCCTGTGATCCTAGAAGGAGTCACCCTTGCTTCCTCAGCCAGCCCAGACCCCCAAATCCATGGTCCCATGATCCTACTTGTTCAGTGAGGGTGGATAGGGGCTAGACAACCAGAGTGGATATTATCATTGTTGCTTTACAAATAGGGCAATTTTTCCTTGAAGAGCCTGCGAGGTTTTCCTGGTGTTTCTGTGTGGATATATAAGTTTTCAATTCTCTTTTCAAATCACCTGGGAGTGGAATTGCTGAGTCATATGGTATCACTTTGAACTTTTTGAGGAACTACCAAATTGTTTTCCGCTGCTGCTGCACCACTTTACATTTCAATATGTCCGCATCCTTGCAAACATTTGTTAGTGTCTGTCTTTTTCATGATAGTCATCCTAGAAGGTATGAAATAGTACCTCATTGTGATTTTGATTTGCATTTGACTAATGCTGTTTAGCATCTTATGAAAAGAGGGACAAGGAATTTGGTGGGGCTGGGCAGAGGGATTGAGAACAGTAGCCAGGTGTGGGACAGCCTCTGAGGGCAGAGGGACAAGCTGAACAGGAGACCACGTGGCTGCCCTGTACAGCAGGATGGGGGTGGAGGGCCGCAGAGACAGCTGGTTGTCAGCCCAGATCCACTCCCCACTTTCCTTACTAACAGAACCCTATTCTGTTTAGAAAGGCAATGTGACAAGTGAAAACACATTCATCAGCCTCCTTTGTATCCAGGGGTGGCCTGTCCCTAGGTAGTCCTTTCATGAAGGTTTTTTTTTTAAAATTACTTGTTTGTGGGCACATTCAGCTGGCACATGCCCTTTACCCTTTGACCCTTTTCCTTTCTGGAATGCAGACATAATGCCAGATTGTTGGGACCATAAGACAAAAAACTTGAGGACAAGAGCTATATGCTAATAATGACTGAATGAGGAGAGAAAGAGCCTGTAGTGATTTTTTATGGGGGGAAAGTAAAACCCCTGAAGATTTTTTTATGGGGGGAAAGTAAAACCTCTATGTGATTAAGCCACCAGTATCAGGTTTTATCACAAACATCCAAATACAATGTCAACTGATACAGGAGGGAAAAAATGTGGGACTGCTCCAGATTGGAACTCAGCAGGGCAGGGTGGTGGGGTGGAGGGTCTTGAGGAAAGAGCGGTTACATAATCAGCCATGGAGTCCAGACTGGAGTGGGAAGGAGGAGAGGCCCAGAGAGAGGCAGAAAGCTGGGGGGATGGTGGGTCAATGACACACAGGAGTTGGCATGCGTAGTGTGTGAAGGCCTCGACGCCGTGGAGGACAGGAATTTGGACCTGTCCGTTGATTTCAGGATCGAAGGAGAAGAGACACAATCACTGAGAAGCCCTGGAAGCCAGAACCCACTTCCAGCAGGGCCCACGATGGGTTACTCTCTCGGGGGTGCCTATGACAGTTCCGTTAAGATCAAGGCCATCCCTCTTCTGCTTTCACAACTTGGTGGGTTTGTAATAACTTCATCTCGGTCCCAGAGGGTGTCATTTGGCCCTGTTCTTAGACTTTGGTAACCCTTCTCTTCTTTTCCCTCAAAGATAATTCCCTTCACAAAGGCGTTAATGGATACTTTTCAGAAACTGCTAAAGCTCTGTCAGTAACATTTCCTGCAGGGCTGCAAATTTGAGCCAGTCTCCACAATACATAACCTGGTTATAAATCATTAGACCTGCTTTTCCAAAGAAAATGGCACTTCCAGGACAGATATCCACTTTTGGTTCTTCACAAAATGACAAATGGCCCCATACTGAGACAGCCGTTACATAAGCCACACCAGATCTTGATGCACAGCCGAGGGAGAGGTTAGTGGATGACGTGAACTGAGTGCCCCCCAGTAGCCCCTGCTCAGGGGGCCCTGCAGCCCTGGTGCCCTACTTTGACCCAACAGCCCCTTCCGTGCACGTCCCTCCTCCTGGTTGCTCCCAGGGCCTCATAAAGCGGTAACTGTGCCCCAGACAATTATGTCCTGACAGCATCTCCCTGTGTTTTCTTCTCACTCGAGAATCCTCCGAAATCCCTCTTCAGACCCATTAGCTGGCGAGTCGCAAAGCTCTAAGCCTTAAGACGGGATGATTTGTTACCCCAGAAACATTTCATTTTAATTCTTTAAGAAATTGCTCAGGCTGATTCTTGGGGAGAAAGAAAACAAATTTAAAAACTATAGTTGAAACTTTTTCATTCAAAACCACTTGCTGTTAAAAGCACTTGCCATTAAAAATCGACTACATTTTTTTCCGGAACACTTGACTGATTACACACACCCTCCCCTAGAAATATTGACGGATCCTCAGGCTGTGTTGGCTCCCCGAGCACACATAACACATAATCCTTGGCAAAATTACTAAAGGAATCATTTATATGGGCTGGAAGACTGCAGTTCTCCTGGAGAATTGCATTATTTCTTACCTCAACGACACTGCTGTCACTCTCAAAGTGGCCCTGCACCATGGCTCCCTGGAGACCTCCCACCGCAAGGCTGCTGAGGCTGCTGTGCCCTGGCAGCTGCCCCCTGAGGTGGGCCGTGTGTCAGGTGTGAGATAGATGGAGAGCAGCCGCCTCGGTCACTCCTCCTCCAGGGAGTGCTTCTGCTCGGCCCCAGTGGACACTGAGGCCAGGAGCGCTCCGCTAGGGCCCTCCGAGGAACAGAGAAATGGCTCAGAGCGCGGGTTCGGGGCTGGTGCAGGCCTGGCCTTGGCTAATTTAGTCAGCATCTGTCTAAGCCTGACACCATCTGCATCTGGAATATTACTACCTGTCTCTCTCATGAAGGACGAAATCGGATCAAGCAGCGACAGAGCCAAGGAAGTTGTAAACTATCCACAAGGGTCCTTGCCATGTTAGCACCTGATGACACTGTGCCCTGCCCTGCGATGCGAAGGCAGGCCTGGTCTCGATCCAAACTGGGAAACCAGATTGTTCCTAAAACGCACCCAAACCTTGGTTTGCTTAAAAAACTGACTCTCAAGTTATAGATCTGGAGCTGGGAAGGAAAGAGAAGGGAATCTCTATTAAATTCATAATACAAACAAGCAAAGCAAACCTCAACACACTCCTCCTACCTCCTGGTTGAATGTGCAGAGGACAGAGGTTCCTAGGAAGGGCCCAAACACCTGCCAACCCACTCTCCCATCCCTACCCCGGTGTGTGTGTGTGTGTGTGTGTGTGTGTGTGTGTGTGTGCGTGTGTGTGTGTCTGTGTGTGTGTGTGATGCTTCCCAGAGAGGGTAGTGCTGGGAGATTTGTATGTTAATGAAAAGAATCATAGTTTTAAAGTTTAATAAACCCTAATTGACAACATTTTATAGCCTACTGCTCTAGATTATTTTTCTTTTCCACCAATATTTATTAAACATCCAATCAATCTTCTGAATACCCTCCAAAACATTAAAGAAATACCTGCTAGATTTCTTCTTGCCCTGGCCTATAGTGGAACACTGGGCAGAATGTTGTTTATTTAGAAAGGACCCAACGAATATTAATTGAGTATCTACTATGTGCCAGCCATGGTTTTAGTGGTAAACAGAAGAAAGTATCTACCCGTATGGAGTTCATATTTAGGTGAGACAAACACTGCACAAACATAAATAATGTAATTTAAGGCGGTGATAGGAGCTATGAAGCGCATAAAGAGAAGTCCCAGAGTAATTTCTGTGTGGGGGGGGGGGTAGGGGGGCAGGGAGAAGAGGGGAGGGAGGAGAGGGAGGGGAGAGCCGCTGTTTTAAAGACCAATGGAGTTAATCTGTCTGAAAAAGGGATTTTGGATCATGATAATAAGTGAGCGATGGGAAGATCCAAGGTAGCAAGAACAGCATCAAACACTTAGGATGCTTTTGGTTACAAGCTGAGCCTCTCTCACTTGCAGCAGAAGGGGACCTGACCAGCCCATAGAGCTGGCATGATTGTGATTTTGCAGATGAAGACACTGAAGTTCAGAGAGGTGACTTGCTCAAGGCCCCACGCTGATAGGGTCAGAGCTGAGACTGGGATTGGGTCTTTGCCCACAGTCTCTGCTCTCAGCACCATAGCATTCTGACTCTAGGGATAACTCCCAGCGCTTCCCTCTGTCCCACCTAATGACATCTGTTCTGTAGGAAAATGACACTGTGCTGGAGAACAGGTTAATAAAGGGAACTGAGGTATACTGGGGGGCAAAGGAGGGTGAGGATGGGGAACAACAGTGGGAAAGAAGACTGCCAGCAGCCAGGATCGCAGATGACATGGATTTCTCCAAGCAGTTGTGCATTGGGATTTCTGTGGGCTTGAGAAAGGGGATGAAGCACCATGCTGGCCCCAGTCTTGGTCCTTTCCCTGTATGCTGAACACTTTACCCAAGGATGGAAGGCAGGGCATAGCTGTCTGCGATGGTCACTTTAAGTACCATCCTTGGGAACATAAAGCAAAGAAATAAAACAAAAAGAATCTGGGTTTCAGACCTAAGAGCCCATGACAAGGAAGCAAACAGATTTCATTTTCTCAAAAATAAAAAACGTCACCACAGGTGCATAAACTGGCATTCAAAGGTGGTTACAAATCAATCCAGCAGGAGCTATAAAAATCCACGTTGATCCACTCCAGAAAAACAAAAGGAGAATAAAATCTGCGAGACCGAATGATTGGCTTGCTCTCTAAGTAGGCTGAATACCATGTCATTGAACAGCCACAAATATTTCTACCATTGAATACTGCAAAGTTGAAATTGAATAAAACATATTCAGATACAATCAGATCATTTTGTTGTGTTGAAAATACCTTCAGAAGAAACACTGCTATCTCTCCTGTGGCTGACGCATTCTAGGAAATGCACTGGGCCTGGATTCATGGCTTTACTAGGCGTGCATGCTGAGGGGAGGGGAATTTCTGCGTGTTATGCCATCCTAACTTCCTGGCGGTCTGTGGAGAATCCAGGAAAATCTGCATAAGGCTGTGTAACCAGACAGCAAAGATGGTCTTGGAAGAAAGGGAAATTACTTGTCTCATTTGTAGTTTTCTCGCCACTTCAAGAGGTAGGGCTAGGTTTAGGGTTAGGGTTACCATCTGGGTCTTTGGAAGCACATTGGATTCATCTGGAGAGTTAGGGTGAGTGTAGTGTTAGTGCTAGGGTTAGGGTTAGCGTCTGGGTCCTTGGATGCACATTGGATACACCTAGAGAGTTAGGGTTTGGGATAGGGCTAGGGCTAGGATTAGGATTAGGGGTAGGTGAGGGCTAGTGTTATGGCTAGAGCTTTGGGTAGGTTTAGGTTTAGGTTTTAGGGTTAGGGTTAGTGTTATGATTAGGACTAGGGTTAGGGTTAGGGTTAAGATAAATAGGGCTATGGCTAGGGACAGGGTAAGGGTTAGGGCTAGGACAAGGATTAGGGTTAGGTTAGAGTCAGTGTTAGGGCTAGGGCTAGGGCTCCGGTTAAGGTTAGGGTTAGGGTTATGATGAGGGATAGGGTTAGTATTAGGTTTTAGGGTTGGGTCTGGATTAGGGTTAGGGTTAGGGTTAGTGATATGTTTAGGGCTAGGGTTAGGGTTAGGTTCAGGGCTAGGGCTACAGTTAGGGTTAGTGTTAAGGTTAGGGCTAGGGTTAGAATTATGATTAGGGTTATGGTTAGGTTTAGGGGTAGGGTTAGGGCCATAGTTAGGGTTAGGGTTACGGAGAGGATTAGCTTTACGGCTAGGATTAGAGTTAGGGTTAGGGTAAAGGTTAATGCTAGGGCTAGGGTTAGAGTTAGCCCTAAATCTAATCCTAGCCCTAACCCTTACCCTAAACCCTAACTATAATGCTAACCCTATAGCTAACTCTAACCCTAACCCTAACCCTAACCCTAACTATAACCCTAGCCCTAACCCTAACCCTAGCCCTAGCCCTAACCTTAACCCTAACCCTAGCCCTAACCCTAACCCTAACCCTAGCTCTAAATGTAACCCTAACCCTCACCCTAACCCTAGTCCTAGCCCTAGCCCTAGCTCTAACCCTAACACTATCCCTAACCCTAATCTTAATCCCTAACCCTAAACCCTAACACTAAACCCTAACCTTAACCCCTAACCTGAACACTAACCGTAAACCCCAGTCCCTAACCTTTACTCCTAACCCCTAGTCTAAACCTTAATCCTTTCCCTAACCCTAACCCTAAATCCTAACCCTAACCCCTAACTCTAAACGCTAATCTTTACCCTAATCCTAACCCTAAACTCTATGCCTGAACCCTAACCCTTAACCCTAGGACTAGGGGTTAGGGTTTAGGGTTAGGTTTAGGTTTTAGGATTAATTTTATGGTTTGAGTTTAGGGTTATGGTTTTGGTTAGGATTTAGGGTTAGGATTAATGTTAGCTTCTTAGTCCTTGGATACACATAGGAATCACCTGGAGGCTAGGGTCTGGTTATGGTTTGGGCTAGGGTTAGTGTTAAGTTTAGGGCTATAGCTATAGTTAGGATTAGGGTTAGGGCTAGTGTTCTGGGTCCTTGGATACACAGTGTAATCACCTGGAGTATTAGGGTTAGGGTTAGGGTTAGGATTAGGGTTAAGGTTAGGGTTAGGGTTAGGGTTAGGGCTAATGCTAGATTTAGTTTAGGATCTCCTCCCAGCATTCTTCATTGCTTGTCATCATAATGGCTTAGGAGCTCATGATTCTCCCTCTCCTGTTTCCTTAAAATTTCCTGAAATTTCAAGTGTGACCTGACTTCCTCTATCCCAGATACAATGGTTACAGTGACAGGTAGGGCTTGGGAACTGGTGCAGAAGGGTCTTCTTCCTGATATTATTATCCAAGTTACTCATCATCTTTGTGCCTTGGTTTTCCCATCTATAAAGAAAAAAGTATGAAATATCCACTTATCAAGGCCCTGTGAAATGGATTGAGCTAATCAAGATGAAGCCTTTAGACAGTGCTTCTGACATGGTAAACACTCAGTAGAGATAGGCAATAATATTACCATTGTTATATTTCTCAAAAATTTTTTTAATTATTTCTAATTTTGGCTTTAAAAACTTTTCGTTTCCAGGTCTTCATTTAGAAGTATAGCATTCCAAGCTGTATCACTATCTCTAGATTTCCCCAACCTAATTTTTCGCTACTGTCCTAAAAGTTGATTTGCATCCAGGAGATCTACCAATGTCTATGTGCCCTCATTCAACATTTGTAAAAATTCCATTATGTGCCAGGTGCAGAACTAGGAGAGGTGAAATAAAATGAACAATGCTTATCTCCCTGGAGATAATAAGGCTCTCCCACACTGCTCTGCTTTATCACAAATCACCAGTGGTCTCTGTTTCACAATTTTTGATTGATACAATGGTATAGAGCTTCTGCCACCCACTGTGGGAAGAGGTACGTTGTTGATTGTAACACCGATAATGGTGAAAATATAATAAATGCATAGAAGTGTAGGAGTATAGCTCAGTGATATTATTCTGTGTATGCTTGTTGTTGTTGTTTTAATCTTCACCTGAGGACATGCTTATTAATTTTAGAGAGAGGGGAGGGGAAAAAGAGAGGAACATGATGTGAGAAACATCTATTGCTTGTCTTTCTGTACGTGCCCCACATGGGGATCAAACCCACAACTTAGGCATGTGCCCACAACCTGTCAATGAATGGGATGACGCTCCAACAAACTGAGCCATACTGGGAAGAGCTGTATGCTTGTTTTTCTCTCATAATGGCTAAAGAATGCAACATGGGAGCTCTGGTGTTGAAGTCTAATTTGTGACCTAACAGGTTTACAAAGAAGCAACAGTTCATAGAGGTGCATTGACTGACATCCAGGTTGTGGCCTTGGATCTTTCTTGGGGAAGAAAAGTGGCTGCAGGCCTGTAGCAACTTCCTCTGTGCCCCAGAAAACACAGCACCACTGACCCAGTCCTACATTCGTCTCTGGATTAGCCTCTAAGCCCAGAAGTGCATGATAGCCCCAGGGCCTGTTAAACTAAATGTATGAAGAAAAAGAGGTACCCTGCCATACCTTTTTAAAAAAAACTCTCAGCTTCTATGAAAGGACAACAGGAACATCACTTTCCCAAAAAGATTCCATGAGAAAATAGAACTGCCAATGTTTATTTCTTTTACCTGCTCAAGTGTGGACTATGGGATTTGCCATTTATGCAAGCAGGCAACACAAAGTAGCTTCTACCCCAGTGCCTCTAAGGTGGAATGTGTACACACAAGAGTACAATGGGAACATTGGGTGAGGGGAAAAATATCAGAAATTTAATTTAATGTTAGCTTTAAAAAATTTATGTTATGTATACTTTATAATGTACATAATAGATAAGCACAATGATACAAGTAAATATGTAGAATATCCTAATCCTAATATATAAAAACCCAGGGTCCATAACATCTACAACGACCGGAGGCTCGACCAACTGGAAGTCTGCCTCGGCTGCGGGAGCCTGGACCCAACACTGACTGCTGAGGGGGCTGCGGATCAGGCCCGGAGAGAGGCTTGGGGAGGGAGAAGCAAGGTCTGATCTGTAGCCTCCGTGGCAGCTGTTGATCAGCACTTGCCTCTCTCTTTCACTCCAGTCCTGGCCAGCAGCCATGTCTCTCTTTCTCTCGGGCTTCTGCTGGGGCTGCTGATCAGCCCTGCCTCTCTGATCAGGCCTGTTGATAGGCCCGGAGACACTGACTGGCATAGAAACTGACCAATCAGAACCAAATCTGAGTGAAGTGCAAGGAGCCAATGGCTGCCTAGGAGGCAGAGCTTTTGATGCTGATTGGCATAGAAACTGACCAATCAGAACCTAATCTGGGTGAACTGTGAAGGCAGAACCTTATATGGGGGCTGAGGAGGGGTTTTAAGGGCAACAGCTATTTGGTGTAAGATGTAAGAAAGCAGTTTGATTTCTTAAGGATCAGTTTGGCAGTATAGTGCATATGGCTGGCTATCAGTTCAGATATAGGGATTATGTATTTTTGCCTGCCAAGAGCATCTTCTCCTGATGAAAAAGGCTTTTCTGCTCCGTTTAAGCAATCCTATCCTATAAAATCTATCTATACTACTAAAAGGGTAATATGTTAATTAGACCTGGTTGACCGGCCATCTTCCGGATGTCCAACTTCCTTCTGGACAAAGCCATGGTGGTGGGGGCCGAGGCAGAGGCTGTTAGGGGTGATCAGGCTGGCAGGGGAGGGCAGTTAGGGGTGATCAGGCAGGCAGGCAGAGGCAGTTAGGGGCGACCAGGCAGGCAGGCAGAGAAGTTAGGGGCGATCAGGCAGGCAGAGGGGTTAGGGGCGATCAGGCAGGCAGGCAGGTGAGCAGTTAGGAGCCAGCAGTCCCAGATTGTGAGAGGGATGTCTGACCGCCGGTTTAGGCCCGATCCGCCTAAACCGGCAGTAGGACATCCCCCAAGGGAACCCTGATTGGAGAGGGTGCAGGCTGGGCTAAGGGAACACCCCCATGCACAAATTTCATGCACCAGACCACTAGTATCCTATATAATAAAGATGTAATATGCAAATGATCGTTACGCCGTGAAACGTAACAACCTACCGCATAATGACCAGATCACGGATCAGCAGGAGAGTGGGGCAATGAGCTACAAGAGGGCAGCAGAGAGCTACAGGAGGGGACAGGGCAGCAAGCTATGAGGGGGGGTTGGAGGAAGGGGAGTGAGGGGAGCTACAGGAGGGTGGGGCAGTGGGTAGAGAGCTACAGGAGGGCGGCAGCAAGCTACTGGCGAGCTACTGGCACATGGATTTGTGTGCAGGGTTACTAGTGTGTATATATTGAGAATGCTTAAAATTTGTTGTAGTGAAGGGTACAATGCAAATGTTTGGAAAGTGTTGATCTGAATATTTATATACCGCATCTGAGTTGCATATAACTTCTGAATGAGTATTATTACATATTTACGTACATCTATGATGTCAGTTGTGACTTGCCAATGGTTCTTCCCAATCTCAGGGCCATTTCCTCTTCTTAAGATGGGTAAACATAAATTTCAAAGATGAATGGGTAGGTGGGTGGGCAGAAGGATGGAAAGATGGACAGTGCTTGCTTATACTTGCTTTAACATGGATGACAGGGATTCTGACAACCTTCTAAAGTTGCACACAACATCCCCCTAAAAGATCAAGGTTAAAAATTGGGGGAAATGTTTAGAGTTTTTATGATATAATGTAATTCAAGATGCTTAAAAACATTTTATTCTTTAGATCATATTATTGATTATAATGGTTCATGTAACAAGATTATACCATGGGAGGGTGATTGGAAAAGAAAAGGCCTCCTACTCTAGATTTTTATATGGGGAAGATGAGAAAGGGGTGTGACAATAGAAACAATGTGGAAATAATTGTAGAATTGCTTTTTTTTCTCTTTGCCATAAATGTAATTTAATCCTAAATCAGAGGTGGTGATGCTTAATACCAATTAGCATTTCTTTAGCCTTTAGACATTTACTAATGTTATTTAGCTTTGAAAACCTTGTCAGAAGATGATGAGCTTCGATTTCTTTAATTATCCAGTGTGGCAAATAAAGTCCAGGGCTTAGCAGAGTTTCTCACTCAATACAGGCGATTGAAAAACATTTGTTCCATTGACTGCCTGCCCTCCCCAGAGCTCAAGGAGCACTTGAACATGGAACACCTACTGCACAGGCGTGATCCTATTCCAACACCAGTGTGGTCACGGGGCTAGGGAATCTACTCAGTCCTGAGGCTCTTGTCTTCTTCCCTGTTAAAATTTCAACAGAAAAAAAAAGAGAGAGAAAAAAGAAAAGAAAAATAAGGAAAAAACACCCCACATACCAGGATAAAGCCATCATGTTGATGAACAGTGGCCTTAATCAGTATTAAAGGTTATTTATGCTGGGAAGACCAAGTTACAACCCCTAATTGATTGAAGACACTGGAGTAACAGGATCCATGGAGTCCCATTAGTATTGTGTTGACATATTAGCTAATCTTTGTACTTGATGGCTAAAAGATACGGATGAGAGCCTCGCCCTGTGGCACATCCAGGGTAAGATTTCTGACCTTAGATTTATGTTATCTACTGGTAAAGCAACAAACCCAGCTGCCTCCTGCATGGTCTGAATTACAGATTTTCCATTCAGCTGGACAACGTGAATCTGCTGCTACTTTCAGCACTCTTGAGCGCACGCAGCATTCTAATGCCCTTGTTTACTTTAGCTTCTGCCTTTCCTTGGAGTTCACACGGCAAAGCCCACTCCCTTACCCATGGAAGGTGCTGCACCTAGGCCCTTGGCAGAGCTGTCACCAGACAGAGGCCAGCGATCCTCTCAGGAGCGACTTCCCTGCCAATCTGTTCATTGCTGCCTTTCTCTCTTCAAAGGAGACTTTCTTTCATCAAAACTTTCCAATCTAAAGAAATAATGAACTCAATTCTCCCTCTCTGTTCAGGGAAAGCACATTCCCAGAGCAGAGAGAGAGGAGCTTTAGAAATTTAGCAAGTATTGGCTGAGCCCTGTATTGCACTTGGCACTTGGGGTGGGAGAGTGTTTGGGTTCTGTGCCACCCTCAATGTGTCTGTTCCATGATTTTCTCCCAAATGTACCTTCCAGCTGCTTAGCTCCGGTCCTGTAATTTTAAAATATAGTCTATATCCTACATCCAGGCTCTGCTTCTGAATCTTTCCTTTTTCCTTCCTTTTTTTCCTTTTAATGAAAATATGGTCATATTATATGGGCTGTTTTATGATCTGCTTTTCAAAAATGTGAAAGACTTTTAAATTGCCATGCTGATACCTCTTTACTTCAGAAGTTCATATATTACTACAGTAATAAGCTTCCAAAGAGTATTTCCAGATTATTTTCAATACAGATGTAAATACAAGCATTAAAATATAAATACATGCTTAAAATAAAAATTTAATATACAGTGTTTCCTGGAAATTACTTTTTGTTTTTATTTGGCACATTATGGATATCTTCCACATCAATAAATTATGTCTGCATCATTGTAGAGGCAAAGGTCAGATATTATATATTTATAATATTTCCTGTGTTTTACAATAAAAAACAATAAGATGAACATTCTTTTAGTTGAATCTTTTCCCTTTTTATTATGAAAAATTTAAACAAACACAAAATAAAGACAATAGTATAATGAAACCCTACATCTTTATTACTTAGCTTCAAAATTATCAATATCTGGCTTCAAAATTATCAATATTTTGTCAATCTTGTTTTATTTATCTCTCCTTCCCCAGCACAAAACCACATACATTCTCTCTCTCTCTCTCTCTCTCTCTCTCTCTCTCTCTCTCTCTCTCTCTCTCTCTTTCTCTCTCTCTCTTTCTCTCTCTCTCACACACACACACACCCATTTTTTTCTAGAATAGTTTAAAACAAATCTGACACTTTCTATGGGACAGAAAGGGAAGTGTATGAAAGGACCACCAGATAAAACCTAAGTCCTCCTCTCCTCTGTCTCACTCGACCTCCTTGAGGGGCCCTGGACGGAGGGAGGAAGCCCTGCCTCCCTGCTTTCCCTATGCCAGTGGTCGGCAAACCGCGGCTCGCGAGCCACATGCGGCTCTTTGGCCCCTTGAGTGTGGCTCTGCCACAAAATACCACAAGTCTATTTTGAAGAAGTGGCATTAGAAGAAGTTTAAGTTTGAAAAATTTGGCTCTCAAAAGAAATTTCAGTCGTTGTACTGTTGATATTTGGCTCTGTTGACTAATGAGTTTGCCGACCACTGCCCTATGCAATTAGAGTGCCAGGCTTGTGGTACACCTACTTTATAAGGTGGCAGTAGCATGCACTGTAGAATCAGTAAGATGTGTGTTCTGCTCTTGCCTTTCTCAGCCACTGGCTTTCTGAATTTAATCAAGTTACTTAGCCTTTCTGAGCCCTAGACTTGGAATAATAGTAATAACCACCAGCTCACAAGGCTGTTCTGGCGGGGGGTAAATGAGATCATGAATGTGAGTAAAGCACCAAAAGCACAGTTCCTGGCACAGAAGGGAAAACATGTGGCCCACGTTAACTCCTGCCCTGAGGAAAGTAGCTCAAGCAGAGACTCCAGGTACCTGAGTCCAGCAGCCAAGCCCTGACCTTGAGGAAGGTGGCTCTGCAGCACAAGTATGTACCCTGACTTGTCACTAAGGCATGAAAATAAATACTCCATTGCATGTCTCTATCTCAGAACCATACCAGGCAGTGCAATTGTGACCGTGTTATCATCAATCCAAGACTAGTGGGCAAGTTAGCTATGAATTGCTCCAAACGTACATTGCCTAACCAAGCTATAGGTGGTTAAACTGAGTCATCCATGACTTGCATTTTCTTGATGGAGCACCACACAGGTTTTATTTCCTACTCTGGGGCCAGTGACTCCAGATAGGTCACATCACATCTCTGAACCTATTCTCCTCATCTGTGAAATGAGGGCATTGGAGTCCACTATTCCAGTGAAGAAGGCGCAGTTAGAACAGAAAATCACTGATCTCCACATTGGCTTGAACCTGATTGTGTAATCGCCTATGGGATTGTGTAGTTGAAAGAGTACAGGCTTCAGAATGCCAATAGCATATTTCAAGAACCAGAACAAACATTCCAAAAATGTGTCTGGAACCAAAAAATACCCTAACTAGCAACAGTGATCTTGAGAAAGAAGAACAACATTGGAGGTTTCACCATACCTGATATCAAACTATACCAAAAGGCCATAGTAATCAAAACAGCATGGTACTGGCATAAAAACAGACATATAGATCAATGGAACAAAACAGAGAGCCCAGGAATCAGCCCACACTTTATGGTCAATTAATATTTGACAAAAGAAGCAAAAATATAGGATAAGGTAAAGATAGTGATAACCAGAACGGTGAGCCAAGGTTTTTTCCTGGGGTCGTGTCTTGTGATGCTGAAGAATGAGCTCTGTGGACCAGAAGGTTTAAGCAAAAGTGTGGAAAATTTATTACAAGCAGATTCAGACTCCCTGCATGGGGAGGGGGCCGAATAATGGGCTGCGCATGTAGCCTTGTAATCTAAGATACATATTTGATACAAGTCTGCTCTATATCTACCCTTGTCATCACCTGATTGATTCCCTCAATTGTTCTTGCTCAGCAACAGACATGAACTTGTTTCTATGCTTCGGTTCACCTTATTGTTGCAGACTCTCCCTAGTTTCCCATGCCTCCCTCTTTGAGTCCAAAAACATTTTGTTATTCCTGCTTAGTTGGTTCCTGTGGTTAGGCTGGCTCAAACTACCGTGTCTGCCCTGCCTATGTTCCACCTGCCTTTGTTTTCCACTGGAGCCCTGCCTGTGTGCTTGCGTGTCAATCTAATTCCTCTCAATAGTGTACTCGATAAATAGTGTTGAAATATTGGGCAGATACATGCCAGAAAAATGAAACTGGACCACTTTCTTACACACAACCATAAACTCAAAATGGATTAAAGACTTAAATGTTGGGCTAAAAACCATAAAAATCCTAGAAGAAAACATAGGCAGCGAAATCACAGACATTTCTCATCGCAATATTTTTTCTGATATATTGCCTTGGACAAGGAAAACAAAAAATAAATAAACAAATAGAACAACAGCAAACTAAAAAGTTTTTTTTCTGTTATTTATATTGTTGACACTATTGCAGATGTCCCCCATGTTCACCCCCTTGGCCTTGTCCACCCATCTTGTGCCCCTCCTTCCCTCCTTCCCTCTGGCCATTACCACATTGTTGTCTGTGTCCATAGGTTAGGCATATATGTTCTTTGGCTAATCCCTTCACCTTCTTTCATCCAGTGTCCCCTCATCTCTCCCCTCTGACAGCTGTCAGTATGTTCCCTGTATCCATGCCACTGTTTCTATTTTGTTCCTCGGTTTATTTTGTTCATTAGATTCCAGATTCAAGTGAGATCATATGGTATTTGTCTTTCTCTGACTGGCTTATTTCACTTAGCATAATAATCTCCAGCTCCATCCATGCTGTCTCAAAGGGTAAAGGTTCCTCCTTCTTTTATTGCTGTGTAGTACTCCATTGTATCAAGCATGTCAAACTTGCGGCCAGTAGGCCTCATGCCTCATTTAAATAAAAAGATTTAAATAAACGAGGCATGTGGCCCGCTCGCCATGAGTTTGACATGCTAGGCAAATGTACCAGCTGTCAGAGGAGGGTACTGGGTGGAGGAAGTGAAGGGATTGAGCAAAGAAGAAAAAAAAAAGAGAAAAAATATCTCAGGGACATAGACAACTGTGTGGTTATTGCTGGGTGGGAGGGTTTGGGTGGAGGGGGGCATAGGGGTGTCAATGGTGATGAACGGCGACTTGATTTGGTGTGGTGAACACACAATACAGTGTACAGATGATGTGTTGTAGAACTGTGCACCTAAGACATGTATAATTTTGTTAACCAGTGTCACCCCAATAAATTCAATAAAAAGGAATAAAAGGAGCACAGGCTTTACAGTCAGTCGACCTGTGTTATTCAAGGCTTATTATTCATTATTCACTAACTCTGTGACTCAGAGAAAGTCTCACCCTCACTAAATTTCTGCTTCTTCAACTGGAACTGAGATGTAATAATGCGTACATCACAGGGTTATTCATTCGTTTCTTCGCTCATTTCTCCCATTCATTCTTTGAATCTTATTGAGAACCTACAAAGGACTGTCCTAGTTGCTGAGAAGACAGCAGTGAACAGAACAACCAAAATCCCTGCCCGTATCTAAATGGAGACACATAGCTCAACCGCAACATCATTTACTTGACTTGCACTTCATGGTTGGGTATTTAGAATATTTTCTATGTTTATGGTCACAAACAATTGTAGGGTGTGGGTAGTGGTAGAGGAAAGGAATTAAACAAAAAATAAAGGGTAAAATAGATTTAAATGATAAAAGAAAAATAAAGTGGGAGGTGGGGTCAGGGAGTACAAAAGGGGCAGTGAGAAAGGGGACAGTGTTGCAGTTTTAAAGAGGCAGCCAGGTAAGACTGAAAAGATGACATTTCAGTGACATCCTGAAGGAGACGTGGGAATGCGCATGAAGGCATCCAGGGGAGGCGTGTTCTGGGCTAAGGAAACAGTGCAGAGGTCCTGAGGCAGCACCATGCCTGGAATGCTTTAGAAAGGAAACCAGTATGGCAGGAAGAGAGTGGGTGAGGAGGCTAAGGCCAGCCAAGGAACAGGGCACATCATGTTGTAAGCACTTGCTTTTTATTCTCCCTGTGTCTGGAAGCCATTGACAGGGTCTGAGGAAAAGCATGATATGATCTCACTCAGCATTTTTCAAAGCATAGTCTGGGGACTCCTCACGCAGTCAAAATATCTTCACAGAAATATAAGACATAATGTGCTCTTTTCATTCTCATCTTCTCACGAGTATACAGTGGAGTTTCTAAAGGCGGCACAACACATAATGGTTAATAGATTGAAAGCAGAAGCAGATAGGAGTATCCATCTATATTCTGTTAAGTGAGCTATTAAGGTGCTTTTCAAAATACATATACTTTCCAAAATGTACAGTTACTTTTCTCACTTTATTATTTTGTTTTAGAAAATGTTATTTTTCAGAAAACTGTTTTATTTATGTTAATATGCAATAGGTTTGCTATTATTATTTTAAATAAATTAATTACGTTTAAACTTTCAGTTTTAATTTATAAATATCAATAGCTATTAATTTACATAGCAAAAGCTTTTCTTCCAAGGGTTTAAAGTGTTCTGAGACCAAACGTGTGAGCGCCGCTGGTATAACAAAGGTTTGATGGGGCTGCAGGTGTTGAGCGGAGACTGGGGAAGCATATCAACGAAAGGATGGTGGTGACTAAAGTGGTGGCACTGGGGAGGCTGTGAAGTGCTTAGGTTCTGGATATATATTGAAGGTAAAACTGACAGAAATGACTGATGACCCTATGTAAATCTGAGAAAAAGAGTTGAGAATTACGCCTTGGTTTTGGTCTGATTAACCAGAAGGATCAAATTGTTCACCGAAATGAGGAAGACTCGGGGAGCAGGCTCAAGGTGATAGGGAAAGGAGGGGCAAGGAGATCAGAAGCTCGGTTTTGAACATGATAAGTTTTAGGTGTTCAGAGATTTCAAGGAGGTAGATACACCTACAAGTCTGAAGAGAGGGAATCAGGCTGGAGATATACCGTTGGGGCGTCACCACCATTTAGAGGCATTTAAAGTCATACAACTGGCTGAGGGCTTCAGGGAGTGAGTGTGGTCAGAGTGAGTGTGTTCCCTGTATAAAGGGTAACACATTCAAAGATGCTGCAACACCCAGAGTTGGAGGGAAGAGGAAAGAGAGGAGGATACCGAGAAGGAATGGGAGAAAGAGAAGAAGGGTGGGGTTCCAGATGCCAAGTGAAGAAAGCATGTTAAGAAGGAAAAGTGGTGAACAATCTTGAACAGTGAGTACTGACTACTGAGTTTACTTGGACTGCTGGAGGTCAGTGTTGCCTTTGATCAGACGTTTCTGTGGGTGGGTGGGAGAAAGTTGACTGGAGTGAGTTGGTGACAGAATGGAGAAGATGAGGATGGACAATTCTGTTGTTTGCTGTAATGGGAAGGAGAGAAATCAAGTGTTAGTAGAGGGAAAACAAAGTCCAAAGAGCATATCTAATTTATTTTCTCCTTTGATAGAAAAGAGGAAACAGTATTCTTATTCTTGTTTTTAAATTGTTATTAAATGTACTGGGGTAATATTGGTTATTAACATATTAATTCCAGGTGTACAACTAATAACACATCTGTGTGCTCTATTGTCTGCCCACCACCTGAAGTCTAGTTTCCTTCTGTCACCATATATTTGACCTCCTTTACTGTCTCTGTCCTCCAATCCTTTCTCCTCTGGTAACTATCATTCAGTTGTCTGTGTCTATGAGTTTGTCTTTTTGTTTGTGTGCTTGTTTTATTTGTTCATTTGTAGATTTTAGTTTTCTATCCCACATATGAGCGAAAGCATATGGTTCTTGTCCTTTTCCATCTGACTTATTTCACTTAGCATGATACTGTCAAGATCCTTCCATGCTGTCGCAAATGGCTGTATTTCATATTTTTTTTGGCTGATTAGTATTCCAATGTACATATATCACATCTTCTTTATACAATCATCTGTTGAAGGACAGTTAGGTTGTTTTCATGTCTTGGCTTATTATGAAAAATGTGGCAATGAACATAGGGGTACATATATATCTTTATTAATAAGTATTTTCAAACTTTTCAAGCAAATAAAAGAGTAGAAAAGCATGCTTTGACAGGACAGAAAAGAGCCTGGAGAATCAATTGCATAAAGGAATTCTTAGGAAGGAGAGAGGATGGGGTCTAGTGAGAAATAAAGGAGTTGGCCTTGCCCAGAGTGATAGGAGAGAGATAGAGAGCATGAATGCAGGTGCAGGAGGATGGACTATGAGCCAGTTCCCTTTTCTCTGCTTCTATTTCCTCAGTGAAATCAGAAGCAAGCACATCATTGAGAGCTAGGCTAGGGTAGGAGGTGATACAACTTAACAACAACAAAAAGAATGTGTGAGATATGGTAGTTGTAAGACCACATGACATATTCTTTAGTTCTGGATAAATACTTGGCGCTGTTTATTCTTAACTATAGATTTGGGAAGGCAGTGCTATTTTTCACTGAGTCTTATGTATCCCCAATATAAGGGTATCATTATTTTCTATTGGTCGAATGCACACATTTAGTAAGATTTGTCTTCCTATTGACATTCTCCCATATTTCCCACTGTAACCCTCAGATCTATGGAGATGCTGAGGAGACACTGCTTTATAATATATACTTTAAAGTAGTTTTGATGACTAAAGATGAGAAATGGGTTCAAAACTCTGGCCCATAGTTACCCACCAAAAAGCCTGGTGGAATTAGAGAGATTAAGTAGCCCTGTGCAATTTCATGCAGTTTATGGAGGACGTGCCTGGAAAACTCTGCCGTGTACATACATCCAGAGCTATAGTACCTATAGACGAAGGAGTGCCAAGTGAGGAGGGTAGGGAGGATATTAAGCCATGTGTTCTCTTTCCAGTCAATTTCTCCACAGGCCCCAGGGGCCTCCCTCCAGCCCGGCAGCTAGCAATGATTCATCACTGTCTTCGAGGGAAGTCACTTTGCAGAACCAAAGGTAATAAGTACTTGGCTTTTCAGTTCAAGAGCTTTCTCTTTTCCCCTACCTCCCCCAAGTAAGAGAGATAGACACGGGTTGCCCCCCGCCCCCTCCTGCCCCAACCCCTAGCTGTATTGGGGGTGGTAAAAAGGAGTACACGCCCAGAGGGCTGAGGACCCAGTGACAGAGGGAAATCATACCAGCGCTCATCGACAGCCCAAAAATAGGACTATAGCAAGGTGGGTCCGGGGCTGGGAGAGTCTGCCGCAGTCTCAGAGAAGTCAGGGAGAGCTTTCTCACATTTCCTGAGTCCAGGAGGAGCCTGTGGTCAGGACAAGGAAGACACAAAGTGGAGACAGCTCATTTGAAGTGATAGTAGGACTCCAGGACATGCAGCAGGAATGACTCCACAGGAGGATCAGAGAGGACGCTTGCATGATGCCGTGAGTGCCAGCACACACAGGCCAAGTCTCAGCATCCAATGCTGATCCCTCCTAAGGGACATTGCAGCACTTTGTAAATACGCCAGGACTGAGTGAGAACCTCTGAATTGAACTTCCTGAATCCAATCTGAAGATGACCAAGTCTATTCATTACATATATTGTATTTCTTTCATCAGGAGAAATACAATTAGAGATTAATTGGAATACAGAAAAAATAGAGAAATTCACTTTTCTATCCATATGCATTGTTTCTCATTAGGACCACTTACAAAATGGAAACATTCATTGAAGAAATAATATCCTACGTCACTAACACCTTAGTATGAATGATCTTATCACAGTGGCTCTCATATGTGGAAGATTTTGCTCCTGGAGGACGTTTGGCAATGTCTGGAGAAATTTTTGACTGTCACAGGTTGGGGCGAGGGATTGGTTGCTCCTGGCATCTAGTGGGAAGAGCACAGGAAGGCTGTTGAACAGCCTACAATGCACATGTCAGACCTCCACAACAAAGAACTTTCCAGCCCCCAATGTCAATACTACTGAGGTTAAGAAACCCTCAATTTCTCTCCAGAATCAAAAGATAGGTTCATCACAAAAACACCAAATTCCTCAAGAAGGAAGTTGGTACAGATGGAGGAAGAATATAAATTGAAACAGGGAGAAAATAAATCCTAGCTTACTCCAGATTCTGAAGTACTAGTAGTTTCAGCATGATAATTTATGGTATCTAATACCCAGAGAAAAAGAACTTTACAGCTAATTGCATCCTTCTTCCAATAGTACACAAAACAAACACTCAAAATACTAACAGCCACACAATACAACAAAAACACTAAGATTTTATTTCAT
The DNA here is from genome assembly GCF_951640355.1 of Cnephaeus nilssonii. Taxonomy (NCBI): domain Eukaryota; kingdom Metazoa; phylum Chordata; class Mammalia; order Chiroptera; family Vespertilionidae; genus Cnephaeus; species Cnephaeus nilssonii. The sequence goes on from NC_137082.1 coordinate 60,554,445, forward strand.
CACCATCTGGCATGCATAACAAACACGTCTCACGTTAAGTTTCCTGAGAGTCAGGCCAAGTTAGGCTTACAGATTGGTGAGTGAAATTCTATCCTTGGAGGTTAGTAAACTTTGCTCAGTCATCAAAGGCAAGGTAAGCCTTATAGTTCTTTCTTACCTACTTTTATATACTGCTCCCATTCTGAGGAAATTGCTTGGTCACTTTTCAAAAGCCTAGTTTAGTGGTAGCTCCAGGCAGAAATGACCACACACACACACACACACACACACACACACACACACACACACACCACACCAGCCTTTCTCACTCTATGCTTCAGCCATCCTGCCTCCTAGAGCCAACAGTAGCTTCCAAATGGGTTCCTGCCCCAAGAGCTCGAGGCGAGGAGGCAATCTCCACACCATGCAGGAGGAGCTTGACATCTGTCGTTTATCTGGTACAAGTGAAACATTTTTGACAATGGAGAAATGAGCACGCTTGCTGTTGGGTCAGAAGTCAGCAGTCCCACAGACTTTTCCATCCCCCCTCCCCCTATTTCTCTGCAGCATTCTGAACGAATGGGCTGGCCATTCCCTCTATGGTGGCCATGTTTTTGTGAGGCTGTCATGTTGGTTTCTCTTCCTCTCTCACTGATTGCTCCCTTTGGGTCTCCCTGACCTTCTCTTCCTCCTGCTGTTTCCATTTTGTTCTTTCCTCTACTCCTTTGCTTCAATCTCTATTTTGGCAACTCACCTGGACCCCTTGACATTCTCCATCAGGTGCTTGTCTCTATTTAGAATTATTTCCTGAGGTCAAGGCCCGAATTTTCAACTGTTTACTAGTCACATGACTCCCTCTGTCCAGTTTTATCACCTCTAAAATGATGATAATAGTAGTACATATGTCACAGGGTTATTGAAGAATATATGAGGTAATTACTCTGCTTGACATACAGTAAGTACTCAAGAAATGTTGGCTATTATTATTATTGTTATATTTTTCCACTTAGAAGCCCAAATGCTACTTCAAACTTATGAACACAACCAGACTCACCTTCCTCCAAAAACCTGTTTCTTTCTTTAAAAAAAAACACCCCACAAAAGCCCCCAAAAAACAAGCAACAAACATTTATTTGAGAACCAAAAGAATAGCTATTTGAGAAATACTGATCCAGGTAGAAACAAACCCAAATAGTGTTTCCACTAGGGGGTAAAGGCAAGGAGATTTTATGAGAAAGGGAAGGGGAATAATTACCTGAATAGAAGGCAGGAACTTCTATTGGTGTTAAAAAGTCAAGGAAAGAATTTCAATAGATGCAAATAGGCGTAGTTATTCTTTAGCTACACATAATGGTGCTAATTCTAAAGAATGACTTTAATGTTCAGTTTGCTTTCCTGTTAGTTTTGCAAAGAGTTGTTTGGAATACGTGTTGGTTTTGCCTTAAGGTTATTTTGCCCAATTTAAACATTCCAAAGGTTTGAGGCATAAGACAGGTCAGGCATTTCTGGGGTGGCAGCTCTGACTCCATGTTGAGGTGGATCCATTTATGTTATTTTTCACATTTCTCCTGTTTGATGATCTTTCCTTGAAAGCATCTCTTCAACTACTGGAAAGCAACACTGATCAGTTATGAGAAGTACAGTATCACTGGTGCTCCATTGTTAGGAAGTCTCATTCTTGTTAGGTCGTGATTTGCGTCAGAGGGAAAGATCTTCCTTAGGAGCCTTGGGCCACATTTGAGCAACAAGAATGCCAGAGCAGGCCTGGCCCGTGGCTCAGCTGGTTGGAATGTCGTCCTGTACACCGAAAGTTTGAGGATTCAATTCCTCGTCAGGGCACATGGGCTTTGTCATCATGAACCTTTAAAGACAAACATCTTCTGTAATTTTTTGAGGTTTCTCAGATGAGGTCCCATAGGCCTTAATAATAATCTGAAAACATTAAGTAGCCACCATTATCTGTGGGGTCTTTATACTAGTAACATCAAGATATGCAAAACAGAGTTTTAGAACACCGAAATTTTCTATAATAACAAACAAAATGATAAGCCCAATTTGGAGAATAGATCTGAACCAGGAGGCAATACCTAAGGGCAGCCAGCTGAAGATATCAAAGAACTATGGGTATCAGTGGGCACTGTATTTAATCAAAACCTGTTTCTTTTCACTGTTTTACCCTTCAAGTTACTCACCTCAACACCACTTCTAACTAAGGTGATCATATAATTTATTGTCCAAACTGATGTACTTGTAAAGAGAACACTATTAATACTTATACCAGGTCAAAGCCACAACAGTCCCTGGCAAACTAGATGTGTGGTCCCTCTGCCTTTAAACCTCTTCTCTTTCCATCAGCAGTGGGACAGGCCTTTACCCGGACCACTATCACTTCTCATTTGGATTAGCACCACATTCTCCTCGCAGACCTCCCTCTCCCATTCTGTTTCACCCCATATATCCTCTCCTGCTGTAAAACTTTCAGTTTCCTAATAAGGAATAGGGCATAAATTATTTACCCAGTTCAAGGCTTTCTAGGATCTCAGACAACAACATCTATACATTCATTGCTCAGAAATAGGCCAATTGAATACACCATTCACTGCCCACAGATTCACCCTGGACTTCTCCTTCTTCCTTTTTGTTCTGGAATGTTCTTTTACCTCCTTTTTCTCAAGACCTCTCATCCCCATTCCATCTTCAGAGATTCACATTCTACCTACCCTCAGAGCTCATCTCCCCTGACTCTCTGCACAAGCCTTTTTACAACAAGCGTTTAGAGGGTAAGGGGCCCTGACTTCCTAACTACAACATTCTCTCCCTTGAACCCGTATCATATTTAATTTTTATTTCTTTTATGGCGTTTACCCCCTCCAACCTGAAAGTAGTTACTTGGATTCATGTATTTATTTTCTAATAATATATTGAAAATTCCTTCAGAACAAGGATGTGAATTCAATAATTTATCTAAAGGACTTCATTTTAGCACTTGGTAGATACTCAGTAGATATTTGTTGACTGTGTGATATTTCCATAGGCTCTTTGGAATATTTTTTATTGGCTGCGTATGAAAGTATACTGAATATACTGGTTTTGTCATTCAATGGTTTCAGTTCTCAGAAGCTAGCTCGAGCTCTCATTTTCTTTCTCTCTCTCTCTCTCTCTCTCTCTCTCTCTCTGTGTGTGTGTGTGTGTGTGTGTGTGTGTGTGTGTGTGTGAGAGAGAGAGAGAGAGAGAGAGAAACATGGCATGAGGAATGCTTAGAGAGAGCTGGAAAGAAAATATGAAGCTCATTAATATTTATGCTAAGTAAAGTGTCATAGGCAATGGCAATTTGGGTTTGCAGATAGGCAAACTGAGGCTCAGGGGGTATAATATGGCTTTAGAAGGCAGTGCTGACCAACATCCAGGTAGCATTGTTGCTGGGAGCTGTCTCAGCCACCTCCTCCCTTTACCTCAGGGGAAACCATGACACTGAGAGGTGAGGTGAGGTGACTTCCCATCACTCCCAGAGACACGTGACAGTCAGAGCCCTTATTGCCTGCCCTAGATGGTTTGTATCTTTAAAGACTTACATTCTCATCAAAGAGATGGATGAGTCACTGTTTTGTATCTTGTGAAGCAGAAAGGAAACATTTAGGAACTATAATTTCTGTAAATGAATAACTTCTCATGTAGTAAAATGTGTGCAACTGCCAGTGGCATAGTTGGTCTGAGGAGACTGGGTGGCCTGGCACATGCCTGACGGGCTAGTCACTTCCTATGGGTCACAAACTGGAACGGCGTTGCTTCCCACATACCAGGCACAGCCCAGAGCGCGTTAGCTCAGCGCCTCATCTCATCCTCACACACCCCCATGAGCTCCCTGTTCACGGAGATTAAGTACTTACCCAAAGTCAGGTAAGTGGAGAGCTGGGATTTGAATTCAGGAAGCCTAATTTTAATAACTACTGCACATAGCAGTCAGGTCTGCTATGTGCAGTAAGAACTTGAGGAGGAGAGGAGTGGAGAGAAAATTTCGTAATCACACACACACACACCCAGGCCCACAGCCCAAGAGGAGAGCTTGGCTGGGCCAAAGTGGCCAGCCTGGCTCCCTCAGACAGGTCCACTGAGGTGCAGGCACACTTCTTCCAGAGGCTTCTTCCCTTTGCTCACAATATGCAATTTGTCTGCACTCAGATGAGCATAAGCAGGGCCAGCCAGGTATAAAACCCAGATGCTCCCAAAATTGTTTCTGTCCTCCCTTTCCTTTCAATAGCACCTCCTTCTAACCCAGGCCAGGTGACCATTGCTTTTCTACATTTTCCTCTATCACAGCTATTAAGACCTGATGTCATTTTATACTGCTTGCCGGAAATTTATTCACACTTTTGTGCAAGCTCTCCTGGGCATGCGTACATTTTAGCTTCTGGCTATCCCAGCAGAATAAATGGCGTGACTCCCCTGAAATGAATTTTCGGCAACATCCAGGCCTTAAGGGAGAGACTTGGAGGATCATGGAGTCTTCTAGATGTCCCTCAAAGTGTACTCTGCCTAAGGCCTGTCGTGAGGTAAACCTGCTTCCCTGACTGAGGTGGCTGGGGCCCATGAAACCCAGAGCCTGGGCCACCTCGCAGCTGCTCTGTACCAGTAAAGCAGAGCAGAGGGGAGGGGAGGAGTCACAGCAAACACCAAGTACGCATTTCCACTTCCCATGTTGCCTTTGTCTTCCTGGCAGTGGCGGCAGTAATAATAGACTCCATCTCGTCAGGACCTACTATGTGTCAGGCACTATGCCCAGTCCTTTGTACACTATTTTTTTCTGACGCTGTGATTGTTGAGTGTTTGGATTTGCATATCATGTTATCATAGTACGTGACATTAAAGATTTGCTGTAAAGACACGTGAAAAAATATTATGTAACTACTTAGCACAGAAACTAGCACATAAGAAGTATTGTGCAAGTGTCAGCCTTTCAGGGTAGGTTTTACTATCTCCCCTTTACAAATTTGGAACCTGAGGCTCAGAGAGGTCAAGTACAATGTTTAAGATTATACAGCTAGAAAGTAGAGAAGTTAGGCTTTAAGTCCAGACCTATCTAATTTCTCCACTACTGGTGTGCTCCATTCTCAGATGAGGGACTTTCCTATTCTGATAAGGCAATATGGAGCTGTTTTACAATAAGCAACTTTTATTTTCAAAATAGAAATTTCACCTTTTAAAATCTTGAGATCTTATTGCCAAGATCACTCACGCACCAAAACCAAACCATAAGCCCTCTTCATTCCCAAGTCAGGGCTCATGTATACAGTAGTTCAAGGAATGTGATTGCCATGGGGGATAGCGGGGAGTCATCCTTTGTGGTCTGTATGAGCACATGCAATAACCTACCAAGTGCCCAGACAGACCCACCTTGAATCCCATTGAAGGGACTACAGAAGCTATTGCAGTAACTTGAACATGTGTGTGTGTGTGCACGTGTGCACGCACGCACACACACACATGCACACACACACATATGCACTGGCTTTAGGCACTATTTCCCATTACCACACCCAATGACAATTTAAAGTCAGGCCCAAGCGACTGTCAGTTCCACTTCAATTAAGTGGCTTACTCATTTCACTTTTATTAGTAAAGTCTGAGATATGGATGAACCAGTTAGTATTCTCTTCTAACTGGTTCATCCATATCCCGCTATCCCCAAGGACGACTCTTAGGTTTCTTTTCTGTCGTTAACTTGCTAAAAGCGCTGTGATGCAGGCCCTTAGGTCTCTCCACTCTTGTTGTGGGAGCTGGGACCATTGATTCAGTGTGGTGTATTCTCATGCTGTGGCTGAGATTGTACAATAATATTACCTTTCACAGTCAACTCGTGACCCCCTCAGTAGGCACATGTGCAGAATGAATCAATGCAGCTATATTATTCACAGCCTCCATGGCTTTGAATTCGCTTCTGTCCATCCCTTCAGCTGGATAGCATTGCCTCTGCAGAGCTCAGAAGCACAGAGAAACGCAAACATCTCAAATCTCACTTTCAACTCAGCTGCAAAGGGATGTTAGAGTTCACCTAACCTTCCTAGAACATGGTCAGGCCAAACAGTATTTTTCAAGGTCTGGGGTTAGACTCATTGGAATGGTCCAAGGCAGTGATTCTAGAAATATCTGTGTTAAAGATCCAGTTCTATTTTTTTTTACAATTTATAATCTATTGCATACTGACACTTATTTTAAATACAATAAAAATGAATTATTAGAAAATTAAATGGAAAAAAGACATAAAAATATAAGCCCCAAAAATTAAAATTTAGATTCAGAAGATAAACAATGACTCTATCAAATTCCTATAATAGTTTCTAAATGCTTACTTTCAATTTCTTGACTCGTCTCCTCATGGACCTGAAACAAATTGCACAGGCAATTCGAATGTACTCTACATGTTGAGCAATGGGACAAGGATGCTCTCTCAGAACCCTCATCCTCACCTCTGACTCCCTGCTCTGATAGCCAAAGTCCTACATCTATCTTAAGATTCAGCCTGTGCAGACAGCATAACTTCATGTAGCCAGGCCAACTGCTCCTTCTGTGGGCAGAACAGCCATCGGCTCTTAAATTATGACCCTGATTGTGTCAGTATCTGGTTCAAGAGCTCATCTGACTGTTATCTACTCGGTTCATGAGCACACAAATCACAGCTTTCCTATCTGGACCGTTAAGCAGGGGTGCCTTGCTCTTCTGATTAATTATGCATCAGTTAATTAATTTGTTGGCTTTAGTGAATTGAATCAATTATTTTAAATGGCTTTTAATTGCTAATATATGCATTATAACAAAAGACAAAAGCTGTTAATAGAATTTAACATGAAAATCTCCTAGGATAGGACATGGCCTTGTAAAATAAAGTTTCCCAAAGTGTCTCTGTAACTCCCCCAAAGCCACTGGTATCAGAAGAAATATGAGATTCTGTTTAAAGGTTCTTTTAGAAAGAATCGTAAACTAATACAAATGAATAAGGTATGAGAATTTATTGACAGCTCACTGCCATCCATACAACCATCTCTAAGCTCCTGCGTTAGGTCTCACAGGAAATCTAGAAGGTTCCAGGAGAGCAGGATCTCAGTATAAATCTCATCTAGAGCTCAGTGCTGTGGAAGTGAGGCGGGCACTGGGTGTCTGTTAACAACAATGAGTGGCTTGGAGGATTCTGGATTTTTTCTCACTCCAGGGAAAGAAGGCAAGTGAGAGGGTGGGGCCTGGACAACACTGGGCTGGGGATGGGGGCGGGAGAGATTCTTCAAGAGCCACCATCTGGTCTCATCCAGTCTAGAAACCTGGGACAAGAAACCAGGGGCAGAAGAAGACATGACACAGCTCTGCATCCCCTGAGGAGGAGGGGGGATACCCTCCCTCCTTCTTTGCTCCTGGGTGAATCCACGGGGTGTGAGAGGAAGAGAACAGAGGGAAAATTACAGAGTGTGATTATGCAGTGAACAATTTTCTTCCCTACAGTAACTTACTCAGCAGCCACAGGGAAGATCTTCAATAATGAGCCAAAGTAGCTCCTTGGCTAAACTTCACAGACTGTAATATTTTCACTGGGGAGTTCAGAGCTGACCCATAAATAAGCCTCATTTTACAGACTGATTCCTGCCTTTGAAAACTGTCCCAGGTGTCCAAAAGAAGATGTTTGGCAATCAGAAGAATAACTGTATTTTTTTTTTAATTCTCAGATTAATTCATTTATTGCTCAAACATTTGAAAGCCTTGTATATGCCAGGCCATGTGCTAGGTGCTGACTTAAAAAGAGCAAGCTGTCTGCCTGTGCTCTCAAGGAGATGAAAATCTGGTACCAAACAATTGGAGTATCATGTCATAAATGCTACAAAAAGGTGAATAATGAGGGCTATAGTAATATAGTGAAATGCCACTTAACCCAGGCTCGCAAAACCATGACGGGTACAAAAAGTAGGTGAGTCCAAAAGGGCAGGGCAGGGGTGAGCTAAGCAAAACACCAGGTCAGAGAAGGAAGGTGTCTGGCAGAGAAAGAGCCAGAGGCATGTGAAAGCCTTGTCAGGGTTACAGTGCAGGGTGGCTGGAGGTCCGGACGGAATCGCACAGGTGACAAGAAGTCATTGAATGGTTTTAGGATAAAGAATTGCATGATTATGCCTCAGTTTAGAATGATCATCATAGCAGCAGTGTGGAAATGGATGCGAGAGAGGTGAAGACAATAAGCAGAGAGATAAAATAAGACGCTGTTACAGCAGTTCAGGAAAAACGTAATGGGAACCCCAAATAACTAACCTGCAAGGATAGAGAACACTTGGGGGTAGACACTGTGATATGCCACTCAAATGGCCCATCAATGAAGCACTTGCTGCCCAGTTATTCAGCTTCCACGCCCTTCAAGGATTGCTGGAGTTGCATAGAGTTCCTCACCTGAGGTCACTTCCCAACTCAGTGTGGTCCAATGACTGAGTAGTGTGTGGGCATGAAGGCTTGGCCAACTTGGTCCAATTCAGGGCCACTTTGAAGGGTCGTTCTAGCTCCACTGCTCCCTGTGGAATGACACAAAGCTGTGTGCTGCTCCACATCTCCCTCTGCACACTCCTGCTTCATTCTCTTCTCTTCCACAGAGCTGATCACAGGCGCATAACCTCGTAAACATCCTGCACACTGCACTCCATCTGAGTCTGCTTCCTAGGGAACTCAAGTTGCAACTGGATTCATAGATAAGGAAGGGGGAGAAATCAATAACAATTCCAAGATTTCTATCTTAGGTAATTCAGATAGGAAATAAAGGAAGAAGAACAATTTTGGAAGGGGAGCACAGCACCCATACTTAGCACTGTCTTAATTTGTTAGTGACATCACAGTTTTCATGTTTCCTTGGCTTGAAACCCTGGAGTCATCTTGGCCCTTTCTTCACTTCAAACTCAATTGTCAGTAAGTTTTATCTGTTTTCTTTTCCATATGGATCTGGGATGCAAGCCTTCTACTTTATTGCTACTTCTTACTTTTATCTATTCCAAGTCTTACTGTTTTATGTCTAAATTGCCACATCAGCTTTGGAATGAACCTTTTTGGCCTCTGTTCCCAACCTCTTGGTTCCAAACAGCTTCCCTAAAGAACCATTTTCATTATGCTACTTTGCAGCGTAGCAAATCACAAAGTTTAGAGCCATGTAATAGAGATTGGTAAACTTATTGTTCCAGCCCATTCATCTTTATTCCACTTAAGAAATGCTGCTTGAACTGCTATACAATCTAGGCATAAGAGTAGGAGCTTGGGGATCCAATGTGAATAAGAGATAGTCTCTGACTTCTGGGAATTTTCAATTTAGTAGGAGACTAATACTTAAATAATAGTGAAATAGTGTGACAAAAGCTCAGTTCAGACAGAGGTTTTTATAGAACACAGGGTAGAAAGGAATTATTTCTGTCTAGATTCTTTCTGATGGTTATCAACTTTTTCCAATGTTCTGTCATCTAGCTCCACCCTGCTCATCCGTTCTAATTTTCCCACTCCCCAGGTTGGTGTATTCACTGCCTGTGGGTGGTAACCAGCCTTCAGTGATCCCTCACTTCAGATATTTATGCTCTGTGTGGTCTCTCCTTACCCCACTCCCCAACACACATATATTGGAGAGGGATACTTTCTCTAATCATCAGGATATTGTGGGAATGATGAAGTGTAAGTTCTAGGGCTAGGTCATAAGACCTTTTACTTTATGTGACTACAATATACGACACCTGGGTTTCAAGACACTGGACATCCGTAATGAAGGAGAGTAATTGCTGAAAGGTGGGAAACAGATGGTGACTTTCTGATTTTATTGCCGTGAGAGTTTCCAGGGCACAGCACAGGAACAGGAGACCAGGAAGAGCAGACTCACTAAGTTGAGAATCTAGAGAGAAGAAGGTGGCTAGCATTTGCAAGTCAAAATATTAGAGAGGAGAGAGAACTCCAGAGATCTGCAGAAGGTCACCCTTGCGTGTTCCACTGTGTGCTAATGAGCACAAGTAGGTGAGGAAAACAACCCAAAGATGGACAGGGAACCATGCTTTCTTATCTTAAAGGATAAGAAGGAATAGTACTCAACCCTCACACAGAGCTGGAAACAGTGCCTGTTCCCACCAGTCAGACTGAAAAACTAAATTCACAGAACACTGAGTAAAGCATTCAGAAGGGTCTTGCCTCAGTAGTGAATTCTTGTCCCACATAACAAATCTTAAAATGAAAGACCTGAAAGGACCAAAATATTTCAAGTAACTTTATTTTGTCCCAGAACAAAATATTGATAGGAATACAAAAATATCCAATACCCCAAAACATAAAATTCAAAATTTCTGTCATCCAATAAAAAAATCACCAAGCATGCAAAATAGCAGAGATATATGACTAATGAGTATAAGAAAATAATTAAAACTGACCCAGATTGCCATGGCCTGTGTGGCTCAGTTGGTTGGGCATTGTACTGTGTACCTGAAGGTTGCCGCTTCTTCCAGTCAGGGCACATGCCCAGGTTGGGGGCTTGATCCCCAGTGTGGGCCGTGTAGAAGGCAGCCAATCACTGTTTCACTCTCACATCAATCCTTCCAACCCCTACATACCCAGAGAGCTGGCTGGCTGTTCTCTATCTATGAGTCTATCTCTATTTTGCTTGTTAGTTCATTTGGTTCATTAGATTCCACATATGAGTGAAACCATATGGTACTTATCTTTCTCTAACTGGCTTAGTTCACTTAGCATAATGCTCTCCAGGTTCATCTATGCTGTTGCAAAGGGTAGTATTCCATGGTGTAAATGTACCACAGCTTTTTTAATCCATTCATCTATTGATAGACACAAGCTTCTTCCAAATGTTGGATATATCAAATAATACTGCAACGAACATAGGGATGCATATTTTCTTTCAAATTAGGGTTTTGAGTTTCTTCCAATAAATTCCCTGAAGTGGAATAACTGGGTCATAAGGAAGTTCCATTTTTAATTTTTTGAGGTAACTCCATACTGCTTGCCATAGTGGCTGTACCAATCTGCATTCCCACCAACAGTGCATGAGGGTTCCCTTTTCTCCATGTCCTTGCCAACACTTGCTGTCTGTTGATTTACTGATGAAAGCCACTCTGGCAGATGTGAGGATTTGTGCTCTTATAAGAAGAGACAGGAGACTTTGTTCTCAGTTTCCACTGTACACCGCGTGGGAACACAACAGTAAGGACACATAAAAATCAGGAAGTGGGTCTTCACCAGTCACTAAATCTACCAGCACCTTGATCTTGGACTTCACAGCTTCCAGAACTGTGAGAAATAAGCATGTGTTGTTTCAGCCACCTAGTCTATGGTATTCTGTTATAGTAGCCCAAATCATGTAAGACAAAATGCGAAGTGGTGCGATATCTTTTGAAGGTCAACTAGGATAAGTTAACGATGTTTACTATCAACCCTAAGAACCCAGTTAAATAACAAAATAAGTAGTTGGAGCTAATAAGTCAACAATGGAGATAAAATGCAATAATAAAAAAATACTCAGTTAGTTCAAAAAGGGGGCAGAGCAGGAAGAAAAATGAAATAAAGAAAAGATAAAACAAGTAGAGAATAAACAGTAAGATGGTAGATATAAACCAGAACATATCCATATTCATAGTAAGCATTACTACTCTAAACATTTCAATTAAAAGGCTAAGATTGTCAGATTGTATAAAAAAGCAACACAGCTATATGCTGCCTACAAAGAATACAATTTAAATGTAAAGGCACAGATAGATTAAAAATAAATGAAGAAAAATATATTTCATGTTAACATTAGTCAAAAGAAAGTTGTGGTAGCTATATTAATATCAGACAAACTAGATTTCAGAGCACAGAATATTACTAGGATAAAGAAGTTCATTTCATAATGATAAAGAGGTCAATTCATCAATAAGACAGCAATCTTCAACATGCACCTAATAATAAAGTTTCAAAATATATAGAACAACAACTGGTAGAAGTACAGGAAAAACAAACAATTATAGTCACATATTTCAGTATCCCTCTCTCAATAAATGATAGAAAAATTACACAGAAAACCAGTAAGGAAATAGAAGACTTGAACACATTTATGAACCAACTTGACCTAATTGATATTGATTCAAAATAGATCATATGCTTAAATGTAAAATCTAAAAATATAGTTTCTAGAAGGGAAGATAGGAGAAAAGCTGTAAGTCTGGTGAGGCAAAGATTTTCTAGATGTGAAGCATGAACCATAAAAAACAAATTGATTAATTAGACTTCATTAAAATTAAAGATGGCTTTTTAAATAATGCTGTTTGGAGAGTGGAAACCTAAGCAAAAATTGGACATATTGAGGAAGCTATGGAGGAACTAGAAATCTTATTCACTGCTGGTGGAAATATAAAACAATACAAACATTTTGGAAAACAGTTTTCAGTTTCTTAAAAAAGTATACATAGGCCTAGCACATAGATCCAACCATTCTTCATATCCAGGGTGTCCCCAAAACTGTGTACACACTTTATCAGCTTATAGCTCAACTTGGAAAATGAAATGTATTTCAATAAATACTGCCTTCATAATTATTCAAAGTGTTTGTATACCAGTACATTTTTGGGGAACACCCTATATTTACTTGAGAAAAAAAAAAGATATATCCACACGAAGACTTGTACACAAATATTCACAGTAGCTTTATTTGCAAAAGCCCAGTCCAGGAAACAACCCACATGTCCCTCAGCAGGTGCATGGATAAACAAAACTGCAGCATATGCATATAATGGAATGCTACTTAGCAACAAAAAAGGACAGAATTATTGATATATACCAACAACACAGGCAAATACCAAAATAATTATGCTGGACAGAAAACACATGCAAAGGATAGAAACTGTATGACTTTATCCATATAAAATTATAGGAAATACCAGCTAATTTATAGTAAATAAAAGTATGTCAGCAGTTGCTTGCAGGCAGGGAGAGAGGAAGAGCAAGCAGGCAGGATCACTAAGGGACAGGAGGAGATGTTGGGAGGAGATGGATATGTTTACTATCTTGATCATGGCAAATTTTTCACAGGTGTATTCATATTTCAAAACATCAAATATTATAATTTAAATATATACATTTGATTGTATATCAATTATACCTGAATAAAGTGGTTTAAGATAATAAAAAATTTTGTGGAAGTCATTAGTGGCATTGTAGTTTCCAATAAATCTGATCTGGCTTTGTAAGCAGTCTCTCTAAGGAACACATACGTTATTCCAGTCTTTCTCTGCCAGAAAGTGTGGCAGGTAAAGGGACAGGCATCAGCATTCCCCCCCACCCCCCCACACAATTAGATTATGCACCTGCTCAGCCTTTGTGCCCTGACTACAATTGCACCAGCAGAGCTGGTCTTTGCAACCTTTTAACCTGCAGCGCAGCATGAAAACTTTTGCTCAGACTGAGCCACCTTTCTCTGGATGGTACAGGTCAGCACCAGGTGACTACAGAACTTCCTCTGGAAAACTCACATCATTATAAGAGCTAGGCTGGTTTTCAGCTGGTCCAGAGAGCCCCTCTTCCGCCTGCCCTGCACACAGGCAATTGTTCTCCTTTATTGCTACGTTCAACCTTACCGGCCTCCAGCCAGCACTCTGTCACTCTAATGACGCCAGGCACCATGTTGGACCAGTTCCAGATGCCATAAGCTCCTCAAGGAAGGGTTACGAGCTGTGACCTATTCATCTTGCACTCCCTACACCAAATATAGTTCCTGAACCCAAGTCAGCAGTGAATACATGTTTATTTTATGAACGAATGAACAAATGAATGTTTATTGTAAAAAAGACAACTTTCAAGGTCATCCTAATATGTAATCATACATGATAAACAGGTTGTGATGTAAATCTTAATGCTTAAGGAAGTTATTTAGAATTAGCGACATATTTGCCTACAGCATAATGATAGCTAACATTTATCATGTGCTACTGTTAGACACTTTTCTAGGCATTTCATTCTGCATTGCCCCTTGGAAGCCTCACAAGCACCTGTATTAGCTCGCCAGGTCCACCATAACAAAGTGCCACAGCCTGGATGGCTCAAACAACAGGCATTTATTTCACACAATTCTAGAGGCTAGAAGTCCAGGATCAAGGCATCAGCAGAGCTATTTTCTCCTGAAACCTCTTTCACTGACTAGCAGATGCCCATCTTCTTCCTGTGTCTTCACATGGTCCTCCCTCTATGTGTGCCCGTCTCCTAATTTCTTCTTCTTGTAAAGACACCAGTCAGATTGAAATAAGGCTCACCCATGGGACCTCATTTTAACTCAGTTACTCTAATAAAAGCTCTATTCAACATATGAATTTTAAGGGGACACAATTCAGTCCATAATAGTACCTGTAAGTTCAGTTATAATTATTGTTCTCACTTTACCGACGAGGAAAACAAGGCAAAGAGCAGCTGCACTCTCCAATGTTGTATCTTTAACAAATGTCAGAGCCTGGAAAGTAAAACAGGAGGTCTGAACACTCCAGAGCTGCATTCTTCTTTAAAAAATATTTTTTTTATTGATTTCAGAGAGAAAGGGAGAGGGAGAGAGAGAGATAGAAACATCAATGATGAGAGAGAATCGTTGATCAGCTTCCTCCTGCACATCCCCTACTGGGGGTTGGGCCCACAACGTAGGCATGTGCCTTGACCAGGCTGTGACCTCCTGGTTTGTGGGTTGATGCTCAGCCACTGAGCCATGCAGGCCAGGCCAGAGCTGCATTCTTGATCATTATATGATAAGGACTCACAGTTGACCCAAATGTTCTCAGTAGTGGGCAGAGTCTCAGCCTAGCCCCCAAAACCTAATTCATCACAGTTGGAATCAATACAGTTGGATCACTACTAGGGTACTCCAAAGACCCAGTGCTGGAAACCTTAAGGCGTTAAGAGAAGTTGAAACGGGAAATTAACACAGATTCTCCACAAGCAATGGGTCTGGGACATTGGTTGGGTCAGGGGTAGCCAGGAACTTTGATGCTCTGTGACGTTATAAGAGGATAGAGGATCAATGGATGTTTCTATGCAATGGCCTTTTATTAGTGAAGTGGTTTAATTCTGACACTGCCTATATTTACAAAAGAGACAAAATGAATAGAGCGGAAGGCATAATTTATATGCCATTGGGACCTTGAAATAATGTGGATTGTTTTAGCGCTTTTAATTTACTTTAACTTTCTTAATGCAATATAATTCTAAGTCACTGGCGGCTTTCTTTTTTGATAATAATTAATTTCGTGGCATGGAAATGTTTCTTAGACTAAATCTCTCTGGCAGCAGACAGCTTGGACTCCTTTCCCCTCCACTTACAATGTACGCGGGAACCTGTCTATTCTCTAAGCCATTCTAATAAGAATGAGTGATATAATGTGTATGGAGGGCAAATATTCTATTTCCTAATCACATTAGGAAAACATGTTAACTCGATGCTGATTGTAGATATTTTAAACGTGTAAAATAAGAAAGGATAAAACTAAAATTTGGGTATTTATTTTCTTTTTAATGGGCTTCCCACTACTTATGCTTAACTACTGTATGGCATGCAAATTTGAATATGACAAATTAACTTTATTATAAGTTTCATTATATTACAAAATAAAGTAAAGGAGAATTTATTATGGAGAGAGCACTAAAGGTAATAAATTTATACAATATTGTATTATATATGTATAATATCTATAATAATAAAAGCGTAATATGCTAATTAGCCTGGACATCCTTCCTTCTGAACAAAGCCACAGCAGGCGGGGGCCGGGGCCAAGGCCTTTGCACAAATTTCGTGCATCGGGCCTCTAGTCTATATATATAAAAGGCTAATATGCTAAGTGTTCCTCCATCCATATGACTGGTCACTATGATGTGTACTGACCACCAGGGGGCAGACACTTAACACAGGAGCTGCCGAGCTGCAGTGACTTGGCAGTGGTGGTTCTCGGATGATGCACCCCAAAACCAGAGAGGAGGGAGCCTGATTCCTTGCTGCGTGATTCCACCTTTGGCCATGGGTTATGTTGTTGCTGGAGCACTGTCGGCCTGAATCTGGTTTACTGCACACTTGCATTTGCGTTCCATACCCTGTAGGACAGCAACTTTGCAGAGTGCCCTCTCGCACTCTGGGACCCCTCAGGGGATGTCGGAGAGCCGGTTTCTGCCCAATCCCTGCAGGCCTGGCCGAGGGATCCCACCTGTCAGAGGGACCCTGCTCACTCTGTAGATGCTGGGGAGGGATCAAGGTAGGTTGGCTCCAGGGCATGTCCAACCCATCTCACCCAGTTCCACTCCACCGGCCACCTTCTAATTAATTTCAATGTGCACAAATCTGTGCACTGGGTCACTAGTAAATATATAAGTATATATACAAATTGCCATTGTATTTTCTGCTCAAAATATAAAAAGTTTTGAAGAAAAAGAGTGTGTGACTAATTAGCTAATCTGATAAACTGAATTTAGTGATGATTTAATAGTTGGTAATGGCTAATGGCTTGCCACAAATAGATAATATGCTATATTTTAATAAACTCTTTAAACATCTTATCTAAAGATTGATCAGCAGAAGAAATTAAATTACATATATCAGGTTAATTTAATTTCTTATATCAGTATACTTTAAGTTATATTACAATGACAATTCAGAAGGCAGACATATTTCCCTCTCCATATGGAACTGGTTCTTATCCTAAGAAAAACAATATCTATAGAATGCAACCGAACCAACCTCATGATAGTAAGGTGGTCTTTTCAATATTTCTAACATTTTGCAATCTGATAAGTATAAAAAGGTTTAAAATGCAAATGAATCCCCCATATTTTTCCTTGCATATCTTTGACTACTAATGAAAGCCGTTGTAATCCAAACAGCCTTGTACTGGCACAAGATGGGCATATAGATCAATGGAACAGAACAGAGTCCAGAAATTAACCCACACCTGTATGGTCAAATAATATTTGACAAAGGAGACAAGAGCATACTAATACAATGGAATAAAAAGTCTCTTTAATAAATGGTGTTGGGAAAATTGGACAGGTACATTCAAAAAATAAAGAAAGAAACTAGACTACCAATTTACATCATACACAAGAATAAACTCAAAGTGGATAAAATACTTAAAAGTATGTCACGAAACCATAAAAATCCTGGAAGGAGACATAGGCAGTAAAATCTCAGACATCTTACATAGTAATAATTTGCCAAAAGATCTCCTAGGACAAGGAAAACAAAGAAAAAATAAATAAACAAATGGGACTACATCAAATTAAAAAGCTTCTGCACAGCAAAAGAAACCATCAACAAAATGAAAAGTCAACCCACTGAATGGGAGAACATACTCGCCAATAATACTTCTGATAAGGGGTTAATTTCCAAAATATATAAAGAACTTACACAACTCAACACCAGGAAGACAAACAATCCAATTAAAAATGGGCAAAGGACATAAATAGACACTCCTCCAAAGAGGACATACAGATAGCCAATAGACATAAGAAAAATCCTCAGTGTTACTAATTATTAGAGAGATACAAATTAAAACTGTCTTTGGTTATCTATGTTTCTTTCTGTAAATTGTCTTTTCATATTCCCTTTCCATTTTTTAAAGTGTATTTTCCTTCCTTTGAATTTATAAAAGCTCTTTGTGTTGTAAAGGTTATTATGATATTTTAATAGACAAAAGTCTAAAGATATAAATAAAAATATTAATTTGATGTAGTCCCATTTTATTTCCTAATTTTATAATAATACAAGTTTCTGATTTTACAACTTTACAAGGATGGGGATTGGCTACAACTGAATGTACTACCTCTATTCATCCTGAATCCTGCCTCCTATTGTTGAATTAGTTATCTTGCCCCAAAGGTCAGCAAATAGTATTGTTCTTCCTCCTTTTTGACACTTAAAATATTTAAAATTTACCAAGATAAAAAGACTAGTAAAGAAAACATCAGTGTCCTATAATGAATCACCCACAAGAGATTTTTCTACTGTGTAACTGGCATTATATTTGCATAAAGTGAGAGGTTAGGCCATATAAAGTGTTTGATTCATCAGCAAAAACAATTTCCAAATGTCACATTTAAGCTGTCTTTTACAGTTAGCCAAATAAGCAGTACAATAGGATCCTATATTTGTTCAAACCATTCTAAGGGGATCTTAGAATCTTTCCCCAGCTGTATGGCCCTCTTGCCCTTTATATTACTGTGCTAAATTAATCTTTCTCACGTACTTCTCTCTTATTTATTAGGACATATTTCAGGTATAAAAAAACACATAGAGACTAATTTATCAAGTATTAATTTGTCCCTACTTAGCTTACCCAATGAACATCACAAAAGCAATGGGCACTCCCTGTATTGATTCTTATCCCAAATATCCTCTTCCCTCCCCACTCAGAGTTAACTGCCATCCTGGATTTGGTATTTATCCATCCCGTGCATGACTATGAATGTGCATGTACCTTTAAACAACATATAGAACTAACTGTTTTGCACAGTTTTTAAGCTTACGTAACAATACAATACAACATGTAATCTTTTCTCAACATTATATATTTGAGATTTACCTATGTAGGTACTTGTAGCTCTAGTTAATTTATTGTCACTGCTGTACAGTATTCTATTGTATGATTTCCCACCGAACTTGTTCTTCTCAAAATTCATCTCTCACATTTATTTTCCTGTATAAAGCCAGAAGATGTTCAGTATCTCCCACTCATTTCCACCCCCACAATTCCAGAGTATGTCAAGAGAGCAAATATCTTCTCCAATGTTAACTTTGTAAACTATTGTTCAGTGCATGTTGGTTTTGTTGCTCTTCTATTACCCTTTTGCGTTATCTGCTATCCTCCCCTCTTCATTCTCTATCATTTTATACATGGAAGTAGAAATGAAGTGGAAACTTTTTTCTGAAAGCCCGGACTCTTATCACGGTTCCCTCATTTGTATACAGGTCATTGTTGACCCACCAGAAGGGCTGCGAGTTCCTTGGCTGACTCATACCTTACTCCTCCTTCAGCAACACTGATACCCGGCCCTTGACCTTGTGACTTGCTGCCACCAGCCACAAAGTTATGAAATGGAGGAAATATATCACCAGAAACAAAGCCTTCCTGATTGTTTTTACTTTCTTTCATTCAAAATCTAATGGAGAGAGAGAGAGAAATCTAATGGAGTTTTGCTTTTTTTTTTTTTATCACAAATGAAAGCCTTTAGTGTTTGAGTTTCTATCATAGAACTTCAGGCATCTGCAAATGGGAGTGGAGGTCAGAGAGGCGGAGGTGTCTGCTCTGGCGACACTGTTCCCTGGGAGTCATGGCTGCTGGTCAGAGGAAGCCTCCTCCCAGCCAGCTTTGCTAGATGCTGGCTCCGAGACAGTGCACATGACTCACCCTCTCTCAGCCTGCACATCCTCATTTAAAAAGTAAACTTCTTTTCAGGATCGTATAGGATTAAACATATTACATATGCAGAAGCAGCACCTAGAGAGAGTAAATACTAAAAAAGTGTTAGTGATCTCATTTTCTTTCTGCCCTGACTATTCTCCCTGGAGTTCTGTTCACACCCAGATAAGACCTGACTGCCTCTCCACCCCAGCATTCAGAAAGTCCGGGAGCCCAGTATGATTGCACCCTATCATCTATCTTCAGAAAACACCTCTTTGGTTTCTTGAAAATGGATTGAAAAACATCATAATAAAAACTAAATGAAATTTAGTGCTTTAAATAGATTCAGTTGCATTAGAAATATTCTATTTTATACCTCCTTCCAGCCATGGCATAGAAAATAATCATTGCAAGGCCAAGTTCCTGAACACATTTATACCTGCTCAGACCTGAGACTCAGCACAAGCCCATCAGCCACCTCATCCTACACAGCTCACACTCCCTGCAGAACCATGGCACCCCCTCCTCCAGCTCCTACTCCTATCCCAGCTCTTAGCCAAAGATCCTACTTACATATCCATTTCCTCGATGTCTCCCATGGTCTGGATCAACGAGGTCCGTCCAGAGTGTCCTTTCTCCTGTGGGAGGTTCTTTCCACGATCCCTCTCAGCCAGAACCAGCAGAGAGGCTGTGGGCCCTTCCTCCTTCCCAGTCTCCCAACCCCCAGTTCAATATACATATTTCTCTTCTTCTCTTTCTCTTTGTGCCCAGACACAGTAATGAATAATTACAATAATGAATATTAAACAATATTTTAAGAGGCCTTTGACTATGTTCCAGATTTACCTTTAAATACCCTAGGGGTAAAAATACTTGTTATGAAGAAAAGTTTAAAAGCTTTTTTGTTTGTTTATATTAATACTCACCTGAGGGTATTTTTCCATTGATTTTTAGAGAGAGTGAAAGGGAGGGGAGAGACACAGAGAGAGAAACATCGATTGGTTGCCTCCCCCATGTGCCCCAACCAGACTGAGGATCAAGCCTGCAACTGAGGTACATGCCCTTCAATGGAACTGAACCCAGGACCTTTCAGTCCACAGGCTGAGGCTCTATTCACTGAGCCAAACCAGCTAGGGTAAAAAGTTTAAAAACTTTAGCTGGGGTTTTGAAATTCAAACCTTCGTTGCATCCAATATTTCAACCACATGGGTCCAGATTCCAAACCTTTGTTAGTTCCAGTATATTGTGCTACAGTTCCAACAGGACTTGTCTTCAGTTTTATATGTGCCGTGCACTGTGCTAAGTGCTTTACATGGTGGGATGGATATTATTGATGCCATTGATATTATTCCTTCCCAAGTGGCAGAGTCAGTTCCGGAACCTTAGCGGGAGTTTGGAGTCCTTGGCTGTAAGTGTCTTGTGCTACTATTTACCCTTATATTGTCCCGATTGTATATCCTTCAGAGCATCGAGACCAGTGAGGGCTCCCCCTTCCGAAAACTGACCCCAGTCACAGCAGGATGGGGTGTGCCAGCGTCCACAAGATGCTGAGAGGGAGGGAAGGAATTAAAGGATGAATGAAACATACTAGTACAAGCAACCAGAAGTGCTTGAATCCACGATTATTATATTTCTGCTGGGGTAGAACTCAAGAATAATGAAGCATGCTTCTCATCAGGTTTATTGTAGAATAAACAATTCAATAAACATAAAACAAAACTGCTGAAAAAGCAGTTTGTTTCATGAAGCATAAAGGGTGCAAGCATTAACAGAGCTATCCTGAAGCACTTAGTGACCTCAAAGAAGCTCTGAGTTAGCAACAGACCTTGCCCAAGAAGCTTGAGGTGGGAAAAGAGTGACGTCCATTCTTAATGTCAACAATGCCTCTTTTGCTCATTTGTACATCAAATGAGAAGGAAATACTTCTCACACAGCTTGGGAAATGTGTCTGCATTCCTGTGCTTGCAATTGTGGAGGTTATTATAGTGGACAATAGAGCAATATCCCACAGCTGTACTGTGGGTTGAGGAAGCGGTGTTCAGACTCCCATTGCAAGAAAGACACTCAGTTAAAGATCTAATAACACTGACCCCTAATAAAGTGTTGACCGTAGACTCCATGCTGGGCCCTGCGCATGTGTGCCTCGGAACCATCCTTTCGGACCATCACTTTGAGGACCCCATCTCACCGCTCCTAAGTGCTAAAGCCCATGTCATTTGGCTCCTGAGCCCAAACACAGACTCTGTGCTGTGAGGCCCAGGCACTGCGGGCCTGGCACTGCCCTGGGGTTTCAGGCCAGTGCAAGGCACCGCTGCCAGTCCCTATGCCATGTCCAAAGCCTGTCTGTGGCCCAGCTGGGCCTCAGTCTTCCATGGGGAGATTAGGGAATGGCAGCCACACAATATGGGGGCCCACGTGAATAGGCTGCAGAGACCACAGGCCCCACACCACCCCGTTGGCCTCCTCCCATTGCAGCTGCTGTTGTGAGAGACGGTCTTTGTCATGCTGCCAGTGGGGCCACTCCAAGTGCCCACTGTGTCTTCTATCATTTCAGCCTCAGGTCTTTGTCCAAAGCCCTCAGAGCTCCTTCAGTCTAAGAGCAAGGCAGCCTGGAAGGGGGGAGAGGGT
This sequence comes from Cnephaeus nilssonii, assembly GCF_951640355.1. NCBI lineage: Eukaryota > Metazoa > Chordata > Mammalia > Chiroptera > Vespertilionidae > Cnephaeus > Cnephaeus nilssonii. The sequence continues at coordinate 60,576,443 of NC_137082.1, forward strand.
GTGGGAGGGCAGACAGCCCTCAGCCAACAAGACTGGGAGTCAGTGAATAGAAAGAAATTCTGAGGCACATTCTGTATGTTCCTTAGAGGGTCCCCAGAAGGACTGAGCCCAATTATGCATGGGGTGAGGCAGCTCAACAGTGCCCACCATGTGGTTTTTCCTCCTCCTCCTCCTTACATTCCTCACTTCTTACTTCTGCTTCCTGGCGTCACCTAACAAACCCCTGAACCCTAGGCTTTGTCTCAGGATCTGCTTTGGGGGGGAAAGCAAACTAAGACAGGAGGTATTCAGGGTGCAACCCTTCCACAGCAATGGCAGCAAGGGACAAAGCACAAGAATGGACTCTGAGCCTTACCCTGCGCTCCTCCACCCACTCAGTCATCTCCATGGCCCGAACCACCTTCTGGGTTTACTGCAGTCTGATCTCTGGAAGTTGATGCTGAGATGGAGTTTGGAGGGCAAGATGTGGATTAGAGATGGATACCTGTGAGGGGAAAGGCAAAGTAGGATCAGGAACAAGGAGAAGTCAAATGCAACTCAGTCCCTATAAAGCCTTGGCCCAACTGCAGGCTCTGAAACAAACATGGCACTATGTCTTCCTGTGTTGGGCCTTTATCCCCCTGGCATCTCTGCATCATGGGATGCGGCTTCCCAGGAAGGGCATGACCTTGGAATCTGGGCTCTGTGCTACTGGGCAGCAAGTCCTTCCCTATGTGGAGACCTGGCCTCTGTGTCTGCAGTCCTGTGGGATGGTGCTGCTTGCTCTGGGCTTGTCTGGTCCCCAGTGTGCAGGGAGAGCCTCTTGAGGGTGGTGACCTGGTCTTCAACAACCTGCAGGTTGCCTGGCACCAGGGAACCACCAATAGCTGTTAAATGATTTAATGTTTGATATCAGTAATTAGAAAAGCTCCTAGTACATCCTTCATTTTACAGAAATAAAGAGCTGGAGTCCGGCATGATTAAGTGACCTGCCCAAGGTCACACAGCCAGGGAGGGGCAGAGGCACTGCTAATCCAGGATGTGGACTGTGAGTCCTCGATCCTCCCACTGCTCTCAGAAGCTGGACTGGTAGTAGTACACATTTTCTCATGTTGATTCTCGGCTGGATACACACAGCCTAGCAGATTCCCAGCCATCTATATATATAAAAGCCTAATCGACCAAAGGACCGAATGACCAAATGACCAGTCGACCAGTCACTATGATATGCACTGACCACCAGGGGGCAGACACTCAATGCAGGAGCTGCCCCCTGGTGGTCAGTGCACTTCCACTGCCAACCTCCCATGTCCTCTCCCTTTGGCCTGTGGCCAACTTCTCATGGCCCTGATCAGCCTGATCACTGGTCAGGCCGAGGGACCCTACCCATGCACGAATTCGTGCACTGGGCCTCTAGTATTAAAAATAATAATGAAGAGAAAATCCAGAACCATTCACTACCTAGAAACCTCAGGGCTAGAAGGACACAACGACATTGCTCTGTACCCAGGGAGGAGAGGAGAGGCAGAGTTGGCACTGTGGACACTGGATGGAGGCAACACTGTATTTCTTGAAAGGTAGTCCCAAACTTTACTTTTAAAGAAGACTGTGGTAGAGCAAGTCTACATGCTATATCCAAATCCTGTCTCGGGGCTGATGAAATAATACACTTTCCATGACACCCTCCCAATTCTGGAAAGTCACCTTTAAATCAGGGCAGGTCCTTTGGACAAAACTATAGCTGAGCCAGGGTTCCCAGGCGATCAAGAAGGCGACATGTGTGCCCCCCTGGAGTGCCCTAGTGAGGGCTCCATGCCAGGCGTGGATCCTGACCATGTAGACAGAACCCACCCTGTGACAAGGCGAAGTCTCTCACGGGGTTTGTCACCGCCCAAAGCCCAAACACTGCCTTGTCAAGCCACCAGCTGCCATTCCAGGGGACTCTGATGATCAGGTCCTAAGTTTGGCCATCTGCAGGATGTGAGAAGAATAGAAGGAAGCCGGGGTCTTGGCGGCCACATTTATAATTAGCAATGTGATGATTTCCAGGGGGCTCTGAATGGAACTTGCATATTTGTGCTGCACTGCTATATGGTGAGCCGGCTTCTTGATAATTACAGCCATTTGTATAGAGTCAAGCATCTATTCCTATTGGGAAAGCAAAAGGGTGCCCTGTACAGCTTACTCATCAGGGTTAGCAGAGTTACCATGACAGGCAGACAGGAAGACCCATAAATCATGGCATGAAAGGAAGCTTGGCGTATTTATAACACCGATCTTAGGTGCCTTTTATTTATGCACTTATTATTCTGTGCCACCCAGCAAAATCCATTTCCTTAAAATACTTTGGACTCTGGGGGTGGAAAAAAGAAGCTGGAGCACAGCTGGGCTCTTCACATCTGGTGAAAGAAACCCCTTGAAAGGTTGGTCCTTCTCTAGCCTCCCAGGGTGAGCAGGCCAGAGGGGTGTCCTGGTCAGGCCTGTTCACACACCAGCCCCAAGGAAGACATGGAAACCAGAGTCCGTGAAGGGCTGCCTGCGTCACCCCCGGCTCCAAGGGCTCATGGGCACTTTTTCTCATTTTGTCCCTGCGGTGGAGTTTACAGACAGTCATTGGGAGTGGATTCCATAGGCCCAGGCAGGTGGACAACACCCTTCTAATGACGCATTGATCTAGGTGTCTACAGGGAGGCCATGAGGACAACAGGTACACCCAGGCTGACAGACAAGCACAGGCACAGCTTGTCCCTTTATCGGGGAGATACAAGGAAATGTCAGCCAGAGAACTCCGAGAATCTCCTGCTACTGAGGGTGGGGGAGACAAACAGGGGAGAGGGTCAACAGGAATCCCACCATCAAAGAACCATCACCTTCCTCGAGGGAGTGTGTGTGTGGAACCCACTGCAGATGTAAACCCGAGCTTCAAGTTCACACCTGCCCTGGGCTGCTCCCCCAGCCCTTGTCTGCCCAACAGCTCAGGGCTGCCCTCCTCTCTGCTCCTCCTTCTACAGCTTTCCACCTGACCCCTCACTCACCTTGTTCATGACATGTACATTTCACACTGATGCCTTTCTCCATGTTATTTGTTCCCTGGTGGCATAGTCTGCAAAGGACTCAATGAGAACTGAACTGAAGAACAGAAAGGCCAGGGCAGACAGGCAACTGAATGCCAAGTACTCCTGACTAGGGGAAAGCAGCATTCCCCACATGGTACCACCCCAAAAGTGCTGGCCTGAATGCCAGTCCAGCCCAGGGACGGCTGCCGGGGCAACTTTGAGCAGGGCGCAGCAACCACCCTCGGAAAACTGACCCAGTGCTGACTCCGGTGGGAGTGCATCCTGAGAGGAGGGAAAAGTTATTGACTTTCAGGAAAAGATGTCATTTTCTCCCAGAAGCTGAAAGTGCGGGGAGGAGTGGGGAGGGAATTCATCAAGGCAGCACAGCCAGATATGGCCAGTGTTTTGAACAAACATCTTATGGGTTATTTAAATTAGAGACAGTCACAGATAAAGATATATTTCAACCAGCTGTTTGCTCGGGACTTAGCCCTAATTCTATCTCAAACGCTGTTCATTGTTTAAAGTCCTTATATTCCGAAGTTGTTCCCAAGCATATCTGCAGGGGAAGGAGCAGAATGCTGATAGCATTTGTGAGCTGTGTTGGCCGGGCTGAGTCTCAGGAAATAGAATGAGATAAACGCCGGAGTGGGAGGCCCCTTCAGTGGCTGAATTCTGTGCACAGACCAGACCTCAGATGACATCCCAGCTTTGGGCTCCCCCAAGGGCCCTCGGAGTGGAGGGGCCAGCGCAGTTAGGACCACCCTAGGGCTTTTCCGGAGCCAGCTCCTGGCATTGAGGCCAGGTGGAGGAAGAGGAAGAGGAGTGGTTTCCTGTCTGTGTGTATCTTTCCCAAAGTAGGGCCTGCTGGCCTGGGCAGGAAAAAGATGGCCTCTCTGATAGGAATGCTGTTTAATTGTTTGGAACAATAGATTAGGGTCTCGGTAAAGGCGTTATTTGAACTCCACTGTTTTGTTGTGTTATGAAAAAGGTTATTATGTGATCTCGATCTGATTATTGTGTAGCCGAGTTAAATGATGGATGATGCAATTGCTTTTCTGAAATGCGAAAACCACAATAAGCTTGGATTTAATCTTTGCAGATATTCGCTGGGATTTCTAAAACAGTTAAGGGCAAAGTGCAAAATAATATATTAAGGAAAGAGGGATAGAATATATTAGTGGTTGCACCCCATCCCTATACTTAAGGAAGTGCTCAAAGAGCCCGCAAGTGTTAGAAAGAGAAACACTTTGCCTGATGAGGAAGGCCAAAAGCTGACCAGGAATTAGAATATGAGAGTAAGAACGTGGAACTAGAAGGAGCTCACTCCTTCATCGTTTCCAGGTGAGGAAACAATGGTGAAGTGTTTGCTTGGAGCCAAAGAGCTTATTGAGCCATAAAGAGGTCACAGCTCTAGTTCTTCTGACTCCCAGTACAGTGCTCATGGAAAATTAGGAGCAACATGGGCTTCTGGAGACAACTGAGGTCTCAGGGAGATGTCTAGTGGTTGAGGACAGCCTTGGAGAGAGAGGCAGAGACAGAGATCGAGACTGAATTGATGGTCAAATTAAAAGGGCAGATTGGAAATGAAGACAATAAGATCAACTGCAAGAATATGCAGAGTAAAGAACAAAGCCAGGAGATATCAGAAAGGATGCAGGACTGGGAGAAGGTTCTAGCAGCAAGATGATTCATAGTGGGTTACCCAAGGTCACAGTGTCAAGGGTTAGATTTTTTTCCACTACAGTATGGCCATGGTGAAGCCACTATACCTTACATGAAACAGCATCATTTACTTCTTTTTAAAATCTCTTGGAGAAGGGTAGCAAGCCTACTTGCTAAGGTGAAAAACAAATTCACTACTATTTTTAAGTGTAAATTGCATACCTGTGTGAGGGGCATCTATAGGGCCCAAGAACAGGAACCTATCTCTAAGGTAGAAAATTATTCGGAAGGGCTCGGGATTCTTCTTCCCCCGGGGGAAAAAAACAAACCAGCAAAACATTTGTTCAATAGAAGCCAGCTGAATATGTGTTATGCACCATGAATATTCATGATGGATAAATGCTAGTTAATATAGGTGCTTGACATCAGTCTCCAACAAGGACAAAACTAAACAAAAACAAGGTCTCAACTTAAATGCCTACAGGATCCAAGCAGAAAAGCAATAAGTAGAAAACAAGATTACTTCATAAAGTATCTATTTGGGTTACCAATTGCTACATAACAACCATGCCCACACTTAAAGGCTTAAAAAAACAGTTTATTATTATTGCTTGTGTTTCCATGGGTTGATTTGACACAGAGGGTACCTAGCTCCAGAAGTCCTAGCATGTAATTTCCACATTTTATTGGTCAAGATCCAAGTATATTGTTAGCCCAGACCCAAGTATATTTGTTCCTTACTCTCTACATTCTTACATCTGACCTTCTGGCCTTTATCTCCAATTCTCTCTCTCTCTTTCTCTCCAGACTTGCATTCACCCACCAGGAACCACATTTTAGAAACAGAGCCAATGTCCAGGACTACCTGTTACTCAACTGACTTTTAGTTTTCCATGAGCACTGAACTGGGAGTCAGAAGGACTGGACCTGGGACCTGGCTGTGCTGCAGATAACCTCAGAACAACACATTCCATCTGTGAATCTTACCTGCTGTTGAGGGGTGGCCAGTCACATTACAGAAAAGCACCTGAGATGGGAGGCCATGCCACAGCCATCTTTGGAAAAGCTTTCTTTCCGAATGGATTCACTTCACTTTGCACATTAATTACATAGACATATTCTTCACAAATAATAACTACACTGTCTCCTATTTTTCTTGACATAGACAACCCTCCCAGGTCTATTTTTCATTTTCCTTCTTTTGATAGAGACAGAGTACAATAAATATTCCAATTTCCTTTTAACACATCTATGAAAAAATGACAGTGCAAACATGATGACAAATGGGAGCTCATATTATCACAGGGAAATCAGGGAGAAGCAGGGACTGTGGTGAACTGGAGCATGCGTGCCCCATCTAACAAGTGGCTGGCACTCGGCTGGAGCCGATTAGTATCACGTGAGAAACACTGTTGATTATATCAGCTATAATTTACTTTAAAATACTCCAGCACATTCAATATGGTCCATAAGTGTATACAATTTAATTTTAATCTATGCCCTAGGTGCAGGTAACAGTTGAAGCATCCTCCAAATTAGAAATCCACACTCCAGGGGTGGTTAGTTACCATTTCAAAGACCCTAATCAAAGGTCTACATTTCAGACACAAACACTTCAAATATTGCTCTCTAAATCTGCTGCACTAAATAGTTCATTAATAATCCTAAGAAGGGTGACTATACCTCCCAGTGTCGCCGGTGTGCACCTGCTGTTCAGGCACAATCACACACAGTATGAGCCCACCTTGCCCTCTGCAACTCCAGGATCCCATCAGCTCCACTGAAATCAGGGAGCCCTTTCGGATGACCAATTTCTTAAGGCCATACCTGGCCTACAAAAGAGAGCAACTCCAGAGATTTTCAGGGATGCAGGTGCTCCCCTCATTATTAGATTTTTTAATGCCTTAGTGAAGGGAAGGTCTTCCAGACCTCTGTGGTAGTTGTGGAGCGAGTGGATATATAAGTCACACATGATAAACTCAGTTTCAAATTCCTTTCCTCCTAAGTCTTCAGATTGTCTTCTCTACATTATGCCAGGCATACTCTGGCACCTCAGCTTCATTGTATGTAGGCCACTGTTGAGTCACAGTTTCAGTTAACCCAGCAAATGTATTGTTTAGAGCCACCTCCAATGGCAGGAGCTGACACATGAAATCCCCAAACTAATAAATGCATTGATACTAAGGAATTTGGTCCTATCCACTAGTACATTCCCCCATCAGCTAGTCTATTACTCTTAGAATCCACCCACACATGCGTTCCTCTGGTTTCTATGGATGTATGTTTGAAAAGTTTTGCAATCCTTTTGGCTTGCAGTCCGTTTCTCCCTGGGCCATAGTGTGTGCCTGTACCCCTGGAGCAACCTGAGATGTGAGCCAAGCTGTGGGTTAGTGACAACATGGGGTGGTTCTGGATGGTGTTGAGGAGAATAGACAGACCACTTCAAGACATCTGCTCCACTGGGATGAGATTATCACAAGCAAACACAGCTAGTCTCCCCAGATTGGGAGAGCAAGACACTTCTATTGGTAGGTGAGACTTTGATGTCAGTGTCAGGTGACAATCCATCCAACCAGATGTTCCCATTCTAAGTTTCAAGAACCTGTTTTCCCCCATTCAATGCCCTAGCAGCTAGGCGGCCTAGCTTTTACATGAGAGACTTGATGAGATTGTGAATCCAACTGTCAAAATCAACAAATACAATTAAATTTGGTATCCAATTTTCAGCAATGTGAGCCCTATGACAACGAGAAGTAAGAAATTCTTTTAGGGCTGTCATGGAAGCTCAGACCATGACTTGAACTGAGAGAAAAAGGACCTGAGCTTGTCATTTTCTTTCTGTATGTGCTCAAGTGCACTCAGAAGGATTCCTCCCACACCGCAGATCTTCAGTGAGTATTAGAATGGCCAAGTGTACCAGCCACTTGGCTCTCAAGGCATCTGCTTCATCACAATTCACCACAGGTAATAACTTGATTAGCTGTGATGTTACTTGTGCCATGGCTTACTAGTATCCCATCTCCTATTGTCAATGAGCTCAGCATTGTGCTCAAACCAAAGGCAGCACCTAACCAATACCCAAATGCATCTTTTGCAAGTCTATTTCCTGGCACCACTCATTCTATGTACCAATTGTGTATCAGTCAGGGTCCAATCAGAAGACAGGAAACACAGTAATTTGTATAGGGGAAGTTTAATATAAAGAATTTGTCATAGGAGATTAGGATATGGGAATTGACTGGTAAGAGTTAAAGAGAATTCTAAAGAATTATAGGATTGCAGATATAAGGTACAGTCTTGTCCCCAAGGATAGGATATAGCACCCATGGAAGCAACATACTCCCACACCTGTAGGCATGAGTTCCAGGCTTCCTAGGAGAGGCTATGGTTGGGGTTCACTGGGGAAATCAATCATTTTAATGCCACACAGGTGGAACTTATTATAATTCTGCCTTCTAGAGCACTGAGGGAAGCTTTCCACTAGGAGGTGTTGTGTCTCAGAACTTTGCTACAAAGTCATTAGGGGGTTCCAGGGAAGTCATGCACAAAGAAGTATCTCCCTGGTGGCACTGGGCTGCAAAACTGTTCAAGAGGCTTCTGGGGGAAGCTGCTGCTGCTTGGCATTGCTGGCTACCATGTGCTACCAGAGCCAGGTGCTGGAGAAACCACATGTGTAATATCCTAGAGAGGAACATACCAGAATCAGGAAGGGAAACCTCACCTCCTCCAAAGTCCCTCCAGTGTTCTATACTGACAAAGTATCACCACATTCCAGCTGGCTAAGGACAAATATTCATAGAGTTTATCTATTTATAGTGGAGCAAGCAATGGAGGGTGGATTTGGAGCTGAGGTGCAATAAACTGAGAAACTAAACAACCGCCTTTATACTTACAAATGTCCTGGTTTAGATAGTAGATTACATAGTTATCCTGATCATACGGATTCTTAGAAATAATTTTTTAGATGGAATGAGTACATTTTTTTCATGCATTTCTATTCTTTCATGAATAGGACTTGAGAATCTTGCAATCTCAACATCTTGGGAGTGGCATCTTTGATCTGGAATTGTGCTTGGTCCTTTGTCTCAGAATTTATTGAATAGTAATATTGCCCAATCTCATCAGAAGATTAGAACACTGTCCCATTTTTATCACAGAGTGAATCTTTCAGAAACATTGTTTTTCAGAGTTCCTACAGAGACAGGAGTGGGGACTTGGCAGAATCCACAAAACAGATATGATATTTTATGCATATTTCTAGTAAATGTTGACATTTTATAGCTCAGTTCTGCTTGCCATAGGGCCCAGTGTCATCATATCTTCCAGTTTTGAAAGAAACACCACAAATCTGGATATTTTTTCCATCACCATTTATCCCTCTATACTCTCTTCCACCTGCTCCCCCTCTCTTACCCCTCATAATTACTACACTGTTGTCCATATTCTGTCAATGAGTTCTTTCTCTCATTTTTTAAATTTTTTTGCTCAATCCCTCCAAAATCTGGATCTTTTTGTGCAAAATATCCCAATTTGTAAATGTTGGTAAGTCAACTTGCCCCATGTTGTTGGACAAATAAAATCCACATATGTGTAACCTTGGGCAGTTGTTGAACCTCTCTGTATCCCCATTTTCTTATCCATCAAATGGGGATAATAATAATACCACTTCATAGGGCTGTTATGGGCTAGTCAGTAAATGCTTAGTGTTTAACAGAGACATTACCCATATTAAAAATGATGTGTGTTGACAATTAAGAAATAAGTAAGTACATTTCTTCCAGCTACATGTCCAGAGGCTGCCCACTTTTGACACCATCTGATCCCAGGCTTCATGCTACCCATTTGCATTGTCCTATTAGGCCCATCTGGCTAATCTATGGAGGAGGCAGAAGTAAGATTTTTTTTACTAAAAATACACCAAAGGAAGAAACTTTACCAATGGGTGAGACAAGTGTATACACTGGAAGACATTTTCAGAACTCAACCTTGTCAAGATGACTGCCTTCTCTCCCCTCTGTCATTCTGTTCTCCCTAGGATAAAGGCAAACGTATGCATTGCTGTAGCCAAACAGAGTTAATTTAGTCCAGTTTTGGGCACAGGGTAGGTGCCCAATAAATGTGTTGACTTATCTGGACACAGTAAACACATATGCTCATGGGAACTTAAAGGCCTTATCTGAGAGCCATCTTTCCCTGGTAGAAATGTTGGCTCAGCACTTTGGCATTTAAAGCACCAGCAATCAGCCTATTAATTCCTATTTGAGTCAGGCCCACTGGTGAACATCCTGAAATTGGTGAAGGAAGGAATTGATATAGAAGGCAGAGCATCTCTGATAAGTCTCTCAGCTCATGAGGAGATGGGCAGGCAGCAGGACTCCTCATCAGCCCCTACGTAGAAGCCTTCCTGGAGCAGCTCCATCTCAGAGTGGCCTTCTCAAAGCCTCTATGCACTCAATGGAGTATAATTCTGATGTGGACAATGGCAGCCAGAAGATTGATATAATCTGTACCTCTCCTTCCCATGGAGTCACTCTGCTCATCTTCTCTGTACCCTGGACCTCAGTGTTTTGGGCAGTTGTCTCTGGGCACTGCTTCAGGCCCCAACTTAAGTTTAACATTTTGATCTAATGCTTCTCTCTCCCAACATGTGTGCAGTAAACAGAGGTGAAGTTCTCTAATGTTCTCCTAATCTTCACACTCAATAGTCTATATTTATAATGTTTGCACAGCTCTCCAAAGAGAAAAGCAAAGGGTCATGGCTAGAAAGAGTGAAGAATCTCCTACAAGGGAGGGCTTTCCTTCCCACCATGCTGACTGCCCCCATCCTAAAAGGGTTTTTGTTCACAAGACACAACTGCCTCTCCAGTTGCAGATCCACAGAGGAAAGCGAGCATTCCCCTGAAAGGAAGGAATCCCTAACATCCACTTGCAGTTAGGGAGAGAGGAGATTCGGGCAGTACCTCATGGTACATGGAGAGAGCTTTTGGCTTTAGTTTAAGGCCTGAATGGAACTTATTAGCTCCCCTTCAGGCATACATCCAAAGTTTGGAATATTTTACCACCTCTGTTTGGCTTCCTGAGAAAGAACCTTTTATTGGTGACTAACAGGTTCAGTCATGTGATGGCAAAAAAGTGAGCAGCTGGACCCCAAGGGCAGCCCTGACTCAGAGACTATTCCTGCTGTAGAGAAGGAACAGGAGCTAAAGATTGGTATAGGCCAAATGGCTACATAAAACATATTAATAAACATGTCAAACTGATTAAAAAATAAAATTCAGTCACTCTTATGTGTTATTAATGATATAAATCCAATGGGACTATTTGGTTCTCACTGGAAAAAACTCCAAGGAGAAAACATTCACAACATCACACTTTAACTCAATTTCAACCCTATAATGCATAGTTACTGATTCAAAGGCTTAATTTTAAAGTCTGTCTGCCTGGATATGTATCCTTACTCTTCCAAATTTTAATTATGAAGTAAACTTCACTTCTTTACACCTTGGCTATATGATCTTTGGAATGAACACGTTAATACTACCTCCTCCATATGATTCTGGTGATAATTAAGTAAAATAAAAAAATGTAAGCTCGGGACAGTGCCTAGAATATAGCAAGTGCTCAATCATGTTGCCTACCTTTGTTGTTGTTGCTGCTACTGCTCCAACTGCATCAGCAAACTATTTTCCAGTTGGGTAAGATGAACCATAGTTTTGCATAGAGTACAAAGCCGTGGGTCTACACAATGTACTGCCTTGGACAGTCAAATGTAACATTTTAACTAAAGTAGAATCGAGGAAAGGAAACCATCATATAGTTGAAAACCATTGAACTGAGTATAAAAATACTCTTTTTTTTTAATCTAGAACAAATATGTAAATGCTGAGTAGGTGCTTGAAACAATAAGAGTTGACAATAATAATAATAATAATAATAATAATAATAATAATAATAACAACAACAAAATGCAGAGCTCATCCTCTTGTCTAGGGGACTCATGGCTCAGCAGGCCTGCCATACAGCATAGTACAGCACGGCGATGCTGGTGCGTGGTGAAAAGTAGGTGCTAGCTTGTGAAGAAAGACTTCTCGGGTCCCTTCAGGATGGGGGATCAGCTGTGGTGAGAAGGGTTTTAGAAAAGACTTCATTTGTTGAAGTTCTTGCCCTCTATCCATTACCTTCTGATTGGCTTTATCTCTGGTTCAGGAGTACTGTGTGGGCATTGTACGAGCAGTATATTGGAAGGTTATTTGGCCCAATCTTTGAGCAGAAACAGCTTCTCAAAAGAAGTAACATCCAAGCAAAGAATGGAAGGCTAAATTAGAATTAGGTGTGAAGAGGGGAAGATTGCTCTGGGCAAGAGGAAAACCAGGCAGGGCCCAGTAAGAGACAGGCGTGGGTTTAGGAACTGCAAGTAATTCAATATGGCCAGGCCATTGGAGGTGCCAGGGGACAGTAAGAGGAATCAGACCACAAAGGGTCTTCTGAGTTATGTTATGGATAGGGAGCCAGTGAAGGTGGTATGACATTTAAATGCCAGTCTTTATTGCACCAGGAGAATGGGTTGGATGGGCCCGATGGGATGGGCCAGGTTAGCAGGGAATGGTAGCCTAAGGCAAGGAGATGGCAATTGGAATAAAGAAGAACAGAAGGATTTGAAAAAAAATATATTTGTATGTGAGTCACAAAATGACTTGGCAATTTAATAGAACCGAATGGGGACAAAGGAAAATGAAGGAGGTAAGGTGAACATCAATGCATCTGGTTTGAGCAGATGAGCAGATGGTTTTCTTAAATAAGAAAAAAGAGCCGAAACCGGTTTAGCTCAGTGGATAGAGCGTCGGCCTGCGGACTCAAGGGTCCCAGGTTCGATTCCGGTCAAGGGTATGTACCTTGGTTGTGGGCACATCCCCAGTAGGGGGTGTGCAAGAGGCAGCTGATCGATGTTTCTCTCTCATTGATGTTTCTAACTCTCTATCCCTCTCCCTTCCTCTCTGTAAAAAATCAATAAAATATATTTTAAAAAAATAAGAAAAAAGAAAGAATGGATTTGGAGGGAAACAATACAGAATGGGTTTTGTAGATGTTGTGCTAAAGGTGCTTATGGACATCCAAGTAGAGGTGAGCCGTAAGCCGTTAGATATATGGTTCAGAAGTGCAGGAAAGAGTTTTGGCTGAGAAGTTATACACACACACACACACACACACACACACACACACACACACACATCCTGGTTCTGTTCACATGACTCCATGAAATATTGTTATCAAGGGCACAGAGAGCAGCCATTGGGACCGTGATTCTCAGTAAGGACCTCTTCCCTCCAAAGCACCTCTTCAAAGGGACTAACAGCTCAAACAACTGGATCAGTTTTCTCAGGAATCCGGATTTTGATCCCCACACCTGACCCCACACATTCTGACTGAGAGCCCCACAGTGAGTAATCTCTCACCCACAGCTAATCACTCTGCCAAGCAGAGACCTAACGCTCTGGACAGATGGGAACAGGGGTAGGGCTCAGCAGCTGATGTGCTCTGAGAGTGGGTGCACCCCACGTGGTGGGCCTCCTATCGGCTTTGCCTTTGTTGCTCCTTTATCAATCTTAGGGGATGAACACGCAGACACAGCTCAGCTGCTGCAGCAGGGTATTTTCCCCATAACTACAGACAGGGATGATCACCTTTCTCAGCCAACTTTAATGCACATTACATGTTTGAAGGAATGCTCTCTTTGGTGCTTAAAAGTCACCCCCAACAAATGCACATCAGGGCATCCAGGAAAACAAAACAAAACAAAACAAAACACCTTTTGCCATCCACTCGATGTGTTTACTTCAGGGGAGAAAAAGCCAAAGAAAATCTCCCCAAGTGGCCAGAATCTTAACAAGGATAGTAAATCCCTTAACGTCCAGACACAGCATTAACTGCATCCATAAACTAAATCTGAAAACAGCAAAAATCATAATAAAAAGAAAATATTTATGGAGGCAATGTAAGAGAAAGAGCAGTAAAGAGCCTCCCATCCCCTCGTCAATCCCCGAGGTCTGTGGTCCCGAGTGCCTGGCAGCCTTCCAGCCTCAGAAACTCCAGCACCGCTGTGTCCGTGCCCAGCAGCACCTTGGCTCCCCACGCCTTGGGTTCCTTAAAGACAGGTGAAACGACCGGTGTGCAGGCATTGTGTTAGGACAGAAGGTGAAAGTGGGCTTTTGCTTTCACTTAAAGCAGAAAGTTTCAAGTGTTTATGGAAAATCACCATCTTGGTGTGTATTTTAAAGTTTTCATTTAATTAATGAGCAAAAATGTCAGAGCAGCTAACAAGGCGGTCCTGTGCTGTAAGGGCAGCCACCCACTGAACAACACAGAAGCCAGAGCTTGGCGGTGTGGGCGTTGTGGGCTAAGCAGCAACAGTTTCTTAAGAGGAACAATAGAGCACTGGCTGTGTGGGGGAGAAATAATAACAATGATTTCTGCTCAAATCACACCTTTTGTTTTTTATTTGAAAGCCCTACCCACATACATCTCCAACATTCATCAGAGGCCAGCCTCCTCACCCATTTTACAGATGGGGAGAGAGGTCCAGTGCATGACAAGAGCAGCCCGCCCCGGCAGTGGAACTCTGAATAGGACCTTCTTCTCCACCCAGGCAGCTGCCCTCTTTCTTAGATTCTGAGCCAAAACCTCAGACTGAACCGAAGCAACACCAACTCAGCCTCTCCTGCTCCCGCAGGAGGCGGGGCTGACCCCCAGCCGCTGGGAGTGGAGGGGCCTTTGGAACAAGACCTCTGAGAAGCAGATCTCCCATCTGCTCTTTGTGGACATTTAATATCTCAGGGCAATTTCCACAGCGTTTATCCCTGTCCCTGGGCCGGATGCTCCTCTCACAGATTCTCAGGGGCTGTGCATTATTTGTGGTCCTGGCTGTTACCCTCCCACCCCTCCAGAGACCAGATGAGAAGCAGACCAAGCGGTTTGTGTGTCTCTGAGGGCTGAGGGACTGCAGAAATACCAGATAGGACCCTCAGCTTTCATCCTGTGCCAGCACCCGCGCAGTTGGTAATGTGCTTCTGTGCAACTTCGGTTTCAGGCTGATAAAATGGACTTCCCTCGACGGTAGGATGCCTGCAAATTTGAAAACAAGAAAGCATTTTGCTTTGCTACAATTCGCTATTTTTGGGTAAAGAATACTCAAAGAGTACGGGTATAAAACTCATTTTTTTGGTCGTCTTCCAGCCCAGAGAGGGGAAGAAAAGAAAGAGGTAGCAAAATATAGAAAATAATGTAATTGTGAGATACAGCCAAAATGCTAGCCGGGGCTACTTCCTATTTCCTAAGGAAACTTCAAGCAACCACGTCATAAACCTAAGGTCTAAAACACACTCTGATTTTGACACTGTCAATTGGTGTGGAATGGGATGAGACACAAAAATCAGAGTGTAGTTATTAAGCAGTAACTTTCAGAAGACTTGAAGTGCTACAGGAGTGATTCAGAAGGTCCTCTGAGGGGCCTGGGACGGCCATCCATGGTGGTATTAGAGCTGCTCAATTATCTGTGTTTTTTCCTCTTCCTCTTTTGGCTTCCCAGCAGAGAGGTCAAATGCAGAGCAGCAAAGCAGATGGAAAACATGTCTGGGTTTCCCACCCCCCCATCCCCTCCTTCCCCTCTTTTGTCAATTTCCCTTTTACTCTGTAAACTTTGCCTCTCCCACCACTTTTCAATCATTTCTATATTCAGATGCTTGCCATTTTCCTTGATTTACTAACACAATACATCTGAATTCTTCTCTAGACTGAATGTACTTAACACTATTGTATTGTACAGTTTGAAATGGTAAATTTTATGTGTATTTACCACAATCCAAAAACTTAAAAACACAAGAGTGAAAGGGTAACCCACAGAATAGGAGAAATATTTGTGAATCATATTTATGATACATTAATATCTCCTACAATCCAACAACAAAAACAAACAATGTGATATAAAAATAGGCAAAGAACTTGAATAGACATTTCTACAAAGAAGATATACATATAGCCAATAAGTACATGAAAAGATGTTCAACATCACTAATCATTAAGTAAATACAATTCAAAACCACCATGAGATGCCACCTTACACACATTAGAGTGGCTACTCTAAAAAACAAATAAATAAACAAATAAAAACCAAAAAATAACAAGTGCTGGCGAGCATGTGGAGAAATTGCAACCCTTGTGCACTGCTGGGGGAAATGTGAAATGGCATAGCCATTACAGAAAGCAGTTCGGTGGTTCCTTAAAATATTAAACAGTATTATCATATGATCCAGCAATTTTACTTCTGAGTATATACTCAAAGAATTGAAAACAGAGTCTTGAAGAGATATTTATACACTATGTTCACAGCATTATTCACAGTACTGAAAAGGTGGAAGCAACCCAAGTGCCCATTGGTTAGTGAACGGATAAACAAAATGTGGTATATACTACAATTGAATATAACTCAGTCTTAAAATGGAAGGGCATTCTAACACATACTACAACATAAATGAAACTGGAAGACATTATGCGAAGTGAAATAAACCAATCACAAAAAGATGAATACTGTGTAATTACACTTATATGAGATACCAAAGTGAAATTCATAGAGTCAGAAAGTAGAATGGTGGTTCCCAGGGCTAGAGGGAGGAGGGAATGGGGAGTTGTTAGTTAATGGGTACAGAGTTTCAGTTTGGGAATATGAAGAAGCTCTAAACATTGGGTGTATAATAATGTGAATGTACTTAACACTATTGTATTGTACAGTTTAAAATGGTAAATTTTTTATGTGTAGTTTACCACAATTTAAATACTTGAAAACACACAAAAATTTGAAAAACACAGCTTAATTGATAGGATGCTAGAGCAGGGATCATAATATTGGGTTGCTGTTCTAACTTTGGTTAGTGTGAATCTTAGCTTGGACTTATTGATCAATGAGAAGCATCACTTTGAGCATTTTTTAAAAGGATGGTATTGTTATTGACTATTGACATAATTACATTATTAAAACACTATACTGTGAAGAAACATTTTACCTGACAAATTTTAGGCAAAACAGATGGCAGAGAAGCTCCCCTGTCAGCTCATAGCAACACCCTAATAGGAGAAGGGGCAAACCTGAAAAATGCAGTAATTTACTTAAAAGCAAAAAATAGTAAAAATAATGACAGTAACTCCATGACACACACTTCACTTGCCATTAGGGGTGAATTTGGATGGGTCTTAGAGTCTTAGACTCTGAGTCAAAACTAAATTTGAACTTGGATGATTTTCTTTTTCATATAGTATATTTAACTCTGATCTGATGGATATATGGACAAATAAGTAATGACGTGTGCACAGTAAATTAAGCTATAGCCATCTTCTTTCTTCAGGAGTTTAACCTGGGGAAAGCATTTACAGACACGATTTCTTCAGGTAATCACCCCTGCCAAAGACTGCTGTAGACCTGAGTTATTAATATAGTATTAAAGAAGAAATTTGGTCCTCTTACCCACCTGCTCTCCCTGAGCCCTGCTAACTGGACTTCAGTGTGCTAGTGTAATGGGCTTGTTGCTAGGTAACAGACACAGGGACCCCAGAAAGTCTCCTCTGGCTGTATATATTTTCTATTGAAGCCCCAGTGTCTGTGGTCTGGAAACTGTTTCCATTACTCATTGTCTCCGTTGCTTTTCCTCCCATTTGTTTTTGTTTACAGACCCCAACTTAACAAATGAGCTCATACATCTTCTTCCATTAACCAGCTGTGTAAAACGGAGACCCCACTTTAATGGTATGGGTTCACTACAACAGGTAATTTAATAAAGAGCATTTGGCTACTGGTATTTGTCTCCACTTCGTATAAAGAGTAATGTTTGGGAAATGCATGCAACCATATTAAAATGTTTCATAGCAATAGAATGCTGTTTTAACTATACAGGTTTAACTGAGTAAATAAATAAATTAATTAATTAATAAAATTGCTACTTCAAAACACAACTGTTTGGGAGCAAGTGGAGAAATTTGAAAATGAACTAGGCATTTGGTGCTATTAAGGGATATTGTTAATATGTTAGAGGTGGATGGCGCATTGTGGTTATATACAAGACTGTCCTTATTTTTTGGAGATCATGCTAAAGGTACAAAGTGCCATAATATCTGCACATTACTTTATAAAGTTTTCACACAAAAAATGTCAATTGGGCAAATATGACAAAATATTAGCAATTATTATATCTACTAGACTGTATGATATGTGAATGGTAACTGTCCTTTTCTTTATAGTTTTTATGTATCTAAAATTTTTCATAAAGTAATTCAGAATAGAAACAAACAAACAAACCCACAACTATTATCTTAGGAGGAAAATCTTGTGACGTGGAAGGCCCATGTTTTCTGCTTCTAGAAAGAATGAGAAGAATTTTTAAGGAGGGGAGAGTAGAGTAACAATCTAGGAGGAATGAGGTGGGGGAGGCAGGAAAAGAAAAAGTGTGATACTGAGGACTGTATGGAGTGCACTGGCCATTAAAAAGTCCCCAGTGTTGAGTGACTAATGAGTCGTGGCATTCAGTTTGAAATTGTTGTGTTTCTGAATTATAATTCCCTTCTTGGTGAGACACAGTTATCCAGTAAATTGTGCTACACTCAAAATTATTTGTGAAAGTGGAAAATGAGTCAAGTGTCAAGTTCCATGTTGCAGGAGAGTCAAGGGTATAAGATGGCAAGACAACCCATACATTTTCTTATCTCCAAGCCAGACTCCTAGGTGATCATAAGAATCAGGTTCCTTAGACAACCCTGGAAGCCTTTTGGAAGTTTTTGAACTTTTACAGAGACTTGAAGCAATCTCATCTTGATGTTAATGGCTAAACTTATATTGAGACAATATATTTCCATCTTTCCTCAGGTCTAAGAAGATTGAAATAAAGTGTTATATTGCCCTATTTGTATCAACAATGTAAGGTATACATTAATTTATTAATCGGATAATGAAATAAGTAGAATTCATTTACTGTGTCAGTCATTCAACACACTTATTGAACATAGGCAGTGTTTCAGGTACTGTTTATGAGCTGAAGACGGATGTAGTGGCAGTGAGTTTTATTTTGGCATGATTGCAAAAGAATAGGTTTTAAAAATCACCTGAAGATAGTGCCAAAAGAATTTATTGATGGATTAAATATGAGATTCAAGAGAAAAAGAGGAGTTAACAATGACACTACAGTTTTTGGCTTGAGTGTCAGGAAGGCTTGAGTTGTCCTTAACTGATATGGGGAAGACTATGAGAGGGGCAGGTTTGAGAGAATTAATAGAAGATTAGGGTCTGGACATGTTAAATGTGGGGTACTATTTGACATCTAGAGGAGATATTTAGAAGGTAGATGAATATATGAATCAGGAGTTACAGGAAAAGTCTGGAATAGAGACCTAAGTTTGGGGGTGGGTATGTGTGTGGGGTGTGTGTGTGTGTGTTGATTATAGATGTGTTAAGGGTAACTGGGACTTGTTTTAATTAGGGACATGGGAATGGCTATCATGAAGGGAAAAGTTTATTACACTCTCAATTCCCTAGAAACAAGAGGCATGGCATGTAGGGCCACACAGGGAAGTGCCACGGTGAGACGGGCAGACTGAAAGAGAGGGAAATAGTGGGCAAGAGCCTTTCATGTGGTTTCCATGGGAAGGAATGGGCAAGGCAGGGTAAACAGGCTTGTTGAAGGACTGGCTGATTGGACTACTTTCAACAAGCTCCGGGGCCCAACGATTGGATCTATATATATGGCAACAGGCAGATTAGGGATGATGAGGGCAGATGCTTAGTGCCTCTGGAGCAGTTGGTTTGCATCTGAAATTCGTGCTCACAGGCAGGCAAGTTGTTTACTATCTCTAGGAATTATCTAGCTCTGGCAGGCAAGTCCCTCCAGGGCCAGGAAGGCCCCAAATGTCAACGCATGGGCATCCAGAAAATAAAAGACTGAGTTATTGTAACAGTATTTAAAGTCATGAGCATAGATGAGATTGGAGCCCTGGGCACTTTAATCCAGAGGTCAGCAAGATGGAAAAGATCCAGCAAAGAAAACTGATAAAAGGGGGGAAAAAGCCAGCAGAGAATTTGAAGGGAAACCAGCAGAATGTGTTATCTAGAACGTTAAGTGAACAGTTTCCAGAAGGAGGAAAACTGTGCCAGACGCTACTGACAGGCCAAGTAAACAACACTTGGGTCATTGGTGACCTTTGCAAGAGTAATTTTTGGTGTAGAGTTAGGGACTAAAGTTCAAATGAATGAGATTTAAGAGAGAATAAGAGGGAGGAAGTAGGACAGAGCAGCAGTCACTCCTTTGAGGTGTTTTGCCCTAAAGGGAGCATGGAGATGAACCTGGAGTGAGGTGAATATGTCGCAAGAGGCTGAACCGGCTTGTTTTGTTTTGTCCCTTGTTTGCTTTTTTTTTAATCCTCACTGGAGGATATGTTTTTTATTGATGAGAGAGAGAGAGAGAGAGAGAGAGAGAGAGAGAGAGAGAGAGAGAGAGAGAAACATTGATGTGAGAGAGAAACATGGATCACTTGCCTCCCACACACACCCTGAGCATCCTGACGGGGAAAAGCCACAACCTTGGTATGTGCCCTGACCAGGAATTGAACCGGTGACCCTTCAGTACATGGGACGATGCTCTAATTAACTGAACCACACTGGCCAGGGCTCAGCTGGGTTTTTCACCATGTTCCCAGACTAACAGGACTTTGTGCAGGATAGAATTCATGAACAAATCCGAGGGAGAGTGAAAGCAAGTTTTATTTAGGTAGAGAAAAAGAAGCCAAGACTTGGGTTCCTGGAGACAGGATCAGGGGGTGAGCCCGGGCAAGCGGCTGCTGCTCCCTGTTGCAAGTCTTGCAGGCTGCTGCTGTGAGAGAAGTGAAGTTCACGTCCGAGTGGACGCAGGCAAATGCCAGTAAGTTGTGCATAGCAGTCAGTCAGTTCTTGGGATATGATGTGCTTCCCAAGGTGGGTTATTCCTGAACTTTGTGGCGCCCAATTCTGTCTCTGCCTTCTGGTTGGGAGGGGGTCTTGTTCCCGATATTGTCCATTCCGGAAGTGTCATGGTGCTCGTCCCCCTCCGCCTCCCTTTTACTTGTGATGTCAGTTTTCATTATAATGATGGTATAATAAGCTTTGGGACCTTTTTTTCAGGTCAATTTTTCCTCCATCTTGAATTGATCTGTTTTCAGCCAGTTCTTGTTGTTTCCTTCTGTGACCGCCGCTCTAAAGTGTTTCCCTTGGATCATGCATGGAGGTGGGGGCTCTGGTGGGAGGACTTAGCCTCATGGGCCTGTGATGTTTGTTCCTACGTCCTCATTCCACTTGTTGGAAGATTTCCCTAACTTCTTTCTATCCTGTCTCAAATATATTTTTTTTACTAGTAAATGGAGGGGAATTTTTTTTTTTTTTTGAGGAAAATGTTTTTGTGTGTGGTCAAAGGAACAGAAGGAACAACCTGGCGAGGTGCCTATGAGAAGACAAGACGGAATCAAGAGGAAGGCCCGGCTTTAGACAGGATCCTGGGCCGCTCAGTGGTAGTGACGGGGAAGGAGGAGTGGGTGGGCACAGTCCTGAAGATGTGGCGGGAGCGGGTGGAAATGCTCCCACTGGCCTCTGTTTTCCCAGTGCAATAGTGACCAGCCTGAAGTTTGTTCTTTTAGCTGATGCTGATTTGATGTGTTTACTAGTAACTGGATGAGAGACAACAATCTGATGTATGAAGTGAACAAGACTACCCCGTCTCCTGTTTAATTTTGGCATGGCATTGTAAATGAAGGAAAGTGAAAGGAAGAAATGTAAAGCTATAAATATAGAACATAAACTAGAAGAGTATGATCCAGATTAGATGGCTTGTTCCTTCTTGTGAACAAATATATGTGGGAAGAGAAAGACCTGAATGTGATGACATTCAGTAAACATCGTACTGCTTCTTCCAATAAGCAAAGCGTGAGTTACTTGCCAGGGTGTTCTAAAGGTGAGAGAGGGAAGTGGGGAAAACTGTGGATTCAGCATTTGACTACATTGAGAAATAAATGCTGAATAGTCTCCGAGGGAGTTCCTTAAGCAAGTGGTTTAGGAGGAAGACGTGCGCAGGCACACACACCTTCCGCACTTAACACGCTTATCCTCTCCAATCCCTGACAGATCACCACCTTGGGAATTATGTTCCTGGAACTGGGACGCTTTTATTCAGGCAGCTTATTCTTTTGACCTTGCAGTTGTTACATGCCAGTCACAATGACATGTCCCCTGATCTTCTCTTATAAATAAAGACAATTTACTCATCAGCTGTCAAGCAGTGCCTGGAGGATACCTATTTTTTTCATGTTCCTAACTTCATGTGCAAAGTAGGTGGGGTAGACGTCCCAGACATGATGGGATTCTGGGTCTGATGGGAAGATAGCATGTGCTCCTACCGCAGGGAAAGATCATCTCTGAGAGTTGCCTGTCCAGTGCTCAGGTGTGAAGGAAGCAGGCCTGGGCCCTGTGGCCCACACGGGGCCGGCAGTGGGGGGGGGGGGGGTGTTGCAGGTTCTCCAAAAGGTCTTCTGGGGCCTGGGTCTCATCAGCCCAGGAATGCAGCTCACTCAAAACTCACCCAGCGCAGGGTCTACAGGCAGGAACATGGGCAATGGCTTTCCTCTTTTAATGAATCCCCACCACCTCCAAGAACGTAGGTGCTTTTCAGATGCCCTGTGAGCATTTATCACCTCCCTTGGGTGAACATTTGGCACCCAAATCCTAGTTGATTCACTTGGGCCTTACAAGTCATTTAACTTTTAAATAACCCATTGACTGCCCAGGAGGCAGCCATTTTCAAGCCAAATTGTCTCACCTGGGTCATGCCTGTCTCTTGCAGAGAGCTAGCACCAGAAAATATCTGGCAGACAAAAAGGATTTAGTTGTAGAGAAGGCCCATGTGTTATCTTTTATGCTCTTCACAACTCTTTTTTCCAGGCCTCCTCTCCATTATGAAAATATATCATAGTTAAGAAAAAGAAAGTTGCAACATTGTGAGTTCTCTGAGGTCCTGATTTAAAGCAGGCAGACTTTCCTCTGTGCCCTTTCTTGCACAGAATCTACACGCTACGGCCAGTGCTCAGGGAAGGGAGTTATTAGTGTTTATCCAGGGATAGCCAGCCCTGCTTCCCAGTTCTCCTTTTCTTCCTGGTACGGATTACAGATTAAGCTTTATTCAGGCTCAGAAACTCTTGATTTATGTCATTAATAAGCACGTGCTTCGCGTTGCAGCCAGTGTGAACTGCTCAGAATACATGATGTGCTGGTTGTAAATTGATAACCATGTATTGTAGATCATGGAGAGCTCAGAAGAAGGAGGCAACAATCTGAATCACATTCATACGATATGACCTGGTCCCCAACAAGCAAATCCGAGCTTGGTTGGTGTAAACCAGATTACCCAGCATGAGTCTTGCTTATGAATGAAACTATGCCCTAGGAATCCATATCTCTCAAATTGGAAAATAGCTCCATTATTGTCTGCCTTATGAGAAAATGAAGGTACCCTATGCATTAAGAGGTAGACTTCCAACACCACATGAATAAACTTCATACAGAAGGGTACAGTGTCCTTTTCCAGCATTTTCACAGGGAAAAAAGCATGATGTACACATGAGAAGCAACTGCAATTCTAGCCAAGCCCAGCCACGTGGACGCCATCTCTTTGCTCAGTCTCCTTTCCTAGTTCACTGCTTTCACCAATCGAGATCTCACAGAAAGATGCTGTGTCAAAGCTTCAGTGTTGTTCATTGCATTATGGCTGCTTCTCAGAAAACATCTGTGACAGTCCTTGAAATGGAACACGATTCATGGAAATTCACAAGGAACACTAATGAAGTTGAAATGCCTTTGCGTCCACCCTGGAACTCTGGGACCACAATGGAACTGCATTTTAGTGCAGGTGGCAAGGTACTTGAGCTTTTCACAGTGACTAACGTTTCCAATACGTTCATGTAGGGAGGGTGATGATTGCTGTGATTACCCTAAAATTTGCCTGAATGTTAGAGTCCTTTGGGAACGGGTTGTTTTTTTGAGATATATTTTTATTGATTTCAGAGAGAAAAGGAGAGGGAGAGAGAGAGATAGAGATAGAGAGAGAGTTCTCACAGATGTGATCGATTGATTGGCTGCCTCCAGCATGCCCCACACTGGGGCTTGAGCCGGCAACCTGAGCTTGTGCCCTGACTGGGAAAGAAACTGTGACCTCCTGGTTCATAGGTCAACACTCAACCACTGAGTCACGCCAGTCGGGCTGGGAAGGAGTTTTAAGATTTGTATCAATAATTGTTTTCCCAGAAAATGGGGGACATCAATAACCTGGTTGCCTTTTCACATTGTACACTGGCAAAGGGACAATCCACTTTCTCTAAAGTTCTCAATCGTAATATTAAATATCACAAGAAAATAAAAACATGGCACTCTACCAGGACTGTCAACTGAGATAAAAAACCTGATTAGCAACAAATTTGGCACCTGAGACTTCTACAAATGGGGTGAATTGCCGAAGGCATGTCTCACTGAGGTAACATTGCCTTTCATTCAATTTTGGCAGAAGTACCGGATATGGAGCATTAATTGTTTTCTTAGGAAGTGGCAGTGTACATATAATTTTCAGTATGATATGTAGCTGAATCTATATATCAGAGTTGACTATTATTATTAAGTGCTTAAACTTTTAAAGACACATTGTGCAATATTTACATATTATCTATACTAGCACAAACCATATAGGGCATGCTTAGGTTAATTACTGCCAGAAAGATTTTGGAGGGCTTGACATATTTTCAATTTCAGTAAGAAAAACTCAGCATTGCTAGGAGTGGTATGCCAATAAGTAATTTCTATAGATGAAAATACATGACTGTATAAACCTTAGCTGTCAAAACGGATGGCCTGGGTCTACAGTGACACTCCTTAGGAAAGTAGGAATTCTCAATGAAAAGTTCTGGGAGGCATGGGAAAGGTCAAGTAGCCCATTCTCCTCACTCTGTTTACCACCAATGCAAACCTCTCAAATATTTATGTTTTTCATTTCCTTACAAAGTCAAAATGTGAAGCTGAAGTAATTGCCACATCTGATAAAGGCTAGGAACAGAGTTGAGTACAATGAAAAATTTATCATTGAACATATTTGATATAGCATTTTTGTCATTGTCTTTTTAAAAATAGCCACAATTTTCCACCTGCAGAGCCTTATGATCTGCTGGAGATGTGTCAGGATCATTATAGCACAGTGAACGACTGGGAGGCCACAGGACACATCACTGAGCCTCCTACTCTGAACTCATCAAAGAGCAGCCCCACCTTCATTTCTCCATAATCCCAGGTTTAAAGAAAGAAGCTTCTGCTATTTAAAGGCGTTTGCAAATGAATGGGCTATTTTCATCTATTTAATATCAATAAGACATTAAAGAATATTATAGAAACAATTTAAAACATAGAAACCTATTTATGACATATTTTTTAATTTAAAAATTGATAGCAATACACTATGAACATTATAAGCCCTTTTTGCAAATATAATCATTTTTACACACACACACACACACACACACACACACACATAAAAGATGATTAAATAAAAAACTAAATCATATTGAGAGCAGAGTATTGGGGAGTTACTTTATTTCATGATTTTTGCTTAGTATTTTTTTAACGTTTTGTTTTGAAATAATTCTAGATTTACAAGAAGTTGTGAAAATAGTACAGAGAGGTCCTGTGTACAAATGACACCATTCCTCCAATGGTAATAGGAATAGTAATATAATTATAGGATGATATCAAAACCAGGAAATTAACATCGATACAACTCACAGACCTTATTCAGAGTTCTCCAATTTTACGTGCACTTATTTGAGTGTGTGTACAAAGTTCTATGTGATTTTATCACATGCAGACTACAAAACAATTTCATCACCACAAAGATTCCTCAGACTCTATTTAAAAATTTTAATTGATTTTAGAAAGAGAAAGGGAGAGAGAGAGAGAAACATCAATCAACTGCTTCCCTCACACGCCCCAAGCAGGGATGGAACCCACAACCTGGGTAGGTGTCCTGACCAGGAATCAAACCTGCCACCTTTTGATGTATGGGATGATGTTCCAACTAAGCCACACCAGTCAGGGCCCTCATACTCTATTTTGATAGTCAGCACCCCCAGCCTTGTTTCCAACTTAGATCAATTCTCTATTCCCATCTCTGTGATATGGTCATTTCAAGAATGTTATATACATGGAATAATAGCATGTAGCCTTTTGAGACTGGCTTTTTTTCCACTTGGCATAATTCCCTCAAGTTCCACCCAAATTGTGTTTACAAGTTGTTCCTTTTTATTGCTGAGTAGTGTCCCATGGATGTAGCTGTACCACAGTTTGTTTCGCTAGTCACTCATTGAAGGAAATGTGGGTTATTTCCAAATCTGTAGTCTTTATTACAGATAAAGATACTGAGAATATTCATGAAATATTTTTTTTTGTGTGTGGACATACATTTTTATTTATCTGGGATAAATTATCAGACATCAGATTTCTGGTTCTTATGCTAAATATGTTTAGTTTTTAAAGAAATTGCCAATATATGCACCCCTATGTTCACAGCAGCACAATTTACAATAGCTAAGACTTGAAACAGCCTAAGTGCACATCATCAGATGAGTGGATAAAAAAAACTGTGGTACATCTACCCAATGAAATATTATGTGGCAATAAAAAAGAAAGAACTCTTACCAATTACAACAGCATGGATGGACCTGGAGCGTATCATGCTGAGAGGAATAAGCCAGTCAGAGAAAGACAAGTATCACATGACCTCACATATATGTGGAATCTAATGAACCAAATAAACTGATGATCAAAAATAGACCCAGAAACATAGAAGCATGAACAGACAGTTGAGCCTTAGAGGGAAGGCAGGGGAGTGTGGGTAGGAAGAGATCAACCAATGAACTTGAATGCCTATATGCAAAACCCATGGACACAGACAATGGGTGGTAAGGTCCTGGGCAGGGCGGGTGGGGGGAGATGGGAGCAGCTGGAAGAGGTTAATGGGGGGAAAGGAGGACATAAATAATACTTTCAACAATAAAGATACAAAATAAAATAAAAAAAACTGAAATAAAGAAATTGCCAAATTCTTCTTCAGAGCGGCAGTACCAGTTTACATTCCCACCAGCAATACATGAGAGAACCAGTTTCTCTGCATCCTCACCAGCATTTGGGATTGTCACTCTTTATTCGACATGTTCGAGTAGATGTAGGGATATCTCATCATAGCTTGAATTTGCATTTCCCTAATAGTGATGTTGAACGTATTTACCATCTGGATAGTTTCTTTGGTGAAATGTCAGTTTATATCTTTTGCCCCTTTTCTAACTGGGCTGCTTGCTTTTTCACTGGGAAAATTTGAGTGTTCTTTTTATTTTTATTTTTTATTTTATTGATTTTTTACAGAGAGGAAGAGAGAGGGATAGAGAGTTAGAAACATCGATGAGAGAGAATCATCGATCAGCTGCCTCTTGCACACCCCCTACTGGGGATGTGCCCGCAACCAAGGTACATGCCCTTGACCGGAATCGAACCTGGGACCTTTCAGTCTGCAGGCCGACGCTCTATCCACTGAGCCAAACCGGTTTTGGCTGAGTGTTCTTTATGCATTCTGAGTCCTTTGCCAGTTAGTGGTTTCCAAATGCTTTCCTCAGGTCTATAGCTTCTTTTTGTCCTCTTAACAAGGTTTTTCACTGCACGAATGTTTTTATTTTGATGTTTTATTCACTATTGTATCTAAGAGCCTGGCAGGGTGGCTGGTACGTGGGAGGCACTCGGGAAATATCTGGTGAAAAGAAGGAGAAAAAAGAAGGAAGCGTGAGGGAAATGGCAAGGGGTGAAGGAGGAGAGAAGGAGGAGCAGAGCAGAATAAAGAAAAACAAAGCATCTCTCCCTAGAAACAGTTCCCCGGGGAAATACAACATCGCCCAAACTCCGTACAGAGCACATTTTTTATATTACCAAGAGGGGTTTCACACATCCGCATGTCCTCTGCGGAAACACTCCCCACCTGAGCCCACAGGCTTAGAGAGGTTTGTCTCTTCACCTTGTAAACTCTCAGGGATGCGACTACCAGAACTGTGCTTGTGGCATCTCCAAGCCCTTTCATCCTATCATTTTTGGCTGATACAGAAAGAACAAGACATGCCCCCCTTTGCTAACCTGGTGTCCCTGAGACTCTGGGAAGGCAGAGGATGAGCAGACGCTGACTTCTCCCCGGGAGAGTCGTCTTGAGGCCTCAGGGAAGTTCTTATTAGAAACCGTCAGGCAGCATTGAGATGCAGTGATTTACGGGACACGAAAAGATGCTGAGGGGATCCTCAGACAGGAGCCTTCGCAAAGATTGCTTAGAATCAGAAGATAAAAAACACATAGTCTGAGTGGAGGTAATGTTACAGTGTCTGGTAAAATGAGTTCGCCATGGCACTTTGATGGGAGGATAGGTAAGCCCCTCTCAGGAAGGTCCGCTGTAACTTAGACCTGCACAAGTGCGTGAGGAGGAGGCTCGAGAGGGCGGGTGGGTGCAGCGGCCACTCGGTCTTGATCAGCGTGTAGGACTCAGGGTTGAAAAATGGAATTCATTTGCTGGACTTATAAATATTGAAATGCACTCTTTAATAGAGCCAGAGATCTCCTTCTCCCTATTCCTCTACAGCTGGCCTGTGTGTTTCTGCATTAGGTACCATCCCTGGTTTCTTCTGTGAAGACCGAAGGGAGTCCCAAAGGGAGTACACCAGTTCCCAAAAGGAAGAGCTTCTAGGAAACTCCCAATTCTATCCAGCATCTTCCCACTTCTCACCACCACCTCCTCTACTACACTGGTCCAGATACCATTATTTCTCACCTGGATTATTGCAATACCCTTCCTTATAGTTGGTCACCGTGTTTCCAAAATTGCACACACACAACCATATTTACTAGTGTATTCAGCACGATGACCAGGAGGGCCCTTGTAAAGATCAAATCAGATCACACCATTTCTGCTCTCTGTACTCTGAAGTATCCCAATTCACTATGAGAAAAAAAATAGTACTTATGATAGCCTATAAGGCCCTCACTATTTGGTAACCATCCCCAGCTAATCTAACTCCACCTCTATAACATCTCACTTTCAACCTGAAGTGGATCTCTTATAGAAAGAACTAGGGGCCTAGTGCATGAATTCATGCACCTTGAAAGGAACTGTGGGCCACGAGGCTGCGATGGGAACAGGGGTGGGTCTCAGCCCATCCTCCACACCTCCACCTGGCCCCTCCTGCTGCGGCCCCCAGTCCCCTGTCTGCAGGCAGCCCCGCTCCTGCAGCTGCTCCCACTTGCTGATGGCACCAGCCCTGCTCACACCCGCTGATGGCACTGAGTGATTGGGGCCGGCACCAGCAGTGGGCGCAAGTGGGGTTGGTGCTGGCAGTGGGTGTAAGCGGGGCCATTGCCGGCAATGGGTGCGAGAGGTGGCTGCTGGCTCTGATTGTCCCTCAGGAGCAGGGGGAGGTGGAGAAGCTCTGAGGAGCGATCGGGGCCCAGTGACAATGCCAGACAACCGGGGCCGGTGCCAGGCACCGATAGCAGGTGTGAGTGGTGGCTCTGGTGCTGGCAGCGGGTTTGAGCAGGGCTGGCGCTGGCAGCAGGTTCAAGCACCTGGCAGGACTATGGTGCGTGGGAGCAAAGAATTTTCAGTAACCATCAGAAGCTCTCCCCGTTGACAGCCACCAGCACCCCACCTTGGTCTGACATCCCAGCTCACCTGCTCCACCATCCTGCCAGTCGATGCTTGCCATGTTCCATGTTCTGACACCTGCTGCCAATGTCTGCCATGTTCCGTGTGCGCCCCCTGGAGGTCAGCGAATGTCATAGCGACTGGTTGTTCGATTGTCTAGTTGTTTGGTTGTTCTGCCGTTCAGTCTATTTGCATATTAGGGTTTTATATATATAGATATGTATGGGTCTTTTTTTCTTATTCATTTGGCCACCCCATGTCTTTTAGAACATTTAATCTATTTACATTTAAACTAATTATTGACCAGTATGTACAGTACTTATTGACATTTTATTATTCATATTTTTATCTTATTTTATTGCTATTTTAATTTTTATTTTGGCTTCAATATTAAAAGAGGTGAAATTATACTGAAAGGCTATTATAAAAGGTAAAAATTGTTGACAATGCTTCCAAAATTTGCCAGAACAATCAGATAAGGATGGAGAGCTTTGTAGTTGTCATTTTTGTCATAGATATTTAGTTCAAAGCCCAAGTATTTATATTTTATTTCAAAGCTTTCAAAGCTTTCAAAGCTCCAAAGAAAATTATTTTTCTGCTTAGTTTAAAAGTCCACTTTTTAAAATCAACCACAAACTCTAAGGAGTTTTTCAGAAACCTTAAATATGATAGGATGTCTGAGAGCACTCAGTTTGTAAGCAGCACCTGACTTCAGTGGCTGCTTCAGGGACCAGGCTGGAGGTGGAAGCAGAGAGGGAGAATGGGGCTTATTATTCTGCTGCTGTGAGCCAGCTCTTCCCAGGTCTGCCAACCCCCACAGCCAGAGCTCTGAGGCTCTCCCTAAGGGTCCCCATAGGTTTGCCACCATTTTGTTTTATTTTACAGGTGCCTTACAATAGGGGAGGACACATTTGCTAAAATGTGTGAGGCTACTTTTAAAAGAGACTTTTAACTTTTATTAAAGTAAAAAGACTAATTTAGTAATTTTTATTTCTGAGTCTAACGTATTTGTAAAATAATTTCGGGGCTGTGAGTTTATGGTCACGTCCCTGGGCCAGCAACAACTGTTGGCTTAAGATGGATCCTATTGTTTTAATCATCCAAACAGTTAGGGTCAATGGTGCTTTCCATCCTCTCCACCTCCACACAGCCTGATTCTGGCCCAGACAAGAGCACTGTGTGTCAGGGCCAAAGACATCCCTGCACTGAGGCCTGACACATATTGATGGGATGTGCAAGTTATGAGTAACATAAAACTGCATTTTCAAATATGTTTATATTTGATGTTCGATAAGAGGAGAACATGGGGAGTTTGGTAAGAGGGAAAGGAGAAGGTGGAAATAACTATAATTTCAAGAAACATTTGAAGTGGCAAAGTTGGCAAGCATTATTCCCTTTAGGACTTCATGTGTGATATGCCAGTGTGTGCCCATGAATGCGTGCCCGTGAGTGTGTGCACGTGTGTGTGCTTTGAGGATATAGACTAGGAAAATGTGGCTAACTATTTTATTTGATTAACCTTCAGAATCAACTGATTAATTGCAAATGATCTGTTGAGAGTCTCAGAGCAAAATATTTGCCATTAATTACACATACTTAACATTTACTAAAACTCTCAACCCAGCTGCATTAATTTTAGAAAAATAAATGTAACCGAATTCCTACTGTGTGGGTAGGATAATGGTCATATGTCTCCGTGTGGTCCACCGGACTCTGGGCCTGGTGTAGTTTAACAGGGCCCACCCCACACTGAGCCACCGCTGCTGATGTCCCTGCACCCTGTCATATCCAGCCCCGGGGTAAAGCAATTAGAATGTTGACGAAATGCATAAGCATACAAGAACATGAGGGCTTTATGACAAGAAGGGGCTATTCCCCAGAGAGTCGATTATGGGGCCTGAGGTGCTTGCGTCAATCAGAAAGGTGGAAGAGCCTAGCTGGGACCACAGCCATGACACTGAAATCTCAGGCAACCCACAAGCCCTGAGTCCTGGCCTCAGATCCAGGACTCTAAGGGACCCGGTTGCAGCCCCCTCCTTAGAACCCCTCAATGCTCCTTCTGGCTGTCTCTGCTGTGAAAACCAGTACTTTCTGGTTGTGAACCCCATTTGGTGAAAATGCCATTCTTGAACCGGAGACTAAGCTGGATATGACAGGGTGCAGGGGCATCAGCAGCGATGGCTCAGTGTGGGGTGGGCCCTGTTAAACTACACCAGGCCCAGAGTCCGGTGGACCACAGGGAGACATATGACCATTATTCTACCCACACAGTAGTTATTATGTATGTTAAAATTTACAAAGGAATAGCATCTAAATGAAAGGCGTAACCCTTTCACCTCTAAATATATACCTAGACTCAACTGATGCACCTGATTATTTGCCTAATGACTATCAAAAATCAAGCCATTATATAAAAAACAAATACTGAGTGTGAGGCATGGAGGGGTAGAATCACTTGCCCTAGGCCCCAGCTGGAAAGGATAGGAGCTAGACACTGACCGCAATTCTGTGGCTGGAGATGCATTTGAAAACGTTGACAGGTAGAACTGCTTCCAGCCTGAGAGATTAGCATGAACAAAGAGAGAGAGGTCCATGTAACAACACACAATCGAGTAACCTGAGCAGTGGGTACAGCCAGTGGAGAACATGGAGGAAAGCTCATCCTAGTCCAATTCTGAGGTCCTCCAAAGCTGCCTGGGAAGGCTGGTCACACCTGAGATGGTGGGACATTTGAATGCTCAGCCTTGTAGAAAGCAGCACTCAGTTAGGTCTAAGCACAGGTGAATGTAGGGAGCGGCTATAGGGTTAAGCCTCAGACTGACTTTGGTGGGCCACAAACAAGTCCCAGTTTGGAGGGCAGAGCCCTCTTAGATTAATTAAGCTTAACCTATAACCCTCCCTAGTTCCTTCCTAGGTAGCTAATGGGCTCTGGGAGGTGCAGCAAGTGCTGCCAAAACAAGGTGAAACTCACAAGAACATTGTAAACATGTTGACCACTACCCTTGTTTTGATCTCACTATAAAATAAAGCCTCGGCTTGCAGGCTGCGTTTTTCTGTGTCCTCATACAGGCACAGGAGATCCACTGAGCTCTACCTGTATTCTCTTATCTGTCTGTTTTTAATCCTTCACCGCCCCTCCTCAGGCTCACTGAACCCTTTGGCTGTGCTAACACAGCACAGGCGGGGACCTGAGTGAAGACTCCACACAGAACACAGTTAAAAACTGCACAGAACAACCTTTGTCCTTGATGAGTTTGTGTCCATGGAGGACATATTGCAATCATGCAGCATCATGGCACTGAATGCCAAATCCCAAGCTCAAGAACTCCTTCATCTGGAGTTGAATGTTAGTGAAATGGTTGTCTTTGTGAAAAGCAAACTGTAAACACACTAAATTTGTTCCAAAACAAATGAAAACATTTAATCTGGAGAGAGAATTTATAAAACTGCCAAGTGAGTAAGAGAGTGGTATGGAGGCACCTCCCCATTGCAGGCAAAGAAGCTCTGAAGTCCTGCTTCCACACACCTGTGTGACTCTGGGCAGAATGTCACCTGCTGGACCCACTGTCCCATCTGTAATTCCAGTGATGGCTTCATCTGAACTTGCAGGCCTTTGTCGATAAACATGGGCCTTTGGTAATAAACACCTTACTCACACTCAGGCTTTTCTGGCATTGTTCTTTCAAGCTTGCAATATGTTCGTTAACATCCTAATCTGAGATGGCATCACTTGGCAATCTCATAAGAAATGAGTTGTCTGCAATCCTGCTGAAGTGTAGTGTGATCCCAGAAGTAGCACCCTTGTATTGGAGCTTATTTGTCCTTTTATTAAACACTAAATTCTGCACCCTTATGCTCTTCAGCCAGCTTTTAAAAATCATTGGTAAAATGCAGTTAACACCCAGAAACAAAAGCCTGAGCTTATAAAGGAACTCATAAAAAAAATAATTCCAAAATGAAACACAAAATTGCCACCTAATAACTGAGGAAAGTGAGGCCCAAGGCCTGAGCTTTTTCACCATCTCTTCTCTCGCCGACACATGTATTTTTATGTGCTTGAGCATGGCCCACCGTCCAATTCATGAGGATGAAGCTTTCCTCTGTGTCCTTGAGCTTGTCCCTCCTGCCTCTGCCCGGACCTAGCTCCATTATCATCCCACTCTCCCTCCTGATGTATTTTCATTTTTCTGTCTGCCCAATAGCTTCCTCCACTCAATCTAGAAACATCTCCCATTCTTACTTTCTGAATATACTGTATTTCATCAATCCTAAGACTTACATTTTTTCATATTTAACATCTCTAAAATCAGGATATTTCTTGCAAGGAAGGCCCTTTATAATTCCACTGAACGTTTTTTCTTCTTTCTTGGAACATAAACAGTGGTGTGCCTTACAGCTGATGACATCTTAGATCAGACACAATACAAAGCAAGGCCCTTCTTTGTGTCCCCCCCCCCACCCCCCACCACCACCATACCACCTGCCTTGGGGTAGGCTCGTTGAGATTATCAGAAAAATAGGATCACTTGGGTATCTTAGTTAATGAGGATTTAGTATAAGCTGCCACAGACAGAGGAAAGGGCCTCAGCGGTGCCCCTGCCCGCAGAACTGCAAGGTTGTGGCTCATTGGTGAGCGGCAGGAGCTCTAATGATTCCACACTGTGCGGATGCTGATGGCCCAGGAGCACTCTGGTGCCAGCTCATGACTCAGCTGCCCCCTCTCTGCTTCTACAAAGTGAGGCTCACATTCAAGCTCCCTAAAAGGAAAGATCCGATCGGTTTGACCATTCATCACTTTGCCACCAGCAAGACTCTTTTGCCAGGCTATTGACTGCTTATATAAATTAGACACCAACTCATTTCAGATCCAATCACATGTGGCCAGAGCTGGGACAAGACATGGAGACTTAGAGGTAGAGAATAGGCTCAGAAGAGGCTTGGGAGGTATTTATAACTTCATGGATTTATCTTCACATCTGCCTCTAGCTGATTTTTCAGATTCACTTTTCAATCCAAGTTTTTCAAAAGAGTGATTGAAACTTGCTGTCCCCACCTCCATCCTTCAACCCAGTTCAATCAGGCTCCCTCCCAACTGCTGGAGAGCTTGCTCCAGAGCTTGCTCATTCTCACCAAGGCTTGTGTTTGATTAATCCGGTGAACACCCTGCAGACTAGACCTTCTTAGGTGTTGGGGCTGCAGCAGAAGCCACAGTAATTTTGTTCATAGCCCCAAACCCCCTTCATCAAGGCCTATAACCATCTTCTAGGGGCTTCAAGAATTGACTGCTAAGGGCTCACAGCACAGCCTCTCCCCAGAGAACAACCTTCAGCTGCTGAGAGCTCACAGGTGACACCTGCCTCAATGTTGTGGGGCTGGTTATGCTCCAGAGTGTCCCATGGGTCAGACTAAAGCCAGAGGCCAACTAAACCCCATCTTCACTTAGCTTCTTCCCCTGTTCATTCATTTGCCCCTCACATTTTTATATGTTTTTCTTAAGAGAACTTTCTCAATAAACCTTCCAAAGAAGCTCCATCTCAGGCGGTTTCTAGGGAACCAACTAGGATACCTTGTGCCTTGCAAATCTCCGCCTCCTTGATTTCCTTGTTACTACATTCTCCTCCTGTTTCCCATCCTGTAATTCTTAGTGTTTCCTGGAGTGGCAAACTCAGTTCTCTTTCCCACTCCACAGCAGCGGTTCCCAAACCAGTAGACTGACACTCCTTTAATAGCAAGTATTTCATAATGCTCTCTTTATTATCCTGAAGATGCCTTCTATATATGTATGCATATGTATGTTTAAATGTCAAATACAATGTAAACATGTGACTTTAAATGTAAACTGTAATTTCATCAGTTCATTATTGAGATAGAGAAAATACTTTTAAATATGAGAGATCAAAATATAAACAAGGAAGAAAGAATGGTATAGGAGTGAAGAACATAGATTCTGGAATCAGACTGCCAGGGTTTCAATTCCACAAGATTTCATTCAATAGCTGTATGGCTTTGTGCAAATTACTTTAGCTCTCTGTACTTCAAATTCCTATGTACCCACTCGATAGCACTGTTATAAAAATTTCTTTTTATTTAAAAAAATTCATGTGTGAGCACAGTGCCTGGCATATGTGAGTTTTAACTTATGTTTTTCAGACATAAATCACAGTTTCTTTTGTTCTAGCACGGTGATTGACCTCTTATTTATTTATTTATTTATTTATTTATTTATTGCAGGCCAGATAGTAAATAATGTAGGCTTTGTGGACCGTACACAGTCTCTGTTTTTTTATTCTTCTCCTTCTTGTTTATTTATTTGTTTGTTTGTTTGTTTTTACAATTCTTGAAAAATGTAAAAACTTAGCTTATGGACCTTAGTTTGCCAACTCTGTTTTGGTTAAAGACAGGCAGTTTAATATGGAGCAATAAGAAAAGTTTCCCATTTGCACCACATTTTTCTTTTTAAAACTGTAAAACATTTAAACATGAAGAAAAGTATGAATGGTGATATAATACTTATGTAGTTTTCACCCAGCCATAAAAATATCAAATTTTACATATTTACTTTAGTTTTCCTCTTTTCCTGACTACACATAGCAACTATGCAGAAGTTAGTCTGTACTCTCACCCGCCTCCCCATGGCCATTCACCCAAATCAGTTCTTTCTTCTCAGAACCGAGGTGAAGCTACACTTCCCAGACATTTGTGCATTTAGGTGTGGACACGTGACTGAATGCTTCCCCTAGAACGTGGGTGAAGCTATGTCACTTCTGTGCCCAATTAGGGACTTGTAGCTATGCCTTGTACATTACTCATCTTCACACATGCCACCTAAAGAGAGAGGGACCAAGGTCCACACAATGGAAATAGCCAGGTTCCTTGAGTGGCCATGTAAAACCAGGAACACCTGGTTTTATTCTGTAAATGAGAATAAATAAGTATTTATGGCATTAAAGCCATTAAATATCAGGGCTTATCTGTTAGAGTGGCTGGTGGTATATGATTTTCAATATGATCCATGATTTTATAATTTTACTAAATAAGTATTTATTTATATGTAATACATAGTACCACTATGTATTTCAAAATTTTGAAAATTTGAACAAATGGTTAAAAAATAATATAGGGTGTCCCCCAAAATGTATATGCACATTTTGAATAATTACGAAGGCAATATTTATTAAAATACATTTTATTTTCAAAATTGAGCTATCAGCTGTTAAAATGTGTATACATTTTTTTTGAGACACCCTGTATATAACATTTCACAACTCATTTTTTTTGGTGTGTGTGTGTGTGTGTGTGTGTAGGTGTAGGTGTGTGTGTGCTCAACAGTATATCTTTGAGATCTATTCACACTGGTAAATGTTCACAGTTTATCAATGTTAATTATTTGTTTGATTTAAATAAGCTACCTTAGGCCCATACAAATGTATGGACATATTTTAATTAATGTTTAAAAATGATAATGTGTTCGAATTTCCAAAAAGGTTTGAAATTGTTTTCAGTTGGCATATAATTAGCATTAGTCAGCCGGTAATGCACATTGGTCAGGTAGTTTATGTTTTACATTCCATTTCCACATATCTCCTTTTATGTACTGCTCCCAAAACACACCCGTGAGTTAGAGGAGACTGGCCTTACCATTCCCAGTTTGGATGTGAAAAGCTGGAGAGAAATGAAGAGCCCAGCCTTTGGAGTGAGAGGCCTGGGCTCACCTGCCTGCTGTGTGCCTTGTGCACATTACCCGACCACTGCCTATTCAAGGTCTTCCTTTCTGAAATGAGAATCAAACTCTGTCTCTATCTTTGGATGCTCATAAGGTTTGCACAGAAAGCACTTAGGCCAGTGCCTGGCGCATAGTAAGCATTCCACAAATTTTAAATACTATAGTCCTTGCGGCAGAAAATGTGACTATATTATATGCAGTTAATATGAAGCTACAGCCCTGAGCTCATAGGCTCGCTGAGGAAAACCACGCTCATGGGTCTGTTTTCTGAGTCTCCCCACCACATCTCTACATTGTTCATGTGTTTCATGTCCACTGGGACCTATTTACAATCATTGAGTATTGTGTGGTTTGGTTTTCCAATTGTAAAGCAAACATTTTAAATCCCAAACATTCAGCCAATTTCTTCCCCACTGGTGATTTTTACAAGTGGTGTCACTGGCCCAGCACTCCAGGCTTCACTGTGGCCCTGGGTCAACCACACGCCTTTATGTTTCATTTGCAGAATCTTTGTTTACTTAAACCAGGTCTTTTTTTACACACGCCTCACGCATAGTCGCTTTCTTTTCAGGGATGTGCATTGTTTTCCCACTTCTTTTCTTTTCCTCCAGGTTACATCTCTGATCTTCCTCCTATGACACCTTCATCCCTCTTTCCACTTTTAGATTTTAGCTTCTGATTCTAAGTGGTTGTCAACTCAGATGTCACTGAATTATAAACAGCTGTTATTGTTTAGTTTGAAATTAATGGTTGCTTAAAAACCAAACCTATACTTCAAAATTCTGTTTTTATACAATGTAGGTTAAGAACACAAATCTTATTATGAAAAGCAAAGCAGAAAACCTCTTTTCTTCAATCACCACCCTAGTACGGTGGTACTTTTTCTCAGAACCAGGTCTTTTGACTCCAAAGCCATGCTGTTTCCTCCAGGCTCCATCAAAAAGATACCAGATCAAAGGAGAAAATAAAACCATTCTACAAAGAATCAATAACCTTAGGGGAAGGGCTTCAGAGAGAGAAATATCTAGCTTGTTTTCCTAATTTCTGATCATTAAATTACTTATCATCCTGAATTCTCATGGGTCACATTTACAAATAGGTAAGCCTCTATAAAGCAGTGGTTCTCAACCTTTCTCATGCCGCGACCCTTTAATACAGTTCCTCATGTTGTGGTGACCCCCAACCATAAAATTATTTTTGCTGCTACTTCATAACTGTAATTTTGCTACTGTTATGAATCGTAATGTAAATATCTGTGTTTTTCGATGGTCTTAGGCTCTACAGCAGCGGTTCTCAACCTGTGAGTCGCGACCCACAGGTTGAGAACCGCTAGCAGGGTCGCCTAAGACCATCGGATGATCAGGATGATAAGTAATTTATCACATTTGTAAATGTGACCCATGAGAATACAGTTATGAAGTAGCAAAGAAAATAATTTTATGGTTGGGGGTCGCCACAACATGAGGAACTGTATTAAAGGGTCGCGGCATGAGAAAGGTTGAGAACCACTGCTCTATAGGAAAAGAAAAAGAAAGTGAGCAAGGACAGAAGGGAAGGCCTCTCTGGCCAGCAGAAGAGCTGAGGAAGCCAGAGCATGAGGTGTGGGGACTCTCAGGAATGTGTCAAGTGAGCGAGACCCTCTTCCTTGCCCATCCTAAGGCTATTTCTGCATGTAGACAGTATCTTCCCCAGAGGGCATCCTGCCCTGTTATTTAAAGATTCAACTTCATTGGCAAAAGGCCTAATTGGTCTTACTTAACAATATGCTGTGCAACATTTCACCCAGTTAATGCACTAAACCTCTAATTCTTTCATTTGTATCACAGGGCAGAGATAGCACCATCTACTTCCCATGGCATTACAGAAGTATTTAGGCCTTTTCAGCTGCTCTGACTCCATGCCTCCTACACCAGCCCTAATTCAAGATCCAAGAGATAGTATCAGGTTTAAGAGCATTAAGTTGCATGAAAATAGGGCACTGCATTTAGACCTTCTCCCTGGAGACTCTGGCAGAGGCAATGTGAAATGGCCTGCTTAAAGATAGAAGTTAATTGGCAGACTTAAGAGAGTTGACCAGAATTGTAGATTTATTATCTGCTGTGATGGAGAAAGGGAGCCTATTGCATAGCTGTATATTTTTAGATATTAGGTCAAATGGAAAGTAAGTAAAGTAGTCAGCTTTTAAAAGGTATTTCTTCTTTGCCTGTAAACTGAGGTGGACACCCCGGTCAGCAAAGAGGTAAAAAGATAGGGCTTCTTCCTTCTCACATCCAAGGAGTTCAATTTCCAGTCCTTTCCTGAGTGAGGAAGAGAAGAAATTCACCCTTTTTTACATAATCTTGTATTTTAAATTGTGTTGATACTCAGAAATCTTTGATTTCCTATATTATATAGGTAGGTAGTTTTGCTTTCTTAAAAGTACCTTATGATAATCTTATAAAACAAGAATAGAGTCTTTTTTATTCATTAGATATCAAGAGAAATACTATTTTAGACATTTTTATCATAGGATTCCTGACATAGTTTTCTTAAACTCACTTTTATG
This sequence comes from Cnephaeus nilssonii, assembly GCF_951640355.1. NCBI lineage: Eukaryota > Metazoa > Chordata > Mammalia > Chiroptera > Vespertilionidae > Cnephaeus > Cnephaeus nilssonii. The sequence goes on from NC_137082.1 coordinate 60,616,223, forward strand.
GAGAAAATATTTATCTATAAAAAAGGAATCCATTTAAAATGTACCATTCTGTGAGTTTTGGCAATTATATACATCTGAGAAACCACCAAGGAACATTTTCATCCCCTCAAAGATTCCTCCTGCCCATCCCTCCCCCTACCTGCAGCCACAGGTGACTACCCCTCACTCACCTGTTTTTCCCACATTTTTTTTTAAGCCAGAAATTTGTTTGTTTCTACTTCTGGGGATGTGTGAAAGATGGCCACTGGGGTGAAGAACTTTTGGGGATATTTTGATAGACCTTCCAGTACCTATGTCATTTACAAGTACTAATTCACAAAGGTATACTCTGTCGTTTTCATTTTCCTAATGCCAGATCGGGACAGATAGGATAGATAGCACTGAGCATTTGAGGAAAGAGGTACAATGGGAAGACCAGGTACATCCTATCGCTCCTCTCTGGTATATTGGACAATGCACATTTGGTAGCTGGAAGAGTTAGTGTAAGTGTGTGTACTGGGTGGGTTTGGGGAAACATTGGGCTGAGTCTGGTGGTTTCTACCTGTGTGGTTTCAGACAAGTGATTCTGCTTTCCTAATCTCTCTCACTTCTCAGGTCAAGTGAGAAAGCAGGACTAACTGATGTCTAAAGACTCTCCCAGGTCTACAAATCCATGTTGAACCATAAACAAGTGACTGTGTGTTGTTATAAGTCAAGTTAGGCAATTGGAATGAAAACAGAGAGCCAAAAATATGTAAAAGAAATATTTTATAACACTCCATATCTCTTGCAGAAATGATCCTTTACCTCAATTGTCTGGCACAACTCTTAGTTCGATTGTCTTTCTTGGCTCTTTTTAACCTTCGTTTTAATAATTCTATCTGTGACATTACTTTGAGAATAAGGAGAACAATACATAAAAGGCAAACAACATTAATGTCTCTGTACTTAGAAAAATGCTATTTTCTTGGAGGAAGTATTATGTTTACTTTTCCTTTAAGACTGTAACTTTTGTTGTTAATCCTCACCCATTGATTTTTCCCCCATTGATTTTTAGAGAGATTGAAAGGGAAACAAGAGGGAAGGAAAGAGAGAGAGAGAGAGAGAGAGAGAGAGAGAGAAGACACATCAATTGTCTGCCTCCCTCACATGCCCCAACCAGAGCCGGCCATAGAATCTGCAACTCCAGTACGTACCCTTGAATAGGAATAGAACCCGAGACCCTTCAGTACCTGATGCTCTAACTACTGAGACACACTGGCCAGGTGAGACTATAATATTTTAACTCAGCTGCTAGGTCACCTTTATTTAAGAAGGCTTTGAAACCAATTAATATGAAAAAAATATAATTTTTAACAGTTATCTTAGCAACTAGAAATAAAAGCCAGAAAAAAATTTGAGCCCTTTCTGAATATCTATTCCAAACAGATTACCCATACAGGTAATTGTAGTAGCATTTCAAGTTGAGTTATAATTAAAGTTATAACTAAGGTTATAATGTCTACTTTTCTTTTCATAAGAACAATATTCAGAGGAGGGGCAAGTCAAACTTCAAAAGCACTTTTTTTTGCTTTTACAAAGATAATTCTACATTTTCTTCTAATTGTGTAAGCAGTTTCTAACTTTGGAGTCTGAATCTTGCAAATATTAAACTCAGCTCTTTGGGGTTTCTGACCCAGTGTGTGGATTACATCATTTCCCCCCTCTTTATGCTTAACCAATGATACTGCAAATGAAGACCAAGGAAGTCCATTTTACAACTTGACTCTTTTCATTATAATAGACTTTGTGGATTTTTGGCATTTTGTAATGGAACCAAAATAAGTCATATGACTTTTTGGTCTCTGTATAAACCAAATTTAAATGACATAATGTTTTTATTTTATTTTTATTTTACCCATTCAGTAAACAAAGACAATGTGAAAATATATTTTAACTGCAAACAAAGTTGAATATTTTCATTTTTTAAGAGTTTTTAAAATTGATTTGAGAGAGAGAGGACAGGAGGGGGAGAGAGAGAAACACTGATCAGTTGCCTCCAGAATGAGACCTGATTGGAGATTGAACCTGAAACCTAAGCATGTGCCCTGACAGGGAATCGAACCTGCAACCTTTCAGTGTATGGGATGACGCTTCAATCAACTGAGCCACACCAGCCAGGGTCAATGATGAATATTTTCTAACATAATTTTGGAACATGCGAATAATTTCTGAACCTGAAACAAACTGATCATTTCCCCCTCAAGCAATGGCAAAACTTTACTTTTAAGCATTTAGTTAAAATTCTTTAACTTTTATTTTTAAACAATAGGTTAAATATAAACAGTATTAAAAGATGAAGTTTATATATAACACATATGTCCACATTTAGTGGTATTTTCAGCTAAAATACTGAAACAATTTAAAAACAAAAACTATACAGAAGACTTCATGTCATGTTTAGTAAGAGAATAAACTAACAATCTATTATGATTTGTTTTCTAATGAAATCCACTTCTGAGGCTGAAATTTTATTTTTTTTAAATAAAAATATTTATGTAGAAATAGCTAGTCTATATAGAACAAGCTCTTTTTGTTGTTAATCTTCTCCTCCTGAGGATATTTTTCAATTGCTTTTCAGAGAGCATGGAAGAGAGGGGGAGAGAAAGAGAAACATTGATGTGAGAGAGACACATGGACTGGTTGCCTCCCCGCCCCACAGGGTGGGGAATTCACCTACAACCCAGGTAAGTACCCTTGACCTGGATTCAAACCTGAGAGCTGGCACTCTAACCACTGACAAACACCAGCCAGGGCTAGAGGAAGCTCTTATGTGAAGTTTACACTTTTTAAAATAGATTGCTGGGAGTTAGTATATATTTAATACTTTTCCACCTTATTAGAAGTTTAGGTCAGTTGTTAAAGCTTTGTCACTTTGACAATATCCTTAACTCATATAGGAATTTTTAAAAGGAGCTTAACAACAAATCCAGAGAGGAGAAACATCGATCGATCAGAACGTCAAACCTCAGGGAAGGTAGGGGAGGGTGGGGGTAAAAGGGAGAGATCAACCAAAGGACTTATATGCATGCATATAAGCCTAATCAATGGACAACAGGGGGGTAAGGGCATGAGTGTGGGGGGTGGATGGGAGGGAATGGGGGAATAAGGACACATATGCAATACCATAATCAATAAAGAAATTTTTAAAAATGTTGCAAACAAATAAAGCTTTAGTCACACTAAATTAAAAAAAAAAATTCTTAGGGCTACCTTAGTGCAATAAAATGACTTTCTTATATAAATATTTTGAAAGGGTACTCAAGATTTTTCACCAAATCGTAATGCACAAAAAATGATTATAAAGCAACCTGTATGTCAAAGCCCCACGTAAGAGCCACTGCCTTTATCCTATTTATAAATTTCTTTAGTATTTCCACTGTTTAGAGCACAATTTAAACACCATGTTTTTCTAAGGCTTCCTGGTTAAAAAGTTATGTATGGCAAGGCAAAAAAACTAGTTGAAAAACAGATTAAAGTTCACCATTTATGAAAATTCAAGTTTTATAATAGCTTGCTACCGCAGCTGCAGATAAATTAGCCACTTTATTACAAAACTAAACCGTTGTAAACAAGTTTAAATTTTTATTTTCAAGAACCAAATTGCACTAAGCAAGAGGATATGAATGTTGAGAATCTAAAAGCTAGTTTCAAAGTACTATATCACTTAATGCACCCTTTAAAGTAGCACTTATCTAGTCTAAAACTTAAATGATAAAATTTCTGGTTTATCCAGATGTAACACCAGATAAAAAAAATTTTATGGTGTAAATCACGGCTGGCTTCTATCTAGTCACCTTGGGAATGAATTCATCTCTGTAAACAAGTCCTGCAGTTTCTTTAAACAGCTAACATAGGAATGAGATAAATCTCTCCATAGTGCCAATTTTAAGTATTAGATTTTTTTTTTTAAATCCAAGAATGGCAGTGGGATTTCTGAATTGGCTAGGACAGCCAGCACTATCTTCCTGTAAAACTTTAGTAGTTCATTTTTAGGAAATTCTACCCAATACTCGGTGACTACTTGAATGCCTAGTGAACGTCCTCAGTGTTCCCTGGTGGCTTTTCAGCGCCCTTTGGTGGTGTCATAATGCCTCCTTTGCACACTGGCGACAACTGTGCCCACTTCCTGGAAGTATTTATGTAATTTACTTCCTCCAGCATAGCCAGATCATTTGTATGAGTCTGGATACTGCGTCTGTCTTCCATAGAAATCTTCTTAAAAATCTTCAGCTTCCCTGGACTCATCAGATGATATACTTTTTACTACACCATCCAATCTATACATTCAGAAATGCTGTCCCGCTCCAAACCTGAGGCTTTCTTAAGGACCTCAATGAGGAAACATGGCCCGAGGCAGTCGCAGGCAGTATTCTGCCCTGGAACTCAAATGAATACTAGGCCGAAGAACCTTAGGGGCATCTTTAAGAGCATCAGCTTGGAGGAAGAGATTTAGCCAGGAGATGATTGTTACAGGACAAAGTCTCCATTTTAAGGCCTTTACTGAAAGAGTTTCATCCTTAACATAACCTCTTCACTGGAAGCACCCTCTGTGACATAAGCAAACTCTTGGAGCTTAGGAGCATAGATTTCCTCAAGTTTGGAAGCAATAAATCAGGAGGTCATTCCAATGGGTTGAAGCATGTTTTTATTTATATCTCTTTGTGTCAACATAAACTCAACAGAAAGTCTTGCAAGGGATAAAATGTTTGCCTGTGAAGTGCGCATACTTCACATACCTCTAAAACCAGTCCAGAAGCACTGACCTCACCTGTGGTTCCAAGTCAGAACGCAGAACTTCAAAATGTTTGTCGTGAACGTATTGAGGCTCTTTCTTTAACATGTTGAGAACAACCCCAGCTTACCTCAGGCAAAGATGAAGGATTAATACAAAGATTTTTAAATCTGTAATTTCAAAAATTACAAAAGAAGTCACTTGTCCTATTTGTTTGTGGTGTTTCAGTGATGATGCAAGGACTGATCCCCCCAGATTATACAGGTGGCCAACAATTCCTAATCTCATACTGATGCTTCCTGGAGACCTTCTCTTTTCTTTTTTTGACATCCTGGGCTATTCTTCTCATCATGGCCTGAATTATCTGGGCTTCTTGTGGGGAATCAGTCTGGCTGGGGCTGCTGCTTAGCTTGTAAATGCTGCATCTTAACCTTCTCTTTAGGTGTGTGAAACCTCACCAGACCAGCTACCACTCGGCTCTCCTGATAATTATTTGATTTGCATCTCAGCTCTACAAATCCTAAATTTTATTTATTTTTATCTCATTTCCAAGTTACCATGAATACATCATCCTCAAAAGTTAGCCACATAGATTTTGTTTTTAAAAAGCTCATATTAGTACAGATTGTGCTCATGTAGCAAAGTTGTGCATCATTTCAGTAACTTACATGATGTATATATATATATATGTGTGTATACAGGGTGTCCCAAAAAATGTATACACACTTTAGCAGCTGATGGCTCAATTTTGAGAATGAAATGTAATTACTAAATACTGTGTTTATACATTTTTGGGACACCATATATATATATATATATATATATATATATATATATATATATATAGATAGATAGATAGATAGATATAGATATAGATATAGATATAGATATAGATATAGATATATGTATAATGTATATATGTATATAGATACAGATATAATGGGATGTAATATATACCATAATGTAATATTGCTATACATTAAGGTGGCTTAAAACTATATTTTATACAAGATATAGATACATCTACATCTTTTTATCTATCTATCTATCTGTCTGTCTATCTTTGTTTAACAGTTCTTTACCTGATGGTAGGCAGAAATATTCCTCCAGGGCTGTGGAATGTGTTCTAAATTTTTAGTTAAGCCCTTACTTGTCCATTAATTCATCTTAGATCAGCTCAATTTCTTTCAAATCCTGAGTTTATAAGCCTCTGCTAATTTGCAGAGTTGTACATGCAATCTTAAATGTGGAAAAGATTAACGGTGGTGAAAAGAAACATACTGAAAGAGAGGTCAGCAACTTTGCTCGGTCCATTACTCAGGGGACGAGGGATGGCAATGTCTCAAGTGTCGGGTCTCTTTAACTAACACCTCTTACCTCTGTGATTTGTTGGATACAGACAATGGGCTGAGCCTGCACCAGCCAGCATGCTCCAAGTCAGACAAACAGAAGCACCAACAATGCCTTTATTCACAGCTTCCACACACTAAGTAGGGGGTGAGGACACGCTAAAGGTCAACAGGGGCTGTGGCTATCAAGACAGATGGGCTCAAGTGTCACACTGAAGCCAAAAACTTGTACCTGCTACAACGACAGTAATCAGAGCAGATCGCCATGCTGGCAGGGCCTCCCTGGCCCGAGCAGCTGGGCTCTGTGCTGAGAGGGATGGCTAAGAAGCTCTGTGCACAATCTCAGCTCCTTGGCCACAGGGGAGGCCATATTTTAAGCAATTATTAAAAATATCAAGGAAGAGAGGGGTTCATTAGAAAACCAGGAAAATTCTCCTGAGGTGGCTGTATTCTCTGAGCAATGTGCCTGGATAAACAGGATTTGGGCTTTCTGGAATGCATGTTCCATTTGTGATGAAAACAGTCAATTAGACTTTTCACAGCACTAACTAATTATTGAGTGTTTGCTGTGAAATATAACCTCTGTGAATTTTCAGGATGTGTTTGTGTTTGTAATTTTTGTCTCTTTGGTCCATTGCTCTTGCCCGAGTGCCAAGAACAGCACCTGGCCCATAATTGGCACAACAGTAAATACTTGTTGATTGAGTGATTGTTTCAAGCACTGTTCATATGTTCTAATACTTTATATATTTTTATTTATTTAAGTTTCAACAATTAGAATAACACAGATACTGAGTACACCCCAGTGCACAGATGAAAACACTAGTCAGAGAGGAGTAATTTGCTCTAGATCATACATCCAGAGGTGAAAGACCCAGAATTCAAACTCCACTGGTCTGCTTTCAGAATATGTACACTTAATCATATGTACACTAACACTCATCTCAGAAAGGCAATACTTTATACTTATTTTATATTCTATAGAATAAAAGACTAATATTCAAATCTACTGAATGGAGGAACAACTGGCGGAACGACGGGTTGCTATGACATGCATTGACCACCAAGGGGCAGACGCCCAATGCAGGAGCTGCCCCCAGCCTGTAGGCCCCAGGCCAGCCAGCCAAGGTGGGTGCCAGCAGGGCCTCCCCCCCTTCCCCCTCCCCCCCCCCCCCCCCCCGTTGCCCCGCTGGTTTCCCCACAGATTAGCCCTGATCACTGGCCAGGCCTAGGGACCCTACCCATGCATGAATTTCGTGCACTGGGCCTCTAGTTAAAACATAACTAATCTTATTCTGTTCCACATGGTTCATGATCAGACTGGTTCCCTGCTTCCAGAATGTTTACTGCAAATGCTCTGATACTTTGGAAATATTCCTTTCAGAATGTCAGTTCTCTGTCTGCTCCTTTAACTGTCTTTGTCTGAGTCTCCAGCAAAGTTTGAATTGATCAATCTGAAGAAGTTAGGGTGTAAAAGACAACTAATGCTACACTTCAGGCTGTGGCCATATTTCTCATGCTGTGGGGAGCCCTTACTTTTACCTGGATTACTGACTCATATTAATGGAAGATGACTTGCTTTCCTTTCTGAGTCTGTGAATGAGTTTGACTCTGAAGATAGATGCTGTATTGAAACCTCTGGAGAAACAAGTTTCTTTAGTTTACGCTTACAAGGGGACTATGTGGCTTGAGCCATACTCCGTTACAACTAATGAGCCAAAGCCCTGCCCTGAAGTGCTCACTCAGAGAAAGGGAGAGAGCTCAGCTTCCTAACTGCTCCCTCCTGAGCCAATGGCTGCTCACAATAGCTTTTGTAACACAGGCACTTGAATTAGGAGCTGGGCTGAGACCATACAGGCAGCAGAGTGGTGATAAAACAATGTGATTACTTTCAGCTATGATAGGATTGGACCATGTGAGCCACAGGTGATAAATTCTATAACGCATTAGTGCTTCTCTATTTTATGCATTTTCCTTATGAGGGTATGGTTAGCTTTTTTATTTTTTCTTAAAGAATCACCTTCACATTAAGACTGCCTTTTAAAAAAAGTTTTACAACTGTCTGATTTGCAGTAAACTTCATTTCTGTTCTGGAAATGAGGTTTGGATTTAGAGCAAAATAATCCAGAAGGAAATAGAAGGTAAGGATTATAATCAACCTCCAGGATTTTTTTGAGTAATGGTCAAGATATAGAGAAAGACGAACAGGTTATTTTCTCCCACAGAATTCATGCTCCGCTGGAAACAATATGAACTGGGCAATAACACCAGCAATAACTATTTGTATTTTGGACATGTTCAATGCATAGAGATTAGGGAAGAAAAATGTATTACAATTTAGCAGTTCATAGCCATTAAAATAAAGTATTCTGTCTGAAAGTCAGTCTCAACTACTATCTCCTCTATCTTATTTCCCATGACTGCCAAAAAATTGAGGAGAGTAATTTAGAAAGTTAAGCTAGAGGAGGACTAACGTTGATTCAAGACCTTATGGAATAAATATCACAGGGCACAGGGACAGAGAAGTGTGTCTGTGCTCCAATCAAGATGTCATCGTTTGTGTATCAAAGGGAATAGGAACCCTTGTCATTTTGAAAAGTCAATATCAGGTGTGTTTGAGGCACATGAGAAATTTTCTGAGAAGAGGGTTTATAGCTTCATCAGGCTCATGTCAATGGTTATAATTCAGTCATGAATCATTGCTCTAGCCAGGTGTTGAATTTTTCACACTATGGTAACATGTGCCTGGTGGTCACTTAGCCAGGATGTCTGAATGTGACAGTTAGATTCCACTAGAGTTTCCAAATTCTTCTAGGAAGAGACTCAGACCTGGATCTGAGGTGAATAATCTATACCGTGGGCACAGAATAAGCTCAAGTGAGGCAACATAAGGAAACTTCTCAGGGAATTGTGAAGCACACAGAAGAAAATGATGTTCTCCTCCCAGCACTACCCACGTTCTGTCTGGTCCCAGCAATGGTGGCCCATCATCTACTAGATCTTCCAGTGCATCTTTCTTTGTCTCTTTCATTACTTAGTTGAAGTCAAAACAACATTATGGTTTATTTATTTATGTGACATGTCATTTCTGCTCCCCCAAAAGATTTGAAGACTCAAAACTTTGTGAAAGTAGCAGTTTCACTGGATGTTAAGGCACAGCTAGAGCAAGGATGGTGGCCGTGCTGAAATTACAGACCTCTATGAAAACCTATTGACTGACAAGTCATGAACCCTTCCCAGAAATAGGCACACTTTCCCCAAGTAAACCAGGGTGGGTTCTGGGATCCTCACAGTTTATCTGTGAGTCTATGAATGTCAGGTTAAGAAGCCCTACTCTAGAGCAAGAGTTCTCAACGTTGGCTATTGACTTAAAGGCTGGAAAATTCTTTGTTGTGGGGCTGCCCTGTCAATTGCAGGATGTTCAGCGGCATGCCAGCCTCTACTCACTAGATGCCAGTAGCACTTAGTCCCCTCCATTTATGACAATCAGAACTGCCTTCAGAAATCGCCCCTCGTCTGATCTCGGAAGCTAAGCAGGGTCGGGCCTGGTTAGTACTTGGATGGGAGAAATCGCCCCTCCCAGGTGGGAACCACTGGGGTAGAGGCACCACACTAAAACTATGACATCATCTCCCATGTGGAAGGAAGTTTTCCTTGCCCTCCATGTGACCAGACTCTCTAGATTCACAAGTGAACACGAATCCACATTTGTGTGACGTTATTACACTCATGTGCTCACTTAGTGCACAACCACCCAGTGAAATAAGCAGTCACATGTGTAAATCCAGGTCTAAAGCAAATCTGACACCAAATCTGATGCTCTTTTCAGCATGTGTGATAAAGTAATTGGACTATAATTCAAAGAGCTGAGTTCTAGTTGAGGTTCTGGCCCTTCATTAAACCTTACATTGTCTGTGAATCAGCTCAATGTGGCCTAGCTGGGTGACAGGAAGGATACCTCTACCTGTGTCACAAGAAAGCTACAGGAACAGATGAGAGACTGCTGAGTGACACTTTAAAGACTACTAGTCTATAAGAAATACATGGACATCAGCACTCTAAAATCTTCTTTATGAATAGAATCTTGAAAAATGATTACACTTGGAGAATATTAAAAACGGAAATGGCCCAGGGATTGGCTGTCATACTTGACATTAATTTCCTCTATACAGTCCAGTAGAGCAGGCGTATTCAAAACCAGTTACTGGTGTTCCAAAAAGAAGTCTCTCTAAGATGTAATAAAATAAGCTAACAATGAATGACTATTTCTTTGTCCCTTCCAAAAGCTTTCATTGGATTTTCAGTAAAACAATAATATTAAATTTGAGTAGAATGAAAGTACTCTGACATGAATCTGTAAAGAATTATAGGTGAGTTACATCTCACTTGTGATTAAGAACCGAAGGCTCACATGACTCTGTAAAATGGGTATAAAGGAAGAGGAACTGGTAGTTGAGGATCAACCACTCGTGGCTGAGCATGCCAATGCCATCACCCCATTACTAGTGTAAAGGTAATTGATTATTCCTCATGAAACCCTTGGGTGGGAGTCAAAAACAGTCTCATCTATTGTTATCTTGAGGGGAAGTCGCATGAGTAGCAGTCCAGGCATCAGATGTCAGCTTCTGGTTCCTCATCCAAGGGCTATGGCCTCTCCAGAATGATAATTAGAATAATTCTTATTCAATTGCTGTTGGAAACCCATGAGGACAGAAAAATTATGCTCAGCCCCAGAGGTCACTTCTTGGCTAATTTCCCACTAATTATTTCTTAGTTGCTTTTTTTTTTCCCCTCAGAAGTGAGAAAAAAATGTTCTCTACCATGATTTTATGAAGAATAGTTAGGGGCCTTTACAAATTTCAGTGTTTATAGATGAGGACACTTACAAAGGGGTCATCACACACAGTACACTGAAAACAGTCACGACAGCACCACACCTACAACATAATTTTTAAGAAGACAAGACCTTTTGGATGAGTACAGCAGATGAGGGAAAATAAATGACTGAGGTGACAGTACGTGGACTTGGTCCAGAGGTGGCTATGAAGCTTTTTAAAATAATAACAAAACACCTCTAGGTGAGGCTAGATTCTGAGGTTTATTGAAATGCTGATGGAGAAAGACTGAAAAGAAACTAGTCTGAGCCTTGTGCAGCCAAAGTCGACTGGGCTGTGGATGTCTCTTACGTGTTGCTACTTATTTAAGACTTAACAACCCAGACTTTGAAGCCAGTCCTTCTATCAGATTGGTGTGACTGTGTTGTCAGCACCACAGGAGCAGAACAAACTGGGGTGAGGAGTTGGGGAGGGGGGGGGCATTGAAGGGTTTCCACTGAACAGAATTGATGATCTTGCTGTCATTCACCCTGGAAGGGGCCTATCCCATCCCAGGGCAGAAAATGTGGATTGGAGAAGTAAACACAGGATTAAAGGAAAAGATAAAATTCTCATCTCTAGTGCCAGGAGCAATCTGATGTTCTGATGTTGTGTGGGACACTTCAGGTGGTGAGGAGAGGCAGGGAGACTAGGACTGGGCAGTGAGGGCAGAGGAAGTTGGAGTCTGGTATAAGTTATTCTCTTAATTTCATTCTCTTCTGTTATTTTTCAATAAAGCCTGATCAAAAGTGTGGCAGGATAATATTCTGGAAAAAATCTGAACTGTTTCCCCCACATCATCTTCTGTTGTATAGACCCTCTCGCCATTACATCAGTGATCCCCACTGCTTCAGGGAAGGGCAGACACCCCAAGAACAAAGGTGTCAACTGAATGTTTGAATATAGTTTTTTTAAACACTGGCAACCAAGATGCTGAAAGCTGATGATTTCTATTGCATGAGTTAGGTTTTTTAGAGGTAGAGAAGGGTTTGTGAACCCCAAAGGCTGGGATGCGTGGGACAAAACCCATGATGATATCTTCCTAGTGCTCTCACCCAAAGGAAGAAAAAGTTCAAGGAGTCGATGAAGAGAAAAGTTCTAGAGGAATTATGACCAGAGCACATATGTTCATGAGTGCCCAAGGAAGGTCCCTACTCTGTGAACCCCCTGGGCTCAGCTCCAGGGGAAAAGAGAATGGCCAACCCTCTAAGGTGGGGAGGGGCACAGAGGTAGAGCCCAAGAAATCAGCTGGGCAGCTGGTCTGGAAGTAAAGGACCACCCACTTATCAGCCTACCGAGAAAGGGAGGGGTCTTGTAGAAATGGGAGCAGGGTGTTGTTAGCAGAGAGAAACTGAACATCTACCTATTTTCTGCTCCAAGTCTCTCCCAACTCCTGAGTGGTGAGTGAGCACAGTAGATGGTATTATTTGTTCCAAATATTTGTTCCCATAGAAGCTTCTGCTTCTGCCTGGATCCCTGTAATAACAGGTCGCTGAGCAAAGCCACAGCTGATTGTAATGTGGAAATGAACCTATATTATTGTAAGCCATTGAGATTTTAGGGGAGAGGTTGTTTGTCAAAAGCTATTAGGGGATGCCCATCTAAAAGCATTCCAAGCCCCCGAGAAGGCCAGGGAAGGACTGATGGGCAGGGGGTCTTGAAGAGGCCTTGTGGTTACAGACAGGGCTAAGAGGACACCGGGTGACCTCAGTAGACCTGACGACCAAAGCACTACAGGAACATGGGGCTTTCAGCAGTAGATGAGCATGGTTGAATTCAATGAAAATCAGCAGTAAAGACAATATTGCACTGAGCCAGGTAAAGAGAGATAGATGCTCCCTTCCACTGATGCCTAGTTGATTCTTGGATTACCCATGGGGAGAGATAATGAGAAGGGAAAGGAAAACATCCTGAACTATTTACCCAAAATAGAGCAAGAACTACTTAGTAACATAGTTTATAATTCAATTGGCAATAACAAGTTCTCTGCCATCAGCAGAAATAGGAGCTGAAGAACTAAGTTGAGTTATAGAGGAGTAAAGTTTCATTTTTACAGGCGTTGTGACTATGGAGTTTACATCCTCTTGTGTGTGCTGTGCTGCGCAGGATGAAAGATGAGGACCCTGTCCCGTGGCTAGCAGAGAGAAGCTGAAGAGAAAGAAGTTTGGGTTGAAGCAGGACTCCTGAGGGACAGTGGCACCCCCACCGACCACAAATCCAGAGCCCCAGGACACAGAAGTGCAGTGGAAGAGAAACTAATGCTTAGAGATACTAAATAGCATGTTAAAGATCACAACGATATAGATGGTATATCCAGAGCCCATGCTCAGATCTGCCAGATTCCAAAGCCTGTGTTTTTTCCACTATAGCACATTCCAATGGTTTCCTTGACAGGACATTTTTCTTTCCGAGATACTGTCCAGATCTCATCTGCCTTCTCCCATCACCATTTTCTTCACCAGCTTGCAGATTTAACATCCATTAAAGGGCTCACTACTGATGCTTTCAGAGTGGCCAACTCGCTGCTTCCACGGGGGAGCGTGCATTGGGTGGAGCAGTGAGATTTAGCTCCATGGGGAACAGATGTATTGTCTGCTTGGGACCTGTAGCCAATTCTATAGACATCTCTTGCAAGAGCCCAGGATCATGAACCCATTTTGTAGATCAAAAAGTGTCCCAACCCCCATCGACAGTTGGTAGCACACATAGGGATATAACCAAACGTGGGAGTTACACATCAGTGAATACACGCGTTGGGCAATACTTTCTCCTGCAAGAGCAAAAAGACCATCCTAGGTGAGTGTTTGAGTCACTGACACTGAGAGCAAACCGACCCCGTGAGAGCTCTGGGGCACCCTGAGATTCCACCCGTCTGGAGCAAAAGCGCCGCGTTTGCAGATGCCTGTGGTTTGCCTAATTAGATTCTGACAAACCCTCGGAAACCGTTGAGTGCTTCAGCTGCACCACGCGTGTGGTCTAATGAGGTTTCTGAACCCTCTATTATGAAATTGTCACAGGTTATTTGTCAGAAAGAGGTTGCTTTGTGCATATTGCAGGCTTAAAATTTGGGGGATGCGCATTTTAATTATAATTTTTTATAATTATAAAAATACTACCTGATTTTAATTATATGCAACAAGTATTTTCTGAGCATTTATTTCAAACGCACGTGAGTTTCCCAGGTTTTGTTTTTCCTCTGAGCAGCCCTGAGGGATTGAAAAGTGACAGGTGCTGCTACCCTCATCCTTACTTTAAGAAATAATGGCTTCCTAATAAAAACAGCGATCTTGAAATGAATTGATCAATATTGATTTCTTTTCCTTGTAGAGGGATGAACTATTGTATGCTCTTATGTTTATTCTTTTGGCACATTATTGTATTGTGATTATAGTCTTTGCATTCATTCTTCTTATGTGTATTTAATGTAATTACTATCACCCCTTGGTTATTAAGGGATTGATGATCTCATGGGGAAATTATTCTTCACTTTTGCTGGCAGGTTATTTCTCCTCCTTTCTCTTTCAGGTTCCTGCTGTTGCTAATTATGAGTTCTCTACACCAACTGGAGCATCACCACAGCATCACCGTACTTGCCCAGGTCTAATAACACCCCTGTGGCTGGGGAGCCTCCTGTCACCTGGAGACACCAGGCCGCATCTCAGAGCCAGGGTGCTCAGTATCAGAAACTCAGATACACTAGCAGTTGTGGCTTGGAAATAAACTTCTGCAATGCTTTGTGCTGAGGCCAAACTGCCTGGGGCTGATTGAACCCTGACTACCGTATTTTCCGGCATATAAAACAACTGGGCGTATAAGATTTTCCTGGGTTAAAAAGTTGTCTTATACACCGGAAAATACGGTACCTGACACTCTATTTATGAGAGAGACTTGGGCGAAAAGCCTATTTACTATTACCGTATTTTCTGGCGTATAAGATGAATTTTTAACCCAGGAAAATCTTATACGCCCAGTCGTCTTATACGCCGGAAAATACGGTATTTACAAAGCCTTCTACAGGAATCTCTTGGCTACTCAGGGTTTCTCTATCCTGCTCTAGGATCAACCCAGCCTATATGCCAGAGAATCACTAAGTTAAATTATTAATACATGTTCACTGTATAGAATTTGGAAAATGCAGAAAAGTAAACAAGCACATACAACAAATGTAATGGCATGACCCAGAGATAACCCGTTTTTAATCTCTACGTACATGTCAATGTCTGTTTTATTTATATCATAACTAGAGGCCTGATGCATGAAGATTCGTGCAAGAATGGGCCTTCCTTCCCCCGGCTGCTTGCACTGCCTTTGCTCTGGCCTGGAGCAACCTTTGTGCCTTCCCACACTGCCCAGAGGCCTGGAGCGGCTGGGGCTGTGCAGGAGACCTGTGCCCCACCCCTGGCATCGCAGAGCCTGTGTATGCAAATTAACCCACCATCTTTGTTGGGTTAATTTGCATACTTACTCCTGATTGGATGGTGGGCATCGTGAAGGTATGGTCAATTTAAATCTTTTTCTTTTATTAGTGTAGATGCTGTTTTATTAACTGATTTTTAAAATTAATGATATCTTATTATTTCACATGCCATGAAACACTATGCCAGATGACTGCTAAGAGATGCATCATTGATGGTATCGTTATATACTTAAATCTTCCTATTTAGGATGATTTCTTTTTTTTTATATAAATAAGGTGCAATATAAAAAGATTTCCAAGGATATTTGTGAATATCTTGTTATTTTCTGATAACAAATTTCCAGAATTGGAATTGTTGCATCAAAAAGTAAGTACATTTTAAAGTGAGAGCTCTCTTCTTACCCTGGCTCTACCAGTTGTGCTGCCCATGGCTAGATTTTCCAAATCCTGCGTTTGTCAGTTTTGATATCAGACCCTCTGCAGCAGAATTGCATGCATATTCCTGGTTGTCCCAGCCCCCACCCCCCATGCCTGGAGCTGCAGCTCAAGGGTCTGCAAACCTAACCCTCTCCACAGACATTGCCCAGGAATGGGCAAGTCATGAGCCACCACTCCGTCTCACAGGGTCAGTAACCCTGTTGTGTTAAACATGTACTAGGATTTGTTTTAACCAGGTATAATAAGACAGCAGACATGGAAATGTTTGGTATGAAGAAAGGTATTTATACTCATAGGTCCCTAGAATCAAGACTCACACCAAGCCATGCAGGGCCACTGAGGGAAGCACCAGGGCACATCAGGATACAGGAGAGGAGGAAAAAGAGCATGGCCCAAAGCCTTCATTAGGGTTTTTTTTCCAGCAAAGGGGGCAAGGCAGGGTAGGTACATGGAGTGAATTTAGCTCTGAATAGTCTGAATAATGTTGGTGGGTTCTGAGCTATAGGGTGGTCCCTAGTTGTTTTGAACTTGACCCTGAGTGATTTAGGGAAGAGGGAACACTGGCTTGGTGTATTGTATTGGTGAGAGTTTGATGAAAGAGATAGTTGAGGGTATGGACTCTGGATTGCATAGTTTATAAAGCAAAGGTGTGCTTGCTGGGGCATTGTTTGCTATCTCTAGGAACGGGTCAGCCCAGGAAAAGGCAGCCCCTCCAGGATCAAGGCCCCAAATGGCAAAGCATTAAGAATAAATTAGAAAACATGGTCAATACACCTGTGCACACTGAGCCTTGTCAGAACTCTTAAGGCCACTGCCCTACTTCCCCTTTGATTACAACCTCCTTTGGAAACAGGTGTTTAATTAGAATATCGCCGACCTCTCTAGACTTGCCCACAGCTCCACACTTCCAGGTTTCCCAGCAACTGGCGCTAGGCCTCAGATTCTAGTTAGGCCCAGCAAACACTTCAACACCCAGAACAATCCCCAACTGAGCCTGCCTCCAGCCATGACCCTGCTGAATTTGCCTCTGCATCAGTTCAGCAGAAATTAGGCACCAAAAAGCTAACCCATCCAAACCCCAAATAGGTTTGCTTACTTCCAGTGGTCTGTATAGAAAGTTCTACTGGGGGAGAGGCTGAAATTCTTGGCAAGATAATATTTATGAATTAGCTGTGAATTTCAAATATCCCTGCATCTGTATCACTTCATTAGCATGGATCAAAAATTCTAATTATGGAATAAGTGTTTGTAAAAAGAGGAGAGAAAAACAGTTTTTACCAAATCCCTGTTCTTTCTCTTTTATAGGAAAATCTAAATTGCACCAAAAAAAAAAAAAAAAAAAAAGGGACTATGAGCTTTCAACATTCTCCTGCGGCTGGATTACTACATACAATGATTATTTCTATTCATGGTCTACATTGCTTTTGCTGGAGCTGTGATTACTGGAAACAAAAACACAACAACAATTCTTTGAAATATTTTCCAGCACATTCTCTAAATAGGTGGGCATCTTCCTATCTCATCTCAATTCCTTCCTAAGAGGTCAGCCAACTTTACCTTTTAAAATAATTGATATTTAAATCCACTTTCCTTAATATTTAGTTACTTGCCAGGAATTGTCAAACCTCTTCTTGAGCACATCAGTAAAAATGTCCTTGCCTACTGAAAGGAGGCGACTGTCCTGTGTCATCCCCACTGGGGAGCCGGGCATCTTCCCCCGGCAGCCCCTGTGTTTCGCTCTGTTGGTGGGCTGTGTTTGCTTCTGCCTCACCTGCTCCCTGCAGACGTGTGTGGGAGCTGAATGTTACCTGTGTCATCAGCCTGTAGCCTTTGTGCCCTTCCTCAGCGTGGCAGCCACAGGCCTGTGCGGCCGCACAGCAGCAGGGAGGCCCACTCCTCATCAGCCTTCTCAGAGCTGCGAGCTCACCACCTGCCCAGTGGTGGACAGGCAGCAGGCAAACAGGCAGCCTGCAGCAGCTGGGGCACCTGGATGGAGTGCCCTTCACTGTTCCATTGCTCTGTTATGTGTGCCAGGCATCCTGGCGTTTCACTGGCGTGGACCACATAGGCACCATTTTCCTTTCTAAGACCCTAGACGTCTATTGCTTGCTCTGTTCCATCACTGCAGGCCGGGACTGGGCTGGAGCCATCTCCACACTCCCTCCCACCACGCTGCATGTGCACCAGGCCACAAGGAACAGCAGAGACCACTGGGAGCAGCCTCCTGAAGCTGGGTTCGCTGTAGCAATGTCCCTGTTGGTGATCAGCTTCTCTTGTCCCTTTATACACTGGTGAAAAATTCTGGAACAGTAGCTCCCAGAAAGCTTTTCTCTCTGGGGCCCCTGCCCGTGTTCCTGTGGACCGTCAGTATTTCTTCTGAGGCCCGGGCAGCACACGGGGGCCGTCCTGGCCCTCCGGCTCGCTCTGGTCCTTTGGCGGCCAAATGAATGTAGATTCCTGTCTATTTCTGCTGTGCTCTCTCTAAAGACTTTTTTTCTAAAATTTTAAACGCTGAACTCTAGCCAGCATGATGCAGTTTCATTTTGCTTCAGCCAGACTCCAAATACTAAAGCTCCTACAAAGACATTCAAACTGTGTTTTAGAAATGAGAGAAATAAATACAAGTTTTGGAACACTTTGCAGGAGGGAAGTGGAACACAAAGTCAGTGTGAATAGATTGAAAGATAATACAAACTGGATTCAACCACAGAAAATGGTACCAAAATTCCCAGATATGCCATTATTCAGAGTTTCTAAAACAGCACGGAGAGGGCTTTCAGCAGGACATTTTTGCCAAGAGATAAAAGCGAGAGCAGGATTGTATCGTCTATCTGATGCGACAGTCTCTTCGTTACCTTCTTATTTCCCTGTGCAAACAGCAGTAGCGCAATGTCAGCTGCTTGTTCCATAATGAAAAATGCTCCTCTCGGATTTCAGCTACAAACAGGTCATCAGTCTCCCAGGTGGGCCAAAGGGGACGGTTCTCCCAAATCTGTACAAGGCTCATTTCTCTGTCTCCTCTGAGAGAACCTATGCCCACAGAGAAATCTCGGGTACTCATCTGCAGTATGTGGGGAAAGATCCTGCCACGTAGCAGCGGAACGCATTTTGTCCAAACAGGTGGTGATAAAATGAGGTGATACTCAGGGGCCAGTGCTGGGGGAAGGAAGGAGAATGCTCTTCCTGGGAGGTATGTGCTGAAACATTTTGCTTCCTATTCTAAGAGTAAGCAAAAACGGGATCACAGGAGGAAGCCTTCTTTGCTGGAGCTCACTTGCCTGTCAGCCTTGCAATGCAGAAGAATCTTTGTTGTTTGTTTTTGGCGGAACTGAGAAGCCCAGGCTGGGACACGTGGCTTCTGCAGGCACCTTTGCAAGGAGGAGGGACTCTCCAGTGCTTTCGCCTCCTGTTACAACCTTCACAGTTGACATCTTTAACGCAATCAGGATGGTGCATGTTATTCTTTTGTCTGAAATCCTTATTATTTTATATTTTGTTTAGATGCTGACCAGTTTTCTCACTCCTGGGAAGCAAGGCTGAGAAAGTACATGTCCATGCCTCCAGGAAGTAGAGAAGGGACTTGAATTTTGGACAAAGAGTTTAAATACCAAAGGGTTTGAAAACCAAAACCAAAACCAAACACCCCAGACACAATTTCTAAAACTATGTGGTTGTGATGTTCTCCATGATTGCAGCATATTCCATTTTTTCCCTTCTGTTTATATAATACTAGTAATAAACATATTGGAGAATGGTATCATTTTGTTGGGGCTGGTTTTAAATTATTCATGTTCAACAAGTGATTAATGTTTAAGTAATTAGATGAAGTTGGTGACATATATTTTGTCAGATGGAAGACATGTGGTTGAGTAAATGTGATTTTCTCCAGGGAATTTAGTGACATGCTTGGTTTCTAGCTTGGGAAATCACAGGCGTTCACATTCTGTGGTGACATTGCTGAGCACAAGTCCCTCTGGCCCAGTGCATTTACCAGGGCCCCAGTCAGTGAGCTGGACTCCAGCCCAGAGCTAGGAAATGCACACATGCTATGGAGAGGGGCAGCTTGGTTTGGCTGAGCACTGAGACTCCATCAGGGGGCTGGAGGCAGGGCCCAGGTGTGACCAATGTACACTTGTAGCAAGAGTTAAAGAGTTTCTTTATATGTCAACTAGAGGCCCGGTGCACAAATTCGTGCACGGGTGGGGTCCCTTGGTCTGGCCAGTGATCGGGGCTGATGGCAGGGAACGGGGGATGGCTGGCTGGGGGAGGTTGGCTGTGGGAGCGCACTGATCACCAGGGGGCAACTCCTGCATTGAACGTCTGCCCCCTGGTGGTCAGTGCACGTCATAGCAACCAGTCGACCAGTCATTAGGTTGTTTGGTCACTTAGGCTTTTATATATATAGATTATACCTCAATAAAAAACTTTAGCAGAATATATTGATAGGAATATATAAAGAATAAATGATGTTTGACTTATAAGAATGAACATCTAAAAGCTGGTGAAAAAGTTCTTAAGCTCACAGAAATCAAACTGAATCATCTAATTGTTTATTTGAAGATATAATCATATGAACATAGTCGGTTATAATTTTTACAAGTATATTTTTATTGGAAGGAAGGAAGAGGGAGAGATAATGATAAAAACATCAATGATGAGAGAGAATCATTGATCGACTGCCTCCTGCACATCCCACACAGGGTAAAGAGCCCGCAACCCAGGCATGTGCCCTGACCAGGAATCAAACCATGATCTCCTGGTGCATAGGTCAACGCTCAATCACTGAGCCATGCCAGCTAGGCAGTTATAATTTTTTATGTTCAGGAAATATCCCTCCCTTTGTATGTTGTCAAAACAACCCAAAGAACAAACACTACACTCTAGTTGAGTGTCCTATGCTTTCTACATATTTGTATTATTTTGTTTTCTTCTTACACATGTTCTTACACAGAACATACACCCAAAATAAAAGTGACTGTTTTATTTTTGCTATTTAATAAAAAAATAGAGTTTCAAATGTTTATCAATGGATAAGATAGACTTTTCCTTTCCCGACTTGGCTTCATATCACCCATCATCTCCCTTTCATGTTTCCTGATTTGGTCTAAATTTGTAATGACTTAAAGACAAAAGAGGGAAACAAAGGAGTGTGTCTAATAATTGGATTGTATTTTGACAAGTTAATTCTCCACAGATATCTGGGCTGCCAGTCTCGCTGCTGCCTGGCTTCATTTTACATCATACTCTTAAGAGCTACTCACCAGGAAAATAATTTTTAAAGACAAAATAGAATGTCAGCTTATATCAGAAGAAGGAAATACCTGTCTCTCAAAGATGTTTTCTATATGGCCGAAGTAGCTACATCCAGTTGTGAGTACCAGACAGGATAAGAAAATTAATAACTCCTTATCCATACAAGAGAGAATGTTACTGAACAGCTTCACAATGCGTAGTTTTCAGCAGTGTAAATGGAATTTAAACTGCATGCCATAACTCAGTGACACCTTTGATTCATTACAGATAATCAAGAGGAAGTTCTTCTGATGTCCAGTGCTAACAGATTCATAACTCCTCGCTTCCCTCAAACACCACCATCAGTCAAAAGAAGGGACTGGCCACTGGTGGGGGTGGGGACAGCTTTTGGTATGGGTCATAGCCACCCTCTCTCGGTTACCTGCTGGTATCCATTTCACTGCAGCCCTACGTGGTCTTCCAAAGCACAGACTGGGTGAGGCAGGATAGAAATAACTAAGAAAATTCCTGGGAAAGTAGAATGGGGAAACTGAGACAAAATAATTAATCAAGGCCAAACAATTTGAAGAACTTCTAGCCAGCTAGTGAATCACAAAACGTTATCTTCCCTAACTAAGGACACTTGAGAGCAAATGGTTTATACCTCTCCTCCCTAACCAGAAACTGTATAGCTTAAATCACCCTGCTCAGGGAGATAGAGGGCAGAGACCCAGTTAATGCCATTTGTGCCAGCCAAACCTAAGGACAGATGAAGCCAGGGGAATAAATAACAAAAATCTAATTAGAGCCAGAAAGACCCAAGATAAAAGTAAAACAGTAAAGCAGACCAAAGAATAATCCAAAACTCCCCTATATGCTCATTTTGATGTATCAACATATTAAAAACACACCTAATGAATATTCTATTGAAACCCTCCGTAAGATTTTCACCCACAGAAGAAAGATAAAAACCCACATGACAAAGACCTGGGGTGGGCATGCTCTAGAGCACACCCATGCCCCTTCTTGGGCATGAACTTTTTATTTCTTCCTAAACTTTAAGGGTCCCCATGAGACTTACAACCAGGGGAGCAGCAAGCAGTGTCACCTTGTCTGGGGCTTACCCCAATCTTATCTCCAAGGACCTCTTTTTCTCTGACTTCCCAGTGAGCTAACAGCAGCCCCACCGAGGCTCACTTCTCTCCTATATCACTTCTAGGGAGCCTAGGCTCTCTCCTGTTGCTTCTTCTACCCAAGTCCTTCCTTTATTTCACTGTCTCCAACTTTAATAAACATACCTTCAAAATCACCTGGACTCATATTGTGAAATCCTTCCTGTACAAAATTGAGAACCCACACTATATGCCGGCTGAGGCTGACCTGCTCCAGGCCCAGTCCCTGTCCAGTAACCAAGTCAGAGTAACTAGTGACTTGGGCAGTTATTGACCTTCCCTGTGCCTCAGATCCTCCTTTTAAAATGAGAGCAATGGCCAAAACCGGTTTGGCTCAGTGGATAGAGCATCAGCCTGCGGACTGAAGGGTCCCAGCTTCGATTCCGGTCAAGGGCATGTACCTTGGTTGCGAGCACATCCCCAGTAGGGGGCGTGCAGGAGGCAGCTGATCGATGTTTCTCATCGATGTTTCTAACTCTCCCTCTCCCTTCCTCTCTGTAAAAAATCAATAAAATATATTTAAAAAAAAATAAAATAAGAGTAATGATAATACTTACATTGCAGCATAACATCTGGCCACAGTCAGCTCTCAGAATAAGTTATCTAGTATTACCCCTACAGTAGGGGAAACTAAGGTTCGGAGAGATTAAAGTAGCTTGCCAAGCACTTCTCAGGTAGGAGGTAGCAGAGTTCATATCTGAAACCAAGCCTTTCTGACCTCAAAACCACCACTCAAACTATGGGGCCCCGCCTGGCTCTCTGCAGGCTATGGCCCTTTCTCATTCTCTTCCCAGGAGTCCACACAGCTCCTTTCCAGGCTCAGAGCACTGACTCCTTGAGAAAGAACTAATGGAACCTCAGGGAGATAGAGGCCGGGGGTTTTCATTTGGGGATAAGGGGTTTGTTGTTTGGGGTTTGATGTTTGTTTTCACCTTGACTTAGTAGTGAGCCATCGCCTTGCCCAGGCCTCGGTGCTAAATGAGAGCACACGGCCACTGTGTCAAAAAGGTCATAAAGAAAGTTGCAAAAGAGGTCTTATCTGATGACTACTAGGATGGGCCAGTATCCTTGCTGTTCTGGTTTGACTCTTTTTCATGGGGCATTTTTATGTGCTCTTCAGAGAACCTGCCTCCTCCCCCAGCATTGCTGGGGAATCTCTCAGCCATCGTCAGTTTCTCTGCTGGGCTGACATCACCTCTCCAGGAAGCACTCTGAACAGGATCTGAAACTGACAAACCCAATTTAGTGCTCTCTCTTGGTCTCTCAGTCTCCTCTCTCTTCCCACAACTGACCCAATGGAAAGTCTCATAAGCCCCCAACCCTGACAAACTCTGGACTTGCAGCCACATAGGGACAGAGTCAGTGAACTCACACCACTTGGCTCTGCTATCATGGCAGCTGGCCAGCTAAAGCCTCTCATCCTTTAGGTTTTTCAGGCCTGAGTCAGAAACCAGTGGACTAAACATTCAAGTTCCACTGTCATGCAAGTTCTCTAGAGGGTTTCAATTTAGCATTGTCCTCTGGGTTTGAAGTGAGGAGCAAGCACCTCATGTCCCTCCCAAGGGTGTCTGAAGGACTCAGGACACCTCAGCATCCTCAGAAGAGAATCACTCTTCAGTTGCCAGCTCTTGGTTATTTTTACCCCAACTTTATACATTCTCAAGACGTTCAAGGGCTTCAAAACCAGTTCTCAGACACTTCCTCTGTTCTTCGTGCAAAGTGATACCAAAGTGCATGTACTTCCCCAAACCATGCACATTGTTTTCCTCATCTGTGTTTTGTTCAGATCTGTGTGAAATGCCCTTCATCTCCATTTAATTACTACTCATCCCTCAGAATCCTCCTCAGGATTATTTCTTCCAGAAACCTTCCCTGACCCTGCTGCGTCAGGAATGCCTGTGTCTGCTTTACTGTTAGGATAACAGGATGATGGTGAAATCATGTGTTTACTTGTTTATCTCATCCACGAGGCTCCAGGCCCTCCACAACAGAGGCCAGAGTGTCTCATTTATCTTTCAATCAGCAACATCTGGTATGTTGTTTTCTACATAGTAGATTCTCAACCAAAATTGATTGAATTGTTGTTTTTTAGTTGGAGAAATGTTGTCTCCTTATGAAAAATTATGAGGTATTTGGAGTGTACCCCCTTAACCAGTTCACATCTTGCCCAAACTTGAGGCAGAAAACAAAGGTGAGTAAATAAAAGAAGAAAGCTAAGGTAATAGCTTCAGGAGTTGCATGTGGAGGTGAATACCTGGGGCCAGACAGAGGAAATAGGCAGACAGACTTCCAGAATAAGATTGCCAATGAAATGAGTAGCATGAAGGAGCCCTTGAGTGTTGAGATCACCTTCCTGGGCTGAAAGACCAAAGGAAATAAGTGTGCTAGCCATTTGCCTTAAACCCCAGGCTTAATCTTGGGAAGCTGCACATCTTTCCCTGCTTCTCTCTGGTGGTGGGAGGCTTGCTTGCCCAGGTGCTTTGTGGGGAGCAGAAATCTCAGGCAGAACACAGTGCTGTCTAGGAATTAGAAACCTGAGATCTCATGCTGCTCAGCTATTAATGTAAGTTAGTGGAGAATATTAACACAGGACTACAGAAAAAAATAGGGTATCTAAAAATTCAAAGCCATAGTCTAGGATAAAGAGAATCTTCTGGGAAACATAATTCCAATATAACAAGGTTTACTCATTATAACCTGGCACACTAGGGTACTTTGACTGCAAATCCAGTTCTCAGACATTCCTCTGCACTTCGTGCAAAGTGATACCAAAGTGCATGTACTTCCCCAAGCCATGCACATTGTTTCCCTCATCTGTGTTTTGTTCAGATCGGTGTGAAATGCTCTGGTTCATTTAATCTTTTTGAAGGCTTGTCTAATAGATATGGACCTGTAAGTAAACTATAGCTGAGGATTTTAAAATTTTAATCTGGCAGAAATATAGTACATTCTCATTGATGGTGAATACTTACATATTTGGATGCATTGCTACCATTTCATTTTGTACATTCTGTTTGTCTCAACTTTCTAGATTGCTTTTTTCCCCTTCCTGGCTTTTGCATTGTTAGAGAGTATTCTCCCTTCCCCCTCATTTTAGTTTTTCTATTAGTTTACACATTCTAATTTATATGCAGCTTTATTGCTTTTGAAAAATTATCCATCAATGATTTTTCAGATATTTCCTTTCCCCCATTTTCTCTATTAAATCCTTTGGAATTCCACTGAGAGGTATATCAGGCTTCTTCCTCTCCCCTTAGTATCTCTTGAATTCTACCACAGACCCCAATTTTACCAAGAAAAACCCTCTAGTCATCACCGCCCCCAGGAAAGAGGCCTACTTGCCATGTCTGTAGATCTCTGTTCTCGCCACACAAGCATGAGTGCAAACAAATTCACAGCTAACCAGGTTTAGACAGCATGGTGAGCCACTGAGGGAGCCAGACCACCTCTGAATGCAGTAATACTGTCCTTGTGTGAGAAGACTCCCCCTTGCCTAATGAACTCTGCCAATAGCTGGGGGACAGAAACTTGGAGTGCTTTCCTATTGTCCCATCTCAGCAATCAGAATCCTGAGTAGACTGTTGCTCCTGGCCAAATTCTGTTACTAATATCATTGTCTATGCCCTTGGGTTTATTCCAAAATCTGTATGGCTCCTTTATCAGAATGTGACTAATTGGTTTCTTCCTCATCTCATATAAGCATAAATAAAGATGGATTTCCATGTGTCTTCAAATGGTCAGTTCTGTATCTGCCCTTAAGCAAGAATCCCAGCTTTTCCTAGAGTAGCGAATAATCCAGCCAAATAAATCCAAGGTTCTCAAGCATGTGGCCTCCCACCCCTGCCTAGGAAGGAGCAAGCCATGCCACTAGCCCAGGCATGTGGTTGAGCTCCCACCCCACCCAGCCTTATGAAGGCCATTCTTCCACGTCCTGGAGAGAGACCGGTGGCGTGCTGGTCAGCCCCAGCCCCAGCACTGCATCCCTTTCAGTTCACACAGGTTTATCTGCCCATGTACACTGGGAGGCACCAGGCCCCTGCACTGACCCTGAAGCCTTCTTAGGGCATTTCTCCAGATCCTCCATCCCACCTGGTGAGTCCTTCCTTGGGGCTCTTATGGGCTTTTACAGAAATGTGCCTTTTCCAGCAATTTTTATTTTTGTTTTTGATTGCTCAGGCTGTGCTAAAGTCCCTGCCCATTTTCTTCCAGAGGCACCATAGAATAACGTAAGTACTATTTTTCATCTGCTCTAAGATGCATTTTCACTTCTTCCCATTTTCACATGGTCACATCTCTGAAAGCAGGGTGTGCTTTAGCGTCACTAGATTGTTTCAATTAGAACTGACAGCAACTTTTTAAGCTGGTGAATAAAATAACAGTGCATTCTACAATTGGTAGCATCTTAAGCAACTTTGCAGATGCAAAGAAGTGCGTGGGCAAAGGGGCAGTGCCTCACATCACTGGTACAGGGCATGCAGACCCCAACACAGCTGTCCAGTCGGGAGACAAGCTGCCTCTCTCCTCCCCTCTATCCCCGCCCCCGCCCTCCCCCCTCTCACCCAGGGAAACGAGAACCTCTGCATGGCAACCAATATTTCCTCTTATTTCTGGAAAAACTGTGAGCCAAAAGACTTTTATAGCTATCATCACACAAAGGGGGAAAGTTGCTGTCTAGACACAGACTATAATTACTATTATTATTTAAAGTCATTGAAATGCTTGAACTGCAAAAAAAAGCAAAAGGGCTTATATATGCTAAAAGCCCTATTATAATCCCCAGCAAACATTCCCCATTTGATATGGCATCTATTCCAGCCTTTACGGGATGCTGGTAAAAGAAGCTGCTAGGGCCTCTAAGAAGTCTGTGGCTGATATAACCCCTAGACAGTATTCCTTTAGTAAGCTTTTATTTAAGTGATCTCAATTTAGTTTACTCTAAGGTCAATTAAAATCTTGAAATGACTATGCAAGGCAGCATGGCGTGCTGACATGAACAAAGAACTTGTCAGTATTTCACTACATTTGAAATGTGCAATTGTCAACAGATCCTACATAATGTCCCTCTTTTTATATTTTAAGAATACTTAGATCTACATTGGCCAAACCACAATAGTTGGGAAACAACCACAAGATGTGGCAATATATATAAACATTGCAAACTGTTTTTAAAAATAATTTGCCTTCCACCATTTTCTACTTAGCTACGTTCAATCATACATACCAACATATTTGCTCTTCTTACTCACATTTGTCTCCTTTTACTGCTTCTCTCAACTCCAAAAACGCCTTCTTTCATGGGCAGGACAGAGGATTGGGATGTAGGTCTGGGAGGCCCTGGAGCTGAGTCATTCTCCACTTGACCTCTGTCAGCCATGCCATCCCTTCCCAGACACAGCTGTGACCCGCGGATTCCCACCTGAAAGAAAGGCCATCCTCATCTTCCCAGGACCAGTCCAAATCCACAAAGGTTGTAAGTTAGACTTGGGGGGCTACACCTGAGTCACTCTGCTGCCAGGGTGCTCTGGCTCTAGTATGTACTGAGGTCCATCTTGGCCCAGCCCAGCGATCTGCCTGTGCCTCCTACTCTTAAACTTAGCATTGGGATCCTGGTAAGCTGCCTCAGCTCCCCTGAGTTCTGGAGCTCTAGCTTATTTTCCTCCTCCATTCCCAAGGCCTGAGTCTCTGGAGCTTCACTGAGCCCCAGCGGGGGCAGGGGATGCTCTCTCCACAGATCTGCCTAATGCCATTGACGTTCCTGCCTCGTCTTCTTGAAGATGGACACTCTGCATCCCACTGTTACTGTTTTTCTCTGCTTCTGCAGATCTCTTGTTCTATGTTATCTGTGTCATTCCCAAACCATTGACATATCAAACATGACAGCATTTGTACAAACTTTAAAAACATAAAGCATTTTAATTAGGCAAATATGCATATGTAGGGGAAATATAAACATGATGGAGAGGATATTTACCAACGTCAAAAATGTGATTCAGTCTGAGATGGGAGGGAAATGAGGAAGGTTGGGGGTAATTTGTAACACTGTCAACAATAAAAAAAGGGCCTCAGTTAGATTTGTATTTTATCTACTTTTTATAGGTTCACTAATCCATTACTATTTCCTCCCATTTACTCATGAGCTTAATCCAATCTGTATTTTGCCCTAACTACAACACTAAAATATCTCTTGTCATGATATCCAACAACTTCTGTATTGACACTCTTCCATCCACAGTTTACTTGACTTCTGCAGGAATAAACCCTCTCTTCTTATTGAAATCACTAGTAGCCCTGTGCACCAATCCATACGCCAGTAGCTCTCTGCGGGGCCTGGCCGCTCCGCGCCCGCTGTCCAGAGGCCCATCCAGAGGCCCAGAGGCCCATCCACAGCCCAGCATGGAACGCTTGCCTCATCACCGCAGCAACGAAGCAAGCATTCTGCCAGGCCGCTCACGCTGCCCGCTCTCAGAGGCAGCCCCCCCCAGGACTGGGGACTTCGGCGGGGCTGAGAGGACTGGGCGCCACCATCTTTGTGACAGAGTGGTGGTTGATTTGCATATTACCCTTTTATTAGATAGGATTCTGTCACTTGGCTTCTGATGTCACTTGACTCCTGTCTTAGTTACTCCTCAGCCAGTAGCAGAATGCCTGTGGAACATCCCTGGGTTTTGTCTATTTTACCTACCTTCTTTCTCCAGATATTCTCATGCCATTTACCTGTTATTGATGCTTCAAATTCATATCACTTTCCTTGAGCACTTTACTCATATCTAACTGTCAACTTGACATTTTGACTTGGACGTCTAATAATCTCAAATTAATATATTCTGAACTAAACTTCATGACCTTCTCCCACTCCCAAACATATATATTTCATGGTCTTCTTCATCTCACAAATGGTCCTACATTCATTATATTCCTCAAGTCAGTATTCCAGGAGTCATACTTGATTCCTCTCTTCAACTCACTCCATGGATTCGTCTCCAAGTCTGGTTGACTTTTCCACATGACTTTTCCACCTCCACCGTCTTTTGTCTGGATCAATGTATTAGTCAACCCTCCACTGGGGAGCTCTGCTTTCATTTTTGTTTGTCATTTTCATTAAGCAGATTAAGGGATCTTTTTAGTGCCTATTTCTAGATCTTAAATATTTCATAATAATATTTTGTAATGTGAAAACAACAGTGACAAAAAAAAACCCAAATTTATACCCATATACTCATAATGCAGTTTAAGAAATAATATATTACAAACTAGTTAAAGTCTTTGGGTAGTCTTCCCTCATTATGTTTCCTTTCCTCCTTATCAGAGGTAAGTATTAATTGAATTTTTTGTCATTAAAATGTGTTTCTATGTATATTTAACCTTCTGTCCAATTTTTTAAACAATATGTAATTTTTGTGTTTTAAAATTTTATTTATGAGTATCATATTAAGTATATTCTCTACAATTTTCTTTCACTCCACACTGTTTGTAAGATTGATTCATTTTAATATCTATGACTCATACTCCCTCATTTTTACCACTGTATGGTATTCTGAATATATAAAAAATTTATTCATTTTCCTGTTGATATTTAGTTTGTTTCATTTTGTTCATACAAACAATGCTACTTACTGCTATTAAATAAATGTTTATGTCCTAACTTCTATTAAATAAATGTTTGTGTTCTTACTGCTATTAAATAAATGTTTGTGTCAACATATGGCAAAAGTCATATGTTGAAACCTACTCCCCAATGTGATAGTATTTGGAGGTGGGGCCTTTGGGAAGTGATTGAGTCACGAGGGTGGAGCCCTCATGAATGTGATTATTGTTCTTATAAATAAGACCCCAGTGAGGTCCCCTGTCCCTCCTGCTATGGGAAGATATAGCAACAAGTCAGCAGCCTGCAACCTAGAACAGGCCTCTCACCAGAACCTGAGCATGCTGGCACTCTGGTCTCTGACTTCAGCCTCCAGAACTGTGAGAAGTAAATGTCTGTCCTCTACAAGCCATGTAGTTAATGGCACTTTGTTATAGCAGCCCGACTACTGTATTATATCAGCTAACTACTATGAATGTCCCAGAGACATTTCCTTGCATACATGTGCAAGAATTTATCTAAGGTGTACATTCTGTGGTGAAATTTCTGGGTTGAAGAGATGAGCATCTTTAACTTTTCTTGATATTACCAAACCATTCACCAAAACTTTTTACCGATTCACCATCCCCCCACGGTGTGTGAGCTCCTATTGCTCTGTATACTTTCCAACACTTTACATTGCAAATCTAGTAATTTTTACCAATCTGATGAATGTGAAATAGTACTTGTAACTTTAAATCTGAATACCAGTTATAGTGAGCACATGTTACATGTTTGATTTCTATTTTCCCATTCATCACTTCCCTTCATTTTTCTATTGGTTTTTTTTCCTTCCTATTGGTTTTAGGGGGAAAAATTATACCTTCTGGATATAAAGCATTGGCTGGTTTTATGCTTGTTTATTGCTTCACTTTTTAAATCATGTGGGTTTTTTTGATAATAGAATTTTTGTTTCAGTGGAAGATTTATATATCTCCTTTGTGATTTTCTTTTTGTCTTGTTTAAGAAATCCTGCCCTACCCTGGCCTTTGAGCAATGTAAATCAGAGACACCCATGTTCTGCTCCAAAGCCTCCCATGACTCTCTCTGCCCGGAATATGAAATCCAATTTCCTTCCTTGCCTACGGCTCTGACCTTCCTGCCCACCTGCTCCCTCGCTCTCTCCAGGACACCTTCTCTTCCTTCCTCAAACATGCCGAGCTCATTCCCATCTCTCGGGTCCTGGCACTTGCTGCTTTCTATGTGGATCTCTGCCTGACTGGGAACCTGGCTGGTTTCTCTTTATCACTCAGGTCTCAGTTCAGAGTTCACTTCAGGGAGACCTCCTTTGACCCAAGTAGCTAGTGCCCCTTTCCACCCCCTCTCGAACACTCCCATGTTATGCTCTTTATAGCACTGTTGTTTATGAAATCACCACGTGTGTTTATTTGTGTACCTGGTGTGCTGTCTGTCTCCTCACTAGTCTGTCAGTGTCTGTGAAGCAGGGGCTTTTGCCATCTGCTCGCCTCTGTACCTTCAATCGTGGAGCAGTGATTAACACACTCAAAACACTTAATAACTATCTGTTGAATAAGTAAATAGAGAGCACATTTGAGGAACTCTTACCAAAATGATGGGAAGCAGAGATCTGTAAAAGTGATAGATGGTACATGTGAGGTACTGAAGCCAGATGCCCAAGATATGTGCAACTCTTATTTCTGAAGAAAATACCAGGATAAATTGAACAAAAGCAACCAAAGATATATGGACTTATTTATTTCTAAAGTGTTTCTGAAGGAAAAAACAGAGTTTACCTCCACCCTGATCTGTTCTTAATATAGCTGCCAGAATGTTCCTCTCACAGCATAAGTCAGATCAGGTCTCTTCTTTGCTCAAAACCCTGCATTGGCTCCCACGTCACTCAGAGAGCAGCCAAAGGTCCTCCGTGGTTCCAGGGTCCTGCAAGATCTGGCCCCCAGCACTCTCCAGCCTCACTTCTCCTCCTCTCCCCTCTCACGCAGCAGTCCCCACCGCATTGGCCTCCTTCTGCTAGACCCTCCCTCCTCCTTCAACTCTGCTCAAATGTCTCTTCCAATTCAGGCCTAACCAAAGCAGCCTATTTAAAATCGTAACCCACCTCTATTCTACAGGTGCTTCACCCCCTTCCAGAACACTGATTATCTCTCAAAACACTTTATAACTCATTCTTTATATTATGTATACTGATCGTCTCCTTCCATGAGAATATAATGCCTATAAGGGCAAGACTTTTGTCTGTTTGGTTCACTGACATATCCACAGCACCCAGAATACTGCCTGGCACATAGTAGGTTCTTAATATATATTTGCTGAATGAATTCAATCATTCAACACAACATTTAACACTGAGACCTCTATCATGCAAAAAAATGTGTGATAGAGAATGGTCAACACCAAGACACATTTGGGTAAATTTACAGGACCTCAATTTCAGCTAAAGAATCATATAGAGATCCAGGCAGAAGAAGAAAATATGTTACATAAGGGAGGGGAGGGGAGGAGACCAGGCTGGCATTGATGTGTCCTCTGCCATCAGTGTCAGATTCTAGTGGGCAATGCCTGTGGCATTTTGAAGGAGAGAAAGCATGGCAGCAGCATTGTATAAGAAGCCAAGTGTTCTTCATGTAAAAAGGCAACAGACTGTCACAGCCAGGCAAAAAACCCAAGGACGCTACAGCCACCCAGCCATCGCTTTCTGAACTAGTCTGCTCAGAACTGCGCTTGGGAAGGAGGGGCAACCCTGTTTGCCGTGTGCTGCTCTGCTCCCCTGGAGTGGTCATATCACTTCAGCCCAGGACCACAGGGATGTCATTTATTGAGTGACCAATTGCTATGAGCCAGGGTTGTTCACGTCCTGCCCAATGAACACCTCGCACTCTCATTGATGAGGCAGATAGCTTCGTTTTATACATGAGGAATTGGAAGAAGGGCAAGGTTAAGCTACTCCCCAGAGTACGCAGTGGCAGAACCAGGATTCGAATCGAGGCCTGCCCAGAAACAAGGCTTGCACTATGGGACTTTATAAATATTAACCTGGTACCTATCAAACTGCCAGGCAAACAGCACCTATTGGCCTTCTCTTAAAGCTGAGACCTCCATCATGCAAAAATAGTTTGCAAATCGTTATTTCTCCGATGTTCCAACTACTCAAGAAATGTCAAAAGTCAAAGTACCCTCTCTGAATTAATGCAAAAAAAGATTAGGACTTTCCATCTGGAAAAGAAAATATCAATAAAGGACTCCATGAATATAAACTTTAATGTTGTGAGTGCTATGGATAAAATAGATCAATGGTTATCAGAGGTTGAGGGGTAAAGGGGTGGGGGAATTGAGAAGATGTTAAGTGTACAAACTTGGAACGGGTAGATGAATAAGTCCCAAGAGCAGAGTGATTATAGGCAACAATATTGTATTAGAAACTTCAAAGTTGCTAAGAGACTAGATCTTAATTGCTCCAACCACAAAAAAGAAGGGATCATTAAGTGATGAGATAGAGGTGTCATCTAATGCTTTGGTGGTAATCATATTGCAACATATACCTGTATCAAATCAACACGTTTACACCTTAACCTTACACAATATTGTATATCAAGTATATTTAAGAAAAAAATAAGAGAAAGGGCTCTTCTCTATGATAAACCTGCGTAACTCTTATCCAAAAAGTGAAAGTGGTAAGAAATATAAATAGAATCAAATTGCTTGGACACTTTGAGGAATTTAGTGCTCTGAACATCTTTTTTTCCATGTGAGAATGCAATCATCAGCAGGAGGACTTAGAGTCAGAAAGACCAGACTGTAAATCTTATTGTTATTTAACATCTTTTTATTTACCCCATAAGCTTGCTGTTAGAACAGAGCAATAATTTGTTTTACACTACTCTATGACTGGTTTCATTTAATTTGTAGGGAATTATTTATTTACATCCTTTCTGCTGCTACTTGATAAAGAAATATTGCATCTTTTAAGAAATGGTTGAAAGCTCAGACAACAAACCAATAAAGAGAATAGAAAAATAGCAGAATTGAAACAGAAGTAATTAGACTTGAACTGAAATCCTCTTATATAGCTAACGCAATATATTAATACAAAAGAGAGAGTAATGGTTTTTCATTTACCTTATTATTTACAATCATTGTAAAAAACACAGAAAAATATTTAGAGAAAACCCTGGTTTAAGCCAGGGAATAAGAAGCTTTCTACTTGAACTGCATTATACTGGTCCATTTCTGAGCTCATAATTTTTCCTACACATGAAAAACTTTTTGAAGAAAATAATAAAATGTTACAAGCTTCATTCTTTTTTATTTTATTTTATAGTTTTCAAATAATGAATGCAACATCTGCTATCATTCCAAAATATGACCTCATTATTTCTGTATCACCAAAGAGTAACATTTTGGAGGTTAAAGTTTCAGAAAATGCTGTCACATGCTGGAGCAACTTGTCATATCATTGCTCTTTAAACACATTTTGTTGTTGAGTAAGACACAGTGGAATGTGGCTATTTTTACTTTCTTTAACTGGCCTTATATTGGGAAATAAGATTTGCTTCTTATTGCCTCTTACTATTGTATTCTTTTAACTTTTTTATATTTTAAGCTTTTGAATTATAGTATAATCAGCATAAGTAGAATGAGTTAACATATTATTACTCACTAGAGGCCCGTTGCATGAAAATTCATGCACTGGAGAGGGGGTCCTTCAGCTTAGCCTGCCCCCTCTCACAGTCAGGGAGCCCTCAGGGGCGGGAGGTGATCCAGTGATCAGGGGAAGGCGACATCCCCATCACACCTCTACTGCTGCCACTGCCGGCAGCACAAGCCTCAGCCAGCCCTGGTTACCTGAGCCTTGGGTGGCCCTGGGCAGATGGGCAGGGCTTGCCTGTGCCTCGGGCCAGCCCTGGGCGGCTGGGGTCTGAGGGGACTGGGGACTCTGGAGGCAGGCATGTGGAGCGGCTGGACCCACCTGGGGGCAGACCCAGCCATGCCACGTGCCTGCTGCCCTGGCGGGGCTGAGGGGACTGGGCGCCGCCATCTTGTGGCTGTGGGTACCACCATCTTTGAGGGCTTGGCAGTCAATTAGTATATTCCCTCCTTATTGGCTTTGGGAGCTACCATATTTGTGAGGGTGTGATGGTCAATTAGCATATTCCCTCTTTATTAGATAGGATTGGCACTGTGGCCCCTTGGCTGCCTAAGAAGGGTAAAGGGCAAGAGATGCACAGCTGAGCCTGGACTAGTCACCAGACCCCCCCCCCCCCCCATGTTGGACCCCACCCTGGCTCTCAATCCCAGACCCATCTCCATGCCACTTCCCCCCAGGTACAGCCATCAAGGTGGGTACAGGAGGAGTAGCCATTCTTGAAGGCTTTAAGGGCTACAGGTGCTCTAGCACCCAGTGACCACTGCAGGCTTTGGGGCAGTCAGGGCATCTCACCCACATGCCCTGATATCTCTTCTTCTCTATCACCCCTGCCTGAGGCAATTACCAAGTCATGCTCCAACCACCCTCCAGACAAACTCAGTATTTGTGTCTTCCTCTCTTTGCCAGACCTGGCAACACAAGAGGCCCAGACTCAGGGCAGGGATAAGCTGAGTTTGCTGCCCACCTCATGGTACTCTAAAGCCACATCATCTGATAAAGCAGCCAGGAGTCACTGTGGCTTTTCAAAGTTAAAGTAATTAAATGCGAATAAAATTTAAAACTCAGTTCCTCAGTTTCACTATGTCACATACTCCATAGTCTCATATGGCTCATGACTGCCATATCAGACAGCACAGAACATAGATCTTGTCTCCGCAGAGATTTCTTTGGCTGGGGCTGCTTTAGCAAGTGTCATGTTCCCTGCAGCTGATGAGTCTGGCCAGGAGCTCTGCTAAGTCATTGTGAATGGAAGAAAGCCCCACCTTATTCTGACTGATGCCGACCTGTTATGGATTGGGTACTCATCCCCTTACCTGTGAGGGCTTCCTGGAATTAGATTTTGATCCCTAATGGAAGAAGGGCAGGCCTACATGGTCCCTGGGTCTTAGATTACTCATCTGGACTTTGGCCTTTTGTAGAATTATTTTTATTGAATTGTGGTTTTGTATCATAAGGACAATTATATAAAATCCAGTATTGCATTAGTTGTAGGGATTTTTTTTGAACATTTTTAAACAATTTTATTACATAGTTTTTCTCTTTATGAGACTCAACGGGAGAAATTTCTCTCGGGCCTCAGGGCCAGGACAAAATGTTCTCCTTTAAAGCAATGAGTGGGCATTAGGCTTTAAAACAATGTGAATATTGTAACTAATTTTATTTCCCTCTTTGTTTTCTCTGTGAGGAGGCTCAGATCAATACCATTAGAAGCTGTTAAGCTCGATCTTATGGTAATCTTTTCTCTTTCCTAATTATAGCTCTAATAAAAGCTTTTTGGAAGCCATCAAAATATTTTTGGGGAATGAATTAGAAAAAAATATTGTATTAATTGGGGGAAATACATGTTCAGAACCCCCAACCCTTTGAATAGATCCTAAAAATGCATAACCTAAAATCCATGCTAAGAGGATCCATCTGGGAAGATATCCTTACAAAGATCTATGCTAAACAGACTTGACCTTAGATTTAGAAATTTGGTAGACACATTTCTGGAGTATAGTGAAAGACTAAAAAAAATAGTGTGCCTGAAGTTATGAACTCAGATGTTCTAAAGACTGAGAAATGAAAACACATCACTTTGTTTTTAAGCAGAGGGTTCAATTGTTTTGATGGTGGTTGCTAAAAAAATTTTTTTAATTGCATGTTTCTAAAACCATCACATTGATCGAGTTCTCACCATTTCCACATTAAGCATGATTTCTGCAATTGAAAACAACTTCTAAATTGAGGAATAAGTTAGTAAAAGTAAAAACATCTCACCCGTTAAAACACTTCCATCCTTATTTTCTTTGTTTTGATCAAAATGTATTTTGGGGGTAAAGTAATATTTCTCAAATAAAAAGTATTCTGGAAAACTACAAGATAATTTTCCACTCAAAATTATAATGTCATGGTACCAGACTTAATAAAGAAAGAAAAATAAATGTTTTGGAATCAAAATGTGAAGATCCAGACTAGAGTATACCCAGATATAGAACGGAAGTATTATCTGGAAATTACTGACTGGAATTTGTGCTTAATTAAAGTAACAAAGTAGTCTCCTAAACAACACAATGAGAGTTCAGTGCCATCATAAACACATGATCTGCAGTGATCATATAACATGCATTGCTTTTAAGAAGAATATTCTACTTATCCCTATATTGAGGCATAAAAAACAGCACTGAATATTCCTTTTATCAAACATCTGAGTCTCTCCCACTCATATGTGTAACACAAATGAATGATCATTAATATACCTATGTCTTCTCAATCATTTTGCCAAGGAAAGGGCACACTAAGGAGGATTACTTACATAACAATAAGTTATATTTATTAAGAATTTAGTATGTGCCCTGCACTCTGGCCAGTGTTCTAGATGGATTCTCTTATTAACACTATGGGGTAGGTACTGTTTCTGTTCTCATAATATAATAAAGGGTCCACAGCCACTCAGTAGTAAATGGGACTCCAATTTGAGACTGCTGCCTTAGGCAGGACGCCACAAGTCCTCTGCAGAGGGGAAATGCCCTGAATGCAAGTTCATGGTCAGTTGAGAATAAAAACCAGGGAAAGGGGCCTAGATCTCAACCAACCCTGCACTGGAAGGGTTCTTCTGAGCTCCATCTCCACTGCCTACAATGAATGAGAGAAACAAAGACACACACACACACACACACACACACACACACACACACACACACACCCAGGACAGACGGCTGCCCAAATAACTAGGAGAAAGAATTCTGGCTCGGCTTCTTATCATCTAATGTCGAACTTTTTCATTTTGTTTCTCCCTGAAGAGATGACAAATGTGTTTTCACTTACACATGATTAATTTGCCTATAGTGTGTTTAATAATCATCATTCCAATTATCCAAGTTTCCAGACACCAGATAGTTGTGACCCTGAGTAGGCTTAGCTCTCCTATCTCTCTGTTTCCAATTCCATTAAACAAGAATGGATAAAAAGCTTTCTTATCAAAGTATCTTGCTGTTTGATGATGAGTGCCTTTGTATCCAGCTTACAAGGCCAGGCATTTTCCAGTAAAGCCTCTGTTCCCATTGAAAGGACTAATCCAAATATAGTTTCTATATAAAATAATTAAGAAATCATATTTTAGGGCTGGCATTTTAACATTCACAAGTAATTACATACTAGCCACCACTAAGACATCTCTCTAAAGACTGTGGTCCACCTCATCTTAGAAGTTGCCTTATCTTATCCATTGAGTGACACGTGCTGACTCTTCATCCTTTCCAGGGTGGGTAGAACTGATTGGGGTGGAAAGAGGTGGGGGCAGACCCATTCCCTTATTTTCATATTTGGGAACCAGAGCATCTTGGCTTGAGGGTTGAGGCTCTGTGGGCTGCCATTGATAGGATGGGACCACTCCTTGAGAAGGGAGGATGCCCATCTGGGCGTGCCCAAGCCACAGGTAGTGGCAGCTGCCCCAGAAGAGCTATATTTCAAGCATTTTTATGGCATTATTTAGCTCTCTCAGGATCCTCCTCCACCATATTTAGACTTTGGCTTTTATAACTCATTCCATGTGAAAGTAAGCAACTGCCTGGATTTTGGTCTAAGATTACAGTTGCTGTTTATAAATCTCATTGATCTATTACTGTTTGTAAAATATAGAGAGAGCTTGCTCGATACATTTATTTGATTAACACTTGTTGGGCTCCCTTTACATCTGTTACTTGAACATATCTTCCTGAACATGAAGGAAAATAGCATTTCCTGCGCTTCCCCTCTCTCTCTGGTCCAAAGGGGAAACTAAGTTGGTGCTAGTTGAACAGCTTCTGGCCACCCGGAATTGCTGATATAATTTCCCTCCCCCTCATTATCCTCTAACCTCCCACCTTTGCCCAGTTGCTCGAACCCAAGTGTGTTGAAAACATCCCCTGGACTTTCAGTGCATTTTTGGCCTTGCAAAGTCTGGCAGATTTGCCATAGAGCAAAGCATGATTGAGTCATGAGCCAAAGTTGGCTAAAAAAAAAAAAAAATACTTCCAGGGGAACTGTTCTGGGTCCTAAGAGGGCTTTCCCAGGGGGGTTGCCATAGAAGGGCCCAGCAGACTGGGATGGCAGATCAAAAGAGAAATGATCAAACAGTCTTAACAAAGACATTGTGCCCTGGTATGGCAAAGTATGAACGTGGAAACTGCTTCTGTTCCAACTCCTTGGGGAGTCAGGTACAAAGACAAATTTTATTGCAATAATGAAAAAAACCATTGGCTTACCTCGTTCTGAAAATGTGTCTACCCAGATGAAAGAACACAAGGAAATAAGAACTAACAGGCTCTCCTCCTATCCCCTCCCTCCTCCGCCCTTCATGAATGTGGGTTTGGAAGAAAATAGGATTTTCAGATGAAGCAGAGAGCAGGATCAGACATCAGATGCTGCCTGGTCCCACTCCATGGAATCGTCCTGTTAGTCATTGATATGGGCAGAGATTACAGTTGCTGTTGCCTCTTGCCAAACCCAGCCATCCTCATCCCGGTCTTATTTTACACTTTTGACAATGACTTGGATACAGACATAA
This sequence comes from Cnephaeus nilssonii, assembly GCF_951640355.1. Classification (NCBI taxonomy): domain Eukaryota; kingdom Metazoa; phylum Chordata; class Mammalia; order Chiroptera; family Vespertilionidae; genus Cnephaeus; species Cnephaeus nilssonii. Next base: position 60,655,729 of record NC_137082.1, read on the forward strand.
AACACATGGCTAGTGTAAATTTGTTCCCCCTTGCCTGGCATCTGAACCTCCTCCTCATATTTAAAGAATTGCTGACATAATAAACCATGATGGGAGACAGAGCCTGCCTCCACCACTAGATCTAGAAAGTACCAAACACTGCGTTCCCAGCCTTCCTTGCGGCTAAGGTGTGGGCAGGTGACCTTGGCCCAGCTAATAAGGCTCACACACATCCAACTTTCAACCAGAAGAAGGGAACTAGAGAAGTGACCGGGGCAAATCCCTCTGGTGGCAGGAGAGGGGCTAAGGCAGCAGCTCCGTGTTCCCGGGCAGTGCAGGCACTGCAGGGCAGGCGTCCCTAGTCCAGGACTTGAGGCCTGGAAGGCTGTGCCATCCAGGCACAAGAGGCAACGGCATCCTCCACATTCAGGAATTGTAGGCTGCTTTGGGATGGCATCTTTCTTGCAGCTCAGATTGCCCTGTCCCTGCCTCAGCCCAGGGACCCGTGGCCTTCCCCACGAGCCTATGAGGCACGCCTCCTTCCCCAATCTCTGCAATTACTTCTCTACTGAACTTAGCAAACGTTGATTTGGTTGCTTGCAACTAAGAACATTGACTGGTGGCATGCTTTTCAAATCTACCAAGGCATGAAACTTGCAGGGAGGCAATCTTTTGGATGACAGAATTGAAATGAAATAGATCGTTAGGACTGGAGCCTAATAAGATGAGGTCAGTCAGGGCACGAGTGTGTGTGTGTGTGTGTGTGTGTGTGTGTGTGTGTGTGTACACTCTTGGGGGCCCAAGAGCCAACTCAGTGAGATAAAACTTGAGCAATACTTCGCCAGCCTGAATTGGAAAATACAGATGCTTTTAAAAACAAAGGGACCCCTCAGGGTTGACTCTAATTTTTTTTTTTATCACATTGCTACTCAAATATAAAGAAACATAAAATTAGGTATAAACTCCTTATGATCAGGACTCGTTTACAGTTATAAAACCAAAACAAATTTACAAATTAATTATAAGCAGGCTTACAAAAGCAATAACACTCAAATTAACATCATTAATTTAATGTGAGAGATGATGATGTTTTGCTGAAACTGGATCATTGCTCACCACATGGCTCTGGCACCAACTGCTGAGGCACAAAGGGTTTCTAAGTGGGGTGGCCTATCTGCAGCCCCCTATGCTAGAATGCACTGAGCCCTAGGCACCCTCATATTCATCTCATTACAGCTTCCCTGGAATTTTCAACAAGATTATTCTCTCCAGATAGCTGGGCTTTTGTCTTATTGCCTTGACTCGCACTTAAATTCCTTCTTTCCTTGAATCAATCCCTCTTTAATTGAGCTTCAACACTCTGGGATTGAACACACTGACCCAGCATGAAGTCAGTGTTGGCCCTGGGTCAACCAAACCAACTGAGGCCAGGAGGCATGATCAAATGGTACTAATATGAAAGCTTCCACAGCATTCATGAGGATGGGGATGGGGGAGGGGGTCACAGTACAGTGCTGGACACCCATTTCAGGGAATAATATGACATGGCTAAGCCCCATGTACCCAACATTTCAACTTTGGCATAAATGCCATGGAAATTCTGATGCGTGTCTATCAGGAGACATACATGAGGATGTTATCCAAAGCAATGTTTGTAGTGGCAGGGGGTTAGAGGCGATATGGTTTCACAGGGAAAGTGATCCATGGCAGATACACACCATGGTCTACCATGCAACAATCAGGACAAGTTCACATATCAACTTATATGAATCTAAGAAATAGAATGAGGTTTAAAAATACTATTCATATAAACTAAAGATACCTACTAAAACGATATACATTTTGCAAGAGGGCATGCAAATACAAAGATGCGTATCACATTTAATATTTGCCTGTGAGAGTGAAACAGGAAGGGTAGTGAAGTATGCTGATAAACGAGACCAAATGTAAAAACATCCAAACTCACTCACTAACAAATGAGAGAAAAGCCCTGTATGGACCAATGATAATGTCTATGAACATTAATGCTTCATAAATGCTAAAGTCAACCCTCTGTACCCAAGACAAAAAAGAGAGAAGGGGCTGAAACCGGTTTGGCTCAGTGGATAGAGCGTCGGCCTGCGGACTCAAGGGTCCAAGGTTCGATTCCGGTGAAGGGCATGTACCTTGGTTGCGGGCACATCCCCAGGATGGGGTGTGCAGGAGGCAGCTGATCGATGTTTCTAACTCTCTATCCCTCTCTCTTTTTCTCTCTGTAAAAAATCAATAAAATATATATTAAAAGAGAGAGAGAGAGAGAGAGAGAGAGAGAGAGAGAGAGAGAGAGAAGGGGAGGGCGAGAGGAGGAAGGAGGGAGGGAAGAAAAGGGGTGTGGATACTACAGGCATCTGACACACATGCGAATTATAAAGATTTTTTTAAAAATCTTATTTCACATGATGAGAAAATATATTTTGAAAGTTGCAATTAGAAAATCAGGCTTTAAAAGGCAATGGGCATATCACTGTATAAAAAGTAAGGAACAGTCATGAGGACTGCAGCAGTGCCTACCAAAAGCCGGCTTTGTGTCCCACAAATCTACATCTTAAAAAGCAACCCAGTCATTACTCTGACTTTGACTTATCTAAATGCAAGTCTACCACACGTGATTTGCACATAATGAACATGAAGCTATTCTTTATTGCATAATAAGTTTGCACATAGCTTTATCTTTTCAAGCCAGAATAGGTTGTGTTATTTCAGTTACATTTGAATGAAATACCCTAGTCATGATTCATGAAAACATTTCATTAACTGATTATAGATCTTGTCGCTTCAGTGGGGGAACTGAGAAGTACACTTCTGACCTGAAAATCCTTGGGTAGAGATGGAGTGACATACCAAGTGTTACAATTCCCCATCCAATTGATAGTAAGAGATGCTAAGAAAGTGACATTTCTTTCTAACCAGGCATCAACCACATATTAAATAAAGAGACAATTTCCATAGCCATCTCAGGATATATGAAAATCCGTTAAGATCTTGCAAATGAGTTTTCAAAACAGTGGCTTTGTGTACACAAGAATCAACACCAACTGATTCTTAACTCCAAGGCATAAAAATAAGCTTGTTATGATTTGGTATTGAGTTGAACTTTCACCTTAAATTAAATCACAGTGAGCCGAAACCGGTTTGGCTCGGTGGATAGAGCATCGGTCTGCGGACTGAAGGGTCCCAGGTTCGATTCCGGTCAAGGGCATGTACATTGGTTGCGGGCACATCCCCAGTAGGGGGTGTGCAGGAGGCAGCTGGTCGATGTTTCTCTCTCATCGATGTTTCTAGCACTCTATCCCTCTCCCTTCCTCTCTGTAAAAAATCAATAAAAATAAAAAATTAAATCACAGTGATAAGGTACTTATTCTCATCACGCAAATAAATTATATGACATTTCTTAGCTGTATAAAACAGCTACTCTCTTGAAACTTATCCACTCTCTGGTTCATCCTACATAAACTCAACCAATTTGTGTAAGTATCTGTGAGTTATTCATGATATATTTTGCTTCAATATCTATGTGCGCTCCCACGTTTTACAGTCCCCTGGCAGTTAGGTGGAGTCCTGTGAGTTGCTCTGGTTACCAGGCTGTTAATGGGAGTGAGTATCACATCTGGTGTGAGGATTTTAAGACCTTGAGTAAGTTCCCCCCTTCTCCAGTCCCCATTGTAGTGACCATGGATCTTACCTATGAGGTGTTGCAGTGTCTGGGGTCCCTAAGAGATTCTGAGGAACAAGCTCCCAACCCACCTGCACTAGGTGAGTTGCATGGATGAGAAAGAAACCTCTGCTCTGCTATACCACTGAGATCAGAGGGCTACTTGGTTACTGCAGCATAACCTAATCTATACTGACTAACATTCATATTGAGTGACTTAATTAACCTAATTTATCACACCTTGGTATGAAAAGAGCAAAAAGAAAAACTCAAAAAATATAACTGCTATTGCAAAGTTAAGCAGCAATTTAAAAATACAGAAGAAAAATTTCTTGAGGATATATCATGTAATTAGATGAAAAATGAGTGATGTAGAGAGCAAGTGCTCCAAATTCAGAGCAGGACTCTGGACTGCAGGGCTGGAGTAAAGGTTAACAAAAGAAGGTGGGCTTTGAGTTAATCCTTGTAATTTAGGCCAAATTTGAAGAGGCTGGAGCAAGAATATAAGGATCTGTAATTAAGGATGCACCTAGAATAGTCAAAAGAGAGTGGAAAGAGGGATTTATTTAGAATAATTGGAAATAAAATTTGAAAATATGTTAATATCATTATATGAAGTCCATTGAAAGTCAAGCTAAGGATTTGTATTTATATTAAATGCAATAAAGAGTAACTTGGTGTTTCTAATATTAGCCTGAATATATATATATTCAGAGAGAAAGAGAGAGAGAGAGAGAGAGAGAGAGAGAGAGAGAGAGAGAGTGAGAGAGAGAGAAAGTAAATATATTCTCTTATCTGCGAGGAAAAGTGGTTTTAGGAATATTAACTGGCATCAGTGTTCAGGGTAGATTTGAGGAGCAGACTGAGGTTCTGATAATGAGAAGGAAGGAAAACTATGAAAGTCATTATGAAGAATTACAGATATTAGTGACTGAGTAGACTCAGAAAGCAAAGGCAAAGGATGAGTATCAAGTCATTCATTCATTCATCCGCAAATACATATTATGTACCCACCACATGCCAGACACTATCTTGAGCTCCTGGAATACAGCAGCAAACAAAACAAAGTCTCTGCTCTCACAGAATTTAAAAATACTAGTCAGGACAGGCATACAACAAAGAAGTACCAGAGGTTATGTCAGGTGAAGAAAAAAGAACTTGGGAAGGGGGTAATGAAAGTCAGAGGTTGGGGGGATGGGCAGAAGGTCTCACTGAGAAGGTTGCAGTTGAGCAGAATCTGCATAAAGTGAGGGGCAAAGCATGTGACTATCTTGGGAAGAGCATTGAGGAGAGAGAGTTTTATAGACTACCTAATTTACTTTGGTAATTACATATACATGCTCAAAAAGTCAAAAGGTGTCAAGGGTATACATGGCAAAGTGAATCTTTCTCTCCTCCCCATAGGTGAATAATAACGTGAAGATATTTACAATATAAATAAATGAATGAGTAAACAAATGCACACATACACTTGTTTTGGTTTACAATATTTTCCTAATGAATTTTTTAAAATTATACTCATTTCTTCATTAAGAAGGAGGAGGGGGGCAAGAGGAAGGGAGAAGGTGGGGGAAGTGACAACAATATCTGAGCAGCTCTTTCCTCTTCCTGGCTCATGGAGTCTTTGAAAAATGCAGGATGGTCTCTGGCTTTTCTAGGCATCCCCTAAAAGGGGTGAGGGATCACTCTAGTGTAGAGTCTTCCCAGACTTCATGATTTAGGGGAGATCATTGGACAGGATTTCAAGGTGGCACAGCTAGTGAACTACTTCCACTGAAAGATACTAGGTTCTGGATCAACGGTTTGTTTATTAACCCATAACAGGAGTGTCTTTCTTATTGTAAAAAGTAATGCATGCTCATTAGAATAAAAAGGTAGCAAACATATAAAGGTATGAAAGACAAAAATAAAATTTAAATAGCTATAATTCTACCACTTATATTATTGTTTAATCCTCAAATACTAATATGGCTACTGAACTAATAATGGGAAATAAATGAAAGCAAACTAAACAGAAAAGTTATTATCACATCTTGAAATCACAATACAAAAAAGGGAGGTTGAAAATATCTCTAATGAAAACCATCATTGTTTTAAGAATCTCTAACATTTTTTTAATAAGCAGATTTTCCATATGGTATTTGGATTAACTTAAGTTTCCCTTACCCTCTATCTCTTCTTGACCAGGATGTAAGCATTTGAGAGTGATAAATATACTCCTTAAGGGGTAAATTTTAAAGCAATTCTACTATGCCAAATAATTCATCATGTGTAAAAGCTAGCCTCAATACTTAATTGCTTGCATTTTGGTTTGCTCTGGTTTCCAGAAGTGATGCATGGTGATTGCTCTTGGTTTCCTTCTTTCCATTCAGCAATCAGAAACTAAGATTGTCACTTCACAGAGAGAAAGAACACAAGGGAGGAAAACTAAACAGATTCTATTTGAAAATTGTGATTAAGGATAGACAGAAGCTGACTTCCCAAACAAGTTGGTCTCCTGTTACTGCTAGTATAAATTAATAGCTTAATCAAGATAAAGTGTTTAAAATATTTAGAATAACAAGTTTGTCTTACATATTTTTGGCATCAGATAATTCTTATTTATCCATGAAACACAATTTTTATCCTAGTTTATGTATAATATTTATCTTAATGTATTAAAAATCATTTAAAATAAAATATTTATTTATTCACAAGTCCAAAATAATGACATTTTACTATGATACATTTTCCAGGAATTTGCCTTTTTTGTACTTTTTATATATTTTTAATTACACAAAATATGCACCCATATACAAAAATTAGGAAATGTACAAGTTTTAAGATAGTGTAAAAAGTTGAAGGTCTGAACTTGAACCATAGGTGAATAATAATGTGAAGATATTTATGTCTTAGTAAAATTAGATTTGATTTGAGTTCATTTACCAAGATTTAGTTGGACACTTAGAACACTCAGATTTATCACCCACATTTATTTTATTTATAAATGATGGCAGCACTGGCCAGTATGCCTCAGTTGCTTGAAACATTGTCCTGTGAACCAAAGGGTCACGGGTTTGATTCTCTGTCAGGGTACATACCCAGATTCTGGGTTTGATCCCTGATCCGTTGACATTTCTCTCTTCTCTCTTCTCTCTTCTCTCTCTCTCTCTCTCTCTCTCTCTCTCTCTCTCTCTCTCTCTCTTTCTCTCTCTCTCTCTCTCTCCCCCTCCCTCCACCCCCTCTCCATTCCTCTAAAAATCAATGACAGCGAGGATTAAACAAAAACAAAAGAAAGGATTGCATGTTCACTGTGACTGTGATATTGCCCTCAGTTTTTTCTCTACTAACCAAATAGAGATGTTAGCTAATTCAAACCTAACTAGTCAGAAACAAGTGCTTTTTATTTAAAGTTGTGTGTTTTTTTAATTCCTCACCTACATTGATTTTTAGAGAGAGTGGAAGAGAGAGGGAAAGACAGAAACATCGATGCGAGAGAAACACATCGATTGGTTGCCTCCTGCACAAGCCCCAATCAAGGCCGTGCCAGGGAGCAGCCTGCAACCCAGGTATATGTCCTTGACCGGAATCGAACCCAGGACTCTTCGTTCCACAGGCCAGTGCTCTATCCACTGAGTAAAACTGGCCAGGGCAGAAACAAGTGCTTTTTAATTCCATTTGTAAAATATCCAAGGGAAAAGACTCTCAGTTTGAATGATAATCTGTTACTAAATTTCCTTCCTCCTATGAATAGCTCTACCATAAAGAAGCTCTTCATTTCAGTTCATTCAAACTTCAAAAGCCATAACTTACCCCATTTCTTCTCATGGGATCAGCTGTGTTAGAATCTCTTGCCTGTGACTTTCACTCCTATCACGGCATGCGTCCTGATTTCTAATATTTGTCTTGCTTATAATTCACTTGTGCTTATTTGTTGGACAGGGATAACTGAGTTGTGTACATGTTGACACACAATGGCAAATTCTACTTTCAAACTCAATTTCTAAAATGGTTATGACCTGTGGGGCTACTTTTTTGGTACAAATTTGTAAAGCCTTGTGAAATTACACAAGAAATGCCAAACGCATTCCTATTGTAAAAGATTCAAAACCATGGACATACACAAAGTAAAATACTAACCCTCCCCCTCCCCTACCGATTTCCTGTCCGACCCTTTTACTGTGTACACGTTCAGCCCAGTTCATAGGCGTTCTGTCAGCCTGCTTTGATTCCCCACCCCCAAGACTCAACTGGGGCTTATTTTCTATGTTTATATAACAATAGAAGAAATACAGATTGAATCAAAATACATTAATAATCAGTAGAAAGGAGATGCTTCTGTCTTCTTAAGACATAAGATGCTCAGGGGCTGCTTTGTGACCCAGCTATCTTGAGTCTGGCCAATGGCCCATTGTATTCCGTGTCCAGTCTGGTAATTGAACCAGGACTCACCGAGGCAGAGAGCTTGACAGGTATCCTCAGCAAACCACCTCCTCCTCCCCACAAAAGCCCAATTTAGCTTCAATTACCCTTCACAGACCTATTACATTTAAATGGCCTTTCATGGCGTTAAAGGACCCAGTCACTCGCTGAGTGACTTTGGGAACATCACATAACCTCCGGGGCCTCATTTTATCATGTATAAATCAGGTAGTCAGATTGTGCATTTATAAATTTTCTCCCTGCTTCTAAATTATTTTATATCCTTTATTTTCTTCAAATGAGAGGCCAAAATTAAGATGATGATCTTCGCAAGAATATTCCAAGAAAATATAGCAAGTATTTTTTACTGGGGGTTTTTTCTCCTTATTTTTCTATTTAAAATTCCAGTTGAGAGACCTTGACATTAACAATGGAGAAATCATTCCTATTCTTCGAGCACAGAGAACCAAGGAACATGCACTGAACTACAAAGTCCCTGCGAGGGCAACTGCCAAAGGGAGAGGGCTGAATTCTAGTTTGAGAAAAAAGCAGAAGTTCAAAGTTAAGAAAAAAATTTAAAAAAATATCAAGTTCCACCAATAACGCACAGCCAGAAAGGAGAAGAAATTCACATTTCAAAAAAAGACCATAGATAGACTAAATATAAGAGTGGGGAAAAGGTAATGCCATGGTGGACAACATAAAGCTTTTTCAGTTTCATATTGGTTATCTATTGCTGCACAACAAATTCCTCCAAAGTTAGCTGCTTAAAACAACAAACCTGTATTTTCTCATATGCTTTCTAAGTAAGCGTCAGGGAGCTGCGAATGACTTAGCTGGGTGGTCTGGCTCCGGGTATCTCATGAGGTTGTAATCAAGCTCTTGGCTGGGGCTATATTTCTGAATTCTTGACTAGGGCTGGTGGATCCACTTCCAAGTTCATTTACATGGCAATGGCAGGAGATTTTCTCTCCACATAGGCTTTTCCTTAGAGGTGTGCATAACCTGATTTTCCCAAGCCAAGTGATCTAAGAGTGAGAGGGCAAGAAATAGATCAAAATGAAATAACAGTGTCTTTAATAATGTAATCTCAGAAATGACAGTCAGCTCCACAATATTCTCCTGGTCACACACCTGAACCTAGTACAATGTGAAAGGAGATCATGCAGTTGTGCAAACACCAGGATCATTGGAACCATCTTTAAAGGCTGGTTACTATAAGTCCCATCTTGTAGCCCATCTGTTTTGGGATGCCTTTTTGGTGTTAAGGAGAGGAAAACTCAGTGTGGACTTTTAATATGAACAGAAACTTCACAGATGTTAGGAGTCAGGTCAGGCTCAAAGGTAACTACTGCTAGGAGCCAGCAAATTAAGGAAAATGGGCAGAGTTATCTCCCTGAAACAAACTAACAGAATAGAGCAGAAGCTGCCAAATTCCTTTTGGAAAGATCGGGATAATAAGCACTTCAAGCATCGTGGGCCATACAGTCTACCAGTGTGAAAGCAACCATAGATGATAAATGGATGAGCATGGCTATGTTCCAATAAAACTTTATTTGCTGACGCTGAAATTTGAATTTTATATAATTTTTGTGTCTCACAAAAAATTATTCTTTGGATTTTTAAAAACCATTTAAAAATGTAAACATTTTTCTTAGCTTACCTGGCACACAAAACAGACTGTGGGCCAGACCCAGGCCCCATAGTCTGCAGTTCCCTGAGGCACAATGAATGTGGTGGCTGAAGCTGAGTAACACCTGATGGGACTAGGATCAATGTAGCAAAGGGCTGCCTTTCAAGATAGGTATTAGTCATAATAATATGGTGAATACTTAATGTTCCTCACCAAATAATCAAAACTTAAAATACGTAAGATTCACTATAAAGGTTTATAAATCACTTTTAAACTCCTAATGGTTTAGTCGGGAGTGTTGGAGATAACGGAACCAGAACCAGAGATGGAGGGGACCACAACTTAATTAACAATCCATATTATCTCTTCAAACAAAAATCCAGAGGTTATTATTAACAAGTGCTATGTAAACGTTTTACTTAATATTTACTTATTGAAAATCTGTTTCTCACCTTTTAATAAAATATTTTTTATAATTTTGACATGTGATTAGGAGGATGTATGCACTTTAAGCCACACTTATTTCACTAGGGAAAGCAAAGAGAATGATAGGAATTTGAAATTGATACTGAGAACTACTCTTTAAAGGACTGAACTTTTGACCAACATGATTCCCAAAAAATAGAGACTTTGAATTCATGAACCAAACTGAATAAAGCTGCAAGTAACAGAATGGTTGGACTACACATTAAGTATTCTCAAGTGTGCTGTGATGGCTTGGGAGAAAGTGAGTGCTGATGTCTGAACTCTTACTTGTTTCAATTTTGTTTCACCCTTTAAAAAGATGAGGAATACAATAGGAAAATATTATGCATATTATTTGTGTTTTCCAAATTGGAAAAAAATTAATCAGTCTGTTTCCTTTAATGATTACTTAGATTTCATTTTAACAACATGCTAAATGCATGTCCCTTTAACACAATAATAAGACAATAAGCCATCTGCTGTGTTGTATCTTCCTAATTGCCAATGGCCTCAAAGCATAGAGCCCTCTAAACCATTCATTCCAGGGTAACTTAAGAAATATCTCTGAAGTGGCCAAATCAAATCACTACAAAACTTTGTCACCCATCTCTCAGTCTCATGCATGCACTCCTTCCTCATTCATCCATCCTTTCAAACATCTCCTATGGAGTTTCTGTTATTTTCCTAGTCCCACGCTCCACATAGGCGATCTTCTATCCAGCACAAATATGACCTAAGCTCAGCAAGGCTACAGAGCTCCTTGTCTCTAATAAGATTTTCTCACTTGTACAGTCAGGAAAACTCAATTCATTAGTTTGCCTTCATATTTGTAATAAAATATAGTGCCTTGTTTTATTGATCATATCTTTGTTCTTTTTTAAATGTATCAGCCAAAACTAAGAAAAGCCAAATAGAACATTCTTATTGATTAATAAATAAACCTAATATTTATTATGCATATATGGCTGCTAGGTAATAAATCTGTATCATTAAACTAAAAAAGAAAAAGCAGACACAGACAGTACTTTTTATAGTTGTCTTTTAATTACCCCAATTAAGGGTGTTGCATAGTAAAGAAAACACATTTCTAATAGCTGTATAGCATTTTTAGTTCAGAGAATCAGGGCTTGCAAGTGGACAAAAGAACCATCCGTATAGGATCCCCGGTGCTATTCTCACTTCTCACACATCAGCATGACATCTCAAAGGCATTAGAAGAAGCTCGGAGCTAGAATAGAGGATTATGCTCATAATTTGTGCAACCACTGTCAGGTAGCAGAAGGGGTTGTTTTAGTTGGCGAGCTATTGGAATGCCTAGGGAAATCTTCTGATTCTTTATTGATTTCATTTGGTCAGGAGATACACTGCTCTGTGAACCACTGCCTTCATTCTTACAAGAAAGCACAATTAGAAAGAAAATAAACACTCTTTGAAAGAAAGATCATGAGAAGGGACACTATGTTGCTAGAACTAATAACAATCCATTAGAAATCTAATAAAAGTTGACGTTTTTTATAGTATCTGAGCTGGGATGAAGTGTAGGAAGATGGGCACCCCGGCGTGATCGCAGTATATGATTGTGCTCCATTTTCCCACTCAAGCCTGGGAAGCCACTCACCAAATGTCCCTCATGTCATTCCTCTTTCCACCACATGCTGACCTTTGGAAAATTAGGTCTGTTCATACTTGAGGACATTTGTCAAAATGATATTCTGAACTGATTTAGATAAGAAAATACACATATAATTTAAAAATAATTCTTTTCCATTCATGATATACTGTATCTAGCCATAGTCATAACTGCATGAGCAGAAGAAGAAACTTTCATTCTCAAATGAGGAAACACTGTTACCATTAGCAATATAGATAGGTAGATAGTAGACAGATAGATATAGATATAGGTATAGATATAGATATAGATATAGATATAGATATAGATATAGATCATCTAACTGCATATCAAAGAGATGTGCACAATCTTATTTCCCGTCTTTCAGGAACTGCACATTCCAAGTTAAAATCATGTAAATGAAATGGGAACTTGGCATGAAAGAACAAACCAATGCATAAATATGAGGTGCCTTATTTACATCAAATTCAAGTCAAAATGATTTAAAGATAGTGATTATGAAAAACAGTCTATCTGAGTTAGGACTAGAGAGGTTGGTGGGACTAGTCAAGAGGGAGAAATTTTAAACTTTCTAATCAATACAGAATTTTTCCTAAATTTTCTTGGTTGGGGCTATAGTTCTGAATTCTTGACTAGTTCTGGTGTACCTAAATGTAGGTGCTTGTGTACCTAAATGTAGCTGCTTGTATACTAACATAAGCAGCTACATTTGAAATTACCACCCGAGAAAAGGGTCATGATTAGTTTTTCTTAGAAACAAGGAAGTGATTAGAATTTAGTGAAGGCCAGAGCCCTGTGATTTGCCTTTGGGGTACTTGCCTGACCTTCTTTGACAGACTCAGGGGCTGTAGGCCTCCCTCCTTTAGTGCAGATTCCTGTAGCATAAGCTCCTTACTACAGGGATCAGCTGGACAGCACACACTGCTGGCAGGGGGGTGGATTGCTTAGTCTAGATTTGGACACAGTAGTTTACTTTGGAGATGACCCCTAGAAGCAGAGGTAAGGGAGGAAACACGGAAGAGATGGGAGAGTAAAAGTCACTATAATGTGAGTTATTGAGTTGGTTACTGCTCCAGACACCTGAAGCTCAGCCCTACTGAACAAAAATTGGAGGTTGATCAATTAATTTAGGACACAAATGCCAAGAATATACAATGGGGAGAGGACAGTCCCTTCAATAAATGGTGTTTGGAAAATGAATAGCCACATGCAAAATAATGAAAGTGAACCATCTTATACCATACAGAAGAATAAACTTAAAATGTATTAAAAACTTAAACATATGACTTGAGATCATAAAACTTCTAGAAGAAAATACTCTTGTCAATGATTTTTTTGATATGACACCAGAAACAAAGACAACAAAAGCAAAAATAAATAAGTGGGCTACATAAAACTAAAAAGACACAGCATAGGAACCATCAACAAAGTTAAAAGGCAATCTACTGGCTGATATTTTGGATTTAGCCAGAGTTGGACAGGAGATGTTTGAAATTGAGATCCTGAAAATGTACTTAGAGATAACAAGGTTTGGGGTATGGCTTTGTGAATAGATGGCTGAGGTGAGGTAGAATAAGAGATTATTGGCTATAAAAAGAAAAAATGAAGGAACTGAGAGATCGGAGTATTGAATGAGCCAGTTATTAAATTCTGGTCTCCAAGAATGGTGGCAGAATTGAGAGGGAAGTGAGTCAAATGTTCAAGTCATCAAAGAACAAGGGATCATAGAGAGACTGGCAATCAACAGCCCTGACCTGGAAAGCTGAAGAGGGAAGAAACAGCCTTCACCTGAAGCCAGAGGAAAGTGGATTCCCATGTGGGTAGCCAGCTTTCTGTTAAAACATGGATCAGCAAACTACTACTACCCCTGGGCCAAGTCTGGCCCTTGATTATGTAAATAAGGTTTTACTGGCACCAGCTATGCTCACTTATTTCTATGACTGCTTATGTGCCCGCATGACAAAGTTAAGTAGCTGGAACAGAGACTACTAGTATATTGCCCGCAATGCGTAAAATATATACAACTTAGCCCTACACACAAAACGTTTTCGGACTCCTGAGTTAGATGCAAGAAGGAGAATGGAATGTTCAGGCAAGAGGTTAAAGATACATTGGGTCTTTGTCGATAAAGGTCTATGAATTTCAAAGGGACCTTCTGGGATTATTTGGGAGGATGGAGAAGGGTGGGTGATGAGATGAGGATATATTTGGGACAACCTGGACAACAATGATGATCTTGAGGCTTGGACCTCTAATGGTGACTGAGGCAACCTGGGTGGTGAGAAGCTAAATGAGCTGGACCCTCCAGATTGGGGGAGCTCCATGTGGGTGGAGGTGCTGAGGCAGCTGGAGGAGCTTATAGCAACTGAAGACCTTGGAAGGTGGGTTTGCCCTTGGCTAATGCAGGGGACATGCAGCAGTGAATAGCTCTGGGGACTAGTCTTGCCAGCATCTGGTCTGGGGCAGGTCTTTGAGTGCAGTCACTGCTTAATTTCTAAAGTTGTTTCTGTAATATAAAGGAAGGGGAGGGAATAAGGAGGAGAAAGAGGAGGGGGGAGGAGGAGGAGGAGGAGGAGGAGGAGGAGGAGGAGGAGGAGGAGGAGGAGGAGGAGGAGGAGAAGAAGAAGAAGAAGAAGAAGAAGAAGAAGAAGAAGAAGAAGAAGAAGAAGAAGAAGAAGGAGAAAGAGAGAGAGAGAGAGAGGCAGCAGGGAAACAGACAAGCTCATAAATGATAAAATGACAGCTCTGGGTTACACATATTAGTTCTAGAAAATCATAAACCAGAAAAAAAAATACTGGCATACTTTTCATGCTAAAAAGTCTCTTTATGACCTTAGAGTCTAAGGCCTTAGACAATCCAAGTAAGAAATCCTATTATTAGTGCTAAGGTCTCTTCGGAGTCCTAAGAACTCCATGGTTCAGTGACAGCAAGATACACTGTGTAATTTGTTCTCCTTCAATTTATTATCCTTCTAATCAACTACTTGCAGCTCTAAACAGTGGTTAGAGTGCTTCTTTTAAATTCACCTGGACTTTTAGCTGGATAAATAAGGAACACATGGCCCCCGGCTAGCCCGGGCGGGACTGCTTTCCCACAGCCAACAACTTCTACCTGTCTCTGCCACAGGCACCCTTTCTCACCTTCTGCATAATAAAGATGGGGAAGGCATTTTTTCTCCCAAGTCAGTCCTACTCTGCTAAGATCCATGCCCAACTACTTCAAATTCTCCTCTTTTCTCGCTTCTCATGAGGATGTACAGGTTTGTTATACCCCAGAGAAACTTAACCCAAATTCCCTGTAGGTAACTTCCTATTCTGGAACACTCCACCAGTTAATGACTGCATTTTAATACATCCCCTTTTCATAAGAGTAGAATAGCCTCCGTTTCTTTTCTTTTAATCCAAGAGCTGCCTACTGGATTTGCATACTGTTAAATATTTCTCAGCTTTGCTGCCTTTAGCAAACATTTTTCCTTCTAAACTCTCTTAGACCAAATGGCTACCCCTAACAGGAAAAATAAAAACAAGATTCTCAATAGAAGATTTAATAGCAAGTCTGAGATCTTGTTTCATCATAGAATCCCTGACATTCCACAGGGAAGAAACCTAATTTAAGGGTGGGGAGTGGAGTAACTCTGATAACCAAAAGTTCTGAGAGCCAGAAATGACATCTAAAAATAATTTTTGTAAATGTACCCAGAGGCTATTGCATGATGGGCACCCACAGGAGCTGGGCCCTAGGCATCTGCTTATGCCTCAGGCTGCTTATGTTGATTGGCCAAAAATAGCAACAGCAAGGTTTCACCTAAGGTTTCTACCAACATTCCCCCTAGCTACAAATGTAACTCCCAACCTGAGAACCAGACTGACTCACTTATAAAAAAATGTGTTCCATCATGAGCAAGTCTGCATTTTGCTGCAGTGCACAGTCCATTCTCTTTGAAGCCGATGAATTTCCATTATCATTTTTCCAGCTGCTATCTCTTGTGTTATTACACTTACTTTTCTTTACTTCCTCGCTTCTATGTGCTTTCTCTACTTTTCCTGCCTTCATTTCTACCTATTTCTGTGGGCCTTGAAACACCAGAGAAAAAATGATCAATTCCAATATGGGTGATCTTTTTTAAAAAATACATTTTTATTGATCTCAGAGAGGAAGGGAAAGGGAGATAGAGATAGAAACATCAACAATAAGAGAGAATCCTTGATCAGCTGCCTCCAGCACATCCCCCACTAGGGATTGAGCTCGCAACCCAGCCATGTGCCCTGACTGGGAATCAAATCGTGACTTCCAGATTCATAGATAGATGCTCAACCACTGAGCTGCACCAGCCGGGCAATGGGTGCTCTTAAGAAGACTTCCAAAAGCATGTAACACTCTAGGGAAAGGAAACTACAAAGTCCCTTGGTATGTTCTGGGACATATGGGCAGTTTATTGTGGCTAAAGCAAAGGATATGTTAAAGCTTGAGTTGGACTGTGAACCTTTATCCTGGAGGCAGCGGTCAGCCATGAAAGATTCTATGCCAGTGACATAATGCATTCTATGCTGTAGAATAATTCATCTTCCTATTATGGGAGTCTACAACAGTTATCTATGGCTGTGTAACAAATTATCCCCAAATTTAAAGACTTCAAATAATAAAAATTTACTACCTTATAGTTTCTGTAGCATGGCTTAGCTAGATGCCTCTCTTCAAAGTCTCCCTGAGGCTGCAATCAAGAAGTCAGCCAGGATGGCAGTCCTCTTAGGGCTGACTAGGTGAGGATGCAGTTCCAAAGTAACCCAAGTGGTTGTTGGCAGGACTCAGTTCTTCACTGGTTATTGTTTGGAGGTCAATCTTAGATCCATGACTCTTCTTCGGGTTTCTCTATATGAAGCCCACTTCCTGTGGGCTTCTCCACAGAGCCACTCACAATACGGCAGTGGGCTCCATCAGAGTGAGCGAATGATAGAGCAAGGGAAGCCAAGTAAGATAAAAGCTAGCGTATTTTTGTAACCTAATCTCACAGGGGACATCCTATTACTTTTTGTGAGTTCTATTCACTTGAAGGAAGTCGTTAGGTTCAGCCCACACTCAAGAAGAAAGAATTACACAAGGACATGAATACCAAGAGGTAGAAATCATAAAAAATGGAGAAGAATGAGGAGACAATGAATGGCATCTAGAAGCTAACAAAGAAGAGGATTTCAAGGAGTGGGAAGTCAAACATGACATAGAGATGTCAATGCACTCCAGCCAAAGCCTGAAGGAACCTACTAGGACTTGAACAAGTTGGGCATATTGCTTGTTGCAGGTGTGAAGGCACACACCACAGGGAACCTCAGGTGTCTATAAGGTGGCATTGGAACCTACAGTAAGATCTGGGCTTTGGTTGAGTGGTTTTAGAGGAGTCTAAGGAAGCAGATTCTCACTGTGAAGCGGTTTCTGTCAGAAAGCAGGAACAAGTTCTATGACGGGGTATCTCAATAAATCTTATCTACAGGGAGGGAGAATTAGAGAGAGGGTAAAGTTGTCTATTCTTAGACAAAACGGTGAAGTGGTCTCACGTTG
Organism: Cnephaeus nilssonii; assembly: GCF_951640355.1. Classification (NCBI taxonomy): domain Eukaryota; kingdom Metazoa; phylum Chordata; class Mammalia; order Chiroptera; family Vespertilionidae; genus Cnephaeus; species Cnephaeus nilssonii. Next base: position 60,673,082 of record NC_137082.1, read on the forward strand.
GCTCATTTACCATGGTCTAAGAGGGCACCCTTGTCTGAGATTGTTCTCTGAAGCTGTTTACATTTAATGGAAGAATAGCATGACCTAGCCATGAGTGCCAGGCCAGCTTCATTCAGCATATCAGCACCTGCTCTTTTCCCTTTCTCAATGGTCAAGTTAAAAGAAGCCATTGATAGTGTAATTAAGACAAGCAGGGGCTGAGAACATGATTCTGGAGGCAGACTGCCCTAATTCAAGTCTCAACTTCATCGCTAACTAGCTATGTAACCTGGGTCCATTGGTAAACCATCCTGTCCTTTAGTTTTCTCAATTTAGAGTGAAAACTTTAATCATATCTATCTCATTGGCTTGTTCTGAGGATTTATGAGTTAATATACGTGTAAAGTATTTAGAACAAAACTGGCAGATAAGAGCTATATAAACGCTGATTATCATTATCATCTGTGATCCTTGAAGCAGCAATTTTGTTAGAGTGGTAGACGACAGAAGCCAGGCTGCAATGAGCAAAGATAAAGAGCAGCTGATGAAGTAAGGTCAGCATGTGCCCAATAGCCCTTCAAGAGGGATCCTGACCAAAAAAAAAAAAATCTGGAAATCATGCAGAAATGGGAAGGAAATTGGTTTAGCCAAGGTCGGTATAGAACAGTGTTTCTCAAAGAGCATTAGAAATGCAAAATCTCAAGCCCTCCCGTTGATTCTTTTTAAAAACAGCTTTGTTGACATAAAATTGACAAACAGTAAATTGTATCTGTTTAAAATATACAATTTGGTCAGTTTTGATAAATGTACACACCATAAAACTATCACCATGTTAACATATTCATCATCCCTTGGTAGTCCCTCCCTCCTGTCTCCCCACCCCCACCATCTCCCAAGTGAGTCTGATGTGAATGCATGAGAACCACTGGGGTATTGAAACATATTCTGTCATTAGGAGGACATAGGATCGTGGCTCAAAAAATAGTAATAAAAATGAAATGCTAACAGTGAAGAAGGAAGGACCTGGGAGAGAAGCAGCAAGATCAGTGTGTGGAAAAGGCAGCCTGAGGTTGACAGAGCGGGCTAAGGAGGATTGTCAGAGGCAAGGCCATGAGCAGAGCATGCACTCAGGGTGCAAGGAGCAGTGAAGACACGGAGGCTTTACAGGTCGCCACTCACACACTTCTGCTATAAAACCTTCCAATTTCAGGTCTCTGATCATGGCACATTCCTTTTCCAAAACCCTTAATGGATTCCCTTTACAGAAAGATGCAATAACGACAAATAGAGTGCGAGGTCTGGCCCCAACTGTTCTTCCAACACTACAGTTACCTCTGATCCCATCCATGGGTTTGCTCCTGTTCTGCCTCGTTGCTCCTTTCTTTCCTTCCTTCAGAGAGTGTACCCCTTCCCCTCACATTTAAACATTGCCATTTCCCAAAGCCTTCTCTGATGGCACACCTGGGAATAGTCTCTCTTTGCTCCAATGTTTATATCATGTATGATGTCATTCTTGTTGAAAGTGGCAAATTCTTAAAGGAAAGGACTCTGTGCCTCTCATCTTTATATCCTAGCACCTGGCACACTACCCTGAACACACGCACTGAATGTTTGCTGATGTATGAATTCTTGTCTCTGTGTTTCTCAACCTTGGCGCTTCTGACATATTTTTCCAGATAATTCTTTGTGGTAGGGGCTGTCCTGGACATTTCTGGATGTTTAGCAGCATCCCTGGCCTCTGCCCAGTTGATGATAGTAGCACCACTTTCCGAGTGTGACAACCAAAATGTTTTCAGAGATTGTCAAGTATTCCTTGGAAGGTGGGGGAGATATCCCTGGTTGAGGCACTTGACCATCGACTTCCCAAGCTTTCCTATAAAATATGCATTAAGAAAAGCATAGTGCCAATGATATAATTCAGGTCAAGAAAAGAAGGAAAATGCTTAACACCTGGAACCCTTCCTAAGTCCTAGGAAACTTCATGCACTTTTGCAAGTGGCTTCCTCTCTATTTTTTTCTCTTCTTTCTTCTTTGCTGCTTAGGAGTTTATTCTAATAGACTGTCCACCAACTCCTGCTAACAGCAAAGGACAATATGTCATGCACCAGAGTAGTGAAGTATTGAGAATGGAATGGATTCAAGTAAGTTTTGAAATGAGGTACTAGAGCAGGAATCAGTAGACATTAGTTTGTCAAGCTGAGCTGTGCAGGTATCTCTTACTTTACCTCCATCTCATGGTTGCTGTATGATCTGTGGCCATCTGTTCTCAGGAACTGAAGATGGTAAATCACTTTCCCACGTTTGTTATGAGATAATGCATTAATCATCTTAACTTCGTGTGGACAAGTTCTGAAAGTGACAGTCAGGAAATGCTGATTCCTGCTCTGTCTCTCTGAGCTATCTAGAGCTTTACAATCTTAAATAGTTCCCTCTTCATCTCATAATCCAGTCTCAGTTTTAATACATTTTCTTCCTTACTATAATATGATACATGGTGTTCATTTGGCAAGTCTAAATCAATGAACTATTTGCTCAATGGGCTATTACAATAAAAGAATGGTTGTTGCCCTAAGCCTCTATCTGATTGCTTTAAGTCCTCAGTCTCCCTCCTATCCGTATCACCTGCTGCCGCCACCATTCCACCCTCCACTGCTGAAGGCAGGTTGCTTCCTCTCTCCTTCATAGCCTCTCCTTCTTCCCACTTGGCCCTGTTCTTTATTCTCAATCTACTTCATGCTGACATTTTCCTTTGATCCTTTTATGTTTTACAGGCCGTTTGTCTCTGTTCTCAGACTCGGCTTCTCTCTGTGTTATGTGCTTCAATTTCAAATCACCAGGAACATAAGCTGTATATCACAGTTTCCCTGCTTAAGTCACAAAAGCAGAAAAAAAAAAAAAGTAAACTATCTTTCCGCCCGAGTGAAGCCTTACTCATGCAGTTAGTCAGTGGGTCGGTTGCTCAATACCAGCTGGCATGAACGCTGGACTCGCTCATCTTAATGAGGGAACTTCTGATGCAAATGAAAAGCATATGCTTGTGGAAAATAGCCTGAAAAAACCTGGTAACTTACCCACCAGTAGGAATAATGTTATCCTCATTGTTTTGATATCATGACAATACTTAGCTTTCCCAGAACACTAGAATGTGTCCTTGATTCAATGCCTTTGGATTTATGCATTAATTTTGAGTGTGCCTCACACAAATGGAAAAATATATCTGGTCATATCTTTTGGTCATTAACAAGAAATGAGAGATTCAGCTAGCTCAAATCAGAACAGTACTTCAGCAACATCGACTCTAGAAAGTTGACCCCGTGGTGAAAGATCTTGCCATTCTGTGCAGGTCACTGTGTCCGTATCCATCTGTTTCTTTCTCTGATTGTTGAGGAGCATCTATAGCTATAGTTGGGATAAAGATAAATGGACATGTAATCAGAAATGTGGATTTGAGTCTACGTATAATGGCAGCTTAACAAATGGTTGCAAACCAGCTCGGGGAATAATGATCTACTGTTTATTCTTGGAAAAACATTAAGCTCTCTCCCAGAGGACCTCTGTTCTCTTCTGAAGTCTTTTACCCACTTGTCACCTTCCCTGATCACATATGCAGCATACAGAACATGGAAGGAAAGATATTCCAGGTTTTGACTCCCAACTACCAGAAAAGTCTTTTCAAAACCAAAAAAAAAAAAAAAAAAAGAAGCCATTTATTTATCTCTTCCAGCCCCATGGAGAACTGTTTGACAGACAAGCAAGTTTAGAAAGGCAAATGGGCTAAGGTGATGGCAACTGTTGCAAATATGGACTTGCAGACTGGAGAGGTTCAGAGAACCAGAGGTTATTAAAATATGGAGATGTTATTAATTCCTCCTGAGTGGACCCTCAAAACATGGCCTCAGTATTTAATTTGCTATGAATTCCCTGAAAAAATAAACATACCCAAATTCATATTGTAGCCCAAAATTTACTTTCCAAAGACAAATAGAAATAAGCTTGAATATATTTCAATAAAAATGTATATATTCTTCCACATGCTTTTATTAATCAAGGCATTTAAAAAACTAGGCTGATCTTTAAAATATATAATTTCATAATATAATATGAAAGGATTATAAACCTGTAAAAGATACCTCATATTTATTTTGAAAATGGCATTTCTTTTCATGAAGAAAAGCAAGATAATGGCAATGCTATTTTAGCCTTTCTGCTTACTAAACTCAATCAATTTATAAAGATAAATGTCATAAACAGAGATCAGCATTCATACACTATATATTACAAGGGGTTTCATTTTGACCTGGCAAGAGGTATTGCTTTGCAATATTTTAAAATTTATTATAAAATTTGGGAGGTATTTTTGTTTTTAATTTAACTCCCTTAGCTGATATAGTATTTCCTTTCTCTGTTCTCTCACGACTTTTCTTTCTCATTTTTGTTCTTTGAATAACCTTTGTTTTGTGAAACTGCATCTCTATGAGTTGTACATAAATCTACTGTCTATGTTTTTCCCCATTTCAGTCATAATGGACCCTTGCATTGTAACCTTTTGGGAAATAAGGTTCATTGGTCCATAATACCAGTTAGTCTTCATGATATTCTGAAGTAACAGTACGGTAAATGGTCAAATATGGAAGTGAGAAAGGTGATATTCACAATAACCCAGTTTGAGCTAGTGTAGACTTCAAAGTGCTTGATATCAAAAGAAGCCCCAAATACAGAGTGCCACTGAAGTGATTTTATATGTACTACATTGCTGCTCTGAGCTATGACTGGATACCAGGATAATAGGGCCCTGTGCTTATGCAGAAAGCTGATTTAAGGACTAAAATGTGGCCAGAAAATTGTATCAGGAGCTTGAATACTCTTTGGTATGTTACTATACTGTCAACAGAACTCCTGAATGGTGGGGAAGGAGTTGTACTAATTATAATGTTGGTGGGAAATCTGATAGTGTAGTAGGCAAAAGGGGCTTCTGGAATTTTATTACAGTTCACGAAGATTCTTGAAAATATGCCATTATGAATAAATAACTTAACCAGCATTGCTCTTGAGAAGACCCAGGAGCAATACTGAGTCATTATTTATTTAGAAATACCCTCAGGAACTGGGTAAAATGAAAAGGCTAAGAGGAGAGTGAAGGACCATATGAAGAGATAGTGTTAAATTACCCCTCCTCATCATCTATTAGTGTTTTGTGATTCTACCTGGTATATAGAAATAAGCTGACCCCTAATTGCATCACAAAAAAATAGGGGGTGATTAAAGAAGTCTTTTTAAGGCAACTAATGATTATAAAACACTAAAATAAAAATTATTGGCGGGAAGAGGCTTTCACAATGTTTTTGGCCTTTTGTGAGAAAACAGAGGTAAAAGAAAGGCTGACATTTATTAAATACTTACCATAAAAAAGACAACATTTAAAGCCTCTTTAAATGGTCCCAAGGGCAAAGGGAAAATAAAGAAAACATTTATTCAATAAAATCTACAGAAGTTTTGAAGATGAGAGTCTGTGGCATTCCCCCTAGCTCCAGTAGAAGGGCTTTCTATTGAAGAACAAGACCTCAGTATTTCTCGTCCTGCCTGCCAGGGTTGAAAGGTGGGGCTCTCTTTCTCTGCAGAGCTCTGACTCATGGGATGGAAGCTCTCCCTGGGGCACAGCTCGCTGAGAACACCGGGGCCATGATAACCTTTGGCTGTATGCTTAGCGAAATAAGCCAAGAGACCCCCCAGGCTGCTGCCCCTTCCATACCTCACAGTCCACCAAGCACTCAGCCCCTAGAGCAGCAGCATCAGACAGAAAGAAGGTTGCCATTATCCCCGCTCCCAGCTCCAGAGCCCTGGTTTAGAGATTTTGCCTGGGAGAAGAAGCAGTTGTAAAACCCAAAGCTCTCAATCTCTTCCCAAATGTATTGCCTTCAATCACAACAAAGCATGGATAAATTTAAACCTAAAGAGCTCTCAGGAATAGTAGAGATTATGGTGAAAGGCAATTAAGAGGAGATTCAAGATACTAGCTAAATTTTTTATGCCACAGAACTCTGCTGAAAATACTAGAGCAATAAATAAGCAGTTACTAGAATTTAACAATCTGGTGTGGTCCAAAAGGGGGGGGGGGGCGGAGAAATAGAGCCCTAACAAAACCACTGCCAACCCGTGTCATTGTATAAATTAAGATGTATATGATAAACTCTAGAGCAACCACCAAAATAACTAAAAAATGTACTGACAATGTTATTAAAAAGAATTAGGCCGTCTGGTGTGACTCAATGGTTGAGTGTAGATCCCTGAACCAAGAGGTCCCCAGTTGATTCCCCATCAGGGCACATGCTGGGTGGCAGTTTTTTGGAAAACATTCTAAGTTCTTTCACCTGTTAAACATAGAGTTACCATATGACCTCAAAACTCCACTTCTAGGTATATACCCAAGAGAAATGAAAACATACCTTCCCACAAAAACTTTTCAGATAATGGAATATTATTCAGCTAGAAGAGAGACAAAATTATGCTAAGTGGAAGAACGAACTGCTTTTCCATGTATTGTACCATTAAATTCTTAAAACACTTGCTGAGGTATAAATATTACTTTCCTTACTTTAGAAATAAGGAAATTGATATTCACCAAAACTGTGTAAATTGGCAACATTTCAAAGCCATTCATTTTACTGAAAGTCCCATGCTTACTACAGCTCACCAGAGCTAAAGGTCAGCAGCCTCCACAAAGGTTAGCAGGAAGTAGCTGAGACCCAAGTACTCAGACACTTTGAGTGTAATACTCATATTAAATGGAACCTTTAACTACATGCAAAAGAAAAATAGGCCCAAGCCTAGAAAACGCTTCTGCAGGTGAAACTATGTCATCAATGCATTACTTTAATTTACCTATGATTTTTGGTCTTTGCTTAGACCACATAAATGCAAACACCACCCTTTATAAGCCAAATTTTTCAATGCATTAATATCATGCAAGAGTAATGTGTTTTGAGCCTGCATTCTATCACCACTTATTTATTTAGCTGAATTGCAGATCAGCTTAAAAAGTCCATTAACAGTGAAATAACCTCTTTCAAAAGGCCAATTGCACAAAATGTGTCATTACTTTTATAGAGAACAAAATGCTCATTAAGAAAACTTGTCTTCAGAAATTTCTGAAATTTGGGCAATGCACATCTGTTGGCGGGATCCACCAGGTCAGCTCCCTTGCAGCTTTCTAGAGTTTTCCCAAGAACAACTCAAAGAACAATAAACAAGCAGATCCTTAGACTGGGGAAGTAAAGGGGGTGATGGGCAGAAGGAAACTCTTTCTGGGATAGGAGGAAGGATACACAGAGGGGCCTTCATGATCTCATTATGCTCTCTCCTCCCTCCCCATCCTGGGAAATAACAAAAAGGCAGATAGCATTACCCTGCAGGAAGAGAACAGAACCTGCACAGAAGGTTCTAAGAGCACAGAAGCTGCAAATTTCACTGGATTCTTCCTAAAGTCGATCTTGGGCAAGAACTTTTATTGTGCCAGGTTATTGTTCAAGATATAAAGCACTGGTTTCTGCTTAGATATCATGTTTCTATAGAAGAGTATAAGAATTATATTGAAGGGCTACCAGTGAGACAAATCTTTTTGTGACACCATGGGTAACCTACAAGGGTAGATTTCACGGAAGCAGCTTCCCTTGTGATAACATGACAAATATTCAAACCTGTGAAAAATTTTTGTGAGTTTATTTGAGCCAAACTGTCAACAATTGCCAGGAAGCAGAATCTCAACGGATTAAGATAATGCTCCTCCAGAGAACGGCAGTTTTGCACCTTGTTTTATACATTACAATCAAAAGAGGAGACATAAGTGTGTTGCATGAGATTCGTTGGTGATAGATTAGGGAGACAGGAGAAAGCAAAGCTGGGAAACCTCTGAGATTGGATAAAAAGTAAAATGATAGACACATACTTGTTTTACTTAGGTGGGTGCAGGATAGTTAACAGTCAACAATTAACTCAATAACAAGTGGTTATTTGTGGTCTTCTCAGAGTGGTGCCTGTGCTTTGAGGGGTCTTGTGCTTTGAGGGGTCCAGAAAAAGAAGAAATACTTTTACATTCCATGGATATGTTATCTTAGATGCAAAAAGGCAATAGACAGGCTCAGTTTAAGGTAAAGATTGACCTTTGTCAGGGGAGATACCAGCCTAGGGCATGACTACCCACCATAAGCTGCTTTTTAGTTTAAAAAGTTTTAATTTCAGACCATCCTTTATGGTTACTTTAGGCCTCTGAGTTTGCAAGGCAGCCATGCCGGCCTTCCCTGAGTTTGTCAGGTTAGCATGTGGCCCCTTTTCGTCCACACTTGTGTGCAAAATATTTTTTTACATCATTGCTTCAGCAAGGTACCTATTCTTTTTAAGATTCTTGGGATGCCAAACGTAATACAATCTTCTGAGAAGAGGGAAGGAAAACCGCAGGAGAGCTGATTAAATACCTGGGCAAGCATTGCCTGAGAGGTTTAGGGTCATTTGGCATTTTCCCAGGAAAGTCAGTTCTTCAGCTGCTGGCTTGTCAGATTTCCAACTTCAGACCATCTCTCAATTTCAACTTATGCAAGGATAAAAAAGCTTTAAGGCCCTGAAAGCATTCAGAAAAAAATTCACCGCCAGTTAAATGAACCAAAACCCAAATGCCTGGGTTATCTGCTCTTGTCATTGTGTTGGTAACAGAAGCAATCAGGGTTTTTCTAAAGCAGAGACAATACTTTTCGCAGTACAAATGCCTGCTTCATTAGAGCCCACACAGAGGACCCCTTACTAGCACAACTTCTGAAGGCTTCAGCTTCAGCCACAGTTTTGAATAACGTTGAGAAAAAAGATGTCCTAGGAAGCCGTTCAGGTATCCATTACTCAGAGACAAGGCAGGGACCATTCTTGCTGGGAACGGAATGCCTGCAAACTCTAATAGTGAACGAGAAACCGGCTTGGCTCACTCCCTCTCTTCCCCAGCTCTGTTTTCTGCAAATGTTTTAACACAGCTTATCTAGACCATAGCTGACACAGGCCGCTTCTTCACTCTGGGTTGAAAAACGTGATCTCTTGAGCACAGCAATCTCTTTAGCCTGTGATTGTAGAATTGTGACTCACTCTTTTTGTAATACAAAAAAAAAAAAATCAACTTAGAAACAAAAATATATATGAACATTGTCAGTAATAAACTTCTGAGGCAGTCGGGTTTTTTACTTCTAATTTGAGATAAGTAAACATGATTTGATGATAGGGTGATATAGCTTCCAGCTCATGCCTGTTGTCCTCCCAACTCCTCCTCGCTTTGGCTTTCCTCTTTTGTGTTGGACAGTGACTAGTGTGAGAGTGAGATTAAGTTTCTAGGCCTTCTTTCCACATGTTCTGATCTTCTTTGACCTGTGGATGAAAAAAAGGCCACATGCTAACCTGACTAGCTCAGGGAAGGTCTGCATGGAGGTTTTGCAAACTCCAAGACCGAAAGTAACCACAAAGAATGGTCTGAAATGAAAAACTGTAACTAAAAGCAGGTTATAGTGGGTAGTCATGTGCTAGGCCAGTATCTTCCCTGATAAAGGTCAATCTTTACTTTAACTGAGCCTATGGTCTGTTTACAGGTAAGGTAACACCCCCCCAGGGCACAACCAAATGTACCTGGCACCAGGACTGAGACCATAAATTCCTTCATTGTTGTTGTTATCATGTTAATTTTTGACTGTTAACTATCCTGTACCCACCTAAGTAAAGGAAGTATGTGTCTATCATCTTACTTTCTATCCAATCCCAGAGCCGACGCCCCCCCCCCCCGCCCCCTTTGCTTTCTCCCACCTCCCTAATCTATCACCAGTGGAGTTCATGTAACCCACTTACTTCTCATCCTTTGATTGTAATGCATAAAACAAGGTGGAAAACTGCCATTCTCCGGAGCATTATCCCAATACGTTGAGATTCTGCTTCCTGGCAATTGTCAACAGTTTGGCCCAAATAAACTCACAAAAATTCTTCACAGGTTTGAATGTTTTTATGTTAACAGACCCTTCTTCCATCAGAGTAAGTCTCCCGTCCACTCCCACCTTCATCCCCACTCCCTTTTTCCTATGGGAGGACTTGTCACATCTTTCTGGACAGCTTGATGGAAAGATTGAACATGAACAGGCCAAGCCCTTCAGGGCACCTCTTCAGGGTCTGCCTGCCCACAGAGTGGTCTGCCTGCCCACAGAGTGTTCTAGCCTGCCCCCAAGCTTCCTGGCCAGTCTCCCACTGTGGGAAAGGCCAAGAGGATGGAAGGAGTCTGCAGTTGCAAGTAGTTGCCTGAGTTTAGATCTGGAGAGTTATTTAGAACTAGGAAGCTTATTGTGACTACGCATCTAAGCTTCATCTTCCAACCCAGCATCTGTTTATGATAATGCTGATTTTTAAAAAATCTCCTTCTGCCATAATCAAATTCATAGAAACAGAAAGTAGGATGGTGGTTGCTAGGGCCTTGGGGATGAGAAGTTATGGAGTTATTGTTTAAAGGGTGTATAGATTTCAGGTTTGCAAGATGAAATGGGTTCTGGAGATGGATGGTGGTGACAATTACACAATGAGTGTACTTATGTACTTAATACCACTGAATTATAAACTTAAAATGGTTAATATGGTAAATTTCATGTTATGAATATTTTACCACAATAAAACAGATCAGAAAAAAAAATCTTCAAATTCTTATGCCTTTGTTCCCCAGGGCTAGATAGGTTTTGTTTGATCATATATTTAACTGTTAGTTTCAATGACTTAAAGGAGCCATAGCTGGAAATGTTCTAAAAGAGAATTAATCTCATGGTCTTTCTTTCTATGAGGGGACTTCCCCTGAGAATAATATTCTGGCCTTTCTCCACTCTCTCACTCCTTCCTTTTTTTTTGAGAGGAAAGGTGACTTGCTCTGCAATGCAAGGTCTGGCTAGCTCACTCTCTTAGGACCAGCCTGCCTGGAGGGGGCTACATGGATGGAAGCCTTTCCATCACTGCCTAAGAGGGTTTGGGTTGTCCAGACTTTCGTGGAACCAGATGGGTTATTTTAATTCAGAAATGTGTTAGGCAGCCAATGAGTTGTACATTGAACTATGTTTTTTCAATCTTGTTTTTGTTCATGTGTCCAAATACTTATTATTTATATGTTCCAGTCACTCTTCTAAGCACCTGAGACAAAGTAATAAAGCCAGTACTTTTATCTCTAGCTGCCCAATTCCTTGGGGTCTTAATGTTTCCTTGGGGAAGGAAAGAACAAGATATTATGTATTGACCTAATTAAACCTCTACAATTAACACTCTTCTTCTAATTAACTCAGTATACCCTAAACTCTCAATATACCCTACACAAAAATCAGTCCTCCCTGTCCACTTTCCTTTACAAATGTTGACGAATGCCAGAAATATAGAAATTTAGAAAGGAAGGCTAAAGGATAACAAAAGCGAAAGCATAACCTAAAATTAGGACAGAGTCAGATATTATAATACTTAGAGGTTAGCACTAACAGGAATCAACATAAAATGGATAACATTAGCCATCTGCAAGATCATCTCAGGAAATAAGCCACCCGAGAGATGATTCATGAACATACTGCTAGCAATTTGAGGGTGCTTTCTAAGTCTCACCAGGGGTCCAGCATGCTACCCTAAAAGGGAAGTCATCTATTTAAAATGTAACTGGTAGAAGATTAGCAGTAATTTAAGAAATTGCAAACTGACGTAAGGAAATGATAGAGGTTTTAAATGACAGATAAAAAATATAGAAAACGAATAGTATAGAATTTTTCAGTGTGTCCTCACAACTTCTAGGGAAGGGAACATGCTGCTACCAAAGATTCCTGGGGGTTATTATCTTAGACAGAAATAGTCCTAAACCAAGAGGAGCTATTCATCTTGCTCAGTAATTGGATAGCCCCTAAATATAACTGGGTCTGTCTATTCTTATTCCATGTTTACTAACCACCTGCTGATCCAACTGATATCATTCCCAAGGTATATAAATGAGTGCATATACTCATTTCTAAACCACTCTTAGTGAGTTGGATCAAGGAAATTGATTTTCTAGAGTAGGCTTATTAGATCATTAATACAATTAATATGTATTCTATAATTGTTGCATTCGTACAGGTTCAGGAATATTAAGACATGGGGCATAAACAACTAGTTTGTCCATATCATTTTTTTTAATTGCCTCGATTCCTTCATTTTCCATTCACCCAGGCTCAAAATCTCAAAACTTTCTTTAAATTCTCAGTCTACATTGCATTTTAACACTAATCAATGGACTTTTCCCTGCTTATACTTTTTTCTACCTAAGTCTACGCCATGAGGACGTCATTATTTATATGGTGGCGCAATGTTTAGAGTACTAATTGATGTGATTTCCCATGTAATTCCACCTGCCATCTGTTTGTTCCCTAAGAGCCCCCCTCCAGATCAAAGTTAGATAGGAGACACCCATGGTCACTGTGGAATTCACTAAAGAACCAGGAAAAAATTTGCAGAAAATGTTTGATTCTTAAGTTCAAAACCCGCTGGGCTTTAGGTAATATGAAAGATTCAGATGCACATATATGACTTGCTACATAGACTAAAAGAAAAAAACAAAACAAAACTAAAAAACAAAGATAACAACAACCACAAACCCAAACTGAAAAAGAAGGAAATAAGGGGAGAGGTGGGCAGAGAAAAAGAAATAGAGTTAAACATAAGTGTGATGAATCCTAAAAGAGAACATAATAGGCCCTCTTAGTTAAGTTTGGGAATCCATGGCTAGAAAGTTGTTCTGAAAGAGTGGGCCTGAGAGACAGAAGACAGCATACCCGGGGACAAATCTCCCTTTTCTACCCCACCTTCTTACTGAAATGGAATTTTTGGACTGGAACCCGGATTCTTTGTCCACCGGAATCGAAGAATGAATCCACGGACAGAAAGTGGTATAGCAAAGGTGGAGATTTATTGAAGAACAAGTACAGACTCACACATGGGGAGAGGGAAAGAGTCCCACAGAATGGACTCCCAAGTAGGGAGGGGGAAAGGGTCCCACTGAGTTCCTTTTCCCTATGGCTTATAAAGTCTACCGAACCTGGTGCCTTGATATCCCCTCTGATTGGTCACTATTCCCCTAGACTGGTTACTATAGTAACTCTTAGGCTCAAAGGTCAAACCTTGCATGGGACATGTGAAGTTCTTCTCCCCCCACCCCCCTCCTTCCTTATTGTTTTCCTATTCCCTTTGGGCTTTCTTCTTCTCCTTCTGGATGAAGGGCTTCCTTCTCTTTATTTTATAAATATAGACTTTTTGCTGTTCCCAGCTCCCTCATTCTATGGAAATGTACCTGGTGCAGCTTTTCAGCTTCCCGTATTCTATGGAAATACTGTATACCTTCTGCTGCTCTGCAGCCCTGTGCTTCCTCCATGGTCCCCTTAATTTCCAAAATTTCTAAAATTTCCTAAACCTATTTTACCCCTAAAATTTCTGTTTCACAACCATCATTGAGAAGAAGCTGCAAGGTGAAACTGGTGGTGCGACTCACATGTGGATAACAGCTGGAGGAAATTCTCCTACTGCCTTATGGGCTGGAGTGGTGTTGATAGTCTCTGAACCCTCTCAGGGTGCTCCAATTCTGGAGACTAGCATTTTCCAAGAGAGGGGCCTGCAGGGGTTTCATGTGAAAATGAAGGAACTTCTCATAAGGGGGATTTGTGTACACAATCTGTGCTCCCAATGACCTTTCACCCTTTGTCTGAGAGGACAAATGAGCTGAGTGACATTGGGAATAGATTCCAACATAGTGAGGAGAAGGCTAAAATGAGTATCTCCCACATCCACTTTCTCATTCCTTCTAGCCCCTCCTGAAATGATGGAGTTAAAAACCCTGAGAAAATACAGACTTGGACTTATTTTACCTGAAAGTGACTAGAGTAAATTTTCTTCAGCAAGTAGAATGGAGACTTAGAACCAGAAATTAAAGTAAATTACTGAAAATGAGAACAGTTACAAGTTTTGTTTATGGGGTTGCTGCACACTTGACTAGGACCCTTAAGATTTGTGCCTGCTACCCTTAGACTACTAAAATATATCATCATAATAAAGAGCTAATATGCTAATGGTCGGGACTCCGTAATGTATAACGACCGATCACAAAAGGCTGCCTGTGCGTGTGTGGCGGGGCATTGCTCCGGAGACGGGGTGGAAGCAGGGAGGCGCCTGGAAGAGGTGGGACCATCCCATGCCAGGGAGGGCAGGGGTGAGAGCCCGTAGCGCCCCCCTCACCAGTCCTTTGCCCCCCACCGCTCGCACTCAGAGCACCCTGCCGCCCACCTGTCAGGGGAAGGAGCACAGCGCAGCAGGCAGGAAGCTTCCATGCTCTCCTCTGGCACCATGACGGGACAGAGACACTACATTGCTCTGGAGATGGGGCGTAAGTGGGGAGGTGCCTGCAGAAGGCAGGACCAGCCCAAGGCTACTCAAGGGACTGAGAACGGAGCTTGAAGCAGCCAGAGAAGGCCAGAGGGGTCGGGGGCTAGGCCAGGCATGCTGGAGCTCTGCGTAGAGAGGTTCAGGTGTCAAGGCAGGGCGGCGGGTGGGTGGACAGGGGCTGCGCGATTTCGCGCGCTGGGCTCCTAGTTTTTAATAAGCTTCCTGCTTCTGTCTTACATACTGCTGCCAAATTAATCTTCCTTAGTACCTGCTTTAACAGTGCACTTGGTGGCTTCCTGTGGCTTTCAGGATGAAGTCCAAACTCCCCATCCCTGAAGCATTGTGCAAGGCCCTACACCATCTGCTCCCCAACTACTTTTTACCATTTTACCTTCTGCCATTTTCAGTAGGAATCCTTTGTTTCTAGAGAGCCATCCTTCTGACGTCCAGCTTCCAGGCCTTTTGTTCATCAACTTCCCTGGCCACCTTCACCATAGCTGAGGTGTTCTCCCTGCTTCCTTTCATATACAGTAAATCTCAATTTACCTTGTCATTTGCTTAATAAAGTATAGTTTTTAAAACTACAAGTTTAAAAAATAATTTTAAAAATGCATCTATCCATCTTTATTCCACTAGGTCCTAAGAAAAATAGTGATGAATTGACATGGGGAATGAGAGGAAAGGCAGATTACCTCGAGATGGGGCTGTTAGGGAAGGCTTCCTAGAAAGTGTGCACATGTGCTGCACCATGAATGTGGGGAAGGTTCAGGTACGCCGAGATGGAGAAGGGGCTGGCAGAGGCCTCTACAACAGATAAAACTGTGAGCAAGGACATTATCGGTACATTTGGGGGTTGCTAAATGGTCAAATCAAGCACAAATTCAGTTTCAATTTCTTAACTCCTAAAATATTTATTGTCTCTACCACTTTCTTAAGTACATTATCTACCAATCTACCTATTGGAATGGTTCATGTACATTAGTTCCCTCCAAGTAGAAAAACATTACCTGGATGTGTGTTGCATGCCCTAAAGATCACAGATAATTTATTTCTGAGTAGCACCAACTTTATTAATGGTACTGCATGGAAACAAATTACAGATCTGAGCACTAACTTCTCTGTGGAGCTAGTTGCCATTTATTTCTCATTTAGTGTTTCTAGCAAATGAAGTGTATAAGGTGACACATACAGATGCTAGAGTTTACCATGGTGATTAAAGAATCTGGATATAATAAAAGCAACTAGTAGACATGAAAGAGGAACAAGATAATCCAACATAAGGATAACTGGGGTTTCTGATACAAAGAACTAAAGCAAAACTAAACAAAACAAGATGGTTCAAGCACATAGAAAAGATTTTCTTAAATTCAGAACTATATGCTCCATTACTCAATGGAAACTTTGATCCCAATATCAGAGCCAATTCATCTAGGTAGAATTTGAACTTCTAACATGACAAATTGGAGAACTGAAGTTTTCTTCATAGAAAAAATAAGTAGTGTTTAAATTCAGTTAAATTTTTAAAAATTAGTTCAAATAATTTTTTAATTAAATGGGTTTTTGTGAGCTGCTTTAGATAAAAAATATATGTTTTAATATTGTTTCATATAGAACTGCATTTTGAGTGACAAAGCCCTAACTTAGACATAAACTTCTAGAACATAAATCCGTTTTTAATTTGGGAACTATCTGTGTTTGTTTTTGTTGTTGTTGTTGTTTTGTTTTTTTGTAATGGTTTCAGAGCCTAGCAGAAAACTACTCTCAGAACTGGAGGCTAGTAAATACCTGCTGGGAAAAAACCCCCACAAATGTATGCAGGCACTTAAATCTGAATTCACTGGGTAAGAAGAGTAATAGTTTGTGTGCTGGATGGAAAATGCTCCCATTCTTCAAGCAATAATTTTGAGGAATCACAAGCACAAAATAGTTACTATACACTAAAAATGATAATAAATCTCATCCCAGCAGGGCAGAGATGGTGGTTTCAGCATGTAATTGTGTCCTCTTGGAGCCATAAATGGGATGCGATTTTGACATGGATCAGCAAAGTGGAAGGAAAGCTTCAAAGGACCTTGGAAATAAATTGGACCTGTGATTCTTCAACTCTTTTGGAAATGTATATATATAACATTTCCACTCTTAAATCACATTTGATTCTTCCATTCATTCATTTTTCCTCATTTACTTGTGTTTTTTTTTAATTTACTAGAGGCCCAGTGCACAAACTCATGCATGGGTGGGATCCAGCCAGCCCACCCCGATCAGGGCAATAAGGGGTGGGTCTGGCTGGGGGGAGGGGCCGAGGGTGGTTGGCCAGCTGGCTGGCCCCGCCTCCTGGTCGAACTCCCAGTGGAACTCCCAGTGGAACTCCCAGTCAAGGGAACAATTTGCATATTAGCCTTTTATTATATAGGATTCAGCTAAAGTATTTTTTTCTACTTCTGTGCTAACCAATACAAAAACATTAGCAGCTTAATACAACAAAAGTGTGTTATTTTACTGTTACATAGGTCAGAAGTACAGGTGAAAATCAGTGTGTCATCCAGCTGGATTCTTATCTAGAAGCTCAGAAAATAATCCAGCCCACTGGATGGTGGGCAGAATCCAGTTCCTTACAGATATAGGGCAAGGTCCTCATTTCCTTTTTAGCTGCCAGGTGGGGGCTGCCCTTAGCTCTTAACTGCCCCTTTCTGGTCCTTGCTGGTGAAACTCTACATGTAAGAGCTAAAACAGGGCATTGATACTTAAAATCTGACTTCCTGTTACCAAGATAATTCAGGACAAGGCCCACACTTTCTTAAGGCCCACAGTTTCCATTATATCTACATTATATTTTTTGCTATGTAATGTAACATTCACAGAATCCAAGTTTCTTTGCATGAACTTCTTTGGGGGGCCATTCTTTTTACTACAGCCAATAGTAAGTATTGCTGCTACAGACTTTTTTATTTTCATTAAATTCTGTACTCAAGTAAATAGAAGGAGGCAAAAAGCTGAAGCCCTGCCAAGAAGTGATCTCTTAGTCATATGTTTCATGGAAATATGCTACACTTGGAAATTTTTCTCCATGCTACAATGGACTCTTATTTTACATACAAGTTCTAGTGGTTTGCAACTTTGATTGAGTGGAAAGGAATAGATTCTGAGTTAGGGTACAAAAGTTGCAAGAACAATGTACAGAATAGCCAGAGTGGATTAAAAATTCTGTGCCATTCTCTTCAAGCTTAAGTTTTTTAGTTTTGATTAAAAAGATCACAGAGAAGGAATTACTTAGATCCCTTCCTAAGGGGCTTGCTAGCTTAAGAGACCAAATTGATAAAACAAGAAAGATTAACTACATTCCATTTCTGATATGTGGCCTATATCCCTTTGGGTGAATGATAAGGCCTGGCTTGGTTACACAGATCACTGATTAGATTTTTCAGGTGGGGACAACTATAGCAGTCCTCTCTTTTTTGTGGTTCCTCTTGCCCTGATTTCAGTTATCCATGGTCAAAATATTAAGTGGAAAATTCCAGAAATAGACAATGTATAAGTTTTAATTTGCATGCTGTTCTGATGAAATCTTACACCACCACCCTCTCTTCTATCCAAAACGTGAATTATCCCTTTGTCCAATGTGTCCACAATGCATACACTACCCATCCTTTAGTCACTTGGTAGCCTTCTTCGTTATCTGATCCACTGACATGACATTAAAGTATTTATGTACAATAACCCTTATTTCCCTTAATAATGACCTCAAAGCCATTCACATAACTTTTATTATAGTACATTGTTATAATTATTCTAATTTAGTATTAGCTATTGTGATTAATCTCTTGTGCCTAACTTATAAATTAAGCTTTATTATAGGTATGTATGTATAGAAAAAAAAAAACATAGTTTGGCTCAGTGGATAGAGCATCAGCCTGCGGACTCAAGGGTCCCAGGTTCGATTCTGGTCAAGGGCATGTACCTTGGTTGCAGGCACATCCCCAGTAGGGGGTGTACAGGAGGCACCTCATCGATGTTTCTCTCTCATCAATGTTTTAACTCTCTATTCTTCTCCCTTCCTCTCTGTAAAAAAATCAATAAAATATATTTAAAAAAAACATAGTATATATAGTGTTCATTACTATTCTTGTCTTCAGGCATCCACTGGGTGTCTCAGAACATATCCCCCATAGATAAGGTATGACTGTTATAAGAAAAAGCCACAATGCAGTACATCATGGAACTAATCGTGATCTTTATGCATGTAACTCAATGAAATAATGGTGTAAATATTTATACATTATCTTTAATTCCTTGGGATTAAATGTGGAAAAATGTTTTTAAAAAAGTACTTATACCAAGACAAAGTCAAGTTTATAATTATTAAATTTTGATTGCCATTGTTAACAGCGTAACACACCAGAATGTTACCTTGATTCAGCAACCTTGGTACTTAAGTTCTGGTTAATAAAGAATTTCCAGCTAAGACTCAAATACAAACAAGAGTTTATTTAGAAAGTCACAGAGGTAGCCATGGAAGTGAGCTAGCTGGGCTGTGTGGGCTCAGGAAACAAGAGGCAAAAGAAAGGCTCTGGGAGCTTAGGAGAATAAAAAGCAAAGATATATGCACCTGGATGAAGGAGAATCTCAGGGGAGGACCTCAATAGAATATTTATCAGGTTTCCAGGTGTGTCCATTCAGGATCATGGTCTCTACTGATTGGGTGGTGCCAGGGTGTCATTAGTCAATGCAGCTGGTTCTGATGTCAGCCATGATGCTGCCCTGGCTGGCCTTGCTGCATTTCTGGGCCTGAAGCTGAAATACAACTGAGGCCTCGATGTTAACGGTAGGGTTTGATGTTTAATAAAGTGGTCATGCAAAGGCCTGTGAGAATAGCCTATGAGGGAAGAAAGGTCAGGGGAGGGTCCACACCACATGGCCAGTGATAAGAAAGGTTAGGGGCTCTAAACCACATGACCAGTGTTATGCTAGAACAGGACAGGTCATCTTGGGGGTGAGGTCCCATTCCACAATTGTCCATTGCTAGGCACCCAAGGCTTCCCACCCTGGTGATGCTCCATACCTAGCTTATCTTTCCTACCCTGTGCATGCTTGTTTAATTGCCTACTATACCATCAGTACAATTAATATGAATTTACTTTTCTTATCTAGGCTAAATAGACAATAAATATTCCACTCTCTTTGAGGCTCTAGGCTCAGGAACTTTCAGTCCTGCTCACTTATTATGCATAGTATTTGAAGACTTTAGATAAATAGGATATAAATAGTTGGCATTTTGGTCTATTCTGTCTTCTAGTGACAAAGCCTGCATTATCTATTAACTTTAATTACTGTGGATACGTCCTTCTCTGTGCTTTGTAACGGGCTGATCCTGTCCCCCTAGTCATGGTATTGGATGACACTAGATGATACCAAATGTCTTTTTTTCTAGGACCTAGAATTCATCTATCCAGCTAAGAGAGCAGCAATGCCAGGAGACTCCCTCCATGAAAATGATACTCTCCTTCTAATTGGGTTGTTTATGTGGCAACCATATCTGTGTCCCTCATTCACTAGAAATGGATTTATCCACTGGAATTGCTTCACTGAATTCTGAGTTCCTATATTTTATATTAATTCACAATGTTTTATACAATTACTTTGAATCCTAAGGGAGTTTTGCTTCTTCTAAATTTGAACCATATTTCTACAGCCCAACCTTAGAAATAAAATATTTACAAATATTCTACCCTCTCATATTTACATTCATTTGTGAATTCCAGACACTCTCACCTGTATTCTGAATGTCCCTATGGTCATGATATTAATTCCTCACCATTTAGAGGACCCTTTCATCTCAGTCTCAAGTTGGCCATTAGCAGTCAAGTCAGACTTTCAGAAGAGCAGAGTGAAAATGTAAATCAGTGTTCTTTTAATTAATGTCATTTTTGCTTCTCACTGATATAAGCCTTTCATCAGAGTGCTATAATACAAAGGTTTTTGGTGGAGACTAGAATTGGGTCAGGAAAGATGGCTTGTTGTCCAAACAATGAAAAAAATAGATAATTGGGGAAAAGTGTATAAATGTCTAAGTTTATGCTCTCCAACCACCCACCAATGTATGCAAATGTTTCTTAAGTAAGAAATAATTGTATTCTATTGTATGAGTATAAAACTTTATTAAACCATTTCTGTTATTGAATATATTTACAGCTTTAATCTATAAAACTAACACTGTGGTGGATATTGATGATGTTCTTTTAAAACTTCTTTCTTGCCCAGCTGGTGTGGCTTAGTTGTTGAGTATCAACCCATGAACCAGGAGTTCATGGTTCGATTCCCCATCAGGACACATGCCCAGGTTGGGTTGCAGGCTTGATCCCAGTGTGTGGAAGACAGCCAAACAATGATTCTCTCCTATGATTGATGTTTCTGTCCTTCTTTTCCTCTCCTTTCCTCTCTCTGAAGTCAATAAAAACATATTTAAAATATAAAAATAAAAATTCTTTCTAAGATCCATCAATGATGTCACAAATAGCCAAGTAGTATTCCATTGTATATATGGATCACATCTCATGCTAAACAAAATATGTCAGACAGAAAAAATTAAGAACCATATGATTTCACTCATGTGTGGGATATAAAAGTGAAAGCAACACATGAACAAACAAGAAAAAACAAAAATTTGTACACACAGACATCAGATGTGAAGGGAGGTAGGAGTGGTAAAGGGTAAAGAGAGTCAAATAAATGGTGATGGAAGAAGATCTGACTTTAGGTGGTGGGCACACAATGCAATATACAGATGATGTTTCATAGAATTGTACACTCAAAGCATATATAATCTCATTAACCAATGTCACCCCAATAAATTTTATTACAAAATAAAAGTGCTTTCTTTTTTAAAATATTAGTAAAAAATTCATATTATTAATGTGACATTTGTTAAGATACAGAAATTTTCTTGGAAAATGCACCTAGGAAAAAAGAAGAAATTAAAAACTGCTCATAATCACACCACTTTTAGGATTTGGTGTTCCGGCACACTTATTTCCAGAATGCATGGTATTCACAGGTGAAATCTTGTGATAACCAACAAGGTGTAAATAATAAATACAAGGTAGATAAAATTGCTTGTTAAAGAGTAAGCTTCCATTATTTAAATGTTATCAAACATTTAAATTATATCGATAAAAGTCATCTGTCTATATTTCATCTCTCCGTCTCTCTCTCTTTAAGACTTTGAAGCCTAGTGAAATTTAGTTATTTTAGATGTGGTTTATATTTGGAATGACAACTACCCTTAATATAAGGAGATATTCATAAAATATTACAGGCTGGCAATCAAATGCCTACGAGGGTCCTGCAACTGTGTTTCAACATTTCCTGGGCAAAGATGGAGTAATACAAACCCCCCAAAACCTGTTCAATCTGGCCGTAGATTTCCCACACGCCCCAGGGAACTCAGAGCTGCTGCGGCATTGCTCACTAGGAGAGACGTGGGACCTCAGGGGCTAATCTGCGCTTTAATTGGGGACTTCTCTTCCCTCCAGATCAAACAGTGCCAGTTTCCCTTTTCCCTCTAGCAAAATGTGCATAAAGGGAAATTATGCCTGACTTATCTACTGGAGCTTTTGAGAGTAAATAATGAAAAAGCTAAGGGAAAACTAATAGAGCCAATTAATTTAAAACTTCAAAATAAAACCTGACAGTTTCAAAACAAAGGCAAATGAGCCATCTCAGTTTGGAGAGGCGGCTGTGATATTCTGTCCCATCAAAGAAATTTTGTTAGCATAAAAAAACAGTTTGGGAATAAATAAGCAGGTACAGCTCTGCATGGTTCAGCATGGAAACTGATTTTATTTCAGATTTTACTAAGTTTTAAAAAGGGGGAGAATGTGACATGCTAAGCCAAATGGAAACCACGTGTAGATCTTTTGAAGCTGAAATGTGTCATTAGAAGAGCTCCAGTGTGGGTGAGAAGAGGACAAATGATAGGAATAATTTTAGGAATAATGATTTAGCTCTGCTTATTGGATTACAGGTTCATCATGGAGTGCTATTAGCATCTTCCCTTGTGGGGCTCACCCTGCTAGAATCTTCTACACAAATTTTTAAATAATCCTAAAAACAAATCCTGTGAAAATATGTATCCTCATTTTACGTATGAAGTAACTGACATCAGGAAATGTAAGTAACTTATGCAGTCCAACAGCACATAAGAGGCAGAGCTAGAGCATCCTTGAAAAGTCTTCACAGGTCAGTTAGCAGTTATAATTCAAGAAGAGACTTGGAGCCCAGCTGGTGCGGCTCAGTGGTTCAGTGTCGACCTATGCACTAGGCGGTCATGGTTCGATTACTGGTCAGGGCATATGCCTGGGATGTGGGCTCGATCCCAAGTAGGGGGTGTGCAGATGGCAGCTGATCAACAATTCTCTCTCAACATTGCTGTTTCTATCTTTCCCTTCCTCTCTGAAATCAATAAAAATATATTTTAAAAAAAGAAGAAGAGATGTGGAAACTATGATAGACATCAGACTGCGGACTGTGGCGCAAGCTCTTCCTACAGCAAACATTGTCAGCACAACAGTTTAGACACAATCAGAAAGAACTTAGAAAATAAATACAGAACAATATCCTATCTTAATATTATCATACATCTCTATTTGGAATAATATGTGTGACCTTAACATATAACTTTTCAGAAAGGAGATGGAGAAGGTGTTGTGTGATCAGCAATAAAAACAAATCTGTTCTTAGTAAGTGTTGCCTGTTCAACACATTATTTCCCTGATACTATGCTGTTTACCAGCATCACCACAGCAAAAAAACACACAATTCAAGTGCACTACCATCACAACAGTCTGGCATATAAATGTTAACTTTGTACCTTCTTCTGTCTTCTCCTTTCAAACATGAAAGGGTTATCTGCTGTTTGGGGCCTTTTCTCCTCAACCAGCTTCTATTTCCAGTTATATTTTGTTTGGGAGCACCAACCCCTCGTGCACCTAAAGTTTGTTTACCTCATGAAAAGTTTTGCACATGCTCCAATAATAAAACAAGTAACTCAGCTTGTCAGTACTCTTTGATTGGCTCAGATTTGGTCATGTGATTCAGGGTGGTCAAATCGGAGTGAACCACATTTTCTATGTATTAGTTATCTGTAACAAATTACCTCAAACCTGGCGGCTGAAACAATAGGAGCATATTCTCTCAATGTTCTGGAGGCCAGAGTCTGAAATCTGTTTAACTGGGTCGAAATCAAAATGTCAGCAGAGGCTTGCTCCCTCTGGAGGCTCTAAGAGAGAATATATTCCTCGCCTCTTCCAGGTTCTGGTGGCTGCCTGCATTCCTAGATTTGTGGCCACATCTCTGCCATCTCTGCTTCTGTAATTACATTACTTCCTCCTCTTCTCTGTGTGTGCAATCTCCCTCTGTCTTCCTATAAGGACACTGTGTCTGTTCAGGTCCTCTGCCCGTTTTTAAATTGGATTGTTTGTTTGGTGTTGAGTTGTATGAGTTCTTTATATATTTTAGATATTAACCCTTTCTCAGAGCTGCTGTTTGCCAATAATCTGCCCTTCAGTTGATTGCCTTTTTGTTTTGTTGTCAGTTCCTTTCGCTGTGCTGAAGCTTTTTAGTTTGATATAGTCCCATTCATTTATTTTTGCCTTTACTTCCCTTACCTTTGGGGTCAAATTAATAAAATCCTCTCTAAGGCCAAGGCCCATAAGCTCAGCACCTATATTTTCTTCTATGTAATTGATTATTTCAGGTCCTATATTTAGTTCTTTGATACATTTTGAGTTAATTTTTATATATGGAAGCAAAAATGGGCAGAGGACCTGAACAGATACTTCTCCCAAGAAGACATACAAATGGTCAACAGATATATAAAAAGATGCTCAACTTCACTAGCTATTATGGAAATGCAAATCAAAATTACAATGAGATATCACTTCACACCTGTTAGAATGGCTATTATCAACAAGACAAGTAATAACAAGTGTTGGAGAAGTTGTGGAGAAAAAGAAACCCCTATTCACTGCTAGTGGGAATGTAAATTGGTACAGCTACTATGGAAAACATTATGGAGGCTCTTCAAAATATTAAGAATAGAGTTACCATATGACCCAGCAACCCCTCTTCTATGTATCTACCTCAAAAATTTCAAAACATTTATCCACAAATTTACATGCATCCTTATGTTCAATGCAGCATTATTCATGGTGGGTAAGACAAGGAAACAACCCAAGTGTTCTTTGATGGATGATTGGTAAAGAAGATGTGGTACATATATTCAATGGAATATTACTCAGCCATAAGGAAAGATGAAATACTGCCATTTGCAATAATATGGATGGATCTTGAGAATATCATGCTAAGGAAAATAAATCAGACAGAAAAAATTAAGAACCATATGATTTCAGCCATATGTGAGCTATAAAACTGAAAGCAACAAATGAACAAACAAGAAAACAAACAAAAACTCAGATATAGACAACAGTATGGTGGTTACCAAAAGGAAGGGAGCGGCAGAGTAGTAAAGGGTAAAGGGGTCAAGTATGTAGTGATAGAAGAAGATTGATGATGTATCATAGATTTGTACACTTGAAACCTATATAATCTTATTGGCCAATATCACTCCAATAAATTTAATTTTGAAAAAAGGACACTGTGCCAGGGCAGTGTTATTCACTGATCGACCCAAGAACCAGGAGGTCACAAATTCCGATTCCCAGTCAGGGCACATGCCTGGGTTGCAGGCTCGATCCCCAGTAGGGGGTGTGCAGGAGGCAGAGATCAATGATTCTCTCTCATCATTTATCTTATTATCTCTTTCTCCCTCTCTCTTCTTCTATAAATAAATAAATAAATAAATAAATAAATAAATAAATAAATGGTTCAATTACATAAATTAAAAAAAAAAACTTTGGGAGAAAAAAGGATACTGTGATTGCATTTGAGGTTCACTTGGAAAATCTAGGATAATCTCCCCATGTCAATACTCTCACTGTAATCATACCTTCAAAGACATTATTTTTCCTTATAACATTTATTGGTTTCGGGGATTAGAACCTTATATCTTTGGGTGGCTGTTATGCAGCCTACTACAGCTGGGCAGAATTAATAAGAGGAAACATTAACTTTTTGTCTGGACTTGGGCTTCAAATGTGTGATCCTGAAGATATCTTGTCACCAAGAGGAGAATACCTCCCGGAGAATGAGACCAGCAGAACCCAGAGAGAGATGGGGTTCTGACCACATCCTTTTAGGATTCAGCCTGACCCAAAACTGGGCCAAGCCTCTGGGTTACAAATTATTTAAGCCAGTAAATTTCCTTTTTCCTTAAGCCAGATTTTTTTTCTTTGTCTAGTGTAAGACTAGACATCTCCACTATTAGAATATATCTCTGGAAAAGAATCTCCCCATCAAGCCCATTTCATAATCATAGGGGTTTGGAAATTGTCTACTTAAACTCAATACTTTGGAATACCCATCTGTGCATTTCATGAATGTTTACTTTGAGTCAAAGTTTGTAAAATCAAATTGTTCCTGAGAATTCCTGTTAGTTTTTTGTTTTTTTTCCATTGTCCAGAAATGTTTCTTATTATCTTCTTGCATGCTGTTTTTCTTTTCTCATCACCTGACTCCCACTCTATTTCTTTTTCTTTCTCACTTCAGAAGTCTCCTAAATGAAAGGTGCTAAAGCAATTGAAATGTGGTACCTCAGCAAATGGCTCAGACACTGTAATTTTTGGATGAGCAAGAATTGTCTTGAGCGAAGACAGTGCATATTGGTGGAAGTTTAGAAAAATAAATCATAAGAAATTCCATATTGGTAAAGTTCTTCCTATAAAGAGAAAATTTTAAAAATGAGTTAAGTTATAAAATTGGCACTGAATTTATTTGACAAAGTTTTTTATATGAAATATTCTGAGCATAAAAAGTAAAATATATGTTGCAGAAACAGAGATTTAAGGTAATGGGAAATAAGATTTATCAAGAAGGTGGCTTTTAAAAGCTCCTTATGGTGTTTCTAATTAATAAGATGAGGAAACCTGGACTTAACAGGCACATAGCAGGTGTGTGACCAGGTGAAAAGTAGATTGTTTATCCAGAGGGAGGTCTTTAGGAGATCTGCCAAAGACTCTCTTTCATTTGATGTGTTTATTAATAACACCATCAGGCCACCATCAGAAACAACATGGTTAACCAAATTCAAGCATGACATGAGCTGGGAGAGACAGAGATTAATATATTGAATGATAGTATCCAAAATGAACCTGACAAGCTGGATCTTAAATTAAATCTAAGGAGACTAAATTTAAGTGTCCTCTTTATTAGGGCTCATATTCAGCTTCCCAAACCTAAGATGGGAGAATCATAGCTTAAAAGCATTTTTGAATAAAGGTGTGGGGTTTTTTTTTATTAACTGCTTAATCAATATGAGCCAAATATGTAGTAGCTGAATTTTGGTGGTCTGGCCCACCAACAGAATCCAGAACTGGGGGAATGTTAATGCCTCTTAGTCCTGTATCAGGCATTGCACTTTCAGTGAGTAGCAGACAAACTGAGTTTGGTCCAGAGAGCAGTGACCGGGTGGTAAATGGCAGGAGACCATGCCACGTGAGGAAGTACTGAAAGAATAAGGATACTCAGTGAGAAAAATTATAATTCCTGAGTCATAGATGTATTTTCAAACCACACAGAGTCCCAGGCCATATTTTCAGAAATTTAGATTTAATAGTTAGGCAGAAGACTTCAGGGGGTTTTCACAAACCTCCCCTGTTGATGACATTAATTTTTAAAACACAGGTTATATGACTTTTGCAGCAGCTTTCAACTCATTTTACACTGCTAAGAATTTTCACTTTCCAAATATTACTTTATTTAAAAATATTTCTTGCCCCACCCTGTTTGGCTCAGTGGATAGAGCGTCGGCTTGCGGACGAAAAGCTCCCTGGTTTGATTCCAGTCAAGGGCACATGCCCAGGTTGCCGGCTTCATGCCCAGTGGGGGTATGCAGGAGGCAGCCAATCAATGATTTCCTCTCATCATTGATGTTTCTCTCTCTCTTTCTCCCTTCCTCTCTGAAATAAATAAAAATATATATTAAAAATATTTCTTAAAATTGATCTCCCCTCAAATATGTATTATTTGTTCACTTTGTGTCAAATATTGAGTTAGATATTACAGGGTAGTGCTACTGTTTCTCAAACCTTGCCCAGCCTCCCAGCTCTCAATCACTGGAGGAGCTTCAGGAAATAACATGCAGTCTCAGAAATAGTAAATACAGGGTGGGGCTGGGAAACTCATTTCTAAAAAGCTTCACTGATACATTAAATGAGACATTTCATTTGCTAAAAGTTTTTTTGCCTTGCCCTGCCTGGGGTTGCTCAGCAGTTAGAGCGTCTGCCTGCACAGCAAAGGGCCGCCAGTTCGATTCCCAGTCAAGGGCACGCACCTGGTTGCAGGTTACAACCCAGGCCCTTGTCCCGGTGCTTCTCTCTCACATGGATGTTTCTCTCTCTCGCCTCTTTCTCTCTTTTCCACTCTCTCTAAAAATCAATGGAAACAATATCCTTGGGTGAGGATTAACAAGGAAAAAAAAAGCCTTTTATAAATTGACAAGTTTTATTTCAGGGAGTGTGAGTAAAGAAATTATGCAGGTAGAAATGAATTCCAGATGTGGTAGGTGTTGACTGATCCTCCCCACATCTGCATGTAACACAGAACACTCCAGGGGATCAGATTCATCATTTGTTCTCCTTAATTGGTCCTTAAGATTGCCTGTGTGTCACCCTCATTACTGCCCATGCCATCTATGTGTACTCAGCTAGGAAGAGATCACTGATAATGGTGCGATTCTGTGTTTGAAAAAGTCACATTTAATGTTCCATACTTTTGTGAAGTCTTCTTGGCAGCCTTATTAATTTGCTATTATTGTGGCAATCACTATTCTGAGTGTTGTTGTTTTTTAAATGGGAAAGGAACTTAAATTAGTATTATACATTTTAAGGCAAACATTTGCATCCATCATAAACTTTAATTTATACTTTGGCCAAATAATTTTAACAGTTGCTATAAAATCAGTTATTTAATAACAGTTTTTACCATCATATTGAATGCAGCCGGAGACAAGCTTAATAGCCTCGTGTCCACAACAAATTTCCAGCTATTATTCGTACTTCTCACATGCCTTTGACAACTCCATGGACTAGTCAAATCCCCACTGATTGCATTATTTGAATCTTGTTGAAACTAGCTCATCACATACACATAGTAGTTTTTTTATGAATACATCTGTTTTTCCAACCTCAATCTTTCTCAGATTTACATCATTATAAAAAACTACTCTTATTTTCAATAGAATAATTTTCCATAATTATATCTGTGTCCCTTCACAGGACATCGGCAATTCAGTTCTAAGCACAAAGAGAAAAATGTGCATGAATAAAATATACATTTAACATTTATATTTGCAGTAGTAAACATAAGAGAAGATTTCAAGGGGGTAAAAATAAAGAAGCATACTTGAGACATATGCCAAGATAGTTAAGTAAGGAAATTTAAATTGGGCAATTTGAGAGAAAATGCAAAATAAAAAAAAGTATAACAATATGACACTAACCTGGTTTTTCTTTCCAGAAACTTGCTTTTTAAAAGTATGTTCATTTTCTAAAAAGTATGAATACAGCTTTAATTAAGTTATCTAAACTTAAGATAATTTTGAATATCTGAATTTAAGAAAATCTAAAATTATTAAATCCAATGACATGATATGCTCCAACTTATCAATTTTATCTTTGCATCTCCCACAGCACCCAGTGTAGTATTTGGCAAGTGGAATAGAGTACAATATGTGAGTGGATAACTGTAAGGATCTGTCAAGAAATTATTGTCTTCTTGAACTTGGATTGTTCATTTAGCTAATATTAATTCTTGACCAATCAAATGGTTTTCTATCTTTGAAAATTTGCAATGCCTCAAAATAGTGAGTGGAAATAAATGAAGACCAATCAAGTGGGAACAAGCAAAGGGTATTTATTAAGAGCTGGCCAAGGGAGTCAGCCACCATCACTGGTATTTGGCCAGGACTCAAAGGCAGAGGAAAGCTTTATGGTGGAAAGAAGAGAAGGCTTCAGGTATGCCCTTGTCAGAGGAAGGTGGCATGGGGGAGCTGTAAGGAAGCTAACTAGAGGAGGAGCATCTTATGTGATTGGTTAAGTGCATATTTGGTCTTTACTGGTTGGTCCTAAGTTGGAAGAAGAGACGAGATTAGGGAAGCTGTCAGCAATTAATCAAATTCTGGCGATTTGGGGAATGATTGTTACAAGGGGTTATGGTCTGATTTCCTACAACTCTGATTTATAGCAGATTAGTTTTGTTGGGCCAGTTACACGGGTAATAGGTTGTTTTTTGGGGGGGACTAGTTGCTTTAGATTGCAGGTCAGAGTTATATTTTTATATTTGTCTTGGCCATTGTCCATTTGTAAATTAAGTGTCTCAAATGCTTACAAATGGGGCAAGTTGTATAGTCCAATGAACAAAGAAAAATTAGGTTTGTCAAATTGGTTGATTTTTTTGAGAATTTTATTTTATAGTTGCATTACAGTTACATATGCATACAATCTGTCATAATGAGCACATTATGACACCCCAAACACACACATAAACACATTTCCTATTCTTAGGGGCAATCACTGTCCAATCTGTTAGCCATTTCTTTTTATATTTACCTTCACATATCTAAATATCATGTTTAATTCTGCTAATTTAAGACTTGCCATTGTTGCCCTAACCGTTTGGCTCAGTGGATAGTGTTGGCCTGCGGACTGAAGGGTCTCAGGTTTGATTCCGGTCAAGGGCATGTACCTTGGTTGTGGACACATCCCCAGTGGGGCGTGTGCAGGAGGCAGCTGATCGATGTTTCTCTCTCATTGATGTTTCTGGCTCTCTATCCCTCTCCCACCCTCTCTGTAAAAATCAATAAAATATATTTTTAAAAAAGACTTGCCATTGAGCCCTCACTTTGGAAGGTCAAGATTCTGCTCTCTTACCACCACCCTCTGCCTTCACACAGCAGAAGCACCACACTCTGTGCTGCCATCTTCTCAATACAGTTAGTTATATCATAATCTTGGTCAAGTAAGTACTTATTGTTAACTTTATTATAACAACCAAATGCTGTTCACATCTGAGACATATTGTATCCTATTATCACATTATCTTTCCTTCACATCTTTCTGGAGTTAATAATAAAGTTGTATTTGCTGGCTTAATTTCTACCTAACTTCAGCTTAATTTCTATCTTATTTCATCTAACTTCTATCACAAATGCATTCCAAGCTCTATCTATAGATACCTAAATTCTCCTCTCAGTATGATTAAACATATTAAGTATTCTATTACTTTCATCTTCCTGAAGACGTCTCTCACGGACCTTCTCACCCAATCCAGTCTTCTTCTCTCTGGGTCTCCTGCACGGCTTCATTCTATGAAAAGACCTTATGCTAAAAATCCTAAGAATTCTGTCTTTCCTGTGTTGAATACAAGATTCAACACAGGAAAGACAGAATTCTTAGGATTTTCAGCATAAGATCTTGAATGCCTTTGAATTCTTGAATGCCTTTTTAATTCTTGGTTTACTCTCTCATTTGAACATATCTGTTAGTAGTTTCCTTAGAAAGGGTTAATTTTTCTCCAACGTTGTATATTTGAACATGCTTTCATTTTACCTTCACATTTTATTATAGTATGGCTGAGAATACAATTCCAGATAGGACATGGTTTCTTTTTGTTGTCGTGATTGTTTTTTAGGACGTCGAGGCTTATTCTGTGGTGTTCCAGCCTTCTGGGTGCTGTGAGAAGTCTGAAGGCATGATGCTTCACAATCCACTCTGAAACCAGTCTTCTTCTCTGGAAGTTTGCATTATCATTTCTTTTCCTCACTGCTCTGAAATTTCACAGTGATATGCTACAATCTGGGTCGATTTCCATCTATTATATTGAGCACTCAAAGGGCCCTTTCAAAATAGAGATCCATGTCCTTCATTTCTGGGAAATTTTCTTGGTTTGTTTCCTGATTATTTCTTTCCCACTGTTTTCTCTCCCCAACCCACCTCCCCACCCCCATTGGAATTTTATTTTCTGGATGATAAATGTTACTGGCCTAATCTGATTTTCTCATCTTTTTTTTTCTCCCCTATATTTCCTCTTCTTATCTTTTTGTTCTACTTTAAGGAAAATTAAAGTTATTCTACTTTAATGAATAAGTTTGTCAACTTTATTTTTCATCTTTTCTAGTTTAATTTTTAATCTCTGCTATTATAGATTTAATGTCTAAGAATTCAACTTTGTCCTCTGAATATTCCTTCCTACAGCATCCTGTTTTGTTTTTGCTTTTTAAAGAACTGTTTATTGATTTTTAGAGAGAAAGAGAGAGAGAGAGAGAGATGTTGATGTGAGAGCGCAACATCAATAGGCTGCCTTCTGTATCGAGCTGGCAACCCTGGCACATGCCCTTGACTGGGAATCGAACCAGCAACCTCCTGGTGCATGCGAGAAGGACCAATCAACTGAGACACACTGGTCATCCTATTCTTATTTTTAAAGAGCCTCTGTATCATTTCTCTAATAATATTATTGATAGTTTTTTTTAATGAAGTTTATTTCTGTTCAATATCTGGTGTTCTTTCCTTCTTTTTTTATTATTTATGTTTCCATATTAAAGATTTTCCTCAGCTTTCTGGTGGGCTCTGGTTCTCTATTCATATTTAAAATTGGGGCATTATTTTATAGTTGTAAATTATAACCCAATAGAGCTCTAAACAGATAAAAGGAAAAAAATGGGGCATTATGAAGCTGATGGGGAGTTCCAAGAATTTGGGTGAAGCATGTGAACTTCAGTTAGCTACTGTATAGTTTTATTGGGAAAATCCTGATGTCAGAATCTACGTCTTGTCTCTGGGACTGGTCATATTCCTCAGAGAAGACTCTTCCCATCTTCTGTTTGGAGGGGGAAAGCCTGGTTGTCAATGTTCTGGAAGCTAGTGGGATAAAAGGGTTGAGGTATTTCAAAATTCATTATTTAGACTGCCACGTAAGCTTCATCTTCAACATGCTATTCCCAACCTCAGTTGTGCTTGAGGTCCCCAAGCAGTGCAGACACTGACTGTCATGACTTTGCCAGTTAACCTCTAATTTTCAGCAAGAGCAAGTAATTGGCAGTCACCTTGGCTAAGTGAAAAAAGGATGACTTTGCTAGGGGGTTGTTAAGTGAATTTAAACAAATGTTTTAACCAATCCTCCTGTTTGCAGCCCACTTAGACCCCCATTTCCTGAAGCCTTTGGGACTTTAATGGTACAGACTGAGCACTTGGGTTTCTCAAAAGTCAGCGTAGGATTCATTTTTCCTTGTTCTGCCAGGCAAGTTGCCACTCTTCTTTCTGCTTTACCACCTTCTAAATTTTGTTGCCATTGCTGCCTCTTCCATGCACTGTCTTTGTGGTTTAATTCCATTTTTTTTGGCCTTATCTCTTTATATCATTATTTTGGACTTTCAGGAGGAGGCAGACGCAAAGGCAAAAGTGTGGTTCAATGTACCATTTTTAACCCAAAGCACTGACAATTTGTTGACCTGTCTACTATCAGTGTGTTTTCCTATAAACAGAGAATGAAATTCAGGCTTATGATACTATTTAAAAATATAATAACTTTCATCTGTGTATCACTTTACACTTTACAAAGTGTTTTACAAAGATCTCATTTCATGTGCGGAGCTGGCCATGGGTGAACCTGAGAGGGGGCGGTGAAGGATTTAGAAAAGACAGACAAGAGAATAAAGCTGGGGCTTGGTAGGATGCTGCCCTCTCTGATGGACAGTGCCACAGCCTTCAAGCCAAAGTCTTTATTTTATAGCCAGTTTCCACCAGGGCGTGGTTACAAATCTACTCAATTACATGTACCTGATCAAGCTTTGTTTACTTGCTGCACCTCCTGAAGCCTATATCACTTAGCCACATAGGACCACAGGTTTGGACCATAAGGTCAAGCTTACAACTATAGCCTTTGGCTATAATTGTGCTGGGACTTGCACATGGCTTTGCCATGAGAGAATCATGCCCTCTCATTAGTACCAGGCTTGAACCTGTCCAAACGCTGTAGCTGCTCTCCACAATTTCATTCTCCTGATCCTATATAATAAAAGCCTAATATGCTAAGTGTCCGGTCATCCGGTCAGCCATTCAAGCAATCAAAGTGTAATATGCTAATGACATGCTAAGGCCACTCACCTGCTTGCTATGATGTGCACTGACCACAAGGGGGTAGATGCTCCAACTAGTAGGTTAGCTTGCTGCTGGGGTCTGGCTGATCGAGACTGAGCGAGATGGGCCAGACATGCCCTCCCATGGTCCCTTCCTGTCTGGTCAACTTCCCGCATCCCTCTCCTGCCCCAATCATGCACTGGTGAAGTCCCTTGGCCTGGCCTGTGCCCTCTCGCAATCTGGGCTGAGGGACCCCCCCCCCCCAAGTGCATGAATTTAATGCACCGGGCCTCTAGTATTTTTATAAGTCTGTCAGGAAAGGTATTGTTAGTGTTTTTAAGTGGAAACCGAGGATCATAGAGGTTCATGTGCCCAGGGCCACTCTGCCAGCAAGGGGTAGAATGGGAACTAAAGCTCTTTTGTGCCCACCTGGCCTAATGGAGTTATTTGAATAAACATAGAGCAAGAGAGTACTTGAGCAGATTCTGGGAGCTGATTGTCTATATAATTTGACAAAAAATGAGAGTATTAAGTCAGAATAAAAGATCCCACTTTCTACCAAGCAAACAGTTAAAAAAAAATTGAGATACATTGATGGTTAGGGAAACAGAATGAAACCTAGAAATTTAATCAAGATTTCAAAACATCAAATTAGTTTCCCTGGTAAAGATGCATATGACACCAGTCATTATCTAAGCACAAAGCCCTCTTTCTTAAGGTTAAATACTGATTTTTGTATCTCACAGGTCCTCTGGGAATGTTATTACCATCACGGCCATTCTTTTATATTAAAGTATCGCTGAAACAGCGAGCAGACAGTATCTGCTATTCCCATCTACTCGCATCTCTCTTTTCCACTGAGTTATAAGGCCCATTATGAAGAAAAATATAGGTAACCTCGGAACTTAAAATCATTTGTTTCTTTCTAATTCTGTCATTTTTCTCTTCAGCCCCTCATGTCATTAATTAGCAAATACCCATGGAGTACTTTGGAAGGAGGCCCGGAAGGAGATGCAAAGAAGAAAAAGGTGATCTCTGCCCTGAAGTCATCATCTTTGGAGGAGACAAAACGCCACATTATAGCTATAATTTAGTGAGGGCAAGATCTCAGATCCCATCACAATATGGGATACGCACATCCTGTCAAAAGATATTCAAAATCATTCACTCATTCAAAAAAAAAAACAAAAAACCGAGCTACTTTCCTGTGCAGCTATTGAGTGATCGTGGCTGACCTGGTTAGGCTAGTGCCATGTTAAGCTTGGGATTTCTATGAGGGGCACGCCAGCTTTCAGACTATTCTCTGAAACTGGGTCACTGACCCCATGTTCTTGGGCACCTCTGCCGTGATGTCTGGCCTCTGAGCTCTGCTTTCATTTCCTGTTTCTTCCCGTGTCCACTGCAGCATGTAGGGGATGGCTGTCCACCTCCCCTTCTCTTTGGCATGAACTTCCACAGTATACCCTCCTCCTTCCCGAGGTGACAGCATTCTGTCCTCTTGTGAAGGGTCATCGTGGTGCACCAAGGGCAGGGAAGAAAACCTTGCTTATCAGGAATATAAAAAATGTTGTCAATCCCATCTTGCCAATTGCATTCAGCCTTATGAAGGAAATAAGCAGAGTGCTAAAATGGAGGCTATGAGGAGAGTTCAGTATTCATTGGGGGTGGTTAGAGATTCTTTTCCAAGGAGAAGGCATTAACTGGGACCTGAGGACATTTTTTTTTTTAAAGGAAGAGTATAGTTCCAAGAAAGACAGGACCATAAATTAGTTCCAAAGAAATAGTATGTCATGTCCTTTCATTTAGTAATTGGAAAAGACAAGCAGGTGGGTATGAGCTGGCTCTTTCAGGTGGTACTAGAGGTCAGTTCACTCAATCCATTCCCAACCACATGTCCCCCGCCTTCCTCCACGAGAGAGGCTGGAAAACAGAGGAAGAAAATTCCCAGCACCCTGGACGTGAGGCCTGGCCATACGTCACTATTTTTGCTGATGAGCTGTAGGAGCAAGTCCTTTAGGGGGCCTTCCCTTCTCAACTAAAAGACAGAAGTTCACAAGAAGTCATTTTGCCCTGGCCCTTCCTCTTCCCTCTGCCTGGAACGTGGACGGTGGTACCTCGGCTTTGCAGGACTGAGTGAGCGGTAAGGCAGGAGGAACCTGGTTCTCAGCAAGGACGATGTGGCTGCACAACCGGAGCCGCCTACCTCCATGTGAGGAACTGTATCTCATGGCAACTTATCTTTAGCACTTATTTTAAGCAACTCATTTGAATTCTTAGTTAATCCTCGTAAGTCTTACAAAAGTGAGTACCATTATTATCCCAATTTTTAGATGAGGAAGTTGAGGCATGAAGAGGTTGAATAGTATGCCCAAGTTACTCAGTAAGTGGGGAAGCCGGATTTTGAACACAGGCCGTGTTCCTATGCCCCTAACCATTGTTCTGTATACCAGTGTTGGCCGGGTTTCCTGTTATCCACGGACGATCATAATCCTAACTTCCAGATCATCATATGAGCAAAGATCACTGCCATGTGTGGACAGAGATGGCAAGATAGACAATAATTTGATGAATTTGTGATAAGAAATGAGACAAATATGAAGATAGAAAATACAGCAGAGTTATCAAGAAAAGGAACGTTGGAAATGAGAATATTTGCCTACAAATCACAGCTCTACCAGTTACTACTAGTTGAGTGACCATGGTCTAATATATTGCCCTGCCTTTACAAGATTAAAGTCATTCTATCTTTAAGCCTCATTTTCCTCACCTCTGAAATGGGCATAATAATCATTCACGTCTTTCAGAGTTTTAATGCCCTAGTGCCGTGGTCGGCAAACTGCGGCTTGCGAGCCACATGCGGCTCTTTGGCCCCTTGAGTGTGGCTCTTCCACAAAATACCACGGCCTGGGCGAGTCTATTTTGAAGAAGTGGCATTAGAAGAAGTTTAAGTTTAAAAAATTTGGCTCTCAAAAGAAATTTCAATCGTTGTACTGTTGATATTTGGCTCTGTTGACTAATGAGTTTGCCGACCACTGCCCTAGTGGAAGGCTTTGCTCAGAGGAAGACTTCAGTGAGTGTTAGCTCCAAAACATATTGAGGTAAGTTCTAATGTTTTCTTCTATGGTTTGTCTCATCTTGCCAGTAATGGCTGTCTAGAAATCTTCAATGCAAAATGCAACAATCGGCAACTTGAAAACATCAAAGATGAAGAGAAAGCAAAGATGATATTTTCTTTGATGTTAGTGAAATGTTTTTTCATGTTCTAGTGGCAGCCCAGCCTTATTGCAGATCACAGGGCCTAGGACACCACTGTTGCAATAATTTAATCTGAGGTAGGACTGACATTGTAAGTGTAACGTTTCT
Source organism: Cnephaeus nilssonii (assembly GCF_951640355.1). Taxonomy (NCBI): domain Eukaryota; kingdom Metazoa; phylum Chordata; class Mammalia; order Chiroptera; family Vespertilionidae; genus Cnephaeus; species Cnephaeus nilssonii. Next base: position 60,710,101 of record NC_137082.1, read on the forward strand.
TAACAGTATTAGTCAAGCCAAGCTTTAAGGAACACACCTATTGACTTCAAAGGATGTGTTTTGTAAAAAAGTAAAATAAAAAGGAAATAAGTATCCATGGGAACATGATACAGTACCATGATTTCCACCCTGAGTTTTGGAAAATCTGACTAGCCTGCAAACTGTGTTCTGAGAGAAACAGTTGTCTCAGACAAAGGCACAAGAACTAATATAAAAGGTTAGTTCAAAATGCCTGGGGAGAAAGGGGGCACAAAGACCGTCACTCTCTCCTTTAATGAACCCGTGGAAGTAGCTGCTGCTGGGCAGCTGGAGCCTGTGCCTTTGAACTGAGGGTGAGGCAGACAGTGAGGTGTCATTTCCATGCTCCATGAGCGAGCCAGCAGATCTCTAACGCTTCCCGGCTCCAAAGAGATTGCAGAAGCATTTTCTTCTAGGACTTCTCGGTGACTTCAAAGAAGTGGAGTGACTCTAAAGTGACCGACCGCCAGAGGGCTCTGATAAAATCTTCATAAATCAGGTTTTTTTTTCCCTTTGTCTTTTTTCATACTCAATGAAGCCGCCTGAAAACTGCCACTGATGTGTGTGTGGGAGGGAGGTGATGTCTATGATGTTGCCACAGCTGGTCGTGTAGATGGAGCTCTGCTTCCAGACAGGAAGAAGCCTGCGCTGGCTCCCCTGTCCCGGGGGAGCAGGGCCGACAGGCTATTCTGGTCGGAGGAGTGCTTTTGTGTGGGCAGTTGTTTCCCCTGGTCCAGGATGCAGGAGCGGAAGGAAAGGGTACAGCATGGCTTGTGTCCCCAGAGGGCCCTGGGTGTGAGGCAGCTCTGGTGTTCTGCCCACACAGGGCAGGGGAGTCACCCTGAGATCTGTGTCCTTCCCTGCAGAGCTGATATAACAACCCGCAGAGGAGACAGACATTCTGGAGGTCAGACTATTGCTGGGGACTCTCCGGCAGGTCACTTCCTATAATTCCTGTTCCTGGGAACACAGGTTCAGACAAAGCGGCAATAATTATATTCTCTAGTACAGCGGTCGGCAAACTCATTAGTCAACAGAGCCAAATATCAACAGTACAACGATTGAAATTTCTTTTGAGAGCCGAAAACCGACTTCTGCGCATGGGCCACGAAGTTTCAATTGCACTGTACGTGCGCGCCCGCACGTGGTATTTTGTGGAAGAGCCACACTCAAGGGGCCAAAGAGCCGCATGTGGCTCGCGAGCCGCGGTTTGCCGACCACTGCTCTAGTATATTGAGATCTCCATGTAGGATACACTTTGCTACTGGCCCCATGACTAAATATGGATTTTTAAAAATATTAACCTCCCTAAAGAGTTTAAAATAGCAAAAAGTTACAAGTTCTAATCAGAAAAACTTTTTGTTAAGATATAACCTATTTGCAAATCGTGAACTTTTAGTCCTATCTGGTTAAATAGAAGAGCTACATAATGAACTCAAAGTCTAGTGAGGGTCTGTTGTAAAGAACTTTCATGCATGCTGTCATTTATTCTCTTAGAATGCAATGGTGTAGACAGGACAGAAAGTATTATTCTCATTTTGCAGATGAGCAAACAAGAAGGGCCTGTCATAACAAACCATGTGGTTTTGCTGGACATTGTCTGGTGATGGGTCTGACAGTGGAAAGAAAAGTCTCATGAGAAAGGACAGAAACATCTGTGAAGGTCTTCCCATCTGCATGGTGACTGGGCCCAACGACATTTTTCTATCCCATTTCTCCCTGTGTAAAACCTAAGCATAGAACTTTGTGCATAGTAGACTCTCTTTAGTACAGTATTTGATTTTAAAATCAGTGGTTAATAACAACATTTTATATATCACCACATGATATATAAGTTGCACCAGAAAGTGTTTCCAACACTTTACATTATCTCTTTAATCTTCACAGCAACTCTGTAATTTGGTACAATTATTACTTTCATTTTACTGAGAAGGAAACTGAAGCCCAGAGAGGTTCAGTGACTTGCCCAATGTCACACAGACTAACAGTGTTGGGGTCAAGATTTAAAAAAAAGACTACACAAATGCAGTGTCCTAGTATCAACATATCAGGAGTTGAACTACTATTCTGAGAGTAATGTGAGCAAAGGAAAGAATGAAAACCTATTACCTCTCCCCCCTTTAATTACACCATGAGAGAGAATTCCGGGGGCATCAGTACTTTATCCTAGCGATTTAAGCCTTTGTATAAAAGCAGCTTTGAATTATGCCTGAACGAGCTTTGCCTTTTGTCAGTGACAGATTCTGACCTTAGGTAAGATATGAACAGCTACAAAAAAGGGCGCCTGTCCTGAATTCTTCCTTCTGTTCATGTGAGAACAGGTGAAGTTTAAAATGACCTGGTTTCATCTGGCCCCTGTTAACACCTAATGGTGCGTTTTTCATTTTCTTCCCATTCACCTGGTTTCATGTATACCCTTTCAAAAGGTGAGTGAAGCTGTGAAGCCCTACCTGGAAAGTTCTGTTGGCTTCCCTCATGTCTGAATCCAAGTACAGTAGACAACTCCCGTGGTGAGTGTGTGTGCAGTGCTGGCATCTGCATGCCACCGTGCCCAGGCTCCCCTCCGCTGCCCCTGGCTCACACACTTCTCTGAGGTAGAGAAAAGGATGCATGCTCACTTAAGGCTCTGCTTAATCAGAGACCAATGTAATACATGATCAGGTTTGCTCAGTGCGCTGAGTTCACATAGAGTTCACATGGAATGCTATGTCTACAAGCCAGGAATTGGAAATTATCTAATGTAACTTCCACAGTTGGGACTCAATCAAGTTGGACTCCACATTCCTAGCTGACTCCCTCTCTTTCTCCTTTCTTCTTATTCTTCCCTCTCTTCCTTCTCGTCACATTTCCTCCCTTTCTTTCTTCCTTTCTCTCTTTTCAAGGACGTGCTATCTTTGATCACCTAAAGAGAACACATCATTATGGAAACTTCTACAAGGGTGCTTATTTACATTTTCCATTTATTATCTAAAAATACACTTTCATGATCTCAATGTGCCTCTAAAAATGGGAAATAATCATTGCAGCAAGGCCTAGAGAAGAAAACACGAACAACAAAAATGACAGTCTTTTCTGCTGGGTCACCAAAGCCCCAATTAAGCAATCTTGGGGGTGTTTAAATGGTCTTGCTGTCTATGATTTTTGGCAGATGTGGCGATTCTTTGGATAAATTAGGAAGTTTCTGCATGTGGTTCACCTCCAAATTCAACATAACATTTCAGATAGGTAGAAATGGGTTATGGCAGGATCAATTTTCTTCTTTTTAAATTTTCATTTGACATGAACGGGGTTTGAACAAGTTTCACAGAGTCACTGCTGCCAGAGATAGCATCACTGCATCAGGACAGTCAGCCATTCTGCCCACAGATCCGGCAAGGCGGGCTCCTGCTCTGGGCCTATGCCTTACGGGGACCTGAGTATCACAAACATATAAAAATAAGTTTATTAAGGGATACATGGTCACCTCTGTCATGAGGGATCTGGTGCTCAGTACTAAGAGTGCATAAAACATAACCCAAAACATCCACTCTTTTAAAAATATATATATTTTTATTGATTTCAGAGAGGAAGGCTGAGGGAGAGAGAGAGAGAGAAACATCAATGATGAGGGAGACTCATTGATTGGCTGCTTTCTGCATGCCCCCCCCCAACTGGGGATCGAGCCCGCAACCGGGCATGTGCCCTTGACCAGAATCGAACCCGGGACCCTTCAGTCCGCAGGCCGACGCTCTATCCACTGAGCAAAACTGGCTAGGTCCAAAACATCCACTCTTAAGATGATGTCTGAGCAGGCCCCAGGAAAATGCTTCACCATAACTTCTGTCCTTGAAACAGCACTGAGAAGTTATTGGGGTGTGCTGCTGCTGATATGACACGTGGGCCCTTCTCAGTGTGTGGATAATGAAACTTTAGTTTAGAAGAAGAGTCAAATTAATTAAAAACCAAATCCTTCCTTTCAGATAGCAAGAATATTAAACAGTCTTTTTAAATGATTACTGTTCTAGGATGTGCCGAGCCGGCCTGGCCATGGGTGAGCCTGAGAGGGGGCGGTGAAGGACTCTTTAGAAAAGACAGACAAGAGAAGAAAGCTAGGTCTGGGTGGGACGCTGCCCTCTATGATGGAGAGATAGCGCCATGGCCTGCAAGCCGAGTCTTTATTTTATAGTCAGATTTCATGAGGCAAAGTAAGGGCGTGCTTATAACGTTCTGGGTAGGTTTCGAATCTCTCAATTACATGCACCTGATCAAACTTTGTTTTCTTGCTGCACCTCCCACAGCCTATATCACTCAGCCACCTGGGACCACAGGTTCAGACCATAAGGTCAAGCTTACAACTGTAGCCTTTGGCTATAATTATGCTGGGAGGGCTTTGCCCGCCAAGCTAGGACTTGCACGTGGCTTTGCCATGAGAGGGCTGTGCCCTCTCATTAGTTGAGGCTTGAACCTGTCCAAATGCTATAGCTGCTCTCCACACTAGGAGTGCCAACTGTCAATTTTCTTGCTTCTCTTCATGTTCTAATCCATGGTTCTGCTGGAAGTCACACATTACTATAGTATTTATAGGTAGTCGAACATGGTGATTGAGGAATATTTTGCAAAATTAAATAATTAGTATTACTGTTAAAATAATAGATCTACAGTTTTAACATATGTGAAACATGATACTTGATAACTTACCTTGACAACTAGGTGAACTTTGAATGCTAGATTTGTTAATAGGTTCCCATTTTATTAAAATTAAGGCAAAATTAAATTTTCATTTTTAACTAATAAATTTTTAAAGCTTTTTATGAATAATTATAGTTTGTAGTTTACATTTTGATTCTAATCAATAACTGAACCATTTGGAAGAAAATAACTTTCAATAACTATAGAAAAGTAATTTTAATTTTCTGATTTAAAATTTTAATTTACATTTTTATGAAAATGTATACACACATTTTGAATAATCTGAATATACAAATCCTTTATCAATGTTGTCCAGTAGAACTTCCTATGATGATGGGAATGGTTTATATTTGTGCCATCCAATACAGTGGCAATGAGTTACATGTGGCTACTGAGCGCTTGCAATATAGGCAAGGCCACTGGGTATGCCATACAGAATAGCATAGCTTCAGGTCACAGCGGTCATTGGAACACAAATTATGTGATAATCTTCATTATAATTAGTGATTTTAGTAAAATAAAGGGAAAACCAATTTTGTGGAAAATATAATAATGAATGCATTATGTATGTCTTTATTTTATTATTTATCCATACAGACTATCAACAGAAAATCTAGATATTCATAACAGTATATTCAGTTGTCTTTGATATTTTGCTGACTTTTATCATATAAAAACTATAGGCTTTCTTATATTTCAATATCGTTATAAGTGTCAAGGTAGGAAGATATGTAATAGTTGTTAGCTTAATTAATAACCTTGTCATATTTAGACATAGGATGGGTCTCCATTTGTACCCGTACCCCAAGCCCACCAAAGTCAGGGGTTGGCCTGACAGCACCCCAACTCTGACCAGCCACTCTGCTAATGTCACATTGTCTCTGAGAGCCAGGAGTGTCATGTGGTTGGGCTAAAATAAAAAATCTCCTCTCCTGAAAAAAGAAGTTAAAGCAAATGTCCCCCTGGAAGGATTCCAACAGGAATTCCAATACATTCATTTTCATTTAGAGGAAGTCCAATCCATTCATTTTCAATAGAAACCTTCCATTTGGTCTCAACACTGCCTTGGCGGGTTACTTGTAAGAGGGTGTAATGAAACAGTAGTTGTGAATTGTGAGGGAAGGAGCTGCTGGCAAAACCTTATCAATGCTTGCAAAAGTGATTGGGGATTCTAGGTTAATAAGGGTAGGGTCAACTTAACATTGTAACGTTAGAGAACAGAGATGATGGAAATTCAGACCCTCTCCCTAAGCTTTAGGTAGCAGAAGGAAGGGACAGGTATCTCCAGGTTACCAGGGTAGCAACAGTCCCTGCAGGGCTTTCCCTCCACTGGGGCAGCCACTTCCCACCCCCCCCCCCCGCCCCCTGCACCCCCCCCCCTGCCCCGCACCACGCCACCTTATACATTTCCACGTTTCCGAGTGGTCCAGTTCTAAGGCTTTTCCACACCTTTTCACTGCGCTCACCAGGGGATTGAGTCCCAGTTGCCCACAGTGGTAACCTGCTCATTAATACACCCTATATTGACTTCTTTTTTCCCCCCTCTGTCTCAATTTCCCATTCCTCTCATACTGCTTCCTGGCATTATTTCCTCACTAAAACCCACTTGCCCTTAAATCCTTACTTCCAAGTTTGTTTCTAGGGAGCCCAGCCTAAGACAACCTCCAGCACATAGCACACTGCCTGGCATATAGTATGGCCTTAGTAGATATTGGCTGGAAGAATTAACATACTTTGCAAATGAAACCCTACCCTAATATTCACTTCCTCACATGATGTAAAGAAGTTACTCAGACGTAAAGTTACTAGATTGACTTGTTTCTCCTCTAGATCCTCCACGCACCTACTAGCATAAAAGCTCCAATGGAAAGCACATGACCACTCAAAAAAAAAAAAAAAAAAAAAAAGGAAATTGGCCACCATCATAGTGCACACACAACCTCAATGAAATGAAAAACCCAGGTAGCAGATTGGACCATCCTCACTTGCTGATCCTTAAAGGCATGTGACTCCCCTTCCTCTCTGATACGACGTCAAATGTTCACTTTTCTAATTAAAGGTAAGGCTCAACAAGTACATAGTTGGGAGAGGTAGCAGGATGATGTAAAGTTATATTAAGAAGTAAATGATTAACGTAGAGCCTTTTAAAGAGCACTTCTAAAAAGGACCTAGTAAGTGGAATTCTTGAAGAAAGAGGACCTGGGGGTGGTTGGCACACCAGATGCAAAGTTGTCTAGCAACTAAATGTGACCCAGGAGGTGACAGTGGTAGCATACCCTTGCTGGTTGGTTCTGGGGTCCACTGGAGACATGATGGAGGCGAGTGTGGGATCCATGCACTTTAGGAACCTGTATAAACACTAGGGGAAGGCCGCGCACAGAAGCCCTGGGCACATCTGTATCATGGATTTGCCTTCCTGCCCAGGTCATTGCCTGTGCCAGAACACGGTGCTACTCGTGGTTACTTTGGTTTATAATTTAACCTCTTCCCAGGCCTTATATTGTGTTCAGTGAGTTAGGCCCGGCATCTATAGCTGTTTGGTGCTGGCTTATTACGCATATCCCCAGGGAGACAGAGTTTTGGGGTTATTTGTTTTTGGTAATTTTACAAAGTGGAACTCTTTTCTGAAACATCTGAAGCTTTTTTTTTTATCCACTTCTTATAGTCAATCCCATAGCCCAAATGGTAAATGAAATATTTCAAGACATTATTTGATTTATTACCCACACCGCCTCCTCCTCCTCCCCCTTTTCTCAACACTTTGCACCAGATACAGAAATCGCTGGTTATGTCCAAACCCTCTTTTCGGCGTGACGCCGCTTTCCACGCGTGCACCGCCCGCGGCCCGCTCCGGCCCACTCGGGATGGAGGAGGAGGCACAATGAAGCAGCCGAGCGCGCCCTGCCTCGCGGGGTCTGGGCTCAGGGACCGCAGCCCGTCTGTCCGCGGAGCCGGCGGGCGAGCTGGAGCGCTGCGGGGCTGTGGCGCTCGCGGGTCCCGCTCCTTCCCCGGCGCCGGCCAACTTCGCTCTGCCCCGGGCGCAGAGAAGCCAGGGGCCCTTCGGAGCCTCCCCGACCTCCTGGCTCGGCTTTCCCGCAGCCTCCAGGGAGAGCGGGCCCTGCAAAGGGGGTGAAGCTGGCCCTGCTCGGTAACACTCATGTCCGCCGCCGGTTCGAAGCTCCCCCGCCGGTCCGCGGGGCCGCAGGCCGCTGGTCCCGGCGCCACTCCCACAAACTACTAGCGGCTCCTGACCCGGGACAAACTTCTGGCCGCGGCGCAGCTCCCGGCCCGCCCAGCCTCAAGCAGTAGACGCGCCCGGGGCCAGGCGGGGGGCCCGGGTGGAAAGCCTTCTCGCCCTTCCTCGGCGCTCCGGTCACGCCGCATCCGCGCGGCGGTGGCAGCAGCGGCCGCCCCAGCCCCCAGCCGCGCTCCCCCCGGAGGCGCCGCTGCCGCCCAGCGCGGGCCGGCGGGGAGGCGCTCACGCCCCCTAGCGGACCGCGGCGGCGCCTGGCGGCCGTGACGTGGGCTCTCCCTCCAGCCGGCCTGCGGGGCACCGCCAGTCAGTCCGGGAGCAAGCGCCCCGCGCGGAGCCGGCGCGGGCTCGGCTACTGGCGCGCCCGCCTCCCGGGGGCTGGGCTCGGGGCTGCCGGCGGAGAGGCAGCCGGCAGGACGCGCGCGGCCACGGCCACGGCCGGCGGCTCGGACCTGAGCCGGGGAAGGACAGCGGCAGCGCCCGCTGGAACGGAGGGCGGATTTTGGCTCGGCGGGCGCGCCCTCCGCTCCCTCTTGCAGCAGCGCCAGACGCCTCGTGGGGTCAGCGGCCGGGCCGGAAGACCAGGACCCTGTCCCCTGGCCCTAGGAGCCGCTGGAGTTCGGACTTCTGCAGCTGTGGGCACTTTGGGAGACCGGTTCTCTTTCTCGCCGTCTGGAACCCAAAGATCCCGACCGCCCTCCGCCCTCGCGCGCCCACCCTCCGCCGCCGAGGAGCGGCCCGGCGCGCACTCTGCAACATGAGACTTGGGGTTGGCCTGGCGACTTTGGCCGGACTTTTGCTAACTGCCGCCGGGGAGGCGTTTTCAGGTAAGCGGGGCCACTTTGGCCAGCGCCTGGGGCGGGCGGGCCGGAGCGGGAGCCCGGGACGCCGGCAGCTCCCGGGTGGGAGAGTTTTAGGCGGTCGAAGCGTCCGGGGAGGGGGCGCGGCGGACCGGGCACCGATCCTGCCCGTTTGCCGGCACCGGGTGGGTGAAGGGCCTTTGGGGGAGGGCGGGCACCTAGAACTCGCGCTGGCGGAGCGGACTGGCCGGGAGCACTAGCCCCGGAGCCAGGACCCCCTTCTTGGCCCCCGCTCCTCCGCTGCCTGGGCTCGCGATCCGGGCGGACGGCCATCGCTCCGAGTCCCCGGCCGGTTCCAAGAGGAACGGCAGAAAACTTTGCCTGAAGTTCGGAGCTGCAGCCGCCAGCCGCCGGGCGTGGGCGCTGCGCGGTCCTTCGGACCCGGAGCAGCGGCCGGGCGGGATCTCCGGTGCGAGGCTGCGCTCACGGCGATCGTCCCGACGGGCTGCAGCTCCAGGGACGGTGACGGTCGCCCTGCACCCTGCCATTCCTGCCGCCGCCCCGGCCGGTCGTCCCCGGTGGCCAGGGATCCTCAGGCAGGCGCGTGGCAGCTCCGGAGAGCCAAGGCGGGCATTCCTCCTCGGTGCCAGAGGGAGACTCGGCGGCCCAGGAGGGAATGGCCGGGACCCCAGGCCTCGCGCCACCGAGGCCCTTTGCCCACCGAGCCCCACTTTCCCACCCTCGATCCCCGGCAGAGCGCCCTGCTGGCCAGTGGCAGCGTGTTAGCCCAGCCGCGCCGCCCCGGGGGTCCCAGGTGGGCAGGGAAGGGACTGGCAGTGCATGTGAGAGTGTGTGTGTGTGTGTGTGTGTGTGTGTGTGTGTGCGTGTGTGTGCATGTACACGTGTGCCTGCTTGCGAGCACGGAGTGTTCTGAGTCGGGGGTCGGGGGAGCAGTGTTACAGGGGTTACCTCTGTATCGCCAGTAGTACCTGGAGCACACGCCTGGATGGACAGCAAACTCTTGCGCATTTCACACTTTATTTCTCATGTGTATTTGTTTCATTAAGGTCTAGATACAGTTGTGGCACTGGGCATCTTGCTTTTCTTTTCATAAAAAGCCCGCTATATGGCCTTAAACTTGGGTTGCGAAGTAGGTTTCCATTCTGGAGGAATGAATAAGTTGGATTATTTATTTATTTATTTTTTTTGTAATTTGATGGAGATTTTCACAGGTAGTAAACGCATATTTTAAACATTGAAAATGGCATTTGGCTCTCTGGCCTGTGGAGACATACATTTTTACACCTTGGCATCCGAGGCACATACAGGCACAACATGTGTGTTGCTGAGCTGCAGGACCCTTGACCACAGTTGGTGGCAGAGATGAAGTTGAGCTTGTAGTTACTTGCCTGATGGGCTCAGTGCTGTGAAACCCAAACCAACTTCAATAGAGAAATACCCTTTACCTAACTTTAATATTTTCTTAACTGCCTGGTAATTGCACGTGCTCCAGAGGATTTAACAAAATGACACGCTGCTGCCTGATATAAGATTGATGGAGATTTTGGCCTGTGTTCTTTATTAGTGAAATATGGAGTAGATTGGCCAGTTTTAGAGCTTTACAACTCATTGGTATTAGAAGGCAAGCATGAGGACCTTAGAACTATAACTCCCCTGCCTGGGATTTGTTTAAAGTTAAGCTGTGTCAAATAGCATTTGGATGAATTTTTAAGTTGTGTGCAAGAGTTTGGAAACAAATATTTATGTAGCTTATTTACACAATTTAGTTCCTCATCATTGAAAAGTATTTCAGCTTGGATAGTACTGACCTGTGTCTGTGTTATGGCTGCTTTAAATTATCAGTCGAACCGAAACAGATCTTTACTAAAATTTAGCCAGATTTTTTTTTTTCCTCAGAGGAAATATATCATTCTATTTGTTGGACTTACCATACCATGACTTGAAGTGTGTTTTCTCTATATTTGAAAAGCCAGAGTTATCTTAGTATATTCATGGGTAAAGGGGAAATGAAGGACAGTATCTGAGAGATTGCTTAGAAATATTGACGTTTTAAAAATTCGAAGTTGGCAAGTTTTGTGTGCCCAAGGTTCAGTTATGTTGCAGCACATTCCCGTTTTTCTCTCTCTACTTTGTATTTTAGGTAATACAGATATGAGGCACTTAATGCTTTGGAAAATCATGTATGTTGAGAAAGTTAATTATGATCGTATGAGTGACATGGCAATTTCCTTTTATGATTCTTTTGGAAATTATATTAATGTGGCTACTTTTCACCTGACATGGGAATCCATTTTAAAGATAGAGAAGCTAGACTATAAGCTTGTTGAGGGCAAAGTCAATTATTTTCTCTTTGGTTTTCCATAAAACACTTAGGGTAGAGCCTTGGACTTAACATACTATTTGTTGAATAAGTTACCAATCCTGATCATTTGCAAACATGCAAGCTGTACTTGAATTGACTGACACAAAAGGGAGGGAGAGAAGTGATTGTTAGAATTTAGAATTGGCTTGCATTTTTCCTCATATGAAAGGAACATTTTCCTTAGAGGTCCTCTAGGCCACCCAAAGGACTAACTTATGAGGTTCTATGTAATCAGTGCAGGTATTTTTATGTAACTAAGATTTATACACAAGGTACTTTGCTACTCCCCTTATGAGTACTACTCCCCTTATGCAGGACTCCTCATTCTCATATCCTCTTGTGGAATGGGTTTGGAATTTATATAATTGTTAATTAATAATTTCTGGAAGTCTACTACATGTAATTTGCATGCCAGACATCAGAAATAAAGTGCTAAACTTATTGCAAGAAAAAAAAAAAAAGAAAAGAAAGAGGTTTTGGTCCATGATGACTTCATCTACTGTAAACATTTCCATTTAAAAATTATTATTTTGGTAACTTTTTAATTTGTTAGGCAAAATATTGGAGGCTCACTTTCTGCCTTCTAGACTTTTAATGATCACTAAAAATAATTTATGTATAAAGATATACAAGTTAGCTGTGAGGAAGAAAGTTAAATCATTTCACTTTTGCTTGAAATTCTTTTCCATAGTGGAAGCCAAACAGCTGGCAAGTTATTCCTCTTTCTTCCAGTTTTTCAAAAAGCCAAGTTATAATATATATTACACAACAAAGTGCTTAGTTTTACATGATAATGGGACTGGTGTGCTAGGTTCTGTTAAGCAAACTTTGGTCTGCAGAAATAGAAATACAGACAGATTGGGCCCTTTGTTTCACTATTGTAAGTATTTGGAATAGATTAAACCTTAACATAACTATGAGTTTGGGACTCTTGTTGAGAAATTCATTTTTTCAAAATATTCTTTTAAGGACGTTTGTTGGGAAACAGTCGCATTTAGTTAGTAGTATTGTACCAATGTTTAATTTCTTAGTTTTGGTAAGTCTGTGGTTATGCTGTGTTGTGGAAGGCAGGAAAAGTGTGTACTTAAAATATTTGTCCTATTTTTGCAACTTTTTTAAATGTCCAAAATTATTTCAAAATACAACAATTTGACATATTTAAATTTATGGAGAGTGGGGATAGATTTGGTTAGCTGTTTGACTTTTTCTTTTTCAGATAACTAGAGTCATGACATTTTATATTTGTATGGTGCTTTCACTAGATTGATCATTGATGTGGTGAAAATACTTAAAATTGAAATCAATGGGCATGAAAGAAATATGCCAAGAAATTACTATAACATTTTTAGTGTTATGTGTATGTAAAGTATTGTGTGAGTACAGCATATTATTCTGATCTGAAAAATTAAAGGATTTAGTCTCTCCTGTTTTCAAAGGGTTAGTTTAAAGGTTTTCAGAAGAGAAGTTACCTATATATAGTGATATATGGAAAAGTAATATATATATATGTATATATATATGCACACACACACACATATACAGTGAGTAATTCTAAATGAACTTAATGAAAATTAAATTGTATTATGTGTTCAGATTATATAAACGGTATATGAATTAAGCATAATCTTTAGTTTGGGGAAAAGTAAGTTTTAACATGTAAGTATGTCTATGACAATTCTATAAAAGTTGATGACTTTATTTAAAAATTTCATAGATCCCTAGCAATTGTAATACATTCTAGGAATCAGTAGGCTCTATATATCCATTTTGGTAGAGGAACTCTTTTGTATTAAGTATTGTTTCCTTTCAATGAGTGTCATTATCTAAGTCTAAGGCATAGTTTTATAGTTAGAGGGTCAGGCGTTTTAATTCGTTACATACTTTTCCACAGTAAAACATTTTTCGTAAGGGTGATGTACATCATGCTTTTAATTTTAATCTAAGATTTTACTCTTTGGAATTCAACTTCCCACAAACTTCCTTACAGTTCCATACCTTAGGGTGCTTATCATCTTTATGAATCAACATATTAATAAGTTTACGTTATAAGTGAAAGAAAGTTTAATTACAAAAGTTTTTCAAACTCACTAGTGATAAATTTTAAAAAGATACAAAATAATAGAAACTTCCCATCATAGGAAGATTCAGCTTCTCAGGCTCCTAAAATACTGCCGTGGTTTTCAGTTTAGTCATCAGAAAGCCTGAGTGTACACTGTAGCTCCAAAAAACTACAGGGGAAGATAAGTAGTAGGGCTTGGTGTTGGGTGGGGAGTAGGAAAGCTTTAGTCATCAACCTTGGTAGTTTGTAGTCCCACCACCAGTGGGGCGGCTGGCAAGGCCAGGACATAATTAAGCGTGGGACTGTGTGAGAGAAAAATAAAGAGAACCATACATGAGAAGGAAAGGGTTGTGTGCTCAGGTGTAAGCAACGTAAGTTCTGGACATCCTAGCAGGGGCGGCTCGCTGTCCTTGCACTCTCTTTGCTGTTAAGGGTGGAACATAAGGAAGGGAGGGCAATCAAGAGTGACAAAATGTGCAGATAGATCTATACCTCAGCAGCTTCAGTGGTTTCGGGAAGGACTTGGGGGTGCTGAGCCAGTGTTGGCAGTGAACTTGTTTAAACCTGTGCTTCTCAAAACTTAGTGTGCCCAGGATCGCCTAGCAGGTGGTCCTTCCCAAGGTTGGTTTCTATGGTGAGCCATGGTGATGCTCAAGTGGAAGGTCCCACTGCATCCCCAGGTGATCCTGGTTTGTAGCCACGTTCTGAGAAACGTTGTTCCACATGAGTAGTTCTCCAAGTGTTGTCCTTAGACCAGCAGTATGAGCATCTGGGCAACTTCTTAAACACCCAGACTCTGGGGCCACGCCCAGACCTCCTGAATCAGAAACTCTGGGCATGCAGGCAGCAGGCTCTAGGGGATTCTGCTACTTGCTGAAGTGTGATAACTGCTGTTCTAAAAGCACTGGCATCCCCGTCCTGCATTTTCAGCCTCCCTTGACGAGAGCTGAAAGAGAACTAGGGGTGAAAATATAATTCACATGCACTTATTAGCCTCTTGGTGAACACAGCCAAAATTATGCACAGGCTGATGCGATTGTTAGGTGAAACTGCCAGCGTGACATTTCAAATAATAGTCTTATCTGGGGAAGATATTGGATCCAGCCAGTTGTAAGAAAAAAGTTTTCTATAATTTTACTTACCACAATGTAAAGTTTTAATTAAATTTTGCAGTGATGATTAGCCATTGGAAATTTTTCTGGGTTGATATTGTGTATAGAAGACATTTGTTGGCTTGTTGTAATAAGCAGAGAGCCCAGTGTGCCTATTAAAATAATTCCTTTAATTCAAGTAAATATTTCTTGAGCACTTACTCTGTGAGGCCCCTTTTTAGTGAGGGAACACTGGGATGGCAATGAGCAAAGGTAAGAAAGATATAGTTTCCATATTTTGAAAAATCATCCATCTATTAAAAGTTTCAAAATGTGCTGAAATAGAAAAGGAACAAGGACTTTCTTAGTAGAGAACTGGGAGTTAATAAACATAGAAGTTGGAGTTGTAATGTGGAAATGTGAAATTTTGCCTTTGGAAATGAACTCAACTTTCAAATAGAAAATGAAAGGTTTTCATTGTACATCTCTTTAAAATACTGACAATGTGTATCCTAAAATCGAGCCTTGTTTTTCTGTTATTCACAAAAGACAATCATTGCATCTCTGTCATTTAATACTCCAGGCAAATAAGAGTGATTGTGATGTCACGTAACAAATTTATCTTGAAAACGTTGTCACCAGACGTGGAGAGGGAGAATCAGTGGCAGAGTGCTTTTCACAAGGCAGCCCAGCCTCCTGCTTCCTGCTCCTGCTGCTGCAATCCGCAGCTGATCACTAGGTGTAGCTGCATCCCTAACCCCACCTGCAGGAGCCCAAGGCCCAGCCTTCCCCAGCAGGCTTCCTGCACTCACTCACAGCTGAAGGAAGGCGTGCTAGTTAGTGGAAATTCATCTTCCTGTACATGTTTCTCTGACTCTTTATTGTGAAATTAAATTCTTTAGTGGAAGTTCCACTAGTAGTCATTGTAGTTTAGTTTGTTGTTGTTCAAGCACCAACCCCAAGACAATTTAGGTTCATCTGTGATAATCTTACTCATTCTTTTCCTTGGCTGTAAGATATGTTGTGATTCCAAATATTGCAGTGGAACTGAAAAAAGTAGTATATATGTGCAAACTAAGTAAGAGTTCATGTTAACCTTTCAGGCCTTCTCCATCAGGCATTTTAGTAATAGACTAGAAAAGGCAGTGGAGTGAATGACATGTGTAGGTGTGTAGCATTCATATGAAGTGGCCTGTGTACTGTGCTTACATCTGCAAGAGATTACTTCTACAACACTGTCAATTTAGGTATATAAATCAGGAAGTCATTAAAATTTATATGGAAATCTGATTCAGTATGTTTGTCTGCTTACAACTCAGAAGACCATGAGTCATTACAAACTTTTTATGTGACGCACAAGTGTTGGGCCCTGAGTTGAAAGCAAGGAGAGGTAGAAGAAGGCTGTGTCACTTACCTGGGGTGAATGGGGGAGGGGCATAACCTCGCATGCCAAAGAGCAAGGATTGTCAGGTGTACAGGAGAGAGTGATGAGAGTAGTGTTGTCAGAGACTTGTTAAAATGGATGCAACTTTAGAATCTTCCCTGGAGGAAAAGGCCACCGTTTAACAGAATGATTTATTTCAAAATGCAGCAGCAGCTTGAGCAGAAGCAAAGCATTTACTTTTTATGGGCTACATTTCCAGAGCATCAGTTTGTTTTCAGATGGGTGAATATTCATTTTAATCTCTCATTCCTATTCAATATGCAGAAAGCAGAGTTATTGCATACAATGAGAAGAATATGTTTCAGTTTGGGTTCCTGGGGCCCCATTACTTTTCCCCTGCTTCCAGAGAGAGAATCAGAACAGGTTCCGAGATGGCCTTCTGACACAATGAAGGGACCTAGACCACACCCATTTCACAATCCAGTTGTTTTTTTTCATTGCCTGGATTATTATTTTTTAAATATATTTTTATTGCTGATAGTATTACAGATATTTCCCATTTTCCTCCCATCCCTCCCTCCTCCCAGTCCCTCCTCCTCCCCCACACTCCCCAGGTCTTCCTACCCTATTGCCAGTGTCCAGGGCTATGCATATAAGTATATAAGTTCTTTGGTTTATCTCTTCTCATCCCCCCAACCTCACATCGAGGTACGTCAGTCTGTTCCACAATCCAGTTTTGATGATCCTATTTGCTCTCTCTTCTCAGTTGGAGTAGTTTGAGGTACTTTAAATCATGTCATAACCACATGCTTGAAATTGGCTCATTGTTTTCTATCTAGATACAAAATTATAAAGAGGTCTGAAGCATTCCTTTTAAAATAAATGCTGAAAATGTGTAATTCAAATTACTGAACAGTGTTTTTAGCATGTAGTAATCACTTTGTAAACATTTGTTGAATAAATAAATGACTGAATGAAGTTCCCTTGTGGAAGAAAAAGATATCACATTACTTATGCTTATTGTTGTTTTTTTCTTTCTATAAAGTTTTACTTTTTTAAGCATTTGTAATAACCTTAACCATAGGCCCAGGTGGTGGGTTTTGTGATTGGTAACCTTAGCAATTTATAGGCGTGTAAAGTTTCAGTTGATAATTTTAAGGGGAAAAGTGTTACCTTTTGTTAATTAAGTATGTAAAATTAAGCCTGTAATTTTATCATATATAATCAAAATTTATAAATCAGTTATTGCCAGAACATAGAATTTTGATATAATACTGATCACTAAAAAACAAAATTTATTATGCGGTAGGTTTATCATGCCTCTTGGGGGGATGTGAGTCATTGGTGTATTAAAAGAACCATGGTTCACTAGTAAGAAGGTACCATGACAGGGAAAAATACATACTGTCTGTGCAGTTTTATATCTGATATAGAATGAAATTAATTATACCTACACAGAGCTCAGACTTCCGCACCTTATCACTGGCTCATCTTTAGTACAACTGGCATGCTCTCCTTCCTCAGGTAATGAAACTTAATAAAAAGAGGTTGCTTGGACAAGTCTTATAAATTGTGATCTTCACTTCCTTGACTTTTGAAATGGGGACCACTGAATGTGGTGTAAATCTTCACAATTTTTACTGACAGGGATTATGTTATGTGTGTATATTAAGGGGCTTCTTGCTTTATTTTCTCAGTTTATCAGTTACCATATTCTTCCTGTTTGTGGTTTGTATGGCTTTTTAGCGAGCCCCTCCCTTTCTTTCCAGGACTGGTCAATGGGCAGGGAGCCACTAGGGGCAGCTTGTTGACAGTTCTGTGTTACTGACTCTCAGAAGGTTTGGAGTGGGAGCCTGCCCAGTCACCGAGGCACTTGGGAAAGTGGAGGGTGTTAAGGCCCTGAATTCAGCTCGGGGGGTGGGGGTCCCTGGGGTGTGGAAAGAAGGTCAGAGTCCCCCTCTTTCTTCCCCCATCCCTCCTCCCACCACCAGGGCAGATCAGGTATTCTAGGTTTTGAATTCTGTTTTTACCACTGAATCCCATGTGGCCTTGGGCATGTTATGTAATTTTTCTGAGCCCCAGTTTTCTTTTCTGGAAAAATACCTTGTTGGATTATCATAAAGACTAAACCAATGCCATGATGTTAGGAGGCCTCTTGAGGTGACAGGGCTATGTCAGTTCAATCATGAGGAAAAGGGGGCATCAGTCTGTTCTGCTATTGTCCATGTCCATTGTAGGTTTAACCATATGAACTTACTGTTTGTATAGGTCAGAAAAGATGGAATATTGGCAATTTCATACGGTTCAAACTAAGAGATACCCTTTCTTGGTCCAAAGTTTTGGTATTTCTGCCTGGAGAACGTATAGGTGATGTGTATGTAGATGCAGTTATACACACATATATGTCATTAATATATGGCCAATATTGTGTTTTAAAAGAAGAAAAATCCCTGAAAATAACCAACCGATCATCTCAGAATTGACACCATGAAAAGCCAGCACTACTCAGAGCCATGGAAGGCATCGTGGGACACCTGCATCGGACTCACCTGAGGCTCTTCTTAAAAATGCATGTTCTTGGCCCCACAGACCTACTGAGTCAGAAATCTCTGGAGTCGAGTCACAGAAACTGGTAAACACCTCAGAGGAGTTTGGTGCTCATTCAAGTTTAACGACTACTGATATTAGTAATGATTCTACCCTTTGGATAATTTATTACATCTTCTCGACTAGTGTTAAGAAAGAATCTGAGGATCATTACATGAAGTCTTACATACCAAACTATAATTGACTGGAGAGAATTTCTTTTATGAAGTGGAGGCTTTCTGGTGTCAGAAGAGAAAATGAATTATGAAACAAGATATTTTTTAAGAACTTACCTGCTTCATACCCATCTTCCAATTTGGTGGCCTCTAGTAAATGTGATAACAGTCTGGAGTTTTTAGGATATTATAGTGAAAGAATAAAGACATTTTAGAACAATAATAACACAGATGATTTTAGATCTTTAAATTTATAGATAAGAGCTGCCTTTTGAGATGTCTCATTTAAAGAAGATTATGAGACAAGATGATATTGGGAAGATTATTTTCCAGCACTTATTCCTTCATCTCATCTGCACTGAAACATATGGACATTGTAGAATTATTGGCCTTAGTGACCCCACAGAAGCATAGGCCACAATCTTGACATTTTGATTGTAGTAATTCTTCACAAACTCACAAACCTTAAAATGGGCACACCAGTCTGTTAAAGCACTTGAAATTTCCACTAGCTCATCATTTTGACCAAGGAAGAAAGGTGCTTGTTGAAATGTCATCTCTGGGAGAGGTGGCTTATTATTAAGTCATCTTAAATATGACATCCTCAACTAGCTGTCACCTCAATAAGTTGACATCCTTAGATGTCAGATTTCTCATTCGTGAAATGAAGACATTTGATTCAAGGATCTATGAGGTCTCTCTAATCACTTAAAAGCATGACGCTTGTCATCTACTATATCTTAGCTCAAATTAGTTTGTCAGATACCCTGGTGTAAGAATGAGATCTGGATCAATGGGTCATTTTTGATAGATGAGGGTAGGAGAAAATATCTAGAACATTGGGTCTGATCTGAGTGCTGCCTGATATAGCATGAAGTTGCTTATTAAAAGGTAGTTGGTGTTGAAGCGATGTCTAAAGGATTTTAGATGCTTCCCACACTTGCCATCGGCTGCCTCTGCACAAAGGAAGGTATGCATAAAGGAAGCTCACTCTTTTCCTTTGTACTTGAGGATGTACTTGCCATTCACAGGTGTGCTCTAAATGTAACTTTTGTGTCTGCATTTCTTTTACTTTCTAGTGACACCATGAAACTCATTCATAACTCACTAAAGGTGAAGCACACTGGAGTGGGAAGATAGTATAGAAGTTATTATAGCCAAGTTCAGTACTTAGCAGCTTGTTTTTAAAGCCTCAAAATCTTTTGGTTAAGCAAAATTTTACATAGGTAAGAAAGTGTAAAAATCTTTTGGTTAAACACAATTTTTGTGGACAGATTTAAAAAGTGACTCTACAAATTGGGGAACAAGTTTAACCGTTAGCTATTGCTATGAAACAAATCTTGCAAAACTTGGAGGCTTAAAACAACACCGTTAACTATTTTTCATGTTCCATGGGTGGTCTGTAGATCTAAGCTAGACTTTGTATACTTTATGTATATGTCTCTATGCAGCAGATCTTGGCTGGGCTCTCCTGATATTTTGGGGTTGACTGGCTCTACATTAGTGTAGGATGGCCTCACCTGGGACAGCTGGGCTCTCCACCATGTGGTCCTTCATTACCGAGCAGGCGGTTTCCGAAGAGAGGGCAGAAGTGGGCCAAGGCCTCTTGGCATGCTCATTATAAGGGCACATTCCACCTTACTATTCTGGTAAAAGCCAGTCACATGGCCAGCCTACCATCAAAGGAGGGGAAATAGGCCTCCCTCCTTGCGGTGCGGGGCTGCAGGGCCACATTGTAGAGGATACAAGGAGAGGTGGCAGGCTGGGTCCTGTACAGGGGTCTGCCAGAAAGAACCCAGGGTCCCTGCTCCGAGATGCCTCTGCTTTGAAGAACACAGTTGGGAAGTCACTGGCAGCATGAAAGAAAAAAAAAAGGAATTTAGGATGGAAAGATCTGCATTCGAGCTCCCACCCTGCCACTTACTGCCACCTGAGAAGGAAGTTATTTAACTTCAGGGAACTCAGATCCTTATCTGTAAATAGGGTCATTCAGTGGCATTCTGATTTATAGGTTTGCTTCAGAGGTCACATGGGCTAACTGACAATTAGAAATAAATAAATAAATAAATAAATAGCTAAATAAATAAATAAATAGCTAAATAAATAAATCAATCTTCTGTGTTTCCAGGTGTGTTCTGAAGGTGATTACAGCCTGATTTAATGTGAGTTTTTCCTCCTGACTGTATCATTTATCAGCTGTGAAAGTCACATTGCCTTTCTGAGGCCAGTTTCTTCATCTGTGAAAAGGGGATGATGTTTATCTCCTTGGTTATCCTAGGGAAAACACAGTGCCTGGTCCACGATAGCTGCTGTCATTGTTGGAGCCCTTTGACTATGGAATAACCTTGAACCATTGCCTGGTGTGCTTCCTTTATGTCTGCAAACTCCATAGGATGTGGTTCCCCAGTCTCAAGTTTTCTTCCATTAGTGGTCACGTTGATAAACTTAACTCTATTTCCTCTGGTTTCCCAGGAGCAAGGGCAGAGGAAATTTGAATATTGCATGCCACCTAGGTGTTGGGTCCTTTACATGGCACTGCCATGTTATGGTTTATGGAACTGAGGCCCCAACACATTTTTGAATGTCACACAGATAGGGGTGCATCTCTTTATGAGCCCCAGAGTGTTCCTTTCCTCCAGGGCCTCTTGGGCCCAAAGCCTGTGTTCTTGTCCCTGCCTGTTGGGCCCAAAGTATCCTTAAATATTTGGTACAGTTTCTCATTTTGACATTTAAAACAATTGTAAATTTGGTGGAGCCCAGCAGTGCAATGTAACTACTGCTATTTCACAGCCCTCTGAAATAGTAAATTAAAAGGAAAAGTACTTAGCTTCTAAGCAACTTGAATGAAATTAATTGATTAGAGACATTATCCATATTTTTCATGAGCAGAAAGAGGGCAGAATGTTGTCTTCGGTGTCACTTCAAATCCTCTGGATAGAATTGTTTTTGTAATTTCTTGTGTTTAGCATCTGGATATCTGATTGAGGTGAAACGTGTAAAATCCTTTGTAAATCTCTTATCTGTGTGCCTTAGTGTTCTCAGGGGCAAGGTGCCTCTAAGGTCAGAGATAATTTATTTTAAGACTCACTTCAGGTGGAAGTGGGCAGGCCTTTGGAGACTGATGTTAATCACCTTCTTTAGAACAAATTGTTTTTTCTTTTGAGGTTGAACAGAGGCAAAGAAAGCATGTAGATCCATATTTGAAGGATTTAAAACAATCCAATGAGCGGGTCTAATTAATCACAATGGAAAATAACTATTTGATGTGTAATAGTCTGCAATAAATAGATTCTTGTACTTTGCTTATTTAAAATCACTTTGTGTACTTCGCTTGTTTAAATCATTTTTTTTGCAGTGTTATTGGGGAGATTCATACCAAAATAAACGGAACATTAATGAAAGTTAGAATAAGTGAATATTAAGAGAATAATAGTATCTTTCAGAGTGATTTTTTAAAACATAGGTTTAGATTAATTTTTATGAAATGATGATCATTTAACAGATGCAAATTTATACATAAGAACTTATTTGAAAAGATTCCTGAGCAGCTAGAGAGAAAATGGAGTGCTTTGCTCGTTGTTAAGGATGAAGAGACCCAGGACTGGACCTTTAGGTTCTAATGTTTGGTTCTGCTCCCATCTGGCACGTCATTTGGGTCAGGTCTTCTACTTGTGACTCAAGTCCCTGAAGAATAAAATGGAGGTTATAATACCTCGAGTATCTAAAAGGATTATGTGGATCAGATTAAATGATTTTGAAAATGGATTCCTTAGCTATGAAGTCTTCGCTACATGTGCACTGTCTTGCTGTCACACAGCCTTGATTGGTGTTGTTTCTGAGGGTTTCAGTTGGAGCAGGACGTTCTGTGGAGCCGACCTGTGCTCCTCACTCTTCACCCCCGGGCACTCCTAGGCTTGCTTTTAGTGAAAATAACAAAGCTACCCGCCACCAGGTTGTTGGTCTGTATCTCTCTATAAATGGGAAATTGTTATTAAGTTGGCATTTTTTTCTCTCTCAGGATGCTTTCTGAGTGTATACTGTTTTTTCCTATTCTGGGCCACCCCTCCTACTCCAGGGTTCATCTTCCATGCGTCAATTCCATACACTAAATTTGAACACAGGGGTGAGGGATCATCAGTGATTGGAAGAATAGTCCAGGGTTGTTTGCAAGGCATAGTCTTTTCCAGACATAAAAAGTTCTGTAGAACTGGAGTGGAATGAGGCAGCATGGAGTCCTCCTGCCTTAGGAGGTTGCTGCACCGTCTGTGGGCGAGGATTCCGGGCTGAGCTCTGTGTCAGGCCCTGCGGCCTGGCTGGGCTGGCTACTCAGGACATGAGCGAGTCCAAGATGAGGATTTGCTCACAGGAGCTCGCAGACAATCCTGAGGGGCACATAGATGAGCTAAGGGCTGGCCTGGCAAGCGCGCTGGAAGCCGAGTCTATAGCAAGGAAGCCCCCGAGGCAGGGCTCTGCAGGGGTCAGCTCACAGGGGCAGGGTGAGGAGTTGCAGTGTGCCCCTGGGAATTAGGAGATGCCCATGAGCATGTGGACACTGCATGGAGGGAAGGGAGGGAAGAGACCTCTAAGTAATATTTTCTTTGAATGTTTTTTTCTCTTAAAATGGAATGCCTCCTAATCAAGCTCGTGTTTGAAGGTTGTGTCATCTACTTAGAGAAGATGCAGAAGGGAAAAGACCTGGGAAATTGAAGAAAGGAAAAAAAAACTTTTAATAGTTTTTTTTTTTTTTTTTAATTGGAAGATCCTGTTAGTGACTTGGCCTCTTTCCCTTCTGTCTCCTTGCAGTAGCTTGTATTTGCTGCTGTGTTTAAGGATAACTACTGGTGCGGAATTTGGCCAAAAGCTAGAAAAGTGTGTGGGATTAGGGAAATTTCAGGAATCAGAATCTTGGCTTCTTTTATTCTCATGCCTGCTATCATGGTCCGAAACTTTCTCTTTTTCCTCTTTCTTCTTTCATCCTTTCCCTTCCTGCATTTTCATCTTGAGTAATAAGTGTGTTTTAAAAGAAAATGGAGAACTAAGCAGGTATCTGCATGCCATTGGAACATCACCATTCCTCTCCCAATAGAATTACCATTGGACAGGCTATGGCATCCTATTCCTCCTTTGAAGGGTGTGGATGGCAGTGCGTGTTGGTTAAATGGAGAGAAATGGTAAGTGAGGCGTAACCACTACCATGTCTATGTCAGGCACCGGCTGGGGATTTATCAGCCTTATATCTAGTCAGCAGAGTACCTATGGATAAAACTATTATAACAAAAGGAAACTAATGCTTATAGAATACTTAAAATGTCTGAGCATTATTCTAAGTGCTTTTTTTCTATGTATGACCTAAATTACCCCCATTTTACAGGCTTGGCAATAAGCTCACAGGCTAAGCAAACTGACCAAGCTCAGGTAAGTTGTAAGGGGAAAGCTGAGATTTGAACTTGACCAACCTGTATCTGAAGCCACTAATATTGTTCCTGCAAGTTCTTTGAATCAGACACAGTTAGACTCACTCTGCACACACCATGAACTTAACCTGCTTCTGTTTGAAAACTCTGGATCTTTGTGTATGTATCCCTTTGACAGGTTAGCTAGGAGTCCAGGGAGGGTTGTACAGATGTCTCAGTTGTGAAGGGCATTGGCCCCTGAATAACAGGATGAAGGGGGAGGAGAACACGACTCTCAGGACACTTATCAGGCTGGACTTTTTACTTTGGAGGAATGATTTTCAAAAGAGAGTCAATAGATTAGTTTACTCATTCTGGAGGGTATATTGTAGCAAAACTGTCAGGATGAGGAACAAAACAAAGGATAGATACTGTTTTATGAGATCCTGCTTTAGTGAAATGGTTTCCCTGGGCAAGGAGCTGATGTTGATAAGTTCCAAGGTCTGTGAGGCATTGACCCTGGACAGTCGTCCGACTTCTGTGCTTGTATATCCAGTTAAAGAATTTTATAAATTGAGCACTTCCTTGCACATTGATAAGTTTACATCTGAAATTTTGCAACATATGTTTATAAAGTTGAGAGGG
Source organism: Cnephaeus nilssonii (assembly GCF_951640355.1). Classification (NCBI taxonomy): domain Eukaryota; kingdom Metazoa; phylum Chordata; class Mammalia; order Chiroptera; family Vespertilionidae; genus Cnephaeus; species Cnephaeus nilssonii. The sequence continues at coordinate 60,734,557 of NC_137082.1, forward strand.
AGGAAATTTATGCCCTATGTTAACATTTTAAAATATAACTTTCATAAAATTCTTTTAAAGGCATCCCTCAGGAACAGAATTCAAATATCAAAGGGATTTGATACACTCCATTGTTCATTTAAAAGTACATGAGAAAGCGTTTATTCAGTTGAGATAAATTTGACCTCCTTAGTTTTTCTCCTTCAACTGGTATTTACATTTTATTTATCCTATTATAGCATATTTAAGCTTGAACGTCTTTTCCTGATTATTTGTTAAACTTCTGTGTAACAAAATATGTATACATTGAAATTTTAATTCTATCTTTAACTTTATGGGACTGTAAAGCTCTAAGTGATGAATTTTATCTTGTTGAAGTCTCACTAAAATTATTAGTATATAATTGAATCATTGTTAAATTTTATTGGGAAAGTAGTTCAGAAATCAACAGAGCTTTAAAAAATTAGTTCATGTATCTGTGGATATATATTACTGTCAAACAGGTAAAACACCAATTCTATTTCCATATGGAACAAGAAACTTGTTCATATAAAGAGGTAGACAGGAGTAAAGGATTTTTGTTAGAGCAATGCAACTTGGAATTGTTTTCAAGTTACATGCCACAGTTCACATCGAGACCCAGCATCAGAAATTATTTTTAATGACCTATAAGCTGACATTTGATTAGTTTCATTCTCAAAATTGTTCAAAACAAAAAATTGAAAACCAACTAGTCCTTAAAGATTTAACGTCCATCATTCACTTTCTCATTTACTGGAAAAGAAACCAAGTAGACCAAGTAAACCAAGAGTCACCAATAACTGTTAAGTACACCTGTTATTTTTAAAGATACCTTGTTTATCCCAGAAATACAGAAATATACAGAAATGGTTGAGAAAACAAAAATAATATTAATTTTAATATAATTTAGCCAAAGCATTATATATATAATGTAAATACCAGTTGAAGGAGAAAAATTAAGTTTATATATATAAACTTTCTTATCAAACATTGAAGATGAAAGATTAAGGCTAATCAGTGAATGAAAAATATTTATCATATGATCTGGTTTGCACAGAACTTCTCATCAAAGCTGTCAGTCAAATCAGTCATACTTTCTATCAGAAAAGGTCTAACTTAGTTTTTAATTTAAAGTGTTAATTTGCATTTTGAGGAATTTTTTAAACAAGTATAAAGAAATGAGATGACATTATTAAAGCAGTTTAGTAAAGTTTAAAATGATGTAGATTTGGTAGATTCAACTATATTTTGTAATGAGTTATAAAACAATGGCAAATCTATTCTGTTTTTTTATTAATTTATAGTAATACTAGAAGCCCAGTGCACGAAATTCGTGCACGGCGGGGGGTTGTCTCTCAGCCCAGCCTGTACCCTCTCCAATCTGGGACTCCTGGAGGGATGTCCGACTGCCCGTTTAGGCCCGATCCTAAACGGGCAGTCGGACATCCCTCTCACAATCTAGGACTGCTGGCTCCCAACTGCTTGCCTGCCTGCCTTCCTTATTGCCCCTAACCGCTTCTGCCTGCCAGCCTGATCACCCCCTAAACGCTCTACTGCCAGCCTGGTTGATGCTTAACTGCTCCCCTGCCAGCCTGTTTGCCCCCAACTTCCCTCCTCTGCCAGCCTGGTCACCCCTAACTGCCCTCTCCTGCAGGGTTGATCACCTCCAACTGCCCTCCGTTGCAAGCCTGGTCCCTCTCAACTGCCCTCCCTTGCAGGCCGGGTGCCTCCCAACTGCCCTCTCCTGCTGGCCATCTTGTAGTGGCCATCTTGTGTCCACATGGGGGCAGGATCTTTGACCACATGGGGGCAGCTATATTATGTGTTGCAGTGATGATCAATCTGCATATTACTCTTTTATTAGATAGGATAGAGGCCTGGTGCACAGGTGGAGGCCACCTGGTTTGCCCTGAAGGGTGTCCCGGATCAGGGTGGGGGTTCCCTTGGGGCGTGGGGCGGCCTGAGCGAGGGGCCTGTGGTGGTTTGCAGGCCGGCCACGCCCCCTGGTGACCCAAGCAGAGGCCCTGGTATCTGGAATTTATTTTCCTTCTACAATTGAAACTTTGTAGCCTGGAGTGGAGCCAAGCCTGCTGCTCCCTCCGGGGTGGCAGCCATTTTTGTGGCAGTTAATTCACCTTCTACAATTGAAACTTTGTAACCTTAAGCGGGTGAGCCTGGCCAGGGTGTGTGGAAAGCTTTGCTTCCCCTGTTGCCGCCGGCAACCCTGGTCTGCTCTCTCAAGCTCCATTCTGCCGCCATTTGTTTGAATTTGTTTACCTTCTGTAATTGAAACTTTGTAGCTTGAGTGGAGGCTTAGGCCTGCAATGGTATGAAAGCTTGGCTTCCTCTGTTACCTAGGAAACCTTGCTCTCTGTGGCTGTAGCCATCTTGGATGGGGTTAATTTGCATACTCGCCCTGATTGGCTGATGGGCGTGGCTTGGCTGGTGGGCATGGCTTATGTAGCAGAGTGATGGTTAATTTTCATATTACCATTTTATTAGAGAGGATAATATAATGAGCACCTAAATTGTGAGGAATTATAAAGTGAGGATTAAAATGAAAAAGCATACTGTTTTTCTGGTAAATGTGTGTGACTGTGTTTGTCTTTTGGGAATAATTAAAAATCATAGGCATACTTTCAGAAGTAACTGTCAATTTCTGAAGATATAAAAATTCAAGGTTTTCTATTATATTTGTTTTTAAAAAATTTTTTTAAATTGATTTTAGAGAGGAAGGGTGGGGGAGAGAGATAGAAACATCAATGAGGAGAGAATCATTGATAGTTGCCTCTTGCACACCCCACAGTGGGGATCAAGCCTGCATGTGCCCTGACCAGGAATCGAACCACGATCTCCTGGTTCATAGATCAATGCTCAACCACTGAGCCAAGCCGGCTGGGCATTCCTATTATCCTATATAATAAAGAGGTAATATGCAAATTGACCATCACACCCTCATAAGATGGCTCCTACAACCAGGTTGGCAGGGGGGTTAGTGAGGGACGACCAAACGACTGAACTGCAGGCTGCGTGGGGCGACCAGGCCGGCGGGGGCAGGGGCAGTTAAGATCGGGCCTACACCAGCAGTTGGACATCCCCCAAGGGGTCCCGGATTGGAGAAAGTGCAGGCTGGGCTGAGGAGGACCACTCCCCCTGTGCACGAATTTTGTGCACCGGGCCTCTAGTCTTCTATAATAATAAAAGCGTAATATGCTAATTAGACTGAACATCCTTCTGGACGACCTTCCAGACAAAGCTGGGGCTGCAGGGGAAGCCTGGGTCCTGGTGCTGGTGGGAAGCCGGTGCCAGTAGCCAGGGGAAGGAAGGCTTACTCTTGCACGAATTTCATGCATTGGGCCTCTAGTATTTAATAAAAGAGAGGTATATGCTACTCAAAATAAATGGCAAATTGGTATAGCATATTTTTTGTTAAGAGGTAGAATATATTAAAGATTTTATAAGATGAAGATTGACTTTTACTGGAAAAATTACATAAGTAAATGTTGATACAGTGGATTTTTACTATCTTACTGTAAAATGCACACTTAATCTAAACTAAATCTCATGTATTTTATTTGTGAAATTTTCCTGTATAATTTGAAAAATTTGGAAAGCATTGCAGTTATATTCAAAAGAATCAGGATGGGTCGAGTACAGTTGGTATCCAAAATTAACTGGTCACAGCCAGTTACAGATTTCTTGTCTTGGCTAGTATATTCAGTGGTTAGAGCATCATCCCATACACGGAAGGGTCACAGGTTTGATTACTGGTCAAGGGCACGTACCTGGATTGTGGTTTGCTACCTGTCCCCAGTTGGCGCTCTTGCAGGAGGCAACCAGTCAATGTGTCTTTCTCATAAGGATGTCTCTCTCTTTCTCTCTCTCTCCCTTCCCTCTCTCTTCCACTCTCTGAAAAGCAATGGAAAAAATATCCTCTGGTGAGGATTAACAACAACAACAAAAATCAGTGTCAGGCACACAATGCAGTATGCAGATGATGTTTTGTTGAGTTGTACACTTAAAACATGTACGGTTTTGTGAAACAATGTTATCTCAATAAATTCAACAAAAAATAAAATAAGATGCAATACTAAGAATAATGTTTAGGCTTATTAGGCTCAGCTGTTTGCCAAAAATATATCATCTTGGTTTTAGAATTCAAACGTTTATTGCTCTAATGTAGTGTCTATTATGTAATAGCATTTTAAAATATAAGATTGGTTAAACTTGGCAAAAGTTAAAAAAATAATAAAATAATGGGTGTCAGGATTATCCACATTTTTAGTTATTTGAAGGTTTTTTCTTTCCAGCTAATGTCATGTTTGAGTGTGAGTGCGTATATATGCTAAAACTAATCAATATATTTGGGTACATTTAAAAGTCAATTTTTGCACTTAACATTTATCAGTGTCATATATTTTTTAAATTTCACCAATTTTTTTATGACATATATTCTTTATGGTCAAGGGAGGAATGATGTGTGGTCATTAAATTGTATAATTTATCTGATTTTATAACATCCCACAAGGGCTAAAATATTCCATCTCTAGAACATTGTTTTACCCTTAAATGACATATGGCTATGACAGAGAAAGACATGAAGCCCTACAGTGAGTATCTGGTATTTGATTAATCATTAAAGAAGGCTTTTCGGGAGCAAAAACTCACAGTGTTTCTTTGATGCCATGGATGCTTTTGTACATGAGAAGTGTGCCTTCCTTTTGTAGGGTGTGGGGTCTGTTAAGAAAGGGCAGACAGGAAAGGAGAGCATACCTGGTGCTAGGATGGAAATTGGTGGCCTTTCCCTTTCAGTGTTGAGTTCCTCTTAATTTTCCTGCAGCTGCAGAAGTCCCCTGTCCTGTGGTTTTGTCTGGACTTTCACACTGACACCTGAAATGATGGAGCGGGGCCCTGTGTCTGGGGGTCTATAGCTTTTATCTTTCCAGATAGAGACCTCAATTTAAATGAAAAGAGATTTAATTTTTGGAGCAGCTTTAGGTTCACAGCAAAGTTAAAAAGAAGGTACAGAGATTTCCCATCTACTCCCGGCCCCCACACATGCATAACCTCTTCCAGTTACCAACGTTCTCCAACATAGTGGTGCATTTGTTACAATGACTGAACCTACATTGACACACATTACTACCCAAAGACCATAGTTTAAATTAGCGCACTCTCTGGGTGTTGTGCGGTGCATGGATTTGCACAAATGTATAAAGATCTGTATCCACCATTCTAGTATCATACAGAGTATTTTCATGGTCCTACACATCTTATCCTCTCCCCCCAACAAGAAGAGGCAGAAACCAAGCTGGAGAGCTCAATTCAAGTCTGGTCTGGACTTACTCTGTGCCTCTGGCAGATATTTTATTCTCAATTACCCCTTCTGAAATCAAAACAGGTCATTATGATTTAAAAATGATTTTGATGTTAAAACTTTAGCTTAGGAGTCATCATTACTTATATGAAAACTAAACAGTGGTGTAAATTCCTCATTTTACCTGGAAGAACCAATTTGACCTGAAAGAATCTGGCAAAAAAAGTAGTTTTCAGTTACGCAACGAAATCTTCCGTATAACTGATGGTGTCCAGTTGGATTCTCATCTCCTTCCAGGAAGCAGAACAGGGAGCCAGAGGGCTGCAGCATAAAACAGCTGTGCATCACTGAGACATTTGATTAATTGAGATTTCCCCCTTCACTTCCTGTAGTCATGCTGACATTTCTGTAATGGGAAGTGGGTGGGAACTATTACGTGGATCTTGAAGCACAAGTTAAATGGTTTGTTTAGGCCCTAGAGAAAGCGAGAGCTCAGGTTTCCTGTGAGTTCTAAAGGGAGGCAGCAAATCTTTGTAACACACCGCTTAGGAAAATGATGAGACCCATTATCCCTTTACTAATATTAAGACAAATTTATCTTAGAAAATACAACACTAGCATCTAGTAAGAATTTTAGTAATTTTCATTCATAAGGATATTTGCAATGTGTTTGGGGTCAGAAGGAAGGGAGACGAAAAAGTGGCAAGGAGGTGGGTTATCCGAGGTCAACCCTTGGCCAGAGGTTGTTTGTAGAGGGATGGACCATCTGAAGCATGGTTCTCTAAAGCAGCGTGTACACACCTGGAGCCTGGAATGATGGTGCACTGGAGTGCAAAAAGAGTGGGACTTTATCCAGATACGATAAATTCATGCCAAGGAAATAAGAGTGGAAATATAGAGACTAACCTGAAAGCATATTCACTAAAGCATTATTTAGAGAAATGAAAAATTGGGAAAACCAACACTCAACAATAGAGAATAGGTTAAGTCATGGTATATTCATATAATAGAATGTCATGCAGCCACTGAGAATGATTACAAAGAAGAATGTTTAAGGATCTGAGACGATCACAATAGAGTGATATGGGTCAAAAACTAGTGACAGAATCATGTGTATAGGGTAAGCCAATTTTATTTAATTTTTAAAAATGTTTATTTAAAAAACTGGAAATGCATGAAATAGAAGTCAAAATATGTGGTTATTTCTGGAGAGTGGTTTTATTGGTATTTTTGCTTTCTTTTAACTTTTCTGTGTTTACCAGATTTCCTTCTGTGTGTTTATATATCCATCTTATGATGAAAGTTACTTGAAATAATGACTGTGTAAGAGTTGAGTCCCTGAGTATTTTAAGTCGATAAAGAGCTGTGATGATTTTGTGAGTTCGAATTGGCAAAAACTGATGGTCATCCCCTACTTCTAGAAACTGAACTGAAAGAAGAAAATTCTCAGATGACACAATTTACTTCCTTTTTTTGTTTTGCTCGCTCTGAAATGTGTAAAACACAAAACATATAGATGTAGGTGTGACAGTACATTGCAGTGTGATTTTTTAAACAGGTTGTACCCATAGCCAGTTGTCTTCTAATCCTCTTTTGGCTGCTTTTCCTCTGGAATTGTTTCTTTGCTAGAGTGTTAATGGATTGGTTAATTTGTGAGCAACATTCCTAATTGTATTAAATCTCTACAACCTTATTAAGCATTTGTGCAGAATTAGATTAGAGAGATTGGGGAATCATCGTGCCAGTAGTCGTATAAAGGGAGGGAGGAAGGATGAATGAGGCTAACAAGTGAGTCTGTTCTAATTGAGCCCCCATCACCACCCTCCACATCATAAAACCACACAGATTGAATACCCTGCTGCTGAAAACTCAGAAGTATTCTAAAGGACATAAAGCAGCTTCCTTGCTGAATGTTTACATATCATTATAGGGAGAGTATGAAGGAGAGCCTGCTTGTTATTTTTACTTAGCTCTGTTAGGATTTACTTTTATTTTGAGGGAAAGAAATGAGCAAGAATTAAAAAGAATCTCCAGTGCTTGAATTTTAAATTCTGGTTGCCTATGTTTATATTTAGACACCAGACAACAGGACAGGTATTCTGTGCGTAAAGAGAGAGAAACAATTTCAGAAAATATAACTGGACCATGTCTATTTTGAAAACTAAAGATAAATAGCCTGAAATAACTTATATTTAAAAACCATGCCTGGCAGCTGCTTTCTTCTGTAAGTAAGGGTGATGAATTCAGCCCCTGAGAATGTGCGCCACGCCTTGGAGAAGTGGGGATGGGGAGGATGGGTGAGGACAGGTTAGCACGGACCTCTGGGTACTCTGACTGTGCGTCCTGTTGCTTATACGTAAACATTCTTAGCAGCTTGTTTTTTAAAGTTATTGATTCTTTGTATTATGTATTGTAGCCCTTTCCAAGTAAGAAATACTGAAGTACCACTGAGAAGGAAAACTGATTCAAAACCAAAAGCCGTCAGAATTTTCACTTTTTAAATATTTCCACTAACCCTTACTAAGAGTGTTTCTCTTGTAGTTTTAAATTGGATGGCACCAGAGGTTTTAAGAGTCATCTGGAAAATAGAAAAATAAAGGCTATGATGAACTTTTGAAGCTTTATATACAGTTGGTGTTTGTCCAGGCAATATGGGCCTGGCGGGTAAAGTAAGACAGATGGAACAATGAGACCTACCTCCTCAGGTCTCTGGAGCTCCAGCTCATCATGGATTCCACCCATCAGGTCAGGAAAGCTGTGTGATGTCCCAAGAGTGTCCCCAAAGCTTTCCTTTCCTCTACCAGGCAGGGTCTTCTGCCCCTAGTGCCTCGGGGGTGGCCCTGTCTCTTATGGCCGTAGGCATAGACTGGTCTCTTGGCCTGTGGGCTGCTGGGTCCCACATATTCTGCACTTTTCCTGCTCTTGAGCTGGAGCTGACACGTGGTTACTGCCCCCGGCCTCCTGTGCTATCTCAGTGGCTTGGAAGGGGCGCCTTATTTAGTGGCCCTGCTCTGGAGCCGGTAGTGAATCGGCCTGGCCTTTACAGTCAGCGAGGTCCTAGCATTGGGGAGTTTTAAAAGATTGGAGTGTGTGTGATTTAAAAAGGGGTGATCTTGATACAGTTCCAGAAAGAGACACATTGTTAAGGTTTAATTAATAAATACCTTAAATACCAGCTGGCTGGTGTGGCTCTTTTCTTTGGAGCACTGTCTCTGTCCTGTGGACCCAAAGGTTGAGGGTTCGATTCCCAGTCAGGGCACATGCCTAGGTTATGGGTTCGATCCCTGGAAAGCAACCAGTCAGTCTCTCTCTCTCTGTGTCTCTCTCTCATCTCTCTCTCTCTCTCTCTCTCTCTCTCTCTCTCTCTCTCTCCCCTTCCTCTCTCTCTCTCAAATCAGTAATCAATAACCAGGTGAGGATTAAAACAAACAAACAAATTAAGAAATACAAAGGTTTTGTGTGTGTGTCTGTGTGTGCACTTGCTTGCTGGGAAAGGGAGCTGACCTGTGAAGATAACGTTGCCCTTTGCTTTGGAAGCCTTCATAGTGAGTTGAAAAAAGACTCTGGAGATTCTTTCCATACTTGTGAGAGGTGAAAAGGGAATGTGGCTTCCATTATAACCTGGATTGGAACATTTTCTTGACCTGTAGAGCAGGTTTCATCCATTCCTTTGAGAGTTTGTAGGCCCTTATAATGATGTAAACACCTCTCACATCGTTCTGCAGTCAATTAAATATATAGGATGCTTTCTGGAATAAAACTTGTGGCAAGGAAAGTGTGCAAACTGACTGCTTAGTTAATAATTGCTGGTGTAGAGCATTCTGTTACTTTGCTTTTTCCTCCTTAATTGGTTGAGTATTAATAAACTCCTGGTTTGTTTCAAGGGCACAGCTAGTTTTTAATGGTCTTACTGAAATTTCAGGAAGAAAGCTAAAGAATTAACATAATAAATAATTATTGCTTCCAGGGCTTTTTGTTGTTAAGATAATAAAATGTTAAAAAGCAAGCTACTTGAGCAGAAAGTAATTGCCCTGACAAGCACCACACAGGCAGCATTCACAATGAAGCAGCCCTTCCCTCAATGTCAGCCAGATTTTTGTCCCACGTAAACGTTTCCTCACATTATGGAAATGTACTTTTCCTATCAACAGCAGAGAATGGAACTGCAGGCTTCTAATTAATCTTGGCTGACGTTGGATTTCATACCCAAGTTAAAGGCAAGAGGCCGTGGGTGTGCCTCCTCCCCACCAGGAACATGACCACAGGCAAATCTCCCCATTAATGTCAAATTGCATCTGTGTGTCCCATTGTCGCTGCCACACGCCAGTCATTAATGCATTAGCGATCACTTAAGTCCACTTTCTATCCACTCGTTCCCTGCTAGGGGAAATAGCATTGCAGGAATTTTACTTGCAAGCCTTTAACCTTGAGCCTCTGTGCTCATAACATAAAGAGCTTATGCAGATATAAGCTTTACAGATTATAACCTGCCTGTACCTACTCTGGCAGTTGAGAATCTCAAGAGCTTGGTGAGGAAGGCCATTTACCCACCTATCACAAATGTGGAGGCTAAGATTCAGAAAACCTGCATGGCTTATTTAGGTTTCATGGTATCTAAGTGGTGGAGCTGGGATTTGAACCCAGAACTCTTCAATCAGCTGTGATCCTCTTTTTCCTAAATGCTTTTTCCTATAAAGCTTTTTGAAGATAGAATTGAGTCTCAAGTTTTTCTCTCTATACACCCCCACCCCCATCAACTCCTCCTTCTCCGCTGTAGGTCCTGTGGATGTTAGGCAAGCAGTTGACATTTTTGATTGTCAAAAGAAACAAACAAAAAAATTATAGAAGAAATAGTAGTGAGTTCCATTTAATTTATTTGAAGTGAGGCATAGAGGAATAAGAAAATTGTTAACGTAAGTGTGGAATATAAAGAGGTATGTACCGTTAGCTATTGGTTTTAAGCCCGCTGAAATCATGGGAACGGGGGAATTTCTTCGAGAGGCAGAAACAGTTTTTCCTGCTTACTGTTTTCTCTGAGGGCTCCATATCAGCAGGTTGAGTGATGCAATGAGTGCTGTTCTTCTCACTAATAGTTTTGGTGTCATTGTAGCTTTTTTTTTTTTTAAAGGCTGACCTCTAAATTGAAGGAATACTTTGAAAACAGTTCAGTTCAGGCAACTCTATGGGAGGCAAAGATGATGTATAGCTGATTTGATTTAGGGAGAGAAATCAGTATACCTAGCAGAGTAAATTACCATCCTCAAAGCCCACTGCTGTGCAGAGTTCTGACAGGGCCACAGCAGTACTCTCCCAGGACCTTGGAGTTGAAGGTCTCTCTGAATGTCTCATTCAATGATGTAGGCCAGGCTGGACATGGGCAGGAGCCAGGTACTCTTCAGACTCAGACAGGGCTTGGTGGTAGTGATCCCAGAGCGCCCCACTGTTATGAGGGCAGAGATGGTTTTTGACTGGAGTGTTTTGGAGCTGGTAGTACCCAGAAAGTCACCCTGGCTCTAGGAAAACCTCAGGAAGGCACTCATGAATTATCAAAACCTAAGCAACATTGGTGCCATCCCCATGTGCCTCTGAGGAGGAATTGGCTGCAAAAAAGCCCCTCCAGGAACGAAACAGATTGACCTGATTATGCAATGGCTTTTACATGGCAGCGTAAGTGGGGATGTCTATCACAGTGATTTTTTTTCTGACATACTTAATGTTCGCCCACTTTTGGGGGGCAGTAGTTAGGGGGAGGTTGTTTGGTAACACTGGTTCAACCTAGTGTCATCCTAGGAGGTGCAACATTGAAAGGAAGGGTCTTCATGTCAGATATATTTTATCCTGCTGTGAAGTCGCAGGTCATTACATTAAAAGAAGAAAATGGATAATGTTACTCTGTCTGTAGTCTTAACATGTTTACTGTCAGTAATAGATGAAGATCTTTCTGTTGATTCTATAGGATGGGGCAAAAGTAGGTTTACAGTTGTGAGTATGCAAAACCAGTTTATTCTTGTATTATTATTAATTAACTAGAGGCCCGGTGCACGAAATTCGTGCATGGGAGGGGGGTGTACCTCAGCCCAGCCTGTACCCTCTCCAATCTGGGACCCCTTGAGTGATGTCCTCCCCTGCAGGCCTGGTTCCCCCCCCCCCCCCAACTGCCCTCCCTTGATGGCCTGGTCCCCCCCAACTACCCTCCCCTGCAGGCCTGGTCCCCCCCAACTGCCCTCCCCTGCAGGCCTGGTCTCCCCCAACTGCCCTTCCCTGCAGGCCTGGTCTCCCCCAACTGCCCTCCTCTGCAGGCCTTGCCCCTCCCCAACTGCCCTCCCCTGCAGGCCTAGTCCTCCCCAACTGCTCTCCCCTTATGCCCCCCCAACTGCCCTCCCCTGCAGTCCTGGTTCCCCCCAACTGCCCTCCCCTGCTGACCTGGTCCCCCCACAACTGTCCTCCCTTTCTGGCCTGGTCTCCCCCAACTGCCCTCCTCTGCCAGCCTGGTCACCTCCAACTGCCCTCCTCTGCTGGCCTGGTCACCCCTAACTGCCCACAACCGCCCTCCCCTGCAGGCCATCTTGTGTCCACGTGGGGGCAGCCATCTTTGACCACATGGGGGCAGCCATCTTGTGTCTTGGAGTGATGGTCAATTTGCGTATTACTCTTTTATTAGATAGGATTGTTGTATTACTTTCCATACTCATAACTGTAAAGCTACTTTTGCCCCACTCTGTATAATGAGTAGTTCTGTCCTATTCTTGGGTCTCTGCCCCGCTCTACTGTTATTTATCTGGAAATATTTGAATTCGGTGCACATCTGTGCTGAGACCACTTGAGGCTGAAGCAGTAAAGCCTTCACTTATCAATAATAGGCCCTGGCCAGGTTGCTCAGTTGATTAGAGCATCGTTCCTATACACCAAGGTTGTGGGTTTGATCCCTGGTCAGGACACATACAAGAATCAACCAATGAATGCATAAATAAGTAGAACAACAAATTGATCTCCCTCCCTCCCTCCCTCCCTCCCTCCCTCCCTCCCTCCCTCCCTCCCTCCCTTCCTCTCTTCCTCTCTCCCTCCCTTCCTTCCTCCCTCCCTCTCCCTTTACCTCTCCCTCTCTATCTAAAATCAATCAATAAAGTAATAATACAACCTAACATTTATATAATTTTGCAGTTTTTATTTTGTTTATTCTCCAGAAATTTATTTTGCCTTAAAAATAATTCCATGATATTTGTAATAGCACTCACACTTTAAAGATATGAAAATATGCTTAGGCCTGGCTTAGCTAGTAGCTAGCAGAGCCCAGGATGTGAACATTGGCCATCAGGGTTCATACTAAATATTTTTCCCATGGCCCCACAGTGTCCCCCTTTCCCTGCCACCCCAATTTAGAATAGGATATGAGATTTTTCTAATTGCCCTTTCCCCAGCTGGCCTGGAGCAGAGGAGCATGTTTTGCTTTAAATGAGGTAATCTAACTCATGAAAAACTTGGGAACTAATCATCTTTATGTTTTAATAAGGTATATCTGAGTGTTCTAACACCCAGAACACGGTACTGTGGCTTCTATTTACCCAATCGTTTGATACGTGAATGCTAATACTGTGCTCAGTATTGGGGATCAAGGGCTAAAAAGGCCTGGTCCCTGTCTCTATTGGCTTGCATTTTAGTTGACAGGATACACAAACATGTAGCATGGCATACCATGAACTGGGAGCACATGTAAGGGGGAGACTTAAGCTGATCAGTGAAGGCTTCCCTGAAGAAGTGACTTGAGCTGCTTGTTCTTGTCACAAGAAGAATGTCTGAAAAAAAAAATCACAGGAAAATTTCCCCTGTATGTATTCTTGATTGAGACGCTAGGAAAATAAATACTCATGTATTAAAATGTTAAATTCAGCTATTTTACTTTGAAAGGATTAAAGACATTGAAATGGAGAACCAAAATAATCAAAGCATATTGAAATGTATAATAAATTATTTTCAGAGTTATTTCTAAAAATATATTTTTCTTCTAGATTTCTATTTATTGAATACTTTTGCACTAAAAATTTTATCCCAAATTGGGACTAAATATATAAACTTGTTTAAGGTAGGTGAGTTTGTTTTTTTTAAAAAGAATAAATAAATAAAAAGCAAAAAAAAAAAATCGATAAAGTTTGCTCAGTTAAAACCCCATTTGCCATTTTTAGAAAATGACATAGCTTCTCATTCTTATTTTGGAGGTAGCTACTAGATTATTCTTTTTTTTCTTTCCATTCACATAATTTTTTCCAAGTGTTATATCTCCTCCCCAAATAAGTATGGGGGTGTTCCTCAACCACCACAGTGAAGGTTCTCACTACAGATGCCTGGTTTATAGTTAGATTAATTATTTTTAATTGAAATTGATTACTTAGTGATCCCGATGCCTAGAGTGGTGTGACATATCAGATACTCCTTCTTTTCAATAAGTGAATGTGTTCATAAATTACTACATTGTGTCGTTTTCCTTTATCCTACACAGCTCTAGCAAAAATTCCATTATGTATATAACCTTTTAAAACTAGTTTTGAACATGTTGTATATTCAAATCTTTTAGAAATATTTAATAGAAACATTTTTCTAGTTAATTTATTTACTCTTTATATATTGAATAGTTTCTTTCCTCTTTAACACTTTTTTGTTAAAAATACTTCTTTTTCATAGAGCAAGTTTGGAAAATAATAAAAATATAAAGAAGACAAAAAGTTTATAATGCTGCTGCTGCTTGTCATTACCATAGTTCGATACATTTCCTTCCAGTTTGTTTGCAACTTATCTGTGCATGTATTTAAAAATTAGAATCATACATATGTAATTTTATATTTTTCTATTTAAACTTAACCTGAAATTGTGACCTTAAATTAAATTAATCTTAAATAATATTTAACTATATTTTCATATATTTCTAAAATTTAGGAAGCTATTCAAGAGCATGCTTTTCTTGGCTGCATAATACTCCTTACTATAGATGTAAAGTTTTTTTTATGAAACTTTCCCTTAGGCTGGATATTGTTTCCAAGCTATGGCTATTATGCAAAATGCTAAATTGTGCTGCAATTAGGTTTCTATACATATCATTTTTTTGCACATCTTTGATTGTTTACATAGGACAAATCACCAAAAATGTATTAATGAATTTTTAACAAACTGCCCTCCAAAAAGGTATACCCATTTATATATATTCACACCCTCAAAACACAGCAGAAATATTTTAGTCTTTGCCAAATTGTTTGACAACTGATGGTTTTCTTTGGAAATACATTGGTAAGGTTTATTGGCCTTTTGTGTTTATTTATTAACTTGTCTATTGCTTTTTTTTCTACTGGCATTGCCATTTATTTATTTTTATATTCTTTTAGGAATGTCAATAATCCTTCTCTTCAAAGTATTTTTCTCACTTCATTTATTTTTAATTCATAGCATTTTCTTAACATACGAAACTTAATTGTGTGTGTAAACATGTGTGTATAGAATTAGCTTTTTGGATCTGAAGTAGAGGCCTTGAGTCACTGATGGAGAGATGCTAAGTGGGCTAAAAGCTGCTCCCATGGTCTTTCCCTTCTTGTCCATTTGCTCTTAGACTTGAATGCTAATCATTTCTTTACTAATTCTGTCAATGTTGTAATTAGAGGTAAGTCTTGCCCCTAAAGAGAGATTATTGATTTACTCTAGTTATTTGTTACTATCTTTGGTTGGGAATTTCTGTGTTTTAGTGGAAAAATACAGATAGAATGAAATTAGATAAGGTGGTTAGCCTATGTCACAATCCTGAGTCAGCTGCGGGTTCTTAAAAAAGTTGTTTTTGTACTGAAGTTTCTGCCTTCCTCCCTATATTTATTCTTTTTTTTTTTTTTTTTTTTTGCTACACCATGCTGGTCAGGCAGGAAGGAGAGGAGAATCAGAATGGACTGTGGTACTCCAGTGTACCTGGAAGATGCAGAATTAAAGTATTTGTTAGTAACCTGTATTACAGATTTATGTAGCATGCTAATTTAGATGTACATAAGCATTAGCTTTTCTGCAAGGATTTCAGTAGCTACACTATTTGAAAGAGAATGAACATTTGAAAAGAATAGAAATGTAACTGATAGGTGAAAAGAAACTTCCCTAAAACTGTCCAGACCTGGGCAGTTTAGGATCAAGTGTCAGAACATTTATAATTAACCCATGTTAGCATAATGAACATTGAAATGTTCAAATGTGGAACAACGCATTTCAAAAATGCATTGCATGTCCAAAATGGGATATTTTACATGTTCAAAAATGGCCTGTATAGAAAGAGCCCTATTGAAATTAATGAGAAGTTTCATATATAATAGAAGGTCAGATTCTTGGTTTAAACAAAGACCAGTATTTTTAAAAAGTCGACTCATCTAATACTAAAACAAAATGAAATTTTATCTCAAAATATATATGGGTTGATATTCTTGTTTCTGAGCTCAGAATTACTAAGAAAATCTTTGGTTTCCCAAAACTCAAAATGTTTATTGCCAAAAGCCAAGTAATATCTTCTGGTAAACAGTGTGGTTCAAAATTATGATCCTATGTTTATCTAACTGAAATCTGAGTTAGATGTTTGTGATTGTATTTGAAGTTATACATACTTTTATATGAGTAAACACAAAACATAATTCTGAGGTTAAGATAAACCTGTTTGGTATTTATTAAACTCTATCGATCAGGTCTACAAGTGTTTATTGATCATCTACTATATGCTCAATTCAGTGCTTAGTTCTTTGGGACGAGAGGGAGGAAGTTAGGTACTTGGAGAGAATTGTCCAGAATTAATTAACATTATCTTTTAGGCAGATATAAAATAGTGCTAATCTGGCATCCTTTTATAACAGGGTTCCCAAACATAGTTGAGTTTTTGCTGTATTAATAGCATTGTTGATGTCAGCACTTTCTTGGAAGAAAGGTTTTTTGCTTATTCAACTTTTGCCTCGTGTTAGATATTTTTCGGGTAAATGTTGCTGTTATTTTAGCATTTTTTGGGTCTTTTTTTTGTTTACTGGGTATTTAGCATAAGAATTCAGTTTTCAACTTTTTTTTTAAGCAACATAGAATAATCAAGCAACTATGTATTGCTTGGTACAGTAGCCATTTTAAGATGATTTATACCCACTTACTTCACAGTAAAATCTCATTCCTAAAGGGTATAAACTCTATATTCTTTGTAAGGACCCTTGAGTTGTTGGAACTCTCTATACATGTTAAAGCATTATCATCAAGTTTTAGACCAAAAAAATATTTTGTATCATTTTAATTTTTGCCATTCAAAAACACAGTGGCCTTCTGTGACTTGAGTAGTTTAATCATGTCTTTAGAATTTCTTGGCTGCAACCTGTTTTAGAGTTTAACTCAGCTATTGTTGAGAAGAGGTCATTCTTCAGTCCCTACTAAACTTTTGTAAACTGCTATTAAAGAAGAAAATAATTTTAGAGTCTTGATTAGAAAATAAGATGCCCTCATTGTGCTTTATGTTCTGAGATATAGCTAAAATACACATTTTTAATTGTTATAGGGTGGTGTTCAAACTTGAATAAAAAAATGGCTGTACTAGACGGACTGAATTTATGATTAGGAACTGAACTACTAAAGTTAGCATGTGGATTGTCTTAGAATTAATGCAGGTCTAATTAGTCTCAAATGATTCTTCATTTTTTTTTTCTGTATAAATTTAAGTTTAATAAGAAGTACTATATGAAAATTCCACTGTCTAATGGGGACCCTCCCATCTTTTGCCTGGACGATTGCTACAGTGGTCCCATTTGCCACAGTTGGGGGTTCACACCATCATCTGGGGGCTTACTACAGCCTAGAGACCTGGACCACACTGAATAATTTTGATTCAGAAGGCTGGAATGGGGCCTAGGAGAATCTGCAATTTAAAAAAGCAAGTTGAGTGTTTTTAAAGCCCTCTTGGGAGAGACCAAAGGCCTTTTTTGTGGGCCAAAGCTGATCTTGGCCTCCTTCCCCATTGCACTTGGTCCATTTATGGGGAACCCTCAGCAGATGGCAATGCTAATCCTGATGCAGGGTTGGCTTTCACCTCTCACCCTCGTTCTCTTGCTCAGGTTCCGGTGTGAGGCCCACACCCACCTTCCTCATGGCGATCTTCTCATCTTTCCTAGTCTAATTTCATGTCACCTCTTCACTGTTCTTTGTCCTACAACACAGGGATTTCCAACACCTAACACACCACTTGCTCCCCAGAGTGCCCTGCAAATGTTGAATTAAATTGACTTTACTTGTAAATGCCTTTCCTGCCTCGGATGTGGCCACACCTCACCAGTCTGTGGCTGTAGAACACATCTCTTCATTGCTTGCCTCAGAGCCTCCGCTAAGAACATGCAGTAGTCCCCTTTATCTGAAGTTTTGCTTCCTGAGGTTTTAATTTCCTACAGTCAGACCACAGTCTGAAAATATTAAATGGAAACTTCCAGAAATAAACAGTTCATAAATTTTAAATTGTCTGCCGTTCTGAGTAGCATGATGACATCTGGAGCCTTCCTGCCCTGTCCCACTCTGGACAGGACTCCTCCCTTTCTCCAGCTCCTCCGCTGTGAAAGGCTGTTAGTCACTTGATAGCTGTCTTGGTTATCAGGTCAACTGTCCAGATATCGCAGTGCTTGTGTTCAGGTAACCCTTATTTGACTTAATAATGACCAAAGTGCAAGAGTAGTGGTGCTGGCAATTCAGATATGCCACAGAGAAGCCGTAAAATGCTTCCTTTATGTGGAAGGGTGAGTAAATACAATAACATATTTGGGGGGGAGAGAGGTCACCTATAGTGTAACTTTTTTTACAATATATTATTACTAGAGGCCTGAATCATGAAGATTTGTACAAGAACAGGCCTTCCTTCCCCTGGCTGCTGGCACTGCCTTCCCTCCGGCCCGGAGCCGCCTTTCCGCCTTCCCATGCTGCCCAGAGACCTGGAGCTGCTGGGGCTGTGTGGAACGCCTGTGTTATCGCCATGGCAAGTGTCCTGCCTGGCCCCTGCCCGCTTGGTGCCTGCATATGCAAATTTACCCGCCATCTTTGTTGGGTTAATTTCCATGCTCCTGATTGGCTGGTGGGCGTCTCGAAGGTACGGTCAATTTGCATCTTTCTCTTATTAGTGTAGATAATTGTTCAATTTTTTAATTCTTATTGTTAATCTCTTACTGTGCCTTATTTCTAAATTAAACTTTATCAAAGTTATGTATGTATAGGGAAAGGTTATGTATGTGTAGGGAAAAGCATAGTATATACAGGATTCATACTGTCTGTGGTTTCAAGCATCTACTGGGGGTCTTGGACCATATCCCCTTCAGATACAGGGAAACTACCGTACTTCCCTTTCTCCTAAAGCAGTCTCCACCATTGGCCCTGCTTTTCCTCTGGGTCCTCACAAGCGGCAGGTAGGAGCACCTGGGGTGGTGTTGGCTATGTGCACTGTGGGCTGTTGATGTCTGCACCCAAATGTCCCTCCTGATACCTCCAAAAGCGCCTGCAGCTTCCAGACACCGCACTTGGGTCTCCTGGACCTCCCTGTGCTGCCTCGGAGAAAACTGCTCCTTCCTTTGCAGTGAGTGCTGCTTGCCTGGGAACAAGCTCCGCTCCTCAGAAACGCAGAGCCTGAGTTTGCACTTGGAAAAGGCAGCAGTCCTTCAAAGGCAGCGAGCCTGTGCAGCGCACTTGTGCACAGAGCCACTGCTTCCGGGTACCATGGCTCCGCCCTGCACGGGAACAGTGTCCACATTCCTACTTCTTCTTTTTTTTTTTTTTTTTAATATATTTTATTGATTTTTGACAGAGAGGAAGAGAGAGGGATAGAGAGTTAGAAACATCGATCAGCTGCCTCCTGCACACCCCCCACTGGGGATGTGCCCGCAACCAAGGTACATGCCCTTGACCGGAATCGAACCTGGGACCTTTCAGTCCGCAGGCTGACGCCCTATCCACTGAGCCAAACCGGTTTCGGCACATTCCTACCTCTTAGAAGATAGAAAGCTGACCAAAGCATCCAAATGGTCGTTTTTGCAGACTGTACAGTTTCTAAACAGTTTCACAGATCTCAAGTCCAAGTTCCAATCAGGTTTTTCTCCCCGTAGCACTTTTGGCAAGAAGTACCATCCCAGCTGTGGAAGTTTCTCTTCCCTTTTTTGTTTCTTGCTTGACAAATCACTATGTTTGTTTTCCATGGTGTATTAGTTTCCTGGGGCTGCCATAACAAAGTACCACAAACTTGATGACTTCAAACAACAAAAATGTATTCTCTGAGTTCCGGTGACTGGAAGTCCCAAATGCAAGGTGTCGGCAGGGCCACATTTCCTCCAGAGGCTCCGGGGGACAGTCCCGCAGTTTCTAGTGACTGCAGCAGCCCTTGGCTTGTAGCTGTATCGCTCCAGTCTCTGCCTTCACTTACAGGTGGCCTTCTCCTCTGTGTTTCTTCTCTGAGTGTTTCTTTCCAGGATCCTTGTTATTGGATTTGGGTCCCACCTGCATAATCCAGGATTGTCTCATCATCTCAATATCTTTAATTATATTTGAAGAGATCCTTTTTCCAAATAAGATAACATTTACAGCTTCCCAAGGATTAGGATTTGCTATCTTTGCATGGCCATTAAAAAATATTTTTATTGATATCAGAGAGGAAGGGAGAGGGAGAGGGAGAGAGAGATAGAAACATCAATGATGAGAGAGACTCCTTGATCGACTGCCTTCTGCATATCCTTCCCACACCCCAACTGGGGATCAAGGCCACAACTCTGACATGTGCCCTGCCCGGGAATCGAACCATGACCTCCTGGTTTATAGGTTGACGCTCAACCACTGAGCCATGCAGGCTGAGCTGCATGGCCATTATTTAGTCTACTATATATAGGTGATAAGACTTTACATGATCATATATTGTTACATCATCCCAATTTCATAAACTGGTTGTGTCAGTTAACTTTGGTGATTTGGTTGCTGCCTGGAATTTTCCATATTTGAGAGACAGAGAATAACAACTACAGAGATAGTTTTTTTGAGTCCTTAGTATGTGCCAAGTACTGTAGCATGCACCAGCTCACACTTCCCTGGCAGATAGGTGCTCCCATTACCCCCATTTTCCTGATGAGGTGACTGAGGCATGGAACATTTCAGCAACTTAAGGTCTGCTTGGCGAGTTGGTGGCAGAGTCAGCAACGCACTCCTCCTGGACCCCTTCAGAGTCTGTGTTCTTGAAGATTCAGGGATGCAGAGAGGTGGCTGTAAATCAGGGCTGGGCAGGGGTCTTGGTGTCCTAGGGTCCACTAACATGGTGATAAGGCCATGGACAAGCTAGTCCACCTCTATGAACTTGATTTTCAGTCTTGCCCTGTAAAATAACTGTGAATAGGGAATTATTAAAGAGGGAAAAATCAAAAGAAAGCCAGTGAGAAGCTTTAGACAAAGGTTAGGTGGGCTTAGGTTGAATGTTAAACGATACTGTTATTCTGTTAGTCACATTTCCCCTTGTTCTACGTGACCATGGTGCCTTAAAAATAAACCTGTTAAGGATAAGAAAAATGCCTTTAATGCTTTAATGAGTTTAAATATATGCATCAATATTTGCCACTAAAGTATTAGGAGGAAAAAGACGGTATTATGAAAACATCTAAGAACAAAATTTTAGAACCATTTTCATAATTTTTTGTTCATGCTATCCTTTAACTTTATGGTAAAGAAATCATTGGGATTTTCCTTAACTGTGGAATTTGTCTTATTGAGATTTAATTGCAAAATTCCGAAAATACCTTCTGGGAACTCCATTTTAGGAGAGTCACTTTGAGTTTTCTGGTTGTGTCTGATTTGGATGGTAAGCTACTTTTTGCTTAGGGCTCCTGCCTGTTAACATCTGCCATGCCTTTACCTGTCAGGCACAAGTTTTTTTCTCCTAACCAAGGCGGGAGGTCTGTGAAATCAACGTGAGGC
Source organism: Cnephaeus nilssonii (assembly GCF_951640355.1). Classification (NCBI taxonomy): domain Eukaryota; kingdom Metazoa; phylum Chordata; class Mammalia; order Chiroptera; family Vespertilionidae; genus Cnephaeus; species Cnephaeus nilssonii. The sequence continues at coordinate 60,755,831 of NC_137082.1, forward strand.
CCGATGCCTGCCACCTGGAGAGTCTGGTGGACAGGTCCTGAGGGTGCCAGAACCTCTCCTTCCCCTCTCCCTCTCTGCTTTGCTCTTGGACTGTCTGTCTGAGGCCTGCCTGTTATCTCTGTTCCTGCACCTTCATTTCTTTCTACTGCCAGTTGGTAGATTTGGCTTTAAAATGGACAAACCTCCTGTTTCCCTGGTTCAGAATTAGCGATTTTTATCCTTTCAGGATCTTGCTGTGAAACACACAGTAGCCTGTTGAGTTTGTGCTGAGCCTGCGGGTGCACAATGGAGCATTGATCCTGTGGCTGAGTGGCACCCGGCTTCTGCAGCGCAGTGTGGGCTCCAGTCAGAACGCACTTTCAGTGGGTGTTCGCATCTGACATGTTGGCTTTTGTTAGAGTTAAATCAGGGGCATGCTCCCCCTTCATCTCCATCCTTTAGAAAGTGGTGATCTGCTACCTTATCGTCTTCTGATGCCACATGATAATTTATGGAATAATCAGATTACACTAAATGTGCGGATTTTTTTCTCCTACAAGAAATTATTTTCAGTTGATGTAGTGATTGCAAATTGATTGATTTGGTCATTTATTTGAGATTTACTAAAATTGTTTCTGTCTTTGGGAGACCAAAAATGATCCAGATTTTGAATGAATTGTTCCAATTCTTTTCATGCCTAGCAAGGCTCTGTGCTAAATTTGGGACCTCAGGAGACAGCTTTAGGATCCGGAGAGTTAAGAGTGAGACACGGTGGCTGCCTGGCCACATGCCGCATGCCGCATGCCAGGGGGTAATACTGGAGTTCGTGATGGGATTTGGACATAGCTGCTGCTCTGTTAAAACAAAACAAGAAACCCATCTTGATTCATGTGGAATATGTGCTAATAATCTGGAAAAGCGAGATTCTTTGGTGTGAGAAATCTTGTGGTGTAGTTCCCAGCATTAGTGATGGCACCTGGAAACTCTAACTTCAATTCAAATTAGTCTAAAGTGGGCTTTATACGGGCTACTGGGGGAAATTTGCAAGTGCTATTTTTGGGGGGAGCATATTAAGTGTTGATAGTGATGACAGATGTATGAATATTGAAGGCATGTATGTACTCAGGAGGGGGAATTAAAAGGAATCTTAAATTCTATTTTGACATTACTGTCTGTGACATGCATGATCTACCAGTAACTGTAAACAAAGGTAGAAGCATAGAGGGTTTTTTCCCTGGAAGATGTCAGAGAGGTGTCCTGTTCATGTTCATTTCCATGGAAATGCGGGAGGGAACAGAGCAGCCAGTCAAGGTTTCCTTCAGCTGTGGTCGGAAGAGAACCAGTGCTTCTAATTTAGTCTCCGATGGAATGATAGAACAGTTCTAATACTCTATTTCTCAGTGGTACCGCACAGTAACTTTCAATTTACAGTACATTAAAGCTGTCAGAGGCCCCTAAAATGGGGTTTTGTCTTTTCTCTTTTGGTGCTGGCACTTGGTACAATTTGAAATACTGAGAAAAACTTCCAGTGTAACACAGATGAATTTTTAATGTGATTGACTAAGTCAGTTTTACTCACTGGAATATTAATAAATTTTGTGTAGCAGAAAGGCTGTGCTTATGTTAAATTTCAATGTTAAAGCCTTAAGAAATTAGCTGCCTTTATTACCATGTGTATGTGTGTGTGTGTGCGTGTGTGTGTGTGTGTGTGTGTGTGTGTGTGTTTAAGAAGTCAGCAAAAAATGTCACACAAACCCTCCCTTTTTTTGGTAGCATGCTTCATATAAAAAAGTTTAGGAATAAAAACATATCCTTGTTGCCAGCACATCAACATTATTTTCTTCAATAGAAATATAAAGAAGTCAAGGTGAAAATCAGCTTATCTTTTCAAGACCTTACAGGGGATCAGGCCAGATCTTTTAAATCAGCGATCGCCAACCAGTGGTCTGTGAGGTCTGAAAGGTTGGTTGGTGACCGCTGTTTTAGATTATGTTGAGGATTAGTTCCTTGGTTACTTTGTGGAGTTGGATTGTATGGAGTTGATACTAACAGCTTATTCTGATGTTACTGCTTCCAGACAACTTCAATTTTGTTTAGGTTGTGAGTTACAGGCCACCTGAGGCCTGTGGTTATGAATTGGGGAGGAGTCCTCTGTGTGGCTAACCCAGCCTGCCCAAGGCCTACTAGTTACAGATAGATGATATGGGGTTAGGTGGTATGTGGGGGGATCTGGTTCTAACTCTGGGAGAAGCCTTTGTAAAGCAGAACAGACAGAGAGTCTGCAGTTTGGAACAGGAAATGTGTCTAGCCATGAACAGGACCTCAGAAGTGGGGGAGGCCAGCAACTCTCCCCTCCTACCCAGAGTAGCCATTCCCTTCACCTGTCCTCCTGGTTAGAGCAGCGTGGGGAGGGGAGGGGAGGGGACCTGAGCTCCTCCCACGACAGAAGTGCAGGGTGGCTGCCCTGGGCCTTGCCAGCTGCCCTCTTTCTGAACTGAAGACTGAGACCAGGTTTAAAACACCTGAGGATCTAGGGCCTGCTCCGGGTGTTTGGAGGAACACCCCTCTGGCTGATGGTGTGGAAGGTGGAGAATGAAGTGGTCCCCACCCGAGTTCCTGGGCACAGGTACGTTAGGAGGCCCTTTGGGTCTGCACAACTCCAGAAAGAAGAGGCAGAGTACTCTCTCAGTCGTTGCTCCTGGGGTCCATTTTTGATGTGATTTTATTTTTTCATGGCTGACTTTTAAATTGTGGAATTCGCCCAAGGGTTACCATTCCTATGCATGCCATATGTACATAGTCATGCATGCCGTGTGCCAGCAGAGTGTGATGGCATTTTACACTTCCTGCTTTGTGGAGGTGAGCAAGGTAGTGCTATGTTACTTGGCTGTTTATATTGGTTTAAACTTAAAACATGAAGAGGCTGTTGGGGCTCTTTGGCCCGTGTGACCTTCCTAATTCCTAAAATTTTTCTCCAGATACAGACCCTGGCTTTGGTTGAATTGGGGGCGGGGGGCGAGGAGAGATGTGTGTTTTGCTTCCTTCACTCTGCCCTGTAGATGCTGGGGAAACACCCACAGTTTCAGGTCCTTGGGTTCCCTCTGTAAGGTTTCTCTGTGCACTCCCCCCACCCTGTTTTGATTGAAACTGCTCTGCTGGAGGTCCCTGACTCAGCAGCTCATCCAGTGACTCCCTGAATTTTACTTCTCTTTATCATAGACTTTCCTTTCTGCTGTTTACATCTTGCCTTGGGGTTCCTAACCCACACCTGAAGTCTTCCATTCGAACTTCACAAGTGTCTTCTGAAAGGCAGAGAAGGGAGCTGGGTGGGTGCCAGGTCCTGGGTGCAGTGTTGTGGGGGCGTTACTTCATTAAATGTTCACACCTGCTTCTCAAGGGAGATGCTGCCATTCTCACCATTTAAATGATGCAAAAACTGAGATTCAGAGCTGCAAGGAATGGAGACATCTTACACATATTTACTGCAGAAATTCTCACTGCGACCAGTTGATGCTCTTTCTTCACTCATTGCATATGGAGAAGGCTATAGATAAATCGTGTTCAGAGTGACTGATACGCTTGGCTGTGCTGATTGTCTCCTCTACGTGCTTCTCCCACCGGAGGGAGGCAGCCCAGTGTAGGGTTTAGATCAGAGCTTACACTCTGGAGCCAGATTTCTCTCTGTGCCTCACTATTCCTGATATTGGTTAAATACATTAAGCATTTGACTATGATTCTAATTTTTTGTTTTGTTAATCCTCACCTGAGATTTTTTCCATTGATTTTTAGAGCGTGTAAGGGAGGGAGGGAGGAGAGAGAAAGGAGAGAGAGAGAGAGAGAGAGAGAGAGAGAGAGAGAGAGAGAGAGAGAGAGATAAAGAGATCCAAGACATCTATGTGAGAGGGACACATTGATTGGTTGCCTTCCCCACATGCCCCAGCTAGGGCTGGGGATTCAGCCTGCAACCCAGGTATGTGCCTTTGATTGGAAATTGAACCCACAAGCCCTCGGTGCACAGGCTGACTCTCTAACCACTTAGAAACACTGGCCAGGGCTGTAATCTATATATATAAAAGCCCAGTGACCAGAACGGTGGAATGACCAGTGGCTATGATGCACACTGTGGCAGGCAACCAGCCTGATCTGGGCCCTAATAACGCTACCCCCATAACCCTCCACCTGCCTGCCCGACCCCTGATAGGCCCCCAACACCCTGATTGGGGCAGGCCGGCCGGACCCCACCTGTGTGCAAATTCGTGCACCGGGCCTCTAGTATATATATATTTTTTTAAATCAGAAAATAAGCAAAGATTTCTGTTTCATGTGCCAGCTTAATCTGCTCAAGGATAGGGTTAGGCTCTAGGCTGTTAAGTTTCAAGTTGCTGACTGCCTGCTGAACGCTAAGATGTCACCTTTCTAAAATAAGAATCCTGGATGCCATAGGTAAGCTAGTCATTCCTCTCTTTGCTGTCCTCAGAGAACTGATCTTCCTCTCTACATATATCAAAGTCCTGTGGGCCCTCCAGCCCCGCCCCCACCTCCAAATGTGATTTTCTTCTGCCCCATTGTCTGATATTTAAGCCCCAATGCCATGGGGGTAAAGAGGTGGGGAGCAACTCAGTAGTTGGCTTATTGCCATTCCAGCCTTACCAGCTGCCCACGCTGGCCTTTTAGAGTTGCTCTGCAGGGTCGCTCTCCCACCTGTTCTGTAATGAGTGAAACCATGAGACCTTCCATTCCCTAGTTAGAGAAGAGTCTGCAAGGGCAAGTCCTGGGACTCACATCAAAGGAAGAAATTCCCTTTGCTTCTGAGAAGGCTCCTGTGGAGATGACAGGAGGGAAGTGCTGTGAGAATATTGAGATTAAATGGAAAGGGAGGCCAGCATAGTCTGCAGACATGAAGAATATTTTTTCCTGATGCAGGTTTTATTTCAGGCTAGTATGCTTCTGCACACTCCTGACATCACCTGAATTTAAATACAGCCTGTCTAAGATAAGAAAAGTTTCCACTAATTTTCTACATTTCATTTTTATGAAAAATCTCAGAGTTCTCTGTAAAAGACATTCCTGTTGATTTGTGAGATTACATTAACAAACCACGATACAGGGTATTGGTTATCTGAGTTATTTTTTTCCTTTGAAGCTCCACATTGATCTCTGGAATTAGTGTCGGTGAGCTTTTGAGGTCTCTAAAATGAGAATGGAAGGACCTGGCTTTTTTTCATCCCTGAGAAGGTGACTGAAGTTGGTGTATGGATATCTGTGGAGTCCATATTTTCCATTTAACCCATTCAGCCTTGGGATAAAGGCACTCAATTTTTTCATGGAGAGATATTTCCATTCTTGGGTCCCATTCTTAAGCCCCACAGATTTGGGGGTGGAATGGAGCTTCAAAAAATTGTATTAGTGTTGTTAGCTCTGAAACAGCTTAGAGAACTTTTAGAATTCTCTTGGGAACTGGTGGACGCCTGGGGATGGGGACAGTCTGATTAAAGGTTAGCCTCTCCCACCCTAGCAAGGTGGCTCAGTTTGTTGGAACATTGTCCTGCACACCAAAAGGTTGTGAGTTCGATTCCTGGTCAGGGCACATAGCCAGGTTGTCGATTTGACTCCCCCTGGTCAGGGCACATAGCCAGGTGTGGATTTGATCCCCCCTAATCAGGGCACCAAATCAGGGCATATAGCCAAGTTGTGGGTTTGATCCCCGGTCATGGGGTGTAAGGGTGGCAACCAGTCGTATCTCTCTCACATAAATGTTTCTCTCTCTCTTCACCTTCCTTTCTCTAAGTGAAATAAGGCAGAGAAAGACAAGTATTACATCATCTCACTCATGTGGAATCTAATGAACAAAATAAAGCGATGAATAAAATAGATCCAGAGACATAGAAGCATGAAACAGACTGTGGAATCTCAGAGGGAAGGTGGGGTTTGGGTAGGGAGAGATTAACCAAAGAATTTATTGGCATATATGCATAACCCATGGTCACAGACAATAGTGTGGCGAAGGCCTGGGGGAGTGGGGGCTAGCTGGAGGGGTCAATGGGGAAAAAGGAGGACATATGTAATACTTTCAGCAATAAAGATAAAAAATTAATAAAAATATATATCTCCTTGGGTGAGGATTTTAAAAATAGTAACCTCACCCTGTTAGAACAGATGTAAGAATAAAAATGAGAGCAACTGCAGGAACATCTGGAAAAGTCTGGAAGTGCCGAGTCCCTGTGTGCTCCAGAAGGTCAAGTGATCAGAGGCTAGGGAGGCAGATGTCAAGGTTAGCTATTTGGGATTGTTTTGTAATTCTTGTTTTCTCTCTCAGGGTTATGTTTATGCTGTTATTAAATGATTACCCATACTAGTTCATTCCTTCCTAGTGTATACTTTCTAGCTACTGCCATTTAAAACTAAAAATACTTTTGTAGTCTTTAGAGTTTCTGAGATTTTTCTGCCCAACCCTTTCTTTCTGCTGAGATTTTGGTCTTCTAAAATCATAGTGAATTTGCCCACATGTGTGTTTTTTTTTTTTTTTTTTGCATTGCTGTAAATGGTGGGAGATTCTTGGTGATGAGACTGAGTTGTCAGTTCATTAAGGAGCCCCAACCTGTGTATGACAGGTGCACAGGTAGATTGTGAGTGAAGGGTTGGCTTGGAGACAGACCTAGGTGTTCTGCCCCAGCTGCTGCCACTCGATGCCTATAACCTTGGGATGCCCTCTCACCTTAAAGAGGCCCAGAATCATCTCATGTAAAATGAGATCATGGAATAGCATTGCATTCTCAAAACGTGTCCACCTCTTTCAACAGCAGTGAAGTCCTATCTTCAAGTAGATTTATATGGAACTCAGTTTAGAAAGTATAACTGATAGCTATCCCACTTTACTTCCCCCTCAGTTACTATTGTGCCTCCATCAGGCACCACCCCCAACTGTGGATAAATATTTTTTATCTACTGGAATTAGAGGATCTCCCAAACTCTGTCAGTTATGGGATTTCTGATTATTGCCCAGTTGTGGCTGTTAGCTTTAACCTTTTGCACTCGGATGTCGGGTGTGACTCGACACGGTTAGCATCGGTAGCCCATCCCTTCCCTCCCTCCATCCCTCCTCCTTTATTTGGGCTTTTCTTACATTAAATAAGTTTGTGTGAAAAGAAACTCCAGTTTTTTATTCTACTGCCGCGCTTTGTAAAATCTGGGGTATTTAAAAAATTAAATCCTGAGTAGAATAAAGGAATCGAGAAAAAAGCAAGCGAGTGCAAAGGGTTAAGTTAGGGAAAATATTTCCTCAGAGGTGAACAGGCAGTTCTAATGGTTTAGGGCAGTGGTTGGCAAACTCATTAGTCAACAGAGTGGCAAACCGTGGCTCGCGAGCTGCAGATTGCCAACCACTGGTTAGGGGGAACTGGCATCACCAGATGGTGAGAATTTTACTAATGAAAACTGCTGCTGAAGATGTTGCCCATGTTTTTGGTGATAAGAGTTATGCCAGCCTTGTTTCCCTCGGGAGGGTCTATACAAATGACTTAAACTGTTATTTAGTACTGGGGATTGGGAGATGTTTTAATAAAGGTGTAATTAGATTACAGACATCAACAGGGAGGCCCGTTAGATAGTTATAAGAGGATGCAAGAGACACAAGACAAATTCTGTTGGGCAGTTTGAGAAATTGATAAAGTGAATGGTCATTTTAGAAATGTCTCTTAAAGACTTCTTTAACTGGAAAATTTCTTATACTAATCTTGAAATTAGGGCAGGCTGACAAGAGCAACTTGTTTGGAAGAAATCACTGGGCTTTGCATAATAGTTCTAAATGGGGTTATCAAACTTGAGTTCCTATAATAATTTGCAATTAGCCTATGTTCTATGTAATTTATAAACTCTATTTTAATGTATTTTGTCACTTATGTAGTTTTTAAAAAGTTTTTCTAGTTTTATGTCAGTGTTTCTCAAACCAGGGTTCCAAAAACCCATTAGTAAGACCTTCTTTGGGTCATCCTTGATGATAATTTTTCTTCAAAAGGTTTCTGAACCTTAATCAAATTTGAGAAACACAGACATAAAGGGGGAGGATCTGAGGTAACTAAGACCGCATATTGTGTGTGTGTGTGTGTGTGTGTGTGTGTGAGTGACATAGAGTGGTCTGTTATCATGCTATGATTTACTTTTCATTCTCTGTTCTGAGCAAATGTCTAAAATATATATGGACCCCATTATGAAAGTGCTGGTCACAATACAGGTATCTTTAAGGAAAAGTGATCCTTATTTTTCTTGGAAATTTTTCACTGACTACCTTTTAGTTAAAAATTTTCACTGACTACCTTTTAGCATCACATGATTTATGTCTATGTTCTGGGCTTTCCTTAGATTGATTCCATCTTACTAGTCCTTACACTTTTCACTGTTTCCCAGCATCTCTTAACCATGTTTGCCAGACCTGTTCCACAAATTCACCTTGATTCTCTCTACCTTAGAACCTTGGTTCATATTAAACCCCTTATTTAAAATGTCTCCTCTTCTATCCATCTAAATTCCAATAATCTCTTAATGTTTGCACCACGTCATAGTTCTTCATTGAATGGGAGTGAGGCTATAATGAAATCCTAAATTCTAATAGAGTCCTCCAAAATTGGATATGTGAGGAAGAGATACTGAAATGACCCTTCCTAGGGTTCTCACCCATTTCCATTGCCCCTTGCATTTTAACCTCAGGGAACCTTTAATTCTTTTAGCATGGTATAGATGAGGCTGGATGACCACCACAAGGCTTCATAAAATAACCTGCAACTAGTTAATTGGGTTAACAATGTAGAATTTACTCAATGCCAATTGGAGGTCTCCCTTTAAGTGTTTTTGCTGCTCAGGCTCCCAACCTACCTCATGTCTCTCCTCTAGAACAGGACCTGAAAGTGACAGACATCACATTCCTACCTGGCTAAGGAAACTGGTGTCCTTTATGTGGCCTGGCCTTTTCCCCACTCTACTGTTTATCCTCCTTTGGGGAGTTATCAACTCATATTCATAAGAAGATAGCTTTGCTAGTGGCATCAATGGACAGTTATGGGGTTCTCAAATTTGGGTCCCTATGGCAATTCCCTGTGGTAATCTATAAATGAAGGTCAACCCTTAATTTAAGAGTTAAACACAATTTAACCCTTTAGTATATATTGCCTTCGTCACTTCTGTTTTATTCACTAGGCACTCAGTAAATAATGATTGCAGCTGATGCTGACCTATCTACCTTGTCTCTTCTAAGACCATGTTGCCTATGCAGTTATTGGTCAGGACATAAATGCTTGGTTGATGCAACAAAGAGGTGACTTTGTTTAATTAAGCTCCTGGGATCAGCAGATTATTAGTCAGCTCCAACACGGCTAACTCATGATTTTTTTCATTTGGACCAGGTAAATTGTGATGTTGCTTAGATGGAAATGATCCTGTTGAGTAGAAAATGGAATTTTCCTTGGTAACATGGATAGCTTTATTTGGGCAGCTAGGTAGTTATTAGAAACAAGAAGATGGATGAACCATGGATGCTTTAGTGGGAGACTGATGGATTTGGCTCATTGAGGTGATAGGATCTGATGGTGGTGAATGTGTCCCAGTGGAGAAAAATTTCCATCCTCCAAGCATGGTGTAGGGTAAGAAGCAGAACCAAAGAACATGTTTTAAATAGAATCCAAATCAAGCCTACTAATTGTGCAAATGATTTAAGGGTTATTGTGGAAATTTACTTAAACTGCTAACTCAGCATAGAACAGAACAAGCAAGAGGCAAAGCTGATGTTGCCATAGAAATAAAGTACACACAGGCTCATTCGCCTGTGGCATATGTGAGGCAATAGAGTACATCTGGAATGCTGGTTTCAGAAGCAAAAAAAGATGCTAGAAGTTTGATTTTGTGTGATCAAAGATCATTTCAAAGCTAAGAAGCTGAAGGAATATTAAATGTTCATGTTCGAATGTTCCTGTTTGAAGTAATTAGAGATTCTTGTAAGCTTAGAAGTAGGGAGTGAATAGTAAGTGATACTAGAAAAGAAAAAAATAGCTTGTCGTCACTCTGAAGGGATGTCTTTTATTAGAGAAAATTGGATCATTTATAGGTAATTGATCCAGTTAATAATCTGAATTTTATCTGCTCCAACCAAATCATCTGGATGAATTTTTCTTGCCTTCCTGCCTAATGTGAACTACTATTTCAAAATATCTTTCATTTGTAATGAAGAAATTGTCAGCTGCTGTTGACAAACAGATAATGAGTTTGACACAGGATCAATATTGCCGTCAGTCCTTAGCACAGGCATTTGTTTACCTGTACTGTGGCTTCCTAAAGCATGGGCTTAAAGAGTTGTTTTCTAATCCAAGGGACATATAAATAAACTTCATTCTAACAACTATTTTTAGAAGTGTCATCAAATTTTCAAGTGGATGATGAGTTTTTAACTGTTTTCCATATCTGGATGAGATGGCAGTGGATAATTTAATTGTGACCCTACTTGTCTTCCCCCACCCTCCCCCTCACCAATATACACAGTAGAATATAAAGATTCAACAAGTGGCTTTTTCCTGTGTTTTAAATTTTATGTTGATGTTCCAGGAGATTAACATTGAGAATTTTAAGGAAGGTTATCTTCAAAATCCCTTTTTTGCTTAACTCTGACGATTTTTCAACTTGGGAAGGGAGCTGGTTTGATTTTGCTTAAAAAACTTAAAAAACTCCCTTGTTTAAATAAAATTATTTTAAATTATAATCTTAATGTAACAATAGTGAAAACTTGGGAACTCTATGGGGAAAATTACTATCTTATCACAAATAAAGTCACTGTCTTTATTGATAAATGTCCATTTTTTAGGAGCTCAATTTATTTTATATACTCTGTTCTCTGGGTTCATTTGTTCTTAGTGTAGCTATAAAGCACTCAACAGCTGGATGTCAAGTGCAGGGAGATGACCCTGGCCTTGTGGATTTTCTGTGAATATTCCTCTACATATTGCACAGGGGTGACTGGTTTGGTGTTCAGGGTCAGGATCTGAGGGAGGGTGAGAGAGCTCCTTCCTCTAATGTGGAAGGATGAGGGTGCAATAGTGCAGGACCCTAAGATATCATCGCTCTGGGTAGCAGATGCTCTGAAAGATTATATATCCTGTGGTAGTGCCCTTCAGAAGTTTCTGTTTGTATAAAATAATCTCTACTTACAAGATTTTTCGCTGTATGCATAAAAGGCTACCTGTGTATTAACATTTGATGAATATATGATTTCTGTGAAAACTTTGGAGGTGCATAACCTAATTGACAGAGACAGATCTCCCCATCAAACTAAGGAGCCAACTAAGACTTGATTTATTTATTTTTTCAGAGAAGGTCTGACTTCATTTTCCAAACCACATCTATAATGGCAGCCCTCTCACATCTGCATTCTAATTCTGAAATAGAAAAGGAGGTGTGGGACCCTGTTAGCAGAGTTTTCTGTCCTCTGCATATTTCTCCAGGGTCCTTTTTCCTTTGCACACCGGTGAAGTCCCACAGAATCCCCGAGGCAAGGAGCTCTAAGGATAGGGGGTGGGAATGCAGTGAGAGGAGGTGCACACGGGGTGGCGGGAGGGGGAAGCGCAGACCAAGGACAGATGTGCCTTTGGGCAGACCAGCATCAGGAAGAGCCCAGCTGCAACTGAGCACTTTCCAAAAAGGCTTTGACGGCTGGCTCCCCGCCCCCAAAGGATAGGGACATCCCTTTGAAAGATCATTATACTTCCCTAATAACTAAACTCTCCACAGGTTGCTGATTTGGGCGAGTAGGATATAGTTTGAGGTGACCTGGTCTTCTTGGACTTAAGCTTAATTCTTGATCCCTCATCCCTGTATTTTCTAGCATTAAAAAATGCAGTTCATGAAAGACTTGGCATAAATATACCAGAAAAGTCTGTCCTTCACAAGCTTCTTTCTATTCAATTAAATTACTTCTAGCACACATTAAACACCATCAGCAAGACCTCACCACAGTCAAAATTAAGAGGTGACATGGCAGTCCCTCAGAGTGCTCCAGGCCGGCATTGTCAAGAGGGAGCCTGTACTCTGTGGCTTCGGAGGGACAGCTGGTTTCACAGATGAAGGTGGGAAAGGGGTTGGGGTGTGCTCAGGGCAGCAGGAATTTTCCTGCGGTACATTCCGTCAGTGGAACGGGCTCCTTTCCCCAATACCTTTTGTGGGGTATAGTAATAAGTCTTACACGAGAAGATCATTGATTGTTGCTATTAAAGAGGTGTTTGAAACCTGAGTTTAGCAGAGCTGAACAGGGTTCTTTATGAATGGCCAAGGTTCTGATGGTTTGCGGGATATCCTGAGCGTACTCACCCATGGAGCCCCTTGGGCGGCTGGTGCCCTTGGGGACACTCTCAGGCACGCGCTGGGGAGCAGTACCTGGCACTGCCTGGGCGGGCTCTTGAGTTGTGTGCCTGGAGGGATAAGCGTGGAGCCCTTTCTAAAGTCAAATGTGTGCTTTGATGACACAGGGAGACAGAGGAAGAAGGATTGTGTGTAATCAAAAGCAGCCAAGTATTGGAGCAGGGCCAGATGTCACGCCCTCCGCAGTGCATCTTAACTCCTCAGCGGAGGGAGCCTCCGCAGAAGTGTAGGCTCCCTGTCAGGAACGCTTGCAGAAGGCTTCCACCGGCCGTTTTGGGTCCAGAGTAGCAGGACGAGGAAGGAGATGGTGCCAGTGCTCTTCCCTGAGGTGCTCTTGAGGAAGCCTCCCTTCCCTCCTTGTGAGGGGACTTCAGGAAACCTGGATTTCTGTGTAGGACGCTGCTGGTATTACATGCGCAGTGTGCCCTTCTGCAGATACCAGGTATCCGCAGACTTGACTCAGAAAAACAGCTTCAAAGCCTTAGGGATTACTTGCTGCTTTCTTTTGGTTGAGACCCTTTAGCTGAGCTTAGTCACTTTGGTTCTGGTTCTCAGAAAGGCCCTGAGTTGCTCTGCAGAGCTTTCATCCATTCACCAGATTCCAGCCAGGCAGGGACAGGGGAGGAGTGGCCAACCCCAGCACCCCCCTCCCTCTTTGGGTCTCCTTTCCCCCTTTCCTCTGTCCCAGGGCTGGCTTCCTAGACGCCTCCAACTGCAGGGCCCACAGCCAGTTTGTGCTTGGAAGTACATGGCTGTCAGAGTCTCCTCCCGTTTCCCTTCCTGCCTACCCTCCCAGGAGAGCAGAACTACTGGTGGCCTCCAGGGCAAGGATTTATGAGAGGCCTAAAGAGACCCGCCCGTCTGCAGCACTCACAAGGCCAAGTTGATCCTGGTGTCTCTCATTTGTCTGGCCTGCTTTCCTGGCCCATGTCCAAGATGTGGGTTTCTTAGTGTTTCCACATGTAAGTGGCTGTGCTGTGCTGGGTCATTTGCCATTGTTCTCACCATCACCACCTCTTTGATCAAAAGAAGCGCAGAGAGGGAGGAGTTCTGCATTCCCAAAAAGCAGAAGGGAATTTAAAATAATATATTCGAGTAGATGCCTTCGAAGTAGAGTTCACAGCCAAATGGAGTTCTTTCCAGTACAAAATACCTAGCGTTTTATATCACGTCATGGTATGGCATGCTTGAAGGGCATCCAGCCCTCTCAGTGGATGTGTGGACGTCATGATTCTGAGGGTATTTTATAATTTTCGGGTGAGTTTAGAAAGGGAAATTCGGGAAACTTGAAGTGATAGGACAGACATTTTTATTTGTAGCTTGAATAATCAAAATCCTTCTCAATGTTCAAGTTCTTGCTTCAGTGTCACCTATTCTCTGCAGCTTCCCCAGATTCTTCTTGACTAGAACTAATATTGCCGTTGGATGATTTTCTAGTTCCCCGAATATATAACCGTCATACATTGAAGAAATTACTGTTATTTGTTTGAATCATTAACGGACCAAGGGGCTTGTTACCTGCATATATCAAAGCCCAAGATGTGAATAGGAGCTTGCAGCAAAAAAAGTAACGGTGTATTTAAGGAATTGGCCCCAAGCCCAGAGTCAGAGGTGAGCTAGTGCTCTGAGGCCTGGCTCCCTGATGGCCTCCAGGTGGTAGATTATATAGGGAACAAGTCATTAGTCATGGTAGCTAAGGGAGTGTGGGCTGTGGCTCCTGATTGGTCAGAGTCAGGGGAGGGAGTAGTGGATCATTGCTTCAGGTCCTGATGTCGGCCATGCTGTCGTCCTGTCTTGTTTCATGAGGCGGTGGTTGGTTGGGTCCTTCTGCTTTCATGGGTCTGGTGCTGAAACATAACTGAGGTCAAGACGTTATTTTTCCTTTGGCCCAAACCTGGGTTCTCATGGTGAGTGGACCTGAGGCTTTATTCTTCAGACAGTTTGATGGGGACCAGAACCTAATGTCCTAAGGGCTGAAGGGTTAAGGGAATGGGGCCTGCACTACGTGCCAAGATGGATGGACCTGTTCAAAAAGAAGTAAGTGAGTCCTGGTGCGATTGGACTGGGGAAGGCTAGCTTTATTTAAGGAGAAAATTATATTAAAGAAATAAAGTTCCTGTGTGGTTACAAATTGACTTTCTCCTCTATTAATCGGTAAGCTCTTTGAAGGCATAACCTCTCCTTTTCCATTCTGTTTCCCTGGAGCAAAATTACATACTCAATAAAGATTTATTAAATTGAATTAAAATATATAAGATAGTCTTTCTCTTTCTGTTTAGGGTACAAAATGTAGTTTTCCTGAGTAAATTTAGAAGTTATTTGCTTAAATGAAAAAAACATAAGCTTTAATTTAAAAACTTAATTTTAAAGAGGGTTTTCATCAAGCTTGATCACACGGGGTGGGCAAAAGTAGGTTTATAGTTGTTTGTGTGGAAAAAGACATGCAAGTTATGATTTATTATAGTAGTTTAGTAACTCAGTGTCACAATGACAAGGTGCACTTAGGTACAGTCTGGTGAGTGCTCAAATAAATAATACAATAATTAATGAATTAATAATACAAGAATAAACTCTGTGTTTCATACTTACAACTATAAACCTACTTTGCCAACCTCTGTGTGTGTGTGTGTATACAGATATATGTACATACATATATGTATATATGTGTGTATGTACATTTCATTCTAAGCCTTTCAAAGACAATAATTGTTAGCCACAGGAGTTGTGGTGTGGTGGAATGTCTGGGAAGTGGGAGGTTCAGGAATGCAGCATCATTGAATAAATTGTGAACATTTCTGGTTTCAATTTGGTTTACCTACTCTTAGTCTGGGAGATCTGGAACGCTGCCCTGGACTTCAGTTTTCTGAGAATTGGCTCTGAGGAGGAGGGACGCTGGAAGTAGCTGTTGGAATTCTGAGCTCCAGGGCCTGGGATCATGGGAAGTGAATGAACTGGAATCTGTTCTCTAAGATGGTGCTTTGTGTCTGACTTGCTGATGACAGCCCCATGTTGGAAATAATCTTCCACTGTTAATAAAAATATTTCATTTTCACACGCAACTTGCAAATTCCTGAAACAAAACAACCCTCTTCCTCCTACCTTACTCCTACCACCCCCCCCCCCCAAAAAAAGAAAACACACCCACAGAAATTTTTCTGGAAGTGATTACTTAATCGTGCACATTTCAAATAACAGTTGACCTAATACACTAAAATAAAGAAAAAGTTGTCTTTCCTTCCCTGAGGGAAATGAGCTGGGTTAACAGGCTTAAATATATAAAGGGATAAAAGTCCAGTAAGTTTTCAAGCCTCTGTCTGTCCTTCTCATTTCTTTTACTTTCTTTTTTTCTGTTTTTGATTATTTATTTTACATGAATGATAATTATTTAAAGTGTATTTCCCACCTACATTTACTCTGACTTAACACATTTTGGAACTTCTGTTTAATTTATTAATAAAATTAGCATTAAAAGCAATGGGGTCAGATATCTAGGATGTAACAGGTAGACAGAGCAAACAAATTCTCCCTGGTTTTCTGTGATGGAACTAGTATCACGATGACTGTTTGTACGTGTGTTGGTGGGTTGTGGTCATGGTGGGGGGGATATTGGAGATCTTAGGACAGTTGAAAAAATTGCTTTAATGCACTGGTTTTGCAAAGAGTCGTCTTCTGGAGAAAGCAGCCTGAATTTTATAGATACATTACTCAAGGCTAAAAAACAATACAAAACAACTTGAAAGAAAAAGTCCAACAATAAATCCCTAAGGGCCCCATGTCTACTATCTTTCAAAAACAAATGATAAAAATTTCTGTTCTAGTACATCTTTATAAATTCTTTTCACACTTTGGTGTGACCTTTGATGTGAGTTCAAAACAAATATTTAGTGCCAGCTTAAAAAACAACACCTGGGACTGTTACTTTGAATCACTTTAAGAAAACAAAACTTAGCCCAGCCGGTATGGCTCAGTGGTTGAGCCTATGAAGTAGGAGGTCACGCTTAGATTCCAGGTCAGGGTACATGCCCGGGTTGAGGGCTTGATACCCAGTGTGGAGCATGCCGGAGACATCTGATCCATAATTCTCTCTCATCATTGATGTTTCTGTCTCTCTCTCCCTCTCCATTCTTCTCTGAAATCAATAAAAATATATTTAAAAAATACTTGTGAAAAGCCTCACCGGCCCTGGTCAGTAGAGCTCAGTTGGTTGGGTGTTGTCCCATGCACCAGGCCATGCACCCAGGCATCACAGGATTGCTGATTCAATTCCCAGTCAGGGCACATGCCCGGTTTTGAGCTTGATGCCCAGTGGGGTCATGCAGGAGGCAGCAGATCAATGTTTATCTCTTACATTTCTCTCTCTCTCTCTCTCTCTCTCTCTCTCTCTCTCTAACATAATAAAAAAGTCTTAAGAAAAGCCTCACTATGATTAGACTTCACCCCATGTGATATTTAAGATGTATGCTACATAAAATACAGTAGCTGGCTAACTAGCTTCATAGCCCTTGTTAAGCTTTTTCCATTCTGCAAAGGCAATAGCTCTGAAATACAGAAGTGATTGCATTAAATCCTTGGCTGGCAATTTTGTATGGGATTGGGTATTGAAATGCAGCAAAGCAAATAATGAAGGCATATGTTTACCTATAATTCTTCTTTACCTTGGGAGAAGGATTAAATAGGAACAGTTTGGTTGTTGTCAAATTCTTAACAGTTGCTTTCAAGCATGAAACAGTCCCTGGGCTCTCAGGAGGATTTACTTAGCAGTTTGAATAGAGAGGTCTTTACTGCTAATGGAACTGAGATGGCAGGCTTAAGCAATGGGGTGCTTTATAGCCTCTTTAGCCACTTGAGAAGATGTAACATCAAATAGCTGAAACCATCCTGGTCTCCATTGGTGTTTAGGAAGTTGTGCAAAGAAAGATGAATAAATAATTCAGGATTGTATGAATGTCTGGATACCAAAAGTGTGCAGACTATCTAAAAGCTTGATTCACAGAAGGTGAAGTTCTGGGAGAA
Organism: Cnephaeus nilssonii; assembly: GCF_951640355.1. Taxonomy (NCBI): domain Eukaryota; kingdom Metazoa; phylum Chordata; class Mammalia; order Chiroptera; family Vespertilionidae; genus Cnephaeus; species Cnephaeus nilssonii. The sequence continues at coordinate 60,773,216 of NC_137082.1, forward strand.
ACTCGGGAGCACCTTCTTGAGCTTGGCCTCAGGGAACATTTACAGAGGATGACATTTTCTAAAAATAATAATAATAATTTTCACTTGGAATTGACTGAGCTTTGTAAAGCAGCTTGTCACTGGGGACTCCAATCTTGGAAAAGTGTTATTCATAAAAAAAAAAAAAAAAGAGAAAGATTATTTTATTTTTAGTACAGAGGGTTCGCAGTTACTGCTTGTGTATGTGTGCTGTGTATGTATGTTTAAAATACAGGATAGTGATGATTGCTTAGAGTCTTAAATAATCTTTTAAGCTCTGTACTATTCAATAGGTAGGCTTTAAGTAAACACTTGTTGAAGAGGTGGGAGAGACGCAGCCACAATTTGCCTGATGGGAGCTGATCGAGGCTTCTGCTTTACACTCTGTGGTCAGCCTGTTTAAAGCATGGTGAAGATGTTTCCCCAGTATTCTCTAATGAGCAGGTGAGAAGACAGGTATTGGGAGCCTCTCATGCATGAATAGTCACGCAATTTCTGGTTCGTTCTTGGCGTAGAGCAGGGGGCAGACAGTTTCCTGGCTGCTAATCTAGAACAGCTATCGGCCTTTCTTTTTAGTTTCTTTTCTTTTTTCTCCCATAGGTTGCCTCCAACATTCTTTCTATTTGTTTCCTCCTCCAGTTAACCCTCTTGTTACCCTTTGGATGGTTTCTTGGCAGGAATTCTCAGTTCTATGTCAACCCCAAAGTGAAAAGCAACTTCTCTCTTCTCGATATCTGACCCATGTCAGCTTCAGTGTTGAGGAGGACAGAACCCTCTTCTGCTGTGGGTGAGGCTCTTGGGGGGCAGAGGGTGTCAGGGGAGCGTGATTCTTTTCATCTGAGAACAGAGTTAAATACTTGACTAGGCCTGGCTTTGTGTGTGTATATATCTGTATTGACGAAGAGAGAAAGAGAACAAAAAATGGGGTTGTTGAAACAAGCCAAAGTTCGGCCAAGTTCTCTGCTGACCCTGTAATTCCTCCAAGATATTTTTTCCAGGCATAAGAGGAAAAATCATTTTCTAAGTCTTTCCATTTCTGATTTTTTGGTGATTCTAGGAAGGCACTTGTGTAACATTTTTATTATACCTTTTTATTTTTAAATCCTACGTATGATAACCTTATTTATTTTAATGAAATTTGAATTTCTGAAAACTATTATTTTCTATTTTTCTTTTTGGTATAAGGTGATTTCTTGTGTGGGCAATCCTATCTAATAAAGAGGGAATATGCTAATTGACCATCACTCCATCACAAAGATGGCTGCACCCACAGCTGAGGCCAAGTTCCTATAAGGAGCCTTGAGCAATCAGCAGGGACCTGAGGCTACGTCCTCCCCTGCCCCCGTGGGGCTTGACAGGGGACTTCAGGCTGCGCCCCCCACCCAGCGGGGCTTGACAGGGGACCTCAGGCTACGCCCCCCCACCCGGCGAGGCTTGACGGGGAACCTCAAGGTGTGCTTCCCATCCTGGTGCTGGGCTAGCGGACCTCAGACTGCTCCCCTCGCCCCAGCACCAGGCCAGGGGACCTCAGGCCATGCCCCCCACCCAGTGGGGCTTGACAGGGGACCTCAAGCTGCACCCCCCCCACCCGGTGAGGCTTGACAGGAGACCTCAAGGTGCTCCCCCAGTGCTGGGTCGGGGGAACTCAGGCCGCACCCCCGCCCAGCGAGGCTTGACGGGGGACCTGAGGCTGCACCACCCCGCCTGGCAGGGCTTGAGGGGGGACCTCAGGCCATGTCCCCAACCCAGCGGGGCTTGACAGGGGATCTCAGGCCATGTCCCCCACCTAGTGGGGCTTGAAAGAGGACCTCAAGGCACGCCCCCGCCCTGGTCTGGGCCGGGGGACCTCAGGCCATGCCCTCCGTCCTGGCACCGGGCCAGGGGACTTGAGGCTATGCACTCTGCCCGGCAGGGCTTGACAGGATTTGGGACTGGCCGGGTCTGGGTCTCACGCGATTTTGAGGTGCATGTGGGTGGGCGGGAACTTGACTCTGGGTCCCATGGTGTGCTCCAGACTCTGACAGGAGGAAGGTTTTCATATACATTTACTAAGTTTCTTTCATCTCTGACACTTCTATTATAGAGAAAGGGCAAATAGCAATATTAAATTGTTTCCTCTAATTAATCCCCTTTTAATGTGCACGAATTTCATGCACAAGGTCACTAGTATTTTATAATTTAGTTACATAAAAAAGGTTTTGCTTTTAGTGTAAAATTTACCTTTATTTAAAAAAGTATATTTGTTGTTAAAAATCACTATGTTTTTAATCCTTTTTCTGATTATATTAGTTACGTATCATCATTGTAGGGAAAACTAGAAAATGCTAGAAAGTAACAACAACAACAAAAATAAAACACAATCCAGTGATTCAAAGGAGCACTGATAATAATTTGTTGAATTTTTTTTTCAGATTTCCATGTATGTATATAGGCATTATACATGTGTACTTCTGTGCATGATAGTGAATATATTCTATATATGCAATTTTTACAGCTTGCCTTTTTCAGTGATCAAGATAATTACTTTTCCATGCTGAGCAATAATCTTGGAAAATATGATTTTTAATATCTGCATGTGATTTAATACTACTCATAATTTATATTTATTTTTTCCAGTGTTGGGCATTTAGGTTGCTACTGTTGCCGGTGGAAGTAGGGTCCTTGTGGTGTCACAAGAAAAGCATTTTCGGGACCTACAAGGGAGGATGAAGTCTGATGATAAAATTTATTTGGGTGAAAATAGAAGGCTTCCCCAGGTTTCCAATGTCCCATCTCCGTCTGTTCTGCCATGGAAAAAGTAGAATCTTGTCTTCATCAGGCTCAGAAATTGGGCTAATGTTCCTAGATTCTGTGCCAGGCCAAGGCTATTCCAGTCCAGCCTTTCTCCCCTTCCGACTAGCTAAGTCTGTGTTCCTGGAAGTGCTTGAGCGGGTGATGTGTCAACGCTTACACTTGGAGCCTGCATGGTCCTTGGGCCCCAGGCGGCTGCTAGGGCCACATGGTTTCTATGGAGAGAGAACACATGAACACTCGGGGCAAGCAGGTGCTAGTGGGCAAGAGAGAGAGAGACAGAGAGAGGGGCTTTATTTTTGTTAGGCTCAGGGTATAGTATCTTGAGCTTGGGAGGGACCAGGTGCCCTTTTCAAATGAACCAATCAAATTCCCAAGCTTTCGTGGGCTTCTGGTGGGTTCACTCCTTAACTAATCTATTCCCTAGATCTTCTGGGGTTGTGTCTCTCATCCACTCTGATCCTTTGCCTAGACTAGAGAGTCAGGCCTCTGTGGTCACCATTTTGGCTCCTACTGTGCATGTGCTTGCCTCCCTTTTTATTGTTATACTAGAGGCCAGATGCATGAAATTCATGCAAGGGCCTTGGCCCAGACCCCTGTCTGCCGCCTCCGCCCCAGCCAGGAACCTCTGCCGCTGTCCCCCGCCCGCTGCAGCTTTGTCTGGAAGGAAGGACGTTGGACGTCCGGTCTAATTAGCATTATTAGGCTTTTATTAGTATAGATCCCTTCCCTCGTGATCTGTGGGAAATGGACTGGTGGTTCCCTGGGGAGTGTGTGAAACTGTAGCTTCCCATGGAAGCAAGTGTATGCTCCCTGGTTGATTATGCTAAATAATGTCTCATTTCCTTTGCTCTCTTCCTTTATTAATATCTACCTACCTGCTCTAACATATTTCTCCCCTGAAGAACCTTGGGCCTTATAGTCTTACAAGAATGAATGGATGAAGGTCTGATCTTCTGTAGCTTCTTCTTGCTGTCAAGGGGTGTAGTCCTGCCCATTCCCAGGCCCAGAAATTCTTCCTATTTGCCAAAGGAAGAATAGAGAAAAAGAGAAGAGGAGTCTTCACAGGAAACAGATTTTGCAAAGGCCAGGTCAATCTTGTGCTGCCCTTGGGAAGCGGCATACTCAGTGTTGAGAGGATGGCCATGTCTAGATGATGGCGCTGCTGGACAAGCTGGCATCCTGTTGCACTCTTGAGGTGACAAATTAGACAAGAAGGTTAAAATGCATAGTCCAAAAATGAGGAGAAATACAGCAACTAAAGATCTGATGAGAGGTAGAAACCAGGTGATAGAGGGAGGGACTAACTTTACAGTATCCCAGATTAGATGGAAGGAATGGCTTCCTTGAAGGAAGGTGTGTCACACTTGTCTGAAGAGTTTTGGTTTATCACATTTAATTCAAATTAGGCTGAGGGGAGCATTTTAAGATCTCCCCCCTGAAGAATGTTGGGCCTTTTCTGTCTGACTCATGAGGCAGAAAAGGGAAAGCAGTTTCAAGAGAAGTCATTAGACCCCTTAATACTTCAGGGACTCAACCATCTAGTCCTGAGAAGCCAATCCAGTCAAACTGCTGAGTTTCATTTCAAGAGGTAACGATGCAGATGGACTCCTAAAGTGAGGCCTATATGGTGTAAACAAGCAGTCAGGTAAATACAGTCATGGCATACACCCTATGAAAACAGAAGGAAGAAACTCAAATCATAAACCAGTTTGTGAGTCTACAAGATTGTCAGTTGAGAAAACTTTTTAATGCAAGGCTTTTGCTGGAATGAAAGCAAGCAGGACAGTCTGATAGATCCTGTCTATAGTTTGAATATCTTTGGTGATGTCATCAGGTGCTGAATTCTGTATGGTGTACACAGATACCGCCTTAGAAAAACCCTTTTAGTTCTCAATAATTCCTTGTCCAAAGATGGGAGGAAAAAAATGAAACATTAGTTTGGAGGGTTGAAGACAACTAGAAAAATTCAGCAATCAGTCTGGTCCACAGGTGAAAAACAAAATTTTGAGGATAATTACCTGCACTAGAGTCCAATATTCATAATTGGGCAGTTATTTCCATTGACACATTTTTTTCTCCCTAAAATTACCATTACTTTTTTTTTTAAATCATAGAATCTGCATTAAGTCTAGTTTTAATTTGGCCTAGTTATTTGCATAAACACAACAAGAATAGCAATTGATCGTATAGGCTCTTTAAATTTGTTTTGCTGGAATCTTATAAGGAATCTTCAGATTGAGCTTTAATCAGCCCTTCAGGGCAAAATTTGTAGAAATTCTGTAAGAGCTTGAAATATATGTATAGCTATCATTGAGCACATATTTAAGGAAAGGAATAAGATAAAAGTGTGTGTGATAAAAGCTTGTAGAAAGCTAAGAAAACTCCAAGTTCAAATATCTTTTTAAACAGGCATTTAGAATGTCATCTCAAATGTGTTTCCTTTGTTTTCCGATATGAAAGTTATTGGAAAAAAACAAAACAGCACATACTAATAGCATATCAATAAGCCAGATATTTCCTGATTTGGTTTCACCTACTAGTAATTTTCCAGCTCTTATCACATTAAATGCAGATAGATGTTTTAAAAGTCTAGTTTCCCACACTGTTTGAATCAGTTTGCTATTTTTGGTTTAAAATTGAAGAAAGAATATGGCTTAATTCTTGCCCTATGATGAACTTATATTGTGAGGTAAAAGAATATAAAATAAAGCTTTCATTAGAACTCCTCCATGCCTTCCTGATTAAAACCACTGGGAGACAGTAGCAGGGAGGTGAAGGGGGTGTTATCAAGTTGCACTTATTCTGTCTTTGTCAGTCACCAGTGAAGTAATAGAAAGACTAGTAATAGTGGTCAATGTGTAACATTGGCAGTCACAAGCGTGGATTTGAAACCCAGGTCTACAGTGTGCAGGTCACATCCATGCCTCCCAGCTCCCTTTTTTTTTTTTTTTGTAGAATAGAGATAATTTCTTCTGAGCGCATTGAGTGAATTAACATTTATGAAAGCCTCTAATGCAGTGGTTCTCAACCTTTCTAATGTTCGCGACCCTTTAATACAGTTCCTCATGTTGTGGTGACCCCCAACCATAAAATTATTTTCGTTGCTACTTCATAACTGTAATTTTGCTACTGTTAATGAATTGTAATGTAAATATCTGTGTTTTCCGATAGTCTTAGGCTCTACAGCAGCGGTACTCAACCTGTGGGTCGCAACGAAAATAATTTTATGGTTGGGGGGTCACCACAACATGAGGAACTGTATTAAAGGGCGCGGCATTAGAAAGGTTGAAAACCACTGCTCTAATGCAAGGCTCCCATGATTTTACACCTTTTCCTCTGTTGATGATGATGTTCACTGGAAAAAGGAGATGGATCCTCAGAACTTAATTCTTCAAACTAGGACTATGTTCTAGGTTTGTTTTTAAACTAGGTTATTTTCTTACACAGTCAGGTGATATGACACAGGAAAGGGCATGCGTTCTGGGTGACTAGCACTCCACTTTGGAAAATATTGTTGTTCCCACATCTACTTAAAAGGGCTTAACAATCTTCGGACTTTAGCTGTGTTCACATACTATATGCCTGATATACAGAGTTTAGGCAGAAAAAAAAATGTTCATTCCACAAACTCCTACATAGAGACCTATAAACTGCTTTCAGAAACTTCAGCTGTCAACCTGGTGGTGGCTGACCAGAACATGTGTGTGTGTGTGTGGGGGGGGGGGGGGGAAATAAAATTTGTGTGTAGAATAAAAGGGAACATACTGATAACTTCTGGCCTAGCCTCCCCACTCCACCCTGACCCTACAGTGAAGCTAGTGGGTTCATGGACATGAAAGGCCTGCCAGTCATGAAGGTGTAATGTGTATAAACCCGGCACCTTGCTCAGGGTCTTAGCCAGATTAGGAGTTGCTTGGGTTTTAGTTGTGAGGTTTTTGACACGCTCTTACACTCTATCTGATCACATACCCCATTGGAATTAATTATACTTGGCTGCCCTTCACTTGGACGCCAGAATCCAGGCCTCAGCACCCTATGCAGGTGGCATAGTGTTCTTCCTCTCTGCAGGGGGTTTCTCTGGTCTCCTCCTCTGCTCAAGGCTCTTTATGATTCACACTAAAATAGCGATGGAGTTAGGATTCCTTTGAAAAGCTGTCGCCTCCATCCCCCACTGTTTGTGACTCCTTCATGACACCACTGACTTGCACAAGCAGCCACTCTGACCCCATTCTCCGCAAGACACATTTTTCTTTTTAATTTTTGGCCACCAAACATTACATTTGTTTTGTGCCTCAGACTTTGGTCTTCCCCTTGTCAGGGTGACAGCTCCCTCCCTCAAGGGCTTGATTAAGCCCAGAATACAGTCTGGGGAGCAGTTTGTTTACTCCTTGCTAATTAGGTCCTGTGTCCTGTTGTTGGCCTCCTGGTCCCCGGGAGTGAGATCCTGTCTGCCCAGGGCACCAGCCCCTCCCAGTGTAGTTCAGGGTGAAGTTCTTTATCCAGGTGTTTCAAGGCTGGACTCCAGGTCTTGGGTTGCCATGGAAGGGAGTCTTTGGGATATAGTAGAATGCCCAGGGTGATGCTCAGTTCATTCCAGCAAGTATTTAAGAAGTATCTGCTCCCTGCTAGGCTCTGTGCTGGACCCTAACGGAATATAAAGAGCACGCTTCTGGGTGGGTACTGAGTGCTTGGCAGTGCTTACCTTAATGCCATCCGAAACATTTCAGATGGGGAGTTTTTGTGGTAGGGAATAGAACTGAACTTTAACCCAGTTATTTTCCCTCTAAAAGAAGCAGGAAGGAAACCGACAGTACAGGTTAGTTAGGAAATGCGTTGTTTCTGGGATGCTAAAGTGAGCGGAGTTCGATTTATGCCGAATAAGAGGCACTGAGCAGATTGACATCCTGGTGTGTGTAGCTCCCCTTGGACCTGTGTTTGAAAACAAAACAGTCATCTTATTTTTTTCTAAAATAATTTGAGGAATTTTCAAATGGCCATATGATAGATGTGCTAAATATATTTAGTATATATTTCAATAGTAATGCATATGTCAGGATACAGATTCTGTGAGCCACTAATTAGGCTTCTGTATATCAGATTGGATTTTTGTAAGTGTCTGAAGCATTCACTGTTTTTCACTTTAATATCAAAACATTAAAATAATTCAGAAACAAAGCCTGTAAAGTAGTTTAATGATTCTACTTAAAATTTATGCAACTGTTTTAATGTGTTTCTTTTATTCCCTAGTGTACTATTGTTACATGATAGTTATTATCTTTGAAATGAGAGTTGAAAAAGATAATATAATGTTCTGAACATTGCAAATATTGTACAAAACTTGACTCTAGATCAGACAGTTTTATCCATTTTATTTAAAATTTAAATCACTGTATGATTTCAAAACCATTAGTTGGTATTTTAAGAGTCACTTGAAGAATGTATTTTAATTTGAACCAAAAGGAAAATGAAATTAGAATATATTTCCATCTTACTCCTGTTATTTTAAATTCTAGTTTTGTCCAAGACTGTTAATAATTCAATCATTTAACAAATAATTGAATGCCCACTCTGTCTGGTGCTGATCTGAATGCTAGCAGTGCTACACAGAACTGACTCCCATTTTATTTATGTGTACTTCTGTGCACCGGTGCCAGGCTGTGAGCTTTTCATGCATGAGCTATTGTAATTCTTATGTCAGCTCAAAGAGGAAGGCATTAATATCTAAATTTAACAAATGAGGAAGCTGAGGCTTCATTGTGGTTTGCAATCCTGAGCCTCATAAGTGACTGGCTAGGTCTCCAGCCCAGCTCCATCTACCCCAATTCTGGTTTCATGACCACTGTGAAGTTGAAAGAATCCGTTTGGATCATCCAGTTAGCTTTAATGAGGAAATGGCCTAGAGCCATTTAAATTTGGCATTAGGAACTTTGCTTAGTAAAATATTGGTAGCCCGGCAAGTGTTGCTCAGTTGGTTGAGCATTCTTCCTTGTACCAGAAGGTTGCCAGTTTGATGCAGGCTTGATCCCCCATAGAGGGTTTGCAGGAGGCAGCCAATCAATGTTTCTCTCTCATTGATGCTTCTATCTCTCTCTCCCTCTCCCTTCCTCTCTCTGAAATCAATAAAAACACTTTTTTTTTTAAATGGTGGTAGACTTAAGGACAATAATGTTGTGTCAATGTAGGTTTACCAGTTGCAACAAATGTACCTGCTAGTGGTGAATGTTGATATGGGGGAGGGGAGGTAATCCATGTTTGGAGGCAAGGGTATATGGGAAATCTTTGTACCTTTCCCTCAATTTTGCTATGAGTCTAAAACTGCACTAAAAAGATGAAAGTCTTTTTCCAAAAATTGGTGCAGACATATGGAAGCAGCCTCAGAGGAAATCCGTCAAGATAGTGGGGATGCCAACCATGTCCTATGAGGAAGATTAAAGGAATTATTGAACTAAGATCAATGGGTACAAGGTTCTGGAGGCAGGTTCCAGGTCAATATAAGGAAGAGCTGTCCAGCCAGTCCTCGGGAGGAATGGATTGCCTCATTAGGGATGAGTGGTGACTGGATATCTTGGGCTTGTGCATGTGGTCAAGAGGATTAAGATTCAAATGTTTAGATGGATGATTATTTATATCAGGTCCCAAACCTGCTCATCAGAATTATCCACTTGTTGAAGGATGTTTACTTTTGTTCTGAAATGTTTTGCTACCTGAGATGTTTTGACTCATGAGGTTTACAGTAGAAACTGAGCGATTTGGGGCATTATTTTATTTTATTTTATTTTATTATTTTAACTTTTTGACCCTCTTCACCCATTGTTCTCATCTCCCAACCCCTGCCTCTGGTAATCACCAATCTGTTCTCTATCTATGAGCTTGTGTTTGTTTGCTTAAGATTCCACATACAAGATAAAATTATACATTATTTGTCCTTCTATGTCTGACTTATTTAACTTAGCAAAATGCCTCTGAGGTCTACCCTTACTGTTGCAAAAGGCAATATTTCATTTTTTATGGGTGAATAATACTGCATTGTATTTATCAGTGATCATATAGATTTTTTCCATTTTTTGAGAAATAATTGACATACATCTCTGCATAACTTTAAGGCATACAGCATGATGGTTTGATTTACATGTGTTGTGAAATGCTTACCACAATAGGTTTAGCTAATATCCATCTTATATCAATCTATACTAATAAAAGGGTAATATGCTACTTAGACCGGGAGACCTTCCGGACATCCTTCCAGACAAAGCCATGTTGGCGGGGCTAATGCAGAGGCAGTTAGGGGTGATCAGGCCAGGAGGGGAGGGCAGTTGGGGGTGATCAGGCCGGCGGGGGGGGGGCAGTTGGGGTCAAGCAGCCTGGCAGGGGGGGGCAGTTGGGGGTGATCAGGCTGGCAGTGGGGATGACTGGGATGTTAGTGGGAGAACTTTATGTGTGGTGGTGGAGGCTGCAGTCAGCTAGAGGGCAAGGGACAGAGAGAGCGATTACAGATACTGCTCTTGACAAACTGGCGCATGAAGAGGAGCAGAGAAGTAGGACAGTCACTCCAAGGAAATGTGGAGGGGAGACTTTGAAACATTTTTTAAGAAAATGGAATAGACTTTTAACTTATTTGAAGATTTATTTTGGAATTTCTTGTGATAGAGAAAAAAAAATTGGAGTGATGCTTTCAAAGTTTCATCTTTGTTATTTTAAAGTATATTTCTTTTTATCATGAACTTGAAGAAATCTTTGATTCAATGATGGATTTCCAAGGCCATGTCTGACCCAGGCCCTTGTGAAGGGAGACCAAAGCTTTGTTTTCCTATCCTTGAGATAAAATGAGCACACTATTAATACTAGGTGTTGCCTTGTTATCTAAGAAGGGGAGGATAGTTCCAGATGGATATTGTGGTATTCATGTGAGCCTGTGGTTTTGTTCTGGGGCCTGAGGTCAGCTCACTTTACGTGCCATGTGAATGTGATAGCCTGCGGCCAGGATCTGATTTTTCTCTTTAATTGAGTATCACATTAAATTCAGGAGCCTCAGGGACTACCATTCAGATCCATTTTAATTTCTCACACTGATCTGCTTTTCTGGTCTGCAAATCTATGTCCTGTTTCATTTAAAACAAATGTAAGTCTTTAATTAAGAAGGTTTTAAAGTCATGAGATTACAAAGTAATCTTGAATCCAATCCTCTGGAATTTTAACCAAATCACCCAATATCCTGAAGCTCAAAGAGTCCTTTCAGCTTTAAATTGAAACTGAATCCCACTGAGAAAATATTACTCAGTCTCATCAAAACCTATGTTAATTTTTTTTCTTTGTTTTTACCCTTCCCTTCTTAAATAATCAATAAACTTGATTTTCTGCAGCAGTAATTCTCAACTTTAGTAACTGGGATAAGATATATTTATTCCCATTAACTTGGCTGTAATAACACATTTGTATTCAAAAGGGAGTTAACTAACACAGGCTGACTTTTTATTTTCATAATAGACCAGGGAATTCATTGGGGTGCTCCTGAGGATTGCAGAGTCCAATTTTAGAGTTAGATAGTGGTTCAGAGAGAAAGTATTTTCTGCATAGATGGGTGGTTCCCTAATACTGCTCCTTTCTCCTGAGTCTGGGCTTTCCTTTCGATTGTTCTTGTGCTACATATCCATCAGGGATGAGGCAGTAACACTAGCAGTGGGTCTTGATTAAATATATTTCTGGACATATTGAGGTATAATTGACAAATAAAAATTGTATATATTTAGAGTATACATATGCATGTGCATTTGATATGTGTATAAATTGTGAATCAATTACCATGATCCATCACCTCATACAGTGACTTTTTTATGTTTGTGGTGAGAACATTTAAGGTTTACGCTCAGCAAATTTCAAGCACACAGTATAGTATTATTAACTATTGTCATCATGCTGTACATTGGATCTCCAGCGTGCATAACTGACCACCATCTCCCCATCCTGCCCAGCCCCTGGAAATCACTATTCTACCCTCTGCTTCTATGAGTTTGACTTTTTAAGATTCCATATATTAGTGAGATCATGCAATATTTGCTTTTTTGTATCTGGCTTATTGCACTCAGCACGATGTCCTCCAGGTTTTGGATGTGAATGAAATTTGAATGTCACTATATCCTGTACTCACTGTACTGAAGTTCAACAAAATCACAAGGCGTAGATGTATAAAGACCCAAGTGGCAAATGCTAGTTTATCAGTTTACATTGAGAATGTGATATAATATTTTGTAATGGATATACCATATTCAGATCTAAACAATCTAAGGGGAAGCCAAGTTAGTAAATTGGCTGCCTGTGGAATCAGCACAAGGGGAAGATGTCAGTGGCCAATTAGTTGTCCTCAAGTTGTTGGACTAGTACTGTGGTCGGCAAACCGCGGCTCGGGAGCCACATGCGGCTCTTTGGCCCCTTGAGTGTGGCTCTTCCACAAAATACCATGGCCTGGGCGAGTCTATTTTGAAGAAGTGGCATTAGAAGAAGTTTAAGTTTAAAACATTTGGCTCTCAAAAGAAGTTTCAATCGTTGTACTGTTGATATACGGCTCTGTTGACTAATGAGTTTGCCGACCACGGAACTTGTATATCCAGGTCCACTGTAGAGACACACCTGTGGAAGGAACCAGGCCATGTTGTTTTCTGAATCAGTGGCTGTGCCATTTCTCTGGAAGTGCTCTCATACACATTTCATATGCAAAGTCATGAAGTATGGTATCCTCACTTTATAGGTGGTATCACTGGCCTGTAAAATGCACAGGTGATAAGGGTCAGAATTAGAATTGGAGCTCATATTTAACCCTACTCACGTGCTGTACTGTTAAGATTTGGTGGCTCACAGGTCTTTGGTGGCACAGATTACCTGCAAGCACCTCAGCACTGCAGCATCCCATGAGCAGAGCATCGGTTCCCTCGGCTGAGAAAGGCTCCCTGGCTGCCACTGGGGCACATCTCTTCCCTTTAGGGGCGTGTAAAATTCTCGTCGCCCACTGTGCCTGGGGTCCAGGTAGAGTGAACTGCAGCTGATAAATGACCTGAGGCAAATTATCTTGATTTAGGGATGGAATTTGGGAAAGACTTGGAGAGATGAAGGGGAGTTGTAGTGGTCTCTTACCAAAGCTGTGTGCTGTTTACTGTTGGAATTAGCATGACTGATGAGTAGAGTGCTCTGGAAAGCTGTGAAGACATCTAAAAAAAATTCAGTAATTGCCTCAGTGCCCTTAATAGTCTTATGTCAGCAATTAGCATTAACAGTCTTTCATTAATCCATCGGATTTCTGATGCTGCACATCCTAAAGCGGGAGATAATGGAGAATCCTCAGGATTAGCCATCCATGCATCACACTACAGCATGTCATTACAGCAGTGGTGTTGAGACAGCACACAGAAGCAGAAAAACACTGGAGCAATAATGCTCTAAAAGCGTCCGTGTATTCCTTTGCTTCAGTCAATTCAGGGTGCTAAGTAACATGGGCATATGACCAAGCAGTCATTTGTATCATGACCTCTTACGCTCTTTGAAGGTAAGTGGGCCTTGTAGTTATTGGATTAATAAGATCTTGTTGTAAAAAACAATACATTCCAAGCGCCTCCTGGAAAGTGGAGCCTTGCTGCTAAATTCAGAGAGTTCAGATTGTGCAGGCGTTCCTTGCTGAATGAAATGGGCTCTCCTGCACCTATTCCAGGGCCATGTCACCTAATCTGAGCAGCGATCGCCATGTTCCTGCTCCTCCAGTAATTCACCTTTTGTTGATTCTTTGTCAGAATCACTCAGCAGATATTTCACATTTTCTCTGGTGTCTAAAGGTCCCCAAATGGCCTCCCTGCCCTTTTTTCCTGGCTCTCTGCCTTCTATTTACTTCCCCATTCTTGTCAGCTCTCCCACCTTCCCTCCCTCTGCTCAGAATTCCTCCTGTTGTACTGCTTCCTGGCTTTTATCCCAGCTGAAGGGGGAGTGTGTAGGTGTTGGATTTGACAGATCCAGTTTCAAATCTGACCTGCTTTATATTATCATCCTGGCAGAGTGACCAGGTGCCTGGAACTCTTGTTTCCCTCATCTTTCTTTCTTTTTTTTTTTTTTAAAACATATTTTATTGATCTTTTACAGAGAGGAAGAGAGAGGGATAGAGAGTTAGAAAACATCGATCAGCTGCCTCTTGCACACCCCCTACTGGGGATGTGCCCGCAACTAAGGTACATGCCCTTGACTGGAATCGAACCTGGGACCCTTGAGTCCGCAGGCCGACGCTCTATCCACTGAGCCAAACCGGTTTTGGCTCCCTCATCTTTCTTTCCAAACGCTCCTCCTGTGTCTTTCCCATCTCAGTAAATGACAGCGCCTTTTGTCTAGTTCTCGGGCCAAACAACTGGTGTCATCCTTGCTGTCTTGGTTTCTCTCACACTCACCATTAACCTGTTAGCAAATCCTGTTGATTCTACCTTTGGAATTTCTAACTACATTCCCTTCCATCTTGTGGGTCTTCATTAGCATGATTCTTTTGGGGGATACTTGCATTACTAACTGGCCTTCCTGCTTTCCACATTGCCCTATGCTGGTCTACACAGATACTTTCAGCATATGAACAAATTATGTAATATTCAATGGCTCACTGTTTCACTTGGCAAAATATAGGTTCCTTGTCAAGGCCTTCGGGTGCTGTATGATCTCCCAACACCTCTCTGATTTCATCTCCTACTGTTCTTCCCTTAATCCTTCCTCCCATCATATGGTCCTACTGTACTTCACACATCATATACTTCCTCCTTGAAGGCTTGTTCTTGCCGTTTCCCATGCCTGGAATACACATCCCCAATATCTCTCATGGCTTCTCTCGATTCCTCAGGTCAAATGTCACCCTAAATTAAAATACCTACCTTTATATTATACATTAAAATTACATATTTTTATTTTTTTATATTTTTAATTTTTAGTTATCTATAGCCACCACAAGCATGTTCATCCATAAAGAGCAGGATTTTTTTCATTTTTTTCTGCTACATCCATCTCCTTCTCTCCCTATCTCTGTTGTGCAATTTGAGAAATGCATACCTGTGAAATAAAGTTGAAGCTTCTTACCAGAGCATCTGATCATCTCCACAATGTAGGCTATTGCAGTTAGTACCCTAGCCACACCGAGTGTTTACTTGACCCAGGTTTGTCTTGGCTGTGTCTTTGATCCTGTGACTGTGAAGGTAGCATGTGAAAGAAGTTCTCTCGCATTTTTACCCGTTGAAAGCCTGTTCCTGTCTTTAATGCCCAACTCAATTGCCACCTGCAGAGAAGTGTCTTAGATTCCTCCAAGTAAAAATGTTATCCTTCTGTCCTCTGAATTTGCTGCCACGGATACAGCATCAATCATATTTGGCCTCATATAAGTTATATGGGGACACCTTTCTCCTCTTTATCCTTAAAAACTCCTTGATGGATTAACTTTTTAATATTGATTTTGATTATTGTATCCTTATCACCTTGTGAACTCTCTTTACCCAACTTACTGATAGAAACAGCTCTAAGTTCGTATTTCAAATGATCTCAATTAGTGTGGAAATTGTATGAATTATTTACATGAACAAGAAATAACATGCATATAATAAATCATAATGTGTTATTTTAATATTAAATGTCCCTAAGATAATAAACAATGAATTATTAATGTAGCACACAGGCATACATCCTATTTCTTTTTGTTTTATAAATTGGTTACTAAATTGGTCTCAATAGATTGTTTTTAGGATTTCAGGGAAAATGAATATTTTTACTTAAAAAGAAATTACTAGCTAAAAATTAAAAAAAACAAACACCTTAAGTTTGCATTGAGTCCTCTAAAAATGTGCCATATATTTGGAACATAGGCTCAAAGTGAATTTGAAATGAGTATTTCGTGTATGTTAGGGTTCTAAATATTTTTACAAAGTATAGAAACATAGGAAAAAAGAACTTCTGTTTATTTTTACCTCAACATTAATTTTATATTACCAATTTTAAAGTTCTTCTGATCTTAATGGATAAGGCAATTTCATAATGCAGGGCCCAAATCTCATTTTCTTCCTATTTAACTTCCAACCACATAAGTACTACTTTATGATGTAATGCACAGTATTTTGTGTGAAGTGCTTAGTGCAGTACTCTGCTTAATATATAGTAAGCGCTAAATAAATGTTAGCTTTTATTATTCATAAAGAAGTGACCTTCCCTTTCATACTCCTTCTTGACCTATCATTCATCATATATTGTCTTATGTTATACTTATTTTTATACGTCTTTTCTAGCTCACTATATTTTAAGATTGTAGAAAATTTTGTACGTTTTAGAGGATTAATACATTATTTATCCATTGAATAAATAATAGACTTGTGAACATTCTTTTAAAATTTAAGCAGCTTTGATTATTTGATGTTCCGTAACACTGAGCCCAAACATAGTGGAAACACAGACAAGTTAATGCCTAAATGATCCCAGAAAAGCCACTGGAGACAGCAGGAGCCCTGGGGACTAACCCGAAGTCTCGTTGCCTGTCTATGGCTTCCTGGCTGAGGCAGTTTGACTAAATTAGCAGGGGATATATTACAGTGTTCAGAGACCTCTAAGGCACCGTAAAACCCACAGAATGCCCACTTCGACTAAATTTGATGGAGTTACCCATTTGATTAAGTTTAGTTACTCAGTTTATTTATGGTTAATGGCTCATTTGGCTTCCATTTGTTAAAGAAAGGTAGGAAAGCAATGGATAGAATGTCAGAGACTGTACAGCAAACAACTGCTTCTGTTTTCTGCTATAGTCACATGAAAGAAAGCCTTTCTAAAAGCATTTGCTAGGGTGCCTCACATTTAAGATGAGAGTTGATCTTTGAGAGCTGGGACCTTGTCTGTAACATGTTATTTTTTGTATACCCATTAACCATTGTAGCACCTGGAATATAGTAGGCTTCAAGGAATACTTGGAAGGCTAGATGACAAACGAGGTAGTATCCTAGGTAGAGGAGAGAATTCAATTGTTGGAGACAATGTAATCCTAAGCCTCATTTGGTTGCCCCAAGGCTTTGTGTTTGCCTGAAGTTTAATAATTTTCAGATCAGTGGATGGAATCGGTCATTACATCATCATTGTATTATTCCATTTACAGTCTTCCCTGTCATGATCATATTAACTTTTTTATTCTCTTAACTAGTAGCCCTGCGCACGAATCCGTGCGCCAGTAGGTCGCTGCCGCCCTCCTGTAGCTCTCCACCCACTGCCCCGCACTCCTGTATCTCTCCCCACTCGCTCCCCCCTCATAGCTTGCTGCCCTGCCCCCTCCTGTAGCTCTCCACTGGCCCACTTGTAGTTCGCTGCCCCACCCTCCTGCAGATACGTGGTTGGTCGTTACGCCTCAGGGCGTAACGGATAATTAGCATATTCCTCTCTTATTATATAGGATTATTCAAAAACACTGTGTATCTCAGAATTGTCTCTACTGGGCAGTAGTGAAGCTAACGTATAAGCAAGGTGCACGCACCTTCTGGAGGTGCTTGCAGCCTTGCAGGAGGGGTGATCTGCTCACATCGGTCAGGACAGGGCAGAAGGCCTGCCATGCGCTGAGAGACAGGAGAAGGGGAGTTTTATATATAACTGGAGAAAACTGAAGGACTCCAGAGACGATGCATTTTGAACGAGGCTTTGAAGAATACTTTGGATTTAAAGAAGTGGACTAGTGGGAGGTTCAGAGTGAGGACGTTACAGTCAGACAAGTAGCAAGCATGGCAGTTTGTAATTCCGTGGCCATATCAATGAAGTTATGGTAATTAAAATTTTAATTTATTCATGCAAGTGTATGTGTCTAAGTCAAATGGCATATTTTGTCAAATTTAAGATAAATTTGAAGTTTCTCTTTTATCTCCTGATACGTGACATTTCTGAATAAAGTTTCGTTATGTTCAGTTTTTAAAAAATGTTTTATTTCTCTTAAGTACTGAGATGCTTCATAATCAAAATTAAAGAAAGTATAATCACGTGGTGTGCTCTCCTTTGAAGTTGTATTGGACAGTATCACTGGTCGAAGTAGGGAAGGTGAAATTTACTCAGTAATCATAGCATGCTCCCTCTTTGCAGCTGACATTAGGGCCACCTCATTCACTCACTCAGCAGTGTTCCTTAGACACCTGCTATGTGCCAGGCACTGTCTAGTGTTTTTAAATTGTGCTTGTGTGACTTGTGGCATGTTTTACATTCTTTCTCTTTCTCACCTTCTGTTCAAATTTATTTGGGGGATGTAATAGGTTCTTAATAATCATCAAATTAGTGCAGATTGAAAAATCTCAGAAGGGAATTAGGGCATTGATGAGCAAGATGAACTTGTTGGACATGCCATTCGTTTTGGACTTGAGTACAAATATAAATACAATTTCATAGAGCTTCATTAGAACAGACTGTGTTGATTGTTTATTAAAAACAATAGACTGTTTTTATTGTTTATTTTGAAAATTTCCTGGTGTTTTGCATTTATTTAACATAATTTCACAGATGAATCAGATCAGTGTTCAAAAATTTAATTTAGCATTTTGACTAACCTTATCATATAATGGAATTTCAGTAGTGATTTAAGCATGAAGGACTTTTTATTGGCTTTGGCTAGGAGAATAGGTATTTAAAGTTCTTTATACATTTATTTATTTACTTAAATATATTTTATTGATTTAGGGATAGAGAGTTAGAAACATCGATGAGAGAAACAAACATCGATCAGCTGCCTCCTGCACATCCCCTAATGGGGATGTACCCATATCCAAGGTACATGCTCTTGACTGGAATCGAACCTGGGACCCTTCAGTCCGCAGGCCAACACTCTATCCACTGAGCCAAACCTGTCAGGGCTTTATACATTTATTAATGCTAGAATTTCTTTATCTTATTTCAGTTCTTCTTGAAGGTGAGCAAGAAACCATTCAATCAACCAAACAGAAAACTAAAGATTGATTAGTTAAAGCCTCACAGTATATTTGACCTCTCTACCCTACCCCCAAAGTCTAATTAATCACACTTCCTAGAGTTATCAGGCAAAGCCAGATTAATAGAAAGCAGTTTAGAATAAAATGTCTGATGGAAGAGCATTATAGATATAGGAGGATAATCTTTTGGATTACAGAAGTTGAAGGTTAATAATTTTGACTTTATTAGATTTATTAGAAGCAAATCTAATTTGTTTTATTTTAAAATTCTTCTTCTTAATATTCTAAAATTTTTGGAAATGGCCAAAGACAGTGTAAGACTATAATTAAAGTTTAAATTCTGTTGTTTAAAAACTGCCAATGTTTCTGCCTTCCCTGTGTTGTATAAGCTTCTCAGTGGCTTATAATGTTTTTAAACATTTATCTAATTGCAGTTTCTTGAAAGCATCTACCTTTTGTGTCCCCTCTTTTAATGATTTTAAGTTTATTTTTTGGGGGGTGAGATTATTGTGTATACTATCTTCTGAGGCAAAATCATGGAGTAGTACATTACAGTGTTAAGTTATTTACATTAGAATTGCAGTCTTAATGCATTTGTTACTTGAGTATTATTAGGTTGATTCTTATGTTAATTTTAGATTTTTTAACAGATATGCTTGAGTCTGCCAATTATTAATTTTTCTCTTGATTCAGCATTCATTTTTATAGTTCAAAATGCAGATGTATTTTTAATGGTCTTTTAGAAAATGACTTTCTTTTGATTTAATCACTTGGTACAAGACATTTCATTAATAGCACTTCTAAATTAAATTAAATATTAAATTATTCCATGGGCAATAATCATTATAAACTCTTTTCTCGCAGTGGAAAAATTTGGCTTCTTAAATAAACTTAAATTAACCATGTTTGTTTCTCTAAATCTGTAGTATTTCACCTAGTAAGTTTTCTTGGTTTCTAGGTGATGCATTTAAACTAGATATCTCATTTCTACTTTTAAAAGCAATTTTTTCCTGATTTGATCGACTTGTATTATTCTAAATGCTTTTTATTTCTTATATATGTTGAGCAAGCAGATATTGTCCTTGTGCTGTCGAGTATGCATTTTTTATTTTTTATTTTTGCTGTGTCACTGACTCTTTTTCTGTGAACAAATAGAATATCTTTATGTTAGTTTTCTTCTCTTATATATCTGTGCTTGAAAATTACCCAGAGAATGCTGCCACATCTTAGTAAGTACATTAGTAACACAGGTAGCGTGCTTATTTCATGCTTTATTTTACTTGTAACCAGACCCAACTTCCTAAGTCATTTAAAGGCAGTGAGTACCTGGTCTTTTCTAGATAATTTATTTGGTGGGAATAATTGTGGTAGCGGTCGTCTATAGTTAAAATTGAATGGTGGCATGGGAGAATAATTGGCAGGGACAAATATTGACCTAAGAAAAGAGAATTATATGTATACTGTGTTTTTTATATCTTAGAAGGTTAATAAAATGTTATATGCTTTATATCTATGTAATAAAAGCCTAAGCGACCATTAAGGTGGAACTACTGGAACGACCTGTTGCTATGATGTATACTGACCACCAGGGGGCAGATGCTCAATGCAGCAGCTGCCCCCTGGTGGTCAGTGCGTTCCCACAAGGGTAGCACTGCTCAGCCAGAAGCCAGGCTCAAGGCTGGTGAGTGCAGCTGCCATGGCAGGAGCCTCTATTGACTCTGAGGCAGCACTACTGAGCAGCAGCAACAGCAGGTGCAGCGGGCTGAGATGAGTGCAATTGGCGTGACACCCGTCCCTGATTTGGGCTCCTCCCTGGCTGCCTGCCACTTGGCGCACTGCTACATCCCTTGAGGGGTCCCGAACTGCGAGAGGGATGTCCCGGACTGAGGGGACTCCCTCTCCCCCAGTGCACGAATTTTGTGGACCAGGCCTCTAGTTTTATAATATTGATGGATGATTAGCATTTGGGTTGTCTCTTCTGCACCAGTGCAGTTTGAGAGCCAGAACTCAGTGTAGAAAGCATTATGCCATTCCAAATTATCTGACCGTTACGTAATTTGAAACAAATAATTATATGGAAGGAGCTTTAGAGATTATCTTATTGGGAGGAGTTTTGTGATAATGAGGAAAATTAAGGTGCAAGGAAGATTATTACATTTCACAGGTCATTGTATATTAGTCAGGATGCTTTCAGTTGCAAGTGAAAGAATTCCTAATTGAAACTATTTGAAACAAAATTTAAAAAATGTAAAGAGAGGGGTGGGAAGAAATTAGTTAAAGCAAACTTAAAAAAGAGGTACTGAACTATTGCCAGGACATGTCCCTCCATCTCTTGGCATAGCTGTTCCATCAGGGTTTGCTCTATTCTCTCCTGAAATGAGGAAGTAAAATTACACAACAGTAACTCTGCAGTTCTTTGTGTTTCCTACACCAGGCCCCTGAGGCAATGATGAATTTTATTAATAATGGCAATTGAGCCTATTCCAGATTAGTGATCCCGTGAAGAAAGAGTTCTGCTTTCTCCGTTATATTGTAGCTATATTAGAAATATCAGGAAATAACCTGATTTTCCTGCCATGGGTCATGTGCAGGCCCCCAGCCAATTGCTGTGCCTAGGGGTTGGGTATCATAATTTTTGGTCATGTCCCTACTCCCGAGGATGTGATGGGGGAAGGACAGGTGATGGCAGCCCCGCCAATACCACCTAGAAGGGGAGAAGCTGGTATCTGAGAGAGGAAGCAAACCCTCCTAATACAGTGGTAGAATTGCTGATGGAGTCGGGCCTTTCAACTCCCAAGCTAATGTCATTTTCATCAAAACCTTAGTATATTCTGAGTTGGATAGTTTCAGTAGGAGGATGCCTTCCTCTTAGTTGAGAACACTGTTCTCTCTTTAAGGTGCCCAGAAGTTTGGGTTACAAAGCCTTGACTTGAAGCCAATGAAAGCTTATAGCTACAGTCTTTTGGAGGTTAGGGCTTTTATAAACCGGATTCAGTGTTGGTGATGTGATAAATAGAGAACGGAAAAAGCATGGTCCTGATAAAACTTACAAGTTTGTGTGTATATGTTTTAAGAGTAGAAATAACTCCTGAAAGCACATACATTGTGATCTGTTCAACATGCAGGTCCCATCAGCCTTCCCCACCCTGTCCCAGAGCTGGGCTTGGCCCTATGCATCTTACCTGGGGCCACTAGTCCTGGCCCTTTGATGGAACACATCCGCACCTGCGCCAGCCAACCCATGCTTTCCTCCCCCATGGAACCACTTGTCATCTGAGCCACTTTCTGTTCATCTCAGCAGGTGCCCCATTTCCCTCACTAGGTTTCACTTCCTTGAGCGCAGGGCCCATGTTGAGTTTTTCTGTATTCCTCATTTTTTTCAAGTAAGGTGCCGAGTATATAGTAAGAGTTTCATTAAGTACATATTGTGCCGTTTATTTTATTTTCTCTCAGAAGCATATTTTGCATTCACTGGCTTATGATAGGCTCAATTATATTTAACTAGTTCTTGATTTCCTTAGTCATATCCACGTTGCTATAATGTAGTATGTATTATGAAGGAGAGAGGGTGCCTGAAATATGAATTTCACCTCAGTGCATTTAATTTGTCTAATTACTAAATTAGTGTGTGTATAGATGGCTGAGAGTGTATTGAAGTTTTACATTTGATTTTTTCCTAATTGTCCTTGGTGATTTGTTATAAGTTTGATAAAAATTATCCCATTGTATGAGGAAGAAAAGGAAGAAACAAGAAAACAGTCAATCCAAAACGCTCTGCATTTGTATACCAAGATATGATTGCTACCACATAACAGAATGTTTTAGTTCTCTCATTTAGTAACATGGCACACCGCCCTGATTAAGTAGCTCAGTTGGTTGGAGTGTCATCCAGATATGACAAGGTTGCAGGTTTGAACTCCAGTCAGGGCACATACAAGAAGCAACAAATACCTTTCTCCTTCTCTCTCTCAAATCAATCAATAAAATTTAAAAAAATAGCATATACATATATTCCAAATGTGAACAACGCAAATCTATATGCTTTCATATGCCCTATATATAAACCCAGAGGGAGAGCATGAGTGCTGAGAAGAGGTTAATTACAAAGCTGTATTTCTGTATCTGATGGGCAATGACAATCAGGAAGCTTTCTTAGGATTTGACATGATGCTGAGAACACAGGGATTAATCAAAGGTAATTTTAAGATGAAAGACTTTTATTTATAGGCATTAATTTGTTAGGATCAGAGAATAGGGCAGTAATGAATAGGTGAAAATTTTATTGAATACTTGAAAACGTTCTCTGGGTCCAGCACTATGCTTTAAATACATTCTATTTAAACTTCCCTTATATCCATGAGGTGAATACTATTGCAGATAATACATCACTTTACAGATGAGGAAACTGAGGCTTTGAAAAGTCAGTAAATAATCCAAGGCAAGTCTGGGTCTGAGCCCGAGCCCTTGGATACTCCTGGATGTGATGTGGAGAACATGTCAAGGAGCATTGTCTACATAAGGTGCTGGGAAGGGCAGACATGGGATTTTCTGGCCATCCATTCTGCCTGCATCCCTGGCAGACATTGCCCCAAATATCCTAGGATCTAAAAGCAGCCCCTCATATCTGTGGTTTTACTTTCTGTGGTTTCAGTTACCTATAGTTACATGTGGTCTGAAAATACGAAATGGAAAATTCCAAAAAGAAACAATTCATTAGTTTTAAAACGTGCACCTTTCTGAGCAGCATGATAAAATTTTGCACTCTCCTGAACCATCCCACCTGGGATGTGAATCATCCTTTTGTCCAGCATCTCTACACTGTATACATTCCCTGCCCATTAGTCACTTAGTAGCCTGCTAGGTTATCAGATCAGCTGAGGGGTATTGCAGTGCTTGTGTTCAGGTAACCCTTATTTTACTTCATCTGGGCCCCAAAGCACAAGAATCATGATATTGGCAATTCAGATATGCCAGAGAAGCTGTAATGTGCTTTCTTTAAGCGAAAAGGTATGTATGTATAGCAAAACACACAGTATATACAGAGCTCAGTACTGTGTGTGGTTTCAGGCATTCAATGGGGGTCTTGGAATGTATCCCCATAGATAAGGAGGACTGTAATAGTTATACTAGGTTATTGACTCATAGTTCTGTGAAGAAAAGGAAATTGAACATTTGTTTCTGAGAAAAATTGAACCAACACACTGGGTGCCCTAAAATTTTATCGACTTTCGAGAAGTGTTTTAGGCAAGAAGAGTTTCCATTTTTTTCCTGCAAAATGCTCCATAGCATTGTCCCCTGGAAGGAATGGCGTGTATGGTAACCTCCTTCTAGAGAACTGTTTATTCTCCTTTGGAGATGTGATCTGGGCTTAAACGCTGCCGATTTCACATTGGATTCTTCTGTCATTATAATTTCCTACCCTAATCCTAAACCTCGCAGAGAGTTTATTACATTGGTTGGTGGCATTAGCCTGTCAACAGCTGGATGAGACAGAAGTTAGAAAATGGACTTTGAGGTTAGGAAGCTAAGTAACCAGAAGAAGCAATTTGTCAACTCAGATCATCTTAGGGATGGACAAAATTATTCTACAGTGTGGGACATGAAAGACTGCAGTGAGCCCTTGTTTTGTTTTTGTTGTTTTTTCTTTTTCCAGCTTGATCATGTCCAGAGTACAGAAAGTTTACGTGTTGACTTTCTTTGTGAGAAACTGTGATAATGTTTGTTACCATTTGGTCTGCTTATTTGAACATTTATCATGAAAATTGTAGGTGATTTTTACCCTTCTGGCTCAATTACCTGAAGGCACATGAACCTGAAAACATTTCAAAGGTAAAGGGGTCTGAGACTGCAGTAACAGCCTCTCATTATTTTATTACTTAAAAAACTGTCATCTTTGTATTATATTTTACACTGATATTGTAATAAATTTTCCCTATTTGGGGGCTTGGTAGCATATAGGGAATGAGCTTTACTTGCTGGTTTTATAAAACATATTGTTTCACAGTATTTAAGAATTTAGTGTAATATTTTTTAAAATTTAAATTTACTATTATTTTAAAATAGTTATTCTGTATGCTCTGTTACAAGAGCAAAGACATAAGATTTATTTGTGAAATTAACAGCGTTCATGACAAAACACATGTTTCTCATGAGTGTTGGCTGGGTGCTCACTTTCAATTACTTGTGCTTTGTTTTTCCTAGTATAATTCTTTATAAAATAAAACTTTATATGCTGACATGGCATGAAATAAAAGCCATTACGGAGACCTCTGTTTTTTAATAAGGCTCAAAGCTACATTTCTCTATTTTTAGTGTGAATCCATGTTTTTTTGGTTATTTCAATGGACTGTGAAATCCAAATTACATTCTTTAAATAGTAAAGCAAATATGCAATTTAAAATAACCTGGGATTTTTTTTAAAGAAGCACAGCAAAAAGTTGTTAATTTTTACTAGGTTATCATTTTTTTATTAAATTCGTACATATAAACATAATTCATGAATTGATAATCCATTGATTAATTTCAAAACTTCATTCTATTAAAACAATTTAATACCTATGAAATCATTTGAAATGTTAAAAGGCAAGAACACTTGTAATAATCAGGCAGCACATATTGAAACATAATAACTGGAGAAATTTTTAAAACAAATTTCATGTGCACTAGTATTACTTATAATAAGAATATTTTATAACTTAAATGCCATAAATACAATATTTATAATACCTTGAGGGTTTCCACTTACTATATATGTTCTGATATTAATTCTTTTGCAAAGTTAGGAAGGAGTTTTTAAAATAAACACTGTTCTTTGTGTTCATAGATTTATTTGTTGTATACTGTATTCTTTCTTAAAAGTGAAGGGCATTTGTATTTATTTTCTTTTCAAATCAGACAATCTTGATTTCATGGGGAAACATTTTTAACTGACATAGTTGATCAAATAATACCCTTCACTACTTCTGTAAAGCATGCTAATTAATGTCCACTCTGTGCTAAACACAGTAGAATTGTATGTGTAGAAGTGTCAGTTACATATCTTCTCAACCCTGTCTATGCTGATTGTATTTGTAGCTTCATTAATCCACAAAATTATCCTATCAAGAAATTGATGACAGTGAATAGGGGATGGAAAGAGAGTTGTCCTATAAAAACTTAGATGAATCCTTTGGAAAGACTAAAGGTGAGCTGCTTTAGGGGAAAACAATGCTATTGTATTAAGGTAAGCAAGCCAGCTAAAAAGTATTAGGGAAGTATGAGAGGAAACTTTAAACTGAGGAGCTGAGAAAAAGCATAAATTGTTGAGGTTTATTCTAGACAGATGACCAGGAACTCTGATCAGCAGAGCTGTGACTTTGAGAAAAGACTGACCAACATTATATTGGTGAATGATATACACTTATATCACATTCAAAATAAATTATTTAATTTGTTTATTGTTTTTTAACTCTCATTTTGAAACTTCTTTTCAATTAACTAAAAACTATTCCTTGAGGTTGAATGAGGCCTTCTACTCTAATGATTATTACTAAATATTCAGTATATGTTTGCTTCACAGATTTCATTTCAGTTCATACAGTATATGTCTGTGTAAAACTTTTGTCAGCTGTTTCAAGCAAATATATATCTTCTGTTGTGTAAAAGTAAATAGAAAAATAATGTCGTTTTCCCCAGAACTCTTTAAAAACATATGCTTAAACTTTGGAGTAGTCTGCAGAAATGGTAGGTTTTTAGGTTAAACTCAACAAACATTTAATAAACATTAAATATTTAATTGAAATAAACCCAGTTTTTAACTTAATTACATAAAATCTAATTTTAGTACCACCCCTTTTGACAATATTTATTAGGGGAATAATTCAGTATCAGGTGCATTTGTATGCCTGTGAGTTAATCAAGTTGCCGTTCTACTTGTGTAACCATTTTAACAATTCCAGAAAAATCTTGTGTTTAGAAATGAAATGGACTCATGACCCTCCTGTTTTATCAAAATGGTCAGCTTTCATTTTCTTTTATGTAGATCACTTATAATCATGTAAAAATAAAAGACATATTGAGAAAGCATGTAGAAACAAAACTTGAAGCCATTTTTAGTAGTAGAATGCTGAAATGCATCTTGATTGCTGCAAAGCACTATAAACACAAATGCTAATAGAAACCATAAAGCCTCAAAGGCACTAAATGCTTGAGCTGTCTTCTCTGTTACTATAGAATGCTGCTCATTTTGGCTGTCTGACCAATCAGAATTCAGTATTATCACACAGGCAATGACCAGCCCATGATGCTGTTCTCTGAATTTATAACGTCTGTGGAAATGGAAAGACAAACGCATCTAGGGGATGACATTGTAGAGGAATAGACTTTTTAGCTGCCCAGATAATCCTAAGAGGGCAAGGCTCCTTTATGAATTTGCTAAGAGTCTGGCCTTAGGTTTGAAGAAGCAGTATGTTCACCAGGATTGGGTATCTCCCGAATGAGAGTCATATTGGTATTTTGTTACTTATAATTAGAGGTCCAGTGCACGGCATTCGGGGGGGATAGGAGGGCCTCAGCCTGGCCTGCACCCTTTAGAAGTCCGGGAGCCCTCAGGGGATGTCTGACTGATGGCTTAGGGAGTGGGCCTAAGCAGCAGTTGGACATCCTTAGCACTGCTGCAGAGGCGGGAGAGGCTCCCACTTCTGCCACTATGGGAGCACACTGACCACCAGGGGGCAGCTCCTGAGTTGAGCGTCTGCCCCCGGGTGGTCAGTGCGCGTCATAGCGACCAGTCGTTCCACCGTCCGGTCAATTTGCATATTACCCTTTTATTATATAGAATGAGAAAATAAGACAGACTGAAAAGAACCAGGCACCCATAACCTTTAGCCAGGACAGCTTTTCATTGTTGGCAAGTTCTTGGGGAACCCATTATAGTCACACTGCTCTTGGTAGGCCTAGAAGCAGGGAATGGAATGCACTAGAAGATTTCAGTGTCTTTCCTGACAATTCGCCGAGGTTTTACACTTAGACCATGTTAACATTAGCAGCAATGCATTCTTGCCCCTGCCTGTGCCCTGTATACTAGTATACTGGTCTGCTGTGCAGGCATCAGTCTTGTCCTTATGGAGCTTACAGTCTGGAGAGGAGGCATCATGAACACATGCTGAGGCTCTATAAGAGCATGACATGGGGCAGAGGGGGGTCAAACCAGGTCTGGGGTCCCGTAGACTTGACACCCACCTGAGACCAGAAGAAAGATTGGGGATACTCATATGGAATTAGGGACACAGAGCATGGCAGGGAGAGAAACCCTGTGTGCAGAGGTCCTGAGGCGAGAGGAGCAGATTCCTGAGACGGGACAAGGTCATTGCCGGAGAGTGAAGTGAGGAAGGGGAGAGCGGGCAGGGCTGGAGAGGCAGCCAGTGTCCATTGCCCACCTAGATGTCCCGGTGCCCTGCCTTGCTGTCTGCTTGGTACCGCACTTCCTCAGTGGTTGCCTGTGTGTCCAAGTGAGGGCTGCTGTCCTCCTAGTGTCCCCTTTCACAAGAGAGGCTCCCAATCCGACATGTTGGTGGCCAGAGTTGTCAGTGACACGGTCCGTGATTTCACTTTAGAATTCCTCTGCGTAAAGCTCGGCTGTGAGTGATTGGGGATTGGACCAGGAGGCACGTCTTAGCAGCTGTGTCATAGTATGAGAACTGTCTCAGTCCTGATGATGGAGGCGCCATTGCCATTTCTTCATTCTTCAGCCTCCCTGTGGAATCCCCATTTTTTTATGCAAGCACATTTCAGATGGGCTGCCCCAGTGGTCGGCAAACTCATTAGTCAACAGAGCCAAATATCAACAGTACAACGATTGAAATTTCTTTTGAGAGCCAAATTTTTTAAACTTAAACTTCTTCTAACGCCACTTCTTCAAAATAGACTCACCCAGGCCATGGTATTTTGTGGAAGAGCCACACTCAAGGGGCCAAAGAGCTCGCGAGCCACAGTTTGCCGACCACGGGGCTACCCCATCAATCCACGTTAAAACCTTGATGGTAGAGGGGGAAGCATGGCTTTGGTTGCAGGGGTGATCTTTGTGAGGATGGCCTCATGCATCCATTGCCAGAGTAGGACACACCTCTGTTCCCTTGCAGGCCAGGTACAGCTGGGGGCCTGGGCATCACCCCTCTCCACTGGCCTTGATGGGCACTGCTGAGGTTTGCTCTGAGGATCTCCATGGAGGACAAAATGACAATAGTGGATCGGCGTGGCCTTTTTTAAAAAACTGTATTTATTTAAAAGATTACCTTATCTGGCCCTAGCCGGTTTGGCTCAGTGGATGGAGTGTCGGCCTGCGGACTGAAGGGTCCCAGGTTCGATTCCGGTCAGGGGCATGTACCTTGGTTGCGGGCACATCCCCAGTGGGAGGTGTGCAGGAGGCAGGTGATTGATGTTTCTCTCTCATTGATATTTCTGACACTCTATCCCTCTCCCTTCCTCTCTGTAAAAAATCAATGAAATATATATCCTATATAATAAGAGAGGAATATGCTAATTATCCTTTATGCCCTGAGGCATAACGACCAACCATGTAAGGACCTGATCACGGATCTGCAAGAGGGTGGGGCAGTGAACTACAAGCCGGCAGCAGAGAGCTACAGGAAGGGGCAGGGCAGCAAGCTATGACGGGGGGCGGGTGGAGCTACAGGAGGGTGGGGCAGTGGGCAAAGAGCTATAGGAGGGTGGCAACGACCTACTGGTGCATGGATTTGTGCGCAGGGCTACACACACACACACACACATATATATATATATATATATATATATATATATATATATATATATATATATATAGTTACCTTATCTATCTCTGTGATCCATTGTGTTGCGCTGTGAAGTTTTGACTTAGAGGTGGTAGCCTCATCTGCCACACCTCCCATTCTCAGGCTTCTTCTGTCATGGCAGGGTGACGTCCTGCACCCTTCATCCTCTCTTTGCTAATTGTGGCACCCTCCTGATCTTCCTTTCTCTCTCTTAAAATACAGATCTGATCGTGTATTGCTTTCTTTGAAAAGACGGAGAGGAGATAGCTGTATCCCTGTCTACCTATTTTTCCTTTAAAAGATGCTTAAAATCACCATACTTAACTTCTGATTTTAGCGTTTGCCGCATCGTGAGCAAGGTTCGCAGGCCAGGAGTGCCTGTGTGCTGCTATTTCTGGATCTCCTAGTGACAGCAGCCAGATTCCAGTGAAGCCCATAAACTGACAGTTTAGGGCAGGCTTGCTATTGCCGTAGGCGGTCAGGGACTGCAGGCCTCTCCAGCCTCCTGACTTAGGACATTCATTTCTCCTGAGGTGGCTCGTCCTTTCTGGTGATAGATTGAGGGAGACAAGCAGCACATGGGCAGACAAACTCCCCGCCCAGGCATTTGGTGCCATTTAACAGTTTCCTTGCGCTCTTGACATTTTCATTTCCCTCCTTCACCTCGCTCATCACTAACTGTTTGCATCTTTTTTTCCTCTCCACCACAGTAATACAAAATGACAGACCACACATCCAGGCTCCATTATTCATTTCTAGTCAAATTACACAGTGGGTTTTACCCATGCTGAGCCACGGAAGGGGCACAATTAGAGTTTTAATTGTGGGCTGGCCTCGTGCAGGGCAGCATGCAAGATGGACTGAAATTTTCATGAAATGCTGCTGCTCAAAAGCAGTGGTAAAATGAAAGGTGTTTCTTTCATGCCTCACTCGTGCTGGCCTGGGGTTGCCTTGTTTATCAGAAAGCCTTTTTCCCCAGAAAAGAACAATGAGGATTTTTAGTCCCATTCCTTTGGGAAGAGAACCCTGATGTCTGCTCTTCATTGTTGAATGCCATTCTGGGCTGTGAGATGACCCAAATGTAGCCGCACAGAATTTGCCTCTTTATCTCCAGAACCATCTCTGTGAGGCCTGAGAATCTATTTACAATCCCGAAGCCTCCTTGAAAAAAAAAAAAGGTAGCTTCCTTTCATAAATCCATGGTGGGGTGAAAATAGGTTTACAGATGTGCACGAAGCAGAGCTTATTTTTGTATTATTATTTATTAACTAGAGTCCCAGTGCACAAATTTGTGCACCGGTGGGGTCCCTCGGCCTGGCCTGCGGGCATTGAGTTGAAACCAGTTCTCTGACATTCCCTGAGGGGTCCCAGATTGCGAGAGGGTGAATCTCAGGTGATGAATTGTGCTCCCCTTCTCTGGTTCTTGGTGGGTCACCCAAGAACCACAGCTACCAAGTCATTGCAGCTTGGCAGCTCCTGCATTGAGTGTCTGTCCCCTGGTGGTCATTGCGCTCATAGCTACCAGTTGGATGGTCGAATGGTCGGATGGTCGCTTAGGCTTTTATATATATAGATTGTATTCTGTTCCATATAAACAACTGTAAACCTACTTTTGCCCAACCCCGTGTATATACTTAAGAAATGAACAAGTTAAGAGCAGAGGGTAACAGAACGCTCAATGACTGATACACTTTTCAGGGATTTCACCTTCCGACTTAGATCGAATCAGCTGGCCACTCCTTCCTACCTCCGACATTGTAATCAGTCACATTAGGGATCGTACACTTAGGCTGTTTATTCTGTTTTGAGTGCTTGCTTTCTATTCCTTATAAAGACTTTTTATCGGTAGGCTAGGAGGTTTTCCCTGAAGCATGACATGACTTACAGAGAAAGGGCAGTGCATAATGTCTTACTTATAGTTACGTATAGCAGATGCTCAGTAAATAGCAGGATTGTACAGAGACAGGCAGACTTCTTATGCACAACACTTAGATCAACGTCCACACACACCTGGAGCTCTACCCCCCCCCCCCCCCCCCGAAGGGGATCCCACTGGCTTTCCTGAGACCACAGTTAGACACACTTTGTAACATGTTTCTGTCTACTTACTGGCAGTATGAATCACAGGCAACAGGAGGATTTGTACAGGAGACTAGGAGAGTCTTTGCATAGGGCAGAGGGATGGAGAGGTGAAAGGAAAGATCTCTTTAAGAAACCATTGATGCATTTGGCAACAAAATTTTATTTTTAAAAAGCTGTTTTTCTTTTCGTGAGAAATGACAATTAGCATCCGTCTTCATTTAGTTTCCTGACACTCAGAATATTCATAATAGCAGCTAATGCAGCACCAATGTGACTTTCAGAAACATGTGGTTCAGTTTCTGATTCCGCTAAGAGAAAAGAAGGCCCGTGATTGGCAGTTGGTTCTGTCTCTTGCATCAGCTGCATCTGTGGGGCATGTACACGGCTCACGTGGATTCTTGCCAGTGAGTTTGTTGCTCTAAAGATCTTGGCCCTGACCGAGTTCTCAGTAGGGAAAAGTTGGGAAGCGTCTTTGGGAAGGCAGTTACACTGAATGTGCCAGGAGAAGAGGGAATCTGTCTCTAGCCAGTTTCCAAGCTGGTAAATGGAAACATAATCCACACGTGGTCAGAAGAGTATCTTTCACCCAACCATTCATGAACATGAACTCATGGGTAAAAACAGACTGGGTGGTTCAGAACGATCCAGTGGCCCTGCAGAAAGGTGAGCGTGTTTCTACTGCAGACACGTAGCTCCTGCTACATGGAAAACCGCTCACGCTGCCAGCCTACGGTACTCCCAGGGGACTCCTGGTTTACGCCTTCTTTGTCCTGGCTGAGCAATACCAGGTGACATCTGAAGAATCCTGGAAAGAGCCTGAATAATAATCATTACTCCCATGAATGGTTTTCTTTGCAGGTGGCAATATAGTTTGCCAAGCATGTTCACATAGATAATCTTAATAAAATATTAATGCTAACGACTATGTCTTGTTCATGTTTGCACCCCCTTTAATGGCCTGGAATACTTCTTGGCATCAAGGAGATATTTTGTGCATGTTTGCAGGAGAAGTGCATTAGGCCCTCCACTTCTCCCAGTAGGCCTGTGTGGCAGGCATGGCGGTCCCAGGCCAGGGCATTGTTTTCCGAGGGGTAAGTGGCTGGTCATTGTTTTCTGAGGGGTAAGTGGGTGTAGAGGGCAGTCCTGTCCACACACAGCTATCTTTCCAGAATGACCAGACCACTAATACCAGTGGGAAAACCACGCCCTTCCAGAGTGCACTGGCCATCAGCAGGCCTGCACTGCACACTTTCCAACTATTTACCCCTCAGTGTTTTAACACTTTCTTGTATTTTCTTGTATCGCTTATTTGTAGCCCCATCGAAAAATAACGTTTCACTAGAATGGACTTTTCAGTTCATTGAACCAATGTTTATTGGGCAACTGCTCTGAGCAGGGCACTATTCTGGGTGCTGGGGACACAGCAATGAGCAAAGCATCCTCAACATCACTGCCTTCACAGAGCATGTGTGCACTCTTATGTGGGTGCGTGGTGGGGGAGGGTCAGAGGTAAACAGTTAAGTGTTTCTGTTATCTTTTGCTGCACAACGAGCCACCCCCAAGTGGAGTGAATTAAAAGCATAGCAACCATTGCTTCTGTTCAGGAATCTGCAGTTAGGGCAGGGCTCAGTGGGGAAGGCTCGTTTTGGCTTCACGTGGCATTGGTTGGGGCAGTTCGTGTGACGGCTGGAGCAGGCTCAATGCACAGTGAAAATAAGAGGCCCCTTGTTTGAAAAGCAGAAAAAGTGCTGTTGGAGGCATTAAAATACAGAACATTTTCCCTTCCTTCCACAGTCTTTCAACATGCCATCGTGTTTTTGCTTAAAAAAATATTTTTATTGATTTTTTAGAGAGAGAGAGGAATGGAGAGGGAGAGAGAGATTGATTGGTTGCCTCCCATAACCCACAAACCGGGCCCTGCCTGGAACAAAGGTGACAGCAGTCAGTGAGGGTGGGCAGGTGAGCCATGGCTTGGGGAAGTGGGCAGCTAAGAACCTGTCTTGGGGACGAGGGACCATACAGGAACCGAGGCTCCAAGTCCCTGGCACCTGTTCCATGGTCTCATTGGGCTTCAGGTACAGAACACATTCACAGGTAAAATTGTTAGGAATTTCAAGACTGTGATCACAGAGCATTAAACCCCAAATGCAAGCCCTTGTGAGCGCAGGGCCCTGTGTGACTGCACTGGCCCCAGGTACTGGGCCCTGTGCTGGAGGGGTGCTTCCAGGTGACCCCGTACTGTAGCGAGCAGGTGGGTGCTGGCTCTGGGCTGGGAGCTCCATGCAGGCTGAGATGGGCGGAGCGAAGATTGGTTTTTCTGTGCACAGGCCTCTTGACGTGGCTTGGCTTTCCATGTAGCATAGAGGCTGGATTCCAAGAATGTGTGTCCCAAGAGAGCCAGGCAGAAGTTGCATTGCATTTTATGGTCTGGCTTTGGAAATCACATAGTCACTTCCACCATACTTTATTAGTGAGGCGATCACCCAGGTTCAAGGGGAGAGCATATAGACTCCCCCTTTGTTTTGGGAGTGGCAAGGTTCCTGAGGAACCTATGGGCCTGGACATATTGCTGGAGCTGTACTTTTAGAAAACATACCCTGCCTTCATACTAGTAAGTTAGCATAGAGATGGGGATAGTGCAGAAAAGGAACATTGGTGGGGAGGAGATGGTTTTTGACATGAAATACTACGGTCAGGCCGTGCCCCTTGACATTTGAAGAATGTTGGAGAAGGAGCCATGTAGATGCCTGGGGAAAGAGGGCTCCGGGCAGAGGAGCAGGTCTGTCTCCAGTGGACTGTGAAAGCGGAGATGCAGAAGCAAAGTGAGCGTGGAGGAGAGTCCTAAGGGTTCAGAAAGGGAGACAGGGCTCCATCATGTCAAGGTTAGTAGGACTCTAGGAGGCTTTTACTTGAATATGGGAAGCCATTGAAGGTTTCTGAGCCAGTGTCATATGGTCTGATTCACTTTTTTACAAGATCACGCTAGCTGCATTTTATAGATAGATTGTATGGGACAGAGGGGGAAGCAGGGAGACCCATTGGGAGGTCATGGAAATATCCAATGCAAGAGTTAGAGGTGGCTTGGACCCAGTGGTAACCATGGAGGTGATGTGATGAGGAGGGATCAGTCTCTGGGTATATTTTCAAAGGTAGACCGTTAGGATTTGATGATAGGTTAGATTTAGCTAGGAGGAGACAGGTCAAGGCGGACTACACAGTTTTTGGCCGGGGCATCTGGATTGATGACGTTACCATCGACAGAGATATTGAAGACTGGGGGGAACAGGTTTGGGAGATGAGGTGTGAGGAGGATTATCAAGTTTGTCTTGGGCGTTTTATGTTTGCGGTG
Source organism: Cnephaeus nilssonii (assembly GCF_951640355.1). NCBI lineage: Eukaryota > Metazoa > Chordata > Mammalia > Chiroptera > Vespertilionidae > Cnephaeus > Cnephaeus nilssonii. The sequence goes on from NC_137082.1 coordinate 60,808,180, forward strand.
TCAAATATACAGAACTGGAGATATTAAGGTTGAAATTGGACGGCTAGGCTGGTGGCTGTGGAAGAAGTCTAGCTTGCAGATAAAAATTTTGAAGTTGTCACCGAGACATTAATAAGAGAGTGAATATATTTCCTGGTAGGAGTCCCTGTATGCATTCAATTGATTTACCATTGAAGGTGAATATTCCTTTTACATTTAAACTGATGATTAAGTAGGTGTTATTACATTTCCAAAACCTGTATGTATGTCAGTCAGCCACTCAATTTTCCTTGAATTTCAGTTTAATTAAGGGAAGGCTCCAGTGCCCAAAGAACCTTCACAACACATTCAGGCTGTCGGATAGACGCTTCTACCCGCTGTAGGTAGTTCTAGGCCGAGTCTTCTGAAACCCAGCAGGTTGTCCTGTCCTGGCCCCTCCACTCCTCAGTCCCACATCTCAGGAACACTGTCTTCAGATGAGGCCCTGGTGTTTTTGGCTCAGCATGCTTGTCTTATTTCTCCCCCTCCACCAGGCTTCCCCCAACTATTTCCAGTAGAAATAATTTGCATAACAGCTCACAAAAGGCTTGTAAATCTTACTATGTTTGGACGTTCCAAGATAATCAACAGACTTTTTGAGGGGATTGGCTGTTGGGCAGGATGAATAGGAAGGCATTAAGGGGAAATCAAATGCAGGAAATAAAGAAAACTAATGGTTTTATTTTAAGGTTGGCCTGGGAGGCCGATAGGGGAAGCCAGTCTGCAGTTCCAGGCCAAATTCAGGTGCACACTAATCGCTTTGTGTTGAAGCACATTTTTAGTAAATAATCCTAGGCACCGTCTCTGTTAATATGCCCAGCTGAGAGGAAATTAAGCACAGCTACTTGACTGGTAATGATACCAAACAGTTTCAGGTGTTAGGATTCATTAAGACTGTTGTTTCTCACCGTACCATTTACATGTTGTCAGGTATTTCAAATTAATCACGAGCATAATTAATAGTTTAAGTAATTAGATTGCCATTTTGTGATGATCTGCAATGTAACAGAGAACATGAAGCAGCAAGAAAAATGAGGAGGACCACGCACCATGTGAGACCTACCACAACAGGCCCCCTCTAAGGATTACTGTATTGGTGCCTCCTTGTGTATTGGCCCAAGTATGTCAAACTCACTGCCTTGGCGGGTTTGACATGCTTGTATAGGCCTATTATAACAGTTAAAAATGAAGACAATTCTCATGTGAAGTGGAGCTCTTCTAGGGCCTTTAGTCCCAAACCACCAAAACTGAATTTTTTTAAGAGGATAACTTTGTAACAATGACTCTAGTTGAATTACAGGCCGCTTTGATTAACTAGAGAAACCAGGAAGTAAATATATGGTTTTATATTCCTTAAAAGCTTGAGTTAAAGATCAGTATGTGTAATTTTAAAAAGAGTGAGGTTTGGCATCTTAGAAGTTTAATGAATTATTGGCCATATTTCAGACAGATTTTTTAAATAGCATTTTGAATAGTTCTTGTTAACCTAAAGAGACACTTAGTAAACTATCCACGTACTGATAGGAAAAGGACATTTGCATGGAAGTCACTTTTTACCTAGGGTTTGCCCTGGAATGATTTCAAATAATTGCATAATGAGGGTAAAAGTTGCAGGACTGCATATAAACTGCATGCTACTTAATAAATTATTCATGGTAGCCCAAAGGTATAATTATTCAGTGAAATGAGAACTAAGGAAATTAGTTCTGTATTAATGTTTATTTATACTGTTAAACTTTTTTTCCCTTTACATGCTCACATTTTCCTGCTAGAAGGGAACCCGAAGGCAGTCCACATAAAATGTTGAATCAGGTTGGAATTCCCAGAGTCAACTGTGTTCATCCCTTTCTATTTCTGTTGTTTTTGTAATTTGTTTGCTTTTACAGAAAGAGTCTCTTTCATATAAAAAGGAAAGTCAAACTCGCGTGAAAGCAGTCCTTTTGCAAAGGCCAAGAGCAGTCAGGAATTTCACCGCAAGTGTGCTGCAAGCCTTGCTGAATTCCTCCCACCCCTGGTCTTGAGTGAAGAGTTAGAAAGACACCTTTTTTGTGTCCTGGCAATGTGGGATCCCCCTCCTTCTCCCATTTTTCTGCTGGAAGCCTGTCCCTCAATCCAGATCAGAGGGTCAGAGGTAAACAGTAAGTGTTTCTTATTCTTATTCTTCTTTGATTTCATTGTTATTGTTTCACTTTCAATTGTCACAGTTCTTAACACATTTTAGTTAAATAGTTCCTGCCTCTCCCCTTGACCCCCACAGAATCCACAACAGTAGACAGGGTGGTTATTTCAAAGCAGACTCCAGAGCAAATCATTCCTCTGCTTAAAATCTTCTAGCAGGTTCTCATCTCAGAGTGAAAACTGAAGTCCTCACAAAGGCCTCTGAGCCTTGCCTGGTCTGGCCCTGCCTCTCTGACCTCCTGTCACTTTCCCCTCATCCAGCCATGCTCCGCACTCAGGCCCCAGCTGCCTCCGTCCCCCTCCAGGATGCCGGCTCTGCCTGTTCCTCACCCTGGAAGGTCCCCCACCTTCTCAGTGAGGCTCACCCTGACCGCTCCCTATAACTACTGCTCTGTGCCCCCTCGGTCCCAGGCCTTCCTGTCTCATGCCTGGCTCTGCTTCTCTTTGCTCAGCCCTTAACCACCTTTGTTAATCCTTGTTTATTTCCACCTACCTCCTTGAACAGGGGATCTTTGTTTGCTTTGTTTTGTTAAATGATGTGTGGCAAGTGCTTCATACAACACCTGGCACATAGTAGGAGCTCTGTAAATATTTGTGGAATGGATGAATGAATGTATATATGTATATCCCAAAACTGTTCCATGAAAACGCTGTATCTGCTGCCCCCAAGGTCTATTAGAGAGTGCCCAAGCTCTGGGTTGTGAAGGCTCCATGACCAACAGGCGTTTCCAGTTATCATAGAAATCTGAGGAAGCAAGGGCAGGAAGATGGGAAGCAATTGAAAACTTTTTATGTTGGAACGAGTCCCCAGGGCTCAGTTCTCTTTCACATCAGGTCTTTTAGTTCATTCTCTTCTGTAAACGCCCTGCCCCTCCTGGTGCTGTATTCCACTCCCAATTCAGAGGGACAGATAATTATATACACACCAGCTAAATGTCTGGTAACATCTCAGGGCAAAACTGAATGGACTTGTGTGGAACTGAATTTAAAAATACTTGATGGAACATTGCTCCAGTCTCCGACGGCTTGTCGGATTGCATTTTCTGCCTTGCCTGCATTCGCAGGACTTGTGCCCTGATCCTGAGAGATGCCTTCTGCCCTGCCTGTCTCCCCCACCTTCCTCCTAACTCCTGACTCCAGCTTCTGAGGGCTGACGATCTAGCAGTTCTTCATTTTGCCACTGAGTTAGAAAAAAAAAAAAAATAGCCCAACTAAAATTTGTATTTGTTTTATTCCCAGACAACTCTTTTTATGAAGAAACTATTTACATATAAAATAGAGGAGTGTTTCATTGGTTGTATAAATGAATATCTGGAATATAAAACAATGATTATTTCTAAAGTATCCTCCCAAAAGAAAGTAAAGGGAGTTGGATAAAATTAGTGATTATTTCTCTGTCACAGAAATGTGTAGTTGGCCATTGCAGTTGATCTTGGTTTGCATTTGAGGTTGTGATAGTTGTGCATTTGGGGGTGGGGAGGTGAGAGTTGGGAGTGGAAGAGAAAGCTAGACTTTTTAAAAGTCTTTTAAAGCCCATATAGTTGCTGTAGTTTCAGTTCTTTTTTCTTAATTTGCAAAATAAATAAGCAAATAAAACATAAATGGAGATGAGATTAGAATTTTATATAGTAACCTCTTTTTTGGCTGGTGTTCCAGCATGCACTAGAGGTGAAGTTTATAAAAGCTTCATTCAGACTTGGCAAGGTTAAGAGAGGAAGGTGGTCATCCATAATAAACATTGTTAGTTTTCAAATGTACGTTTTCAGGGAAGAACCTCCCTCTTTAAAGCACTCAGCCTGAATTTATTCAGGATTAAGTTAAATGAAAATTAATCCTTGGCTTTGGTAAGAATCATAATTTCTTCAGGCATGTCTTTCAAGGACCCAAGTTTTAAATCACAGTTCACGAGCTCAGTGAGTGTTGGACTTCTTTGTTATTGAAATTGGTGGAGTACCTTTTTTACGGGGATTATTAGTAAGTAGGAAGCAAAATATATATATACTTATGGTTTTTGCATAAGAACACAGTGAAAGAGGAAAAAAAATGTTTTCTTTTATAGATGAGTCCAGTCTTTGGCAATATTCAGAATAGTAACTTGAAGATTAAAGCAATTTTTTTTCATATTTTAATCAACTTAGTAAGTCTTTTGGGATAGTTACTATTTGGTCTCTACAGAAAAAAAAATGTTTATTGGCCTTAGTTTAAAAATTAAACAAAGATGATAAAGGCATGTTCATTCAATTTTTCTGCTCTGAGGCCCCTAACAGGAGTAAAAAGAATGAAAAACAAAGGAGAAAATGCTCTCTTTAGTTACATAGCTACATCCTCAAACCACAAACTAGAAGGAAAATCTGCCAAATGTGGTATTTGGACCAAAGGAGAAAAGATGCTGTGCGTGGACACAGTCCTCAAAATTGGGGTGGATACAGGTTTCTCAAGTGTCCGGCCTATGGAAATTAAATGGCTTCACTAAAGTGATAAGACAGTTGTAGGATTCTCCTGCAGCAAGTCTGTCATATATCCCAGAAACCTGCAGGATATGGAACTGATGGAGGAACAGAACCACTGTGTATGGTTGGGCAGGGTATGAACTAAACAACTCTCGGGACCCGTTACCAATAAAGTATGTGAATGGAGTTCCCTGGGGGTGAGTCCCCTACCTGTGTGCCTACCCAAGCCACCACGGTGAGTGAATGCCACCTTAATGTCTAGTACAAGATCCTAAAAGTAGACTGGAAGACGGGTCAGATAGTGGTAGTCATGAGGTCACCACACAGAGAGCTTGTGACATAAGTGGCTTTTCTCTAACCTACATTGACTCTCTGCTCCCGCTGAAGAGAGTCACACCAAAACTTCATATGAAATACCCCCATGTCACAAGGATTTAATAGAGGTGGAGAGAATGTTAGAGATCAATACTGGACTTTTGAGGGTCCCTGCTTTTCCTACACTATTCTTCCTGAACAATTCTTCAGCACCTGACTGATTGTCTTCATTTCATATCAAATGCCTTCTGGTTTATACCGTACCCTGGTGTAGATGGTGCAAATTAATAGAAGAAAGGAACAAAAAGTTAGAGGAAGAATATATATCAGAAGGCAAGTCATCTCACAAACAGAAGAAAAATTCACACTCATAGTTCTTCATGACCTCCAAGGGTTAATAATAACTGGGTTTTCTGCAAATTTTTAAAAAAATGATACATATGATGAAAGAAGAGAAAAAGGAGATGGAAAGTGAGCTGATGAATCTCAATTAAAAATATAAAGGAAAAAAAACTATTAGAAAGATGAAAGTCATATCCGAAGCCATAAAAAAAATAAAAAACATGGTGAAAGCAAGGGATGTGTAATTCAGACTTGTGAAATTCTTACAAAAAAAGGAAAAAGATGAGATAAAAATGTTTCTATGAAGTTGATACATTGAAAGGCAAAGGATTATCTGTCACATATTTGCTTGTATTTCCAAAGGGAGAGAATAAGAAATGAGAACAAAAAAATATTTAAAGGCATAATAGGAGAAAACCTTACTGATAAAGAAAAAGAATGATTATGTATGCAAGTCAAAAGGCCACATTCTTTGGAAAAAAACTATTTAGAAAGAAATGAGTAAAAAGAAATATGCTGCTGAGTGGTCAAGGACATCAAGAACAAATTTTGTCTGCATCTACTTGGTAGACTCTTCTTCTTCTTCTTCTTCTTCTTCTTTTGTGGAGACAGAGAAATTAAACCAAACAGGATCATTTTGCTCACTTAAGTGGAAAATAAATGACTTTTAATCCTAGTAGTTACAAACACAAGGAGGAAGTGGTAAAGGCCTAATCTGTCTCCCTAAAGCAGCGATTTTCAACCTTTTTCATCTCATGGCATTACTAAACTAATTACTACACTAATTACTGAACTTCTGCAACACACCAAAAAATATATTTTTTGCCAATTTGGAAAAAAGGGTATAATTCTGATTTATTCACACCAGATGGCTATTGTTGTGTTGGCATATTTTTTACTTGACACTTAAAGGGAAAAGAGGCCATTGCCCCTGACTAAATAGCCAGGTATTGCATGTTTTAAAAATTCTTGTGCACACCAGTTGAAAATTGCTGCCATAAGTGAAGCATTTATTCTAGATCTGGAGTGAGTTTGCAGTAAAGAGAATTGTGTGGTGGCATGGTTATAATTAAGTGTTGAAACAGTGTGCATTCTCAAGTTTGCATCTTGAAATACAATTTTAATCAACTTGGAGGAAAATATAAGCTAAATCAGTTTTAATAAAATAATCTCAGTGTAAATACTGCAAGTAGAAGTTTCTTCTTTTTGGGTGTTATTGGTGAGGTCCTTGGATTAGAGGTTTTTGTTATATGTTAGTGCCTTATTTCTTTTAGTGTTTTAAAACTCTATTTCAGTTGTGGATATAGTCTGTGTTTTAAATCATCTCACATAACTTGCTGGAAGCTGAAATCGATGCTGAGGACATTGTGACATTTTAAGGGAAAACCGAGCACTCACAGGACACACTGGAAGGACCCTGGGCTTAAATTCATGAAGAGCCCATAGAGAAAACAAGTGTGCATAAAAGATTACATCCAAAGTGCGCAGTCTAAAACATCTCTGGAGTTTACTAATGTTACAGTTTCTTTTCATCCCAGTGGTGAGGACAGGATAAACACCGGCTGCTTGGGCATGTTTTCAGAACCGTTTCCTGGGCCTCTTTTTACTTGGTGAAGAGTTACTGACACCATTTACCCTGCAGTAGACCCTTGTTCACACAGTAATCTCTGCAGATAGCAGTATATGAAACTTGGCAGTTGATGGGAGAAATATTGTTTACTATTTCATTCAACACATTTTTCAAAATGTGAAATTGCTATTCATGTGGCACTGTGCTAGGCATCAAGGAGTAAAGACATAATTCAGACTTGGCTCTTGTTCTCAAAACCCGTATCCTAAGCTTTTAGAAGCTCAGGGAGGCAAAGATATTTTTCTTGGCTTACTTTTTCAGTGTTACTATATCATTCCTGTCTATTAAAAAACAGAAATTAGTGTTGCAATTTTTGGAAAAATTCTTTAGTTTCCTTATTAGCTTCTCTGGTGACAGTGAGTAGACTAACCTCTTGGTCACCTTGGAGCCTGGCATAAAGGAAATAAGTTTGGTGACTTCTGATCAGTTCCAACTATGGGGGTGTAGTAGCCTCTGTTTCCAGTGCTTTGCTGAGGTTAGATTTCCTATTTCATCCTTGTCCTTCAGCCTGTCTTAACTTACAGAGGTCACCTGTAAAGGATTAATATGTAGCCAAAATCAGTATTATTTGTTTTCATGACTAAACTGTCATCCTCCCCTCAGTAAAATTCATGTCCCAAAACAGTTTCCCATCTTCTAGGAGATTATTATTCCGGCCTAGTGTGTGTGAAGGATTAGTGTTAAGAGACCACTGAAAGCTAAAGACTTTACTGCACAAATCTTATTGATAATTGATTTACTGATTTGAATGTGTCAGATTATTTAAAAACTAGAACAATGTAAAATAGACGATTTTTGTTAAGACCTGAGAACATGAAAATACTTTTTGAAAATAATTTTTTTTTTTTTAGTTTTTTGAGAGGCATTGATAAGTTTCTGAACTAATACTCTAATACTAATTTTCTGTGCTTTGACAGTTTGTCTACGAAGTCACTGATAAGCCAAGTCTAGGGCCAGCCATATAAATTATTTAGGAATTTAATTTAAAGAGTGGTGTTTTCTCTTAATTTTATTATAGTGACACTTACTAGACAGGATACATTTAATATCCTATTCATTCCAAATAACCTGCTCTTTTCCTCTTAAGGTCATACCGTCTCCAATCAGATAAAGCAGTTGTGTAGAAACTGCATGCTAGTTATAGAACTGCTTTGAGGCAGCCAATGATTACACATTCCTTATCTATATATATATATATAAAAGCCTAAAGCGACAGTTACGATGGAATGACAAGAATGACTGGAACAACCGGTCAACCAGTCGCTATGATGTGCACTGAACACCAGGGGCAGACGCTCAACACAGGAGCTGCCCTCTGGTGGTCAGTGCACTCCCACAGGGGGAGCACTGCTCAGCCAGAAGCCGGGCTTATGGCTGGTGAGAGCAGCTGTGGCAGCGAGAGCCTCTCCCGACTCCGTGGCAGCACTACTGAGCAGCGGCAGCAGGCGCAGCAGGCCGGGGTGAGCGCGAGTGGTGTGATGCTTGGCCCCGGTTCTGGCTCCTCCCTGGCTGCCTGCCACTTGGAGCACTGCTACATTCCTCAGGGGATGTCCGACTGCAGTTTAGGCCCGTGGGGTCCCAGATTGCGAGATGGCACAGGCTGGACTGAGGGAACCCCCCCCCCCCCAGTGCACGAATTTCGTGCACCAAACATCTAGTAGTTTATAAAAACCCACCAGATAATTCTCTGAACATGAGCTTTTAGAATTAGTTGGAAATTAATAAATGAATTGTGTAAGGGAATTAACTGCTTTACTTTTTCAGCAGTAATATTGGATGTTTGCTAAGAATGATGAGTGATTATTGGTTCAACAGCTGTATGTTTCAGTAGCTATAGCCCAACAATTATCTACATGTAGGGATGGCCAAAGGGATTTTTTTTCATTTTTGTCTTTAGCAAGTGAAGCAGTTGAGAGCTGCCTTCCCTAGAAGGCCTTTGTTTCTCTGGTTGATTAATCTCTTACTGCACCCCCATCACACACTAATTCCATTAAGACAGAGGCTGCTTGGTTTCTGCTCATGTGGTGTGGCAGGGCTTGGCTCTTGCTCGGAGTACACCCAAAGTCCACCCTCAGATGGTCAGACCCACTGCTTCCCTTGTGCTCACTCCTTGAGCACCATGCTCTTTTGGAGTCCTTTCCTGCCATTTCTCCTCCCCCAAATGCCCTGCTTCTTATTCCTTAGATCTCTGCTTAAATTCTTAAAAAAACATCTTTTATTTCTTTGAGAGGCACTTCTACGTTTCTGAACTAGTACTAATTTCTGTGTTCTGAAATATAGTTTGGTGGTTTCTTAACAAACTAAACATACTTTTATCATATGATCTAGCAATCACACTCCTTGGTATAAACTCAAAGGAGTTGAAAACTTAGGTTCACATAAAAACCTGTACATGTATATTTATAGCAGTTTTATTCATAATTTCCAAAACTTAGACGCAACCAAAATGTCCTTCAGTAGGTGTACAATAGAAAAATGGATAAATAAACTCTGGCACATCCAGACAATGGGATATGATTCAGAGCTTAAAAGAAATGAGTCAGCCATGAAGAGACATGGAGGAAACTTAAATTTATATTACTTAGTGAAAGAAGCCAATATGAAATAGCTATATACTGTATGATTTCCACTATATGACATTCTGGTAAATGCAAGACTATGGGCTCAGTGAAATAACCATAGTGGTTTCCAGGGGTGGGTGGAGGGAGAGATGAATAGGCAGAACACAGCAGATTTTTAGAGCAGTGAAAGTATTCTGTATGATATAATGATGTATACATGTTATTGTACTTTTGTTCAAACCCATAGGATACACAACACCAAGAGTGAACCCTAATGTAAACTATGGACTTTGGGTGACGATAATGTGTCAATGTAGGTACATTATTTATAACAACTGTACCACTCTGATAGGGTGTGTCAATAATGTGGCTATGCATGTGGCAGGGAATATATGGGAAATCAATATATTGAGTACCCTGTTCTCAATTTTGTTGTAAGCCTAAGACTGCTCTAAAAAAATAAAATCTCTGATTAAAAAACAATAATATGTAAGACTATGATCCATTAATTTGTCATATAATTTTTTAAGTTAATAATTAACTTTGGGAATGGACTTTACCATATTATTTAAGTACTAGAGGCCCGGTGCATGAAAATTCATGTACTGGAGCGTGGGGGCATCCCTCAGCCTCTCACAGTCCAGGAGTCCTCAGAAGTGGGAGGTGACCCGGTGATCAGGGGAAGGCGACGCCCCCATCACACCTCTGCTGCTGCCACTGCCGGCAGCGCAAGCCTCGGCAGGCCCTGGGTGGCTGGGCAGCTGCCATCCGAGGCTTGCCTGTGCCTTGGGCTGGCCCTGGGCAGCTGAGCAGCCACCATCTGAGGCTTGCCTATGCCTCGGGCCGGCCCTAGGTGGCTGGGGAGCTGAGGGGACTGGGGGACTCCAGATGCAGGCATGCAGAGTGGCCAGACCCAACTGGGGGTGGGCCTGGCTATGCTGCGCGCCTGCTGCTCTGGTGGGGCTGCGGGGACTGGGTGTTGCCATCTTGTGGCTGTGGGCACTCCCATTTTGTGGGTGGGGCAGTCAATTAGCGTATTCCCTCCTTATTGGCTGTGGGTGCCGCCATCTTTGAGGGCGGGGCAGTCAGTTAGCATATTCCCTCCTTATTGGCTGTAGGTGCCTGCATCTTTGTGATGGCGTGCGGGTCAATTAGCATATAACCTCTTTATTAGATAGGATAATTTAATGGCAGCTATAAATTCTAAATATTTCAAGTCAGAAAGGAGCAAATGTGATGGAAAGAGGCATGTTAATGAGTGTTGGTACACTATGGCCACGTTGCTGTCCCTTAAGCCAAAGGCACCTATGTATATAGCATCTTGCTTACAGCAAAGTGCTGTATTCATGGTGGCAAGCTTCCATCTCTACCGGCCTTAGTATACTGTGAAAACCTCGTTGATTGATGCTCAAAATGTTGCAGCACAAAATAAAAATACATTGTTGTCAGGCAGCGATGAAGGGAATTGTGTTACTGCACTTCATGCTTCTGAGAGGTGACATTTTCGAGAGTGCACGTAGGAAAAAAAATGTTCCCATGTGTTAGAACTGCTGTGTACTTTTACTCTGGACAAATGGGTATAGAAAATGGACTAAGTGTATGGAAAATGCTTCTAAACTGCTTTACTTGGGGAATTGGACACTTTTTCCTTGCATAGGAATTACTGAAGACACCAGTTTTTTTACAGCTTGATAGTGTAAGTAGTCTCTGAGCATAATGAAATGTATTATTCTCTTTGGTCTTCACACCCTACACTGACCATGACCTCTTCTAACCTGGGGCTGTGCAGGGCATCACTCTTCTTTCCTCCACCCCCTAAAAGTAGCCACCCTTGATTTCAAGTCTGCCCTGGGTGACTGGCTCAGCATGTTGCTTAGTCCATAGAGAACCTGCCTGGCCCCTGGGGAGGTAACCGTTCCCCCTAATCTCTAATGGGTGGAGACCTATTAGGATCCTGGAATCCAGTGTAGGAGGCTTGATGGAGTCAAGGAGAAATTGTGTGAACTGAGTGTAGAGGTCATCCGTGCACTCAGAGGAGTGGTTGGACTCTGTGCTTTGGAAACCCTTAACTTTCTTAAGGTTAATAGTCATAGAAAATAAGTAATTTAGCTTGAGGGGCTTTTATTCTTCTCACTTTTGTGATTTTTTTTTTCCAATGTGAAGCTCAGAATGGCCTGAATAATACTAATAATGGGCAAATTTAAAGAGCTTTTCTTATCAACTGTTATACATTATCTCATTTAGTCCTCAGATAACTGTGAGAACGTAATCATATTATCCTTTTTGTTTTGTTTCTAATCTTTATTGTTGAGATTATTACAGATGGCCCTCTTTTTTCCCCCCAGAGCGCCCCTCCACCCAGTTCCCACCCCACCCCAGGCCTTCACCCCCTATTGTCTGTGCCCATATGTAATGCATATATACATATAAGATCTTTGTTTAATCTCTTCCTGCCTCCCACCCCCCTTCCCTTAGATCAGGTGTCCTCAAACTACGGCCCTCGGGCCACATGCGGGTGTGTTTGCCGTTTTGTTTTTTTACTTCAAAATAAGATATGTGCAGTGTGCATAGGAATTTGTTCATAGTTTTTTTTTAAACTATAGTCCGGCCCTCCAACGATCTGAGGGACAGTGAACTGGTCCCCTGTTTAAAAAGTTTGAGGACCCCTGCCTTAGATAATCATCAGTCTGTTCCATTCCCACACCTATTATTCTATTTTATTTACCAGTTTATTCTGTTCATTAGATTTTCTTATTCACTTATTTTGATTTTTAGATTCAATTGTTGATAGGTATGTATTTGTTGCCATTTTGTTCATATTTTTTATCTTTTTTTCTTCTTTTTCCTCTTCTTAAAGAATACCCTTCAACATTTCATATAATACAGCTTTGGCGGTGATGAACTCCTTTAGCTTTTTCTTGTATGTGAAGCTCTTTATCTGACCTTCAGTTCTAAATGATAGCTTTGCCGGGTAGAGTAATCTTGGTTGTAGGTCCTTGCTATTCATCACTTTGAATATTTCTTGCCACTCCCTTCTGAACTGCCTCGTTTCTGTTGAGAAAGCAGCTGACAGTCGTATGTGCAGTCCCTTATAGGTAACTAACTGCTTTTCTCTTGCTGCTTTTAAGATTCTCTCTTTGTCTTTAGCCTTTGAAATTTTAATTATGATGTGTCTTGGTGTGGTCCTCGTTGGGTTCCTCTTGTTTAGGACTCTTTGTGCTTTCTGGACTTGTAAGTCTGTTCCTTTCACCAGGTAGAGGAAGTTTTCTGTCATTATTTCTTCAAATAGGTTTTCAATATCTTGCTCTCTCTCTTCTTCTGGCACTCCCATAATGCAAATGTTGGTATGCTTGAAGTTGCCCCAGAGGCTCCTTACACTATCTACATATTTTTGGATTCTTTTTCCTTTCTGTTCTTCTGATAGGGTGTTTTTTGCCTCCTCATATTTCAAACCATTGATTTGATTTTCAGAATCCTCTACTCTAGGGTTGAATCCCTGTATATTATGCTTTATTTCAATCAGTGTATGCTTAATTTCTGACTGATCCTTTTCCATTTTTTTGGAGATTTCTAGAAGAATCTTGAGTAACCTTGTAACTGTGGTTTTTAACTCTACATCCAGTAGTTTGCTTTCTTCCATTTCTTTCATTTGTAACATGTTTCTTTGTCTCTGCATTTTGGCTGCTTCCCTGTGTTTGTTTCTATGTATTGGTAGAGCTGCTATGTCTCCTTAAGTTGGTAGAGTGGCCTTGTGTAGTAGGTGTTCTATGGGGCCCAGTGGCTCAGCCTCCCCAGTCACCTGAGCTGGGAGCTCCAGGTGCACCTCTTTGTGGGCTGTGAGGACAGTTTTGTTGTAGTTGAGACTTGATTGCTGTTGGTGTCACTGGGAGGAATTGACCTCCAGGCCAATTGGCTTTGAAGACCAGCTGCGACTACAGTGGGAGAGCTGCTGTGCAGGAGACACCCCTATGGTGCAGGACTTGTTTCAGTGGGGACTTTGGTGCTCACTTGAGTGTGTCTATTATGGATGTGACGAGTTGTAATCTGGTATGGTCTGACACTGACCACTGGGTACAGTGCCTCTTGGGTCTCCAGGGAGGTGCAGAGTCAGTCACTGCCTGGGGCCTCCCAGCAGGAGCTACAGAGAGATCTGCAGATTCCTCCTCTTTATATTGCATTTGGAAGTGGCCAGATGAAGCCCAGCTATGAAGCAAGGCAGGCTGGTGCTGATGCCTGGTCTTGGGACTTTCATTGTTAGGTTTGGGGCTCCCTGACCCACCTACAGCTTGTTTGAGAGATTTTAGCCTGAGCAAGGACAGGTAATTCATATGCACACAGCTTGGGTGAGTTTGTAAATTGGATGAGGCAGGGTCTTAGGGAATCACCAGGGTGGAGCAAACAGAAATGGCTGCCAGTCAGCCCTGCCACTGGGTAGTTCCCACCATAGGAACAATGCTCCTTGCAAGTACCTCTGTCTAGGAGAAAGCCGCCCCAAGTTCCTGCCCTGATGTCAGACAATCCAGTTCCTCCTTGTATGTGTCTGTGTTCCCCATAGCCTCACCCTGGTGCTGGAGCTCAGAGGAAGCGGGAGCTTGTATGTTCAGTTTGTGGTGCCAGCCTTTTAAGAGGAACAGCTGGGTCTCCAGCAGCCTCTGTGTCACTGAGCCCCAATCTGCACTGGTTTTCATAGCTCGTAGTTACAGGGACTTCTCTTCCCAGTTCTGGGACACTGGGCTGGAGGTCTGGTGTGGGGCTGGGACCCCTTGCTCCTCTGGGCGACCTCCGTAGAGACGATCTCCCTCCCGATTAAAAAAGTGGCCATTCCATGCCTCTACACCTCCTACCAGTCTCAGTGTGCTTTCTTCTTTACTTCTCTAGTTGTAGGTCTTCCACAGCTTTCCAGCGGTTCTGGATGATGGTTGTTCTGTATTTTAGTTGTAATTTTGATGTGGTTGTGGGAGGTGACGGGTACAGGCGTTTACCTACACTGCCATCTTCCTTTCTTCTATCCTTTTTGTTTTTGAAGAAATTGATATTTAGTGTGCTTAAAGGAGCTTGCCAAGTAAAGGAGGGGAAAATGGGAAATAGCTGTAATATTATCAATGACAAATGTATTTAAAAAGAAAAAAATAAAGTAGCTTGCCAAGGTTAAGCATAGCTGGAAAATAGAGGGTCTGTTTGCCTATAAAGCCCATATTTTACACGACTTTACTAAAAGCAGTTTCTCTTAATGAGCAAATTTGTAATTGATGGTTAATGGGTGCGTGGAACCCATTGGCCTATGCCAGTGGTCGGCAAACTCATTAGTCAACAGAGCCAAATATCAACAGTACAACGATTGAAATTTCCTTTGAGAGCCAAATTTTTAAACTTAATCTTCTTCTAATGCCACTTCTTCAAAATAGACTCGGCCAGGCCGTGGTATTTTGTGGAAGAGCCACACTCAAGGGGCCAAAGAGCCGCATGTGGCTCGTGAGTCGCAGTTTGCCGACCACGGGCCTATGCCATCAATTTCCTTATAATTTTATTTTTAGCATCAGTTTGATGATGCATATCTCTGTCCACCACTCTCACTTCCTGTGTTTTGGAATCAAAATACTGTTACATTCTTAAGAAGAATCCTTCTTTGTGTTTAGAAATGGTTCCCAAATGCATTGCTGGATTAACTACTAAATGTTGCTAATTTTTACTTCTAGATAGTTGCAACATGTCACTAGCCACATTACCTATTTGATTCTTGATTAGTTTTTCCTTAATAACAACTCTGAAATGTTTACATTTATTTTACATTATTTTCATTTTCATTTATGTACTAAAAATGTGGTCCTCTCCTACCTATGGCTGGAGATCCATATTTTTGTGATAATTGGGCAGATGTAGGGAGAGGAGACTAGGGGACCGGAAGAGAAGTTCCCAGAAATCTTTCTTGCTTGTTCCACATGTATTGACAATGGATATAGAGGAGACAAAACATTTGTTAGAACTGATACTTTATAACTGTGCCTGGCACCTGGTTAGTACTATGGAAATACTTTGTGTGTGTGAATTCATTTCACCTCTACCACCCCACATGGTTGCTAGTATTATGATCTGGGTATTGAGACTATGTTTGGTTCTTAAGACCAGACAGCTAATAAGTGGCAGAGATGGGGTGCCAATTCAGTTGTTCAGATTTTTGAGTCCCAGTTTGTAATCCACATGCTAGTTGTTAACCTTATTCTGGTTCATGTGTATTTAATATTCTAGTTGGAAGGTGCCTCAGCTAGAGGAAATGTCTAAGAAGGTATATGAAACATCTGTTGGTTGAGAAACTGGCATTAACCTTTTGCACTCGGATGTCGAGTGTGACTCGACACGGTTAGCATTGGTAGCAGCTCTTTTTATACTCTTTGAATGTATCAATAATTTGAAATATAAAAAAATCCAAATAAAATAAGTTTGTATGAAAAGAAACTCCAGTTTTTTATTCTACTGCCGTGCTTTGTAAAATCTGGGGTATTTAAAAAATTAAATCCCGAGTAGAATAAAGGAATCAAGAAAAAAGCAAGCGAGTGCAAAGGGTTAAAAAACACTAACTGGCAATTTTATTTAAAATAATTTGGCTATGTATTCTATGTCATTAAGATTATCAGTGTTCTTTGGGGAAAAAGTGATAAAGAATATTTTACATTTCACTTAGCTCTGCTCTCTAACTTTTATTAGTTTCTACCTGACTTATTCTAGCTTTTTGAGGATTGTGGGACAACCGTTACATGATTATCACAGTGTCTTCTTAGTTTGCACTTCGGTTGAAAGTATTGAAACAGCTCTATTTGTTAGAGATGCCAAAACAACAACAAAAAGACCCATTGTGGTGTGATTAATTGTATGATTAAAGAAATACATGATCTCTTCAAGTTAGTTTTAAAATGTAGCTTAAAATTAGACATTACTTATTTATAAGAAATCACAAATTTTTAAGGCTCAAAAATAACTTGCTTAAGGGACTTTGGGGAAGTTGTTTAGAATTTTTCATTTTAAATGGCAGTTTTTCTTCTGTCTCAGGCATTGTGAGGTGTGAGTTATGTTGGCCAAAGGGTCCTGTTTGGGTTTGTTTAGCATCCTTGGGGTTTAGTGCCCTGCAGTACTTTTTGGGTACATGTCATTTGGGATATATTTAACAGGAAAAATCCAGTTTAGAGAACAGCCTGTTCCTTGTTTGCTCTTGCCTGCTGTAGTGTAAGTTTGAGCTTCTGTGTAACCTAATGTCTATAGGGCTTAATTTCTCCTTCTATGAAATGAGGATGTACCCTTTGCCACCAGGATCGTGGGGTACATTAAAAGAAAACCCCTGGTGACATCCCTGACACTCAATCCTCACTAATTGTTTCTCTCCTTTCCCTTCATCTTTCTTCCCCTTCATTGACTACTGGAGGATCCTATTGGGCAGGTGAAGTTGGTAAAAGAATGTGGAGAGTAATGTTCTAAAGACACCCTCTTTTCCATGAGAAGAGACCTAGATTCCTTGGTGTGACCAGGAGTTTCTTGACTGAGGGATGTATTTGCTTTCTACTGTTGCCTAAGGTTGCCACAGATTTAGCAGATTAAGACAACGGGCACTTGGCTCAGAATCCTCTCAGTTAGAAGGCTGGACTGGCTTGTTAAGCCAAAATATAGGTGTGCCTTGGCTGAGTGCTTATATGGGAGGCCCTGGGGAAGAATTCACTTCTAGGCTCATTCTGGTTGCAGGTGGAATCCAGTTGCTTGTGGCTGTCCTCTGAGATCTCCAGATCCTTGCTGGCATTCAGCAGGGGTCCTTCTCAGCTCCTGTCAAGCTGTCTGCATTCCTTCTCCTGGCCCCCTCCATCTTCAGGGCTCATTCAGTCAAATCTCTCTGACTTCCCCATTTGCCACTAGCCTGAGACAGCGCTGCACTTGTGAGAGCTTAAGAGATTGGATCAAATCCAGAGATTAGAATGCCCCACGCTTAAGGTCAACTCTGCTATATAACAACATGGCAAAATCATTCTGTCATTATCATAATTATGCATATAATAATAAGCATAATAATGAACATAATCCCAGGAGTGATTTGTGTTTAGATTAATTCCACAAACCATAGGGATATCTCAGAATGCCTGCGAGCATCCCTGGATCTGCCTGAACCCTGCTAGACCATTACTCAGTGGTCCGGCAAACATCTTATTTCAGCGGAGATGGCGAATTGCATTTGATTGTTAAGAAATCTGTGGGCAGAAATTTTAGCCGCAGTATGATCATTATAGCTTGATTCCTCAAGGTGTGTTAGAGGCTCCTAAAGATGATAGTAAACATATTAGAAAAGGAGAAAGTATTGTTCAAGTTTTTATGTGCCTTACAGGTGAGCGAAAGACATATTATGGGTCAGTTCGCTGCTCATTTAATTGTGGGAATGAATCTGTGGAAATGTATCACTTGGGGTTTCTATAAATGTAATTGAGATTATAGGTCATAAATCAGAAGGGCCATTATATAAATGGGCAAATGTAGCATTACCATGTTGATCAGTTACCAAGTCCTAGGGAGACACAGCAACAACAAAACAAAAAGTAGTTCCCCTAAAGCTATTGATTTTTTTTGAGTTTACCTCCTAAGGACTCCTCAGGGCCATCAGACAAGGTCAGGCCATTATTCATTTCTGGAAAGAGCACCTGATGTTCATTACTTTATCACAGAGATAATCTCACAAAAGGGCACCTGTATCAGAGTTCTTCAGTTGCAAGCAATAAAATTGGAGCACAGATAATTTAAAGCAGAAAAGGAATTTATTGTAAGGACATTGGGATGCTCACAGAATCTAGCGGCAGGTCAGAAAGCGGGACTCACTATAAAGATTAGGAGAGGCCCAGAGTAGTTTTAAGGAGCAAGATTTATTACCTAACTACGCCCTGTATTTTTAGGACATGCTGCAGGAACAAGGCAGAATCCTTTTCTCTTTCAATACTCAAAGCCCAGGACAAACCATCCCATGGACCTTTCTACAGAAAGGCAGGGACCCAGGTCTGCATCCACTGATGGAGGAATACATACATACCTGGAAGGGACTCAGGGTGCAGTTACCAAGCAAGGAGGGAATAGATGCTGGGAAAACCCTAAAACCTTCACTCTAGGATCTGTCTGCTTAAAAAAAAAAGTTTTGGGTGGTGATTTGAAAAACACATTTTTGCCTTAAACAAAATAGTCTTTTATGTTACACAATTGCTGTCTCAAATCATAGAAACCCAATAGTCTACCATCTGCAAATTAGAATATTTAATCAGACATATCCCCTTTCTTGCATAATGTCAATGAAATCCTTTGACTAGGTGATAAAGAGGGCCCATTTAGTATATCACAATGAAAACCTGTGGTAAAAATATCTGCCAGCAAATAACAAAGGAGCAAAAAGCATTGCTTGTTGTCCTGCAGTCATGTTAACTGATTATTTATTTGTAAAGTGAATACAAACTACAAAAGTAATCCTCATTCTATTTGTTGGATGATAATAGCTTTTAAAATGAACATTTGTGTCTAACATAAAAAACCCTCTGTATCTGACAATTTATGGGTAAGTGATCATGTTGTAATAGCATTGTATCAAAAGCTGCTTTTCTTTATAAACCCTTATATTTAATCCCTCCAACCAGCCAACAAGCTACATGCTTCCCAGGGATTTAATTTAAGATTGAAGATTAAAAAAGAAAGAGGCCAAAGTTAATAACATCAAAGAGAAAGCTCTTGAAAGAAGTAATAGTTTCAAAAAGATTTTTACTATTTTTATAAAACAACTATAAGCTGCTCTAGAAAGAATTGGTGTAAAGTAAGGTTATTGATTCTGACTTATTCAAAATGACATTTTCTAGTTTTTAACCTCAACTAATCTTGTAATAAATATTTTGAAGTAAAATTTTAATGTGAGCATTAGAAATAACACTGACCAGGTTTATAAATAGACTGCATAACGTGCCTTAAATATTGATGATATAATTTTAACAAGAGGAAATCATTACTTTTGATAGCAAATAATTTTTATTCTCAACAGATGAGATTTCTTAATGGGTAAATAGGCAAAAGGGAGGTTGTTGGTGAATCTATATATATAAAAGCCTAAGTGGCTGGAATGACTGGAATGACTGGTTGCTATGATGCACACTGACCACCAGGGGGCAGACAATCAATGCAGGAGCTGTCCCCTGGTGGTCAGTGCGCTCCCATAGCCAACTTCCTGCAGCCTGCTGGCAGGCCCCGGCCAGCAGCCAGCAACCAGCAGGAAGGTCCTGGCCAGCACCCGGCAGCTGGCAGGAAGTCCCAGGCTGGCAGCTGGAAGGCCCCGATTGGCCCTGATTGCTGGCCATGCATGAATTTTGTGCACTGGGCCTCTAGTTAGATAATATCTAATATTTAATTGTATTCTGGCAATGAAATAAAATAAGGGGATACAACTACCAGGGAAATGAAAAATGATACTTTTGGTGAGTATTCTCCATTTTAAATAAAAACATTTCTATGTAATGACTTACCCCTATAGCGGAATTGAATCAACACATTATTTACACATTTAGTCTTATTTTGATTTACTCTAATTTATCTGATATCAGCTGCCTGTTAGATGATAATTTAAAAATTTGCTGCAATTGCTTTAGGAAGCCTTCCTAGTGATGATTTTATTCCCTAGAATAATTTAACTTTCCATTTAAAATGCACATCTAAACACGATAAAGTCTGTATTGGCAACAGAAGATGTTTATGTTTATGTAGAATGATAATTTCCTTAATGGACATCAATACTATGTTTTCTATTTTATGGTAATGGAGATGGATTGAAATTAGTTTTACTACATGTACCTTCTGTGTTCATGTGTAGTATAAACAAGGAGGTATAAGAATTTACAACATTAAGAATATTCCCCAGAAGTGCCTTTATTGGGGCAAACTGAGATTATGACGTCATATTTTGTTAGCTCTTGCATATACTCCAGTTTGAGCGAATGTTCCAGCATGATGTCACATTTGAAGAGCTGTATCTGGCTTTTTTCCTGGGAAGATGGGCAGGATTGGTTCCTTTTCAGAATCCAGATGCCATGCTTCCAGACCTGTACCACACACATGAGAGACAAATCCTCTCCTGCCCGTGACCATGGCTCCTGCAGGGAGCTTTATTCCTCAAGGAGGAAATGCCAGAGAAATCCTCAAGTGCATCCTTACAAAAAAAAAAAAAAAAAAAAAAAGGGGGGAAATGATGGAAATTCTTCAAAGGAAAGATGGTGTTGTAAATGCAGAGGAAATCCTTTCTGAAATCTCTGAGGATGGCGTTACCCCAAGGTTCTGAGGATGGTTTCTGAGTACCCTCTGCCAATCATTGTAGGACAGAAGCTGCTTCCTCTATTCCTGCAAGCATTGAGGACAAGGAATAGGTGTTGGGGAAAACTATATCCCAGGTGATGGCATTCAGGAGAATCCCGAGGTCATAGGTCATCATGTGATGAAGCAGTAAGAGCAGTAGAGGACTTCATGCCTAAGGTATCAGCAGTAGGTGGTTCATGGAGTCAGGGGGAGAGGAGCACAGGCACTTCCAAGTCATGGGATTTGCTTACAGGTGATAATAGTTGCCCTTCAGGTATCTCTAACCCTGTTCTTTTTAATTTTGTTGGAGCACCCAGTCCAGGTGGGTAAGGCCCAGTTGGTAGGGAATGTTCACTCTGGGAACTTGACTTTGTAGACCAGAGCAAATGTATGAAGACAGGGCTGCTGAGGCAGAAAGCCCTCAGAAGGGGCCAGTGCTCCTGCAGGCCCAGGGTGCTTCATGCTTGTCCAACACAGGAAGGACCCCTCGGCTATGGTGACTGTGAGGGAGGTCTCAAGGACTAAATGCAACTTGGCTCACTACTCAGACTTCCAGCAAAAAGTAATTTCAGGAGTTATTTGTTAAATATTTGTTGTGTACCCATAGTCTGAACAAGATCCAAACCAGGAGTATGACATGACCCTGTGCTCAAATACATCATAATTATATGAAAAAAAATTAGATTTTTTAGGTAACTCCAATATAAATATTATAACTAGAAAGTCAGTAGAATTCAGATGAAAAACAGCTATTTCCTGATTGAGGTGAATTGAAACACACACACACAATACATTTTCTTCAGGAAACAGAAGGTACCATCAGATGGGTGACAGAAGATTTACTAGAGGCACGATTTACAAAGGTGGAGAGGGTTAAGATACCCTAACAGAATGGCGAAGCACCCATTGGGACTGGCAACAATCATCTAAGGGCATCACTCAGAGGAACTGTGACTTTTGTAGTTGCATTCAGCTGGTTCCAAATCAGAACCTTTAGAGACAGACACAGAGGTGTTGAGTAAAATGCCAGACCTCTCCTTTCTTGGGCCTTCTGACGTCCTGCTGGTGCCCCTGTTGATGGAACTCACCCAGAAACTAAGTCCTGCAGATTGGTCTCCCTGTCATGGAGAAGGGTGGAGAGTGGAGTTAGAGTAGCCAGTGGAGAATAATCTAGCACAGACTTCATATGAAAGTTAGAAGTGTACAAATTTACGTATTACTCTATGTTGTGATGAATAGTTTAAAGCATGATGAATTATACATGAGGATTAAATATAATAGTTTATAAACCTTTATCTTGTCTCATTTTTTTCTTTTCTTATGTGGTTAGGTAATCAGAGGAATTCATCATCCGGTGTTTTTCTGCCACTCCAAAGCACTGTGAGAGGGGTAGGGATACTGAGCACATAAACAATCCAACACAAGGCGGAAGTCTGTTGACACCCCTTTGTGTAGGGAAGAGGAAAGGTTACTGAACTAGCTCTGGAGACACTGAGCTGTGATAACTTTCCTTCATCCCTTTTTGGCACTACTTACAGAAGATGTGAAATTACTAGAAGCGTCCCATGCTGAGCTTTAAAAATGCAAAGGATCTTGTAAACATGGAGCATATGAATGGAGAATTGAAGGCCTAGGGATGGAGACAGAGAGATACAGACCCCTAGCTCAAGATGATTATAAGTTTACTCTTTGTGTGTGGAGACCCAGTTTGTCTGCCTTAACGGATTGTTCACAATAAAGATTTTTTACCCTCTTTACCTGCTTTTATTTGTTGGTATTGTTGACTGGGCTGAGAGTTTCCTAGGCACACGTTTAACTCAGAGTTTTAGTATACTACTGAGTAGAATATTATGGGTGACTTCAAATTTCAGAGGTGCTGCAGTAAATGGTTTTAATGTAAGAAACAAGAAAATGCCTGAGAACATGATAGAATGGTTTAAGGTTCTAGAAGGACATTTGCGTTATTCAGCATAACCCCTGAATAATAATTTTGTCTTTTAAATACACAATAATAAAAAATATGACCTTTTAAAAATATATTACAAAGGAAATGAAGCTAGTGAGGAATCATGGAGGAAAGCCTTATACTTTCAAGTGCAGTGAATCCAACAAATACTGATGCCAGGAGGGTGTAATGAAAATAGTTTCTTGGTTTTAGGGATGAGGAAGACTGTTACAGAGGAAGGCCACCACATGTCACCTTTATCCTAAAAATAAAATGTTATAAAATACACTTTTGATTAAAGTTAAAGAAAATGTGTGTACTCATCAGGTATTTGAGCTTAGTAGAGAAATCTTAAAACGGAAAGTATATGCTTTTTAGCTTCTTAAATATTGGTAATCTGAAGCTGAAATTATTGTTGCATTGTGTAGATTTAGTAAAAAGTTACTAAGGTGTGTATGAGATCTGAGGTCCATTTATCTTCTTCCTTTGATGAAAAAGGTTGTAAAATATATTAACACAAACTTGTGCCATACTTGTCAGATAAGCTGGCAAGTATTACTTTTTTAAAATTCTCTATGAATGTATTTTTTTTGTTCTTTAAAAAATATATTATTGATTTCAGAGAGGAAGTAAGAGGGAGAGAGATAGAAACATCAATGATGAGAATCATTGATCAACCCAGGCATGTGCCTTTGGCCGGAATCAAACCAGGGATCCTTCAATTCCCAGGCCAACATTTTATCCACTAAGCCAAATGGGCTAGGGCTGTGTGTGTGTGTGTGTGTGTGTGTGTGTGTGTGTGTGTGTGTGTATTTTAACAAAGTGAACCCATTGTAGTTTCCTTGGAGTATTTTCTGATTTCATCTTAAGTCAAAGCAGGTTCAATAATAGTGTGTGTACTTCCACTGCTTTTTCTACAATCTATATCAGAATTCTTTTTGATAAGTCTAAGCATGCAGATATAGAAGAGGTCTTGTATTATCTTGCTCTCATTTTGCTCTCCCTAGGAGGTCCAAGTGAATGGAGAACGCACATTAGTGTTCTGAGGGTCATGGCCATCTAATTCATTCAGTACAGATCATGAAATAGGAAAACATTTCTGAAGAAAAATATAATAAACTCCAAACTCTCTCTTTTAGTTGTTCATGCTGTTATCTTCTGTAAGCATAAAGTATATTTTATAATTCTCAGTGTGAATAAAATATAATGATCAGGGTAACTTCCCTGTTTAAAGGTAAGTAATTGACATGGTATACATTTTTATGTAAGTACTAGAGGCCCGGTGCATGAAAATTCATGCACTGGAGGAGGGGGTCCCTCAGCAGGGCCTGTCCCCTCTCACAGTCCAGGAGCCCTCAGGGGCGGGAGGTGACCTGGTGATCAGGGGAAGGTGACACCCCCATCACACCTCTGCTGCTGCCACAGCCAGCAGCACAAGCCTCAGTTGGCCCTGGTTACCTGCCTAGGGTGGCCCTGGGTGGCTGGGCAGCCGCCATCTGAGGCTTGCCTGTGCCTTGGGCTGGCCCTGGGCTGCTGGGCAGCTGCCATCCAAGCCTTGCCTGTGCCTCGGGCCAGCCCTGGGCGACTGGGCAGCTGCCATCTGAGGCTTGCCTGCGCTTCGGGCCAGCCCTGGGTGGCTGGGCAGCCAACATCCGAGGCTTGCCTTTACCTCGGGCTGGCCCTGGGTAGCTGGGGGGCTGAGGGGCCTGGGGCCTCAGGAAGCAGGTGCGTGGAGTGGCCGGACATGCCTGGGGGCACGTCTGGCCATGCTGGGCGCCTGCCGCCCCAACGGGGCTGAGGGGACTAGGTGCAATCATGTTGTGGCTGTGGGCGCCGCCATCTTTGAGAGCGTGGGAGTCAATTAGCATATTCCCTCTTTATTAGATAGGATGTTTACATAAATTAGGCTTCAATGAAACAATGTGTTACTAAATTAACTTCATTTTATTTAAATTTTGCTTTATTTGTTGAGTTTCTGGGATAAATGCTCATTGAGAAATAATAGATGCCAAAAAGAGACTGGCAAATTGAAAGACAACTGATTTAATTTTTAGAGGGAGAAAATTGTTTCTCCTCTTTATCCACTGGTGGACCCAGCATGACTGCATTTGGTTCAACTTTCAATGGGATTCAGAAACTACTTACATTGGTTGACCAGACACTGACCAGCTTCCATCTTTTATTCTTACCAAATTAGGGAGCAGCAGTTGTACAAAGTGCAAGAACCTGAAGGGATGAGTGAAAAAGGTGAAGGAATTAAGAAGTACAAAATGGTAGCTACAGAATAGTCACAGGGATATACAGTACAGCACAGGGAATATAGTCAATAATATTTAATAACTATGTATGGTGTCAGATGGGTACTAGATTTATGGGGGTGATCATTTGTAAGTTATATAAATGTCTAATGACTGGGGTGTACACCTGAAACTAATACAGTTTTTTCTAAAAGTTGAAGAACCTGCCCAACTGGCGTGGCTTAGTGGTTGAACATTGACCCATGAACCGGGAGGTCACGGTTAGATTCCCGGTCGGGGCACATGTCCAGGTTGCAGGCTCCATCCCAGTGTGGGGCGTGTAAGAGACAGCCCATCAATGATTCTCTCTCATCATTGATGTTTCTATCTCTCCCTATCCCTTCCTCTCTGAAATCAATAAAAATATATATTTTTAAAAAGTGCAAGAACCTGAGAGGTCATGACTGAGAACTTATGGAGCAGGAATGATGAAATATAAGCACACTTTTATTGCATTTCTAAGCTCTCCTTATCAGTTGACATCCGTGACTTTATTCTTATTTCTTGTACTCATTAAAGTTTTAATTAGTATTAAGTTCATTTTAATTTTTAAGAATAATTTTTAGTTCATACTGAAAGTTAATACTCTGTGTTTTTAATGAAAAAATATGCCTTCCTAAAAAGAGTTTATTTACCTTGAAGGTGATAGATCATTGCACCACAAAGAGCCCAACTAAATAATTGTCCAACAGTTCCATTTATATTATCTTCCACATTCAGGTATGTGAGGCATATATGTGAATGAAGAGACTATTGTATTACATTTTGTTGCTCAAACATTGGCAGAAATCGGAGAGAGGGATTGAGTCTTGTGCCAATTGCATAAAATCAGGATCTTTTATTAATAGCTATAGAAATTAATATAGTTCAGTTGCAAACCCTGAATTGTGATGGATGGACTCTATTTGGCAGAAGCTCCTGGAGGCCAGGCGTCTCTGTCACTATTCCTATCTGGAACAGCACATGTAAGTAGACACAGATTTAATGGCCTTCTGATCCTAGGCGGCCCCCAGTGTGAAGCGGAAGGCTGCATTTTCGAACATGATTTGTTAGTTAGTTGTTTGCAATGACATGTAGAAAAATCATCTTTTAAACCATGGTGAGGCTCTGAGGTTAGCTCTCAAAGTGCATATTAAAACACTATTGTGTATTCTTTCATTGCTTTGCCTTGTACATTATTTATATAACTATATTTTGCACATTATATTATACCTGCTTTTATTTGTTGGTATTGTTGACTGGGCTGAGAGTTTCCTATGAGCAGGGATGGTGTGTCTTGGAAAGTGCTCCAGCACATATGATTTATTATGAGGTGTTTTTGTTTGTTTTGTTTTTGATTGTTTTGATTTTGTGTGAAAGAAAGTGTAACCTTTAATTGGTTCTAAGGAACACCATGTCTTAGGTGTTTTCCAGAGAAATCTATTCAGATTTCCAAGTCCAGATGCAAGGAAATACTCCTGAGAATAGGTAAATTGAAGAAATGTCTGCAAGCAATGTAGCTCAGAATTTTAAAATTATGGTTCTTACCTAAACTTCATTAATTCTGCTGGCCTGATGAAACCCTTCAGGAAAAGCCTACCATTTCTTCAGCGGCACAGTGATCAGAAATACTGTTAGTACTGGTTCAGCACAGGCCTTCTGCAACTTGATAATTTTTTTCTAATTCAAAGGGAACTTGCATTATGATTATAAGTTGAGTTCTTTGTTTTTTTAGAATTTTAATGGTGTGAATAATGCTATTACAATGGATCTCAAAAGTGTTGTCCTATGACCCAGAAAAATATTTACCCTTTTTCACCTTGGGGATAAATATTTCTTAGATTTCACATCTCAGTTGATTACTTAATTTAAAAAAGAGAACTGTTCAGTAAATGTTTTGATTGTATATTTTTGTATTTTCAAGACCACATGCATGATCTTATTCTACTTCCTATGGGACCCTGTGAAGGTAGGGGCTGTTACCATCCACTTTTACATACACCCCATTTGTTGGGAGTAACTTGTCCACAGAACCCCAGCTAATATCCGGCAGAACTAGTTTCTAATCCCAAAGACTAACCTTCTTACTATTTTCTAATACCCTTCCATTCTAGAAATATTAAAAAGCCAGGGAACAGAAATAAACAAAAATATATAGATCTAAAATTTGAAAACATTAACCTAAATTCACTCCTTCTGCCAAAAAGATATATTGACTCTCCACCATACCAAATGCTTCATGGAAAACTTGAGGATGAGTCCCACACGAGGCTTTTTGTTCAGGGAATGAGCAGGGAATAATAGAGGCAATCTAGAATCTCAGTAATGAACTCTAATTCAACATGGAAAATAGGTGCCTTGTAAAGGTTATGAGAAGAGAGTAACTATACCTAAGGGTCATCTAGAAAGGTGTCATAAAGAAAGTGGCATTTGTCCTAGGCCAGTGGTTGGCAAACTCATTAGTCAACAGAGCCAAATATCAACAGTATAACGATTGAAATTTATTTTGAGAGCCAAATTTTTTAAACTTAAACTTCTTCTAACGCCACTTCTTCAAAATAGACTCGGCCAGGCGGTGGTATTTTGTGGAAGAGCCACACTCAAGGGGCCAAAGAGCCGCATGTGGCTCACGAGCCGCAGTTTGCTGACCACGGTCCTAGGCTCTGGGAGACCACATGGCTATCAGAGATGTAGATTTAGGGTGGGGAGGGGGAGGGGATAGTGAGTGTGCCTAAAGGAAGAAATGGAACTGGTGTTTTCAAAAATGAGAATGTAGTTTGAATTGTAATGTGCTATAGAGAGAGATTTGATGGTGCCAAGTTTTAGAAAGCCTTAGGACTTACCCACTGTTTGGTAGACAGTGGGGTGTCACAGAGAGCTTGGGGTTAAGTTGTTTTAGGCATGATTGGTCTCTGCTGCACCAATCTAGTGGCCAAGCGCAGCATGAGAGATCATAGACGATGGTAGTTTGTGTTCTGGGGGTATGGTCTTCCTGAGGCTTATAATGTCATTTGTGTTGTCAGCTTCCCTTAAATTTAAGCACTCATCTGCCCACAGCATAGGAGGGGTGTGCATTCTAGTCTTCATAAATTCCATGTAGCTCATGTTTCTGAAATCATTTTCTATTCTGTAATATGTTGTGAGAAATTATTGATGGTATGGGATGATAATTATTCCTCATAAAAGAGAATGCTTTGGAAAACACTTACTTTGAATTTGATCAGGTGTGGACAGTTAGTAACAAGAACAGGAAATTTCTTTCTCCAGTAGTATTAAATATAAAGAGAAGGAATAGGATATAAGGATCTATTCATGAAAGGTTATAGTTCTTTTATAGAATACTAGAGGCCTGGTGCATGAAAATTCATGCACTGGAGCGGGGCGAGGGGTTGGTCCCTCAGCCCAGCCTGCCCCCTTTCACAATCCGGGAGCCCTCAGGGGCGGGAGGTGACCCGGCGATCAGGGGAAGGCGATGCCTCATCACACCTCTGCTGCTGCCACTGCCGGCAGTGCAAGCATCGGCCGGCCCTGGTTACCTGCGCCTCGGGCCGGCCCTGGGCGGCTGGGGGGCTGAGGGGATTGTAGGATTCCCGAGGCAGGCGCGGGGCATGGCCGGGTCTGCCTGGGGTGGGCCTGGCCTTGCTGCAAGCCTGCTGCCCTGGCAGGGCTGAGAGGACTGGGCACTGCCATCTTGTGGCTGTGGGCACTGCCATCTTTGAGGGCATGGCAGTCAATTAGCATATTCCCTCCTTATTGGCTGTGGGTGCCACCATCTTTGAGGGTGGGACAGTCAATTAGCATATTCCCTCCTTATTGGCTGTGGGTGTAGCCATCTTTGTGATGGCATGAGGGTCAATTAGCATATCCCCTCTTTATTAGATACTAGCATTCTCGTTGCAGGAAAAATCCTGCAATAGGATTTCCTGCTGCACTCTACCCCGCCTCCGCTCCTCCCTTGTCGCCCGCCCCGCCTTCTCGGCCAGCCCGCCTGCTTTTCCCTTCGCCCCCGGCCCCGCCTCCACTCCTTCCTTCTCCTCCCCCCTGCCCCCCCCCCCCCCGCTTGCTTGCTTCTCTGAAGCTTTACTCCCTTCTGCAGCTCTTGGGCTCTTTGACGCTGTCTTGATATGCAAATTCGCCGCCATCTTTGTTGGGGTAATTTGCATACTCGTCCTGATTGGTTGGCGGGCGTGGCTTGGCTGGTGGGCGTGGCTTGGGCGTAGCGAAGGTGCGGTCAATTTGCATATTTGTCTATTATTAGATTAGATAGGATGGGAAGTTTAAAAAGGTCAGAATAAATATGTTTACAATGGCATTTTAAAAATTGAGGTTAAAAAATAAACCCTTAAAGAAATGAAATAGCAAGCTTTATTGAAGGCTTAACTGAGACCAGCCCCTGTGTTGAATTTTTCTTAAGTATCATCTCATTTATTTCTGACAGTACCCCTGAGCTGGAGGGGTTGTTATTATCCCCATTTCGCAGTGAAGGAAACCAAGGCTTAGATGGTTTGAGTGACTTCATCAATGTGCAGTAAGTGGCAGAGTGGAGCTTTGCATCCAGGTGTCCTCACTACAGTCAATAAAATGTCATCATGTCAATAAAATTTCTTAGTAAAATATATAAACCAAAAAGGAGTCACAGGTCTTTTGGGTTATTCTTGACAAGTGCCCATCAGAAGATGAGTGGGTGAAAAAATGTGGTACATTTACACAATGGAATACTACAAGGCTATAAAAAAGAAGGATATCTTACCCTTTGCAACAGCATGAATAGACCTGAAGATTACTATGCTAAGCAAAATTAGCCAGTCAGACAAATACCATATGATCTCACTTATATGGGGAATCTAATGAACAAAATAAAAAGACAAACAAAATAGAACCAGAGGCATGTATGCATGGAACAAACCGACAGATCTCAGAGGGGAAAAGGGTGGGGGGGGGACTGGAAGAGATTTGCCAAGGAACATATATAATTATATGCATAGCCCATGGACACAGACAACAATGCGGTGAAGGCCGGGGGGAGGAGCTAATAGAGAGGGGTAGTGAGGGTGGGGGAGTGGGGACATCTGTAAACAATTTAAAAAAGAGAGAGAGATAAAATGTAATTTTTAAGTATCAGGTGGGTTTTGATAATACTTTCCCCTTTGGGTTGTTGGTTGTGTTTACATGAGTGCAAGGAAGCATGTGGCATAGGTTCCCTTCAGCCAGTAACGATGGGCTGCCATGCAGTCATTCCTGATCTACAACATGTGCCAATCAATGGCATGCCATGCTTAGGTGGGACTTGCAGGCACTGCTGGGGTGGCTACGCTGCCTTGTAGTCATTTCTGAACATTGAGTGCATTCAGCAACACATGCTATTCAGTAAGTTACCACAATTTACTTGATCTTTCTGTGCATCACCATGCAATTTTAAGCTTTAAAAATGCCCTTGTCTTGCACATATAGTTGTTTATTTTTTTATTTACTTGCTATTTGTAGCTCAGATTCAATCTATCTCAGAGGGTATTTGTGTAGAATTAGGCGCTCTGACTGTTGGCTTCTGGAAAGTTAATAGGAATAGTGGTGTTCAGTGCTGTGCTGCTTACCCAGGCAGTCAGGTGGTCTGAACCACAATTTGTGGCCAACACCCCATCGAAGTGCAGTCTTCACTTTATACCTTCAGTGAACCAGATGGGTTTTGACACGAATATTGACAGCATTCTCATGATGGTTTGAAGATAATCAGGTAAATACGTTGCTCTTTAATGAAAAATTAGTTCTTCTAAAAGTTCTTTTCTCCATACCTTGGTGACACTGATGGCATTACACGTACTGTCAATATTCTAATGTCAGCAATCATTTGCTATCAGTTTAATCACTTTTCTGGTTAATGTTGGCTTTTTAGCATGGTTGTTTTAATGTCCCAAAAGATTCCGTTGATTATTTGTCACCAAATAGATTCATTTTAATGTCAAGAAAATTGCATCATTTGTATCATTAGATATGCCTTTTCAGGTGTTTTTCTTAAAATCATATTGTCATAACTTGTTCTGACACTTACTATAGATCTATTATGACTTACTTTATTTTTTAATGGGATCACCAAAAAGTATTTTTGCAAATTAGGCTTTTGGAAAATGGAAACATTCACATGTTTTTCTGATTCTAACAACACTGTTAAAGTTGAACATCACAGCATCTCATTTATAATTTTCCTAGGAAAAGATTTCCAGAGGAGATCCCTCTTCATATATAGCAGTCTGTTTTATTGGTGTCACAGATAATTGTTTGAATCAGGTCTGTCATTTTTCTGGCATATTTTGAAATAGTAATGCATAGGATTGTATAAATTTTTCATTAACTCTAGAGGTACAAAGACATAAGAATCATTTGAAAAGTTCTGAGAGCATCTCTGTTTTTATAGTTACAAGTTCATGATGGCGGTCTTATTGCTGGGTCTCTGTTTATGCACGTTTCTATGCAGACAGTGCGTAGGGCTGTCTTAGCTGAGCAGGCTTTATGTTTGCAGATGATCCATGGAAACACAAACAAGGAATCGTAGCACCAGTATTTCATTCCTAAAGCTGAATGATGGCAGGCATAATTACTGAAACTAACATCTGGAGCAGTTTATTAAAGGGAAACCTGCCAAGATTGTTAGCATATACCAAGCAGCATTATCCGTATGTGCCGTTTGATCACTGTTGAATGTTGGGGTGTGTCCCTATAAAGGGAAATTAATACAATCCAGGAAAGGATCACCACTGACACATGATCTGCCTAGAGCTGATTTTTGTTTAGCTCAGTGAAGCGGTTTGCTGGAGATTTTCAAGATCATGAACTCACCCATCTGGAAGGTTTCTAGCTAGACAGGTACCTGTCTTACTCGAATTAAAATATACCCTTCATTAAAGTCCTACGAGTTTTTTTTATTTTTTTTAATGTTCTCTAAATTCTAGAATGAATTAAAAGACTATTATTATCAAATAAAAATATTAACAGGTACTGAGTGCCAACTATGTGTTCAGTCTTACGGAAATCTTGCTACACACACTTTGGGAGTTTAATAGGGATTTTGTCCAGTAGGGTGATAAAAGAGCACTATGGTGCGATTTCCACATTCCTTTAAAAAAATATATTCAGAAAGGAAGGGAGAGGGAGCGATAGAAACATCAGTGATGAGAGGGAATCATTGATCTGCTGCCTCCTCTACACCCTCTATTGGGGATCACTCGCAACCTATAACCTGGGCATGTGCCCTGACCAGGAATCAACTGAGACCTTCTGGTTCCTAGATCAATGCTCAGCCATGGAACCACACTGCTGGGTGATTTCCACATTTCTTGGAGCAGCACTGAATTACTGTTCACACTTTTCCTTAGCAGACAGCTCTGCAGCTGAATAGAGGGTATTAAGTCAACAGATTGGTCCTCATCAAAATATAAGAGCTTCAATTCTTGGGAATACTGTCTTTCTAATAATATTCCAACCAGTGTATTTAAATAGTAATCTAGACAGGCTGCCCCCACCTCACATGTTGTCCTCCTTAGGCAGGAGTAGAGGGTATCAGGCCCGTCTGCATTCTAAACATGGGAATGGAGTGAGAATACATAGATCTTCAAAAATCATACTTGGGTAGTTTTGGATAGAATGGAGAAAAAAGTAGTCCCCCAAAATGCATCTGGTTTCTCCTCTGTGCCAGTCACTGTAGGTGCTAAAGACTCTAAATAAGTAAGAACATCACCAACCTTTAGTTCTGTTGTAATCTGGATGGCTGATTGTGTTGATAAATAATATCTGCAAATGGTTCATGAGGTGTAGATAAAGGTACATGCAAGGACAGAGGGAACACTGTGGAAGAGATGAGTGGTGTAATGTGCTTGTTGGACAAATTTGTCTACAATAAAAACCATATCACTTCCTATGGAAACAATGACAGCAAACCCTCTCTTAGTCCCCCCCAGTGCTGTTCCCTCAGCTTGTTTGGATAATCCCTTTACAAAGTCTGAACTGAAAACAACTCCCTCTTCTCACCGGAGCCTCTCTCCTCCACTGCGGGTCAGGGCAGCCTCCTCCCTACCTGGGCTCTGGAAGTCAGCTCTAACTGGCCTTTTGCTTCAGTCAGCCTTTGCTCCAGGTCGTCAGCCATATACAATGCACACAGCGCCCCTTACAGAAAACCCACACTTGTTGGGAAGACCCTGTGACCTCCTGCCATTCCTTTCACATTCTCATAGCAGGCCATGGATGTTCACCCTTCTGTGACTTGCCCTCTGCCTTTCCTTCCACCTGGAGGGCTCTCTCCCTTTTTCTGGTGAATTCCCTGTTAGCCTTCAAAATGAAGGCCAGGGCTTCACAGTTTAGCTTGTAGGTCACAGAGCCTCCTCCTCCAGAGTCTAGTGCTTCTTTTGTACCCCAAGTTTGTACCTATCAGATACTATTTCAACTTTCTGTCTCCATGGTATTCTGTGAGCTCCTCCAGGGTATGGACTTGCCTTATTTAGCCTCACATGTTGTAGGTGTACAGCCAGTGTTTGTTGGGGGACAGGAGAAGAGAGAGAGAGAGAGAGAGAGAGAGAGAGAGAGAGAGAGAGAGAGAGAGAGAGAGAGAGAGAGATTGATTGAGAGATTTGTTGTTCCACTTATCTATGCATTCACTGGTTGATTCTTTTGTGTGCCCTGACCGGGGATCAAACCCACGAACTTGGCATATTGGGACAATGCTCCACCAACTGAATGACCCTGCCAGGGCCTGGGCATTTTTTAAATATATATTTTTTATTGATTTTTTACAGAGAGGAAGGGAGAGGGATAGTTAGAAACATCGATTCAACTGCCTCTTGCACACTCCCTGCTGGGGATGTGCCCGCAACCAAGGTACATGCCCTTG
Source organism: Cnephaeus nilssonii (assembly GCF_951640355.1). Taxonomy (NCBI): domain Eukaryota; kingdom Metazoa; phylum Chordata; class Mammalia; order Chiroptera; family Vespertilionidae; genus Cnephaeus; species Cnephaeus nilssonii. The sequence continues at coordinate 60,842,110 of NC_137082.1, forward strand.
ACCGGAATCAAACCTGGGACCCTTCAGTCTGCAGGCCGACGCTCTAGCCACTGAGCCAAACTGGTTAGGGCAGGGCCCAGGCATTTTTATTTCTGAATTTCTTATTCCCGAATTTATATTTTGCAGTTTTAGAATGCATCAGTCAAGTCACCAATGCCTTAGTGGTTTCCATGTACATGCATACACACATCTGTGCGTGTATATGTAAGGATTCATAGTCAGTAAAAGCAAATATAAAGATTTTCAGGTTTTTGATTTGTATGTAACTCTGTTGCAGGAGAAAGTTGCTAAGATCATCTGATCCCAGGTGTAGCCTTGAAGATAGACGTGCACGTTTAAGTCGGGACTTAAAGCCTGTGGTAATTGGAGCATAAGATGTTGTGGGCATTCGCAATACCCCAAAATGGGCATCTTTTCTGCCTTCCTTTCTTGCTTCCTGCTCTTTTCTTTTCCTTCTCCCTTCCTCCCCTTCTCTCTCCTCTGCTTGTCCCTGCCAGTGGTCCCCCTACCCCAAATACTGTTTACTGATCCCTAGGAAGATGATGGCTGAGAAGAGGCTGGGTAAGCAGTCAGGTCTGCCTAGAAGCAGTGCTACTGCACAATGCGGCGTGAAGGAGGCCTTCAGGAGGCACCCTTATTGACTACCTATGGACCTACAGATCAGGGATCGTGGAATGTAGGGATGTCTCCAGGGAAACTGGAGCACCAGCTCAGGCTGCATCTACCACTGAACGTTTGTTCTTGGAGTGGTGTGGTGGAAGGGGGTTTATTTGTGGTTTTTTGTTTGTTTGTTTTTATTAACAGTGAATGAATTTGAACATCGCCTAACCTTTTATTGTTCATTTGTATTCTTTATTTTCAATGTCTTTGCCCATTATCTGTGTTTTGATTTTAGTAAAAGAAAGAGCATTAGGATTCCTTACAAAATAACGTCTTCCTTGGGGTATCCCTTGTAGCCATGAGTAGCTAGTTACATCAGATGGCCGGAGCAAGATGTTGCCTGGGATGGTTGAGCATAAAACAGGGATTTTTGAATTTTCTGAATATCTTGCTTTGTTGATGTTTACAAGTTAACTGTAGAGATTGTGGTGAAAATATGTTCATATCCTGTCTTTCTTGCTTCTACTTCTACCTAGAAATATACTGTGTAATGCTTTATAAGATGTGTCCCATATTCTCTATGGCAACTCTGGTTTAGAGGAGGAAAAACACAGAAAAAGTATAGTTCATATTTTAATGGAAAACCTAAAACTACTTCTGGCTTTAGCAGAGGGATATGTGGTTTGGAAAAATCACTTAACCTTTTTGAGTTCAGTTTTTTTCTCTATTAAAGGAGTCCTTGAATTTATTAGTAGGTGAACTTCAAAATCCTTGTTACTGCACTATTCTATTTGTGGCTTCAGACATAATGATTCCAAAAGTTAATGCCTTGTTTATTGACTTTTTCCAGTGTTCTATCAAGAATTACTTTACCACTAGAATATTTCAGAATATGCTATTTAAAAGTTTTTTTTATTATTTATGCCCAACTGCTTTATTCTGCTCTTGAGTTGGCTTTCAGAACGCATACAGTAAAGGATTTTAAATAAAGTAAATATCTGGGTTATGGAAATATAAATTAAACAGGGAATCAAGAATATATATTTTTGGTAGTATATCCAACTTCTACAATGTCATATTGAGAGCCTTAATTACAACAAAATAACGTTTTCCAGTCTGTATTTAACTATACATCAGCGCAGTGGACGATTCATAAAGAGTATAATTGACAGCTGGTAAAACCCTTGTGAAAATGAATCAGCTTTTAACTTCATATTAAATTATCCTTTTCTAAAAGACTGAAAACTATAATCAAGTCCTTTCTGTGTAATTTGCTATAGATTACTACTTTAAGAGAATAACAGCCTTTGTTAAAAAGGCTTTTCTATTATTGGCTTACAGTATCCCCTCCTCCGACTGAATTAAAGCTTTCAACCTGCTGTTGGATGCCCTGAGCTTTTCACCTGAACACTTTTATAATGAGAGCATAATGAATGTTGAAACTAGTATAGATTATTTAAAATAGTCTTAGATTAGCTCTCTGTTGATGCTTTTGACCCCCAGAGAGAGAAGAGAACCATGTTTGTTCCTTAGTACAGAGGTGGAATTTTTACCAAATGCATTCAAACTTAAATTGTACCTGTAAGTCTGTAGCCTTTCACTGCTAGCTTTTCTTTATTTGTTGAGTCCACTTATTAGATGAGCAAGTATTAACACTCTTAACAGTTAAAATTTGCATTTTATGTTTGTTATGTATTATAAACACCAGAAAACAATATACTAACATTATATTATATAGAAGAATTAGCAACGTAAAATTGCTTATTTATTGATTTACCAAAACAATACTAAAATTTATGTGTTAACATTCTGTTGATAGATTGTTGGAAAAATGCAGATGAGGTTCCTGCCTTCATAGAGTGTGGGATTATGGACAAGACCTTTATTGTGGCTCTCTTTATACGAGTTGAGAAGGTCCTTAACAAAATTCAACACCCATTCCTGATGTTAAAAATAACACTTAATAAAATAGGAGTTGGTGAACAATTCTTTAACGTTAGCTGAAATATTTAGACTGCAGAAATGAGGTTAGCATTTTACTTTATGTTGAAATATGAGAAACACTCCCACAAGCCCCAAACAAGGCGTGGATGACACCATCCTCACTTCTGTTTAAGGTTACATTGGAGGTGTTTGTCAATGAAATCAGACAAGGAAAGATAATTAGGAACGTAAGAATTGTACAAGAGGGAGTGAAATGATCTCTTTGCAGGCGATACCTAGAAATTCCAAAAGAATCAACAAGTAAATGAACACAAACAGTAAAAGAATTAAGTAAAGTACTAGGATATGAAATTAACTTAAAAATCCAACATTAACTGATCAGAAAATAAAATTGAATAGAAAATTCTATTTATGGCAGCAATAATAATGACATAAGAAAATAAAAACACTTGGGAGTAAAAGTAAGCATATATGTACCAAATCTATATAAGAAAAATCCTAAACCTTTCCTAGAAAGTCCAAAGGTAGAGTTGAACAAATGGATGGTCATAACTTATTCTTGTATAGGATGTCCAACATCATAAAGATGTCATTTATCTTCAAGTTAATAAATTTAATGCAACCAGTAAAAGTGACAAGATTTTATTTTGAACTTGGCAATATGATTCTAATGTTTATATAGAACATAAACATGCAGAGATATCTAGGAAAACCTGAAAGGAGAAGCATCAAAGGGGATTTGCTTTGTCCAATGTTCGCACTCTAGAGCCTCAGTGATGACATAATGTGATGCTAAGCAATACACCAGTTGGCTCTTGGGGGGGAAAAATCCAGAAATAGACCCAAACACACATGGATTTTTATTTTATTTATTTATTTATTATTTTTTTAAAAAAATTTTAAAATATATTTTATTGACTTTTTACAGAGAGGAAGGGAGAGGGTAGAGAGTTAGAAACATTGATGAGAGAGAAACATCGATCAGCTGCCTCCTGCACACCCCCCACCAGGGATGTGCCCACAACCAAGGTACATGCCCCCGACTGGAATCGAACCTGGGACCGCTCAGTCCGCAGGTGGACCCTCTATCCACTGAGCCAAACCAGTTTCGGCATGGATTTTTATTTTTATTAAATATATTTTTATTGCTTTCAGAGAGGAAGGGAGAGGGAGTGAGAGATAGAAACATAAGAGAGAGAATATTTGATTGACTGCCTCATGCACGCCCCACACTGGAGATCAAGCCCACAACCCAGGCATGTGCCCTGTCCAGGAATCGAACCATGACCTCCTGGTTCATAGGTCGATGCTCAACCACTGAGCAACACTGGCCGGGCATGAAAGTGGATTTTTAAATCAGTGGAAAAAGATGGGCTTTAAAAAAATGATTAGACTCTATTTTGTTTTATTTTTAACTAGAGGCCCAGTGCATGAAAATTTGTGAACTGGGGGAGGTGGGTCCCTCAGCCTGGCCTGCCCCCTCTCACAGTCTGGGAACCCCCACGGATGTCCTCTGCGGGAGGCCACCGGCCGATCAGGGGAAGGCACCATGCCCATCACCCCCTTGCCACTGCTGTCTCTGGCCTCTCTCTGTGGGAGGCAACCCGACAATCAGGGGAAGGTGACACCCCCATCACGCCTCTGCTGCTGCCACTGCTGGCCATGAGGCTGCCTGAGCCTCGGTCCTTGCAGCCACTGTGGCTTGCCTGAGCCTCAGGCTGACCCTGGCAGTGGCTTGCTTGAGCCTTGGGCAGGCCCTGGGCAGCAGCAGCTGCCATCCCCTCCCTCAATGCACCTCCTGGTTAAGTCCCCGCCCACCTGCATGCTCCTTGCTGCTCACGCAGCCCCTCCCACCTGCGCATGCCCTCTGTGCATGCAGCCTCCTGGTGATGGGTTGTCACGACCCTATAGACTTTTATTAGTATAGTGGTAAAATACACAAAACAAATGCTACCATGTTAAGCATTTTTTAGATATACTTTTTGGTACTGTTAAGTACTTTCACATTGTTGAATAATCAATCTCCAGAACTCTTTTAAACTTGCAAAACTGAAACTTTGTACCCATTAAACACAAACTCCTAATTTCTCCCATCTTTCCCCCTAGCTCCTGGCACATGCCATTCAACTCTCTGTCTCTATGAATTTGACTACTCTATGTACCTCATATAAGTGGAATTGTACAGTATTTGTCCTTTTGTGTCTGGTTTATTTCATTTGGCATAATGTCCTCAGAGTTCATTCATGTTGTAGCATGTATCAGAACTTCCTTCCTCTTTAAGGCCGAACGGTACTCTGTTGTATTTACATACCACATTTTGTTTATCCATTTGCTTATCACTTGGGTTGCTTCCACTACTGGCTATTGTGAATAATGCTGCAATGAATACGAGTGTAAAAATTATCGCTTTGAGACCTTGATTTAAATTTTGGGGGATAAATTCCTAGAAATAAAATTGCTGACTCATATGGTAATTCTGTTTTTAATTTTGAGGTCCCACCCTACTGTTTTCCACAGCGGACACATAATTTTATATTTCCACCAACAATAGAAAATATTTATTCCTCTACCTCATTACCAATACTGGTTACTTATTTTATTTATTTATTTATTTTTTTAAGAATAGGCATTATAGCCGAAACCAGTTTGGCTCAGTGGATAGAGCGTCAGCCTGCGGACTGAGAGGTCCCGGGTTCGATTCTGGTCAAAGGGCACGTACCTTGGTTGCGAGCACATCCCTAGTGGGGGATGTGCAGGAGGCAGCTGATCGATGTTTCTCTCTCATTGATGTTTCTAACTCTCTATCCCTCTCCCTTCCTCTCTGTAAAAAATCAATAAAATATATTTTTAAAAAAGGAAAAAAAAGAATAGGCATTATAGTGGGCATGAGTTGGTATCTCATTCTGGTATTGACTTGTATTTCTCTAATGATTAGAGATGTTGAACATCTTTTCATGTGCTTAGTGTCCATTTGTATATTTTCTTTGGGGAAATGTCTATTCAAGTTGTTTAATCAGGTTGTTGTTGCTGTTGTTTTAGGAATCTTTTATATATTCTGTGTATTAATTTCTTATGAAATTTATGCTTTGAAAATTTTTTTCATTTAGTGGGTTGGTTTTTTTCTCTCTCTGTTGACTGTGCCTTGATCCACAGACATTTTAAATTTTGAAGTAGTCCAGTTTGTCTATATTTTCTTTTGTTGCCTATGCTTTTGATGTCCTATCCAAGAAATCATTGCCAAATATAATATCATGAAGCTTTTCCCTATGCTTTCTTTTAGGAGTTTTATTCTTTAGATCTTATGTTTAGGTCTTTGATACATTTTGAGTTAATTTGTGTGTATGGTTTGACGTAAGGGTCCAACTTCATTCACTTTTCCATGTGTATGTACAATTTTCCTAACACTATTTGTTGAATAGATTGTCCTTCCCCATTAAATGGTCGTGGCACCATTGTCAGAAATAATTTGACAATATATCTGAGTTTATTTCTGGGCTGTCTATTCTATTACATATGTCTGTCTTTATGTCAGTTCCATACTGTTGCTTTGCCCTAAAAGTCTCCTGTGCTCCATTTATTTATCCCACTCTTGCACCCACACTCTTGGCAACCACTGATTTTTTTGTCATTTCAATAGTTTTTCCTTTTCCATAATGTGATATAGTTGTAATCATACTGTAGGTTATCTTTTCAAAGTGGCTTGTTTTATTTAGTGTGCACTTAAGGTTTTCCATGTCTTTTGGGGGTTTGATAGTTCATTTCTTTTTATTAGAAGAGATAACTTTTAATATGTGGCAGTGTTACAACTGGATAATCATTTGGAAATTATAAAATAGTTTTCATACCTCACACCATACACCAGAAAAAACTTCAAGTGGGTCAGAGAGCTAATATAAAGGGGGGGGGGGCGGAATAGAAGAAAATTCAAGGGAAAAATGAAGCCAGGCAAAAACTAAAATAAAAATGGGTGAATTCACTTATCAACTGCATATAAAAAAAGCCTTTCTATGACTCAAATCCAGATGGAACATATAAAAAATTAAAGATAGAACTTTGCATGACAGAAATACTATAAGCAGAATCAAAAGAGAAATGACACACTGGGAAAAAATACCTGTAACATGTATTAGAAAGCTATAGGCTCTCTAAAATGAAATAATTCTTAAAAAATTAAAGAGCAAGAACTCAGAGGAAAAATGGGTAAGATACATGAATAGACAGTTCATTTAAATGATTATGGAAATGACTCTTAGACCTATGTATAGATGTTTAAGTTCACTCAGAGTAAGAGAAATGCAAATTAAAACAGCACTGATTCCAAAGTACCTTGTATTACCCAGTAGATTAGCAAAAATTTAGAATCGTGACACATTCTGTTGGCAAAGCTGAGATGACACAGACCCTCATTTACATTGCTAGCATGGGTGCAAGATGACCCCTGCCTGGTGGAGAGATACTTGTCAAAGCTGAAGAGAATGACCTTGGCTGGCTCTGTCTGTACCCCTCACTTCCATCTGATCTTTCAGTGTGCTCTGGGAGTTCCTCCCCAGAACCTTGGAAGTGTCTTCTGCCCATCAACAGGGCAGGCTGGGGATGCCTTGGAATTAGCATTCTCGGGGGGGAGGGGGAAGCTCTCAAACAATGACTTTTAAGCATTGATATGATACCTCAAATGGAATAATTGGGAGGCTTGATCTTTGCATCATTACTTAGCATGACCCTTCAGGATTAAGCTCGTCTCCACTAGGGCAGCAGGCCACATATAGCATGCTTTCTTGGCTGGATTTTCTTTCTGTGTCACCAATGCTCCCTGCATTTCTCAAATGGGCACTTGCAGTTGCTTCCTGGTCACAAGATCTGAACTTGATTGATGATTCACTCTCACATATATGTTTCTCTCTCTGCCTTCCTCTCTGAAAATCAAAAAAGCAATGTACATTAGAGTTTCATTACATATACCTTCTAGCGATTGAAATGAATGTTCGGTGACTCAAGGCTCTGCTCCTCCCTCCCTGTAGGTTAGTGATGGCGAACTTATGACACGCGTGTCAGCACTGACACGCGTAGCCATTTCTGATGACACGCGGCCGCTGAGGCGGCCGCATGCCGAGGATGAAACGTTTGCTGCTCCTGAGGATGAAACATTTGCGAAATAATGTTTTTTTCCTCAAAGTGACACACTACCCGAGTTATGCTCAGTTTTTTGGCGAAGTTTGACACACCGAGCTCAAAAGGTTGCCCAGCACTGCTCTAGGTGCATTGTTTTTGAATTTCTATTGTTTACCTATTCATTTCCTATTTCCAATCAAATCAACAAAAGATATTTTTATTGATTGCCTATTTATTTTTGTGAAACCTACTCTAATATCTCCTCTATGTACTCTAGTAATTTTCTTTTTTATTTTTTTAAAGGGGTGGTGTAAATTTCTGGAGGACAAAATTGTGACCCTCCATGGATCTGGTATTGGGCCTTGCACATAGCTGCCACTCAGTGCATATCTGCTGAAAAGAGTTGTAAGACTCTTCTGCTATTTTATAACATCATTCTTCTATACACTAGTGGGGTATTTATAAAGCTTTCTCTTACATAGTTTCTCTTTTAATCAACCATGATGTTAGGATTTGCTGATAAAAATACAAACATGGTAATTTCTGTTGTTGGAAAAGTATGACTTTAACTATTTTTTTTTCATTTCTACTTTTAAAATAAAAAATTAAAAGCAACATTGACCCAGTAACACCTGATTAAATTAGACCAAACCTATAAGAAACCCAACCCTTGACAAGTAGTGATTATCATAAAAAGAAGACTGATTCATTTTACACCATCATCACACCTGTAGACTACTGATGCATTGTATTTTTTCCTGAAACATGGTTTTCGGCAAGGATCAATTACTTGACCTTCACTGCAAATATTGTTCAGAATCTAGCTGTGAACTTTTATTATTTCTTTAATACCTTTAGGGTACATAGGACTCATATAGTTCCCAGTGGTCAGAGCACATACACTCAGATAAACTTAATAGTAAGACCAAAGGCAGTTTACTAGTACCATTCAATTCAAGACAGGGAGATTAGCAATGATTAAGAAAGCAGTATTAAAAGTTTGTTGGCAGCTACTGGTATCTACATATATTTGGAACAAACTGTTTCTTAATATAATTTTTATTTTAGATTATAATTATAGTATTGTGTTTGAAGAATATATTTTGAATTAAGATGTGCATGTTTTTATTCTTCATGCATTTATCAGTTACATAGACTGGTAGTATTTTGATAGAGTTGCATTTGACCCTGGATTTCAAAAGATCCAAAGAATTCATCTTAAATGCAGGCATTCCATCGATGGCAGCTAGTTCAGAAGCTTATTCAGCGTCTCCCCAAACTTGCAGTCTTCAGCAGTGAGATAGCTCATTCTGATTAGTGGCTCATTTAAATGATGGATTGTCACCCTTTATTCTGCCCACAAATTTAACTCTCTCATTCTTTTAAGCATTGACTTTTAGGTCTCTCTTCTGAAATGATAGGTGTGTCCATTTTTTGTTCTTTTTTTTAACAGCTTAATTGATATATAAACCACACACAAAAAATTTAATGGCTTAAAGTGTACAATTCAGTGGTTTTTGTATATTCAAAGTTGTACAACCATTACTAAAATCTAATTTTATAGCATTTTCGTTACTCAGTTCTTTTTAAAAAATACATTTTTATTGATTTCAGAGAGGAAGGAAGAGGGAGAGAGAGGTAGAAACATCAATGATGAGTATCATTGATAAACTGCCTCCTGCATGTCCCCCACTGGGGATCCAGCCCGCAACCTGGGCACGTGCCCTGACTAGGATTTGAACCATGACCTCCTGGTTCATAGGTTAATCAATGCTCAACCACTAAGCCATGCTGGCCAGGCTCATAATCCAGTTCTGAACCCATTAGCAGTCAATTCCCATTTCCACCCCCTAACCTTTGCCCTAGGCAATTAGGAATCTTTGTTCTGCCTTTATTGATTTGCTTATTGTGGAAATTTTATTTAAATGGAATTATATGGTCTTTTAAGACTGGATTTTTTTTTACATGGCATATGTTTTCAAGATTCATCCATGTTATATTCATGTCAATACTTCAATCCTTTTGATAGCTTAATAGTCCATTGCATGAATTTATATATTCATCAGTCAATGAAAATCTGGTTTGTTTCCATTTTTTGGCTATTTATGAATAATGTTGTTATGAACATTTGTATATAAGATTTTGTTGGATATATGTTTTTATTTTGCTTAGTTATATATCAAGAAGTCAAATTCTTGGGTCATATGGTAACTTTATGTTTAAGTTTTTTAAGAAATGTCAATCCTTTCCAATGAAATTATATGATTTCCATTCCCAGTAGCATTGTATAAGGGTTACAGTTTCTCCACATCCTTGAAAATTCTTGTTATTCTCCATACTAATGGGTGTGGAGTGATACTTACTATGGATTTGAGTTGTATTTCCCCATGATACTGAGTACCTTTTCATACGCTTTTTGGCCATTTGTAATCTTCCAAGGATTGTTTCTGTAGGTCCTTTGCCCATTTTGAGTTATTTATTTCTTATTGAGTTTTAAGAGTTCTTTATATATTCTGGTTATGTCTCTTATCAGATATATGATTTGAAAATACTTCATTCTGTGGGTTATTGAGAGTATCATGTAATTTTAATTTTTACCTCTCATATCCCTTCAAATATTTATGGATTTGTGCACTGGTGGGGATCGGCCTGCTGTGGGAGCTCTGCCCATCCAGGTCAGCTGAGTGGCTTCTCCCACTGTGGAGCGCACTGACCACCAGGGGGCAGCTCCTGCATTGAGCGTCTGCTCCCTGGTGGTCAGTGCGCATCATAGTGACTGGTTGAATAGTCATTCTGGTTGTTCTGCCTTTCGATCGCTGGGCTTTTATATATATAGATTATAAATATGTGCTTTGCACAGTGCGTACAAGGTACTGGTATTTACCTGGTACCTAGAAGGTCTACACTAGAGGTTTATGAGTAAATGAATTATGTATCTTCACCTCCTTTCTCAGTCTACAAATCATAGTAAATATACTTTGTTCCTTAGTTGAGTCTCATATTCTGCCATTTGTTAATCTCTCATTAGTGGGGATGGCCATTCTCAGGAAGACTGTGACTTGCCATTGTGCCTTACTGAAGAGTGATGCTCTAATCTAGACCTAATGCAACATCATGATTGTGGGCACATTGGGGCCATCACCTTCTTTGACTTGATACTACATTTCTATTTGTTCAGCCTAAGGTTTCATGACCTTTTAAAGCAACTCTGTATTGTTTTCAAATAAATGAACTGTAATATTCTATATTAGAATGACAGCTCAAAGCAACACAAAGCTGTGCTTTTACTTTAAGAAAAATCCTATATAATAAAAGGCTAATAAGCAAATTGTCCCCTCTACCAGGAGTTTGACCAGAGGGCAGGGCTGCCTGGCCAACCATCTGTGGCCCCTCCCCCCAGCAGGCTCAGCCTGATCGGCTCTGATTGGGGAAGGCTGGATGGACCCCACCTGTGCACAAATTAGTGCACCAGGCCTCTACTAGTCTATACATATGTGAAGAACAGAGGAAATCAGTCTTGACTGTGGTTCATATTAAAAGACCGGGGCTTTTCAGTTTATCTCATTATATATAACTAGAGGCCCGATGCACAAAAATTCATGCAAGAGTAGGCCTTCCTTCCCCTGTTGCCGGCACTGGCTTCTCTCTGGCACTGGCTTCTCTCTGGCACCCAGGACCCAGGATTCCCTCCTCCAGCTGCTGGCAGGCACTCAGGACCCGGGCTGGCTTCCCTCGGGCCCCAGCTTGGTCAGGAAGAACTTCTGAATAACATCTGGAAGACTTCCGGTCTTATTAGTATATTACCCTTTTATTATTATAAGAAAGATTCACTAGTAGGATAAAGTGTTTTGTTTTGTTTTTATTTTGTTTTGTTTTTGTTGTTTGGGATTTCCTAGTGGTTTCATTTTTAATGAAGAGCTTCTTATCAGTTAGAGAGGTGAAACAAGGGAGTGGGTGATCTGAAAAGTACTGACTTTCCTATGTTTGATAGTATTTATGCAGAGGCTAGATGAACAGTGGTCAGAGATATGATAGAGGAGACTCTTGATTGGAAAGTACTGTGGACCAAGTAACTTTTAAGGCCAGCCTCTTTCTCCTCTAATTCTGTTATGTGCCAAAGATACGAGAGAGATCACTTCTTTCTGTATCTGTGTGCATTCTGAGATTATATTTTCAATTTATTTTTTAAAACAGATCCTATTTAGTAAAATCTTTTGAGAGACAGCCGAGTGGCTGGTTTTTTTGTGGCAAGCCAATGGTATGTCAAATTGGAATTTATGTTGGAAAGCTGTTTTGTAGACATAGAATTCCAAATAAACAGCCAAATTATCATTTCTCCCCAGTTTGGACGTGGGAAAGTACGTGTTTGGCTTTTATTTCTGGATGAATAGGCTTTCCTGTATGCTGTGTTAAACATTTACAATTTTGCAGCAAATCCAAATGTGAGAAATTTAACCCCAAAGAATTATGTTAAGTGGTTGAAAAATATCAATTACTTAGGATCATTTCCTGTGTGCCAGGTGTTTTACAAATGTTATTTCCCGTAATCCCCCAAATAGCAGTGTAGGTATTACAATCAATTCTATGCTATAGGCAGTAAAATAGAGAGTATCAGAGTTTAGGTAATTTTGATCAAGGTGACAGCATTAGTTAAGTATGAATAACAAATTTGGGATTAGACCCAAATCTTGGCTTCAGTCTCAGGCTTTTTCTTTTAAGGTGTCTCCAGTTCTTTCAATTCTGTGTAACCATAATATGAGATGATACTTGACATTGGAATACTTTGACACTTAAGAATATTACTTTGGACTCATTTTACACTCTTTGAGTATGTTCAGTTATTCATATTTTTTCATGTTACCTGAAGTCTAAAATAGCAGCACTTCTGTATTGTAGTTGATAAAAACAGGAATAATTGATCTCTGTCTTGTACTATTTGTGAATCCTACTTCAATTTAAATATATATTGATAGGTTTAAAAGATAACTGAAGGATCATTAAGAAACTTTGAATCGTTTTGAAAATTGATTTACTATCTGTGTGCAGTATTCCTGAATGAAATGCCTTAACCTTTATTGTACATCAGAGAAATTGAGAATTGTTTCCCACAAACTTTTGTTTCCAGATGACTTTGCAAGGATGCTTGTGTATCCCTGAATCAGAGTGCAGGAATGAAGTGATAATCATCAGGTTATAGGATAGAATCATGCTTGAGGCTCGTCCTGGGTGAAATATAATCTTTACCCCGTTTTCTCCTTATACTTTAATTTTTTGCTATAAGCAGAATTTCTATTGTATTTGAAAACAGCATTTATTTTGCAGTAAGGCTAAGAAAGAAAAACAAATGTAAAAGGCATTCAAAAGAATGTAACAGAGTGCATGTCAGAAGGACGTTGTGGCATTCACTGAAGTTAAAGCAATTAAAAATGGTCTGGGGGCTCTTAGTTTTTCTCGTCATACTGTTTGTTTTAAAACCACTCTTAGGTGTTTTTTCCTTATCATCCCAAAGCACACATTTGAGTTTATTTCTTACATTGTTGTCCTTATTAGCTGCTTTAGTGTCCTAAACACCTCTAACTTCAAGGAATTTTGAAACCTCTAATCCTATAGAACCATGTAAAGCTAAGCTAAATTTAAATCCTTGTCTCATTTTTCTCTTAGAGAAAAAGTGAATTTAAATCAAGCTTTTGGCCATTCTGTCTTGTTGAAGTTTTCTCTAATATATAATGAAATTTATATACTCCATTAATGAAAAATATAGACTCTACATATACTTTAATGCTTATATTAAATATCTTCCCAAGTGTAAAATATTTATGGAAAAAATTCTACTTTGACCCTAAGTCTTTATTATGCCTGAAACCCTACTGTAGCTTTATCTCTAGGTTGTGTAGGTGTAGAGGCCACATTATTATAACTATTTGCCACTTATTTAAAAGATCAGTTTTATAAGGTCCAAGAGGGACTTTTGTCAATGAATGTGAACTCCTAGTGTCATGCCAAAACACATAACTTTAAAGAATCTTATTCTAAGGTTTTTGAGAGTATGTCTTCAGGATGATTGATGCCAAACATGAGCCACATCATGGTCACCTGTTCTCTGTTGAGCATTTAAAAGCTATATATTTAGAAATGTGATTTCTAAATAAATTATTTTCTTAGCTATTTGAGTATTTGACCACTAGTCAAATGGTTACTACATTACCACCCATGTTATAATTTTGTGTTTTGACGGGGTGGCAGACAGGTGTCTCTATTTCCTCAAAATCACACATAATTATTATCCTATATAATAAAAAAATAATATGTAAATTGACTGTCACTCCAAGACATAAGATGGCCATCCCCATGTGGCCAAACATGGCTGCCCCCATGTGGACACAAGGTGGCCGCCACAAGATGGCCAGCAGGGGAGGGCAGTTGTGGGCAGTTGGGGTGACCAGGCAAGCAGAGGAGGGCAGTTGGGGGAGACCAGGCCTACAGGGGAGGGCAGTTGGGGGGGACCCAGGCCTGCAGGGGAGGGCAGTTGGGGAGGACCAGGCCTGCAGGGGAGGGCAGTTGGGGAGGACCAGGCCTAAAGGGGAGGGCATTTGGGGGGACCAGGCCTGCAGGGGAGGGCAGTTGAGGGGGACCAGGCCTGCAGGGGAGAGCAGTTGTGGGGGACCAGGCCTGCAGGGGAGGGCAGTTAGGGGTGACCGGGCCAGCAGAGGAGGGCAGTTGGGGTGACCGGGCCAGCAGGGGAGGGCAGTTGAGGGGGGCCAGGCCTGCAGAAGAGGGAAGTTGAGGGGGACCAGGACAGCAGGGGAGGGCTGTTGGTGGAGACCAGGCCTGCAGGGGAGGGCAGTTTGGGGGGACCAGGCCTGCAGAGGAGGGCAGTCAGGGGTGACCAGCACAGCAGGGGAGGGCAGTTAGGGGTGACCAGGCCAGCAGGAGAGGGCAGATGGGGACGACCAGGCCTGCAGGGGAGGACAGTTAGGGGCGACCAGACTGGCAGGGTAGGGCAGTTAGGGGTGACCATTCCGGCAGGGAGGGCAGTTAGGGGCAATCAGGCCAGCCAGGGAGCAGTTAGGTGTCGATCAGGCTGGCAGCGGAGTGGTTAGGGGGTGATCAGGCTGGCAGGCAGAAGTGGTTAGGGGCAATCAGGCAGAGGCAGGCGAGCGGTTGGGAGCCAGCAGTCCTGGATTGTGAGAGGGATGTCCGCCCGCCCGTTTAGGGATCGGTCCTAAACGGGCGGTCGGACATCCCTCAAGGGGTCCCAGATTGGAGAGGGTGCAGGCTGGGCTGAGGGACACCCACCGCCCCCGTGCATGAATTTCGTGCACCGGGCCTCTAGTAGTCACATAAATGTACTTAATGCACACAGACTAAACACATACCTCTATCTGTATCTAAAGTCCAAATGATTATTTTTGGATTAGCTACAGTTTAGCAGTTTTGCATCATTCTTCATTCAAAGTTAGACCAGTTAGTTAAAAGTCCCTTATCTTTGATTATATTACTCAGTAAACAGGGTGTGTAAAAGGACTGTACAAGTGATTATGGAGCCAGAAGCATCTTTTTCCTGGGGTGGGAGAGAGGGTTCAAGCTTACTTAAAGTCTCAAATACTGTAGATTTGTTGAGACAGTTTTGCTTCACGGACATGTTGATTGCACTCATGTTATACACAATATCTAGGGACTTGGTCTGTGAGGTTTCTGGCCTTCCCCTTTATCATAATTGTGGAGTGTCACATTGTCTGATGGAGACAGATTTAGAACAGTTGTTGATTAGAAGCTCTCGATAGAGACAGGGAGTTCAAACACAAGCTCTGCCTGGAAACTCAGCAGTGAACATCACTCATCTATCATCATCTAACAAATGGAAAAGATCAAGACAGCTTGCCATCCATCAAGTCTATTTTACTGTACTCCAGAGTGGACTAAATTGTATTGAACAATTCTTATCTTACAGGATTTACACTACAAAAAGGAGTAGCATTTCTTCATCAAGATTTTGCTTTCTGTTTATCAATTTGACATTTTGAAGTTTGTTCCAAAACATTCAATATTTAATAAATTCTTTTCAAAGTTATTTATGATCCTTATTTCTCCCTAATTTCTTGACAATAACAGTGAATATAAACTCAATAGAATAGCAATGAAAATGTATTCTAATGATACAATGACATAAAAATAGTGGCTTATTCTAAAATATAAATTTTCTGAATTAAAATAAACTTGGTTGGCATTGAAATTATTAATTGGGAGCCTTTTAAGAAACTCTAAGTGGTACCATTTTAGGACTGTTGAATGAATCCTGGAGTTAGACGAGCAGCTAGAGATCTCATCCAGCTAAAGATCTCATTCTTGGCTATAACCTGGATCTGGAGAGGTAATTGACTGTCACAAAAAGGTCCTCTAGATTTTCTGTAGTACTGTAGTACCCTCTTACTTGTGGTTTCAGTTTATATGATTTACCTCGGTTCAAAAATATTACATGGAAAATTCCAGAAATAAACAATTTATAAGTTTCAGTTGCATTCTGAGTAGCATGATGAAATCTTGCACCACTGTTACATCCCACCCAGGATGTGAGGTATCCCTTTGTCCAGCTTCTCCACAATGCACAGGCTCCTGGCCCCTTACTCACTTAGTAGCCACTTTGGTGATCAGCTATCTTGGTTATCACATGTCTCAGTGCTTGTGTTTAAGTAATCCTTATTTTATTTGATAACTAGAGGCCCAGTGCATGATTTAATCATGCACATGTAGGCTGTCTGTCCGCTGGTCGGGACCTGGTGTGGCCGGCAGCTCCTAAGTCCCTGGGGCGAGGCGGGGCGGGGGCGTGGTCCTCCTGCGGCCGGAGCCCAGGCAGGGGTCTTGCCTTCGCCTCCCGCCCAGGAAGGCTGAGGCCTTAGCCGCCGCCGCCTCCTCTGCCTTCCTGGAAACCCGTGTCCTCTGGGACACGGCCATGTGCTCCTGCGGCCCAACTGCCACCAGACTCCTCCCCCAGGAGCCGCGCCGCCCGCCCACCCGCGCCGCCTCCAAACCTCCAAACGCCGGGCTCGCTGCCCCAGAGGCCTGTCTGTGCTGCAGCACAGCCATGGCGCAGATGCTGAGCTCGCACGCCGCTGGCAACGTGAGCTCAGCGTCCTGCCGGCCCAATCACCACCCCAGCCACCCCGAGTCCCGCCCCCTGTGTCTCCCGCTGGCCCAATTGTGGGCGTAGCGGAGTGATGGTAATTTACATACTACCTTTTTATTATGTAGGATGGCCCCAACGTACAAGAGTAGTGATACTGGCAGTTTGGCTATGCCAAAGAGAAACCACATAATACTTTCTAGAAGCAACCACATAATACTTTCACTTACATTTCATTTTTATTGGTTAGTATTTAGTTATGAAAATACTTCTTGCTTCAAGGAAGACTGGAAAATGTGTACTGATTTTGAAAAATGTAATTTATATTCTTGGTGTCAAGGAGTTCAGCTAAATCTGGACTGCATTACTATATTTTATTTTGATAAATTGCAGTATTTGAATTTGAAGTTTTAGTTTGCCTTTTTTTTAAAAAAGTTGAAATGCATTCATTTATCTAAGGTGGCCCATAAAAGCTCCCCAAAGAGATCTCTTATGATTATAGGTGTGACAATAGTGACAGTTAAAATTGGTAAGCAAATCAGGATAAGAAAGAGACTGTTAAATTTGAGCTGATATATACTGAGAAATATGTGATATCTAGAATAATTATAATCAGTGGAAGCTTTATCCTAGAACTAGTTTGCGGCATAACAATTAAGATGGGGGATTTGCTTTAGGAAAGAAAAGTCTCTGTTTTAGTTACAACATAAAACAAATACACACCTGCTCCCTCATGAAAATGACTTTCATAAATGTAGGCTTCTTTGTTGTTTTTAACATTTGGGTTTTAAAAAATGTTTTTAAATTGAATTTATTGGGGTGGTGTTGCTTAATAAAATTATATAGGTCTGCCTTTTTTATTGGCATAAGTTTGGAGTGCCATATGGGGATGGCCATTTGTACCCAGTAGTTAGTTTCATTAGAGATGTAACTCTTAACCATCCTCTCCATCTTCCATGCTCTCTATAAAGCCCATGTTTGTAGTAATGCATTCTCCCTTGACCAGGCCTTTGTTTTTTTCTCATGAGCCTAAAGAATGAAAAGTATTTTGCAAATACCATAGAACCTTCTAGTGGTATTTTTTCAAGTACCTGTATATTTCAGTTCTCTTTGATGTCTATTATTTGGAATGAATGGAACAATTCAGTGAGAAGTCAGCCTGGGAAGGATTTCTAGGTCCATGCTTTCCCACTATATAGTCTTGTGCACGGGGCAATCAATATAGGGGAAGGATCTTTTTGAGGTTTTGATTTGTTATGAAATGTATCTTCAGGCTGCTTTTCTCCCCAACCAGATGCTTGAGTTCTTCTTCCTCTCTATTCATGCATCACCTTTCGAATATACTTCTGACCTCTGCGGTAGCCTTAACCTTGCTGCATCCTTGAGAGAGGAGGTTCAGTGCAGTTCAAACCAGTGGGGAACATTGATTCTTTAATCTACTTAATCTTTGGAAACTCCTGGGGAACATATTCACAGTGTGGACTCTTGGGCCCCATACCTGAATCACTGAATCAGAATCTCTGGTGATAAAGCTTGTGGGTTGGTTTTTAACAAGCTTTTCCAGGGCTCCTTAGGCAGCCAGTTTCCTGCTGCCTTTAGGAATGTTTGTGCTGTATATAATACAGGGGTTAAATATACCCTCCCATCCCACCAAAAAAAGAAAAAAGCTGTCTACACTAAACGGTTCACACCTATGAAGGGCTCCCAGTCTTATGTCCCATACCTCCATGCAAAGCCAGAGGAGGCCCAATCCAGCTCTGTGTTAATCCAACCAAGGCCTTTTCTGAGCCAGCTGTGCCAATGGCCCAGAGGACAAGTGATCAGTATTAATCTCAAGCACTATGAAGGACAGAGGCTGGGCTCCCCTCAATCTGTATGTGTCAGGGCAGTGTGGTTTTGGGAGGGGATTCGAAAAGCTTCCAAAGGAAAGTAGGAACTTGGTGTGAAAATGAGGTTGCAGTATAAATTTTGTGCATTTTCCCACATTCTGTGATATTTCACCTTTAAATTTGGTGTTGGCTTATCCAATAATTCTGTAATATGTTTATATAATTGTGATGTATGTATACTTGAGTTTAATTTTATAATTAAATCACTGCTACTGTTCTAAGTCCTAAATCAAAAGTATCACGTAATCCTGTGAACAGATAACAAATTGGGGAAAAGGGCAGGCCAGTCTGGATTCTAGTAGAGTTGATATTTAAAGTTTATTGGAATTGTAGTTTCTTTCTTAAGGAATGTAGACTACAGATCTATTATATGCATTAATTTGAAAAGGGGAGGAGATGGTATGGAATATTACTACTGCTTGAAAAAAGCATTATTAGCATTAGTGTTCTGGGAAGCACTAAGACATTGTTCAAGTTCAGTTAAAATTAGTCTATGGTAGTCCCATTGGCATACTCAGGAAAAAAACTTAATTCCCTGAAGCGTGATGGTTCCAAATTCATTAGGGCCAAAATTACCTATCTTCCTCTGGGTATTTATTTTTGCTTCAGTCAGGCTGTCTGAGTGGCATTACTGCTTTATAGCACAGACACCTAATGTTTCATGGCAAGGGACACAAACTCAAATGACTTGGGCGAGGGACAAGTGACAGTAAGTGAGAGCAATCACAGTATACGGAATGCATTGTATTGTTCTGAGTACAGAATGAGATGCTCCATGAAAAGTTCCTAGCATGGTGGTGGCCATGCGTTGGTGTTCAGTGACTGTTCCTTGCATTACACGAGGTGTTCAGTGGGCATCACATTTGAGAGGGCACGCCTCCCCACCTTGGTTGTACTCAGGCTGCCATAAGGAGGAGTGCAGCCCCACCTGATCTGTAGCTGAGGGTAGCATTCAGTTTTACTGGGCACCGGGGGCTATTCTATCAGCTGCCATGCCTGACTTACTTCATGTATGTGGAGCAAATATTTGTTGTTGCCACTGAGAAAGGGCTCCCAGAAGAGAGCATTTTAAAACATTGACAGCAAGAAATTAATTTTCTTGCGCCCAATTTCCCTTGTGAGTTTTAATAAAATGTTATATTTGTCAGTCATTAATATTTTCAGTTAATGAAATGCACAGGAATAGCTGTGTGTTTCCCATATGGCTTCTGTGAAGCACTGAAGGTGGTCATTTTTGGCAAAACTGTTATAACTCTTAAGTGGCTTGACCTTTAAGGCCGAGGAAACCAAATCTTAAGGGTTTCCATCTCAACAAGTTACCTCTGCCTCTGATGAGATTGGTTTCGTCTTTCAGGGTGCTACTTTGAAAGAAACCAAGAATTCCTTCAGTCTAAATGCAATCTCATCCCTGGCTTAGCTTCTACAGATGCAGGGGTAATCAGCCTTTTTGTCCTGTAATTGCTTTCCTCAGTTCTCTAAGGCAACAGCCAAATGACAGATCCCAGGGGAGGGGAGGTTTTCCTGCAGGGAAGTTCCTGTTTACAGGAATGACTGTGCACCCATTTGTCAAGAGCAATTGCTATTCTGATGTGCCACCTTCAATTCCTCCCAGTTCTATAAAAATCATGACAACTTTTAGAACCTAATTACCTACGTCATTAACACATTGTTCCCCACTGAAGTTTCCTTGTGTTTGAAGGAAGACAAGATATGGGTGTGTGGGAAGCCACGGATAGATACCACTAAATGTCTAAAACTAAGGGAATCCACATACATTTTTCATCTTCCCATTTTTAAGGTATTGTGGACATTTAAAGCAGAATTTATTTTGAGTTGTAGTGAGCGAAAAATACGTTGGCTATTTCCAACAACTTTAAGAAAAAAATCTCACGCAGAATTTTGGATATATGGATGTGGAACTGGGCTTGTAATTTCTTTTTTTATACAGTGCATAGGCTCCTGGGATTTTCTTAGTTGGATTGTGCAAAATGGTTGAGTTACGGAATTTTTCCTACCCAATGATGTATCTTTCCATTCATCAGTACATCTATTCCCTCAACTGTCTATTCATGATTTCTATTTAAGGCACTGTACTAAGAAATTAGAAGGATAAGAAGATGTATATTTGAGAAATGTAGTTCTGTCTTTTTAAAGAACTTTTGGTTTGAAGGAGACCCTGGGATTCTGTGTAGCAGATCACACTTCAGGTATGTAACAAGACTCTGAAGCATAGTTGGGTTTTATAATATAGAAGTGTGAGAAATGGCCAGAGATAGATTATAGTAAGCCTAAATTTATAAAATTGCTAATAATTTCTACTGAATTTTGAAATTTTACTTAAAAATTGGAAATCACACTGCATTGACTGATATAGAAGAGTGTTTGCCCATTACATAGGCACCAGTCACAATGTTTTCGTGTACCTTTCCTGATTTAATTCTGATAACAGTGTGGGGAAACCAGTGACCATATTCCCATCGGATATGCTCAGAGCCAGGCAAAGGTGTTAAGTAGCATGTCCAACTGTCACCTAGTCATAAGCATTCAAATATGGGTTGGAATTATTAGAGTCCAGTATGTAATTAAGCCTTAAGTTGTTTTGAGTAGAAAGGTAAAGGGTCCAGATATCCAATTCTATTGTCACCACCTTGTGTGGCCACTAATTGTCTCTTAACTTTTCTTTGCCTAATTTTCATCACATACATCCATAGGAATTGTAATACCTGTCTTAATCAAATTCAATACTCTATGTGACAATGTCATAGAAGAATGAGTATAAAAATATTTGGTGTGATGTGTTATTTTCTGTAAGGGAAAGTTATTATTCTTACTTCATCACATCTTTCACAACAGTCTAAGAAAGTCTTTTGTTCTAGCTAATATCAGTGAGTTGTCAATTTGTTCTTTAGTGTTTATTGGGGGATTGCTGTGCTATGCTCAAGTCGTAGAGATAAAGACAATTGCTTGACATTTTTTGAATAATATTATCTTCTTAAAATAAAAAGGGAGAGCCTGGCTAAAACCTGGTATTTTAACAAACTAGTCAAATGTGATTCCTGCCTTATTTAAAAGTAGATGTGGGGCTTGATCACTATATGACTAAGTATGTGGCTGGATAATTAATGTCCATGAAGTTTCCCTTGAATATTTTGGACATAAACTAAAAAAGGGATATGTATATGTAGTATAAATTATCCCTTACATATGTTTTGATTTGCAAACTGCTTAAGATTAAGAATATCCATAGAAGCTATCAAAATTAATAATACTTTTATTTATGTAAAAGTAGGAATACATTATTCAGTAGCTTTTATTTTGGGCTTAGTGTGTTCTTCTCTGAGAGGCTTCGCGAGTATTTTGAAATAACTCTAAAACTCATCACACAAATGGCAATGATTACCATGAAATCAGCTTCCGACTTAGATTTTTCTGCAATTAGTGGGAAAGCATCACACTTGGATTTATGTTATTTAGATTGACTGGGAAAATCCTATTTAAAGCCTAAACCAGACTATATAGTTTCTAGAATTACTCAATAGAGCCTCTTTAAAAGACCTTGTGAGAAATCATTAAAATCAGGTTGAAGTTATCAGACCCTTTTTGTCTGTAGATTTTGGGTCCAGAGGTCACAGTGTGGAGAATACCAGATTGTGTTGCAAAAGAGTAATCAGTGTGTTGGTTTTCCTGTAAGTCATAAAGGCATAATAGTTAGAATGAATATTGAGTGCTAAGGTCTTTGTCCCAGGGCATTGAACACGTTAAGCGCCCATCCTGTTTTGTCTTCCAGATGGAAAGTATAGTGTCAGTCACTGTATAGTGTCAGTCACCGGTGACTGACTGGGCACTTAACGTGTTAAGGGTGAAAGGAAACTGAATTGGTAGGTATAAATTATTCTGTAAAGAGGCATGTCTTTATGATGAATAGAGTAGGGGTGAGGTGGAGTCATTATCAACTATATTTTAGAAAATCTTATATAAAAGTAAAATCTTGTATTCTGCCCTTTATCCCCTGTTCTGCCCTCCCCATCCTTTTACAGTTCTGTTTTCTTCCATGAAACTTAGGACCTATGTTAATTGGCTTATTCATGATGTTTATATTTATACATATTTTGTTTCACCTATTAAAATATAGCTCACATGCCTAGGACAGTGCCTGGAATGTAGTAGGTAATCTATAATAATAAAAGGGTAATATGCTAATTAGACTGGATGTCCTTCCAGACGTCCTTCCTTCTGGACAAAGCCTCAGTGGGTGGGGGCTGAGGCAGAAGTGGCAGAGGCCTCCTGGCTGCAGCAGTGGTGGCAGGCAGGGGCCAGGGCCAAGGCCCTTGCACAAATTTCGTGCATCAGGTCTCTAGTAGATAAATATTTTTGAAAGAATAAAGGAACCAAAAGTCATGGTCTTTATCTTTTGTGGTTTCAGCTTTCTTTTGTGTATATTGGAACCCCCCAATATTTCCCCAACACAACTATAAGGATAATTATGATTATAGACATTATCTTATTTTTAATTGAGATGATTGCTCTCCAAATGTCATTTGTTTGAAGTTCAGATTTGTTTATTTTCCCATAGGAAAAAACACAGCTAAGTGTATTTTGTTACAAACTCCAGTAGAAAGACCATCAGATAGATGGAATTTTGAAGTCAGAATGCTCTGAACCCCAGCATTTCATGAATGTAGAGGTCCAAAAACGCAGAGACAAGAATGGGATAAAAGAAATGTTTGAAGAGATGCTGCCTGAGAATTTCCAAAATTGATAAAAGACATCAGATAGAGTTTGGAAAAATTACAAACCTCAGCAAGAGAAACACAAAGAATACTACACCTTTGCACATAATGGTCAAATTGCTGAAAATCAAAGACAGCAAGAACATGCTAGAGGCAGTCAGAGAACAAAATACGTGACTCTCAGAGAAGCAACAATAACATTTTGAGTTGATTTCTCAACAGAAACAATGGCATCCAGAAGGTACTGACGTGATATTTTGAAGTCCTGGAAGAATTCTTTCAAATTTGAATTCTGCATCCAATGAGGATCACAAAAACATAATTCAGATATTTTTAAACATCTACAATTTTGCCAACCCACTAAATTCTTTAGAGCCATCAGTAGAATATCCAAAGAACTATATTTTAAGTCTGTACATCCTGACCACCATGTACAGTGATCTTTTCTGTGAACTCATGTGCTCAGAGATTCAACTTGGTACACCTAGAGCACCTCTTCCCTCTGCCTTTTCACCCTGCTATAGCCTTGACCGTAGGGCAAGCCCCCTTCTCGTATTTCTTTTACCACCTTTATGGTGAATGTCTGCATTATTTCCATTTTCCATGTTGTAGTGAGTGAGGATGGAGGAGGTAGAAAGACATCAGGGTCTGTATGTGTATATTCACGGAAGAGAAGGAAGATTATGAAAGAAGGGAGATAATGAAGACTTCTATGGCTCCAGAGTCTCTTGCAAGCACGAGCCCTCAGTTGACATAGCTGCATGTGGCCAGTAGCACTGAATTGAATGGCTGGGCTCTAGACAGTGGGCTGTGTGTGGGAGTGCTGTGCACAAGTTCCACCAAACATCTTCAGAGTAGGGACACACCCTTTCCCTTCCCCCCTCCATTCTTCTGTATGGACTCTGAATATGCTGGAAGGAGCCCCATTACCCCTTCAGACTGTGGGGCCATGGGCTGGAGGGATTCAGGGTCTCTGTGGACTTGTGAAACACAGCTGCCATACGAGCCTCAGGCTACCTACACAGACTTCTTCTATTCGGGAAATACTCTGGTGTCTTGTTTAACCCACTGACATTTGAGTTTTCCTGCCCTTTTGGACTAATCTAATCCTAATTAAAAGCCAAATGTAATTTCCCAGCATCATTAGTGATGGTGATAGATTAATATTTAATAGCACCCCAAATCCTTGCTGTCATCATTAAAATGAACCACTTTGGAAGCAGGAGGCAGAATTCTTGATTTAGTGACCCCCCCACCCCAGCTTCCTAGTCCAATGATTGGAGACTAGGCTGTTAAGGAAGTCCCAGCCCACCCTCCCCCATGGGAAGCAACTCTCAACATTGATGAGATGTCCTAGAAATTTCTGTTCAGTAAAGAGTTTAGAGGCAATTTGCCAGTGTTTCTCTCTAGGTTAATTTTAGAGTTCCTCAGTCGGTCTAAGTTTGCTTAGGATGAGACGACTTGTATTTGAGGAGCAATTTCACTCAGTGCGTCATGCTTTGACGTTCTGCTAGTCCTTCTAATATTTGTCTTTGGGGTTACTTGCTGCAATAGGCCTCCCACATGGCCTTGGTAAGAACCAGGGAGCTCTGCAGGAACAGGACTGGGACATGGTTAGTGGATTTGGAAAGAGAGTGTGTGGGAGGGGCAGAGTGGTTCTCCTCACCTTACCTCCATTGCAGAACCCTTTTAGCTGGCAGTTACCACCCGCTGTTTCTGTTGGCAGCACTACTGCAAGCTGTGTGTGTTAAAAACCACCATTTTTTTGTCAAACTGTTTTGACAGGGATTTGGTCTTTAAATAGTAATTGCTCATTAATTGCATTTCTCCCTACAACCCAGAACTTGCCTCGTCTCCTTGTACACTTTGGAATATCCAAAGATGTAAACCAATATATTTTTATTTTTACTGAGATTATAGGTGTGTTAAGAAAAAAAAAAACACAGAAAAAAAAAAACTCCTTCCTTGGGACCATGTGGGTAAAATGCATGACTACGGTAGGACTCAGAGCCCTATTAAGTGCAATTACAGTCTGACCCCATTTGCACATAATAGCCATTATAATGAGGTGGCATATGGTTTGTGCTTACAGGGGCACCAGCAGGAAGATGGGCTTGTTGGGAGATTCACTAACTTTAACTATGATGTACCTGAATCAAGTGCTTTGTGATTTATAAAGCATGAATATAGAGTCTCAATCCCCATGTTAGGAATATTAAAAAAAAAAAAATCTTTGCAGATATCCCTAGGGTTAAATAATTCTGTTTTTAAGTGAAGTTGTTTGCTTTGCAAGGCCAGATATCCTCTGCTTTGTCAAGCATTTAAAAAATTTATTTAAAGCAAGTTGGATAAAAGCCCGTGTTTACAAATGTCTTAAGAAGTCCAGTATCTAGTGTTAAAATAACAGTTAATATCCTTTAACTGTTGCTTTTTTTTTTTTACTTCTTAAGCAAGATTCCTTATTCACTTTAGATTTTAGGATCTGGTATACTACTTGATAAGGGTTTCCATATAAATCCCTGAACACATAATAATCTTTTTAGGTTTCGCTAAGAAAGTTGGAATTACAGGATAGTTTTTTGACTAAAGGATATTTTTCTCAGTTATCACTTTAATAACAGTTAAGGACATACCATGGGGATATGTTTTGTTCTGATAAAGCTAAATTTAAATTTATATCCTTGGTTCACTTTTACATTCTGTTTTATTTATTTATTTCAAGAGCATTCAAATGCTTTCTATGCCTCTTAGTGAAACAAGCTTGTTACAGGCTATTTTTAACATACCATCTTTTATATTGCCAAGTCGATCTCCAAAATACTTTGTAGATTTGACCCTCTCTCCTGATTTTGAAGCTGCCTATGTTTGTTGGTGATAGCTAGTTTTTTTTCTTGTTCTTGTTTATACTGCACAGCTGCAAATTGAATACTATTCTTTGTGCCAGAATGGGTCTTTTTTGGCCATTATTGCAAGTAAAACTTTTCTGTTTGACATTTTAGATCCTCCATCACTGTAACACCTAACATTCTTACCTGACCTGTGCCACCCCTCCCCCCTTTTTCCTACCCACCTGTTGGTCACTTCCGGAACAGGTCTTTTCCCCACAAAGCTGGATAGTATGTGTGCCATCTCATGACCATCTGATTTCTTCATTGTTAGACAAGTGCAAATCCACCTAGCAGCCTCTGTCTCCAGCATAACTGACCTCCCAGCACCACTGAGACTTTAAAACATTCAGGTTTTAGCATCCAAAGCCTGAAATGATAAGATAGAAGCAAGTCCCCTCAGACCAGGAACAAAGATGGTTTCTTCTTGATCTGCTGACCCCAAGAATGCCTGTGCTCCCTGGCTTACACTTGTCCTCACACACTTTTGAGATGGATCTGACATTGCTAATTGTCAGCTGGATGTGTCTAACGTTGTTTTCCATGACACCTGCCCTGGCTCATTTAGTCTTGTAAATAGCCTGGAATGTTAGAGTCACATTGGGCTTTTCATTATGCCTCCAGCATAATGAAAGTCACCATGGTTGAATTTTCATCCTCATTGGTACTCACTTCTGTTCCTTTCTATACATTGCCCCTGCCATATGTGCCCTTATTGGCCCTGCCACTCTGGTAAGTGATTTCATGGCCTGGGGTCTTGATTTTCTCATCTGGAAGTGAAGGGAATCAGGAATTGGGTTTGTTTTTTCTTACATGTAATTTTGGAATCAAACTAGTGTCTAAAAAGATAATATTTTTTATTTATAAGTTTATTTTATTTTATTTATGTTGGGTAGAAAATGTATTTGTTTCAAATGACAGTTTCTTCAAATGCATATATATTCCTGATATAGTTGCTTGAGCATGAAATTAGATTCTCTTTGCAGGGTGACTTGCACATTGCCAGGCACCAAGGATGCATCTGTTAGATACATGAACGATCACAATGCCTCTAACTGGGCCGTTTCACTCTCCAGTACATGATTCTCTCTCTGTGGATAATTTCCTCACACCTACCTCCCCAGATAATGGTTATCTTTACTTAACTGTTTGTTCTTCTTTTACACTGAATAAATAACCACACTTTTATTGTGTGCTACCAATGTGAAGTGTAAGTTCTGTGGGAGCAGAGGGAGAACTTAGTTGGTTGGGGCAGGGTGGGCTGATCAGGGTCCCTGTCACTGAGGAAGCTGAGACCTTAAGGTTGTAGGAGTTTGTTCTGTGATAAGAGGTCTTAAGAGTATTTATTCCAGGAGGGGGGATATGCAAAGGAATGTACAAACCTCTGGAGTAGCAATTGTGACATAGTCTGGGACAGCAAAAGGCCAGAGTATTAGTCAATGCACTCCAGAGAAAAATAACCAATAAGATCTATCTATCTATCTATCTATCTATCTATCTATCTATCTATCTATCTATCTATCTATCTATCTATCTTATCTATCTATCTATCTATCTATCTATCTATCTATCTATCTATCTATCTATCTATCTAATCTATCATCTATCTATCTGTCTGTCTATATATCTACATTTATTATAAGGAATTGTCATATGTAATTATGGAGTCTTACAAGCTCCATGATCTGCTATCTATCTGTAAGCCTGGTCCTAGGAGAACTGGTGGTGTGTTTCTGAGAACCAGAGGGTCGAATGTGTAAGTCCCATTCTGAAGGCAGGAGAAGACTGAAGTCCTAGCTCAACAGTAAAGCACAGAGAGCAAATTCTTTGTTCCTCCACTATTTTGTTCTATTCAGGCCCTCAGTGGATTGGATGATGCCTACCCACATCTGCTCTAATCAGTCTACTGTTCAATGCTAGTCTCTTTTAGAAACCCTCCCACAGATACACCCATGGGTGATGTTTAACCAAGTATCTAGGCACCCTGTGATCCAGTGAGGTTGACACATTACATTAACCATCACAGCCCGCATAGTTGCTGCCAGAGGGAAGAACAGAGGAGGTTGTTGTGTTCTCTCACTTCTTTGAACTTGTTTGTCTTGGATTATCCTTTGGTCAGAGCACCGCCTCTCTGTTATATCTTGTTTCTTCACAAGAGTTTAAACCTCTCAGAAGAGACTGATGAAGTATGTTTCATGTTCGACCTTTAGAGAGAAGTCCAGTCCTGTCCATGAGGTGGTAGATTCTTGATTTTAACCATTGAGCTCCACGACAGCAGACACTTTTGTTGTGTTTCCCACCATATACCAACACTCAGTACACAGACCACACACACTCGGTGCTCCTGCATATTTGTTGAATGAGTGACATTTTTACCTACTATTTACCAAGCCTGATGTCCCCTTTAAAAATTCCTCTCCTCCCTCTGGCTTCCCCTCCAACCTTCACACTATGTCTTCATAATCAAATGAATGAAATGTTTTTATTTTCAACTCCTAATGAAAATCTCACCTTGTAATGATTAGCCAAGTTTCCTGCTTAAATTAATAAACCAAGGTGAATAATGCTGAATGCATTTCTGTGTTTTCTGGATCTT
The DNA here is from genome assembly GCF_951640355.1 of Cnephaeus nilssonii. Taxonomy (NCBI): domain Eukaryota; kingdom Metazoa; phylum Chordata; class Mammalia; order Chiroptera; family Vespertilionidae; genus Cnephaeus; species Cnephaeus nilssonii. Next base: position 60,870,984 of record NC_137082.1, read on the forward strand.
ATAATCTTTGTGGTGTAATTCTGTCAATTTATGCTTGGACTGTATGACATTCTAGAAAAGTACATCTTATAGGCCTTGTGTACTTTCTTCTTTTTATATATTTCTGTGATTTCTACAAGTAAGAAACATGACAATAATGGTTCATTTTAGATTTTATTTGTGCTGGATACATACTTTTGAGCCATGAAAAAAGATACTTAGATGTCCTCTGGCTTCTTAGTTGTGGCCAGTTGGCAAATAATTTGTTTTACAATTTTATTAGTTACGTTGATTGATGTTCTTGGCTTAAAATCTATTGTTTATTTTTTGTAAGTATTCTTAATTGTCTAACCCCCCTTTAAAGTAAAATGTCATTTAAGAGTTTAATGATTGGGAAAGGGTGGGTTCTGGAAATGTTATGATGGCTGAGACTTGAGGAACAGTCTTAAAATATTTGGTTTAGTGGAGCATTGAAGCCAGTTGGGAAGGGGGTACAGACCTTTCTGAGGCCATATGAAGCTCATTGAGGATGTTTGGCAAAATTAGTAATTTTCTATTGAGAAGTAGCCAGTAATCTCTGTATCTCACCCAATATTTGTGAAAGGGGAAAAAATTGAGGTGGTTATGTTTTGAAAGCAGGCTGATCTTGATGTGAGTGCTAGTTGCTGTTATATTAACTTGCTTATATTATCTTGAGAAACTTATCCTGCAGGCTTTAGTTTGCTCATCAATTAAATGAGAACAGAGCTTCCTCCATGATCAGGTTTTGAGTATGAGTATTAAGTGAGGTATATTAAGTAACTACTAAATAGCTGATGATTAATAAGAATCCAATTCCCTATAAGTAATATAACCAGAGTTTAAATCAACAAAGTGGATTAGTTACTACTACAGACTAGCTTTGCTTTGCTGCCTTTAAAAAGATTCAAATGGTTAAATTTGTTTCTCTTTAAAAATGCAATTTTTATCATGTTCATGTCATTTTGTTTTGGCTGTTTGCTAATGTTTTTAGTGGCATCAAACCACTTTCTGTTGGCTTAATTTATAATTTTACTTTATTTTTGGCTGTATGCATACTGTTTCATTTTGAGACCCATTACACTGTTGGATTTTTGCCTTTACTCCCCACGCCCCCTTTCCCCGCCCTTTTCCTCTTTGGCCCATCTCCTCCTATTTCATTTTGGCATTGCTAACATAACTGTTCATGTGTGTGCTGTAAGTCTACCAAATATGTCTTTAATGGTGCAGTATTCTTTTTTATTTTTCAAATTTACAAGCTTATATTTCAAGTATGTGAAAATGCTTTAGAACTTCTTGTTGGGTATAGATTAGTTAACATTTTAAATCTGGACCAGGGTTGTGTAGTTGTGTTTTAGTTTTCTATTTCTTTTGTACCCTTTTATTCATACGCCTTATAGTTTTTGTCCTCAATGAATGATAATTAAGGATCCTAATAGCACTGTGCTGGAACTTGCATGGAGCAGTTTAAAGAGACCCTGTGAAGTCACCCCTCCTCCCCCCTTTCTGTGTGCATATTTCAGGCAGAATTTTATAGAATACAAATTATCATCTTTAGGTGCTTGAATCTAAAACAAATATGAATGAATAGTCCAAGCAAATATTTGAATGAGAGAGTGTATGACTAGTAAACAAATAGAAATGAGCATCCTTTACCATAGACTAGACTTCTGGCTCCTAACATGCGACCTCCCTTTACTGTCTTCATGTTTTCTAGGTATTGAAATGTCAGGCTCCTTTCCACGTTTCCTGGAATAATTGCTAGGCACTTGTGCCACTGAGAATGAGGCAACAAGTCCTTTAATTGGACTGGCAGGTGCACTACCTATGAGAACATCTTTGCATCAGTGTTGCTTTATTCTCTTCCCAGTCTGTTCTCTTGAGAAATCATCCACAGGGACAGGCAGCAAATGGTCCAGGGAATCTTAGGACAAGTGGGAGGCAGGACCTCCCTCTCTCTGAGTAGGTCGAAGAGAGATGGGGGAGTCCCTCTGTCTTCTCCCGGCAGTTGTGATGTGGATCTGTGACTACAAGCAGCCAGAACTAGAAGCTTAATGCCAGAAATGTGAAGCCTGAGGGAATGACCAGTGGGATTAGTTAGAGATAATTCACTGTGTGACTTTTGCAGAGGGCAGGGTGACACGAGTATCCGGTGTTCCTAAACAGACTGCTCCTCTGGCCTGGTCCTGTCTGTGTCTTTCCTCTCGAGGTCACTGCCAGAGCACGGTTCTCTAGTCTCCCACTCCTTGGCTACCCTCCTGATGAATGGCTCTTCTACGTAAATTTACCAAGGTACATACACTCTGTGATATTTGGAGACAGAAATGTGAAGACAATAATAATCAGACAAATCAAACAACTACTAGTAGGGACATGTACCCCTACAGGAAGGGGTAGAATTATTAGCGAAAAAAAACAGACAAACCAGAGATTGGCCTGGAAAAAAAAAAAACAGCCCAGAGGAGCCAAGGTAGATGTATGTGAGGGGAAAATGGGAGGAAGAGCTGGAAGCTAGAGGGCATGCAAAGAAGAAAACAAGATCATCTCAAGTCCCCTGGAGGAGTTGGATGTTGTGATCTGTGCAGTCAGCATGGCTTTATTCTTAGTGAGAAGGAGGACCAGAAGTGAGAGGAGGGATAAGAAAATGTCAGCACACCCTTTTAGAGTATGGTAGGGATATCTTTCCGCCAAGGCTGAGAGGAGCATGTGTGGTCCACGTGGAGGAGCCATTGAAATGCTTAGGAACTGATTGAATTTCGGTCCAAAGCGAAAATAGGATCTGAAGACAGTGCAAGAATTTTATTCTATGCAGTGTGTGTCATTTGGTTTTATAACCAACTCAAAATAAAATGAGATGGAAATAATCTGCCTTCATCTTCTTGCTCTTTTTCTTAAATATTGTTGGCTGGTGTGTGACCAAGCCTTTTATATATAAATCCTGCTTTCCAAAAAAGATAGGATACACTTAATTATATTTGTGCTCTTCTACATATTTTAAAAAAATTTATACTGGTTTTCTTTTCAATTATCTGCCACCCTCTGTGCGGGGGTCTGAGGTACGAGTTTAAAGAATACCCAGTTTTAAGCTGAGAGACTGCTATGGTCCTATCCTTTTCGATGCAAATCTTGCTCTCCCTCTCCAGTTTCACTTGTATGACTTTGTTCATTTTGGATTCTTTGTAAGATCTGTCTTCATTTCCTCTGTTCCTATCAGACCCCTATATTTCCTTGTACTCTTTGGCCAAACACCATTGTTTTTATCTTACTGGGTGGAACAGTAGATGCTGTTCCAGCTTAGGTATTAATTTCCTTTCTGGTGCAGCAGTTCTGAGTTGGAGTTCATTAGCATTTCTTTTCAATTTTGAAAGGAGATTTGATCTCTCAGAACCCTGTCACAGTGTCTGTGTTTTCTGGATGATTCATTGTGGCTGCTTTCAGTTAAGGTCAGGTTTCTGCAGCACATAGAAAAGCAAACAAGCAGTTAATTCAGTGCATCCTTGTATTTTCCTGTAAACATGCCTACCGCAGTATTACCTCTCTCAGCACTCTTGCTTAACATGCCTTTGTTTGTAAAGGATTGATTTGTTCGGCAGGATTATTGGTAGTTGATTCTAGGAGTAAATTTTCTTGGGAATCTATTTGAGAAAGTAAATCTTACGTATCCATGCCTTTTTAAAGTTAACTTATTTTTGTTGTCATCAAATCTTTCATATTTGTGCTTTTCTACACAGTAGTGTTAAGATGCTAATGCTGTTTGGGGATAAAGTTCAAGGATGACATCTGCCCTATTCGTTTTAGTAAAGATGCAATTCGCTTCAGTAGTAGAAATGCAAGGAGCATCCACAGACTAGTCATCTTACTGTAATTATGTATAACAATTATACTAAGAGGAAAATGTGCCTCCTAGGGCTTAGGAAACCAAGGGTCAGGTTCCACCTCTGCTGTCATCTACCTCTGGACTGTAGGCAGGTCAGACCAATTTTCTGACCTCTGTCCTTGTCTGTAAGATGGGATAACATTCTTGCCCTCCTTTGTCATCAGACTCTTGTGGATGGCCATGTGGAATCATGAAGGTGGCTGTGTGGTAATCCCATTCTTGCCCCAGGTTGACCACAGCCTGGCATTATACTGCTCGCTCTGTCTGCCTTTGCACCCTGGTCTTCAGCCCTTCTTTATATTCTTCCTAATGGCAATGAGCTTTGATTCTGTGCACACATAGTAGCCTTCTAACCCTACCTGCCCCTCAAGACTTGACCTGTCTCCCCAGGCACACCTTAAATTCCTCTCCCCTAGAAATTCCCCCTTGTTCTTCCTAATCTGCAGTAGCCTTTCAGTAATCTCTGGCACTACATCACCTTGTCATCACAAGGCTGAATTATAGTTGGTCACATATGTGTCCTGAATTGCTAACTAGATTAAAACCCGTGATTTGGTATTGGAGGCAACTCTGCCCTTGTATGGATCCAGAGTTATTGGATGCTGACTGGCATGCCTTTGATAAATCAGGCAAATGCTCCAGCCTCAGCTTTATCACTTGCATACTACTTAAAATGATCTCTGTTCCCAGGTAGAAACACAAATTGGACATCTTTCAGTCTTCTTACAAACAATTAAGGAGTGACCACCCTGGGCAGCCAGGCACCAGGTGTTGATTCTGCTGTAAAATCTGGGTTCTCGCCATGTAGTCAAGAAGGCCAGTGCTCACATGTACCCTGTCCAGAGGGAGCAGAGAGAGCATTTCATTAATGTGAGAATGATGGGCACTCAGGGAAGAACTAATAACCCAGGAATACAGAGGAGCTATCCTGTTCTGTGGAAATGGGTCTTAAAGGATGAGTGAGCAAGAGTTTGTTGGGAGGGTGGGTGGGAAGTGCCTGCAGTTAAGGTAGGGAGGAGCCCGAGAACCTGCTGTGCCTGTGAGCCCGGGGTGGTTGTGCAGTTCGGAACCCCACGTACAGAGCAGGTGGGGATGCAGGCGGAGATGCCCTCTGATCATGTGGAAGTGACCCTGGAGATCTTGGGCTCCTCAGGAGAGAGGGGAGGGATGCCAGAGGAGCATCTATTTCTGAACCAGCCAATGCCCGATAGGAAAAGGGCCATAGCAGAGAACCATACCCGCCCTTCACCCAGGGGCAGAAACACCAGGAGACAATCTGAGCTTCAGAACCACAACCCCACTTCCAACAATTCTGATTCCATATGTGTAGGATAGGGCTCAGGATCTGTTTTAAGAAATTATCTGGGTGATTCTGGTGCAGGTGGTCAGTGAACGGCCCTTTGAATAAATGCTGAGTTATCCCTAAGAGTTTTGTAAACCCAAGGAATTATAAAATGTGTACGTTATTCATTTGTTCCCCGGGAGACAGACCATGGTTAGATCTGTTCAGAATCTCAAAAGAATCCTTAAATTTGCAAAAGTTTAAGAATCACAGGGCTAGAAGAAAAGAATGTAGAACAGAATGAGAGCAGTGCTCTGGCAGGAATACTGGAGAACAATACCCTTTAAAGAACCGTTTGGTGATGTAGGAAAATTGGTGTTTTCAGGAGCCGAACTGTAAACATGTTATGAAAGTAAAGTCTTGCCACTCAGTTTATACATCAGGATTTATGTTTGTGTTAATATCTCAATGTTTAAAGGAGATAGTACAGTGTTTGGTGGATCTAGAGATTTAACAATTTGTCTATTACAGGATATTTTTAAACAAGTTTTTTTTTTTCTGACCTAATTAAATCTTCTGGTTTCCCCTGGGTTTCACTTTTTAATTTTGAAGTTAGCAATGTATAAAAGTTCAGTAGAATGAAGGTCTTTATTGAGAACTATTAGTAGCGGTGCCACATTTTGCTCTCCTGTGGTTAAGGTCCTGTCTGCATTTTTGTGATAGACATTTTCTGAAATTTAAAGAAGAAAAACTGATATTGGTGCTATTTGGTTTTTACTCCTTGCTCAAGAACTTTCATGTCATCAAGTGTACTGCTGAAAAGTGGTGCCTGCTCCCTCTTTTTCCTAAACCCAGGGAAAGTGGGCACATTGTTTATACTGGCAAAGTCAGTACCGCAAAGGGGATGTACTAACTCTAGAGGAGGGCTCTGATCTGAGATGTGCTTCCCTGCATGACTGAGGCCCAGCAGCCCTCTGGGAACCACGGCTTGTGCAGCATTGGGGTTCGGGTCCCAGAGTTCCACTTTGGATTTTGGCTTTAATATTACAGAATTTAGCTGGCCTATGAGGTTTCCTCTAGGCAGATATCTGGCCCTATGAAGGTTTACTATTTCTTAAGCCCAGTCAATATTATATTGATCCACAAGGAGTTATTCTCAATTTACTAGGTACCCAGTGCTAGGTTAGATATTGTTAAAAGTTAAGTATCTGCCTGGCTGGTGTGGTTGAGCATGGACCCATGAACCAGGAGGTCACTAGTTCCATTGCTGATCAGGGTACATACCTGATCAGTTGTGGGCTCCATCCCCAGTAGGGGGCATGCAGGAGGTAGCCAATTGATGATTATCTCTCATCATTGATGTTTCTCTCTCCCTCTTTCTGAAATCAATAAAAAAAAATGGCTTGAATGGGTTGAGATCTTTAAAAAGAGTAAGTATTCAATATGGCCAAGGACCAACAATAACTCAACTGAAAAATCATCTTATAAGAAAGAGAGATCCAGGCCATGTATAATCAAGTGTAAAATTGCACACTCAGATGATTAAAACCAACTTTATGGTGACACTTTGATTAACTAAGCCAATGACCACAGCTTCTTACAAGTCAGCAGTATGGGGGGAACAAAGCTTCATGAGAAGCAAAGCTCTCCACTCTCCTGGCTCTATATTTAAAATATCTCAGTGAATAGTTTCTGAAAGAAATAGGACTCATGCCAGGCATAGTATGAAATCTTGAATTTGATATTTTCTTGTTTTGAAACTGTTCGCCATCAACATTCCTGTGTCTACTGTTCTTAAGTTATCTTTATCAAAATAGGAACAACCTAATATCTAGTTATTTGCACTTGTGTCTTGCTTGCATGGGCCTGCACATGCTAGATCTAAATAAATATTTGTTTGGAGTGGAAGTGGCTAGAGGACAAATTGTATGAATCCATTTTAATATAGTGTTTTTTGCATATTGGGTTTTGATCCTCTTTGTTATAGACTGGAAAATGTAAACCGATTCCAATAATTGTAGACATTAGTAAGCAGATGCTGATAGCTTGGAGAATCAGCTTCCTAATTCAAAAAAATTACATAATAAATTATTTTTTTTCTCAAAGCATACTCTCTTTATGACCTGATAATTGAAGTTTGACATTGAATAAAGTATTCACTATTTTTATGTTTGATAAATTTGAAAGATACATAACATATAATCACTAACATTCCTTTTACATTTGGAACATAAAATCAAACATAACCAACTGAGACATTAAAGCAGAGTTCCAGTAGATACACAGAAAATCTGTTTGCTTTTTGTTGACTTATGCTGAGGTCTGCCAAATAACAGCCTTATTATGCAGATTTTTAGAATAACAGGCCATGGATATCTTAGATTCTTGCCTCCAGTTGCTGACATTCTAGTTTTTGTTTGTTGTTTGTTTTTTTTTTTAATCTGGACCATTTAGGGACAGATATTCAGGATGAGTTTTTTTGTCCCCCCCCCCCCCCCCTTTCTCTCTTGGCTCCTGTATCGTTTTTTATATTCTTTTTAATTTCTTCCTGTCCCTCAAGATTTCTTCCCAGAGAACAAGGGCTTCTTTTTAATCCTCTGTGTATCCTTTAGTGTTCCTCCCCTCTTCCTCCTCAGTGCTGACATAACGCCTGGCACTAAGTGAGGGAGGGAAGAGAGGAGATGCCATGGGTCAGTCAAAAAGGCAAGCACTCCAGCATCAGGATTTCCTCTTCCCTTGGTGTAGCCAGAGTGTTTAGTGCATAAAGCCCATTACTATTACTTCTCCAGTGTTCTTTTCTAACATAGAGCAGTAAACGGTTTTTGTTCTTACCTTTGTTACAAAACACTTTCAAGTAGGTATTAATGAGTAGCAGCACCTTTCTAGGACAGGTGAAGGGAACATTGTCCAAGCCCCACGAGCTCAGGGTGCAGTGGAGAAGACAATATGTCCATACCCACGGTCAGAGTGCTGTGTGGGATGAGAAGGACGTCTAGAAGGCATGCGCATTTTGCAGTTCGGGTACAAAGGAATAAGTGATTGACTTTATCTGTGAAAAGGAATCAACAATAGGTACCCAGGAATGGCTGTGTGTGAGCTGAGATTTGAACAGTGAACAGGAGTCTGCCAGCCAGACTCTTGGGTGGGGGTGCTGGGACAGTACTGGCAGATGGTGGCATTTGGGCAGCATGGCCATTGGGGTGAATCTACAGATGTTCAGGAATTACCAGAGGATACTAGTACAATGAGAGGAAAGTGATGGTAGGAAATTAAGATAAAGAGGTAGGAAAGGATCAAATCAGGAAAACTTCATGTCACATGATAATATTTGAACATTATCCCATGAGCAGTGAGGGGCTGATGAATAGTCTTAAGTAGGGAGAGACTATTTTCAGCTATGTGTTTTATAAAATGTCAACTTCCTGTTAGTGTGTGGGATATACCGGAGAGCGCAGAATGTAGATGTGAGGGGATGGGTCAAGTTCAGTGGGAACATGAGAGGAAACTCAAACTGCGGTACAGTAGGAAAAGGAAACTGATAGGCGAACCATTTAGAAAGTTGTTTGGCGGGTGGGGTAAGGTGTTAAACAAAGAGGCCAGTCAACTCACAGGTTTTTGTCTTGAGCCTCTGGTTTGTGATGTTGTCAACCAATATAGGCAACATTGATAAAGAGATGCCTATCCCTTTAATTTCCTATTTCAGATAGCATGCACCAAACACAGTTGTGGCTGTGTTAGAAATTTATCATCCTGAAACAGTGAGTACACTTTCACACTCATCACCAAGTTCAGCCTTTACCATCTCCCTGGGAAATTGGTAGTAAGTATTACAAAAGAGTCATATCTTATATAGGGCTTTGATCCTTTTGTTCAAAATTGCCCCTGAAAATCCTGTAGGGAAGTTCTGGATTGAAGACTAGCTTACTTTTTCTAAATAAATAAATAAATAAATAAATAAACAAACAAACATAGATTAATTAATTAAAATAAAAAAATTAGATCTTTAAGCATAAGAAGTATGCTGAACCCAATGAGATATGCTCACTAAGAGAGGCATGAAGGAAGACGGAGCAGTGACTGATGGATAGGTATGGGGGAGAATCAATTCATTTCTCTCATTTCTCAGTTCCAGCTCATTGGGGCATATGATTGTTAGGCTCCTGGACTAAATGAAAGACTTCCCTCTCATACCATCCACTTTCATTGTTGAAGTCAGGTATGTTAATTGCACCTATGATCTGAGCACTGTATATCCCCTTCTTATGCTCACTGTATAAACTGCCCAAAGATAGAATAGTTAGCTGGTAGATCTATGACTTAATGCACCCATGTCTCAGATTTCAATTAAGTTTAGTCTTATCAATTTTCATTTTAGAGTAACTATTCCTAATGATAGGGAATTGGAATGAATGTTTTACCAAGAGGACATAGGAAATTATATTTCATTTTCATTAGATTCTACGCAGTGAATGTGATATGTAGAAAAAATGTTCATTGAGGGAAATACATTTAGTTGAGTTTAGGTTAATCAGTATCCAGTGAAAATAAACAATCGGTTGGCTAATATAAGCTGAATAGCATAGCTTGGCTGTACTGCATATTGGTAATTTCATGAGTTTATTTTATCAGCTGTCCCAGATAATGATTTTATACCAATAAACTCATCAGGAGATAGGTTTCTGAAAACCATACTAAATGGCAGGTGTGCTCTTGGGCATAAAATGAAATTCTATTTTTTATTAATCTTGGGGGGTATCTCTGACCAACAGCCAGGATCGTGTTCTACCTAGGGTATCTCTTGTTGAGTAGTTCCACTTGTAGAGAAAGTACAGCCTGGAACACTTTGATCTGCCAGTGCTCTTCTGTTGCCCTTATTCACCTGAGAGATGTTTATGATTAACAAGAGTTATTTAGTCCAGTGATATCCAAAGGTTTTCCCCACACCCTTTGAGGAGTATAATACAATCCACTGATGTATGGAAGAAAATATTTGGACATTAATTCTAATTTATTTTCTAGTTTGTACTTTTAAAGGTCAATTATATGTATGTATGTACAGTAATAATCTGTATATGTAGAGTACTACATTATATAATTTATAAATAAATATAGTAGGTTGCGTATTTTTTAAAACCTGCTTCCTTCTTTTAATATTTGAAACTACTGATCTAGAGCACTTTTCTAAAATAGGCTGATGATTAGATTATTCTGGGAACTTTTTTTAAACCACAGATTCCTGGGACTGCTCCCAGAAGATTCTGGTTAAATGGGTCAGTCTGGAATAGTAGTTGTCAAACATCAGTATACATTTCAGAATCATCTGGAGGTCTGGCTTGTTAAAACTCAGATTGCTGAACCCCATCTGGGAGTTTCTAATTTAGTAGTTCGGGGAGTGGGGAGAATTTGCATTTCTAACAAGTGCCCAGGTGATGATGCTGGTTCAGGGACCCACTTTGAGAACCACTGGTCCAGTGTGGTCTCAGGACACAGGCCTCTCTGAGATCCGGTAATAAGTACAGATCTAGGCATGCTCATGTTCTCCTCCAGACAATTCTTGCAGATATTGTCATTTTTTCCCCTTTTTACTCTTTTTGCTCTGATAGAGGCAAACAACTGTTTTTTTCACACTATAGTTTTCAATATTGGTGGAGGATAAGAGCATTGGTGTTATATTCAGGCAGATTCAAATTTACAGGGAATATATATATATATATATATATATATATATATATATATATATATGGTTTATATCAATCCTGTAGCAACTCTATGGGGTACTTATTTGTATATTAGAGGATTAGAGGCCTGGTGCACAACATTTGTGCATGGGGTGGGGGCCCTCAGCTCAGCCTGTCAGGAGGTCACAGTCTGGGACCCCTCGGGGGATGTCCAACTGCCAGCTTAGCACTTCCTTGGTGCTGTCGAGGAGGCAGGAAAGGCTCCTGCCATTGCCACTGTGCATGCCAGTTGTGAGCCCTGCTCAGCCTGTGGGTGCGCACTGACCACCAGGGGGCAGCTCCTGCATTGAGCATCTGCCCCCTAGTGGTTAGTGCGTGTCAGAGCAACTGGTCCTTCTGCCCTTTGGTTGATTTGCATATTAGCCTTTTATTATATAGGATGGAAATGGAGACAGTCAGGTCTCTAATGATTTGGCTGTATCTGTACAATATTTTGGAAAATAAGTAACACTATTACCCATTAAAAACATATTTTAAATTTTAAATCAATGAGAAAAATATATGCTTACTTATTACAGTCAGGTCTTTTTTATGATTAGGAATCAGTAAATTGATATAAAATGAAGAATGCAGTGAGTGTAAATGCCACAGAAAATTTAAGAACAAGACAGCTTATTTCCTGTGAATTATATAACATATATCCATTGGCAAATAGCACTTTTACAAAAGTGCATAACATTAGCCATTTAAATGCCTGTGCAATGTGTAAAAACTGCTTGCTTGATTAAATTATGTAGAAGAGCATTTCTATAACGCTTAGTGTCTGATTCACTAACCATCACTGGGGAACTCAAAGTTTAAGAGGCATTATATACATTCATTGTTGACAGGCAATTAAATGTCGCTGTCACTGGGTTGATTTACAGGAAGAAAGCAGTGGCTTTGCTATGTTGGTGCAGGTTTGTTTTTACAACTCTTAACACAATGATGTATATTATAGCTCACTTTCTGTTTATCCTTTGAAATGTGTAGTTTATAGCCTTTTATCTCACTATTTTAAAATGGAAAAAAAATGGAGAGGACCACCTGAGATTACATGTAATTTAGGAAAATAGAACATATAACATCAGTTCTTTTGGGGGGTACTTTAGCACTTGTTTTTGATCTGCCCTTTTTATAGAGACTTTTTTAATACTTCATGCATTTGGTAAAGGCTGCCTTAAATGGGGTCATTCTGTATTTAGAACAAGTGAGAAAAATGTTCCAGAAATCTCCTCAAGGAGTATTACAGCCTTTTTATGAAATAGCTGCAAATGGACTGTAATTATCACAAGAACCATTGTTAGAGTATATAAATCCATTTAACCTGGTAAAGGCAGAACTCAAAATGTGTATGTATGTTATAAATAAGTTTATGAAATTAACATTTGTCCTCCACTGGCTTCTTAGAATCAGGAATTTATTTGCAATGCAATTCATGTAACAATCAGTATATAAATAGTACACATTGTTGTGTTGTTTATTTTATAAAGGTGGGATAAGGGTGATAATGTGTAGCCTGGAAAGAGTATGAATTTTGGACTCAGGCCTCGGTTTAACTGTTGGCCCTACACCGAATTCTGTGTGACTCTGGGCAAGGTATTTGACCATTCCAAATAGCCATTTGTAAAACTAGGAATGCATCAATTAAAGTCCAGTCAGGAGACAGAAACCACACAGTGATTTGAACAGGGATTTTTTTTTTTTTTGTAAAGAATAATTAACAGCGGATTAGAATACAAGAGACTGGCTAGTGTGAAGTGAATTGAGCTCTAAAGAATAAAGGAGTAGCAGATGTGAAGAACAGCCACTGGTCCAGGATGGAAATAGAGGTCTGGGGAGGAGATCCTCTAGAGCTGAGATCCAGGGCATGACTGTGGCTCAGTGGATGACATGGAAGTTTGATACAATATAGAAGAGATGTGTCCTCTAGGGTGGCTTGGGCAGCTGTTCATGGGCCCTGTCCTTTGGAGGTGCTACAGAACCACTGGGGGAGTGGTTTCTGGGGCAAGCTGCTCTCTACCAGCCACCAAGCTGCTCTCCGCCAGCCACCAAGCTGCTCTCTGCCAGCCACCATGCACCAGGGAAGCGGAGCACTGGGAAGGCCCCTGCACTGCAAGCCTTTTGTTGGAGGAAACTCAATGCTGAGAGCCTTCAAGGGAGGCCCCAGAGCCCACTCCTTCCCCCTGCAGTTCCTCTCCAGACCCACCGCTGTCAGAGCTTAACATCTTCACAACTGGGACAGGAAACCTACTTAGTCGGCCCAGATACATTTTTGCAGAGCAAGCAATGAAATGTGAATTTAGAGCTGATTGTTGGTAACTGGCACAAATAATATTGACAGTTGCCTTTAGAGTTTTTAAGTTTAAATAATACATGTGGACATTTGCATGGTTTTTGCTATGTAACACGTTCTTTGAATGAGACCTATTGAGACTGTAATGGTCTTATACAGGTGGTGAGGAGTAAATTGTTGGAAGCTGCCCATGGCCTTCACTGGCAGAGCGGTGTGGACAAGGAACCCGGAAGGCTGGTCAACCTTGAGGCTCTGGCAAGGGTCAGAGCCATACACCCACTGTCTGGTGGAGACAAAGGGAGCTGAAGCAACTTCCACCTTTTAGTCTTATGTAAATCCTTGCTGATGGGCTATCATTGAGCTGTTACTGGAAATTGCCTGTCTAAGGGCTATGGGTGTATCCCAGACCTGAATAAAAAGGATGGCAAGGCCAGAGCAAAGCGGAGTCCTCTCTTGGGCTTTTGCCTGGCCCCCAATTCCCAAATTAGTATTTTCCTTGTCTAGTCTCTTTCATTTGTGTGCAGCCTCCTCCAGAACCTGAACCCTGAACCTGAACCCTGAACCACGCAGGACGTGGGGGGTGTACACTCGCAACTGGCAGCCCAATGGGGGGGATATTCGCAGTAAATGAAATAATTACCATATGTTGCCTTGAGCAGAATCTGGCTAGCATGTGACAGATGTTCACGGAATGGTAGCTGTTAATACCAGAGAACTTTGTAGAACACAGGTTGCACTCTGACTGCCTTGGTAGGGCAATCACATAGTAGTTTTGATTGGTAACTTCAAGCTGAACAAATAGTCCCAGATAATGTTTCTATCCCCAAATCGTAAGTACCACAGACAACACTATTGGCAGAATTGTGAAGTTAGTTTAGTGGGTCTAGACTCCCCCTTTAAAAAAATGAACAGGACAGAAATGAAAAAAGATCAATGTATGCTATGCCAGTAGAGATAAATATGGTTTGTAAAATGTACATATACTAGTACATGTCCTGGGTCCAAGACAGTGGGTCACAATTTAAAAAATGTTGTGCACTGCCCTAAATGATGGGCTCTAATCCTTGTCTATTTTTCTTTGTCTTTTCTTCAGTAGGATATAGAATGGTCATGTGAAAGCTCTTACAAGGTTTCCTTTGGGGGAAAAGCGGACCATCCTCTCCTTTATAGCTTCTATGTTAATGATGTCATACTATTCTTGGATCTACTGAATAATTCCCTGCTACTCTAAAGCAAGAAGAAAGATAAATTCCCTCCAGTATGCAAATGACAATATTTTATTTTCATAAATCAAGAATGACCTTTATAGACAACTAGCCTTGCTATCTAATTATTGCCAGAAAAAGAAGAGTTCAACTTTTCTAAAGTGAAAACTATAATTTGTGTAGACTTCATTAACATTTAACTGGATTATAGTTTTCAACCATAATAAAAAATGAACATGGTCAGTGATTTAGTCACATTTTTAGCAGGGCTGGGTGTTTTGTGGGGTTATATTAAAATTGTTTTCATTGTGTAGGTGTTTGTTACATTAAACTTCTTTAAACAATTGGCGAAAATTATTGCAGCTGAATTCTGCATAGAATTTTGGGGAATTTATTATCTAAGAAGCATTTATTGGTGTCTGTCATGTACCAATTCTAGGGAATGCCAAGATAACTTAGATACAATTATCATCAGAATTACTTTTGAGCAGAAATAGGCTTTCAGACACCTATTCTTTTGAAGTTCTTCAGTTTTCATAAAATATTATCTGGCCTACCACAGTTTCATCTGCTTTCTAAAGCACATGGCTCTACCCTTCAGTAATAGCACAGACTAGTTGCAATTTTTAGTTGGGGAGTAAATACACAAAATTTAGCAGCCCAATAAGACTTTGTTGAGAGAACCAATATGCATAAAGGCCATTTTCAGGGATATTACAGCTTTAAGCCTAGAATGCACTGAGCTCTCACAAAATCAAGTTTATTGAATCAAAGTTTGGTGACATGCTATCATACTATGTTACTAAGTAGACCCTAAAACCTATAGCTCTGTTCTGGTGGATGCTGATGAGAGGTCTGTTCATCAACTTATGTTGATTGCTTCTTACTAGGGTCCTTCTTACTAGGGTCTCTCTAGATTAGGAGTAGTTCTGTTTCTTTTGGATTTTCAGCTTGGAAGATACTATCCCATAGTGTTAAGAATCTAGGCAGTCAACACAGGATGCCTGGGTTCAAATCTCTGCTTTACCTTCTAGCTTTGAGACCCTGTGTAAACTCTGTAACCACTGTGCCTCAGTTTATGTACCTATAAAAGGAAGACCATCGTATCTACCTTATCGGGTTGGCATCAGGATTAAACAAGTCCTCAGTAAAATATAGTCCCTATTAGTAGTTTTAGTATTAATATTATTATCTCATAGATACTGTGAATTATGTAATCAATCGTATTTTCCTTTTTGGGCCTGGTACCCCAAACTCAAAGTGAAATTTGTAGCTAACTTCCAGTAAATGAACCTGGTGACATTGTTTTATTACTTGGTGGTGAAGTGGAGTCCTCACTATTTCCTGGTATAATCTCATTTTTTTTGCCCATTTTCCTTGCTTTTTAATTTTAACTTTTCTTTAATTTTGTTAATTTAATTACGTCATGGAGTAGGCCATGCAATCATCAGTTTTGCATAGGAATCAGAAATGATGATAACCTAAGTATTTGACATCCATAGACACTTCCTTTTGCATAAAAATCATTTATTATTGATTCAGCACATGTAGTATTTTAGTGTGTTGTCTTAACCTTTGCTAAGGAAAAACTGCTCTTTCTCAATAAGGTGTGATGCAGGCATGTGGGCATGTACATACGTGTGAGTATGTGTGTTGTGAGAGAGAATATGAATGATGCAGGCCACCGCCCCACCCATCTTGTATCACCTTTCCTCCGTCTTATTTATAACGTGGCTCAGTCTCAATTCCCCTCCATAAAAGAGAAATAATTTACTTTGATTTGACAGAGGAATGCAGTCCAGTCATGAGCGATTGGGCATTAGTCCAAACAAGACAATTCTGGACAAACCTTGGCAAAGTCTGCTGCTGACCACACTCCTGTACACAATGGCAAACTGTCTGATTTATTCTGAAAATCAAGGAGACTTATTTTTGGAAATGCTCATTCATTTCACTAAGTTTCAGTGGGCTTTGCTTCCTTCTCATATTCTTCACTGGCCCCCAAAATTTACAAATCTCACATGCTCCATAGAGGAGCCCACAGGAGTGTGCTGGAGGATTGCTCACAACTCTTTACTTTCTTACTAAATTTCCAATGATACAGTCCAACTATTTGCAGTGAAATGAACTCATGAGAATAATTGTTGTATGAGGTATATATGGTAAGAAGGATTTAAGAATTAATAATAACTGATATGGTTGAACATGCCTGACACTGTTGCACTAACTTTACATTTTCTGTGTAATTGAATGATTAGAAATACCACATCAGGTACATGTTATCTCCATTCTGCAGGTAGGGGAATCAGAGTGCGGAGTGCCAGGTGATTTGTCTTCAGTCACAAAGCTAGGGGTGGAAGAATGTGGATGTGCCAGGTGTTTGACCCTGGAACCTGTTCACTTCCACCACTACACGGAGCTGCCTTAAAAACCAAAAGTTTTACAAAAAAAAAAAAATAAATAAAAAAACACCAAAAGTTTAATTTGCTCATTCTCAAAATGGTCATTTCAATTATGATGTTGTTTACCTTAATCTCATCTCATTGTAGTTCCATCCACCACCTTTGGTATTTTAGGGTCTCTCATCTGTTGGAAAATCGGTGTGCAGGGGGATATATCTTCCGGCAATAGGAAATTCCTAGTCTGTCCTATTTTCCAGTGGTTTGATAATCATGCATGGGTCCAGAAAGAACCATATCATCTTTTTTATGTTTCCTTTCAAGTGATAAAAGTAGCTTTATGTAATAGGAAAATTATATCCTTGCACCAGCATTGCATTAGTCTTTGGGGTTGCTGTCAGCTGTGCATTCTCTTCCCTTTACGTTTGGTTATATCTTTAGTGCCAACAGTTGCGTCATAAAGCAGATCTTTAACCAGCCTTGAGTTGTTCTGTGGATGCCCATAGCTAGTTCTCACTGCTTAAGACCGCACTGCAGGACTTTCATCATCAGTGTGCTGTCTATGTTTCCATGGTTATTTTTTTCTTTTTGAACATTATTAGTGCTACCCACTGTTTGGGCTTACGGCCTCAGTACAGAATCTATTTTCTACAACAGAATTGGGGTTTGCAGCCAAGGGAACATATTTATCATACATGTTTGCATTGTCTTGTAACATTTCTCACTCCAAAGTCGAAAGTTGTTAGTATTACGTGCTTTAAACAAATCCATTTTGTTTCTTTGAACTTGTTAAAACTGAGTGAGAGGGCAGTATAAACTACCACTTGTCAAGCTGAAATATTAATTTGATGCTGTATTTTTGTAGTATATTTCTGTTCCCAGTGGATTGTTTAATTGCCCAGTTCTGTTAAATGTGTTACAAAACACAGCATCTGAAGCCATTAATTTCACCATCATGCCTGGAGAGCACAACTAAGAGAAAGTTAGAAAGCTAGTATAGGCCTTTTAAAAGGGTCTGAGCTCCCTCGTTCTGCCCTGTTTAACTTTTGTGTGTGTTTGTTTTTAACCAGTGATTTGGTGGCAGACATAGAAAGCATGCTTATCAAATTGGCACATACCCAAGTCTAGGTAAGATGACTAATACCCAAATGTAAAATCAGGATTCCAAAAGCTCTCGATACACTGGCGTGATGCACTGAAAACAAAGAGATAGGGGTTAGTGAGGGTAAATGTACGTCCTATGTTTTCATTCAGAAAGTCACTTACCTTACTTAGTACAGGAGAGGAGAATCGGCTCCACAGCAGTGATTTGAATTTCACGCTCCTCTGGGAATTCAGGCTCCTAGCAGCTCAAAATGGACCAGCACCCTGTTCAGACTGCTGAAAGAGCACGAGGTCCAGGGAGGTAGACAGTTGAATTTAGAACTTGGAGTCCTTCTTTTGGAAAAGTGCTGATAAACCTGTGAGTGTTCAGAGGTTTACCAGGATGGTGAAAGTCTTCCTAGCTTCTAGTAGGAAGAACTGGAGGGAGCAAAGCATGTTTTGCCCAGAGAAGAGAAGACTTAGAACATGACAATTCTTTTCAAATGATCAGATTTCCTGGGTAAGAGCTGAGACTTTTTACTCTTTCTGCAGAGGGTAGAGCTAAGATAAGTGAGTAGACCTTGCAGGAAGCAGAGTGTGGCCTTTATACAGAGGGAGTTATTTACATGGAAAGGATGCTTTTTAAAATTCTCAGTGCCTCACATGTTCATAAGCTGTCTGTCTAGAAGGTTGTTAAACATTTGGATGGAAGTTTGACCAGGTGACCTCTAACATCTGTTTTATCTCTGAGGTTGTACAATTGCTGTTTTACTTATTGCTGCCAGGGCATACAGTGCAGACATAGTGTAGTAACATTCTTATTTTTATGTGTTATTGATCAGAATACTTAATTTTTATCATTGATAATAATTATAATTATAATTTTAAATTAATGTAATTAATGACATTATCTAATGGTTATTAGAATCCTCTATAATAAAAGCCTAATATCCTAAGTGTCCGGTTATCCAGTAGTTCATTCAACCAATCAAAGCATAATATGTTAATGATATGCTAAGGCCATTCAACTGCTTGCTGCAATGTGCACTGACCACCAGGGGGCAGACAGTTGACCCATTGAGTAGTCGTTATGATGTGCACTGACCACCAGGGGGCAGACAGTTGACTGGTAGATTAGCTTGCTGTTGGGGTCCTGCCAGTTGGGACTGAGCAAGACAGGTCGGTCATGCCCTAGAGCCCACCCATGGTCCCTCCTCAGCCCCGATTGTGCAATGGTGGGTTCCCTTGGCCTGGCCTGTGCCCTCTTGCAATCCAGGACCCCTTGGGGGATGTCGGAGAGCCAGTTTCAGCCCAATCCCGCTCAATAGGATTGCCCCTGATGGTCAGTGCGCTTCCACAGGGGGAGCGCCACTCAGCCAGAAGCCAGGCTCACGGCTGGCGAGCAAAGCGGTGGTGGCGGGAGCCTCTCCCGCCTCCGCAGCAGCGCTAAGCATGTCCACTTCCGGCAGTCGAACATCCCCCAAAGGCTCCCGGACTGCGAGAGGGCACAGGCTGGGCTGAGGCGACCCCCTGCCCCTTTCCACCCCCAAAGTGCACAAATTTTGTGCACCAGGCCTCTAGTGTTCATAATAATTGATTTGGTCAATGTAATCAGTAACTTTTGAAATGTGAAACATTGGAGAAAAGACTTGATACTATAGTAATTCAAAGTAACAGGAGACATTTAAGGATGCTGGATGGGACTGAACATTGTCTCTGTGCCCCAAGATGCTAAAATAGCTAAATTGCCTTGCATATACTACATTTTGTTTTTTTAAGTAGTCTTATTTCTAGCACCAAAATTAAGCATATGTTTACCACATGTTTAGTTTTAATTTATTCTTGTCTTTAAAAATTGTGAACTATAAGCAAATTTATAACCTGTTTTAATTTTGATACCTAATATATCCAAAGTATTACTAGTAAAATAAAACCAGTTTCTATGGTAAATTTAGAATAATCCTTAGAAAAATAATTTGCAAGCTATGTTCATGATCTATACTGCATTTTGTCTCCTGCCATCATGCCAGTGTTGTGGTGAAAGTTTTTTTTTCTTTTAATTTTTTTGTACAAATTATAATGGTTTTTCTATAGAAAACACATTGAACACTTTGGGTGGTTCTATTAAAGTTTTGAACACAAGATCAGTTATTCCAAATTCCTGTGCATCTGCAAAATAGGAATTATAAATTTGTATATGTCTTACATTTAATTGAATTTTTCAAATATTGGTTCTTTTGGGGGAACAATATAAGATAGCATTTTGGCAAGACATGGTTAATACTCAGCTAGCAAGGGTTCAATAGGGTCAATATCCAGAGTTCCTCAGCACTAAGTTCAAATCTAATTTAAGTAGCATCAAGAAGGTTTATGGTAACCTATAATCATCATAGCTTTTTCCTGAGGTCTAGTGTTATCTACATTACTTTCCATTCTGTTGTGTTTCAGGAGGTTGCCTCTTTGATGAGCCATATAGCACGTGTGGATATAATCAAGCTGAAGATGATGACTTCAATTGGGAGCAAGTGAACACCTTGACCAAACCAACTTCTGATCCATGGATGCCATCAGGTTTGCTTTTAGTTTTAAGTGTTTTTTGTTTTGTTTTGTTTTTTTTAATCAAATTTTCACAAGAGTCTTAATCGCAGTAAATATTCACTGGGTATTGGTTGAATGAGTGAGGGTGTAGGTCTTTGAGTGTGGCAGTCAAGGACCGATTAACTAGTGAGAGTGCTACTACAATAAAGAAGACCAGTTACAAAGAGTTTATCTTTGTCTCTTTTTATTTAAAGTCTAATTAAAGTTTACTTCCTTTACCTTTGGATGCATCTGAGGTAGATTAATGGGCACTTCCCAATTAATCCTTCCCAAGCAGCAGATATAGGAAATAGATTGATGTCTCTTCTGGCAAATGTGTCTAGTGAATGGAACTGGAGCTGGGGAATCGAAATTACAGTCTTGGTCACAAATTGGAGAATTGGAGACCTTGGGAGGTAGCATAAACTTTGTCCTCAGGGGCTCACCTGGCACCTGGGTGATCTGTGAGGATGCCAGTGATCTTGAAAGCATTCTGCCGATGAAACAGGGATGCACACATGTGGATGCTTTGTCTTCTGTAAAAGTGCTTACTATATTTTCTGATGAGTGAAGGACATTTGCTCCACTGAACACCAACAAGAATTCTACCTTTATATTCAGAAGGAAGAGTGGGAAGATCATTATTAGTGAACTCTAATCACTTGGAGCTTGATCATTTTAATGGACACTCTTTTCAGGCTGTGATGTTGGACATCTTTAAAATTTTAGATTTTAGATTCATATTATAAACTAGAGGCCCAGTGCACGAAATTCGTGCACTTGGGGGAGGGGGAGTCCCCTCAGCCCGGCCTGCATCCTCTTGCAGTCCGGGAGCCCTCAGGGGATGTCCGACTGCCGTGAAGGCTGGAGAGGCTCCTGCCACCGCTGCTGCGCTCACCAGCCATGAGCCCAGCTTCTGAGTGGTGCTCCCTCTGTGGGAGCACACTGACCACCAGGCGGTAGCTCCTGTGTTGAGTGTCTGCCCGCTGGTGTTTAGTGTGTGTCATAGTGATCAGTTGTTCTGCTGTTTGCTCTATTAGCATATTAGCCTTTTATTATATAGGTTGGGGTAAAGAGTGTGCCCCATTCAGGATTCAAACTGTAAAACATGTTATTTTGATTTGGATTTCAGGTAAACACATTTTTTTTTTTGGTAATTTTTAATGACTGCAAAGTTCTTCATTAATGCACCTAAATGTAGCAATAATTACATTTAGTAATCTTGTGAAGGTAGCTTCAAACATGAAGTAGAATCCAATGTTCTTAAGTAAGCTTTAATCGTTTTGGTGCCCATCATGTTCTTGATGTCTCCTTCCCACATTTAAATCCTGTAACTTCCAAGAAAGGAGCTTTGAGCTCCTTAGCAACTATGACTTTATTGGACTTCAGAATGTTTCTAGCTCTTGTTTATTTACCCATAACTGACAATCTCCCTTTTTCCCTCTTGTTCTTTATTTTTGTTTGTTTGTTCATATATGTGCTTTTGGATATGTCTTGTATTTGAATTAGTGGTACTTTTGTTGCTTCCCCTCCCATTCCAGTTACTGTTTTCATTCTTGTCAGCGATGGGAAAGGGGAGAGGAGAGCAGAGCTGTGCTCCCACGTGGAGCTGTCCTTTTCCAAACAGGCTTCTCACCCTGAAAGTCTTTGGCCATTGTCACCTGCTCTCTCTTGCGGATCCAGTCTATGTCTAGAGAGGCTGGAGAGGGATGAGGCTATGGTACTGAGGAGGATACTCTGACAGAGTCCTGGTAGATTTATCCACAAGAGCTCACTCGTGCTTTCTTCATTATCTTTGAATTTGGTGAGCAGTTTGGTAGTTGACTTTATTATTGTGGTCCTTTAGATTACAGTCTGACTTGGAAAAATTGACTTTTTACAAAGAACCCCAATATTGCAAGATCTTCTTCAGTTTCCACTGCTTCTATTTTTATCACATGATTACAAATTCCCTTTATAAAGAAAGGGAGGAATTGTTTCTTGTCACTATCTTGTTCTTTTCTTCTTTATGTTGTTCCATAATACTGTCTCAGGCCAAATTGACCAAGTTTTAAATACAGAAAGGATGGGATCCTAGCAGAGGCCATTACACAAATGGCATTAAAGATCAAAGACCACTTGTATCCTGGAACAATCAGTTGCATAATCGAGGGAATGGAGGGGAGGCAACTGTTTAAATATCTGGCCTTTGAGGTCTCTTCTGCCTTTGGAAGAATATACTAGTAGGGCTATTTACTAGTAGATGTTCTATTTGAATTTACTCTCATTATGTTGACTAATAGAATACTTGGTGATGAATATTAGGCTTTTGTAGCTTAATATCTCTGAATGTTACATATTCTAAAACTTTATTTCCATATGATTTCTGATAATTACAGTGTGCCCCAACCACTCCCATACAGGTTGGAAGTCATTGTTGGGACATGTGGGTCGTTTAGATGTCAGCAAGAGGATGGGGGAAAGACTAGCAGACCAATTCCTCTACCTCTCTATGCCTCTGGGAATGGTCCAGATTTTTGTTATCATATAAAATTATAGGCAATCCAAATTCAAAACCTAACGTATTAAAATCAGTAGGTTGATAATTATTCCATCGGATTACATTTTTTTTGCCTTAATATAAAATTTCAAATACTGGAATGTTTTCCTACTATGTATTAAACAAAGTTGAGTCATTAAAAATGTTTCTTTGAGCCATAATATGTGCTAATCATGATACCAATTACTGTGGAAGATGAAGGATTATAATAAATGATTTTTTTCTCTCTCAGAATTCATCTACTTGGAAAAGAAAGTTACAAAA
The DNA here is from genome assembly GCF_951640355.1 of Cnephaeus nilssonii. Lineage (NCBI taxonomy): Eukaryota > Metazoa > Chordata > Mammalia > Chiroptera > Vespertilionidae > Cnephaeus > Cnephaeus nilssonii. The sequence continues at coordinate 60,894,220 of NC_137082.1, forward strand.
ATACAATTAGTGAACAATCTAAAATGATATATAATTATATAATGATATGGTATAGGCTGAAAGTGTTTCAAGAGCAGTTTTCTTACCTTAAAACCAATATGTATAAATAATATGGACTTGTGCCCAGCTGACCGTCCACCTAAAGTGAGAAGGTAAATTCTCAGTGAAATATCATTGTTAGAAGTAAGGAAATACCATCTTATAAATTTGCATATGGTATCATAATGTGTGAATTTTAAACTGAGCTGTCAAAATGTACATAAAGCCTTGGGGTTTAATTACTATTTAGTATCAAGGGTTTTCTCCTCCCTTTTCTACTCTTCTCTTTCCCCTCCTCTCTTTCTGTTAGTATTTTAAACCTTTATGTAAAATATAAAGGGATCAGGCCTAAACCGATTTGTTCTTGCACATGTATTTGTATTTGGTCTCACATGTGTAGGCTGGTCTGTGATGCCTTAGACCAGTGGTCGGCAAACCGCGGCTCTGTTGACTAATGAGTTTGCTGACCACTGGACTAGACTAAATGTTACCGTGTAGTTGGAAGCTGTGAGGATTAGGCAATTGTGGTATATTGTGTGTAAAGAGGTAAAGGGTAATATATGACAGTGGTCGGCAAACTCATTAGTCAACAGAGCGGCAAACCGCGGCTGGCAAGCTGCATGTGGCTGGCGAGCCACGGTTTGCCGACCGCTGCCTTAGACCAAGGCTTGGCAAGTTGTGTCCTGCAGGCAAATTACAGCCTGCTGCCAGTTTTTGTGTGACTTACAAATTAAAAATGGTATTTACGTTTTTGAGTGGTTGAAAAATCAAAATAATGATACTGTTTGTGACACATGAAATTCAGATTTCAGTGTCCATAAACAAATTTTTATTGGCACACAGCCATGGCCAGCCTATATAATAAAGAGGTAATATGCAAATTAACCTTCACCCCCTCACAAGATGGCTGCCCATGATCAGGCTAGCAGGGGGACGACCAAAGGACTGAACAAGCAGGCTGCATGGGGCGACCAGGCTGGCAGGGGGTTTAGTGAGGGACAACCAAACGACTGAACAAGCAGGCTGTGTGGGGCAACCAGGATGGCGGGGGGTCCATGAGGCATGACCAGGCTGGCGGGGGGGGGGGAGTTGGGGGCGACAAGGCCTGCAGGGGGGGCAGTTAGGGGCAACCAGGCCAGCAAGGGGGGCAGTAAGGGGTGACCAGGCTGGTGGGGGCGGCAGTTAGGAGCGACCATTCTGACATGGAGGGGGCAGTTGGGGGTGACCAGGCAGGCAGGCAGGTGAGCGATTAGGAGCCAGCGAGCCAGCGATCCCCGGGATTGGGCCTAAACTGGCAGTTGGACATCCCCTGAGGGGTCCTGGATTGGAGAGGGTGCAGGCTGAGCTGAGGGGACCCTCCTCTCCCCCCCCCCCCCCCCCGTGCATGGATTTTGTGCACCGGGCCTCTAGTTTGTTAAATATTGTCTGTGGCTGGTTTTAAGCTACCACGGCAGGGTGTGTAGTTGTAGCAGACACAGTAGTCTCCACAAAGCCTGGATATTTCCTGTTTTGTTCTTTTCAGAAGAAAAAAAAAATGTGTGCACCCCTGTCTTAAACCGTTTGGGTACCAGCATATAATTGTGGCTTTGGACTCTTAATTTATATTGTTATTGTTTTCTATACTCATATCTATTAACATACAAACATTATTTCACATTTTGTTTCACTTTCAGATTGTATGTTTTCCAAACATTGGGCTATTAAAATAGAGAAAAAACCTGATGAGTAGGATTTTTCTATCTTTCCCATAAATTTGCTATCTATTAAAAGCATTGTGATTTTCTTTATTGTTTAGTAACATAATTCTCGTGGGACTATTGTGAGTCTAAGAAGCAATCTATCAAGATGAATTTAAAAATTATGACAGTGAGAGACTAAAATTTTTATTCTAATTTTAAAATTTACTCTAATTAAAGTATTACTTTGTCTTCTTTGAAATAGATGCTTCAGTGTGTAGGGTTTGCTTTTCTTTCTCTTCATGTGTGAGGTTTTATTTTTAGCCACATTAAAAAATTTTAAATACAGTCTGGAGCTTTATACATGCTGACATAATAACTACTCTGAGGCTCTGACATTGACTCTGAAAATACATATTTAGGGCAAATAAATACAAAATCATTTATATGTTTTTATTTAAAGTCGACAGTTACGTTATAATGGATTATAGTCTTTGAATCAGACAGTTTTTCTGATGGTTGGGAACTTCCTTAAACTTTGTCATAAGGATTGCCACTTTGAGTACAAGAAACTTTGATTAAATAACCAGGTAATAACCTGGCATCTTGTTACACTGGTTCATGCTATCACTTTATATACTGTAGTACATGTGTAATTATCAGCGTAGAGTAAGAATTATTGATTAAGCGTTTTATGATATAAAAACACCTACATAGTTTGACAGTGGTTGATGGTTTCTTTAATGTTCTCAAGTTCTTTATTTATATTAGTTAAAAATATTTTTTTATCTTACAAAATTATAGACACTTCAAAATTCAAAACCTAATGTAATAAAATCAGTACTGTTTTCCTCCAATAAAAAGGCCTGTCATCTTACTTTGCATGATCTACAAAAAGAAAGCAGAATTTACAATTACATTACTCTGAACCTTACTGTTGTATTGACATTCCTGAACCTTTGACATAACTTAATCCAATTCACATTTATTGAGAGGTTCCGATAGATCTGATTTTGTACCAGACCATATGTTTCCTGGGGCTGTCTTTGTACCCTCAATGCATAGCACAATTTTTAGAACTTAGTAGGTTCGCAAAAGATGTTTCCAGGATGAGTAAAGATAATGTATAGGTCCTTATTTCAGAGACCTTACAGTCTAGTGAAAAAGATTGGTTTTAGCCCAGTGAGAGACCCTGTTCAGACTTCTAACCTACAGACTGAAAGATAATACATTTTTGTTGTTTCAAGCCACCAAGTTTATGCTCATTTGCTATGATATGGTTGATGTTTTTATATTTTATTAGAATATAACGTGTAACTTAGTGTTCCAGTTCTATAAAATAGTTTACAAGTTCCATAGTTTATGAATAAGAATATGTGACCCTGTTTTATATTTTAAAAGATAAACACTAAATCCATTTATAATATAAGAAATATAAAGGTAGCTTATAGCCATAGGCATTTGATACTCATAAAGCTGGTTTTTATTTCTACACAACATTGTCTCCTTAAGATGCCATGCCTCTAAAAAGCCTATAATTAAGTGAATTTGGGTCCTAGTGCTGGGAAAACAAAACATTATGCTTAGTGCTTTTCTAAGTAGCAGATCATGCATCTAGCGGGAAGCTCATTTAGCTTCCCACATTCAAGCTTTACATATTGCAAATTGAGAACCGTGTTGTTTCTGATCTTTATGGAGATGCAATGACTGAGGATTGAATCATTTCTCTGGGTGTTCATATGAAAGAAAGAGAGAGGGAAGTGCCAGGCTGGAGGAGCAATATGCACTCTTAGTGTGATGACCCAGAAAATAGAAAAAATTGACTCTGTATTTGTGTAGAGTCAGTTTCACATTTGGGAACATGATGGAGGGAGAGACAAAGGAATTGAAGTTTTCTTTTTGGGTGCATTCATCAGGTGTGTTTTGCTCCTGCTAGGGAAGGCGTCTCTGCTTATCTACACTTCAGGACTTATACGGGGCTTAGTGAGTGAAGAGAAGACTAAAAAGGGCTTGAAATGATATTTTTTTCCTTACTAAATTTCAGTGTGTATGTAGTGAGTAATATTTTTGGCACAGAATAGTCAGACAGTTGTCTAATTATCTCATTCATTCTTTGAATCTTGTCAGCATTCAACAAATATTTATTGAACACCTGCTATGTGCCAGGCACTGCTGGAGATGCTGGGGAGTCATCACCGAATGCACCCCACACTCCCAGTCTGGTGAGATTGTTCTCGGATTGCCAAAGAAGACATCCTATAAGACCATGTTTTCCAGCACTTATTATTGACTTTCTGGAAATTAGTACTCAAAAAATAATACAAAATTTAGTGCATCAGACTCAGCACATTATATCATCAAATTCAGCTTCCTTGTATGCTTTGTTCTTTAAAAAAGAGCAAAAACATCTAAATCACAGGCATGGGGCAGTATAGTACATTCTGATAATTCTCTTTTATAAAGCAAACTGAGCTTGTATATGTAAATGACACTTAGCAGTTGACAAAGTTTGCTTTTTTGCTGTGTATCACTTAATCCTCATGAAGACCCTGGGAGATTGGGTGGCATTATCTCTATTTTATACCCTAGGAGACTGAAGTTCAGAGAAATTAAACTTGCCCCAGGCATCACGTGAGAGAAGCAGCCCCCATATTTGCTTCTCGAAAGCCATACAATGATCTTCCCACGGGAGCACATCATCTGGTGAAGCGGGTAGGCGTCATCCAAGGTGGCAACTATTCAGACCTTGAAATGCACATGAAGGCTGCCAGGTCAGATGCTGGCTCTCTCGCTTCGTAGGTATTGAACTTGGGCAAGTGCTGAAGCTCCCGGTTTCTCAGGTTCCTCATCCATGAGCTATTAGTTAGTGATATATGAGTGGAGTGATGGAGCTGCGGTAGCAGAGTCTCTGTCCACCTACCAGTTCTGTCCCACGGAGGAGGCAGGCAGTCAGGTAATAAGCAGAGACATGTGATGCCATGGGGGGACATGCTAAGGGCTGTGAAGAAAACCTCCATCAGGATAAGGGCTTAGTGAGTGATGGGAGCCATCGACAGGAACAGCCTCTCTGAGCAGAGCCTGGAATCCAGTCAGGGACACGTTGGCCCTGGAGGTGAGTTACCGGGGTGGAGGAGAGCAGGAGCAAAGACTGAGGCAGGGGTGAGCTCTGCGGGAGGGTGGTCCGTGAAAAGTTGTGGAAGAGCATTTAGAACTGACCTCATAGGATGCTGACCAAGTGAGACAAAAGAATCCACTTCAGGAACTTAGTTTTGAACCGGGCCCAGCGCAGTGTTCGGGAAATGTCCTCCCTTTATTGTTATGAAGTAATATTCAGAGTAATTTGGAGTTGCCTCATTTGTACTCTCTGTGAGGTGGGCAGTTCATACAAAGGTCATACTTTCTCTTAATAAATGATACCAAATAAGAAACAGAAGATATAGATCTTCATATAATGTTTGAAAGATTAAAAAAGCAAGCTGAAAGAAGTCCATGTAAATACAATGTTTTTGTCATCATGGTAGGATTTGGGGTCATTGCACTATCATTTCTATTTTAAATATTTCCTTTATGATCAGGTATAACTTTATAATAAAAACTAACACTTAAAAATTTGGAGGGGGTTGTCATTGATTTGGCATTATTGTAGTTGATTCTGAATATTTCCAGGAACTGAAGTCAAGAATTGAAAACAGTTTAATTGTGCTTGAGTATCTCATTCAAGTGTCCCACAGTGAGGTGCAGCCTGGCATGCACTTGTAAGACAGTCATTGACAGACGTACTCCCTCCCTGCATCTTACGTGAATCACCTTGGTGAGGCTTACACTGGGGTTCCAGTTAGCTTTTAAACAGTGAGCGTGAACACAGTGAAAGAAATGGAACTGACATTATATTCTGACAGCAGTTTCTAAGTTACAAATTTAGAAAAGTAAATGTAGATGATAATGAAAAAAAAATTACGATCAGGGTAGTTCTTAATTAAACAGCACAATGCTCCGGGTAGCCTCATTTTAATATGAGTGTAAACAATTTGCTCCACTCAAAGGTTAAAAAAAACACGTTATAAAATTTACCATCTTAACCATTTTAAAATGTGCAGTTCAGTGGCATTTAGTACATTGACATTGTTGTGCAACCATTTCTACCATCCAGCTTCGAACTCTTTCATCTTCCCAAGCTGAAACTCTGCACCCATTACATCCTAACTACCCATTCCCCACACTTCCCAACCCCTAACTACCACAATTCTACTTTCTGTCTCTATGAATTTGACCGCGCTAGGTACCCCATACAAGTGGACTCGTATACTATTTGTCTGTCCGTACCTGGCTTATTTCACTTGGCACAACTTTTTCAGTAATTCAGTTTTTGCATGCAAAACTTCCACCATCAGTGTAGTCATTTTTTTTTAAAGCGTCTTGATTTTGAATAGCTAAGTGTTTCAAGGGTCCCAGTGTATTATGTATGACCCTTATTTCAATAGTTTATATTCAGTGTCCAACAAATGTTCTCCTTTAAATATGTTCTAAATTCTTGTCTTGGCTGATTGGAAAACTTACAAGAAGTAAGAACAGTGGCTAGCTATTTTTAAATATTTGCTAAAAAGTATACAATTTATCCTGTATATACAAATATGTTTTTAAGATAGGTTTATTTCTTGCTTAATTTCCCGTAAAATCACACATAAGAGTTATGTGAAGGCCAGTAATGGAATAAACAGGCGGGCCATTCACGACAGAGTTGTAAATCTCTCAGAATCTTGGTTGAGGAGGGGGTGAGATGTGCAAGAGGGAGGTCCAGGGCATTGGGCCAATGAGGTGGTTATGATGGCCAGCTGGAGAAGATCGCACTGAGGAGTTGATCAGCACTCACATACTGTGTGTTCTGTGTATTGCTCCCCCAGTGCAAGGCACCTCCAGCTGAACCTAGTCAGGTTGTTGGAATGGAGAAACCCCCTTCGGCAATAAAAGTCAAGAGAGGAGACATTGGGTTTTAATGTGAAACTCAGGGACAGTCTTTTAGTCTTCTGGGCACAAATTCCTCATTGGACTTCAGAGGGGCATTGAGGTGGGACGGGATAATTTGAAGATAATGTCTTTAAAGACCAGAGAGTCTAAGGCTGAGGAAGATTTACCACTTGGGTCTGGGGCTGCCCAGCAGTAGCCTCTCCTTATGGAGGGCAGGTTTTTGGGGTCAGATTGAGTTTTTGGTGACCACTGATATACCAGCTTGCATGGCCACTGGAAGGTTAATGGTGGCATCACAGTAGCACAGACACTCACATGGGGAAGGCCTTGGGAATTCTGTGCGGCCCCAGGGCTCCGGTTCCCCAATTCTCCTGTGTGAGTCAGGCCTAGTCATCACCGGCCCAGGCTCCCCTTTAAGCACCTTCTGGACTTTCCATGGCCCAAGAAATGGAAGAGCTGAATAAATTTAAATAAGAAACAGTGAAGTCTGGGTTATTCTTTGCCCCTTAGACCAGAAAGAAATGGAAGTCCTCTTTTGGAGCACCAGCTGTGTGTGAGGTGCTGGTGATGTGTGTTCCAGGCACTGGTGATGTGGTGGTGGACTGCGTTCAGTCTTCCAGGAGACATACAAGCGGTGTGCCCCGTGCTCCAGTGGGGCCAGGCTGCTGCCCAGACAGAGACTGGGGGCAAGTGGAAAGTCTCTTGGAGGAGGCAGCTGCTGAGAGGGGCCCTGAGATCGTGAGTGAGGATGAGGCCAGAGCAGATGGGCATGCCAGGAAGAGGGAAGGAACATTTTATCCTGAGGCAGTGAGTGGAGTGTGGCAGAGCAGAGGCACTGGAAAGGCTGCACAGGAAGCTACTGAGAATCAGTGAACTACAAACATCCCAGCCTGGGGAAGGGAGAGGTGGGAGGCAAGCTGAAGGACTCGCCCAGGCCTTGTGGAGCCGATGTAGGATGTGAAGCTGGGAGGTAATTTGACTGTTGATTTCTGGCAAAGAGAGGAAAAAAGAAATTATTTGACTGTGTATGCATAGAGGAAAAATCAGTTTCTTGTAAAAGGATATAGGGAAAAGTGATTAAAAGGAGAGTTGGTTAGTAAATAAGTACCACAAAGCATATGAATATATAGGGGAATGCCCATGCTCTTAGGAGATTCATGCTAAATTATTTAGGGGTAGGTGCCTGGATGTTTGTACAGAAAAAAGTGCGTATGTGTGTTGAGAGAATATGATGTTAATAATTAAGTCTAGGTGAAGTATATATATGCATTTATTATACTACTCTTTCAACTTTTCTATAGTTTTGAAACTAAGCAAAAGCGGCTATATATGTAGGAAAACAAGACACGTGACTGACTTGCACTGACTTAGTGCCAGGCCAGTGCAATTCTTATCTACGGATGCATTTTAGGCAAAATGCTATCCTGTCAAATCACATTGAAAATATTTGTATTTAAAAACCTGGGTTGACCCACGTCTTCCTTTTCTGAGCATATCGGGATGATTCCTTGGTCTTTACTGCAGAGGTTTAGTGGAGCTGATGGACTGATTTACAATGACTAACTTCAGGGATATAATTTTAGGACTTTCTAAAATAGGACAAGTGCTTCATGCTGTGGTCTTATGCCTCAGTGGGTGTATCGGATATAAAAAACCTTTGTCCTATTGGGAGATATTTTGGTGACTAACTGAAACTTTGTAAGAAGATGCATAAGGAATCATTAAATTTTATTTTTGGATTCATGCTTGCATTCATTTGTATCCAGTCCATAGCATGGGACTGAATATAGAAAAAAATCATACAGAATTTCTTGGCAAACTCCATGAAATGATTGTGCAGATCATTATTTTAAATAATTGGCCTTTAATGCGTAGACTGATATTTTATTCTAGGAGATTGTGATAAATCACATCTCAAAGTGATATTTAAAAGCTAAAGTGGTTGAAAGAGAAATAAATATGGCTATTAAATTAATTGTCGGCTGGACAATCACAACGCCTCTCTCTGGCTGGCAGGCAGATTGAGACAACTGATTAGGTGGCAGTCAGTGTCTGAATCAGATATGCGAGCTAGCATGTGAATATAGTGCTACTCTTAAGGAGGACATCACGAAAAAATTTTTTGAATGACCTGTCTTTATTTGTATGCTTTAGGTTATCTAATACTGGGTTGTTTCTTAATTTTATTTTTCCTGGTTCCTTCTAGGGAACTTGAGACATCTTTTGTATTTATTCTGTTAACCATAGAAAATGTGCAAAATATTGAAATCCTCAGCATAAGACTTACAGACAGGGTTTGATCCATTGCTATTTAAAGCAAATATAAATCAATGAGGTTTCTGGTAGTCATCCTGGGGCATTATGAAATATCTCTTTAGTCATTCCTTTTCATGCTGCTTCCTCTTTTCATCTCAGTGGAATATGACACTTGTCCGGTTAAGCACATGTCTTGTGAAAATGGTAGTCACCTCCCCAGTTGTACTTTATAGACACAGGGTGCCTTAGTTCCTCCTGATGGTCCAGGCTCTCTGTGGAGTGACAGGTAGCAATTTGTAAGCAGGTCAACTACTGCACTGATGACAAGTGACCTTTCTAACACTGCAATCAATGCTCATTATTTGGAAAACAACAAGACACAATTTGTATTTTTTAGCAGATGGGTCATTGGGTCAACCCATCATTGACATGTGAATTTGTTACTTGGGCTGGATGAGTCATTTCGGACAGGAATGTTAATTATTTGAATTGATCTGGATCTTGCTCTTATAAAATGGTGTTGGACACTTGTTAATTTGTAAATTATTATAAATAATTGGTTTTACACGTCAGTCAAACAAAGGCTTTTAGAAAGCATATTTTACTCAATAGTGCTACACACTATCTTTGGCAAGATTTTACCATAATATATTTTGTTCAGATTTGATGAGTCTATTGTTTTGAAAAAAATTAAAAATGTGAATTTTTATATGTCACATTTAAATACTATCCTTCCACATGTTTCAAAAATGTGTTTTGTGAGGCCCCAGGAATACATGGTCATGAGGGGGCAATAACTTTGGGAACCGATGCTGGGAAGAGACTAGCTGCCCAGGGAGACAGCCCTGGTGGTAATTGGCAGTGCTGGTGAAGAACTGCTTTTAACTGTCAACTTCTAGAAACATGGGAGAGTTGTGTGTCTCTGTCCCCTTGATTTGGATGTGGCCAAACCGGATTTGGCTGGTGAAATGTGAGTGGAAGTGACTTTTGTCACTGCCAGGCAGCGGCTTCCATAGCCAGCATGAGATTCCTCACATTCTCTTCCCTTTTTCCTGCCTTGATAATTATGGAAGCATGGGGATGCTGTTACTTAGCCTGGTTACCTGAGTGAGGAAATGTTGAACTGACTTCTCTAGACCCCACTCCCCACTTGTATGCACACTCAGCTGACTGCAGGGGCATGTGCCTGAGGGAGAAACTTCCTTGTGTTATGCCAGATTTGGGGGGTGAGGTTATTTGGTGAATGGCTCTCAGTCTTCAGTTTTTGGACCCATTTACACTCTTGAAAAAATATTTTTGAAACATCCTAAGAGTTTTTGTTGATGTGTGTAATACCTATATATTCTGGGTTAGAAATTAAAACTGAGAAATTTTGAGAACAGTATACATAGCATACATTCCTTTAGCCATCAGAGCAATGTTGTACATCTGTTCGTAATTGAGAGTGAAATGGGAATAATAAAGTCAAATCATGTCAAGTCATTGTCATGAAAATGGTTTTGACCTTATAGACTTTCTGAAAGGGTCTTGGGGATTTCAGGCATTCCTAGAAGACACTTTAAGAACCACTGATCCAGGCCCTCTTAAATGATATGCCTGTCTTGATGATATATAGTTAAATAAAGGCTTGGAGGAATCTAGAACACAAATAAAGAAGGGAAAAAGATTTTAGAAATATTGCAAACAGGATATATCTGAGTGTTATAATTCACTTTCTATTTTCGCACAAAGACAATTGTAAATAGTTCATTCCTATTTTGAAAGCTATTCCTTCTTTATAATAATAAATACCCATTTTAAATTAAATAATATACATAAAATTGCATTGTATAAAGCCACGTAACTGTGAATATTACTAACTCTGTGAAAGTTGGGTTTATGAACTTTCATGTTCCAGAAAAATTTGAAAGTAGGATTAATATGTGAAATTGTTTGGGTATAGGCTTTTTGGACAGCAGAGGTTTGGACAAATTGAATTATTTAAACTTATTCATAAATAGCTGAGCCTGTATAAATTCATTCATTAGTGCTACTTCTGAGATTTTTAACTGTGGAATTGTCATATATATTGTCATGATAAAATAATTTAAACTTTTATTATGAAGCATAGTGACAAAATTATATAAAAATGACTGAACCTTGTTCAGGGAGACTTGGAAATTGTGCTTGATAGAAATTGCCTGTGATTTGATAACAAATCCTGTAGGTGAACTTACCATTCACACATCTTCCTTCAGTAACCCCATTATGTAAGATCACACATTTATTTCCAAAGATATGAGTTCTAACAGAATTTGCTAGTATTTGAAAGGCATGTTAGATAAACATTTTCTGAATTTAATGTTATATAGCCATGGAAAGAGTTATCAAGGAGATCTGGTGATCTTTATAGATTTGTCCAGCTATTATAGTTAATACTTAAGCTTAAGGAAGAAGAAAGAAGTGGATGACTTTTCTAGCTCTTTCTAGTGCTAGGACCTTCTCTCCTTTTCAATAAATATTTATGAAGCACCTGCTATGGGCGCACACAGTTTTTTATCCTAAGAGATAAAGAACATCACAGTTGATCTAAGTATGAGGAGGTGATGCTTTACTTGATAGAACAATTATTAAAGTAGAATAATGCACTGAAAGGAAGAAAAGAAAATTAAATCTGTGAGTGACAAAGATTTAGCAAGGATTAATTTCATCTACTAATTTCCTACCAATTATGGTGGCTTTTAAGGCCTGGGGATCACTTTAGAAAGTCCTTGTTATTAGGAGACCCCCACAGGCTGAGAACACTTTAGTCTCCTAAGGATATTTGATAGATGCAATCAAGAGTTGGAAGTGGCCATCTGCCCAGCTGTCGCTGGCATCCACAGCTCTGCCCAGGAGGCTGAAGATACATCCTTCTCCTTTATCAAGTAGAATTGAATGGAGGGAGAGGCTGCCTTCACTGAGAGAGGATATCTTTCTAAAATGCCTATATTTGGTTCATACATTTTTACCCTGACACTGAAAAGAGAAATGCCATGTAATTTGCTTCATTTCAACTTTTCAGTAACAAAACTATATAGTGTGACTGGGATGGCCAGCCACATTTTCTTTAAATGAGGTAGACTTATTTAATTTATCTGTAATAATATTTTTAACAAGCAATAAGCCAAGTCACACTTTCTAATTTGAGTAATTCCTTCAGTCCCCCAGCAGATGGAGACCTGTAATTCTTTGCTTATTTATTGGATGGTCATCTTCTTGCCCCAGGTGACATTGCTGTACTTTCTCTCTCTAAAAATATAATCATCATAATAATCCTTTGAAAAAATAAAAAAGATGCAGTGTCAAGTTTTGCAGATGAATATGCCCTCTGCACTTCTCTCCCTCCTCTCCTTTGGCCTGATTAAAGGTTCTTATATATTCTTGCGTTTCATGAAGTCTTTTTAAAAATTAAATTAAACTTTTCCTGTCAACATTTATCCCCTCTGTACCCTCTTCCACCTCCACCCACTCCCTCTCCACCCCACAATCACCACACTGTTGTCCATGTCCATGAGTTCTCTCTTTTTTCTTTTTTGCTCAACCTCTCCTCCTTCAGTCTCTCTTCTCCCCACCCCCCACACACACCAGAGTTGTCTGCCTGCTCTCTATCTGTGAGTCTGTCTCTATTTTGCTTGATAGTTCAATTTGTTCATTCAATTCCACATATGAGTGAAATCATATGGTACTTGTCTTTCTCTAACTGGCTTATTGCACTTAGCATAATGTTCTCCAGGTCCATTCATGCTGTCGCAAAGGGTAATCATTAATGACCTTCCCTAGTAGATAAGAATAATATTTTCTTTAATGACATAACCACCCCAAAGCAAAGAGCAGAGAACCTCCCGCACTCCAGGGAAGCAGATTTCAATCCAATGTGATCATTTCACAGGCCACAACCTGCCCATGTTTTGATTCTGAGTAAATCCCAGAAGTCAGATTTTTTTCAACCACAGATTTTCTGAGGTTAGCAGAAGAAGTAGAAAGAGGCTATCTCTCCTCATTTGCCTCTTTACATGCTCACCCCCACAAAGATGGGCATTTTAATTTATTTTCCTAATCTTAATTTATTGGGGTGCATTGGTTAATAAAATTATATAGGATTCAGGTGTACAATTCTATAATACAGCATCTGTATATTGTAGTGTGTATTTACCACCCCAAGTCTAGTTTCCTTGCATCACCATGTATCCCCCTTTACCTTTTTCTACCTCCCTCTACCTCCTTTCCCTCTGGCAGTCACCATGCTGCTGTCTGTGTCTATGAAGATTTCCTTTTTGCTTAATCCCTTCACCTTTTCCACCCAGTCCCCCACATCCCTCCTCTCTGGCTGCTGTCAGTCTGTTTCCTGTATCTATGAATTAGTTTATATTTTGTTTGTTAGTGTATTTCATTCATTAGATTCCACATATAAATGAAATCATATGGTACTGTCTTTCTCTGACTGGCTTATTTCCCTTAGCATAATACTCTCCAGGTCCATCCATGCTGTTGCAAAGGGTAAGATTTCCTTCTTTTATACGGCCAAGTACTATTCCATTGTGTACATGTATCACAGTTTTTTTTATCCACTCATCTCCTGATGGACACATGGGTTGCTTCTATACCTTGGCTATTGTAAATAATGCTGCAATGAACATAGGGGTGCATATATTTTTTTAAAAATTAGTGTTTCAGGTTTTTCGTATATATACCCAGAAGTGAGGTTGCTGGGTCATAAGGCAGTTTCATTTTAAAATATTTGAGGAAACTCCAAACTGCTTTCCACAGTGGCTGCACTAATCTGCATTCCCACCAACAGTGAACGCAGGTTCCCTTTCCTCTACATCATCTGTAGCACTTGTTGATTTATTGATGATAGCCATTCTGACAGGTATGAGGTGATATCTCAGTGTGGTTTTAATTTGCATCTCTCTGATGATTAGTGATGTTGAGCATCTTTTTATATGACTATTGACCATCTGTATGTCTTCTTTGGAGAAGTGTCTATTTAGCTCTTTTGCCCATTTTTTTTAATAGGGATGTTTGATTTTGGTGTTGAGTTGCATTAGTTCTTTATATAAATTTTGGATATTAACCCTTATCAGATATATTTTTGGCAAATATGTTCTGCCATTTAGTGGGATGCTTTTTCATTTTGTTGATGGTTTCCTTTGCTGTGCAAAAATGTTTGTTTGATGTAGTCCCATTTGTTTATTTTACTTTTGTTTTCCTTGCTCAAGGAGCTATATCAGAAAAAATGCTACGAGAAATGTCTGAGATTTTACTGCCTATGTTTTCTACTAGGATTTTGTGGTTTCAAATATAACATTTAAGTCTAATTAATTTTGAGTTTATTCTTTTGTATGGTGTAAGAAGGTGGTCTAGTTTTATTTTTTGCATGTGTCTGTCTAATTTTTCTACATCATTTATTGAATACATTATATTTATCCCATTACATATTTTTTTCTTCTTTGTCAAATATTAATTAACTATAAAGGTGTGAGTTTATTTCTGGGGTCTCTATTCTGTTCCATCGATCTATATGTCTGTTTTTATCCAGTATCATGCTGTTTTGATTACTATGGCCTTGTAGTATAATTTTATATTCTATATTGTGATCCCTCCAACTTTGTTCTTTCTCAAGATTGCTGTGGCTATTCGGGGCCTTTTTATTGCATATAAATTTTTTGAATATTGTTCAAGTTCTATGAAATATACAATTGGTATCTTGATAGGAATTGTGTTGAATCTATAGATTGCTTTGAGTAGTATGGACATTTTAATGATGTTAATTCTTCATATCTATGAGCCAAAGAGGTGAATTTTAAAATAGTCTTAGTTTCAAGGGGTCTTCTGATGCAAGTGATTTTTGTTAACGTACACCATTCAGTTCAAGAGAGTTAAAGAAGAGATCTCTTAAATCTTCATCCTTGACAAATTCAACAAAACCTTTCGAAATATTAATTGTTGTGAAACCATTTAGGGACATGCCACTAGTACTTCTTGCCTTCTTGCTATTTCTACTGATCAATGTTGGAAAATGACTGGTTTTCAAATTCTTAAGTCCAGTGTTTTCTAAGCTGATGAATTTTCCTCTAATACATTAAAAAGAAAAGAAAGATAATTCCCTTAGGTAATTCATGGGAGTAGCTACTAACACTTAAGAATTGGAACTGAAAATTCATCAACAAAAATAAACACAGAATGCAACTAACCAATCAAATGAATAAAAGGAAGCCCCACATACAGTTGTGACCAAAGGCATTTGACTTTAAGGAGCTAGTTTATCGTATTTTTGTATTATCAGACTTTCTCTGTAATTTGAAGGTGCAATTTACATAGGAGACATTTTCATTT
The DNA here is from genome assembly GCF_951640355.1 of Cnephaeus nilssonii. NCBI lineage: Eukaryota > Metazoa > Chordata > Mammalia > Chiroptera > Vespertilionidae > Cnephaeus > Cnephaeus nilssonii. Next base: position 60,909,513 of record NC_137082.1, read on the forward strand.
ACTTTGTAAGTTTTTGTAAGAGCAAATGAAATGATTATTCAACAAATGTCTGTTGACTTGTTGAATGAGTTTTGAGAATAGGATACATCCAAATTCAATTGATCCTGCAATCTAGAACTTTATTTTATGATTAGAGTGCTTTCTAAAGAAAAAGGAAGATCTCTTCATTTTGTGCTAAGAATTTATAAAATACAGAAATGTATTAATATTGTGACAAATCATAACTGGGTTGTGGGCTCAATCTCCAGTGTGGGTATGCAGGAAGCAGCTGATTAATGATTCTCTCATTGATGTTTCTATCTCTCCCTCTCCCTCTTCCTTCCTCTCTGAAATCAATAAAAAATATATTAAAAAATAGGGTGACAAATCCCAAAATTTCAGTGCTTTAGCACTGGATACATTTATTTCCCATTCATATCCAGCAGCAACCAACCTGTGGTCCCAGACCACTCACTGGTGGTCCGTGAGGTCTGAAAAGTTGGTGGCCATTGGTTTAAGGAAACCTTTGGAGCAGCGGTCATCATCCTCTTGCCAAGATTTGAGGTTTGGGGGTTGGGAACCCTATTCCACACAGACACCAGGATGAAAAGAAATCTTCCATCTTTAGCATGCATTCTCCAAGATTGTCCTCGTGGACATCTACATGGCAAAGGAGAAAATCTGTGGAAGATCGGTGGGAGGTTTCTGCCAGATTTGGAAGTAGAGAGAACAAAGTCCTATGGTACCTGCAGCCTGCAGGGCAGCTGGGTAGTTTCCTTGGATGCCCAGGAATAAGAAGAAAAGAACATTTAATGACTAGCTTGCAGCCTCTGCCACACTTGACTCTAGAGAAGTTTAAGGAAAGGTCAGTCCTGGTAAATTATTGTAAAAGAAAAATACTTGAAATTGAATATAATGATGGCTTTTTGTTAATTTAAAGGAGTGCCCTCTTTAAAAAGTCCAGTCAATTGACTAAAATAAGTTTTGAGAGTTAACTTTAACTTTATGGTATTTTGATATAAAAGTCAGTGAAGAATTAATCCATAGCTGGTAGATCTTACAGATCCAGAGCCTTTGCTGAGCTTCATGTTATTAAACTATGCCCTAATATTTCTATAAAACAGATAGTCTCTTACCTTAACTCTAAGAAGATAATTTCCCAAATATAGCAAAGATATATGAGTATATATTTCTATTTAATTCAGTAAAGTAAATATCATTGAATAAATGTCAGCTTTTCCAGGGAAATCACTGCATATAACCTCTCTCAATAATATATTTATCAAAAAATCAATACTAAGAGTAAACAGATTTTTAATGCATTTGAAGAAGCTTCCTAATAAACCAAAATGCCACCACATAATTTACAGCTATTGATACCAATAGGTATTTACAGATGACATCATAATAATTTTTGTAGATAATTCTTCATAGTGGTTTGATAAGATATATCAACTTCAATTTCAACCTTGGGTCAGGCAGAAGTAGTTTATTGTAGAGGTGTGAGAGATCACCTTGGCTTCTCTTTCTCTCCAGGGAAACTCCAGAGGGGGCAGAGCCCATGGCACTTCTGCTTTCTTCCTGTCTTTTTTTCTGTTCAGTGCTTTTTAGTTTGCTTCTCTCCTATCTTACATCCCTCTGACAACATCTGTGCTCAACTTCCGGGGCCATACCTTTCATTACATGGGCCTGTATTTCTCAAACTTTTGGTGCCCACTGATTATATAACTGACACATGATACATTTTAAAAAAAAAATTTTTATTTTAGAGAGAGAGGAAGAGGGAGGGAGAGATAGAAATATCAATGATGAGAGAGAATCATTGATCCGCTGCCTCCTATACACCCCACACTGAGGATCAAGCCTGCAAGTGTGGGATGTTCCCTGACTGGGAATCGACTGGCCGTCTCTTGGTTCATAGGTTGAAGCTCAACCACTAAGCCACACCAGCCAGACCATGATACATTTTTTTAAAAGGTCAATCACAAATTTTAAAGTAAAATTTGAAAGGTTGTTTTAGAAGGTGGTAAAAAATAAAAATGGTTTATTTAACATGAAATAATTTTGTAAATTTTATTTTCAAGTTATCTACATAGCTGACCCTTGAGATTTCTCCCTGCAGATTGTGCAAGGACCATGTCAAGGAACATGTCACAACTTAATGTTGAACTTTTGGTTATTTCAACTTGGAGATAATAATAGATTCCTAAATCAAAATTTGGTTGCATTGTTTAGCTTTAGAAAATACTTTTTGATTCCATTGAAGTGTTAGGATCCTTTTCCTTCTGAATTATCATGGCACATATGTGGGTTTATTTTTATCTCAGTTATAGAGTGACAAGTGGTTCAGCATACTGAGTATGTTGCTGAAATACATGAATTGAGTTGGTCACATGAAATCATAGACTCTCTTTACTAGCATGGTCTGTGCCAACCAGGCCATGTCATTGTAGCAAGCAGCTCTCTTTCTCCCTGTACAGTGTGCTGGAAATTTGGCTGGAATTTGGTAATTTCCCCATTCTCACTGTTTTATTTAATGGTGGATCAAGATCAGGAGGTTTATGATATTAAGTCTGCCTGGTGTGTCATGGGCTGAGGGTGAAAGGACTAGAGGGCCCTGAGCTCAAGCCTCATACTTGGACTTTCAACATTATCTTCACAAAAAGATCAACTTTAAGGCATAGAGACACATGGACAATATTGAAAGTAGAAAGTGTTCATCATATGGCCAAAATATGTCTCACTGCTAGATCACATTGCTTATAGTGTACCAGAAATTAGTATATTTAATCTATTTTATTATCTTATGGATGACATAATTAAAATGCATTGTAATATTTTATGTTTAAAGCATTCATATGTTACACATGTAAAATAATACCATTTAAAATTATATCTTGGCATCTCTGCATTTTTATGTGCCAGAGATCTCAAAAATAGCATTGGCATGGAACCCTTTTACCCTGAGTTGCTCTGTGCCAGCTGTTGCCCATGACTAAATCAGAGTGTGGGGTGGTTCCAGGTGCAGCTCTGAACTCCTTTGATGGAAGCCTGGCCAAGGCTCCAGGAAGATGACCTCAGAGCACTCTTCCAAGTCTGCATCATGACTTAACTAAACAAGCTTCAAATTCTCTATTCCTGTCAAAACACCAAAAGCTGTAGAGTTATTCTCCCTTCTTTCCCCACCTGTTCTAAGAGCTGATTCATAGATTACATTCAGTGGTCATCTGGCAGGTCTGGTGGAGAGCAATTGACATTCCCCATCATATGACTGATTTTGTTTTTTCTTTTTATTTACTTTTAATTTTTATTGAACTTATCAGGATGACATTGGTTACTAAAGTCATATAGGTTTCCATTTTCTTTTGACATTGTGTTTTGGTATTAGATTGATGGCCAGAGTGTTGCTGATATAGGAATTCTGCTAGGAGAGTCTTCTGCTTTCTCCCTATGCATAATAACATTCATCAACCTTGCAGCCAGCTTCAGGAGGGTCTCAAAGTGTGATTTGTACATTCTTTTTTCCTTTGAGAACAATTTCGAATGGTGCTGCTGTGATTGAGGGCCCTCTATTTCATGACAACATTCTTTAGGTTTATAGGAGACATTAATGCACTTTTTTCTGGAAAATCCCTCCTGGATTACTCAGAGATGCCACTTGGACATTTTTTCAAACTTCTTGTTGTGCTACTGTTTGTACAAGTTTTATGATGTTCACTTACTGAGAATTAGAGGCAAGTGCATCACACACAGGATAAGTCAAACCTGACTTTCAGATACTAATCATCGTTCTTTCTATTTTCACTTAATCTATTTTGGCAAATTGTCTGAAACCATCACTCTTTCAGATGCTATTGTACCAGCACATACTAGCTTACATTGCATATTTGCATTATGGGTTTTGTTCATCAAGATATTACCATTTTGAATGATAAATTTTGTTACTATTTTTGTCACTACTTTTTATTTTAATAAATACTTTTGAAACCTGGACCCATTATTACATAATAGTAACAAAGATGATAGATTTAACAGATGTGATTAGTAGCATGATGATGACACAAATGCACATTCACCACTCTGAATTGCAGACTTCACTAAACTTGGCAGAATGAGCTGGCTTAGTGCTTGTGGGTGGCAGGTGCATGCAGTGGTCATTCAAGTCCCAGTCAGGACTACAGATCAGATGACAGGTCCCTTTGAGTTTCGAGGGAGGAGAAACATACATGTGCATTACCTTTCAAATGAAGCCCAGGCTTCCATGCCCGTGTGTACTTTCAGCACATTGCTCAGAAAGGACCAGTGGGAGCTGACTAAGTCCGGAGAGGGAAAGTCAGAGCTCACGCCACTTTCTATCAGGGACAGTGGTGTTAACCACCAAATGGAGTGTCTCTGACGCACTGGGCCATTTGCAGGAGAGGGGAGCAGACCAGAGGCACTGCCTTCCATGGAGCTAATAGGTGTAGCTGCTCTTATTACAGTAGAGTCCAGGCATCCCTGGATGCTACTGTCAACCTCCAGTCAAATTAGGGTATCCAAATCCAGACCCACACCAGTATTATCGTAACATGGCCTTCATGGTTTCCCATTTGGTGACCATCTCAAGGGAATGTTCCTGTCATTCCCCTCTGGATGCACTTACATTGCACATATATTATTCTCAGGAACCAGAGAGTTTTTAGTATCCTAACAGGATAACTGTAAACAACATCATTATTCTTCTATTTCAAATCTGTGAAATGTAAATAAAATGGCTTCAGGCCCCTCTACTCTGCTATTGACACATCACCATGGATCACGTTGGAGGACCACTCACTGGGGGGGTCTCCAGAAAGAGGTAAATGCTTCCTGAGGCCAACTGTCACGGACAGAAGGGCTGCCATTCATCTCTCTCTGACCTTTTGCTGACCTGAGTCACTTGGTATTTAGGTTCTCTAAAAAGAAGATGAAATGCCTCAAACTCCAGTCAAGTGTCCAGGGATGGACTTTAATCAGTGTAGGTAGCCTCCTCCCCCATCGCCCTTTTGGCTGGCCTGAACTCCTTGCAGGTACCTGGTCAGGCCTGTCTCCAACACCTTTGCTACCTCCCCTGTGAAGACCCCTCTCCTCTCCTAATGTTCCTACATGGGTGTTCTGTGCTCCTGCTACTTCCTGTGGAGATTCCTATGGTGCTGTCCTTCTTTCTTTGCTGTCTGTAATGTTCTCACATCTTACATGGTCTTTCCCTAAGACCCAGGGTGTACTTCCACTCAGAGAAGCCACATCTTTGGCCTGTAGGTTTGGTAGTTTAACACGCAGTGGTCCTCTGTAAATTGAAGATGACAGCTTTGAGAAGAGTTAATTATGCAGATCATCCTCTGTGGCTTACCAGCTATTTAACAGTATGTGAACTATGGTAGGTTTTTAGGCTATTGTCTGGTGCCTAGGAAAGTAAGTACTTAATTGAGCATAACCCTTACTTCCTTTGTCCTTCAGATCTAAGGATGCAACACCATGGAGATTGAATACATCTCAGGAGTAGCAGAATTCCTGGGACTTAGCCCCCTTATAAGCCTTTTGCCTGACAAGAACCGAGTGGCTCCTGCAATATTCTGAGCAGCCCAGTGGGTTTGTTAACTATAGTCTTGGAAGTGGCTAATCCCAAGTGCAGGGTCAACAGCTGCTATTGCCACAGCCATCAACCCTGCTACTGACAAGGACACTCTCCAACTGCATATTCTTAACTTTGCCACTGGAACTTGATTTTGACATTGATGTCTGCCTGCCTGCAGATGTCTGGTCCTACTTTCACTAAAGCAGGTGTGGACTCTACTATTAAATTTAGGACTCCAGTTAGATTCATAAAAAGGCCATCCTGTTGTCTGCCAGTTGTATTTACCCCAGGGTTAGAGAACTTCCTTTCTTGAGTGATAGAAATGCAGGAGTTGAGATGTGCTATCTTAGCAAACAAGGGGATAATAAAATACCAATGAAGGATTATAATTTAAAAAAATTACTGAGGTTGGTTGCACAACAATGTAGACATATTTAACACCACTGAACTGTGATGTCTCTTAGGCCTCACATTTTATGTATTCCACCATTAAGAGTTTCTGGATGTCTGAGTCAAGTTATTATTTATATACTAGAGGCCCGATGCACAAAATTCATGCAAGAGTAGGCCTTCCTTCCCCCAGCTGCCGGCACCGGCTTCCCTCTGGCACCCGGGACCCAGGCTTCCCTTCAGCACCCAGGACCCAGCCTTCCCTCTGGCCACCAGTAGGCACCTGGGATCCGGTCTTCCCTTTGGCTGCTGGCAGGCACCTGGGCTTTCCTCGCACCCCTGACCTCGTCCGGAAGGATGTCCAGAAAGACATCAGGTCTAATTAGCATAGTACGCTTTTATTATTATAGATTGTAAAAGGATCTGGGGAAAAAGGCATCTGCCTGCAAAGTAGTTGCTTGCATTTGTTCTTTTTCATAGTAAACCTAGGTATTTTTGTGATTTTAACAGACAAGAACCGCCCCCCTCCCCCCAATGAACAAAAAAGTGTACCACTACATTGAGAAATGAAAAAACAGACAGCATAATCTGCTGAGACTCTGGTTATTAATTTTTGGTAGCTTTATGTGTTTAAGGAAATAAGTATAAATATTTGAATATATGTAATGTTTTACTTAATTTTTACACTTGACTCATATGGGTGGTGACTATGCAATTTTACTGTTTGTTACATGGGTACTATAGGTTTTGCCTCCAATAATTACTCTTGAGGTACAGTGCCTTATTAGCCTGAAAGACATCTATTTATTTTTCATCTCAGATTCTTAACATTCTTTTGTAAGTTTAAAGATAAAGCAGTAAATCTTTCCAGCTATCCCAGGAAAAGATGTGTTTTCCTGTTCTCTGGCATCTTATGCATATTCATAACATACTGAAGTCTGTCTGCCAAGAGGGTTGGGAGGAGCTTGAGTAAAGGCATTTCCCAAACCTAATATTTGCTAGTATTTCTTCCTTCATTTCTATTTCATTAAATTTGTGAACTAGGAACAAAATTGACAGAGTGGAATTTAATTTTCCCTTTTTATGTCTTTTCACACTCCCTTGAAGAATTAGAGATGTGTGATGAGGTGGTTCAAAAGCAGACAACAAAAGGCAGAGAGGAGAAGCAGAGAGTGGGCGCGCTGGCTTAGGAGGCCCCCATCCTTGAAACCAGAGAGGGATCTGACAACAGTGGTGAAATAGATTCATTGGGGATTCTGAGCAGTGAATCCTGGACAAAATCTAACCACCTGGAGAAAGCATAACCTGCATCTCCCAAGGAAACTAGTAGAAAATGAGCCTGAATTTGGTGACTTTAGATTTCTTTCCTGCCATGTTCAATCTTACTGCTTGACAAAGAACTGAGATTGAATTGTTGAAATTATATGTGCAGTAGCAAAAGATTTTAGCTAATCTTAAAAAATGTTTTTGATCAATTGGATGTACAGTTAAATTCTAAATATGAGAAAGGAGGAATTTCTTGGAATACAGAATATTTTATTATCTTTGTTAGTATTATGTCATAACTGTCAACTAAGTTTTCTTCAAAATGTAAGTCTCTAATATTCTATAATATTAAAAGTGAATATAAACTGAGTATAAAGATATTGACTTCTGACTTGTAGTATTTTCCTGATTGGAAATTGAAACATTACTGTAACTCCCAGATTTACATATTAGTAATAATAATAACAGCTGCCAGTGATGGCTATCTGCTCCAAGTCTGACTGCTGTTACGTTTTCCCATGCATTTAGTTCATAGTGATCATTACCCAGTTCATGAACTGCTAATGGACAGTTAAGGACCCTGGGACTTAGGAGGCCAAGGAAACGTATGGCAGGGCTTCTAGCTTTACCTGAGTTCAGCTTCCCAGAATCACCTGTATTCCCTGGGGCACTGTGAGGAGGGGTTGGGTGAGAGAGCAAACTCCCTCTCAAGTAGGTCTGGATTCAACTTTCTCCTCTGGGGCTTGGGCTGTTACTCAAGCTTCTCTGTGTCCGTCACCCATCTGTAAGTAATAATAGTACTGTCTCTAAATTCGGGTGCAGTGAGTCAATGCAAGCTGCAAAGGCAACCTAGGAAGCACTCTCTTCTATGGACAGCTGCTGGCACCCCTTTGCTCCCACTGGCTCTTGACCCCACTGACACCACTCCTGGGTCAGGCAGGGTGCAGGATGCATTGAAGGGGGGGTGACTATCTGCAGCCCCTCCATCCTAGATGCAGCTAATTTATTTCCGTCTGTACCACACCCGTGTCCTTGTGGCCACAGCACATTGGCTCAGGCCCCAAATCCTTCCCTTCTCCATCATCCCTGTCATACATCCCACCCCAGACAATCCCTGTTTTGACTAAATACTAGAAAATCTGAGTGCTTGTTATTTTTGCAATGAGGATAAATTTTACTAGAGCCCTATGTAGGAATTTTGTATTTCCCTTAGATTTTTGGAGGGGAGAGAGAGGGAAGAATGAGGGTTAGAACAGAAGAGGGAAGCACCTAAGCACTAGCCATGCATTTCCTAGGAAATCCTCGAGGCTGGTTTCAGGGGCAGACCTATGATAGTATATTCTTGGCAGTGAGTTGTCCAGAGAAATTCAGTGCTCCTGAGCTTAGGACATGGTGACTTTGGAATAATAGGAGGCAGGTGGAGTCTGAGGCAACTGGAGAACCAACTGGAATCAGTACTATCTATTCTTCAGCATCTACAGGAACAAAAGACCCCACCATGTACCTACCCCCTTTCTTACCCCTTCCTGCCTTTCCTTGCCTCCAGTCCCTGTTCCTCTTATCCTCAAAAACTGCCCTCTGGCAAGTTGGGATAGAGGTATAAATAGGTCCCCAAAATGTAACAAAACTGCATTTCCCCTGGTGGAATCATAATCTAGTAGTTAGGTTCAGGAGCACGCTTATTACAGCGCTAACCGTGGGACACAGTGCACTATGTGGACTCATTATGAATAGCCTGGGGATGTGAATTACATGAAGTGCATAGTTTCCATAAGAACATTCATTATGATTTCTAGGTAGCCTGCTTACAAATTAATTCTTGAGCAAAGCATGTTTATTGCACTTGACTCACAAAGCATTAGAGGTGCAGTGGAAATAGTGTGAACTACGTGCCTTATTAGCCTGAAAGACATCTATTTAGTAGAGTGTGTGTGTGTGTGTGTGTGTGTGTGTTTGTGTGTGTGTGTGTGTGTGTGTGTGTGTGTGTGTGTGTGTATAAGAGAAAGACGGAGGGAGGGAGGAAGGGAGAGGTTGTGATTTGAATAGACATTTGGAAGGTACTGTCTCTGAAGTTTGGTGGAGGGCATCTTTTATTTTCATTAAGGATTGCTTTTTTCCTTATTTCAACTATTCTAGTGACTTTTAACCTTTTAAAAAATTATTTAATGAGGTTGTAGGTTCTTTCTGGTCCACTGTGTGCTCTTATTGCTCTCTTCTACCTCTCCTTTCCATAAGCAGGAGCATGTCTTATCAGCTGCTTTTCTCTTTCCAGTTGAGGTACCTAGTGGCCCATTAATATTTGTGTGACCAAAGGTGAAGAATGATCTTTCACAGTGGGAATTCAGCCTCTTAGATCTTCAGCTCCAGGGGTTTAGTGCAGGAGAGGCCTGGTCTGCCTAGGAACCTCCTGCAGCTGTATATGAAATGGTGGGCTCTTTCCCTTCCCTTAGGGGACAGAATATGATGAATTGTCATGGAAATAAATCTCTACAAAGCAGTATGGGAGAGCTGTGTAATCTGCCCGGAATTTAAAATTTCCAGTTGCCAACTTACTACTGAGTGTTAAAAACTGAGACTTGAAAAGGTTTTTTTCTGTTCAAGTAATACTTATTCAAAGTGAACCTGCTTATGAAGGAGAAATTGAGTCTAGATGGTCTAGCTCTTTGAAGAGGGAGCTTTAAGCACCACTCCACAGTGTGTGAATGGGAGGTGAGCTGATAATGAGCAGCAGGAGTGCAGAGGTCCGTGGGAAAACTTGTCAGCCTGAAGCTGGACTAGAGCAGAGAGCAGGGTGTTTCTAAAGCTTGACAGAGCTTATTTGTAGAATGCAGCTAACAGTGTTTTAGCCCCCTCTTTCTGAGACATTATGCTGATGAATTAACCCCTGTGACTTACATGTGATTGCAGATTATGCCCATTTCGGTTAGGTTTCTCTATAAGAGGGTTTCTTATTCAATTTCCCCATAAAATAATCATATGCTAAGATCAGGTTGCCATGGTTTTGCATGGGCATGAAAGTAGAAGGAAGTAAAGAGTTGGAGGAGGGGATAGAGAAAAAGAGAACGAGAATGAAAGTGAATGTAAAGACATGTAGGGATACACTAGGTACGCATTGGTGGGTTATGATCTCAAAGAGGAATTTTGCATAAAAACTTTGCTCAGGCCCCAGCCAGTGTTTCTCAGTGGTTGGATTGATGGCCCACACACTAAGGGGTTACAGATTTGATTCCCAATCAAGGGCACTCACCTCAGTTGCAGGTTGGTTCCTTGGCTCAGTAGGGGCATGTGCTAGAGGCATCTCTCTCTCTCTCTCTCTCTCTCTCTCTCTCTCTCTCTCTCTCTCTCCTCTCCCTCCCTCCCTTCCACTCGCTCTAAAAATCATTGGAAAAAATGTCCTCTGGTGAGGATTAACAGTAAAACAACAACAACAACAAAACACTTTGCTGAGATTTACAAAGATCAAAAGCTTGGTTTCAGTAGCCAGAATCAGTCATTCATTTATGGGCTCTCCTTCCATTCCATAGTTTAGGTAGTGAGAGTCCTTTAAATGCAACATTTCTAGAGCCACAAAAGAAATAGTCGACAGTTTAAGAAAGAGGACTGGGCTCCAAGGAGCTTCTTATCCCCTATGGGCTATTGTTCCCTCCATTCTGCTTGGAACTTCATGAGCCCTCTTGACTGAGGACATGTGCCTTCAACTCTGCACATTTTAAAAATAAGTTTTTTATTGATGAGAGAGGGAGAGAGAGAGAGGGAGGGAGGGAGGGAGGGAGAGAGAGAGAGAGAGAGAGAGAGAGAGAGAGAGAGAAAGAAAGAAACATTGATCAGCTGCCTCTAGCATGTCCCTTACCGGGGATCCAACAGGCAACCCCAGCATATCCCCAGCATATGCCCTGGCCAGGAATTGAATCTGAGATCTTTTGGTGCATGGGACAACGCTCAACCAACAGCCACTGGCCAGGGCTGCACACTTTTTTCTATTATTTATTTGGTCTTTTCTGTTACTTTATTTGTTTTCTTCTTTCAAAATTCATATTAGGCTTATTTTTAAACTTCTTGCTAATCTTAACTTTTCTCTCTCTCTCTCACTGTCTCCCTCCCTCCTTCTCTCTCTGGTGAGAGGGAGTTGCCATGTAGGATAATTCTTTGGCTCTGTCTTCTAAATTACTAATGTATTTTTCAGCTGTATCTTTTTTTCCGTTTAGACCAAATATTGTGTTTTTCATTTAAAGAATATTTTTTAATATTTTCTAAATCACCGTTTTAGTGCTACTTCCACTATTTGTTGTGTTACTGCTTCTCTTTTTGGGTGTTTGTTTTCTTCAAATGTTTAATAACTTGTGGTTTTCTCTGCATATCTCTACTTGAAGTTTGATATTACCCAATTCATAAGGCAATATTTCTCCAGAGATTGTGGGGATGGGTACTGGGAGGGGTATTTGGTAGCGGCTGTGCAGATCCCTGTTCCTCCAGGATATCAGCCTCCTCTGGCAAACTTGCTAAGACCTGCCATGGGCATGCACTGTGCCAAATGGGTTCTCTTTGTGGGATTCAGAGACAGACCTAGAAGAATGGATGTGAGGGAATGCAATTGAAGTGCAGGCAACTGAATGGACAGAAGGGAAACCTGCATTATTTAGTTCAATAGAGAGGGATAGTAATGATAATAAAATAATAGTGATAGGGAATGAAATCAGTTGAGACTTACATGTATCAAGCATAGACAAGCTTTTTCACTCCATACACTGTACCACCATTTATCTAGTTGTTCAAACGAGGAATTGAAGAGAGGTCCCAGCTTCTTCCTTCCCCTCATCCAGACCATTAGTAGTTCCAAACTTCCTTCTTTCTAAATATCCTCCAAATCCATCTACTTCTCTCTATCTCCACTTCTACCATTTCTTGTCTCAGTTATTGATGAAATAGCTACTAAATTATACTTTTGTTCTGTGAAGACAGAAAAATAGATTGTGGGGTAAAGTAATACATTTGGTTGGAGGCATGTTTCTGTCTTACTGATAGTAAATTTTCTTCCTAGTGATGTCCAGTGTGTGGTTTAAATAGAGGACTAGTATTTGAGAAACAGTTCATAGTGAAGGCAGCAGAATTGGAAGAGATTATAGTTTAAAGTATGGGAATAGACTTAATGCTTGGAGGGAAATCAATACAGAGAAGTAAAATGAAGTTTTAGTATGAAACCATTGAAAACACTTAAATATATGGGAGCATCTGCTACATTGTTTGAAAGATGTCAGTGTATGTTATGTTTTCTCCCTTTGAAGGAATTCTGATTTAACAGATATAAGACATGGTGATATAGATATAAGACTAGGTGATATAAGACATGTCTGAATGAAAAATTCGGTAACACTGACTAGTGCAAAATGAGTGATAGGTGCTTTTGGGTCCCAAGTTATGTTCTGCAAGATTTAATAGCTTCATCAAAATCAGAGAATTCTGTGACAAAATAGTTTGACCATTTGCTTATACTAGAATTTCCCAAATTTATTTCATCTGAATATATACAATGCCCCCCTTCCCCCGCCAATTTAGTGGTATCCTGCAAATTTTGATAAGTGTATTTTGGTATTTTCTCAGTTAAAAACACTTTATAATTTACTTTTGATGTTTCTTTGACACTGAGTTATTTTGTAGTGTTTTAGTGTATTAGAAACACACAAATATTTAAGTATTTTCCAGATATTTTATATCATTGAATACAAATTGAACTCCATTGTAGTCAGAAAACATTTTGATATTTTTTGAGTCCTCTTTAAATTTATTTAGGTTTATTCATAAACCAGAATATGAGCTATTTTGGCAAATGTTCTGTGTATACTTGGAAAGAAGGTGTATTTTGATGTTATTGGGAGTAGTGTCCTATTAATGTCAATTAGTTTAAGTTGATTAATAATGTTTTAAAATCTTATTTATTAGTACTGATTTTCTGTGTACTTGCTCTGTTAATTATTGAGCAAGGGGTATTGAAATACTGATTGTAATTGTGGATTTGTTTATTTCTCTTTGTAGGACTACCATTTTTTTTCTTTATATATTTGGACGCTCTATTTTGGGGTGTAAAAATGTTTAAAGTTGTTATATGCTCTTGATGAATTGGCCATTTTATAATTATGAAATGGCTTGCTTTATCCCTGATAGTATTTTTCATACTGTGAAATTTATTTTATAGATACTGTAGTTTTCTGTTAGTAGTAGTTACATATTTTTTCATCCTTTTACTTTTAACCTACTTATATCTTTGTATTTTAAGTACATTTATTATAGGTGGCATGTAGTTGAAACTTGCTTTTTAAAAAAATCTAATTTGCCACTCTGCTTTTTAATGGACATATATAGACCATTTACATTTAATGTAAATATTGATATGGTTAGATTTAAATTTATCATCTCGTTGTTTGTTTTCTGTTTGTTCCATTTATTTTTTGTTGACTTTCCTCTCTGTTTTCGTTTAAATTATTTTTTATTCTTCTTCTTTGATGGCTTTATTAGCTATAAATAAGTCTAATAATATTGATACACATAATTAACATATTACAGGCTACCTTCAAGTGATAGTATACCAATTTAAGTACAGAATAAGAATCTTCCATAGTGAACTTCCATTTCTCTAACCTCAGCCTTTTAAAAAATTTTTTATTGATTTTAGAGAGAGAAGAAGGGTGAGGGAGAGAGAAAGAAACATTGATGTTGAGAGAGAAACATTGATCAGTTGCCTCCTGTATACACCCTGACCTAGAGACTGAACCAGCAATCTGGGCATGTGCCCTGACCGGGAATTGAACTGGCAAACTTTCAGTGTCTAGAAGACACTAAGCCCACCTAACCACACTGACCAGGGCTCTACCCTCAGCTTTTACTGTTATCATCATACATTTTACTTTTACATCTTTTGTAAACTCCAGGTACATTGTTATTACTTGTATTATACAATTTTCTTGTAAATAAATTTAAATAATAGGACAAAATCTTAAATATTTACTCATACAGTTACCTTTTCTGGTGCTGTTCATTGCTATATGTAGATTCATAGTTCCATCTGGTATTTTTTCTGACTAAAGTACTTTATTTATAGGTTATAGTTTGTATTTGTGATGAGTACTTCCAGCTTTTGTATGTCTGAAAATATCTTTATTTTCCCTTCATTATTTTTGAAAAATACTTTTGCTGGGTGTGGAATTCTAGTTTGACAGTTTTTTTCTTTCAGTATTTTAAATATGTTGCTCTACTTTCTTCTCTCTTGTACTGTATTTGATGGGAAGTCAGCTTTCATATTTATCTTTAGTCCTCTATAAGAATTGCCTCTTTTTTTTGCCTATGGCTGCTTTTGAGATTTTTCTGCTCATCACCAGCTTGATGCAGTTTGATTATGATGTACCTTGACATGGGTTTTCTTTATTTATTTCCAGATTTCTTATGCTTGAGGTTCATGAGCTTCTTGGACCTCTCAGTTTATAGTTTTCATCAAGGTTGAAAACTTTTGCTTTTATTTCTTGAAATAATTTTTCTGTCTGCCCTCTTTCTCTTCTTCTTTGAAAGGGACTCCAGTTACATATTTATCATGTCTCTTGAAGTTGTTCCACACATCATTGATACTCTGTTAATTTTTAAAAAATTATTTTCTATGTTTAATTTTGCATAATGTCTATTGTTATGTTTTCAACTTCATTGATCTTTTATTCTGCAATGTTTAAACTGTAATTATCCCAGTCTAGTATAGTTTTCTTCTCACACATTGTGGGTTTTAGCTCTAAAATTTCTACTTGCTTTTTTAAAATGTCTTTCATGTCTCTACTTAACCTTTTGCACATATATAGTTATAATAACTATTTTAATGTCCTTATCAACTAGCTCCAATATTTATGTAATTTCTGGGTTTATATTGATTGATTTATCTCCTTATTATGGGTCCTATTTTCCTATTTGTTTGCATGGTGGATAACTCCTCCACCATGTTCCCCCATTCACAATATAGATCAGGCAAAGTGCCAGGGCTGAGGAATATATGGGGTGGGTTTACTTTGCCTCCTTTTTTATGTACAGTCAATGTAAGAACACAGCCTGTGGTAAGTGCTGGGAGACCGCATGGTTGGTACCATGTGATCAGATGCCAGACATGGTGAAATTTACTTGTTGGATATTTCTGTAAATTCTTCAGCTTTGTTATGGGATGTGTTATTTGGAAACAAGTTGATTCTTTTCCATCTTGCTGTTAAGATTCCTTAGGCAGAACTGGAGCTGTATGCAGTCCAGGATTATTTATTCCCCACCAGTGAGGACAGATTCTCCTGGGTCCTCACAATACTCTGTGCACTGGGAATTTTTTCAGAATGGCTGGTGGGAACATGCACTGTTCCTGCCCCATGTGGACATTGCCGTCTCTAATCCTCTTGGGTAAACCTTTTTCCAGATGTAGGTAGTTTTCTTACATGCTTGTGCTGAGGGGTACTGTGCTGTGGATCTCCAGAGCTTTCTCTCTGTGCAGTTGGCTTTTTGCCAATACCCTCTCCTACAAACTGGAGCCACCTTGGCCTCTCTAAACTTTCTCTGCTTAGTCCCTTCAACCCAGGGAATCTGCGGGGCACTGCCTGAATTCTCCCTACTTGTTCACAGCCTGGAGACTCTCTCAAGGAGTAATCTGGGGGAATTTTAGGGCTCACTTCATTTGTTTCCCATCTTTCAAGGATTGTTCTTCAGTTCCTGGAATCCAGTTTCTTCCAAACTGTTATTTTGTATATTTTTTCTATATTTTATCTGTTTCACAAGAAATGGTAAATCTGGCTGCCATCACTCACCCCATTGTTGTGCAAGCGGAGTTCCCTCTGCAGTGTTTTTCAGATTTTGAACATGGAGCCCTTTTTTCCAAAGGGTGTCTGATTGAACTAGTATTGGCTTTGGAAAATGCCAACGTAATAAAAGAGAAAGTTGTGTTCTGTTAGTTAAGGAATATTTCTCTTATGTGTTAGTCCTGAGAAGCTGGAGTCTCAGAGTTGGCATGGCATAGAGAGTTGACATAGAGATCCCCCAGTCTCATTGTCTTCAAACCAGAAGAATTTTTAAAACAGTAATATACTCCTCTCATGCAGTTATAATCTGACATGCAAAGTTTTCCATCATAAGTTGCAATATGTATAAAGAATGTAATTTCCAATAAGTGATAGATATTGATATTCTGACATGTTATAATTATTCTCTTTATCATCTGGAATCTAAATACCATAGTAACTTCAGGCCCATATTTTTCATTTTAAATCATGAGGAAATTCTTCTTTAGCATTTAGAAATTTTACATTATTTCTCTTTCTTCTTGATGTCATATTTTCATTCCACTTTTTCCACTGAATTTATTTCTAATGTTATGTGTTTGCTTCTTTGACACATTTATGAATCACCATAGCTTATCTATATCAAAAATAAAAATATAAATTAATTCCATGCTTTAAAAAACTTCTCATGATCATAAAAATTCTGTTTTAAAATAAAATTCATTTTGATTGACTTGGCATTGTAATTCTCAGTAGCATGCAGTTGATCCAAACAGCAAAAATATATAAAGCACAGATAAATAATAACTCAGCATACTTCCTGGCTGCATAGCCAAGTTGATTGGAACATCATCCCTGTACACCAAGATTGCGGGTTTGGTCCCCAGTCAGGGCACATACAAGAATCAACCAATGAATGCATATACAAATCAATGTCTCTCACTTTCTCTCTCTTTTCTTCTCTTTCTAAAAGTAATAAAAAAATCCTATTTCAGCATAATAATTGAAATTTTATTTGAAATGCATCTCCTTAAGAAGAAAGGGTATTTTATTTTTTTCTAAGTCTATTTACCTATGGATGATAATTATTTATTTCTAGAATAAGGCCAGATAAATAGGTCATATTGAAAATCCAAGGTAATTATGACATTAGGCAAACACATAGTGGTAACACCTGAAATATTTCTGGATTGTGTAAAATAAGTTTATCTATCTATCTAAAGAGGAAATATGCAAATTAGGCCCGGACTCCGTAACAGGTCACGACCAGACAGGAGGAGGTTGCGCGCTCAGGTGAGGCCCGGAGTGGAGACGGAGACAGAGACAGGTGGCGGGCCTGCAGCCTCTGCGGCTGAGCGCAGGCCCGGAAAGGAGACGGCGGGCCAGCCTCCTGTGGAAGCAGCGTGGCTCCGGCGGCACACTGCGGTTCCCACCAGCTCCCGCGTAAGCGGCGGGAGGCCTACTGCGCATGATATCGCGCCATGGGCTACTAGTATAAATATAATGACATCTGTCTTCTGTACTTAATTTATTTGAAGTTTTATAAATTTCTGAGACACTGAACTTTTTGCATGGAGGTGGATGAACAACAGAGCATTAAGTAACAGGGCTATTTTTGTACTACCTCTGCTCATTTTTAATAATTGACAGTTGACTACTATATGAGGCTAAACTTGCACAATGGGTAAAATATAACATATGGATTTTATTATAACAAAAGTATTTTTAGCTTTGTGAAGGATTTTAAATGATTGATTCAATTTATGAAATTATTTCCCTGCTGCTTTTCTATCTACTCTGTGAAATAATACATACTTGTACAGGGATATACTTTGGCTATTCTGTTGTCCTGTAACAGGATGATGGATAGAAACGTCTCTGTTAGGATAATTGGGGTCACATTGTAAAATTGGACTTGTCCTTGCACCATGCGATGCTCAGAAGTCTTGGAATTTGGGCGCAGGTCCAGGGCAGCCTGTCATGCGCTCCTCTGAGCAGTGTTAATCACTCTGCTGGTCTTCACTTGGAATGAGTTTTCAGGAAGCCAGTAGGGACCGAGGCTACTGATCTCTCTATCTGAGCACTTTAAGGATGAAAAAGGCTTCATGCCAGAAAGGAATACTCCGCCAGGCAGATGGTATGTGCAGAAACTGGTGTCCTTAACCTCATGCTGCCTAGTCAAATTGGCTGGGGAATTTTACGAGTTATTCACTCCTTCCCCTGGAGGGAAACCAGTTTGCTTTTATCTTGGCCAACACCCTCTTTGGAGGGAGCTTTTAACTAAAGTTGTCAAGGAAAGATGTAACTTAATTCCTAGGGAATATGATTTCATAGAACAACACTGTTTCTTCTAAACTAACTTAGATATTTTTTTTTAAGGGACTTGGTGAAAAGTAGCTGAAAGAATAAAGGAAGCATTATTAATTGGCTAGATCTGCATATTATTGCATCTGGATGAGAGCTTTAAAATTCACCCAGGCACCTTCACTTCTTTAACTTCATTCAATTATTCAAGAGCAGTTTTGACTCTATCTGTCCTAAGATAAAATTCTTTGTGTCTCATCCTTCCGGCACGAAATGACATCTTAGTCCCTAAGACACTTAATTAAACTCTTACATATCTTGTCTTGGCACCCTGGACTCTGGGCTCTTTTCATCTTTTTATTTACCACAGAACCTGACACACAGTGGATTCTGGGAGAGAATGAATAAAGAATTGTCCTAAGCACATCTAAAATCATGCTTATACTTACTAGCTGTGATGTCTTGGGGGCAGTTATCTTCCTCTCTGGTCCAGGTTTCAGTACCCCAAAATGGAAATAATCATAACCTCTACATACAGAATTTTGGTCAAAATTAAATGTCTATAAAGTACTTACTTGATGTCTGTGCCCATGAATGCTTAAATAACTGCCGTTCTTATTGCTATGGGTGGAGTGAATGCAGGAATCCACACATGTGTCCTTACTGGCATCCCTGCTGGAGATGTGAGCAGACCTCCTGCCCACAGGGAATTCATGTTCCAATAGAGAGACACGCGGAAACCCATGGCAAAAGTACAGCAAGGTGAAGGCTTCTATTAGGAACCCAAGAAGACTGAGGAGTGAAGGGTTTCATTCATTTAAAGGTTAGGATTGAGGAAGTGTCACAGGAGAGATAAGGCCTGGGCAGTGATTTGAGAAAGGAATGCAGTTTTCTAGACAGTCAGTATGGTACAGTAGAGGAAAGATGTTTGAGGGATTTCAAGTGGGTTAGTACTTCTAGGGTATGGCATCGAGAAGGGAGAAGGGTTGCGAAGTGCTGGGAGAGGGGATTAGAGTGGCAGTGGCTCCAGACTCTGAAAGGTTCTGTAAAGTAGAGGGTCATGGTCAGGTATTAATTTGTGCAAAACTCATACCAGATGAATCTCCATCTCTGTTGACCATATACATTGCTAATTTATACTTACCACTGTCCCTTAAAGTACGATGAGGCTGTGCAGGGTCTTGTTGGAAGAGAAATGGTGGGTTTTCTATAGGACCCTTTGATATGCTTCCCTGCCCCCCTAAACCCACCAGGATTGCCACATCCACACACATCCAGGCGCTGTGCTACATGGTAGCAGGAAGTGTTCTCCTCTGGTTAGACCTCTTTGGAGCCTGAGGCCCGCAATGCAGTGTGTCTCCAGGTGTCCTCTGTGTGCCTCCTGCTCTCTCCCTGGGTGAGCTCCCTGCTGCTCTGCCAGAGCCAGGCTGGTGCGCCCCTGCTGGGATAGTAATGAAAGACTGGATTTAGGCTGCACCAGCCCACTCCTGCCAGCCAGTATCCCCAACTTAATCCCAACTTAATCAAAGGGAGTTATCTTAGAATGCAGACTCTGCTTCTTCGAACAGTAACTGGTGAAGCTACTCACTGCACAGTTGAACCTGCTTTGCTCTTATTTTTGTGTGATTCCTGAGGAAAGAGCACTTAGAATCTGTCTGCGACAGACACGGATATTGTATGTAGAGGAAATGATGATGACAGGGTCCCCAGGTTTCCTGCTGTAAACCCACCCCTTCAAGGTGCCCCCCAGGTCCGAGAGTTCCTTCCCTGGGGAGCCCTGCCACCTCTGTGCAGACACTTTCCCTCCGAGACTCCATGTTGCCAGGCTGCTGATCCTCTGGGCACAGCCACCATCACTGACTTCTGTCAGGAGAGCCACTGTGGCCGGTGGGAAGGGCAAGTGATTTCCCTCTGGCTTCTCCATCTCAAGTGCAGTCAGGACCTTCCCACTGATTCTTGGCAGAGATTCATTTCCAACCTGACTTTGCCAGAGTTCAGCTGCAGAGGAGGGAAGTGCATGGGAACCAAGCAGCTGGTTAGGACCTACTCATGGGACTCCTGCTGGCGCCAGCCTGCCTCCAGTGGCAGGGCCCAGCTTCCCTCCATGCCTGGGAGCCCTCCACAAGGCAGCCTCTCTCCTCCCAGTCCATATCAAGGGGACTGTTGGCTCTAGAAAGGAGAAGTTCTACCTCCACATTTCGTACTAGGACTGATCTTAGAGTAAACAGTGGGCAGAAAATCCACAGGGAAAGGTTCTCCCCACTCTGATACCTCGGTCTGGCTTCATGGCCCCAGCAATGCAATTCCGTAATAGGCCAGCGTGGACCCAGCGTGGACACAGTTCCCACAGTCAGGGTTCTTTGAAGTTAAACAATACCTGTGAGGTATATGAACAGTCAGTACAAGGTGGGCTGTGCCAAGCAGGAACAGTTCCTTTTCACACTGCCTCCATTATAATTTAGAAAAATGCCATGGGAAACACAAAGAAGGCCTTCGTGTTACCCAGCAGGTTAATGTGTTAAATCGGCCTGTGTGAGTGGTGATATAAAGTAGTCCTTTACTTATTTATGGGGAAAATGGATAGGCGCATTTCAGAGTATTGCTATTTTGTAATATATTAGCTTGAGATGTGATTGCACTTACATTTTCTTCATCAGGTAACTTATTTAATTTATATTTATTAACATCACCCTGACTGTGATCTGTACTTTTAACTATATTTTCCCTTTCTATAAACCTCAGTACTATTTTGTCCCCACTCAGTTTCCTTGCGAGCACATAGTATAGCCAGAGCTGTTAAGGTGAACTCAAAAATATTTCATGTGCTTCAAAATGCCTGGCCTGGGCTATAATGTAGAAACATTATTTTCTCCCATTGAGATTGATTTAACTAATAATAATCTCCAGCTACAATATTTTAATTTCTAGTGACCAAAAAAAGCAACATCAGTAATAGAATTAATCAAGTTGTGTTTGGCTTAGAAATTTCAGTTCTGAACAGTTCTTTATAAACTATGTATTTATAGAGTTATATTTATAATTTTGACAGTAGTCAAATAATGTTGCATATAAAATTAAGGTATCCATGACTAAATGTTTATAGGTGGGGTTAAGTCACTCATCCTCTTGGTTTGATGTGGCTGAGAGTGATAGAAAGTCTCTGGACCACATGTCTGTTGGCAAGGATGCTGTTTTTCTGGACTGAATAAGAAGTCGGAAAGACTACAGTGAAAGGGTTTATTATAGTCTAATGGAGAAACAGTGTTTTAGAAGCCATGCAGGAAAACTGGATTGTGGAACCAGCCCTGCTTGTACTGCACTTGATATAACACCTGTGCTAATTCTACATTGTGTTCTTGAGAAGATAAATGAAGTAATAGGTATGAAAATATTTGTGAAAGAAAAATTGTTACACAAATAAAGAACCACTTTTCATCTCTTTTTTGGCCTAGCAGTTCACATCCAGTGCTGCTCAGTCCCCAGTCAGTATCAAGGAGGTGCAATGACTGCAAAGACCAAATTTTATTTTTAAACCAAAATGAAAATGGTTTTCAGATTGCTTGCCATTTGGATTATCTGGACCATTTTAATAATAAATAATGAAAACCTGAATATAGGTGATAATTATAGTGATATCTTTGTGACAGTGTATATGGTTCAAATCATGTCTATGCTGAGAAGAACAAACAAAACAATATACATAAATGTTAGAGACATTTGTTTTCGTTCATAATGTTTTCAGGAATCCTGAAAATCAGAGTACATACTAGTAATAATTATGTATTTACCTGCCTTAACATTCAAGATGACACTCTTTTCACATTCAAGACAATAGAAGCATGTTTTATTTCCAGGAAAATACTACTATATTCTACTTTAATCAAGGTATTTGTATTCCAGAGATAGATGGTTAGAACTAGATTGCTAATGTAAAGTGGCATTTTTATATCATGGGTTTGTAGATAATGTAGAATGTCAATTGAAAAATTATACGTATAAGTAACCAAAACACATGTTTGTGTTACTAGTATGTTCTTGGAATTTTAACATCAGGACTGAGATACTAAAGGTCTCTTATGTGAATGTGGCATGTAACTCTCAGAGTATCATAAAGGATCTGCAAGGTCAGTTGCAAGGCTCTTTAGCAGATGTGACTGTGGGTCTCACGAAGTAGAATTCTTTCATTTGGTTATAGGAAAGAAGAATAAAACTTCCATGTGTTAACTTTTCTATTTTTAGTGGAAACTAGACTGCCTAACCAGGGTCCTTTCCCCCTTGAAAGTTCGCATTTTTCTTATTTTCTTTCTATATATTTATTTATTTACTTATATAGCTGTCCACTTTTCCCCTTTAAGTTGGTATTGATCATTTTAATAATTGAGTATTGATTATCTTCTATTTTATGTTTAGGTGGTGATAAAATTATTTAACAAATATTGCCTTATGCTTTATAGAATGAATATTCTAGTTTACTTGAACCTCTTTTCTTTTGACTGTTGTGAGTTGAATCTCATGAATATAGTTCAAAACACTTTATTGTTTTATTAAATTTAATATAATAGGATGTGGCAAATGTGTTTTGCTCCCCATATCCATTCCTCTTCCTTTCAGTAATAAAACCCACATTTCCTTTGGGCCCCACCCTTCTTGTGCTTCAGGTGGGGCTCCATTCCAGTGGCAAGAGTAGGACATGTCACACAGGGCTGCCCAGAACCTCAGCTTACTCAGCCATAAAGATTAGTTCAGAAGCGGTAATCTGACTTCAATATTGCAAGTCCATGTAGTCTCATGTCCCTGGCCATCATTACTTATTTAGAGACATAGATCATCCAGTAAGAGTGCATCATGAGATTTATGTCAGGATACAGTCCCATTGCTGCTGCCAGTTTTCCTGGCTGAGAAGAAGGCAGCCATTGGAGGGCAGTGCTGATAGATGGAGATACTTGAGTGGAGACATCGTATGAGGCCTGCTTTTCACTCTGCATCTGAGAGCATTTTTATCCCTGGATCTATTAGTTACATGAGCCAATATATTTCCCTTTAGAATTAGCCTAGTTTGATTTGAGTTTTCTGTCACTATGAAACAGAATAGACTCTGCATTTTGTTTGTTTATAGGGTAGGTTGTGGAGTTTATTTTGAATCTCTCATTTCACTCATATGTGGAATCTAATGAACAAAATAAACGGATGAACAAAATAGATCCACAGACATAGAAGCATGGAACAGACTGAAGACTTTCATAGAGAAGGTAGGGGTGAGGAGATGGAGGAGAGAGATTAACTGGGGAATTTATATGCATAATAGACGCCCAGTGCATGAAATTCGTGCACTAGGAGGGTGTCCCTCAGCCCAGCCTGCACCCTCTCCAATCTGGGACCCCTCGGGGGATGTCCACCTGCCAGTTTAGGCCCACTGGCGCCTAACCACTTGCCTGCCTGCCTACCTGATTGCCCCTAACTGCTTGTGCCTGCCAGCCTGATCACCCCCTAACTGCTCCCCTGCCAGCCTGATTGACGCCTGACTGCTTCCCTGCTGGCCTGATCGCCCCCAACTGCCCTCCCCTGCAGGCCTGGTCTCCCCCAACTGCCCTCCCCTGCCAGCCTGGTTGCCCCCAACTGCCCTCACCTGCTGGCCTGTTCGCCCCCTACTGCCCTCCCCTGCTGGCCATCTTGTGACAATGTGGGGCGGCCATCTTGTGACGATGTGGAGGTGGCCATCTTGTGGTGGCCATCTTGTGATGACATGGGGCATCCATCTTGTGATGACATGAGGGCACGAGGGCCACCTAGGTTTTTATTAGTATAAATTATGCTTTGATTTGTTGAACAGTCGACTGGTCACCTGGCAGACCGGACACTTAGCATATTAGGCTCTTATTATATAGGATATGCATGGCCCTTGGGCACAGACAATAGTGTGGTGAAAAAGCCTGGGAGGGTTGGGTGCAGGGTGGAGAAAATCAATGGGAAAAGAAACAAAGGGGGACACGTTTATAATACTTTCAATAATAAAGATACATTAGAAAATAATAAAATAAACTTAGAAAAACTTAAGTATAGTAATAGGAATTATAAGGAATTTATTTGAATGTACTAGTATTTTGTGAAGTTCCAGACTAGCATTTAGGTAGACTTGTAATATCAGGTGGGGAGAATTCAAGTTTTTTGAAAGTTCTGGACAATCACAATCTTCAATGTTACCGTAGTTCGTTTTGAGGAAAATACATACTCCTTTCATTTTTAACAAGGGCTGGATTTCAGTTGTCAGCTATTGATTATCTATACTGGAAAGTGGAACAATGGTCTTAAATGCTGTCAAAGGATATTTATATTTTACTTTGAAATCAAACCCTTGAGGAGCAAGTCTATTTTTCTTATGTCAGTCTTAAACCAACAAGAAATATATTTGTTTCCCAAACATTTCAATTAACGGTCCAGCAGGATCACTGACTGACAGAGGAAAGCTTCCTCTAGTTTTAAATTTTGTTCTAGATAAATTACAAGGGGAAAAATTATGATTATTAAGAAATAAATTACTCATCAGAAGATACATATCCACATATGGTCATTAGGCAACTTCTTCCTTTGATGGTTTCAAATCTTGAGGCTCTTGGGGAAGATGCCCGGGGGCAGAGAGAATCACGAGGTAGGTCTACCTCCAGAAGTTCACAGGGAAAGTAATCCAGATTACCGTTCTGTCAGGGTCTGCGCTGGAAAAGCCACTGGCAATGCGTCCATTAATGTCAGGCAGGATTCAGCTTCTTATTCAGACTTCAAAGCTTGCTGTGGCAAGAAACTGACAAATGGTCAGAAATGTGCCCTTAGTGATGTGCCTCTGTGATGGTGTGTTTTGTTCAAAGGATAAATTGGCTTTAGATAGTGGGAAACCATTAGAAGCATATGGTGTAGCAGTTGGCTGCAGACTTTGTTTGTTTTGTTGGAATTCCAGAAGCTGCTACTATTTGGCTTTGACATACCCTTGAAAATCCAAGATGCTTTGGTCAGTGTGCTTATTGTATTAAACTTAATATAAATTTTATTGGGATTTTTGTTACATAAGACAGGCTTTCTTTACATTTCAAATTGATCTGCTATGAAAGGACAGGATGCAATTTGTAAAGTACCACAATGAAAGTAATTGGAGAAGCTACGTGCAGAAATCAGTCTCATTACTTTATAGCCACATGGCATTATATTTAGTTCCTTGAGCTGAATTCTTCCATATAGAAGGAATTTCTGTCATCACTGAAGCTCCTGGCAAGTTGTAAGTGATCATAATATAACCAAAAGTGTGTAATTCAGAAGAGATATATGGGGCTATTCTGGAGCTTCTGTTCTGCTTAGTGCTTCATTACAAGAACAAAACAGTTGTATTTCTAACTTTAGGTCAGACAGATTAGGGCATTTGGGGCTCAAATCATTGTCTAATGAAAGGCATGGTCAGCACTTGATTATTCAGAGAGCAATTTGCAGATTACCCAGCACCAGAGTTGCTTAAAATACTCTGGCATTAGTATAATCACGAAAATAGCTAGTTGCCTAGAAAGGGAAGTGACTTCATGCTGTTGATGCTATGAATGGCCTTTGCTGGGTGATTTGAGAATGCTGTAGGATGTCAAATTGAACTCTAGGTTCAGAAAATTTGTAAAGTGAGCTCCCCTTGGCTTAGAAGTGGGAGTTGGGAAAAGAGCAGCACCAAAAATGAAATGTATTTAACTTACACTTTGAAATTCTTATCCTTTGGGCATAGTAAAACCAGACATGTACACTGTTTTTTGTTTTGTTTTACTTTAGGTTAATTTAAACTGTTTCTGATGTTATCAGAGTATATACTACTTAGGTTTTCTAGAATCTGAGAAAGGAGTCACTATAATGAGTTTAACACTTAAGAGTAGGCATATATGGAGCATTTACTCCTTGTTCAGCATTGTGCTAAGCACTTATGGGCATAATCTCACGTAACACAACAGCCTGATGAATCAGATGCTCCTTTGTATCCCTGGGATGGTTAAGTAGGCAATGGTGCCAGTTGTTTGGTCATACACCAGTCTAGATATTGCTGTGAAGATATTTTTAGATGTGGTTGATATTTAAATTGGGGGACTTTAAGTAAATAAACGTTGAAATCAGTAGACTTTGAGTTAAACAAATTACCTTCCATAATATGGTGGATGTCATCCAATCCATTGAAGGCCTTAAGAAACAGCTGTCCTGAATAAGGAATCCTCCTCAAGACTGCAACACAGAAACCCTGCCAGTTTCCATCCTGCTGCCCAGTGCAGTTCGGATTTGCCAGCCCCCACCATTGCATGAGACAATCCCTTAACATCTCTCTCCAAAACATGCTATTATAAAATCAGTATGTACTGCTTTTTTGCTTCTCTGGAGCACTCTGACTCATACAATCCCCACTTTACAGATATAACTCATCTAAAGTCAAGTCACACAGTTCATAAATGGGAAACATGAGATTGGAACCTGGATTTTTAGATTCTAGGGCTCACAATTTTGACTGTTAAATGTTCTGGCCTCTTAAAAACAAAAATAAAAAAATGAAAAACCCTAATGTGATTCTTGTTTCAACGGGCTTTCTCTCATTCTGAGTGTC
Organism: Cnephaeus nilssonii; assembly: GCF_951640355.1. Lineage (NCBI taxonomy): Eukaryota > Metazoa > Chordata > Mammalia > Chiroptera > Vespertilionidae > Cnephaeus > Cnephaeus nilssonii. Next base: position 60,936,436 of record NC_137082.1, read on the forward strand.
TTCATTGTTACTGACAGATTCTGCTGTTACTGAGCATCAACCAAAGACAGAACACATGGTCTTTTTGGTTTATTTGTTTACATTGTTAAATCAGGGAAGAATTATTTTATATCACCGTGCAGTGAAGAAAATAATTACCTCTTTTCCACAAGAATCATAGATAACTGGATATGCTTTTGATTGTTTTTCTGTATTTTCTATAACTAGTAAGAACGGTTTTTCTGTAGGATGTTAGGATATTATTTATAGCAACCAATACCCTCTGTTGCACCCTCATGCTTCATTGTGAGATTGTGGGCCTCCCCCATGCATCTGTGATCTGCAGCAATAACCTGTATACAGTGTGATTATTACCCTTACAAAGTTACAGTTGGTTATTGTGTCCTTGTCCCACAATGCACTGGAAGGCTGGAGCCATGCTTTATTGAGCCTTTCCTGTTTGCCCAGCAAAGTGCCTAGCACTGGAAGGCACTGACTAAATGCTTAGTGACTGACTCCTGCCTGCTATTCCCTGTCAGAAAGCAGTGCTTTGCCTTCCTTGTCTTTGGAACGCCACTCAGCTGTTTCTGAGTACTTACTGCCTGCTCCTAAGTCTAATCTCTAATCTTCCTGGGGTTTCTGGACCTGTATCCGATGTCGGTCCCACTTCCAAATACTTTTCTTTTTCCTTATTTCTACTATATTTTATCTGACCTCTGGGATTTTCTGGGTAACCTACCTCTATTTAATCTTTCTACCTATTTCAGATGATCACTTTTTTTCGAGGACAGAACAACCAAGCAGGTCTAAACTATGAATTTTTGGAAGTCCCCGTAGAATTTCATTTGAAACTAGTTATTCTGTAGTTGCTTCTTTACAGACAGGGTGCTACTTTGCATTGGACATAGAAGTGTGTCCTAGTCCACTTGCTTGGTTGTAGTTCAAAAAATTCAAATCTAATTTAACAATAAAAGAGAACTTATTGCCTTGAGTAGTTTGTAGGGGGTGGTGGAGTATGGCTTTAGGCCCCGCTGGACCCAGGTTCTGCCAGCCAGGCTCTGTCTCCTTTTCTGTAGCTCAGCTTCTCCCTAATGCTGTGGCTTCATTCTCAGGCAAGTCTCTTCCTACTGCATGAGCGATAACTAGTGACATCCTCAAGTTTAGCTCTCTACAACTCATGATAGAAAAGGAAGCGGGACCTCCTTTCTCCCTTTCAGTATCCATAGTACACATTTTGTGGAGAGGATCATGTACCCAAATCTAAATGATGCGCTCACCGTTAATTACCTTTAGGGGATGGAGAATTCCCATTTGCCAGCCTGAGGCATCTGTGTACCTTGATTAATGGACTGGCCCAGACTCAGTGCAGGTGGTGAGTCCCCTCAAAGGGGGGACGCTGGGCAGACGTAAGTGTTCTGTGTCACCGAAGAGAGAGAGTGGCTACTCACAAATAGAGAGTTAGTTCAAGAGAAAAATGGACAAAGCAAATAAAGGCAAAAGCGTCGTATCACAGGTCCATAAGGTTAATGACTTATTGAGTCAGAATCTGTACCCAAATGCAGTACCTTTCAAAATATGTAGACACAAGGTTGCTTCATAGTCATATTGTATTTACCTTCTTTTGTGTGAGTTTCCTCCTCCCAGTCCCTTTCCACTTGGCAACATGCCCAGCCTATAGGAGGCATTACATAATGATCTGCTGGAGTAAACTGGAACCAGAGTATCAAGGATATATTTGCATCCCTACCTAAATAAGTAGAATATTTCAGAGTAAGGTTGGCCTGGCATCTCTGAGAGATTTGCTCTTTCTGTAGTCAGAAGCAACAGTGTGAAAAATGCTTTATTTAGTTTAATTATGCCAGTCATCTTGCTAATGATAGACCTCACTCATGCAGTAATAGCCAAACCACCATATTTCCCACGGAAAAGAGATGTGGTTTGCAGTCGTCTAATGTCTTTATTTACATTAAGTTCTGAATTACAAGGGATTGCTTACAAATAAAATTTGCTTTCGAATGTTACCACTTTACACCATAAGAATAAACCTACTGTTTCTAACATGAAATATTTTCATTTTCTTTTAAAACTGTAGTAATTTTATTATGTGAAGTAGCACATTAACTTCTGGAAGTTAAATAGCTTTCATTGTAAATGTGGTAATTTCCTTATAAATAAACTATTAAGTATGATTCAGCCCCTGATTCTGGTTTAGAAATTTGAACGTTCTTTTCCTCTCCATTGCCACAGGGGAGCATATGGCTGATTCACTTGATCTGAGATGGCATCTGCCTCATTAATATTTACATTTTTATGGACTATATTGTACCCAGAATGATTCTGTCTTTCCCCTCTTACCTGTGAAGTGAATTTTCCTCCAGTGGCTGACTGTTATGTTTTGCCCATTTCATATTGGGTGAAAACCATATGTCTAGGGTGGCATGCAGAAAGTCTCAGAGATTTCAGTGGGAATAGAGTGCTTTAGGTTATCAAGAAAGTGCTCTTCTCACGGAGAAGTCTGCTGTGTGTCTTAATGAAATTCTCACCATGATTCCCCATGTACCCCATGCTCCCTTTCTACCCTTGCAATGTTTATTAAGCAAAGAGAATAAATCCTAGATTTGTCTGTTTTAGACATTAGAAGTATAGTTGAAATATTCAGATCAGTAGATCTCTAAAAAATATCCATAACTCTAGCTCCTATTCTTGAGTAGGAAATAAAAGTCGATGCTGTCTGATCCATTCTTCTGGGCATGCTGGTACCAACTATAAGGTGGTTTTTTTTAGCTTTCAGTCTTTCTCAGCTTAAGTGAAATGAATCGAATTGAGTTGTCTGTTAACATCTTTCCTTGTGGCTATGATATGGAGACTATTTTGAAACACCTTAACATAATGAGGTGCCAGTACAAACTGTGGGGAAATTTAAAAGAACAGACTGACCACGATGCAGAAATCGGCATTGAGTTGTGTCTTTTACTCTGAGAAGGTTGAAAGAAAAATGTGATAGTGAAAGGTGACAGATTCAAGAGAGAAACGTCCAGTATAAACCACAGAACTATCTTTAGGAATGCATAGTATGAAAAATACTACTAACAATATTTATTGTAATAATAATAGTTTGCTAAGCCTTTTTGAGGTTTTACAGAATACAGTAGAATGCACTCTCCTAAATACTTTCAAGTACCTATGACATAGGTAGTAAAATTATCCCCATTTGACAAATAGTGAAATGGATGCACACGTTGAATTACTTGCCCAAGGACTAGCAGCCAAGATTTGCACCCAGGTCATCTTCATATACAGATAATTCACATACCCTTGCATCATCCTGAGTAAGAACTTGCATTATATACTGATGTTTATAATAAGTTTGCCCCCAAGGTACGTTTTAAATTGTTTGTAATATGGGAGAAAATTAAATGGGAACTGAAGCTGTTTGTTCTTGAGCGGTTAAATGAGAGCATGGGATTCCATTTCCAGCAGTGGCCAGTTGGCTTGCTTGGGGCCATTGTTCACTTAGAACAACTAGACAATCTGGAAGGGTCGAGAGTTATCAGTTTGAAAGCATTACAGTTTGTGAGACAGCAAGTATTTGTAGTGCTTATATCCCAGTCAGAAGGCAGCCCCAAAAAGAGATGAGCTCCCCCTTTGGTGAAACTTTTCTCCTTAAAGCATTTACTGAATGGCAAGTGCCATCTGGGAGGCTGAAAGAGAACTGGATCTTCTTATGCAAGACCCTGAAGTTTTGGAATCCAGGTCCTGCTAAAGAAGAGGAGACCTGGTAAACAATCTAAGCTCCCCATTGGGGTCCCCACGGGTTACACAGAAGGAATAAGAGTGAATCTGAAAGAGACCAGTTCTCTCAGTGATTTAATAAAGTAATCTCTTCCTAACCCATTCATCTTCCAGAAGCAAAAGTAAATTCTCTCTGGAGGAAAGTAACATAAATTGCAGCTTCAAATTTTCTCTGTAATTTGTCATTTACAGTGTTATGCAATTAAAAATAATCAGGTACTCCAAAGCACAGGATTTAACTGAAAATCAACAAGACAAAAAGCATAACAATATTAACCCTTTGGCGACCCAGATATTGGAGCATTTTAACTTTAACATAGCATTAATCAAAGACTTTAATATATCTGGAAGTGCAGAAGGAAAAAAGGATGGAAAACACAAGACATGAGAAATAGAAGCTCTAATTTCCAGAATTGGAGGTCCCAGAAGGAAAGAAGATAGGTAAAGGGGCAGAAGTAATATTTAAAGAGAAAATGACAAAAGTTTATCCAAAATTAACAAACAACTGCAAACGACAAGTGTGAAGAAGATTTATGAACCTAAGCATGATAAATGCAAGGAAATTTTAAGCACACTCTAGTCAAACTGCTAAAAACCAAAGACAAGAAAGTCCTAAAAGCAGCCATGAAGGAGAGGCATGCCACCTTCAAAGGAGCAATAATAAGATGGACAGCTGCCTCCCAACAGAAATGACAGAAGCTAAAGCCATTGGATTGACATCTCTGAAACAAAGTTATTTGTATACCAAAAAGGAAAAGGCTGAGGAAATTAATTACCATACAATTGCCCTGAAGGAATGGTAAAAGTGTTTTAGGCAAAATGAAAATGACCCCAGATCATTTTGACGAAGATGCAAGAAACAATGAGGAGTTAGCTGCAAGGGTAAATCTAAGTAAAAACTGACTGTGAGAAACAAAAGAATTAGTAGATTTGGGGGTCTCACCTGGACATTTATAATGCATGACAGCGGTAGCACATACATCAGGAGTTAAAAGTGTTTTAAGTTTCTTGAGTTTTTCAGAAGTGGTATAAGTACAAATTGATCTTGAACTTCAGTAATTCAGGGAGCCATATGGTAATCTCTGGGGTAATCATGAAAAGAATGCAGAAAGAATGTGTAAATAACAAACTACTGGCATGAAAATTAAAATAATAAAAACACTCAATCCAGAAGGGGACAGTAAAGGGGAGAAAAAAAACACACACAAAGAACAAGTGGCTCCATAGAAAATTCAAGCCCAAATATAGCTATATTATATTAAATATACACAAAGTAGAACTTCTCTTCCAAGGCAGAGATTGTCAGATTGGACAAAAAGGACAGGGGGGGAAATGCCTATTTGCTGCTTATGAATCTTAAATATAAATAATACGTGTGAAAATAAAAGGCTGCAACCCCTAAATCAAAGAAAAGCTGTCATACTAAACTGAAGTTAGAAAAAGGTAAGGTAAGAGGTGTTACTGCTTCACACTGCTAAATGATTGTAACAGGAAAATATTACCCTTCTAAGTATTGTCTACCTAATAGCATAACTTCAAAATGTATAAAAGACAGCATATTACGTAAAAATCTGGCAGCTTGACTATTAAGAACAGAATTTGCCAAAGGCAGAACAGATAGGTGCCAGGGCATTGGAAAAATGTTGATACTGACTCCATCGTTATGTGTCTTTCATATCCAGCCTGTGCCATTCCTTCCCACAATCCCTTTTAAAGGAGCGTGATGTTTTCTGTCCTCTCAATCGTGTAGTTGAGGAAATGGACCATAGGGCGCTGTGTGCGTTGGGAGAGAACAGGCTTGGTCTGCCTTTCCCAGGGGTTGAAGCTGATGCTTGGTTGGGCCACCCCTGGGAGGTAAAGTCAAGAATTGGTGGTAAGGCTGTGGGCTTTTGTGAAGTTAGTAGAAGTAATGAGTCTAGAAGTAAAAGGCTAAAGCACCCAAGGCGAATGAGAATTTCACCTTCCTTCTTTACTTGGTATTTCACCCAGGGCATCAAAAATGTGAATGTCAAGAAAATAGTACTGGATTTCTGAACCTTGTCTTCATTTTGTTTCCCATATTCCAGTTTTCCGTTGCCTACTGAAACATCTCCACTGACAAGAAGTGATGGAAACATGGGTGTGCCTTTGGAAGGGAAAAATAGAACTTGAAAAACAAGTATTGAAAGAGATGAAAATAGTCTTTTTACCAAGCCCATTCTCATTAGAACTGCTTTTGTCCACCAAGATAAAAGAGTTTCAATCAGGGAGCAGTTTTTTCTAACCAGGTTTACAGCTTTGAACATCAATGAAAACTGATTTTGTAAATTGTTAGTCAGTGGGATTACGTTTTCCGTCTGGTTGTCTTTTCATTCCAAGAAGCCTCGCTAATGAGAGCAGGTGCTGGAGGGAAAAGGAGCCATAAAATTATCTCTCTGAGGCTGTTGGACCTAGACTGCTGAATTGGCCATTTGTTAGGATGCATTTCAGGATTTCCTCCTGACGTTCCACAAAACAGAAAATTTAAACAGCAATATTAGTTTTTATGCACCATAAGAGAGTGAAAGAAAATCATTCCTTTAGCTAAAGGCAATAATGGATATAGATGCTTTTGAAGAAATTGTTGTCTACCATTTCTCAGTAATTTTCATTCTTTTACTGTGTGACCTCTGGTTTTTATTGCTGAGATACAGGAGAAATCAAAGTATAATAGTGAAAGAATTCTATGAACTTTCCATTCTGGTCTCATGCTTCTTTTTTCCTCTCTTGGCTGAAGTAGAAATAATGAGGATCTAGTATATTACTTCTTATACTTCTGCAAAGGTTCTGCTTAACTTTATAAGAATCACGTGAATTTTCCATGTAAAATCTTGACATATCTTTTCAAAAAAATATTTAGTGTAAAAAAATGTGATGGAGCCTAATTTCATTTTACTTGAAATTCCATTACAAAACATACGTTTGTAGTAGAAGATACTGGCAACTACTTGAAAAAGCAGGTACTAGAACAGAAATAGTCTTTGATTTACTTCATAACTTTAAAATACTATTTAAAAAATACTATTTAAAGATGAAGCTAATATCTGGGAGTGCACACATGAGATTGTTAGCCTTTGTTCACCTCTGAGGCATGGAATTAAAGGTTTGCAAGAATGGGAGACTTTTAATATTTTACTCTTTAATCTTTGGAAATGTTAGAATTTTTAAACTAGTATGTAATTTTTAAGAAGGGATTTTTAATGACCTAGAAGTTTTCCTTTGTAAGCATTACATTATTATATAAGGAGCATGGAAGAAAAGCCTCATTTCTTAATGCTTCATTCAGCAGACCAGACCTTTGATCTTTCTTTGACAGATTTGTTGCCAAGGAAGTAATTTTTAATAAGTAACCATTTTGCATGCATGTCCCTGGAGGTGACATCACAATATCCTTTGCCTTCAGGTACCAGTGTGCCCACCAACTTCCCTAGGCAATGGAGCATTTCAATGGAGAAAGAGAAGAGCTGACTACTTGCCTGTGTGTGCATAGCCTCTTAAAGTGTTAGAATGCTGTGCATTGGGTCTTCACTTAAAGTTCAGCTGTACTTGAGCATTGTCCCAAACATTATGTGACATGCTTGGCAAACAGTAATTAATGGGATATGGTCCCCTGTAGCATTGCAGGCATGGGGTTCAGACCCTGTGGCTTGGGAAATGTGTCTCATCTACATCTCCACCCAGCGCCCCTTTGTCTTATGGGGTTGCTCATACCCACAAAGGTGCCCTCGCTCACTTCTTTTTGTGTCTTTTGTGTTTGGGGGATGAGGTGAGACCCACACAGAAAGGAAGGTGGCCATGGTATGGTCCCGGTCACAAAGTCTCAGTAATTGGCTTGCCTTTGTATCCCATCTCCACTGTTCTGTGTCCAAATAACTTTGGGCAACATACGTCCCCTCACTAAATCTCACTGTATCATTTGTAAAATGGGAATAATAATACTCAACTCACTTTGAAGTTTTTTTTGTGACTAGGTGAGTTTTTGTCAGTAAATGGAGAATGGATCAGCTTCTTAATAACCAAGCTCCCAAAAGGTTTGTGTAAAGTTAAATTCCAGTTTATTATTTTGCAATGAAAAAAATATAACCATAAATCAGAGAAGACTAAGTTCATCTGGCTAACATATTGACTACTGGGAGCCCTGGGTCCGGGTGAAGCTGGATCCCGGGTCCGGGTGAGGCCGTGCGCCCCTGAATCCGGGTGAGGCTGGGTCCCGGGTCCGGGTGAGGCCACGCACCCCTGGGTCCAGGTGAAGCTGGATCCCGGGTCTGGGTGAGGCCGTGTGCCTCTGAATCCGGGTGAGGCTGGGTCCCGGGTCCGGGTGAGGCCGCGCGCCCCCGGGTCCGGGCGATGCTGCGCGCCCCTGGGTCCGGGTGAAGCTGGATCGGAGAGACATTGCGTAATTTAGGAACACAGATTCAGGAGAATTAGTGACACAATTCAGATGTTTCACACTCCCCAGGAATGTGGTCGAAAGTGTCATCCTACAGTGAGTAGGTCACTGTAGAAAAAGTACAGATTTGGAAAGCAGATGCCCCTCAAAATAAAGTGATCAAATTAAATTATTTTAAAATATGTTTTTATTGGTTTCAGAGAGAGAGGGAGAGAGAGAAACATGGATGAGAGAGAAACATTGAGAGGCTGCCTCTTGAACGCCCCCTACTGAGAATTGAGCCTGCAACCCAGTCATGTGCCCTGACCTGGAATGGAACAAGTGACCTCCTGGTGCATGGGAGGATGCCAACCAATTGAGCCACACCAGCCGGACAACCAAATTAAATTTTTAAAAAATATATTAAAATAAGCAGCCTGGGTCTGATTGGCACTGTGATTTTGTTGCAGAAGACCAAAGAAAACCAAGGACGCTTCTGAGAAAAAAAGGAGGGACACTGTTTAATACGCCAGCAGACTCAGGGAACAGCCTTCCAAATCTGGGTGAAGGAACATGCATGGGGCCCTCCCTTATATCTCTCTCTGTGGTCCTTGTCCTGCAAACATGGATTATGCTTCTGGTCCTTTTCGCGGGCCTTGCAAGAAGGCCCCCAGGTGTTGGGGGTCTCCAGGCCATATCTGATGGTCTGGCCTGGCGTCAGTGTTAATAACCCTCCCTCTGGGCAGTGCACTGTCCACAGCCCAATGGCCTCTGTAACCGGTTCTGCAAGACCAGTATCTGGGAAAGAGGTAGTGACTTAATTATAGGTTATCAAGAATGTACACTGAGCTTTCTGGCTTGGATTCAGATCACTAGCCCCGAATATCAGGGTTACATTGGAATTAGCCCTTTTTAGCCTTCTCAGTATAATAATCATACCAGCAAGTACACTTACAACTGGGACACCAGCTTCAAGGATTCTGCATGAAGTAAACCTTCATGCAACGGTTGAATATTATATAAAAGAATGATTACAACAAATGCATGGTTAATTTGCTAAAAGAGGAATGAGGCTCTGCCTGTGTTTACATTCAGGCCAGGTGGGAAACTGTTTTCTAAGGCCCTGCTTTTGAGGGGACCCTGGACAAGGTAGAGGTGGCGGACTGGTGGAATTGTTTCACATTTGATAATTTTCCCATTCTTGTTGAATTGCTAGCATTTCTATCATATATCTTATGTTTTCTTCTTTTAGTTTGGGAAAAACACAGCAGATTCAGATAAACAGATGGGTTTAAGTGCTCAGTGAGGGCAGAACCGGGGTCTGTCTCATTCAGCCTCAGGTCCTAGGCAAAGTACCTGGTACATGCAACTTGGGGAACCCAACTGCTAAAGTCATAGAGCCCGTGAGCCTTTCCAAACCAGCATCGCCTACTCAGCCTCTTTCCCTATCTTTTTCAGTGTCTATTTTGTTCCCTGGAATACTTGTATTTAGTAGAGACAACGTTTACCCACTATCCTGGGAAATTGCCTGAGATATATACTACAGAGGAATCATTTTACTTGGCACATAAGGATCAGTGATTTGTACCAAATTTGCCCATGGGTCATGATGCCCTTAAGCATGGGAGGCCCACGCCTTACTCTATCTCAGTGGCCAGTCTTTATTTTGCAGGCTATCTCTGTCCCTACCCCTGCTATTTCAAAGGAATTAAGCTGACCGGTGTTCTCAATTGTGTTCCACTTGAATCCTCTTTCTTATTAATCTCTGGCTCAGATGGCAAACACATCCTTTACAAATATCTCCTCTGAGAAAGAAGCCATTTCTGATCTGACCTTCCAATTCCATCCTTCCTCAATTACTCCCTCCTCTGTGCTTCCCCTATGTACCCTACATTCATGCTAGATTCCTAGTTATGCCTTAGACACATCTGCATTCCCCCACAGGATGAACTGTGCTCCCCAAGGCCCAGGTCCCTATCCTTTTTAGCTTTGAATCTGACCCTTAGCTCAGTGTCTTTACCATTAAGAAATGTGTTCTGAGTGACTGAATGTCTAATTTCTCAGCTTCTCAGCCTTCCCTTCATTTTTTTTAAACTGAAGGTTTCTAGTTCTGGAAATCCCCTAAAATATTTATGCTTTGTGCTTTTAAGTTTCTGCTTATAAAGTAAACAGAATAATGATTACAATGAAACGCACTCAGTATTTATAGTAATATGAAAACCGAGTGAGATTAACAATTATTCACTGAGAATTTTCACGTCTTTAATATTTGAATGCAATCTGGCTTATTGCAGCTAGGCTTGCAAGTGACAGTGTAATATTTTAAAATATTTATACGTGCACATAATAAGCATTTTCTGCAGCTTATTTTGGATAAATTGAAATGAGCCTAAAAACTCTACAAAATATCTGCAAAACAAGTGTAAAAACCAACACACTTTGAATGCTCCTGTGAGCTAACTCATGTTGTGGTGAGACTGGATTCTCCTTCTGAGCATGTGGCCTGTTTTGGTGAGGTAATGACACAAGGAGGATATACACATAGATCCTCTGGTGGACAGAGAGCCTACACATAAAGGTCTTCTATCCTTTACTTACAACCATGCACCCTCCTTCCACAGAGGAGGTGGGCAGGTGGATGGAGACCGTTTGGGGGGGGGGGTGTGGAGAGAGAGAGAGAGAGAGAGAGAGAGAGAGAGAGACCGACCTCATGTATCCAGGAAGCCAAAATCCTGATTTAAATATCAATACTAACCAGAAAAAAAGCAAAAAGGAATTTGTAGACTGTATGTTTGATTGAATATTAGGGAGCAAACCGCTCGTCCAGATTTATATCTGGGTTCTTGGAATTCTGTGTTTTCTGAAAACATCTTTGAAAGGCAGTGGTCTTAAGGGAACGGGAATCTTAGAAAGGCATGAACATTTAGAACATGGGTTCTTAATTGTTTTGGGACCATGGACATCCTTAGCAGACTGCTTCTCAGAATGATGTTTTTAAGTGCATAAAATCCAGAAGATTTTAATGGAACCAATTAAATTTAAATGGAAGAATCTAAATATTTAAAAAATATGATATAATAATAACAATGTCTTTATATATCACTAAACTAATAATGAGTGCCTCGATTAAGTTTGGTAATTTCAAAGTAGTTACTATAACATGGTAATATGATATGAAAATCTCTGAGATTTTCTAGTGACAAAGTTGCAAATACTGCTTATAAAATTGTGGCTTGTTGCCTACACTGTGTTTGAAGGAAATGCCTCATTCAGTTAGGAAGTATTGAAAATTAGGAACTAATTTTGTTCTCATCCAAGTTTATAGACCCCATGAATTTTATCCATGAACTCCTCCCAGGGATTTTTCTGGCTTAGTTGAAGATATTCTTAAGCAAATGAATGGAGTGGCAAGGAGGTAGAGAGGGTGAGAGAATAAAATGGGTGAGGAAGGTGAAAGATGTAGTTGACTCTTGTGCTGGGCTAGTTCTGCTAAGACTGTTAATGCTGCCCTTATGATATGAACAGGCTGAGTGCACTTAGCATGTGTGACTAAGTCTCTGAATAATTTCACCTTCATTTGAATATAAGAGAAAAAGATCCCTCTTTCATTAAATGATATGCCCAGCCACAGGCCTTGGTGTACAGCTGGCCTGGGTAAATTGCCTGGGGATTAGGGAGGCAGGGCCTACAACCTCTCTAAGTGCATTAGGTTATCGAAAGTCACCGAAGTAGAAACTGGCCAGAAAAAATGAAACATGCACGTAGGTACTTGCTCAGGGAGATTTCTATGGAAACTCTGTTCAGCTTTCTACAACCATATTTACCATTCTGGCATTTGGTTTGTAATGGGGGAAAAGTTTGGCAATAGCATTAGTAATCAGAATTTTACCCCCTTTTACTTAAGTGCTTATCTTTTTTTTAAAGTATAAAAATGTAATATAAAGTGTGGGTTTAAGGTAATTTTATGTGGGTAGATGTATGATGAGGCCTGACATTTTTTTAGATCTTTAAGCTTCCCAAGGTAAGAAGTTATATTTTCTTCCTAAAATGGCTGGTAAGTGGTAATTATTAAACTGGTGGCTTTTTTAGGAATTTTCATTTCTCTGAGCATGTTCTACTGAAAATATTTATTGCATGCTTTCTATGGCTTAACATTTTGACATTTTGGTTATCCTACCACTGGTAACATTTCATGACTATGGATCTAGGAACCCTTTCAGTTAAAATCTCACAGATACTTAATAGAAATTGTTTCTAACTCTTGATTTACTTATGCCCTAATTATTTGCCTTCTTCTTTACTAATTGTATGTACACATCTAAGGGAGACTTCAGATTATTAATAGCCTAATATCCAGACCCATATTTGTTCAGGGTTGTATGATAATTTTGTGACAAACTGGACCTGGAACAGAGTGCTGTGGCTTTCAGCCAGTTATGCTTTTAACACTACTCACTTCTCAGGAATAAGCTGAGAGACTCAGATGTCATTCATCCCATGATTACTCCACGTGTGCTATATTCTTGGCACTGCGGCCAATGAATAGATATGGATGGTGAGAGAGAGTGCTCTGCCTCGGAGGCATACAGACAAGCAGGGTGAGGTGGTGCGTGCTAGCGGGGGCTGTGGTGCGGACTGTGTGGCACCAGCTGGGAAGAGCAGATGAATCAGAAGACCTCAAGAGATCATCCAGAGGGTGCTGTGAGGAAAGAGTAGGAGTTCTCCAGAGGATCGGGGTAGAGATGGGAGGAAGGAACAAGTTGTACATGGCCTTGGAGGTGCAGTGTGTTAGGCAATGATGAATGATTTTTGTTGGTGGAAGATAACGTTTAAAGGAGGATTACCAGAAGCTGAGGCTGGGTTGGGAAAACAGAATACTGTACGAAAAGTGGACCTCTTTTTCTTGGTTCATTCATGTCAAGCATAAATATCTTTTCTATCTGTATGAAATATAAATATATGTTATGGCCCTTTAGGTGAGTTTTGAAGGAAAGAGTTTGTCTCACATAAAACAAGGAGAAAGTTCCAGAATGTGATGTGCAAAATCTTGTAGCATGTGTGAGCTGAATGTGTGGGGGAAGACTGCAGTGGTTTGTATTGTAACATGGGAAGAGTGAATGGTCCCAGAAAATATAAGCTTGGAAGGAAGGGCCTGCTGATTACATACTAACATCAACTCTCTAACACCAGGTGGATGTCCTAAAGTTTGGTTCAAAGTGGCTCTGATTCCCCAGAGTCAGCACAGACCCCACAGATTAGGGACAAAATCCTTTGATTCTGACACTAACTATCCATGGTTAACATCAGATTCCAGGAGTTAAAGAACGAGCTCCCCCAAAAGACTGCCTTTACTTCAGATCCCAGATGCAAGTAGGGTTTCCAGGTCATCCACATTTGTGCTCAACTTGGTTACAAATTTGAGGATTCCCATGACCCTACTTCAGGTTTAGTAATTGACTGGAATGACCCATAGAACAACAACAGAAACAAAACAAACAACAACAAACAAAAAAACCACTGTTCTTGCAACTAGTTTTATTATAAAGGATACAACTGAGGAACAGTCAAATGGAAGAAGTGCTAGGGAAGGTTTGGGGCAAGGTGGCAGGGCACACAGAGCTTCCATGCCCTTTCCTCATAAGATCGGGCATGCCACTTCCTGGCACATTCTGTGGACACCAACTGGGAAGCTCCACTGAGCTTTGGCACCCATACTTTCAATTGAGGTTTTGTTACATAAGAATGATCAATTACATCATTGGCTGTGAGACTGAACTCAATTGCCAATATTTCTAAAAATGTCAATCCTTTAATCAGGTGGTTTGTCTTTCTCGTGACCAGGCTCCATCCAGAAGCTATTTAGGGGTCCCTCCCTGAGTTAAGGCATGAACATCACAAATATAAACCTGTCATTCAGGAAATTCCAAGGGATTTTGAAGCTCTGTGCCAGGAACCCTGGACAGAGACCAGATCTATTCTTTCGATTATACCAGTGATGAACTATAGGTGCCATTCTATAACATTCTGTATAGTGTAAAGATGTTCTCTGCATTTGCCAACAAAATATTAACATTTTATATGTTAGTAGTTAGCAGATTACCCCAGAACCTACCTGTTTCAAAAGAAATAAGGTCTTTCAACAAAACCTTTCCAGTTGAAGGTTATGAAGGAAGAATCAAATGATATTTCTTGCCATTTTTTTATAATAAAAGTTATATATGTTCTAAATCCAGTTTAAGATTGGACTATGACTTTATCTCCTTAAAGGATAAAGCAGTCACCTTGTCTGGCATTCTTTAATTTGAAAGTGGGAAGTAAGTTGCTTTGTATAAGGACTTTTTACCCTGTGCCTAGGACTCACTTTTGAACGCCAGATTTTAACAACATCCAGCCTTTTGGTATCAGTATTGGAGCCTTTACCAGTAAGTACCTCTTGGGACCATATGACTTACAGCAATCTAAAAGTGAGAATATCCTTTTATTTTGAATCTTTTGTCCAGAGCCATCCAAAGCATAAGGGAACTAGTTAATGTTCTACATTCTATTCAGGGAAATTCATTTTCAGTAGAAAACTCTCTGGAAACCTTTGTGAGGTTGTTTGCTTGGATAAGACCAAGAACTGAAATGACTCATGAGCAGCAGGAGGACCTATGAGGTCATGAAAGTCAGCTCACCTGGTGTCTGACCATGTGAGGTTGTTCTGTAAGCTCTTTACTAGAACTAGCCTCAGGAATATTCTAAAAGCGAAGCCTCCAGTGTCTTCCTATAGACTAGAGATTGGGCCATGTGAAAGTTCATCTTTGCCATGTCATCATGAAAGTGAATGTTTTGAAATGAAAAGTGAAACTGAAGTTCAAATTACAACACAGTGTGGGTGTCCTTAGTATGTAGTTGTCTGGAGAGCTGAATTTTCAAGGTCGCTGGCAATGGGCCTCCTTTAGTAGCAGGAATTACCTAATCACTGTTAGATGATACTAATTTTGAACTCTATCAGGTACCCCTCTGCTTTGCTGAGCATACTCTGCCCTGTTGGTGGTAAGTGAAGGTCATCATGAAGAATATAATGGCTTCTCCATAGTCCTGCTGCAGAGTAGTGGCTTAGTATACCCACAACTATGGTACTTGAACTTGTCTCAACTCTCCTTTATTTTTATAGTGTCTTCCCTTTTGGCAGCTCTTCTTTGTCTGCTTTTAGCAGTATCTTTCTTTCTTGTAAATTTTTGAAGATTCAGAAACCAGATAACATTTGTATGTATGTGTGGAGTACAGGCTCCAAGATATCTGAATAAGTGAATGGACTTGGGAAATTCTGTTTGGCTGTTCAAGTTTTTTTTGTTTTTGTTTTAGTTTTTGTTTTTGTTTTGGTGTGCTTAGTTTCCTAGGACTTAACTTTTCATGTTGCTGATAAATAACTGAATGCTAGAGAGTGTCCCATCCTCTTGTCTTTTTATTTTCACTGCCTACCAACAAATATAAGGTCTGATAGATAACAAGTTTTAAACCAATTGAGCAATTTTCATTATAAAACTAGAAGCCAGGTGCACGAAATTTGTGCACCGGGGGTGGGGTGGGGTGGGAGGACCTTCAGCCTGGCCTGCACTCTCTCACAATCCGGGACTACTCAGGGGATCCACAATCCAGGACCACTGGCTCGCAATCCGGGACCACTGGCTCCTATTCACTCGCCTGCCTGCCTGCCTGATCACCCCTAACCACTCTGCCTGCCTGCCTGATCGCCCCTAACCACTCTGCCTGCCTGATCACCCCTAACTGCTCACCTGCCTGCTGATCACCCCTAACCACTCTGCCTGCCTGCCTGCCTGATCACCCCTAACCACTCACCTGCCTGATCACCCCTAACTGCTCGCCTGCCTGCCTGATTGCCCCTAACTACCTCTGCCTCGGCCCCCACCACCACAGCTTCATCCGGAAGGACGTTTGGAAGGTCCTTTGGCTGTCTGGTCTAATTAGCACATTATGATTTTATTATTATAGATTATTATATGAACATTTAAGTGTTGTTGTTTTCTCTGAACAACATTTAAGTATTCTTTGTCTTGAGTTCAGTTTTCTCCTCTGGGTGTGGGTAATGTTGCCTAATGAAAGGTTTAAAGATGCTCTCTAAAATGCTCTCTCAAAGAACTCTCTCTCTGGCAGCTCTCAGGGATAAAGTAGCTTTCAAACCCCTTCCCATAATGGTTAAAGTATCTAATGTGGTTGTGTGCGAGGTGGGAGTTCAACTTCTTGGAAGACCAGTATGGCCACAATGTTACAGAGAGGAAGGGAGAGGGATAGAGAGTTAGAAACATCGATGAGAGAGAAAACATCAATCAGCTGCCTCCTGCACACCTCCTACTGGAGATGTGCCCACAACCAAGGTACATGCCCTTGTCTGGAATCGAACCTGGGACCCTTCAGTCTACAGGCCAATTCTCTATCCACTGAGCCAAACCGGTCAGGGCTTGAAAGTTTTATAAAATCAAATCATCAAGCTGCAGGATCCAAGTATTTTAGTGGGAGCCACTGTTAGGTCTGGAAGAACTCAGTTATTCTCCTGGAAAGACATACTGTGCAAATGCTGCTCCTCAATCGCACCTTGATTTCAGTAGTTGAGCCACTGAAGTTTGCACAGTGAATAAAGGGAAGCACCAATATTCCTTCATCCTTGTATTTGCGTGAGGCTTTAAAATTTCTCAGTGATGGACCAATTTAGTTCTTAATTTAGCCTGACAATAATGCTAAAGTTGCATTAGCCTCTCTTTTCTGCAGTGCTTCTCTTAGTGTTTGGATATATCTCTGACATCTATATATATAAAAGCTCAGCAACCAGAACAGCAGAACGACCAGAATAACCGGTGGCTATGACACACACTGCAGCAGCCAACCAGCCTGATCCAGGTGCTGATCGGCCCCCCACCCCAGTCGTCCTTGCCCCCGATTGGCCCCCCTCCCAGCCCCAATCAGGGGCGGGGTGGGCCGGCCCACTGCCCGAGGCCCCTCCCCCTGGCTAGCCCTGCCCCTGATTGCCCCCCCCAAGATCGGGGGAGGGGCCAGCTGGCCCACTGCCTGTGGCCCCTGCCCCCCACCAGCCCAGCCCGATGGGCCCCCGTCCGGGTGGGCCAGCTGGACCACACCCATGCACAAATTCATCTACTAGGCCTCTAGTATATTTATAACTTCGTATTCTAAGTCTTTGATTATATGGTGCCTTCCCTGTTAGACTTGAAGGGCCATGGGCTTGTCTTCCTCATGCTCAATATTAGTGTCTTTTACTTGCAGGGAGCCTCATAAATATTTGCTGGATGAATAAATGCTGAACCACTTATCCATTTTCCTCCCACTGGTGGCCTGGCTAACTACTCATTCTGAGAGACTCAGCTTAGAGATCTCTTCCTCTAAAGAGCCATCACTAATACCCACCTTCCCAAACTAGCTTTAGTGCTCCTTTCTCTATGCCCTAAATGACTATTGGAATAGCTCTATCACTGCTTACACCATTTCAGTATAACTATTGGCCTACCCCTCTAGAATTAAGAATGGGGCTTGAGTCTTACTCAGCTTTGAATTAGTGGTGCCTAAAGCAGTCCCTGGCACTCCATACATGTTTATAGATTTAAGGAGTGAAAGAAGATAGGATTAAAATGTGGAATGTATTATGGAGATACTTGCAAAATACATAGTTTGCTCTTTCCTCCTAGGGTTTTAATTATCTATAATAATAAAAATGTAATATGCAAATCCACCGAACGGCTGAACGGAACGACTGTCCGGACAACCTTCCGGACGACCTTCCGAATGAAGCCTAGGCTGCGAGGGCCCAGGCAGCTAGGGCTGCAAAGGCCTACTCTTGCACGAATTTTGTGCATTGGGCCTCTAGTATAAATGATAAGGAGCAAAAATGAATGAAAAAATACCTCTACCAGTAAGATATATACAGTGATTTAAAAATATATACATTGCCATTTCTTATTTGTAACACATTCAGGTAGTTCAGTCCACAACCTGCCATATGCCAAGTAATGCACAAAGTTGGGGATATAGAAGTACAAAATTTACTATTTTGCTTTTTTGACAGGTAAAATTCAGTTGTCAGAATAATATGAAATCACTGTTCTTCTGCATCATGTGGGCTAAGAATCATATTGACCACCATCAGCTACCCAGCCTGACAAAAATTTATTTGATTTTAACTTGAAATGTCCTCTTTATCTTTCCCTGCTTCTCTAATATCACTGCTCTAGATTGCTCTACTATTCCTAATATTTAAGAGTTAACATAAAAAATTGTATGATTGTGCACTTATAATTTATGTTGCTTGGTAATCCTACTCAATGTGTTTTTATCTGTTTCTCTATGTGGATTAAGAGCAATGCCTTGTATAAATTAGTCACCGGACTATTGGTTAAATAAAAGAGAAAGTAGTCTTGATTTGAATAAAAATACCTATGATAATCAATATTTTTCTTTTATACATTTCATCCCATTTCACTACCAGCAGTCAAGAATGTGTTAATTATACAATAATAAATGTTGGGAATGATTCTTGTGGTGACTCTTGACAAAACATGTGAATGGAGTGCTCTTTTTGTTTTGTTTTTTGAGGAAGAAAACGTAGTGTACTTAGCATCATTGACTACCTCTGTAATTCACCACAAATGTTTCTGACCACCAGCTACATTAGTACTTATCAGATAATGTTTGTCTTCTCTAGGGTTGTGTAAGCCAAGGAAATAGGACATCTGTTTTGAATAATTTGACCTTAAATCACATTTTTTAAGAAAAGCCACATGAGTGTTTTTATGTCATCTTATTGCATTAGGAAGCAACAAGAATAAACAGTATCCTCTGGGCTTCTGAAAGATCCAGAGGTTGATCTAATTGTTTATATGATATTAAATGGCTCATTTTAAATTCATCTTTCTCAGTGAACCTTGGTAGTTTTGAAAGAAATAGATGTATTCTCATCTCTTTATCTTGTACTTTGTCACTAAATATTTTGTTTACTAAAGAAATAAACAATAAAACTTATTTCAGCTCCACACTGTTGCCTAAGCATGGTGGCTTTTCATTTTTACTTTTAAGGAAGAGAATGTCTCATGGGATTTGAGAATAAAGTCATTTTTTAAGAGTTGTAATTCAAAGCTGAAGATGACCCTAACAGCTTCTAGTGCATTTTTTGTTCCTCTATTTTTAATTTGTTAGAGAGCATATGCCACAAATATTTGATTATATGCCTTTGTGATATGCTATAAAATCCTGATTATGTGTTGGGTTAAAATATTAACCCTCAAATGAGACTGACTGGATTTAAATCCTAGTTTTCTGTGTGACTTTGGGGAAGATTTTTAACCCTTCTATGCAATGATAATAATACTTTCTCAATGGGTGATAGAGGGGGTCAAATGAAAGAATAGATATACAGTGTTTAATAGAGAGTGGTTCATAGCAAATCTATACTAATAAAGAGAAAGATGCAAATTGACCGTACCTTTGCGATGCCCACCAGCCAATCAGGAGCGAGTATGCAAATTAAACCAACAAAGATGGTGGGTTAATTTGCATACACAGGCACCAAGCGGCCTGAGGCAGGGCGGGACGCTTGCATCATCACCATGGCGATGACGAAGGCATTCCACACTGTCCCAGCAGCTCTGGACCTCTGGGCAGCGTGGGAAGGCAGAAAGGCAGCTCCTGGCCATAGCAAAGGCAGAAAGGTGGCTCCGGCCTGAGCGAAGGCAGTGCCAGCAGACAGGGGAAGGGAGGCCCATTCTTGCACGAATCTTCGTGCATCGGGCCTCTAGTACTTAATAAATATGCAGTGACAATAGCAGCAGCAGTAGTTATAATGCGATGGGCAGTCATGATGACTCCCTGGGCTCAAACCCACTTTTGCATTAACCAATCTGCTATTCTTTGAAGTCATTGGGCCACCGTATGTAAACCACTGACCATTATCATTAATAAATTAAAAAAATTACTATTTTCATGTCTGGAGCAATTGTTCAGTATTTATAGCCAATAAATCAAAACACTGGAAAATTAAAAATAAATATGCCTTTTGGTAAGCAACCTGACTTATAGGCCACTATTTTGCAGAAATAAAAACATTGGTGTGTTTATATGAATGTTTATTGAACATATTTTGTAGTAGCAGGCATTAAAAATGTTGAACTGGGTTTATCCTATATAATAAAGAGGTAATATTCAAATTGACCATCACTCCAACACACAAGATGGCCACCCACATGTGGACACAAGATGGCCACCACAAGATGGCCATCAGGGGAGGGCAGTGGTGGGTGATCAGGCCAGCAGGGGAGGGTAGTTTGGACGGACCAGGTCTGCAAGGGAGGGCAGTTGGGGGCAATCAGGCCTGCAGGAGAGGGCAGTTAGGAGTGACCAGGCCTGCAGGGGAGGGCAGTTGGGAGGGACAAGGCCTGAGTAATATTCCATTGTCTATATGTATCACAGCTTTTTATATCTATTCATCTATTGATGGGCACTTTGGTTGCTTCCATATCTTGTCTATTGTAAGTAATACTACAATGAACATGGGGTTACCTATATCTCTTCAGACTAGTGTTTTTTATTTCTATGAATACCCAAAATTGGGATTACGAAGTCATGGAGTAGTTCTATTTTTAATTTTTTGAGGAACCCCTATACTGTTTTCCATAGTAGCTGCACCAGTTTTTAATTCCACCCACAATGCATGAGGATTCCCTTTTCTCCCCATCCTCGTCAATTTTTGTTGTTTGTTGGTTTATTGATGATAGCCATTCTGGCAGGTGTGAGGTGCAATCTGATTGTAGTTTTAATTCACATTTCTCAGATGTTTAGTGACATTGAGCATTTTTTCATGTGTCTATTGGCCTTACATATGTCTTCTTTGGAGAAGTGTCTATTCAGGTCCTCTGCCCCTTTTTTAATCAAATTGTATGTATTTTTGTGTTGTTGTGTGAGTTTCTTATATATTTTGCATACTAGTATTAACCCCTTATAGGATATATCATTACCAAATATCTTCTCCCATTCAGTAGGTTGTCTTTTTGTTTTGTTGATGGTTTTCTTTGCTATGCAAAATCTTTTTAGGTTGATAGAGTTCCATTTGTTTATTTTTTCTTTGTTTCCTTTGCCCAAGGAGACATCCAAAAAATATTGTTAAGCACCCATTCATGATAAGAATTCTCAGCAAAGTGAAAATAGAGGGAACATACCTTAACATAATAACCCTATGTACATCATACTCAATGGTAAAAAGCTAAACATGTTTTCATTAAGATCAGGAACAAGACAAGGATATTCACTTTCACCACTTCTGTTCAACATAGAATTGGAAGTTCTAGCCACAACAGTCAGACAAGAAAAAGAAATAAAAGGCATCCAAATTGGGAAGGCATGATATACATATAGAGGACCATAAAGAGTCCACCAAAAAACTATGAGAACTGATAAATGAGTTCAGTCAAGTAGGGTACAAAATTAATAATCAGATTAGTTGCATTTTTATATGTCAACTAGAGGCCTGTGCACGAAATTCGTGCACGGGGCTTGGCCCCTCTGCTGCGGCAGCTTCCTCTGCCTCGGCTCCCGCCCCGCCACTGTGGCCCCTGCTGCTGGGCTTCATCCGGAAGGTCATCTGGTCTAATTAGCATATTATGCTTTTATTATTATAGATAATGAATAAAAAGATAAATTAAGAAAATAACCTTGTTAAGCTTTGATAATTCGGTCTATCTGCATTTTGACCCAGCAGTGCAACCTGTGTGTGGCTCTGGCCTCTGACCCCAGCCAGGCTAATGAAACATTTTAAACAAGATATTTGGTTTCCTCTTCAGGAAGATGGGGAGCTCAATCAGGGATGTTAGCAAACCCTTCGAGTTTTCTGGAGAACTATGTTTTTGTGTGTGACAAAGCACCACTATTATGCTTTTGCTAAGCTGAAAATGTCTAAATAATGCACTATTAAAATATTTAAGTTTGGTTTTTATTTATATAGAAGCTAGTTGCTTCATTTTTTTTTTCTTAAAGCAAGACATAGTATAGCTGATGGACTATCACCTGTTATATATATGAAAAATAAATCATTTCTCAATTGACAATAATTTAGGGGGGAAAAGTGGAAACCTATATTGTGATGACTTGTGTCATTCTGAGATTTAGAACAAAAACAAACTAGTTTCTAAAGATGTCAAGCAATCAAAAGCCTGAGAGGGGAAATGAGTCAGTATCTTAAGAACTTTCTAAATAGTCTACCTGTCACTTCTCCATTGTTGGATATACTCATTAGTGTCATCAGATATTTAAAAGGTTGTGTTTGTTTTTCTCTGGTTTTTTGTTTGTTTGTTTGTTTGTTTTTTACAAAGGAATCATAGAACAGACAGTATTTTCCAGCTAAATCACTGAAGCAGTTTGTCTAGATGACACACTGTAATATAGTCAGTTTTCATTAAAGTTTCACGTTTCTTATGAGAAGAGAGCACATTACTTTTCTCAATGGCGAAAACCCACTGGATTTCTTCCATTTTCAATGAGCCTCTTCATATCTTCTTTGTCTCATATAATACCTGTGTCACGAAACTCTTTTTTTTTTTAAGAGTTGTTAGTTGATAGTTCTAAATTCACAAAATTGTCAGGCACTCCAGGTTGTAGTTATATAAATGTTACTAAATTTAATGTGTCTGATCTGCTAATTTGTGATTTTTTTTTCTAACTATGCTGAATACAGAATATTTAATGTATGATATACATCTAATCTGTGAGGTTCTTGCTGGAGGAATGGGTCCAAGTTTTACAGTTTGTGGTTCTCAAAATGCCCAGCACATATAGGCGCTCAGATGAGCCCTGTCATGGCTAAAAGTGACTACTTAAGATGAATGAATCTATTTCGTTAAGCTTGGTATTTTATGAATAATTAATAATACCCATTCAGTTATCATGTGAATCACTAAATTGACAATGGTTATTTAATATGAATGTCTTAAAGCAAGTGTTTTATGAACATTTAGGCATATGAATTATGCTTGTTATTACTTTTATAGCACTTAGATGGATGTGGAATGCCCTCAGGGAGAACAGAGCGTATGTACTAACCAGTATGACTTGTAAGAAGTCCCTCATCTGATGAGCCCATCAGTGCTCTCCCGGTGAGAGCACCAACTGGACTCTAGGAGGGAAGAGGCTGTGCAGTTGCGTAGAGAGTCTCACTTGGGCTTCCTGGTGATGTGGTGTTAATTCTATGCCCTCCTCCTGTATTTTCATGAGGATATTAGGAACATGGCAAAAATTGTTGCAACAAACAAATGGTCTTGCCCAGGAATTGTTGAGAAAGGACAAGAAAAGCAAGAAGATGGAGGGTAAAATAAAAAGGGAGGATAGGACATTTGGGTGAAGAGAAATTTTTTATTAGCGTTTTCTTCTCTAGTAGTTGCAAAGAGCGTATTTGTACTAGGGTGAAACGTTGGAAAGGGCGTAGGAGAGGCAGTAGCTTAAGAAGGATGCATGACATCTGGTCTGCAGAACATAAATGTGGCTGTGGAGACAGCCGCTCCTCAGGCTGCAATGGGTGCTAATAAGTATTTTTAAAGTGATAGTGGCTGCTCCCTGCAGAGGCTTTGTTCCCTTTGAGCTTTGCTCCCTGAGTTCATTTATTTCTCCACAGGTTTCACCTTCCCTGTTTCACGAGGTTTCTCATCAGAAAATACATATTTTTTAGGACCATTGTTAGTACTGGCTGAGGGAGCAGGAGGAGGCATGTCACATGGCATCTTGATATTTGAGGGATGAGATCAATTTGAAATTGCAAATTAAAAATGAAAAGCCTTCTTACTAAGGAGGCAGAGCCCACTTTAGATATTGTTGGTTTTGGTTATTGGGGAGGAGTTGCAGTCTGGCCTTAAAGCACTCCTGGGCTGTGAAATCAATTGTGGGTTGCACCCAGCATTTATTTACTTATTTATGTTGCAAAATGAAATATGGTAGAATAGGAGATGTGAATATAATGCACAGGCACATGGTAAGAAACATAGTGACACTTTTTTTTCATAAAAATTTGTGTCTGAATATGTGTCTGTGTGTATATAAGTGTTATGGATGCACACATAGTATCACACATGTATACGGGGTAGCAATATGCAATATTTTTTGTGTTATGAGTAATAGTCAGAATGTTTGGAATATAATTGCTTGTAGAGCATTGCCTTTGGAGTTTAATATAAAAAATTCAAATTCCCCTTGCCCTATCAGACATTGTCAGTGGGACCCTTTGGTGAGTTAATTATTGTCTGTGTTTCATCAGGTCATTCTTGTTGGGGAGAATTAACGAGATGGAGTTTATGGAGCACCTTGCCTAGGCACTGGGTGGCACACTTTACTTCCCTGCATTTTCCCATTTCCCTTAAGGACAACCACGAATGCTGTGATCCCGCGTGCCCTGGCCCACTGAGCTCTCTTCCTTTGCTCCTTGCCGAGAAGCCAGTTCTTTTCTGAAGTCAGAGTCTCAGTGCTGTCTTTTCACTCACCAAGACTGTGATTGCCTCTTCCCTGTGTGTCCACCTGCTCCCTACACATCATCTCCACCACTTTTCGTTATAGGCAAGGGGCTTGCTTGACTTTATAACCATTATCATTGGGTGAAGAAACCAGAGAAATTTTTTTCATTCCTGTTTTCAATTAATGTGTCTCAGTGTTCTTCTTCCACTGTTAAGAAAAATACATAGATTGGGTACCAAGAGTGCTATACCCCTATAACTTTAAGGCTATGCCACTCATAGTGCTCTTCAGATGAGAGGTGGTCCGCACATTGTTCCTGGTCCATGGGCAGTACAGAAATTGAGAGAAAGTCTTTAGAAATGTTTAGAGGAATTTGGCAGAGTAATTTTATGTTTATTTAATAACGAATTTGTGCTTGCATGTTGCATGTCTTTTTATTTTCTTTTTCTAAAAAAATCCATGTTTATTGTGCTTTACATAAACTTGGTCTGAGATGCATTAGGAATTTTAAAGCTGCTCCTTTATCATAGATTGTTTGAGCAGCACTGCTCTAGATACCTTCATTGTTACAAGCGGAGTATCTATCTATGTAGGTGAGAGGAAGCCCACAGGCCATGTAAACTAGAGTCAGGATATATGCTAGCAAAGATGGGACTTGTAAACTTTTTATGGCTTTTGGACCTTCAGTTCGTAAATATGAAGGCATGGTCATTGAGGGAAAAAATGAAGATGAAACAGCCAAAGGTTGTGAAAGACTAAGGATCTGTGCACTTTTATTAAAACTAAAAGGCTTAATAAGTGAATTTTATAATGGCTTTCAAGTTTATAAATGCTTCTTCTCTGTCAGCCAAAGTATTCGATAACACCCATCATTCTCTCTTCCTGATGGATGACTGAAAACGCTCCTTTTTTTTGTTGTGTGCACAAAGTTTCTCAAATGTAGCAAG
The DNA here is from genome assembly GCF_951640355.1 of Cnephaeus nilssonii. Lineage (NCBI taxonomy): Eukaryota > Metazoa > Chordata > Mammalia > Chiroptera > Vespertilionidae > Cnephaeus > Cnephaeus nilssonii. The sequence continues at coordinate 60,962,032 of NC_137082.1, forward strand.
AGAATTGAGCCAGTTTCCTCAGCCTTTAAAAATCTAGAGCCTCTACCATACCAATGCAAATTTTAATGATGGTGTAGAAGGGAATAGCTAATTATACGTAGTTATTGCTGCTGAAGCAAACAATGATGGAAGATGGCCTTATCAAAAGCATTTGCCAGTGGATATGATTAAGCTAAATTTAATTCACCCAAAGATTCGAGAATGCGAACACTGCATGTTCTCATAACAGAGTTTTCCTTTTCAAAAAAGTGAAAATAATTATTCTTAACGGACCTTCAAAGTCTGCATGGAAAGACTGTTCCTTTTGAAGCCCACTCCATTATGTGGAGCTTTTTTCATTTGCCTGCAGTGTTAAATTCTCTACTTCCATACAAGGATTTAAGAGTGTTTTGTTATCTAAACACAAACAGAACTTCTGTGCTAATTTGAATTCTGATTTCTTTTATTTGCCCAGTTGGAGTGTTTTTTTTGTAGGGGAAAAAAGTTGAGGTAAGGAAATGCTTACCAAGGGAGACCCAATTACTCCTTGAGAATTCATTTCCTCAAGTCAAAACATTGAAGTAGAAGGTGAAAATTAAACATTCAGCCATATAGGGATATTTAAGAAAAATCACCCTCTTAGTCTACAATTGAATATAAATGTTTTGAATTTTTTAAACAATCTGGCTGGTGAGTTGACTTTTCTTTCATATCATATAGGTGACACATTCAAACAATGAAAAGGCATCTCTTTCTTCCCACTTCCCATTCTCTGTGCACAATTGTGAACTTCCCCAAGGATTCTGGGTTGCTAGACTCTGCTAAACATAAATGTTCGCATTTTCTTCTCTAAACTCACCATAAGACAGTAGTACAGCACTGGCAGAAATACAGTATTGGCTGAAATGTCACCTTCTCTACTTTGAAACCATGAAGTGAATTCTCATGGTCACACAGAAATAAAGCTTCCCTTCCCAGAGCTTAAATGTAGGGGCAAGATTGAGTTCAATACTCGATTCATTGAGGTTTGTAATGCCATTTGGAATACTAATGGTCTTCTCTCATAAAGAAAGGAAATTTTAAAATTATCACTGACCTGAAATAGGCTAGGATCAGGAAGATTGTGATGTGGACAGGTAGAAATCTGTAGAGCTAAATGCTAAGGAATTGCAGAAAATTCAGAGAAGTCATGCATTTAGTGGAACTATGAGGAAACAAAATAACCATAATGCTAATCACAAACATATTTTGAGCTTATGCTGCATGGCAAGCATTGTCCTAGGTGCCTTCATATGCATTAATCATTAATTGTGTGGGCTGCATAGAAATACCACTTGAGAGACTCCAGAGGAAGAAAAAAGGGAGCCTTTCAGGGGAATGTCCCAGGGGATAGGTTCTCAGTAAAGAGAGACGCTTCCTCTAAAAGGCTGTGTGTGTGACACCACAGTGATGCTCACCTGGTTTCTGGGCAGTGGGAGGAGAGGTCTCTTGCCTGTGACTATGGAGATAGCCCAGACAGAATTGCTTTCTGTGGACCAGAACAAGTGAAGGAAGAAGACAGGGTGGAGCAGGTGTTTTCACCAGCTCTATACACGTGTGCTTGGAACATCTCTGACTGATTTTACAAAATCACACACAGTGATACTTCCTGTGAGCAACATGGGGTTGAGGCAGACCACTCACAGTCTAGGCAGTTTTGTAGCCAGAGAACCAGTAAAAATAGTAACAACCCCAATCAAAACACTGGCCCGTTGACTCCCATTCACTGGCAGTTAGAATCCCAGTGAATCCATCCTTAGCCCTGTACCCGAGAGCTCCAGCCTCCTTCTCACTAACCGGTCCTGGAAGTCATTCCCTTCTAATAGAGACCCCTTTCTGCCAACTTAAAAATCGGATCTAGGGTTTGTCCTCTTCATCAATCCATGTTCTTTCCTTTTTAAACTCAGGAGGGAGTCGAGTTTCTTCATCTGTTCTTGTGGTTTCCCAGACAGCTTAGCAGAGGAGAAAGAGGAATGGCTCTGGAAACCGCTAGTTTTCTTCTTGCCACTTCTTAGACTAAGCAAAAGCACTGCTCAGGATTTTTTTTTCTTTGTTCAAAAGCTACCACATAGCCTTCTATTTAAGAGAAAATTTGCCCCTGATCACTCTGAAACTATAATGTCCTATAAAAAGATTACACACGAACCAATGGTACTTCGGTCTTACATGGATGTCACTCCCCTATTTGCTAATCCTATGTCATCTGTATTACAGAAGATGCCATGTGACAAACAGACTGGATTCTGGCTCAAAAGGGGGAAAAAGAGGAGTATGAAAATTAGAATCATTTGAGTATGTAACATAGACTGTCACCCTGACATCAACATAAACATTTCTGTATGCTTTCAACAGCTCAGAAAGCTGACAGCCTTTTGTGCTGGGATGGAGCATATTCAAGTATTGGAGGAGGAAAGGCTGTGTAGCTAAAAAAAAGAACACAACAACAGCATTTTAGGGAGCCCTGGTCATTTCCTGAACAGAATGTTAGGAAGTTACCAAGTTTATGCCAAGCTGTGAAATGGGATTTGTATGGTTCAGCTTCACCCAAGTCATCTAAACTAGACTTCACAGGATTTGGGAAACACGGACGTTTGCCATCCTTTGCATGTTGTCATGTTTGCCACCCATGGTTGCCCAAGTTTAAATGATGGAAACATTCCAGGAAATGATGTTGGCAGTGTGGCAACACTAAAGGTTTTGGTGATTTGAAGATGGCCTCAAGGCCATGTCATGCCTCAGTACACATTGTAGCTATGTTGCAGGTAACAGAGCCCCAAATGATTGAATATGAAATAAAATTTCTTATATTTTACTAAGAGCAGAAAAGTACAGTTTTACCAAGAGCAACAAAGTACAAAAGCCTGCTTTAGATTTCTTACGGGGTTGGTCAATCCTTTGTATTTTGAAGATATTTCTACATTTTGTAGTATATAGCTAACCCAAATCATTTCAATGGCATTCTCTTACCACTTGTTCCCTTTCTCTGTCCCCAGCTCTTTCTTAAATCACATTTCAGTTTTTCCTTATTACTGGAATATATGTTCCATAGATAACCCTTCCCTTGTGGCTTAGCTTTCACATTTACAGGTACATAACATTCATCTCTTGAAAAACTGCTCCATTTTCAAATAGCGACTGTAATTTTCCTTCACTGTTATGAAGGGGTTTGTTTGCTTCGTATATGCTCAAGCAGCACACAGAGAAACATGGGGTTATTGGAGTGTGGCAGGATGAGTAATGGGCTGGAAACTCAGAGGCTCAAAGTTCTGGTGTTGCCACTAACTCATCCTAAAGTCTGGGTAAGCTGCTTCTTAATTTCTCTATGAGATAATTCCTATCTATCTTAAATGGCATTAACACTAGTTCACCTCCACTAGGGACACTGGGAGGGTAACAGCCATAAGCAAACATTTTCTAATACTGATCCTTTAACAATAGCTTATTAATTTGTAAAGGATTTATCTTCATTTGTTTTCTTATTTAGTCCTCCCAATTCTCTGGGAAAGGTAGTCCTCTCATTTTTCTGTTTAGGAAATCACAGCTTGTAGATAAGATAGAAATCCCACACTTTTTCTAGTATTGTGTATGTATATTTACGTATGGGTGTGGTGTATAGTAAAATATATACATATATACACAAAAATATACATATACATGCCTCCTTGAAAATTACGCATCACAAGAGGAGCATTTAAAAAGGAATACATGCTTGGCTGGTGTTGCTCAGTGGTTGAGCATGACCTATGAACCGGGAGGTTACAGTCCAGTTCCAGGTTGGGGCATGTGCCCAGGTTGCAGGCTCGATCCCCAGTGGGGGGTGTGCAGAAGGCAGCCAATAGATAATTCTCCCTCATCATTGATGTTTCTGTCTCTCTCTTCCTCTCGCTTCCTCTCTGAAATCAATAAAAATGTGTTTTACAAAATTAAAAAAGAATATTCAAGGGCAATCGTCTCCTCACCAAGTAGAAATCATGAGTTCAAGCACACCTGAGTAGTATTTTACTTTTCATCTTTATACTCCCAAGTTTAGGTGTTTCTCCTCAGAGTTTTGGTATATTTTTCTCTCTGCTAAAGAAGACGTATAATGACCTATTTTCCCTTTCATTTTAGAACACTTTGCTTTTACCTGTCTTTATGTGATATATAAAATTCCTACAATTATTTTAGTTGCCATTTCTGTTGATCTTAAACATGGGAGGGCCCACATGGCACAGTTGATGCAGGGGTATCTGGCAAGCGTGATTCCATATGGAAACACTTTCATGGGTGCTTTAGTGCCATGGATGCAAAGATAGAAAAAAGCTCCTGGAGACTTCTCAAAACCATCCTCAAGATGGCCTCAGTATGCCCAGTCATGAAAACACCCCCACTATCAGGAAGTGCTTTGTTATACCAATGGGGGAGGGGTGGTGGGACTGAACTGCACGAATTTTATTACATTGATTACAAGGAGCATCATAAGGCCAATCAGGTTCTCTAAGATTCCACACATCAGACCAATCTGTTCTCTTTCTCTAGGTTATGTGAGAATCTTAAAGTGGATGTGATTCCCAAATGGTGGTACCATTCTATAATGTATTGTTGTTCAATAGAACTTTCTGAGAGGATGGAAAAGTTCAATACTTCTGCTGCCCAATATGGAAGCAACTAGCCACATGTGGCTATTGAGTTCTTGAAGTGTGGTGAGGGTGACTCAGGAACTTTGAATGTTATGGAATTTTAATTAATTTTAATTTAAATAGCTACATGTGGCTTAGTGACTACCAGATTGATCAGCGCATGTCTGCAAATTATGCACATTTCTGTTACTTAGGAGACTAATTTCAGTGACATCAAAGGAATTTTCCATTCACTGATCTTGAGGGGGTGAAAAGGTATGAGAGCGATGGGATTTTCAAAGCCTAGGTAGGTGCGGAATTTCAGGGTCAACCCATGTAAATGATGGTGGCTTTTCAGAAGTGACCAGAAAGTTGTGTTTCAGATTGTGACTCTCCTTTGATTTTCTTTTCTCAGGTTCTTTCATGTTGGTGAACACATCTGGCAGACCTGAGGGGCAGAGAGCCCACCTCCTTTTACCGCAGCTCAAAGAAAATGATACCCACTGCATTGATTTTCACTATTTTGTGTCCAGCAAGAGTAACTCTGCTCCCGGGTTACTCAATGTCTACGTGAAGGTCAACAACGGGCCTTTGGGGAACCCTATCTGGAATATATCTGGAGAGCCGACACGCACATGGAACAGGGCAGAACTGGCCATTAGTACTTTTTGGCCTAACTTTTATCAGGTATGCTCTTAGTTTTCATTTCATGTTTTGATGCATCCTCTAACTTCTAAAAATCTACTTTAAATGGTATCATCAGAGAATGTATAAGAAGTGTTGTGATTGTTATACCAGTGTAAGGAAAGCTTATGCTATTTGATAGGGAGTGTATTAAAGCTTTGTTTGTAATATTACCTTGAGAAAGGAGTAAAAGACACAACTCACACTTGCTTATACATATATTAGCAGTAACCTGCAGCAGGGCAGGAAGTGCTCTCTGCAAGGATATTGTACTTTCTATATTAAGTAAACATTATCTGACTCAGGGAGACAGAGCACTTGATTCTAAAAGAAGCAGCCCTTCTTGCATCAGTGGCTCTCAGGGGTAAAGGAGTCATTAAGAAGGGAGCCCCTTGGAGAAAAGCTAGTGAGATGCAGGTCCCTGCTCCAACCTCATAAGCAATGGGAAGAAAATGCCATATGTAGGCGGAGTCTTTGTCAGGCAGGAACTGCTGTCCTTGCTGCTGTCATTTGGGGTGTTCTCTTGAGGCCACTCCGAGTTCTCCTTTAATGTAACAAGGGTGGAGATCTAGGAGAAGTTAAGAAGTGGCACAAAAGCAATCTTGATGTCACATCCTGATCGTGGGAGAGTTCCTGTATCCCAAGCGCATCCTGACGGTGTCAAAAGCGGGAAATTAGTAACGATGTCATTTGGTGCTCTCTCTCCTTTGGTCCACAGCGCTTTTCCAAATAACCTGATATTTAAAAATAACTCCATTTCAAGCTATGAGGATGCATTAAGAGGATTGTGATATTTTGCTTTTATCTTAATTCCTTTGGCTCACTGAGGAGCCAAATGCATCGTGTATCCAAGATCATCTCTCATGTTTGCTCAGGGAGGGGAAAGTGGGTCATCTCATGCTTGCTTTTCATCTGAATGGCATGAATTCATTCCACAGGTTGGTGTTTAATCGAAATGATGCATCCATTCCTCCATCTTTGGATTTGATCATGGGAGTAAATGGGCTATAAATTTATTGCTTTATTTATTTTTGTACCCCATACCTATAACAATTTCTGGTATTTAATGAGTGATAAATGTTTCTTAAATGGAAATGAAGGGTTAGTGAAAGCTGTTAGTTCACATATAAATTGTTAAAATTTTTATTTGGAGTACACTTTGGCAATATATTTTAAAGGTGTTAAAAATTTAGCAATCTAGGTGTTAGGAATTCATTCTAAGGAAATAATGAAGAGTGGTTGCAAATAATTAACTATAAGGATATTCAGAGCTGTTTATTTGTAATAATGAAAAATCATAAACAGTATTATTTCTAATAGAGATTAATTTGTGCTAGTTCAATACAAACATTTATTTTGTAACCATTAAGAATAATATTGTAGAGAACTATTTCATGATGAATTTGAGCTTATGTTTTTAAATGGAAAAACCCTATGTGAAGCAGTATATTAAATCTAGTTGTTTAAATTAGGGTTAAGGTTAGGGTCATACACACACTGTGTATGTGTGTGTGTATGACCCTAACCTTAACCCTAATTTAAACAACTAGATTTAATATACTGATATATATATATATATATAAAACAGGTAATATGCAAATTAGCCGGACACCAGAGGAGGCTGCGCAAGCAGGTGGGCAGGAGGGGACTGCGTGTGTGGTGAGGCAAGCCACGGATGGCGCAGGCCCACAGAGAACAGGGCCTGCCATCCACGGTGTGCCGGCCGTCCTGCCTCTGCACATGAGCTGCAGAGGAAACACCTTTTCTGACCGCTCATTGGCTAAGCTTCCCATACGCCACTCTCAGTGTTCTTGGTAACTTGGGTAATAAGAATCCAAGAAGGTGACCTAGGGATTTTCCACCACACTCCTGGAAGAAAAAATGAAGGTCCGCTGCTGGAGGGGCTAAGAAATGTCATATCCTGCCCTAGCCGGTTTTGCTCAGTGGATAGAGCCTCGGCCTGCCAATCGCAGGGTCCGGGTTTGATTCTGGTCAAGGGCATGTACCTAGGTTGCAGGCTCCTCCCTGGACGGGGCCCAGGTCAGGGCTCATGCAGGAGGCAACCAATCAAAGTGTCCCTGTCACATTGATGTTTCTCTCTGTCTTTCCCTCTCTCTTCCACACTTTCTAAAAATCAATGGAAAAATATCCTCAGGTGAGGATTAAAAAAAAAAAGAAAGAAATGTCATATCCTATGAAAGAGACATCTTGAAAATGCCTAAAGAAAGCTGTCATTTTTTTATGGTGAAGGGACTGGAGTTCGTGTTGATGAAAACACCTTGGCGGCTGCAGCTGCCGGCAGTGGCAACAGCAGCAGGGTGATGGGGGTGGCGCCTTCCTCTGATCAGTCCAGTAGCCTCCTGCAGAGGAATGCCAGACTGTGGGGAGTGGGCCTAAGCCATCAGTAGGACATCCCGTGAGGGCTCCCGGATTGGAGAGGGTGCAGGTCAGGCTGAGGGATGCCCTTCCAGTGCATGAATTGCATGCACCAGCCTCTAGTGTATATACTAGATGGGTGGTAAGGAGCAAGGGGTCCCGGACTGCTAGAGCACCGGACTGCTAGAGCACCGGACTGCAAGAGGGATGTCTGACTGCTGGCTTTGGCCCAATCCCCGGGGGATAGGGCTTAAGCCGGCAGGTGGACATCCCCCAAGGGGTCCCAGACTGTACTGTGAGAGGGTGCAGGCCAGGCTGAGGGACCACCCCCCCCCGCAGTGCACAAATCTTGTGCACCAGACCTCCAAAATATATATATTTTTTTTCTAGAATATATATATATTCTACAATGTATGGTAAAATAAATATATTTTAAAATGGTATCTTCCCAGCTAGTGTTTTGATTTTTTTTCCTGCCATCTGTCATATTTTAAATTTTCCCCAATGTACATGTATTGTTTTACTTATAAACAAAAAGGACAAAATCTAATTTTTCTTCCTGAGGAAAATACCATATTTAATGAATACCTTATTTTTTATAAGCATATTACGATCTGTGATATAATTCAAAAATATGGCCTCTGGGGAAAAGTTTCATCTTTCATAGGATTAAAATGGAAGCAGGGAAATGGATTTGGCTAGGCCGGGCTTCAAAGGGCTTTTGTCTGGTGGACAAGGCAAAGAGCTGAATGTCTTTAGAAACTCATTTTGGAGGAGACTGTCTAAAAGTGGAGAAGGCTTAGTTCTGTGATGTTCCCACTGCCCCCTGGAACCTGCGCTGAAAAGCTCTTTCTTAGGCTTCTGTTGGATAGAGGCCAATGGGACACAATTCTGGACAAGGTCAGAGGGTATGTCCTGCTCATATGTGCCTGATTTTCTTCTTTCTTTTTGACGAGGGCCCTCTCTGGCTGATAGATAGCTGCCTTCCCAGTTGTGTGCTCATAAGGTCTTCCCTTCATATGTGGGGAGAGTTTGCCCTGGTCTCTATCCTCTTCTTCTAAATACACTAATCTCATTATGAGGGCTCCAAGTTCATGACCTCATATAAACCTAATTACCTCCTAAGGCTCCATCTCAAAATACCATCACATTGGAGGTTACAGCTTTAACATATAAATTTGGGGTGGGGAGGTACAACATTCAGTTCATAAAAGCATTTAACACACCAAGTTCAGACCATCAAAATTTAAGACTTTAATTTATAAAGTCTTAGGAGATTAGTCTTTTAAAAGGAATTATCAACTACACTGAAAGAAAGGTAGTACTGTATATCAAACTATTATTAATTTCCATGAATTCTTTTTTTTTTTTACTGATTTCTTTGTAATAAAATAGTCTGCCTTCTAATTGTAAACCTCGGACACTCACCCCACAACCACCCCCTCCCTCCCTCTGACTTCTCTCACTTTACTGAGCTGTATGTGATTTATTATCATAAATTGGGACTGAATTCTCATTCTAGCTTTTTGGTTCACTGGGAGATTCATTAGGAATAGCTTCATACTTTGAATTTAAAGGTGGATTTGTAGAGACCCTTTAATATAGTGTTGCTCAGTGTTGATGAACCTGGTAATCAACATCTCTAAAGGGCTTGGATCCACTAAAAATACACTTACTCATTTAATTCCTGAGATCTCCAACTGAGCATCAGCATTTAAAGTTTTAAAGGCATAGTTAAGGTAGTACTTCCCTTGTATTTTTGCTTTATCTGCTGGCTGGTAAACATACTGAAGTTGTTACCCTAATGGTAACATAAGCTATAAGGTAAATGGTACTCTGTAGATGATACAAGAGGAATGTCAGCAGGAAACTTACAAACTCTCAGCAATAGGTCTTCAAATCATCATATAAGCCAGGAATGCTGTTTCCCAATTGGGATGAGGAAGACAAGCTGTATTAACAGAGGTGAAGAAGGAAAATATCTACCAAATCCTATATCCACCCTGGCCTAACTTATCCTAATAGGAAATGATCAGGAAAAAGTTAGAAACGTAAGTTGTCTGTGTTCAGGCAGCACTGCCCTGGGGAGGGGCTTCCCTGTTGCACCCTGCAGTCCCCAGCCTGTGTCCTGGTGCCCTTACTGAGGAGACAGGCTGTCATATCCTAATGCTCTTAGAAACATGAAACCTGCATGAGTCTGTCTGCCTTTGAATTAATTTCCCATATAGAGTTTTCCATATGAAGTTCTGCACTAGCCTGAGGAAGTGAGTCTATTTTATGTGGCTATTATATTTCCACTAGAGGCCCAGTGCATGAAAATTCATGCACTGGAGCGGGGGTCCCTCAGCCTGACCTGCCCCCTCTCACAGTCCGGGAGCCCTCAGGGGCAGGAGGTGACCCAGCGATCAGGGGAAGGCAACGCCCCCATCACACCTCTGCTGCTGCCACTGCCGGCAGTGCAAGCCTTGGCTGGCCCTGGTTACCTGAGCTTTGGGCCAGCCCTGGGCTGCTGGACAGGCGCCATTCGAGGTTTGCCCGCACCTAGGGCCAGCCCTGGGCAGTGGCCGCTGCCAACTGTGACTTGCCTGAGTCTCAGTCAGTGGGGAGTGCAGGAGGACCTGAGACCCCTGGCAGGGCTGGGGGGATTCCGGCAGCAGGCATGCAGAGCGGCCGGCCCCGGCTGAGGAATGGAGGATACTCTCAACGACATGAGTTATAACTTCCAATTTGTTGTACACCACAGTCAGGCTTCAGCTTCAGGGGAGGGAGGAAGAGAGAGATTAGCAGCTTGTTAGAGGAGCCTGGGAGAGCTGTCAGTCAGTGGGGGGGTGTAGGAGGACCCGAGCCCCCGGTGGGGCTGCGGGGACTCTGGCGGCAGGCGCACAGAGCCGCTGGCCCTGGCCCTGCCCCCCACTGTGGGTGCCGCCATCTTGTGACAGCATGATGGTCAATTTACATATTACCTCTTTATTATATAGTATGCACAGGGACTCAGATCCCCTCCCAGACATCACCTCTGCACTAGTAGTTAGGCTATTATAGTTAGCCATGACACACTATAGAGATCTAAACAAATTAATGTAAAGTGAATAGATAATTATTAATTTTACTCATTTTGTACTTTGCTTCCAAAACATGCATTTTACACTTTTAAAAGTAGTTTTGATATAATGAGTTAAGATTGATGAATTAACTCTTTTTAAAAATGTATATTTTTGTAGATTTTTAGAGAGAGAGGAAGGGAGAGAGATACAGAAACACTGATGAGAGAGAAACATCGATAGGCTGCCACCTGCACGCCTCCTACTGGGGATTGAGCCAGCACCTGGGCATGTGCCCTGTCCAGAAACCAAACCACAGACCTCTTGGTGCATGAGTTGACACTCAACCACTGAGCTACACCATCCAGGCTGAATTAACTCTTTTAGAGTAATTTCATATTGCTTGAAACTGGGCACCATCAGAGTGTACTAAAAGAACGTATGTTTTGGGTCAGACAGAACTGGATTTGAATATCAGCCCTGTTTATGTCTAAACTCAGGCAACTAGTATAAACTTACTGGGACTTACTTCCCTAATTATGGGACTAAATATAAAGGCTGTGCAGGGCATTAAGATGAAAGAAAAAGCACATTTGGGACATGCTAACCTCTCAATAAATGGTGGTAGTTTATTGAGATTAAGATTTGTGGAAGACAATAAAAAGGGAATCAGCTAATAGTGGAGCACTTCAGTTCCTACTATATCACTCCTTACAAAAGTTGTTTTTTATCTTGTAAGAATGTGAGTTTTTCAGTTACTTGATTTGGGGATGTTTCCAATAAAACTAGACACAACCACCCTATGTACTTCTGATAATCATAGTAGGATGTTTTGGGCATCTTTTGTTTTTTGTAGTTTTATTGGAAACATCCCCAAATCGAGTAACTAATAATATCCTCATTATGCATTTATAGAGTTTCAAAATGCATAGTGGAGTAAAGTGTTCTTGCCACAGTCGTTATTTTATGTTGCTTATCTTACCTATAGGAGAGTAGTATTCTACAGGTACAAATCCCAATGATAACCTGCACAGATTACAGCTAATTTGGGGTTAATTACTATTCATTAAAACATGAACTGTCAACTATTTGGTGATTAACACATATTTAATTCCTTAATTAATGCTTGTCTTGATTACTGCTACCTACAACCTGCCCCTCTGTTGGGTGACAGCAGTGGGAAGTGAGAAGTACCTGCTACCTGTTTTCATCAGGGCACCTGGGCTGCAGCACCTGCTTCCTTTGATTGAGGCATTGACTTCCTACCAGTTTGAAAATAGTATTTTACTTACTCTCCTAAGCACCCTCTTGCTTTATTGTGCTCGTTTAAAACAAAACCAAAAAAAAAAAACAACACAAAGATTCTGCTTTGATTCTACTCTTCCCTCCGTTTTTCTCTGGGCCCCACAAGTTTTCAGAGGCCACCCATCCATTTCTGTGGATTCCTTACCTGCATGCACCCAGAGAGGCCGCTGGAATCCCACACTCACTGTATTTCTCCCTGCTTTGGAGTACAGTTCTTCTGAGTTTAGCCAGAGGCTAGGAAGGCAGTGATCTTTAATGCCAGTGGTTACTCTGCAAAGAGAAAAGTGCTTAGGTGGCCTTGAAACCTCCTCCCCTATGCCTCTTGATAAAGGGGCTGGGCTGGGGGCAGTGGGCACTGACAGGAGGGAATGTGAGGGTAAAGTCTTGGAAGGATGACCATCTTCTTGTTTCAGAGCCTCCCTGTTAAAACAAATTCCTTTGGTACTGAAGGTCCTGGGAGAAGATGAGGAGTGGATTCCAGCTGATCCCTGCTCTAAATTCTCTGTGCAGGGAGGACGGAAGGAGCTTGCCCTTTAGGGACGATAAACCCAGATTTACCTTTATCAGTCTGACATCTTCCCTGGTACAAGAGCAGCTGAGATAATAGGAAAGACTTGATCTTACCCATCTCTTCACATTTAGCTCTAACTTTTACTCCCCACACAGCCACCTGCATTTCTTTGCTGTGTTTGCCTCCAGCTCACGTATTTTACCAGAACTTCATGTAAAGCCCACCCTGAAAGGGAGCAGCGCCTCATAAATGTGCTGCTCAGAGCCAGTGTTTTAGATCTGAATAGGTGTTTTTCCAAATCGTGGTCCACAATTACGAGCAATGTTGAAGCATATTAGTTGAAAAAATGAGAAGAAGCACTGATTTAAACAAAGTTGAACACACTCTGTATTGCAAGTCTTTTCGGAGTCCGGGTATGTTTCCAAATCTCCAGGAGGGACAAATGGCAGGTACAGGTGCCCAGCTGGAGTTTTGGGCATCAATTTAGGCTTTTGCAGAGCATCTCTTGAGTCTAGTGTTCCCTGGAGCACACTCTGGAAATACTGATATGTACTAATGCAAAAATAGAGCATTCCCTGACTCCATAAATTTCATACCTTATGGCCCTTATTCCAAGTGCAAGACAATTGAATTGCATCACTTCTCAAGGCTGACATGGGGAATTAGATGTGGCCATGAAATATAACTGGGTCTCAAGCAGGAAAGCAATTCTAAGCAGTTGCCCTGTCCTCTGCATTTTGTGCTTAAAAAAGATGAGCAGTCTGTTTTAAGAAATCAGTGGGGACAACAGGCTGTCACTTTAGTATGGACCCAGCGCTGCATTTAGGAGGTACATGGATTCACATGATGGTTTTTCATCTTCAAAGGTAATATTTTTTAAATGTTTGTATTTTAAATTTAACCTCATCTCTAAGTTTTATTCTTAGTTTGTGCTCATTATTTGATGATCAAGAAAAATTAGTTCTTCTGGGTTAACTTCTTTGTGGTCTGTTATTTCTTGTGGTTTTTTTTCTCCGCTCTGCCTTAATTTTATTCCATATTTCATTTTATACAATGTGTATTTGAGCTATGATTAGAAATGATTTGAAAAGAACATTAGTGTTTTTCAAATTTTGAAGGGAAAAGAAAAAGAAAACTGAGGAAGTCATGTTTATTGGTTAAAAAAACCAAATGAAGTCATTTAAGAACCACTTTAATGAATAGACATGAGAAAGCACTGATAGTTCACTGCAATGTGAATCTTATCCTTTGAATGCCTTTACCTTTGGGAAAGTAGTAGGTTTTTACTTTACTTTGATAACATGTCCATATAAACCAATGCTTTAATATTTTATTCCTGATTTTTTTTAAGATCACACAATTTGTGGTTTTGCTTTGACTCTTTATCATTATAGAAACACTTATTTTACCGTATATGTTTTTGGTGTTTATTTAACTCATTTGGAAAAGAAATAAAAGTAATGGTTTTGTAAATGGGTATGATCCACCTTAGCTCTTTATTCAAATCAAAACCAGGAAGGATCTACTAGATTATGTATGGGAGGACAGACATATGCCATTTAATCCCCTTTGTTCTAAGGAACCCACAAAAGGCTCCCACCAACATGTTTTCCATGGTGAGTATTTGGGTTGGTGAGCAAACTTCTTTGCTCACACATTACAAGGGAAAGTAGCAGCATGGAAAGCTAATTTTGCTCTTCACTGAAGCAGGGAGGATCAGAGATGCCGCAGTGTTAGATTGCTTCCTGTCTCCTGTTTGGCAGGCCTCTGAAGGAGAGCCCGATGTCAAACCCCTCATAGGCCAACATCCAGGATGGCTTTTCCTGAGCAACGAGAGTCCATCGTTAACTGGTTATTTCTATCGACGCACGAATGTACAAACCTATAGGAAAGTTTTATGAGAGTTTATTTGAGCCAAATGTTTGAGGACATGCCTGGAAACAAGACCTCAGTGAATTGAGGAAATAGTGGAAAATTACTGTTTGTTTTTCCATTCCTTTTATGTTTTTTAGAATCAAAGGAGAAAATGTAAGGAAGTACATGAAATCCGTTGGTGGTAGATTGAGGAGGTAGGAGAAAGCAGAGCAGAGAAATATCTAGGACTGAATAAAAAGCAAAATGGAGAAACGCATCCTTCTTTTACATTGGCGGGTTCAGGACAATTAATAATTAGTATTTACAGCATATGGAGATGGTATGCAGGCAACAAGATAACCATGAGGGGTTCTGTGGTCATGTGCTCGAATGCCTGCAGTTGTGCCTTTAAGGGGCCTATAAAAGAAAATTATTCTGGCATTTCAAAGGTATGTTTTCTTAGACGTATAAGACTAGCGGACAGGGCTCATTTAAGGTAAAGATTGACCTTTGCTAAAGAAGCTGTAGGCCTGGGATGTGACTACCTGCCATGGCCACCCCAGTTAGCAATTTATGATCAGACCATCCTGTGGGTTTGCTTTTGTTCACTGAGCTTGTCAGGCCTGCCTTGTGGCCCCCTTGAGCTTGTTGGGTGTATTACATAGCCCTATTTGCATTCACATTTCCTACCTGAGAGCAAATAGCTTTTCCCAAAGGCCATGGAGATACAGCATCTTATCTTCTGGGATGTTATTTGTTGAATAATTGAGTAAATGTTGGTCCTCTCAGTTTTACATTTGTTTACATCGCATGGCTACAATTAATATCTTGGAACCATTAGCAAAAATGAATATTGAGTCCTTCTTACATCCAAGTACTTTAATAGAAACAGGGACTCAGAATGAACCAACACACTCTAATACCATCGATTCTCATCATTCTCAGTTGTTATGTTAATAAAGTCACAGCCACCACTGGATGAATGAATACCAAATTGTTGCTTCTGTGGAAAATACAGGATTATTCTGCAACCCCCTGGTCAAAACATTTTCATCAGCCAGTCAATACATAACCTTATTTTGTTTGTTTGTGTTTCTCTTAAAGACACCTTTTTAAATTAACATCTATTGTTGATTCTTAACATTGAACTCAGCCAACAGCACTATGGCTCAGACCTGAATGAAGCTTATCTAACACATATTTTCTCCATAAGGCACATGCCAGCATTCTTGTGCTGAGGAACATTAAACAGCACTCAACACTGCACTTGGGGCCATTGTAAACAGCAACATCGCCAATAAAAGGCAGAAAATGTGAAAAATGTGGCATTACATAGACTGGAATAAGGACACGTGTTTACAGTATAAGAGCTGAAACAGGAAGGCAGTGAGTTACCGTCTTCAGTCTCAGCTGGCATGAGTATGGTGGACAACTCAAGTTTTTTCCACACTGTACACATTCACAAATGACCATGAAAGCTTTGCAAGCATTGATTTGTGGGTTTCAAATAAATTAATGAGTAGGCAAATTCACAAATACATAATCTTCAAATAATGAAGATTAATTATATTTTCCAATTAAGTCAGATCCAAAAAAAGGTTTTGTAAGATTAAATACTGTGTTGTGACAAATTACTCTCGAATAAGATAGGATGACTTTGTGGTCTGTCATACTGAGCCACTACTTTAGCCACCACTTTAGCTTTCAACTTTTCAAATATAATAGTTAGATCCCCCTTATCTGTAGTTTCACCTTCTGAGATTTCAGTTACCCATGGTCAACTGTGGTCTGAAAATAATAAATGAAAAATTCCAGAGCTAAAGAATTCTCAGGTTTTAAATAGTGTGCAGTCCTGAGTAGCGTGATGACATCTGGAAGCTTGTCACTTGGTCCCACCTGAGACAAGAATCACCCCTCTGTCCATTGTCTCTACACTAAAGACAATCCTTACCCACTTGTCAGTAGCTGTTCAGTTATTAGATCAATTATCAGGGGGAGAGGGGAGAGAGAGAGGGCCAGCAAATTCAACTTTGATTACAGTGTCCTATCTAATAAAAGAGTAATATGCAAATGACTGTCACTCCAACACACAAGATAGCTGTCCCCATGTGGTCAAAGATGGCCACCCCCATGTGGACACAAGATGGCTGCCACAAGATGGCCAGCAGGGGAGGGCAGTTGGGAGGAACCAGGCCTACAAGGGAGGGGAGTAGGGAGGGGACCCAGGCCTGCAGGGGAGGGCAGTTGGGGGTGACAAGGCCAGCAGGGGAGGGCAGATCGGGGGACCCAGGCCTGCAGGGGAGGGCAATTGGGGTGACCACGCCTGCAGGGGAGGACAATTAGGGGCAACCAGGCCTGCAGGGGAGGGCAGTTGGGGGTGACCAGGCCAGCAGGGAAGGGCAGTTAGGGACAACCAGGCTGGCAAGGGAGGGCAGTTAGGCGTTACCGGGCTAGCAGGGGAGGGCAGTTGGGAGCGACAAGGCCTGCAGGGGGGACAGTTAGGGGTGACCAGGCTGGCAGGGGAGGGCAGTTAGGGGTGACCAGGCTGGCAGGGGAGGGCAGTTAGGGGCAATCGGGCTGGCAGGGGAGCAGTTAGGTGTCAATCAGGCTGGCAGGGGAGTGGTTAGGGGGTGATCAGGCTGGCAGGCAGAAGCGGTGAGGGGCAATCAGGCAGGCAGGCAGGCGAGCAGTTGGGAGCCAGCAGTCCTGGATTGTGAGAGGGATGTCCGACTGCCCATTTAGGCCTGATCTGGGATCGGGCCTAAACGGGCAGTCGGACATCCCTTGTGGGGTCCCAGATTGGAGAGGGTGCAGGCTGGGCTGAGGGACACCACCACCCCCGTGCACAAATTTCATGCACCGGGCCTCTAGTATTGTTATAATTGTTCTATTTTAGTATTAGTTATTGTTGTTAAGCACTTACTATGCCTGATTTATAAATTAAACTTCATGATAGATTTGTATTTATAGGAACAAAAGGTATATATAGGGTTCAGTATTATCTGCAATTTCAGGCTTGGAATATATAAGGGAGGAACTACTGAAATCACAGGTTAGATTAGGTTAGAAAGCAAAGACATTTTTTCTAAAAATGTGTGTTTTTTAGTAAAAACAAACAAAAACATTTAGCTGAAATCTTGCTAAAACCAGAGAATATTGTGTAGAATGAGATCTAAGGGTTAGGTTTTAATAGTAAAGAGTTATAAAATTTCAGTAGTTCAGGTGTTTATAGAAGATTTGACTGTTAAGTGAGTTGTGTGTTGTTTTTTTTACTTTAAATGTATTTTATACAGTGTTTTGAGGTTTATAAAATAATTTGTGTCTATGGTTTTATTTTGGTATATTGCAATTATGCTTTTTTTAAAAATTGATAATGCCACTACATACTTAAGTGGGCATTTAAAACCCCACCCGTGTAATACAGTTGAAACAAGTCAGGCAAGCAGGGTTTTTTCTCCCTGCCATTGCTGGAACACAGGTTCCCACAGGAAGTGCAATAGTTTGGTTGTGACAAACTATTGCCCTTGATAAGCACTTTCTTGTTATCCAGAGTAATGGCACTTTGTTGGTGAGCCAAGCAGGAATGTTTTCTCTTAAAGCAGGAGGCTGGGTAGTAAATATTTCAGTCTTTGTGGGCCAGATGGTCTCTGTGGCAACTACTCAACTCTGCTGTTGTGTGAGATTCATCCTAGACAACACAGAAATGAATGAGCATGGCTGTGTTCCAATAAAATCTTATTTATAAGCATTGAAATTTGAATTTCATAAAATTCTCATATGACAGAAAGTACTATTCTTTTTTAATACTCTTTCACCAATTGAAAACGATAAAAGCCATCTTTAGTTTGTGGGCAATACAAAAACAGAAGTTGGGGCCAAATCTGTAGTTGGCTGCAGTTTGATGACCCTTGTCTTAATATGTATGTTGTTAAAACTATGTTCCTTGCATCTATATTTCTAGGTCGAGTAGATGATTGCATTTCTTACTAAAATCTGGAAGTAAAAAATTATGCATTAAAGAATGAATATACTTGTGTGTATACATAGTTTTGCAATATATATATATATGCACACATACACACACACACACATACACCCACGCACCCACTAGAGTCCTGGTGCACGAAAATTTGTACACGCGGGGCCGGGGGGTGGTGTCCCTCAGCCTGTCCTGTGCCCTTTCACAGTCTGGGGGCCCTCAGGGGATGTCCGACTGATGGCTTAGATAGGGAGTGGGCCTAAGCAGCAACCTGGCCTCCTTCTGTGAGAGGCAACCAGCTGGTGATCAGGTGACTGCGCTGGCAGTGAGCAGCCGGCCCCACCCCCCCCATTGCCCTGCCAGTGGCCTCCCTCTGCAGAAGGTGATGGGGTGGGCCAATCAGGGGCCAGCGCTGGCCAGTGAGCGGCCAGCCCCGCCCTCCCTATTGCCCCTCCTGACGCTGGTCACCACTGCCCACCCATTGCCGTCCCCTCCCTCTGCTGCTGGCACGTGTCTTGGCTGGCCTGGTGTTGCCTGTTCACCAGCCCCACCTCTGCCCACCAGTCGTTCCTCTGTTGGTCGATTTGCATATTACACTTTTATTTTATATATATATATATATATATATATATATATATATATATATATATATACACACACACACACACACACACACACACATATGTGTGTGTGTGTGTATGTATGTTCATACGTATTCTACATATATAGACCCTCTTATACCTACTGGTTCAGGCACTTTGGTAACAAAACGAGTCCAGAGTTGGAAGTAAAATAGACCTAGAATTATATCCTGACTCTGCAATGTGCTAATTGTGTGACCTCAGAAAAATTACTTAACCTTTCTAAATCAGCCTACTCATCCCTAAAAGGCAGTTAATATTGCCTACCTCACATGGTTAACTATGGAAAATGAGATAATATATACAAAAGATATTTGGGACATGGATCTGTAAAATATATAAATATTTTTTGAATTGAATTTTTTTTTAAAGAAAATACTTTGTGTGGCAACCTAAGGAGACCAAGCCTCACTTCTAAAACAGATTTTTAGTGTATTCTGTTCTGTTTGATAAGCACGGCCACATCCCAAATCAATTTGTTAAACCTTTCTTTTTTATTTTCCAGTGGCGCTGTCAGTGTTCTAGTGTTATTGTTTCCTCTGACCTCAATCATTTTGGCCCTAGATGCTGGCATTTTCAGACATTCCAGGGACTCCCACTGGGTTCTGTATATACTTGTTATACTTCACTAGGGCAATACCTGCACTTTCAATGAGTAGGCTCTTATTGACAAAAGACAAAAATATTTTTGCTTTTGAAGCTTTCTTGGTAAGTGCACTGGCTAGAAAAAAGTACAAAATGGAAAACTTGCCATATAACAAGAGTTTGTGACAATAAAACCTATATATAAGATGCTAAAATCTGTTGTTGGGAAACGTATTTCCGATGGGCCTCATCTTTTGAGCTGCATTTTCACCCTCTTCTTCATTAGGAACTACAGAGTTAATCTTCTAAGGGCCAGGTGTTAAAATCAAGTTAGAAGTCAATTCAAGAGTGTTCTACAGCACCTAAATTCAGATCTCTTCATTTACTCATAGTTGTTTTAAAGCAACCTTTTCAGTACAAATGATACTTAATTTTCTGTGGTATGTATTGAAACATTTATGTTTTTTTTTAAAGATTTTTTTAATTGAATTTTTTATTTACTTTTTTTTTTTTTTTTTTTTTTTAGAGAGAGAGAGAGAGGAAGGGAGAGGGAGAGAAACATCAACTTGAGAACTAAACAGGGATTAGCTGCCTCCTCCATGCCCCCTACTGGGGATTGAGGGTACAACCTGGACATGTGCCCTGACCAGGAATTGAACCAGCAACCTTTAGGTGCAGGGATGATGCCCAACCAATTGAGCCACGCCAACCAGGGCTGTGTTGAAACATTTATATACTAAATTATAAACTTGATGAAACAGCTAATAAAACTTGTACTAATAAGTCCTTAATTGAAATTATGAGGAAAGTGCTGGGAAGTGGTGGTTTGAAAATTTTGCTTTGAAAGAAACATTGACCATTGCTTCAAATTTATAACCTTCTTATGTAAAACACATAAATGTATCATATAAAATTTCATTTTACATATTACATATAAGTATATATCCATGTTTATATGTGTAGACACACACACATAAACATGTCTGTAAAGATTGTTTTCCTATTTTTGTCACTACAATTAGCTGAAAGTTAGTGCTCGAAACTGTCAAGTTCCAGAAATTTACAAAGTTTTTAATGAACTAAAAGGGCAGTCCATTATTCTCTTGGTGTATTAATAATAAGAAGCTATCTTTCTTTGCATCTTGGTGTTTCAGTTGGAGGACTAAGGGGAGCAGAAACAGTTTCAGGAATAAGCATGTGTTTAATTCGTTCAAGGAGGCCTCATTGGGAGTCATCTTGCTGGGAAAGCTGGAGAGCTTGTAGCAAAGTCTCTCTTTCTAGTCTAGTAGGGACACTTAGTAAGGCCTTGCTGCGGCATCTGTGAGTTTATACTGACAGGCTGGGAAATTGGGATGAAGTTCCTGTTGGCTGTATCATAGACTTCCCGGTTGGTATGGTAAGGAGGATGCAGTCCTGTGGTGGAGAGAGGTCACAGCAATGGGAGCTCCTTATTGTTCCCATCTGTCATTTGGCTATTGTTGTCTTCTGTTCTTTCATTCTTTTTTCACCAACTAAAGCTTAAATTGCATAAAATTATTTCATTTTTATGGATCCCCTAGAGCCGTGGTCGGCAAACTGCGGCTCGCGAGCCACATGCAGCTCTTTGGCCCCTTGAGTGTGGCTCTTCCACAAAATACCACGTCCTGGGCGAGTCTATTTTGAAGAAGTGGCCTTAGAAGAAGTTTAAGTTTAAAAAATTTGGCTCTCAAAAGAAATTTCAATCATTGTACTGTTGATATTTGGCTCTGTTGACTAATGAGTTTGCCGACCACTGCCCTAGAGCATGTTAAATATTCTGTAAATATTTGGATAATAAGACTTAATCTTTGAGCTTTTAGTAGCGGATGAAAAACAGATTCAGAGGTTTTAAAGTGTCTTTTCTAGGTCTGTAATTTCTTCCTTTCTTTCTTTGGTAAGGTCATGGCCCCATTCTGATTTAAATAAAATATTGTGCATTATATGCACACATGTCAACTTCAAAAATTAATCCACATGATCATGTTTTATATGGACACTATAAAAATTATTCTGCTTTTATGACAAACTTCAGCCCTTGTAGTTAATAAAGTAAAAATATAATTTTCTATAAGGAGAATTTTGATAAGGAAAGGGGTTTTCATTTGTTCTCTTTATATTCTAAGTGCTTATCTGAGTGCCTGGAATGGAGATGACACTTGGGGTAGTGAATGAATGAGAGGGAGGGAGGGAAGAATGAAGGGAAGACAGATGAGAGGAAGGAATAATGGATAAAGGTCTTTGGGTTCAACTTTCAAAATACCATTTCATGACCAGAGCGATGCTATTCTCAGGTCATGGTCATGGACATCAGTCAGTGAAGTGGCCATTCTGACCAGAACAGCTAGCTGGTCCCTGCCCTGCCCACCGTTGCTGTCCCCGGCTAGGTAGGATACGACTGTTTCCAAGGGGCTCTGTCTTGAGGGCCTTGGGAAGTCTTTTTCCTCTACTTGCTTTCAATGTTCATCAACTAGGTGTCCCCGCAATTGTCTTCTTATAGACTAAAAGTAGAGAGATTAATTTGCAGGAATATCCCTGCATCTCTTTCTTCCTACATATTGTCAGTGAAAAAATAAATAAATTTATGAACAGGACAAAGTTTTATTTCATTTCTGTTCGACCAATGGGCCTCTTCTCTTCCCCGTGTGGTTTGTATTTCAGTGTGGTGGCACTGTGGCAGTGTCACCTAGTCTAGCAGGTGTATCTGGGATGACTTCTTATCTAGGAGGCCACCTGAGCTTTTCCATTTGAGGCTTTGCTGATTGCTTTCTCCATTTTTGTATCTGTTGCACAAACAAACAGTGCTGGGATTGAAGAGTTTGTTCAGGCAATGTGTACCAGCGAAACCATCTTGATATTTGAAATCAGAAAGATTGAGTTTTAAAGTTATATCTACAATACACTCATGACACATTCTTGATATATTTATTCCTTGAAGGATTTTTGATGAACCAATACATAAAATAATGGTGTGATATTTGCCCAGTGTATGTAACATATTGTGTAAATGGTAACTTATCTATATATTTTTAATTTAATTTTTATTGAGTTAATTGTGGAGTCAGATGCAATAGTAAGAAATAATGCAATGCAGGTTCCTGTGTACACTTTACCCTGTTTCCTCTGATGGTAACATTTTACTAACTTAAAGTGTATATTAACACAACCAGAATATTGACATTGTTAAAATCTACAGAGCTTTTTCAAGTTTCTCATTTTACCCTTACTTATGCATGCGTATGTATGTATATATTTAGTTCTATACAATTGTTTTCAAGTGGTAAAATACAAATAATGTAAATTTTATCATCTTAATAATTTTAAGTTGTATTAAATACATGCATACATAATGTTGTGCAACCTTCACCACCATCCATTTCCAAAATGCTTTTCAGTTTTTAAGACTGAAACTCTTAACCACATAAAACAATAACTTCCTATTTCCCCTTCCCCTTAGTTCCTGGCAACCACCATTCTACTTTTCGTCTCTATGTATTGGACTACTCTAGGTGTCTCATTTACATGGGATCATATAGTAATTTCTCTTCTGTGACTTATTTCATTTAGCATAATGTCCTCAAAGTTTAGCCATGTTGTAGCATATCAGAATTTCCTTCCTTTTTAAGACTAATATTCCATTGTAAGTATGCACCATATTTTGCTTATCCATTCATTCTTCAGTGGACACTTTGATTGTTCCCATGTTTTATCTATTGTGAATCATGCTGCTATAAACAATATACAATTTTATTACTGAATAGATTTGTATATCCACCACCCTAATGAAGATCTTAACAGTTCTAACATCATGAAGATTGTCCATTTTGTTCTTTGTAACCATACCCATCTCCCTCCTGTGCCTTCTCCATTCTTAACCCTGGCAATCACTAATCTGTCCTTTGTTTCTAAAATTTAGACATTACACAATGTTACATAAATGGGATTATATACTTTGTGATCTTTTGTGATTGTCTTTTTCACTCAGCATAATTCTCTAGAGATTCATCCAAGTTATTGGATATATCAATAATTAGTTCCTTTTATTGCTGAGTAGTAATCCATCTATGGATATACCAGTCTGTTTAATCATTTATCATTTGAATGACATCTTGGCTGTTTCCAGTTTGGGGCTGATATGAATAAAACTTCTGTAAACATCTGTGTGCAGGTTTTATATAAGTGAAAAATGTCATTTCTCCAAGAAGTGTTTTAAGACATCATCTTCAGCCCCGACTGGTAGTGCAGTTTGTTGGAGGGTCGTCTGTGCACTGGAAGGTCACGGGTTTGATCCCTGGTCAGGTCCCATGGCATTCCCAGTGATACAGATTCCTGCCATGTGTAAATGGAGGTTAAAACAATGTCATATGGATGTTTTTAATAATAGCCTGACAATAGACATTTTAGACAATTGTGGTGAGATATTTGATAACCTTCTTACTGGTCATTTTTTCTTGTTTAGCCTCTATTTCTCTGAAGTGGCTCCACCATGTAAAAAAATGCCATCCATTCTGAGATGCTCAGAACATGTTGCCCTTCTTCTCTTGCCTGCTTCTCCCACGATCAGGCAGTGGCTAATGCCCACTGGATTTCACCACTGTGGCGACCTTTATACATTCTCCTCCGCCATCTGAATTTCAGCAGCACAGACTTCTCTCTGTGTTCTTAATATGGTGTCTTTTGTGCACGCTCTTCCCTGTGAGCAGAGCCTCTGTAATCTGGTCACAGCAGATCCTTAAGGCTGTAGGTCCCAGTTCTCCTCTGCGTGGCCATGGCCACATTGGCCTCAGGTTTTGCACATGCCCTGGGAGGAGCCTGACCCTGTTCACACTGTGAGCTCATTCACATTGAGCTGTCAGCTCAAACACCACCTCCTCATGAGAGGCTCTTCTGGTATCTGTACTTTTCTTTCGTAGCACTTATGGTAGCTTTAAATTTTTACTTGTTTAAAACCTAGGGCCCCACATGGTTCAGTCTGGTCATAGAGCCCACTTGAAGGAGTTAACCAGAAAGTATGGTATCTTAAAGCAGTGTGAATCCTAACCTTGCCTCCTGTAGGGTCTTGAAGCCTTTGTCTTCCACATACTGGCTCTTAACAAGGCATTCCTTCCTTACCAGGTGAGTTCTTGAGGTAGGGTGCTGTCTGACTGCCCAGTCCCATTAACCTCCCTGAAAACTGGGTGTGAGTCTTATTTATTTTTCTAATCTTAGAACCTGGAACATTGGCTGAAGATGTTAGGTACTCCATTAATGTTTGTCAGAAACATGAATGAATGAATGAATGAATGAATGAGAGTGAAACTACCTACCTCTTTATAGGAGACATTTGGTAAAAGTCTGACAAATTGAGTGAATAATGTAATTTTTTTTCTTAATTTCCAGGTGATTTTTGAAGTAATAACTTCTGGACATCAAGGCTACCTCGCTATTGATGAAGTGAAGGTGTTAGGACATCCATGTAGTAAGTTGTCTCAACTTTTAAACATCCGGGTACATTGTTAGGGCGATGTTTACATTACAGATTAAGAGAAGGCACTGAAACCTGGGGAGCAGTAGTCCTGCTGAGGGACTTCCCTGACAAGTCTCTAGCTGCTGCTTTGCCAGCCCAGAAGTCCAAAACATGTATTCCGTGTATAATGTCATCGAATGTATCTGAGTGTCTTTCAAATGAAAATCAGGGATGTCGGTATGCTCACAAATGATGTTTGGATTTCAATTTTGAAGAGTACTACAAGTTAAACATTGAGAATCTGTGCATTTTGTTCCTAAATCTAGTATGTTTTTGGCATAATTCCAAACAATATAACCCCAAACAGGCCCTGGGATCTGGTGAATATAAGAAATCTACCTAAACCACCTGTGGGCCCTAGAAATGGCCTCTCCTTCATCTTTTATAAATTAGTTCTTTTAAAAAGTCCAATGAAAATAACACACTTTTGTTTTTATCACCCAATATGAACGAACAACTCTTGATTGTCATGTAGGCACCTGAACCCTGTCCTTAATCAATAAAATATTGCAGGTTGCCTGTCCTGTTTCTCCCTCACCTCCCCAGGGGCCCCCAGTAGTGAGCTTGCTGCTGGCCCTCTCCATCTGGAAGGCTTCTAGTCCGCAAGCAGCTGAAACAGATGCAGCTGATTTTAGCAGAAAAGCTTTGTATTGAAAGGGAACTGGGTGGCAAGCAGAATCACTGGGAACATGGGTGATATAGGCCAGTGGTCGGCACACTCATTAGTCAACAGAGCCAAATATCAACAGTACAACGATTGAAATTTCTTTTGAGAGCCCATTTTTTTAAACTTAAACTTCTTCTAATGCCACTTCTTCAAAATAGACTCGCACAGGCCGTGGTATTTTGTGGAAGAGCCACACTCAAGGGGCTCGCCAGCCGCAGTTTGCCGACCCCGGATATAGGCTAACATAATGGGCAGGAAAGGAAGGGAGGCTCTGCAGGCACAACCACTGTGACTGCTAAGTCCATGAAGACAGGGGGGCTGCAGCCCTCTCCTCTGCCCCCTGACTTTTGGAGGGCGACCTTTGCCACATGCCTGAACATTCATCCCTGCCTCGGTGCCTTTGCACCCTCAGCCTTCGGCACAAAACCCAGAGTGTGTTTGTCACGGTGGACCAGCTAAATCATGTTCTCATTCTCCCGCGACCATAGGGTGACCTAGAAAAGGAAGCTGTGGCTTCTACAGCTTCTATCAGGGGATCCAGGCCTCAGCTTTTACCAGGAAACATACAGGGGGCATTTCTCAGTCCCAGGAAAGAGATTTGAGAGCTGGGTAACTAGAAAGCTGCAAATGTCTGTGTGTGTGCATGTGTGTGCATGCATGTGTGCAGGCTGTGTTTCTCATAATCATGATGTATTCATAAAAAGTAAGGAAGTACTGTTTGCCTATTTAAATTCTAATGAATGGTATCCAACTGCACAAATTAGTCTGTATTATCCCTCCTCCTTACTCCCCACCTTCCTTGACATTACATTTTTAGGTCAATCTATGATATTCTATCATGTGAATATTTTATTTTTTTATTCTTCTACCAACATTTAGTTTTCCCCCAGTTTTTCTCCATGACAAATATTGCTGCAGTGAACATCCATGTGTGTGTCTCTGGGTGCCCTGTGAGAGAGCAGGGTATATTCTTGGAAGCAGAATTGCTGGGATGTAGGGTAGAAACAGTTTTAGTTTTTACTACATGCTGTCAAATTGCTATGAAAAGTGCCTGAACCAGTTTATATTCCCACTAGCAATGCATGGAAGTTTTATTTTCCTAATATCCTTGCCCCAAATTGATATTGTCAGACTTTAAATCTTTGGCCAGCTGAGGGATGGAAGCCTGCTTTATTCTTATGGTCCCCGGCATTAAAGAGAAATTGGCTATTCATACATTCCTGGAACTCTGCTGATGGTCCTACCCAAATTCACAAAAGAAAGGTTATATCTACAATGGTATTAGAAATATAAACACTGCTTTATTGCATGGATTGAATAGATCATGAGCTCACTCCCTGTACTAGTTACAGAGAAGCCCTGTGTGGTTGTCACGTGATATGGACATCATGACAGAATCATTCCGGTCCATCCAGAGGGGTCTTGCTCTCTCTGAGATCTTTATCTGGTTACAGCGCTGAAGTTCAAGCATAGCAATCATCTTGTTCATTACTAAGGCAGACATTACTCTTGTAGCACATTGCATTTGCCTTTTCTTCTGTCAGCGAAACCAGTGAGTGTAAGAAGAATTTCTTTCCTCTTTTTCCTGAAACGGTAGAAAAACGAACAATGCTGTACCTAATTGAAACAACAGGGCCAATTGAGTTGCTCATAATTACCTGAGTTGGAACTTGGCCAAATCCTTGGAGTAATAGCCTCGGGCTTGGAGAACACACATGGACTGTTCTAATGTGCATAGATGTTGCAGCCTCTGAGTCACCTCTGACCAGGAAGTAAAAATCAGAGGCAGTAATACTGAATGCCTACTGTGTGCTGAGTGCTTCCTGTTTCTCAGAGCAAATCTTGCCACAGGGCAGATTTTATTGCTGCCCTGGGCGCAGATGCAGTGGCCAAGGCCAAGTTTGCACAGGTCTTTATTGTATTGTATCCTAGGTTCCTTCTACTAGTGTATCTGGCCGCTGACCAACAAAACAGCCCCTCTCATTCCACAGGGTTTGAGTCTCTGCCTTCAGTCATATAAGAAGACTTAATACTTTTCCTTCTATCAGAGCCTTCCTGAAATGTGTCTCCTGCAGTTTTATTCATTCCTTCCAAGCCCAGCTACCTATGGTCAGATAAAGGTGTTTATGGTCTCTCCTTTGGAGAATGCTGGTGCTAATACCTAATTGGCTTTGCAGACTGCTGTTAGGAGACACATTGAAAACAAGGTGAGCTATGGTACAATAGCATTTTGAACTGTAAGCTTTAAGTTGTTTTGATGTAATTTTTTCCAAACCTCTAAGTTTATGGGGAAAACATGCAAATAAATATTTAAAAGAAGGCAAAAGTTTAGTCATTAAATGAAAATCTTTACAGGTAATATTTTAAGGGATTTCCTATCAAGATTTATAAATAATTCTCCTTATTTCATATCCAAAACTATGTTTCTCAAAAGATGCAAAACTACTGAACTTTATTGAATTCACTCTAAAGGTTCCTGTTTGGATTCACATAGGTTTATGAGAAAATATTATAACATTTTTTAAAAAGTAGCTATTCTGTTATAAGTATACAGTTGCTTGTATACAGTATACTATTGATTTTAATGTAGTGACAGTCAGATGCAGGATTGGCTGGGAAATGTAGAAATGGCTGTGCAGACGGCAGCTCTCTGGCTTAAGACCACTTCTAAGGAACATAGATAATTTTTGTATTTGGGATGCCCACTAGAAATATATTTTGAATTTGGTTTAATAATTCTAAAAGATGTATTGCAGAATTGTACACCTGAAACCTATATAATTTTATTAACCAACTAGAAGCCCGGTGCACGAAATTTGCGCACGGCAGGGGGTTGGCCCTCAGCCCAGCCTGTACCCTCTCCAATCTGGGACTCCAGGAGGGATGTCCGACTGCCCGTTTAGGCCCGATCCCA
This sequence comes from Cnephaeus nilssonii, assembly GCF_951640355.1. Lineage (NCBI taxonomy): Eukaryota > Metazoa > Chordata > Mammalia > Chiroptera > Vespertilionidae > Cnephaeus > Cnephaeus nilssonii. The sequence goes on from NC_137082.1 coordinate 60,990,726, forward strand.
CCAGGACTGCTGGCTCCCAACTGCTTGCCTGCCTGCCTTCCTGATTGCCCCTAACCGCTTCTGCCTGCCAACCTGATCACCCCCTAACCACTCCCATGCCAGCCTGGTTGATGCTTAACTGCTCCCCTGCCAGCCTGTTTGCCCCCAACTTCCCTCCTCTGCCAGCCTGGTCACCCCTAACTGCCCTCTCCTGCAGGGTTGATCACCTCCAACTGCTCTCCCTTGCAGGCCTGGTCCCTCACAACTGCCCTCCCTTGCAGACTGGGTGCCTCCCAACTGCCCTCTCCTGCTGGCCATCTTGTGGTGACCATCTTGTGTCCACATGGGGGCAGGATCTTTGACCACATGGGGGCAGCTATATTGTGTGTCGCAGTGATGATCAATCTGTATATTACTCTTTTATTAAATAGGATAGAGGCCTGATGCACGGGTGAGGGCCAGCTGGTTTGCCCTGAAGGGTGTCCCAGATCAGGGTGGGGTTCCCTTGGGGTGTGGGGCGGCCTGAGCGAGGGGCCTGTGGTGGTTTGCAGGCCGGCCACGCCCCCTGGTGACCCAAGCGGAGGCCCTGGTATCTGGAATTTATTTTCCTTCTACAATTGAAACTTTGTAGCCTGGAGTGGAGCCAAGCCTGCTGCTCCCTCCGGGGCAGCAGCCATTTCTGTGGCAGTTAATTCACCTTCTACAATTGAAACTTTGTAGCCTTAAGCGGGTGAGCCCGGCCAGGGTGTGCAGAAAGCTTTGCTTCCCCTGTTGCCGCCGGCAACCCTGGCCTGCTCTCTCAAGCTCCATTCTGCCGCCATTTGTTTGAATTTGTTTACCTTCTATAATTGAAACTTTGTAGCTTGAGTGGAGGCTTAGGCCTGCAACGGCTATGGAAAGCTTGGCTTGCTCTGTTACCTGGGAAACCTTGCTCTCTGTGGCTGTAGCCATCTTAGATGGGGTTAATTTGCATACTCACCCTGATTGGCTGGTGGGTGTGGCTTGGCTGATGGGTGTGGTTTATGTAGCGGAGTGATGGATAATTTGCATATTACCATTTTATTAGAGAGGATATCACCCCAATAAATTTAATAAACTTTAAAAAAAACATAATAATATAATAAAAAAGATTGAAAAAATCCTTTGTGTACCATACATTATATAAAGTGAGTACAAAATGCAAGACTATTCTGTAAGACTATTTTGCAATATAAAATAAGTCATTAGTTTATTTACATATTTAATAAATGCTGAGTTCAAAATACGGTTCAAAAATAAAAATTTTTACTCATTGATATCCTATATAATAAAGAGGTAATATGCAAATGGTGGTTACGCCATGATGCGTAACGACCAACAGCAGGAGGACGGGACAGCGGGTGGAGAGCTACAGGAGGGCGGGGCAGCGAGCTATTTGTGGCAGAGAGCTATGAGCGGCAGTGGGCCGGGCAGCCAGCTGAGGCAAGAGGCAGCAAGCTACTCATGCACGAATTCGTGTGCAGGGCTCCTAGCATTTGTGTACCCAAACATTGCTTACCTATTTCCAAATTTAGTGTTTGTTTTGAAGACATTAAACAGTGTGATTAAAATAAGACGAACAGTAAAAAATAAAAATTAGAATTGTTTTATGAATTACGTTCTGTTGAATAAAGATAGATCCAGATGCTTTGGTTGAGAGATGCATAGGACTCAGAAATGACATTTCATTTTTAACATGTAGGTACTTAACTTGAATTTTTTTTTCAAAGGACTATCATTCTTTTTTAGGATACAGGTGACTTATAAAACATACCTGTATATAGTGGCTAACTTATTTTTCTATGATAAGAATGTTGAACCTATTTTTCCACTTGACAAATTATTCCATTAAGATCCATTTTAACTTTCAAGGAAAAAATAAATATTTGTCCTGAAACATGTTAAGAGCAAAGCTTCTTCTATCACAAGAGTTACTTGACTTCTTTAGTTCCATAACCTTATTCATATAATGGAGTAATAACAATAAGGCTTTCCCCACAGGGTAAATGTACACATTATATGAATTAATGTATAATGAAGAACTTAGAGCAGTGTTTAGTACATTCTAAGAGCTCAATAAATGTTAGCTGTTTATTATTATTAATTATTATTATTGTTGTTATTATTATACACTACATCTTGACAGGTCCTCTAGAATGAGTTAGCTGCAGATTGTAACCCTAAGTAACTCAACGGATTGAGTTTTTAAGTGGGATAATTTATCAGTGTCCATTTAAAAAAAATTTTAAAGTTTGTAAAATATATTATTTTTCAGTTTTAGAGTAGGCAGTACCAGGCTGTTCTTTTGGTAGAAGTTGTTTTTCTTGCTTGTGATAATATGCTAGACAAATAGAGAGAAACATTGGCTGTTTATTTTGGTTGTTGGGCATGCCTCTAGTTCATTTCAACCTATACCATTACATCAGAATGTAAATGAAAATGAAAGGGGTTAGCGCACAGTCCTCTTTTGTCCCATTTCAGTTTGCACTTTGATCTCACAAATTACTGTTCTCTGATTTTGTTAGTATTTTGATACAGTCTTTGAAAAATCAATAATATGAAACATTTATAAAAAAATTGCATCTTGGTCAATGATAATTCCTGACTTTGGTAATGAAAGGCTCATTTGAGATAAATTAATACCCCCAAACATCTATTCTTTGAAAAATTGTTTTCTTAGCGACAAGCAACAGAATATGGCAGAGATGAGAAAGTAGGAGAGGTGTACTAAAAAACTGTTTGAAATTCATGGATGATCGTTTTTAGAACTCCTGCAGATTTTAGAAGAAAGCTGGCATAGCATTTTGAAAGGGTATCCAGGAGACAAATGGGCCTATAAATCTGGAGAGAGAGAATTTGTCTTTTTGAATACTGAGATATTGAAATTTTCTACTCTAACGGTGCTCTACCTGGTGTTACAATTAAGGTAGTTTGGCAAGGTTCAGAGCATACAGCTCAGCATGGGATCAAAACTTTTCTGGCTGTAGAACTCTTTTCCTTGGGATCTTTTCCAGCATCCAGTGATAAATCAATTCTTTCAAATAGTAATGAATGTTTTTTAGGCTAAGTACCAGGCATATTGTATGCCTTCCCTATATCATCTTGTTCAATCTTTATCCCAACTCTCTGATATAGTTACTTTTTCTAAATCCCTATTTCACAAATAAAAAAAAAAATCCACTAAGGCATCAGTTTAGGAACTTTTGCTTCTATTCAGAGGTAGTAAGGGGATGAAGTATTGATGCTTGAATACACAAGTGCTAAAATCCAAATTTTAAAAATTACCAGTCTGAAAACAGTTGTAGGATATACTGCACTAGACAGGGAGGATCCAGGCATCCTAAAACTTTGGAAAGATTATATAGGTCTTTAATGTTTATTGAAAAAACTTACAAATGCCATTAGTAGAAATTCTGATTTTCATGTTCTTGAAGGAAACTGACCTGGGAAATAGAATCCCACAGTCCCTTTGTCTTATTCATCCCGGCACATGAGTTACTAGCTTCTATACAGATCAGAAATCCTCTTTCATTTGAAAGGGATAATTTGATTATATAAGTGTTCACGCTTAATATGTTTGTTCATTTATTATACATCAAATTATTATTTTTCCTGGCAATCTCTTCTCAACCAAGCAGCCTTGTTTTTTCCAAACCAAAACAGTCTATTTGTTTTCAGAGAAAGGCCCTCCCAAAAATACAATTTGAACAAAGAAATAAATTCCTCAGACCCTGAACCTCACTGTGCAAGGAATATGCACTGGCACTCTCTGAGAAAGCCATATTGGTGAAAAAAAACAAAACAATTTTTAAAGGAAATGTGATAACTTTCATTTTGTGTGACATATCTTTATTAAGAATGGGGTGAACAAAGAAAGAGTATAACACAATCATATCTTTGGCCTCCAAATTAAAAATGCAAATTACATCCTAACTGACAACTCCCTGCAGACAGTAAGCATTAGGAGGTTGTGTTGGTAAGTGAGTTTGGCTGTGTCTTTCTCTTGTGGTGTAGGCCGCCATGGTTAGAAACGGGACCCTTACAAAGCAGTCTCTCCAGGGCACACTTCCTGTGCATGAACAGATTGAGGGCAGAACCAGTGACCATCCTGGTATTCAAATTATTTATTATTATTTGCTTAGCTGATAGAGAAGAGTACATATATTTAATTTGCTTATCAAAAAAGTTACAGAAATTGATCCTTAGTATTTTTGAGCAGGTATTGAAGAGAGCCCTTTCATATACCCTGCTCATAGAAATACAACTGTTACATGCTTTAAGGAAAGCAGTTTGGCAATTTGTGTCAAAAGTCTTTTAAAAATGCATACTTTTTGTATTAGTAATTTGATTTCTAAAATTTTATCCGAAGGAAAAAACAAAAAAGTCTACATGACAATCTAATTATGAAAACTTTTATCTTGGCATTATGTATAAGAAACTCAAATGTTCAACAGTAAAGTTTTCTATGTCCGTATAATGTATGTCAGAATTTCTCAACCTTGACACAATTGATATTTTGAGCCTGGTAATTATTCTCCGTGGGCGCTGTGTTGTGCATTGTAGGATGTTCAACACTATCCCTGGCCTCTGTCCACTAGATACCAGTGGTACGCCTACCTTCCTCACCCTTATTGTGACAACCAAAAATGTCTCCAGACATCGTCCTGGGGGTGACATTGCCTCTGAGTGGGAATCATTGATGGATAGTAGGCAGATTTTTAAATAGTTTTAAATGAATATTTTAAAGGGGAAATACTGAATATCTTGTTAAATTTAAAAAAAAAAGTAAATGGTTGCCACAAAAAAGTAAGATACCAGTAGACCAATTTAGAGGATGTAAAGTTTCTTTAATGGCAAAGGGTTGCTCTGATGGTTCTGTGCAAAGCCAGATATTCCCAAAGGATCTGTCAGAGCAGCCCTGAATAACACAGCCACCCATAACATGTCCGCATGAGAGGAGCCTGCCAGGGGCTGGAAGCTCTCCTTTTGTGATTCCAATAGGAATTTAGGAATTTTTTTTACCTTAACCCCTCCCCCCAGGCCCTCCCTATTTTCAGCTTTTCCCAGGATTTGGCTTTTCATCTACCTCCTCACCTAGTGCAAATACATAATCTGTGTGAACATTTCTGAATTCACTCTGAGTCTAGATGAATCAAAGTTTCAATTTCCAGCCTCCCTCAAGAGGCCCCAACTTTAGGTCAACGTGCTGTGTGTCTTCTCAACAGGTTAACAAGTTCAGGATGCTTTCCCTTAAGCAATTTAAGTGTGCAGAAATGCATACATATTGTAAAAGTTACTTCTTGGAGATAACTTTATATGTGATTTAAAAATTAAGCACTTTATTTTTAATGTTTATTATGGAAACTATTTTCTAAAAGAGAAAAATAATTTAAATCATAATTCTTAGGGAAAATAATTAAATTGATTTTAAATATCTTGGACAGCTTTTAATACATTAGTCCTATTAGTAGGAGGACTACATAAATGAAGCCATTCAGATTCTGGGGGTCTAGGAACATATGTCCCACGGATGAAGGGCAACTACTGTATAGAGGAGAGAGGATATGTGATATTGGAAAGGCCTCACAACAAGACAGGAGAGTCCATGGGAAGCTTCATGGAAGAAATAGCATTTGTGAAGGGCCTTGAAAGAACCTAAAATCCCAACAGCCAAATAGGAGCCATTGCCAGGGGGCTGAAGAGCATGGGAAGGGCAGACCAGGGTGGCAAGGGTGGCAGAGGCAGTGTGGCACAGTGGGCCCTGCCTGGGCTTTGGGACTCTGGTTCTGACACTTACTAAGTGCCCGCAACTTTCCCACCCCCATCAGTAAAATGGAAAAAAATACCTACTTCATAGGATATTTGTGAGTATTCCATGGGAAAGTTTCTGGCACAGAAATGCTAAAAAAATAAATAAATAAAAATAAAAAGAGGTTACTTTTTTCCCCCTATTTTCTAAAAACAATGGGTCTTTCAGTATTGGGGTAACAGAGAATAGGAAAGAAGTTTTATTTTGGAACTTTTTACAGAGAGTTCTATAAAAGCCATAGAATCATGTTATTCTTGACCACATCTAATTTGATTAATTTGCTGGAAAAAATAGTTCATGAGGATTTAAATTAATATATTAGTATGAAAAAGAGTGATCTATAGTTATACCACTTTTTTTTTGAAGTTCTTAGGGGTATTTTGAAAGCTAGGCATCAAGGATACATTGTCTAAATTATTAGTGGTCTCCAAATTAGCAATGGGGTTCCCTATGTATTGTTGATATTAAAATTCATTTTTTCTTTGTTCTTGGATAGTAACCCACTTCCATTCTTAATTATGTTCTTCACAGGCTAATATTAGTGCTAGTTCATCATCTTTGGGTACACGGTAGCCCGGGACTATTCTTTAAAAGTGTCTAGACATGACCTAAAGACTTGTTGCCCATGAGGGAAAGCTGGCATGGCACAAAAAAGTCATTGTAGTTATTGTCCAGCTTCATCCATACTTCCCAGAAAATACTAGTGTCCTTGTTCTCTTCCTTTTCTACTCCCTAACCTCTCCCATCCCCACCCATTGCTACTCTTTCCCTCTCTCATTGTGATAAGAAAATTTTTCCTAAAAGTAAAAGTTATCATAAAATATAATTCCTGACCTATCCTTCCATTTTTTTTGACACATGTTTTCAGTGTGCTGTGGAAATTGGTGTGTACGTCTCAGATCAAATAGAATTATCCTTTTTTAAAACAGCTGTCCCCTATGGACAGTGTATGTTATGAGACTTAATGCCATTTAGCGTTTGGAATTGTTCTTTCCTCTTGAATTGGAAATAAGAATCAGCAAAAATTACCATGTTATGGCGTCCTAGCATAATTTCAGAGTCTGTCTATAGGGACAGTATTTTTGGTAACAGGGAAATATTATACAGGCAATACTGCATACCAATTAGTTGTATTAAAATATATATTATGCACAGCTCTGACTTGGCTTAAAAAGTTTCCTTGACAACATCATTTAACTTCTTACTGTTCTTTTCATGTTGCTAGTAGAAATATCTAATATGTTTCTGTTCAAAACATCAATTAGGCTTCAGTATAAGCTTTATTAATACAGATCTGTTATTACAAGAAGACTGCTGAGCTGTGATAATTTGCACAGCAGGAACAATAAAATATCTTCTTTCTGTTTGGTTCTATCCCAAAACATTTGGCTTTTTAATTTTTTTAACAGAGCCTTCCAGGATCTCTTTTACAATTACAATGAAATCTTTATAGTTCTGATAAGAAAAAGCATTGTTTTCTTCAAGGGTAAACAATGGGAAGGCCTAAATTACAGACAGATTAAAAAATACACATACCAGTATTAATTCTAGATCCCCACCTTAAATATCTTTCATTGTTTTCTCCTGTAGCCAGAACCCCCCACTTCCTGCGGATTCAGAATGTGGAAGTGAATGCCGGCCAGTTTGCCACTTTCCAGTGCAGTGCCATCGGCAGGACCATGGCAGGGGACAGGCTCTGGTTGCAGGTACAGTAACTCATTTCACCAATGCATTGGAAGTCCAGTGGGAAGAAGACCTGCCCGCTGGGGAGGGGCCCAGAGAACTGGATCAGTGCCAGGTCCTGATGGAAGATGGATGGTGTGGGGAGTTTTCCGGTTCCTTTCCTTCTCACTAAGTGGCCAGAATATTAAGAGTTCTAGATACGCTAATTATTGTTTGTCACAGACCTTGTTTTGAATTTGTTTTCCCCCATTTACCTGTGCTTAGCCATCTTGTTTTGAAGAGCTGATTGTCAAATTACTTCAAGAGCATTATATTAAAGTACAAATAGTACCCTTTTCCTACTTTTCCTATAGAGAAAAATCCAAAAATTGTCTATCCCCTCCTTTCCCCTCCCCTCTGCCCCTCTCTCTCTCACAGGCATGCACGTGCGCACGTGCAGACACACGTTTATAGGCCTTGTTGTAATGTGAATTTAGTCAGCAATAAGCCCAAACTTAGAAAACATTAATAACACATCTTTTACCTTTAAGAATTTCAAGTAGACATTTTCCAGGATAATCATAATGTGTGTGTTTTATAATCCTCAAATTTCTCTATGTATTTTGCATGGCAAATTGTTTCAAGGGTAGATCCATGGACTCAGTAATTCTGACAGAATGAGTGACCTGCCCCCCTCTAACCAGAGTGTTACCCACTTTAGGCTCTAGGTGTCATCTACCCTCCCATGCAATTCTCTCATTTCATTCTTTCTCTTCCTTTCAAACTTGATGTGCAGGCTGCTCCTTCTTCACTTTGTGTAGTGCTGACTTTCCCCCCTTTCCTTTTTGGCTAATTATTTACTTACTAGAGGCCTGATGCACGAAATTCGTGCAAGAGTAGGACTTCGCAGCCCCGGCTGCCTCGGCCCTCCCAGTCCCGGCTTCGTCCTGAAGGTCGTCCGGAAGGTCCTCCGGATAGTCATTCCACTGTTCAGTCGCTTGGTCCATTTGCATATTATGCTTTTTATTATTATAGATTGGTGTTTGCTACTGGGCTGCTTCATGCTCTAAGCCCTCTGTGTTCTATTCCTATTCACCTTGGTTTCCATTTCCTGCAAACTGACTTTTCCTCTGTGCACATCACCTCTCCAGCTTCTATTATACCTCTTCTGCACTGTAATAATGATTGTGATGTGTTCCATTTGCATGTCACTCTATAATTTTCAATCCTTTATCCCTTTTAATCATCACAACTGCAGTAAATGGCCATTTATAATCCTCCATTTCTGGGGGAAATGGAAGATAGCCAAATGTGCTATCCAAGATTAGTCAATAATGTGTTAACAAATGGGGAATACATTCTGGAGGAATCTTCTTAAGTAGAGCTGGGTCCTCTGGACAATTCCTCACCCTTGTACCTTGATGTCACTCTCTTTTCTCATATCCTTCTGTCCCTGTTAGTGTCCCCTGGCCAGGAAGGAGGAATGTGGGTAGAGGACTGAAATTGTATCTACCAAATTCATCTTTACTGTTTCCTTTTCTCTAAAAGTTGTACAATCATTATTTTAAAAGCTTTTGCATTGTGTGAAAACTGTGCCTGACCCTGTTCTTCAGTATTTGACCTTTTCCTTTTTATCCCACTTTCCAGTTATCTTAGATTCTTGATGTTAGTGATTGAGAATTATTTTCTTAGTGGTTGTTTAGTATTAAATTCTGTCAAGATTAGCTATTTATGGTAATAGATGAGACATTTTTAATTGGCATTTTTCACAATGCATTAATGACCATTTAAAAATGAAAATATCCTTGTCATCTTTGATTTATCTCTAGAAATCTTAATTTTTATGGAATTTTCTTCTGATATCTATATTAATGTTACTTGAGAGAATACAATATAAAGTCTAAACTCTCGCCTCAACAGAGTCTTATATATTCCCAAGAATTTACATGCAAGTTGAGGGATTCAACTTGTTCTTTTTGCAAACTGAACTTGGGATGCTCATGCTTAAACTTGAGCATTTCCTTGGGGATTGGAGATTTTCAACTATTACAAAGTAGGGGGTTGTTTTAAAGAGAATCTCTCATATTGTAGGGAGAAAGCTAGCTGCTATTTAAAAAAAAGGGGGGGGGGCCTTAGTGCAGAATTCTCAACCCTGATTCCACTACTCCACATGGTGAGGTTTGTTTGTTTTCTTTGTTTTTGTTTGTTTATGCCTGGTCTGCCAGGATTCTGATTTAATTTGGTTTGGGGTAGACCTGCCTTCAATATTTTGTTAAAGATCTCCCAGGTTATTCCAGTGTGTGCCCAGAGTTGACAATCACTAGTCTGAAGCAAAGTGCAACATGTGTTCAAAGTTAGGAAAGGAAAAGGTAGCGTAAATTATAACTGGCACCTGTATTCCTTTCTGACCCTCATGATGAATTTCTCATGTACAGGGTCTCCCCTGCTTTTGTTCTATTAAATTTGATCGTTGTATTGGTGAATTGTTTTTATGATTAGTCCATTAATGTTGTTGTCTATTGCCCAATGCTTCCTTGCCCTTGTTATCATCAGTGACTGCTGATTGCCTGCAGATTTCCACATGATTGTGTCCAGAAAGGGGTGACAAAGATAAAACTGTTGTAGCTTTGAAATTCTGAGTGAAACTTAGTTTGTCCTGGACTCAGTGTGCTATTTGGTTTGTGAATCTTTGCGATGTTAGAATAATTTTACTGTTAAATTACTTATTTCCTGTGGTAAGATAGGCATTTTGTGGCGAGATGTTTATTTTTTAATAGCTGATGAAATGAGACAGTGCCCTTCGCTTGCAATCATGGTTTCTAATAACCTGTACGTGAGGAGTGGCGTCCAGTAGTCATGAAGATTTGCAGCAGGTGATGGTCTCACAGAGCCCTCCTGCCCTCCCGGTGCTGTGCCCCAGGCCTTTGCCGCAGGCCGTTCTCTAGATGTTGTGGAGAGAAGCAAACCTGGAATCATGGACCAGGACTGTGTAGTCTATAGATATGACTATGGACATTTCTTCCTTATTACACTAATGCCATAACAGTTTAACAAAATGCTTTCCTGCATATGAACTCACTTATATCCTCAAAATAATTCTCAGATCCAGGGGAAAATTGAATACAAAAATTTTTTTCAGTCATTTTATAATTTGAATCTTTCCAATAGTAAGTCAAGATTTAGAAATTAATCATGCATCTTTATTTGGGGGAACATCAATGTTTTTGGGTATCACCATTTGCAATAATTTGTGTTACTTGTGCTACCATCCTTGGAGTTCTGCCATAGGCATTTTGCATAGAGTTTCATGGATGTATCGCATGGTCTTAAACTTCTTTTGTAGATGAGGGGGTTGAGGGGCAGGATTGTCTGAGGTCACAAAGGTAAATGGCAGACCTTGGAACAGTACATCTCTGTGTCTTACTTTTACTTTGCTACTGATTAATTACACTCCACTATGCTGTCTTCTCATACCCCAATGCAAGGTGAATAGGCCATATTCACTTACCACTTTATTACTAGAATTTGAATGTGACCGACATTCCATGATTAACATCAAGGAGCCACCTTGACAAAATTAAAAAGCCCATATGTATTTCATGTACATATTGATCCACACCTAAGAAAAATGGTCAGTGGTTTGATTGTTTTGAAATAGAGATTAAATATGATCACTGTCAGAGTCTTTCACAAAAATATAACACAAATAAATCTGATGATGACACTAATGAAGAAATGTTTATGGTGAACAGATGCGGCCAATCTGCTTACATTTTCTTTGTTTTATCTATGGGCCACACAGGTTATTGCCAAACTGGAATCAGTATTTGTAGAATACAGAACAACAGAATAAAACACAGTACATGAACATCTATTATTATAGCTGCAAAGTACTTAAAACACCTTGCAGACAATTACAGTAGGAAGACAGTATCCATAAAACTATTTTTATAGTACAAAACTGATGTGCAGTGGATTTGTTGAAGATACTTGCTATATGCTATCAGATATGGCAGTCTATGCATACAATATTGATGTAACCATGGGAGATAGTAAAATGAAATGTATTTGCAAAATCATTCAAGCACCCAAAACATGACCATATTTCTTGTTATTATCAACTTTCTAATCACTTGTGAAGCTTATATTTAAATATATATATATGTATATACATATATATATATATATACTGTATATATATTCCTAAAAAGAGAAAAATGGAATTTTAGATGTTCTTTTTTATACTTATAGATTATTTGCTGATGTACAATTTCTTAGTTTATATATTTTTATGCAGTCCTTGACACTTTAAGCCATATATGATTATATTAAGTTGCTATGTTCTTTCTTAAGTATTTAAATCTTATTTTCCTACATATGCTTTCTTTCGCTGAGAATTAATATTTATAATACCTATTTCAGCATTTTAATAAATAAAGATGATCACCAAAGACAGTGCTGATGTCTGTAAATCCGCAGACTGTGCACATTCTTTTCCAGGAAACACAGGCACCTCTGCCTCTTCTTCTGTATCTGTCCAGTGTGAGCATTTTTTATAACTTCTGCTATTTAATTCATTTCTCATACATTAAAGAGGCTCCTCTGTTTTTCACTCTTCTTAGTGTCTTAGTCAGCTTGGGCTGCTAAAACAAACTCCCATAAACTGGTGGCTTAAACAGCTGGCATTTATATCTCACAGTTCTGGAGAGTTTAAGTGCATGATCAGGTTGCCAGCATGCATGCAGGATTCTTAGTGAGGGCCACTCCCTGGATGGAAGATAGCCTTATTCTCGCTGTATCCTTACACACACACACACACACACACACACACACAGAGAGAGAGAGAGAGAGAGAGAGAGGGAGAGAGAGAGGCTTGTCATGCCCATATAAAGGCACTAATCCCATCATGATAGGGACCCCATTCTCATGACTTCATCTAAACCTAATTATCTTCCGAAGGCCCAACCTCCAATGCGATCATATTGAGGATTAGGTTTCATCATATGAATCTTGGGGGGACACAAATATTCAGTCTACAGCCTTCAGCTACAACATCAAACTCAGAAGTGGGTGGGACATGAAAGTGGTTCAGCCTCCAGAACAATGGCAGAAAGCAAGGAGGCAGTGGAGATGGGAGCAGTGAAGATGCCTTTTCAACAGAAGATGACTGGCCTCTTTCCTCAAGCCAGGGATTTACCTGTGCATGTTGGGTGAAGGAAACCTTGAAAATAATCATTTTCTCTTGACAGATTTTAGGGGCCCCTATCATTATTAAATAGCTTACTTTTTAGAATCACAAAATTATATAACACCTGAATTTAATGGAACAGGCTTTACATTAAATACTTCATTTGATTAATGAGAAAACAGAAGCCCAGAAAATGTTGGAAACTTTAACACAGTCATATATTATGTATTTATCATGATATGTATTTGCTAGTTAACATCAATTATAAGTATAAATATTTTTGATTATTTATAAATTAGTAAATTTTGTCACTTGGACATTTTTCTTCATTGCTCAACCTTGTATTTCAAGTAAAATTGGCCTTTGAATCAAATATTCTTAGATTTACTGTGAAAATATCTTTATTAACTTCAGAATCTTCGTAGCACAATATATTTGACTTTTTCTCTTTTAGAAGACAGTTTGGTGTTTATTAGAAGTAAGGCATCAGAGTAGTATTTCAAAATGATGTCATAACATGCATCAATTTGTAGGAATAGAAAAGAAAACCGGGTGGCATTACTGTGAAGTACTCATTAAAAATGATGGTTGCAACACAGCATCTAGAATAATACCTGTCATATAACATGTACTCAGTAAATACCAGCTCATGGCACTTGGCTTACTGACTGCCTGAAAAAATTATGTGTCTCTCTTCCAGGTGAATCTCAAAGGTCCATATTTGACCAAGAAAACAGGCATAAGAAACAGGCACAAACTCTGACTTTCTGGGGCACTTGTTTTGGGTTCATTTCCAGAGGAATGGTCTTTGAGGAGAGAGGGCCATATAGAACGTAGTGGTACTTCCTGCTATTTCAGAATATAGGGCAAATATCATTCAAAGTTGGAGTAATTTTAGAAGCAAATGGGTTCAATAATATACCATCTTTCCTTTTCATGTACCCTTTTCCTAGGCACTTTAATTCTCTATTATAAAAGTTCTCTAATTCCCCTTCTAAAAATTTTTCTTGCCATAGGACCTCAGTTAAGTGTAATAGCAATAAACATCTATTAATGATAATTTGAATTCTCACCATGACAACAGATCTTTGTCACAGTAATTGATGAATGAAACCTACCCCACTCATTTTTTTGTATGACATGTAATTCAATATGAGCTCTTAATTTTAGATGCTTCTTTTTCTAAAAATAATATTCACTTGGGATCAAAACATTTTAGTTGTTGGCCCAGAGATATTTTTTGAGAGTTTGATATATAAATCCACTTAACTGAATATAAGCTACCCAATTGTGAAAAAAGTATTTTCACCAGCCTAATAGATTTCTCTCATTCCTTTTCTGAGCTCAGATCATTGTGGACCTGTTTTTGAGAGAAAAGGAAAACCTTGAGATTTTTGTACCTTAAAATTATTCTCATAAGAATGGCTACTCTGACCTATAGGATTTTGCTAAAAAAAAAAAAGAATAAATTATAAATTGAATTAATACCATTTGCATTACTAACTTCAACAGATATGTTTGAAATAAAATAATTACAATTCCATTTACTGGACACCACTGTGTGCTAGGTGCTCTGATAGGCTATGTTCAGGCTTCTTCCCCCCCACCCCCCCCGCCTGAACTGATCCCTAGGAGAATTCTCTTTATTAAATGCCCATTTATAGAAGAAATTTAGGTTCAGGAAGTTTCAGTTATTTTTCCCCCCCTGTGGCCCATTGCTAGTAACGGGAGCTGGGATTTGAACCAGGCCATGCAAGTCCAGAATCTACATTCTTGACCATACTGCCTCTTGCATAGTACAAAGACACAAGTATTTCCTAATGGATTCATAAGCATCATGTAGTGATTGATTTAAGTGATACTTTCTACCAGAATTTAAAGTTATATTCACATGTGTGGAATTTTGCCTTGGCTTTTGGGTTAAGGGGTGTATACATTTGGTCAACTTTTCTTGGTGGCTTTTAGTTTCATTTATAGATAATCAGGGGAAAAGTTACAACTGTATATGAGAACAATTTTGCTATCCTATACAATAAAAGGCTAATATGCAAATTGTCCCCTCAACTGGGAGTTTGACGAGGAGGCAGGGCTGGCCCAACAACCTCCTCAGCCCCTCCCCCCAGCCGGCCCCACCCTCAATTGAGAGGTGGGAATAGGGGGGCAGCCATTCAACTTCCTGCATCCTCTCCCCCTGCCGGACCCCACCCATGCATGAATTCATGTACTGGGCCTCTAGTTCCAAATAAAAGCCTTAAAGTTATTTGAAAAGAAGTAAAATTACAGTTCCCTGGGCAAGCTTAACTTGGGTATTTTATACCATATATATTAAAGCATAAATTTAACATCATTTGCCATCATAGAAAATATCAAGAATGCATAAAAAGGATTGTCTCCGGGTGCTATAGGAACCATTGGCTCCTTAAAGTTATGAGTTGTTGAAATCTCATCCATTATTGTTCATATATATGATACAATATTGAGCATTCAGACTGAAAACACCAAAGCCTTATTATGTGTTTTAATTTAGTATGATTTTGGGTTACCTTAATATGAAGGATAAGATTTATTTTACATTGATGAAATAGTATGACATGTGTAGGGAGATTCTAGGAGAAATAAATTTTGCTTTGTGATATTACCTGACATAGTCAAAGGAGATATAAGCAGCTGGTGTTTTGAGTAGGATGCACCAGGTAAAGCAGGAGGAGCATTGGGATTTCTCCTCCAAGGCAACCTGAAGGTCTCTGGGCCAGGATATGAAATTGAACTTGGAAAATTGCAGGTCAGGCTAATTCAGTTTGTTTTTGACCCAAGAACCATAAAAGCATTTATTCTTTTTTTTCATTTTATCAAAAGGTTCATTTGTGTATCTTGCTTCCAAGAATCTGCAGTTCTGTCATGAGAAGGAAAGGCGGAGATGGTCATGCTTCAGAATTCCCCTGATCGAGGGTCCAGGATCCTAACACTGCTCAGCCTCTTCTGTCTCCTTTTAGAGATCCAGGCCATGGAGCAATGGTCCTGGAGGGTTCAGACATTGTTAGGATCTCTAGGTTGTTCCTCTCTGTCTCTTCTTTCAAGAAGAGGAGGGGAAAATGGACAATGTTTCAGCTGGGAGGTTAATTCATCTGCCTTACGTGGCCTTGATAGTCCTAGAAGATTTTCAGTCTGGAAATCTGGAAGTATGTGCCAAGTAAAGAGGGAGGAATGTTTACTTAGGTCCTTCATTGAGATGGAAAGAAAACTTGACAACTTTTGATGGGTTTTAATTTCAAAAATCTCCTTAGGACTGTAGAAGTAGACTAGAGGACAAATCATGCTCCCAGCGTGACCCAGTTTGAGACAAGGCCATGGACATCTCTGAGTGGCACACAGTCGCAGCCAGGAAGTTTCTACAGAGGATGAACTTTGAAATCATGAAGCATTCCATTGTTCTCTTCTGCATCTCTCCTGCTTATAAAAATGCCATCCTTCATCCCCTTCATTCAAAGGAAAGAGAGTTGGCTCTTGCCCAAGTGTAATCAAATTATGTTTGTCTCTGTTACAAGAAGTGATGTCCACTAACCACAAAGGAAAAGTGGCAAATTACGTAGTTTCTGTTTATTTTTAAAAATTGAAAGCTAATTATGACTTTCATTCAAGAAATGAATATTACACACATTCCTTGTGCTAGATATGTGATGGTTACTTATGAAAATGTTGCTGCAGAATAAGGCAACTACCTACCCCTGGGATATGGTCTCCTTTGCCAAACTGTCTTTTCACTTCTATTGAGATGGTACCTTTACCATATAAATGGCTTGATTATTTTGCAGGAAGTAAATGATACCTTGACAGAATGGTTCTTTGATTCATGCAGCACTGGAGTATGTATAAGACATCAGCAAAACCATCATTTTTTTCTGGAGAAATAATCATGGTTAAAATAGTCATTCAAAAATACAAACATGGGAGATTACTTTCTAATTGCTTCTTTGAAGAAAAGTTTCTTTTTTGTGGAGAGCAGCTACAGTGTTTGGACAGGTTCAAGCCTCGGACTAATGAGAGGCACGGTCCTCTCATGGCAAAGCCACGTGCAAGTCCTAGCTTGGAGGGCAAAGCCCTCCCAGTATAATTATAGCCAAAGGCTATACTTGTAAGCTTGAACCTATGGTCTGAACCTGTGGTCCCACGTGTGATATGGGCTGTGGGAGGTGCAGCAAGTAAACAAAGCTTGATCAGGTGCATGTAATTGAGTAGATTCGAAACCCGCGAGAATGTTGTAAACATCTTGACCACACCCTTACTTTGCCTCCTGGAATCTGACTGTAAAATAAAGACTCAGCTTGCAGGTTGTGGCACTGTCTCTCCATCAGAGAGCAGTGTCCCATCTAGACACAGCTTTGTTCTCTTGTCTGTGTTTTCTCATTTCTTCACCGCCCCCTCTCAGGCTCACCGAACCTGGCTGAGCTGGCTCGGCACACTTTTTACTTTTATTATAGAAATTTTAAATACATTCAGAGGTAGAGAGAATAATATATTCAGCATCCAATTTTAACAAGTAACAATATGTGGCCAATTGCTTCATCTATATTTCCACCTGCTTCCCGTCTGATTATTTTGAAGCAGTCTCAGTCGTCTTGCATTTAACTTGTAAATGTTTCTCTAAAATAGGAGTTGGCAAACTTTTTCTGTAAAAGACCAGATAGCAAATTTTGCAGGCCAGTCTTTGCCACAGCTATTCAATTCTTCCATTGTAGCAGGAAAGCAGCGACAAACAACGTATAAAGAATGAGTGTGACTGAGTTCAGTACAGCTTTATGTATGGACACTGAAATTCAAGTGTCATGTAAGTTTCATTGTCACAAAATATTATTCTTTTGATTTTTTCCTACCATTAAAAATGTAAAAACTATTCTTAATTTGTGAGCTGTACAAAGCAGGGCAGTGATGGGGGGCGGGGCAGAGATTCGGCCCAGACCCCTGCTCTAAAAGATAAGAGCCCTTAAAATAATAATAATAATAATAATAATAATAATAGTATTAGTCACTATGTAAGCCTTAGATAAACAGTGTTCACATTTCCTTGACTGTCTTAAGACTTTATTTCTTTTAGCAGATTCTGATTATTTGCATTGTGATGCAATAAAGTTTATGCTTTGCAACTGGATGATTATCCCCTAAGTCCTTTTTATCTTAGGTTCTCCATCCATTTCCCCTTATTTATAGTGGTTGTTATTCTTGTTGAAACTGTGTTTGTCCTGTACAGTTTCCCATATCTTGAATTTTGCTCATTGCCTTCTGGTTGTGTCATTTAATCTATTCTTCTGATTAATATTGTATTTCTAGCAAATTATGGCTCCTTTTGTGATGTTATCAGTTCATTGCTGATTATTCCTAGCTTTATTAATTCATTGAGGGTTGGGCTGCAGAATGGCTCAATTATATCAGTCCTTTTAGTTTGGTAGCTAGAATACTTCTAAAAAGAACTCTTTCATACCAACTATTCGGTTACCCTGATATATAAATCATAAAGGGAAGATGGCATAAATACTTGATACTTTGTCTTTTTTAGCAAGTTTCCAAAATAATGATGTAATTCACTGACATCACCTAAAAGTGACCAAGTGGATTATAAATATTACTAGAAGCCCGATGCACACAGATTTATGCTAGAATGGGCTTTCCTTTCCCTGGCTGCCGGCACCACCTTTCCACTCCGGCCCAGCCCCTTTCCGCTCAGGCCCAGGAGCCGCCTCTTTCTGCTCCAGCCCCTCCTTCCCACACTGCCAGAGGCCATGAGAGACCGGGGGTGGGGCAGAACGCCTGTTTCGTTGCCATGGCAACGACGCAAGCATCCTGCCCCCGTCACTCGGTGGTGGAGTATGCAAATTAACCACCATCTTTATTGGGTTAATTTGCATATCACTCCTGATTGACTGGTGGCGTAGCGGAGGTACAGTCAATTTACATGTTTGTCTATTATTCGGTAAGATTGTCATTGTTTTCATTGGCATTATCATCAACTTGTAGATTGAACACATTTGATGTACTTTGATCCATCATACTTATTATCTTTACTAGACCCTGGTGCACGAAATTCGTGCACGGGGGTATGTGTGGCCCTCAGCCCAGCCTGTACCCTCTCCAATCTGGGGCCCCTCGAGGTCACGGTAGGATCAGGCCTAAATGGGCAGTTGGACATCCCTCTCACAATCCAGGACTGCTGGCTCCCAACTGCTTGCCTTCCTGATTGCCCCTAAGTGCTTCTGCCTGCCAGCCTGATCACCCCCTAACCACTCCCTGCCAGCCTGACTGATGCCTAACTGCTCCCCTGCCAGCCTGATTGCCCCTAACTGCCCTCCCCTGCAGGCCTGGTCACCCCTAACTGCCCTCTCCTGCAGGCTTGATCGCCCCCAACTGCCCTCCCTTGCAGGCCTGGTTCCTCCCAACTGCCCTCCCCTGCTGGCCATCTTGTGGCAGCCATCTTGTGTCCACATGGGGGCAGCCATCTTTGACCACATGGGGGCAGCCATCTTGTGTGTTGGAGTGATGGTCAATTTGCATATTACTCTTTTATTAAATAGGATTGCTGCTCAAATCTTCCATACCTAAACAGTGGGGCATACTCAGTGTGGATGATCCCTGTCCTGGGCCATATGAGATGGCTTTCTTGCTTTCTGGTATGATAATATATTCCAGGCTTATGTTTTTACATTTTCTACCTTAATGACCTAGAATCAGCTATTTCTTCAGGGAGTCCTGATTCTTTTTTAGTGGGAATTGGTCATTAGAAATTATAATCTGACCATAGAGGTATTATTACTGTTATTTAATTTTTCTGGATCTTCCCATCAGACAGAGCTAGAATATATACACATGCACACATTCACACATTTCAAAATAAAATCTATGTCCTGAGATCATTCTGACAATTCCAATTCAGAACTGCAGGGCTTTCAGCCTCCATTATCTTGTATCTTTATCTTTTCTCAACTATGTTTTCTGAAAGAGTTGTGTATTTTAATGCATATTGATTGAGGAAAAGTGATGTTCTTAACAGGCCACATTTATGACTAGCCTAGTCTTTTAATCATGGATGGTTACTCAGGCACTGCCATCTTCCTCATATCAGGGTGCCATTATTATAGTTTTGAAATAAACAGAGTCAAGTCCTTGCCTTCCACACCCAAATATTTAGCCCAAAAGGAAATGTCAATCAGTGTCAGGTTCCTTAGTCTGATGAGGCTGGGTTAATTCAGTCAAGAGTTGAATATTGCCCTGTCTGGTTTGGCTCAGTGGATAGAGAGTTGGCCTGCAGACTGAAGGGTCCTGGGTTTGATTCCAGTCAAGGGCACATGCCTAGGTTGTGGGCTTGATCCCTAGTAGGGAGCATGCAGGAGGCAGCTGATCTATGATTCTCTCTCATCATTGATGTTTCTATCTCTCTCCCTTCCTCTCTGAAATCAATAAAAATGTATTTTTAAAAAAGAGTTGAATGTTTACTTTAATACTAAAGAACTTCTAATTTCATTGATATTCATAATTACTGTACTTATTATGTATATCGTATATTATTTGGATGAGCTTCTAAATGAAACTTAAACACAAGTTGCCTAAATAACATTACTCAAATATTACAAATATATAATGAAATGAACTATATATAACTATCAAAATGAGGTTCTAAATTTCTATAATCAATTTTTTTACTCAAACATACCTATAAAGGCTGTATGTTCAAATACTTTATCACTTTGGATATCTGCATATTATTTAGCTATATCCATTAGCCAATTAAACTATACTTGTGAATATATATTTATAGTACATGATAATATAAGTAAGGACTTCTGATTATAATATTCTAAATTGATAAATATTTGGGTTAGCTTGGTTATGGCCTAGAAATCAAAGGTCGGCACTATCTCTTTTTTTATTAAAATAAAAAACATATGGGCTCCAGAAAGTAGATTTGCTGAGGTATTCAATTATTGTTGGATTTAGATTACATAAAATGTTTTAAACAAAATTATTCCAGGCCCTGTTGATATTATTTGTGATCCCAGTGTTAAGAATTTCAATCAGTATCTTACAAATGAGCATATTGTAAAGTGGAATAATAGAGACTATTTTCCCTATTGAATAAATGAGAGTGCAATTTAATCCCCACCTGTATGGCTAAGGAAGGGTGACTGGCCCATATCTCCTCTAAGCTTTTGCACTCAGAGGGGCTACAAATTGCCTGGGATTGATTAATTTTCTCCAAGTGCTGCTAACTTCCCAGACCTCAATTTCTTTCAATCATTGCCCTGATTATTGCAGAACTATTTCGGAAAGACTTAATATGTATCTTTTTGCTGGTAAATTACTGCTCATTTAGAAGTCCTAGAGTTAGTCCACTGCACAAAGAAGGTTGTAAGTCTAATTTAAATAACTATAAGTACTTTTTTTTTCTAGTTTGCTCAGATTGAAATGCATGCATGGTTAAAAATTCTCTTGTGTTTCTAAAAAGCTGTATTGAACCCACCAAGATCATCTCCTCTCACATATGACCATTATGGTGGTTTCATTAAGTTAACAATTGGTCAGCAATTTTTTATTTTATTTTTTTTACAACCCTGGACATTCAGATGCCATGCTTTGCACTGAGCATGGGGTTTTGTTCTCAACAATCAGGCCCTAGGCTCTCTCTTCTAGTGACCTCTGAGATTGTGGAGAACAAAAGGAATGCCCATCCTTCCTGATTTCTCATTGTCCTGCTCTAATGGTATTAAGAACATAGTGCTGCAGTCCTTAACAGGACTGCCTCCTTCTAACAGTGAAAATTGAGCTAAAACTGGCTGACGGATTTGCTCTCTCTACCCAAATGTATATTTTCATCATTTTATTCTGCCAGAATAATAAAGCATTTCCCCTAGGCTCCTGGATGCTCAGGAGTACTGGAGGTTCTGAGCACATTGTCCTGTCCAGTCATGCCTGTCAGGTGGAAAGGCACACAGGGAAGGGGACTCACGTGCTGTTTCACACCTCCTTGCATCAGAGAAAACTGACGGACACTATTACCCACGCTTCCCTGTTTAATTCTGACCAGAGGAAGGCTATCTGGGGAGCAAAGGGCACTGAAAAATCAACTTGGTCAGTCATCCATTCAGTGCCTAAATCCCTTTTAATATTACCATCAGCCCTCCCTAGGATGCACCAGGCATGGTGTTCATGCTGGAGAAACAGCAATAAAAAAACCTGGCAAAGATCCCTGCCTTTGTGGAACTGTATTCTAGTAGGAGGAAATAGACAATGACTATAACAAGTAAGAAAGTAGTTTGTTAGCAAGTGATCAGTTGCATTCAGGAAAAGCTAGTCAGGACATAGGGGTAAGCAGTTGCCATGCAGAGCAGGTTCAGTGTTAAATCCAGGGTCTGGGTAGGCCTCCCTGAGAATATATTTGAGCCGTGATTGGAAGGAGATGGAATTAACTGCCTGGATACGTTGGGGAGAATATTCTAGGAGGACCAAGGCAGAGGCCCTAAGGAGGATTGTACCTGGTGGTAAAGAGACATGGGAGCCCGGCTATGGCTGGAGCTGAGGCAATAGAGTAGTGGGAGGTCATGGCAGAGTGACAGTGGAGTTGGGGGGAGGGTGATGGTGGGTGCGGGTGGGTAAGACTGGCTGTGTACATTCTTGGAGGTCACTCATTTATTCCCAGACCTAAAAACTGAACATTCTCCATATCTCAATTAATAGCAAAACCTGCCCATTTATTTTGTAATTCATATGGTGACAAACATGACCTGAACTGATGTGAAGCTACTGATGACCTCTGTTTTTCCTCCTTATAGTCAATATTCATATCTTCTGGTACAGAAACATCAATGTCTGGTTAGAGGGTGCTGACTCAGGCTCTCCTGAGGACATCACATAATATACAGTATATGCACCTTTATAACATTAAAAATATACTGAATTCAGAGGTGCATTTTACCCCAAGAGTTTAGGGTAAGTGATAGATCCATGTGGCCATGACATTCAAGTACAGTTCCTATTTCACACGGCCTGCTGGTGGGTTAGAGCTCCAAAAATAAGCTATCCTCTCCCTCTTGAGTTCTGTTTCTCACACTTACAAGCTCTTCACCGTGGAGAAGACGAGCCCTTCAGTGTCCTGCTCACGTTCCTCTGAGCAAGCCTACTTCTCCTTTGCTTCTCAGAGCGCGGGGTGCCAGGAACATATGCTGTCTTCTGGGAGTGTTTCCTAGCGCCACCTCTCCAGATAATTTATATTAATACAACTGAAAAGTGAATTAGATTTTTTTAAATTTCTGATTTATCTTTATGTTGAAAGTATTACAGATGTCCCCATTTTTCCCCCAATGGTCCCCTTTACCCCACCCCTACCTCCCCAGGCCTTCATCACACTATTGTCTGTGTCCATGAGTTATGCATATATGCAAATAAGTTCTTTGGATAATTTCTTCCCACCCACCTTGAAATATTCATATACCTTTAAGTGATGAAGGTGTTCCTAAGTCACATCTCCAAGTATCTACTTGCAAAGTCTGATTTAATAAGAAGAAAGGACACTATTGATTTACATTTATCTAGATTAATGATTATCTTGTTAAATTTATTGTTTGGCTTTGTTGAAGTCTTTCTTTAATCCCATCTTATTCACTCATGTTGATTGTCAAAGGCATTATAGTACACATTGGAGGAGAGAAGGAAATAACCTGAGCCAAAGCTCCAGAAACGTAACATCCACCCGCACGCTGATGAGCAGCTATGGACTCTGGTGGTTCACAGGTTTCTCCACACCACTTGCCTGTCATTAGTCCCATATTACTCTCCTCTTGTCCACAGTGATAACAAAGTGAAGAGCGAAATCTCTCGCCCCACCCAGTGCTCTGAGGACATTCTCTCATTTTTCCTCCATTAACCCATTCATGTAAATGACTTATACAGGTGTATCATTTTTTATCTTTTACACCACATTTTACTGGACCTTTTCTGTATTTAGATACACAAATATTGCCATTGTATTGCAATGGCCTACAGTATTCAGTATAGTAACATGCTGTACAGACAGGCTTTTAGCCTAGGCTGTACCATATAGTCTAGGTGTGCAATAGGCTACACGATCTAGGTTTGTGTAAATACACTCTGTGATGTTTACACAAGGATGAAATTGACTAGCAATGCATTTCTCAGAATGTATCCCCATTGTTAAGCAATGTATTACTTTACATCTTTGTAAAACCCCAGATTTTTTTTTATTATCCCGATGCTCATTGTGTTAGCGTCCTATTGCTGCTATAACAAATTACCACAAATTTAGTAGCTTTATGATCATACAGTAGCTACTATGATCTGGAGGTGAGAGGTCCTAAAATAAGGTGATGGTATGGCTGGTTCCTTCTGGAAGCTGTCAAGGAGAAGCTGTTCCTTGCCTTTTATAGCTTCTAGAGACCGCCTTCATTACTTGCTCATGGTCTCTACCTCCATCTTCAAACTCATCACTCCAGCCTTTTCATCTGTGGTCACATCTTCTACTGCATTTGACTCTCCTACCTTCCTCTTACATTGTGATGACATTGGACCCACCTGGTTAATCTAGCTTAATTTTCCCATCTCCAGCTCCTTATTTTAATCAGCTCTGCAAACACCCTTTTGCTGTGTAAGGGAACATATTCACAGGTTCTGGGAACTAGGAAATAGGTATCTTTGAGGGCTATTATTCTGCCTACCACAATAGTGGGCAATGTTGCTAACGAGGGGCATGCTGAGCCTAAAATATTCTTTTATTTTCCCTATTGGTTTCCCTGTGAAAGATTAGTTGTCCAGTTTTAGGGCCTGGGATATAAATCTGTTCATTTAACAACCTCATATTTCTGTTCTACCAATGCCACATTTTTTCCACTGAGGCTATTATTATTCATAGAGTCAGCAAGTATTTGTTGGGTTCTATTTCTTGTGCACCCATGTAATGAGTGAGCTGTGATTCTTGACTTGTGAACCTCATAGTCTTCTAGAAAAGAAAGATGTTTCTGCAATACAATACAGAGTTGGTTGATTTTATTTCTTAAATATCTTTAGAATCCTTTTCTTCTCATCTCTAATTTTGTCATTTGTTACTGATTTCTGAAAATATATAACCAACTTCCCTTGGTATCAGTTGGGCCCCCACACTCTTTCCTTCAGTCCATTACCATACCCATGTGTTCATGTCACCCTTTTGCCTAAAATCCTTTTCCTGGCATCAATATAAATGATAATCCTGAACATGTTATATCCCTTGATCTGGTCTCTCTTATGCTCATCTTTCTAGTTTCGTCATCTGCTGTTCCTAGAAGCACTTTTGTTCTAGCCATGTAGAATAAATTATACTTCCCCCATGCTCTCTTGTCTTGAAGCTTGGAGAGTTTTTTGTTTTTTTTGTGTGTGGTTTTTTTTCCACTCACTGGGCTCTATTCTCCTCTGTCAGTGTCTGATAAACCCCTGTTTATCCTTAAGCCTGGCCTCAAGTAGCTTTTCTGCAAAGCCAACCCTCACACCCCTGTGAAAAGCCACGGCCAGCATGGCTTTCGGTTCAAAGGCTTGGAGAAAGAGCTGACGCACAAATTGACACACAAGAAAAGAAAAATTAATTTTGAAATTATGGGGGGAAGTCAGGGAAAAGCTTAACTGTAGTAGTTAAGTTCCACTGAGTCTCCTTTCCCAGCTGCTTTTATTTACTGGAATACACAATTGCCTTTTAGGAATGCAAACAGACATATCAATGGTAATGTTTACTAAATAGTAAGATTATCAGGTTTGGGGGAGTTTGCTTTAGGCCATTGAGTCAGTAGTAGGTAATAAAATGCAAATTCACCCCGTGAATATCAAAGGAGTCCAAACTCAGCCTTCTGGTGGACTTCTCGCATTTATATTAATTACTGTTGATCTTGGTTTCCAGCGCACCCCTTTCCAGCAAGGTCCTCTTTTCCTGGGTTTACTGTTTTGGGCAGTTCATTGCTCTGTACTATAACTATTGCCTTACTTTTTCGGTTTTTCTAATAAGACCGTAAATTCAGTTAGGTAAGGAATTGCTCTTTTAACTTCATGCTCCCCTTATATTAACCAAGTACGTGCATCTTAAAACATTTTTACTATGTGTTGGTTGAATGAATGCTTGGATCCTTGTACATCTGAATGATTTAATAGAAAATGATCTGCAGATTTGAGCAAGATTTATGATTTGGTATGGATCTTAGATTTGAGTGATTGCTAGTTAGCATTTGCTTTCTCCTTCCTATGTACTTTTCCCCCCCAAGAAGCTTAATCTGACTTTCTGTGTGATTAAATGCATGGGATTTAAAAAATAAAATAAAAAAGAAGCTTATTCCTGAGAATTATGGTGACTCATTAGAGTTATATGGAGTTGTTAGTTTGAAGCTTTTTATTTTAAAGGATAAATCTGTGGCATGAAGATAATAACTATGAAGCAATACTCCTCTCAACATATGAATAAATTCAAAAAGGAGGTTTTATTAAACTTGAGTGCCCTCAGTACAGAGTTTGAATATTTGTGAGGGATCAATGAGTATATACTTCAAAATATTTTGAATAAACATTCTTTTGAGATAGGCTTATTCATTAGGAAAAATGCTACAGGATTACTATAGAAGTATATTCTGACAAGATCCATGCCACAAGTAAGTAAATAAATAAGATAGCACTTTTTTTTATTATTATTAGTAAACAAAACAAATAGTTACAGATATGAAATCTGCCTATATCCTTAGGGTTTATTTTTTTCCCCTCAAAACTGGAGATTAGATTTATTTTTTCAGTTTGAAAAAAGACAAATTAATTTTATAGAGTAGTAGGTCTAATATTACTCTCACTGGTAGAATTCAATTATTTACTTATTTGTTGGAGAGGATAGTAGATTGGATGTCTGGAATTCATGGAAGAATGGTGTAATTAATAATGCTATATTGGTTTTTTAAATATTCTTATTGATTTCAGAGGGGAAGGTAGAGGGAGAGAGAGATAGAAACATCAATGATGAGAGAGAATCATTGATAGGCTGCCTCCAGCAGGCTCTCGGGCATATGTGCCCTTGACCAGAACCGAACCTGGGACCCTTCAGTTCGCAGATGGAGGCTCTGTACACTGGCTAGGGCTGATTTTGTTTTTTGTTTTATTTTTCTAACTTCTTGGTGCCCTCTTCAGACCAAATTTAGGAGACAAACATAAGTCATATAAGGCATATATATAACTTCACATTCTGATTTATGATTTTTTAAGCTACTAATAAAGGTGTTTTGATAGATAATATTGAAGATGATGTTGGTGGAACTCTTTTTCCCCACTCCTGATGTTTCCTTCCCTGTAGCAGGAACTGTACTTGTGCAGCACTGCTGATGCCTTTTCTCTGCCAGGCAGGAGCTGCCTAGGAAGGAAGCTCTGAGCATGCACAGCCCAACCCTTTCTTTGGGAGCTAACTCCCTATGTGAACCCTGTTCCTCCATCCCGTGAGTTTTACAGCAGCTCCCAACATACAGGAAGGCCTTGTGATTTTCTAATGCGGTCTGTGGCTGTGTGGGTGAGTCGTTTTAATTCTGTGCTTTCAGTATTAGTGAGCCCATTGTTACTGCACATCAGCCATATTCTGCAGCATCAGTAAAAAGGTGGTATTTTGAGAGTTTGTCTGCCTTTCTTCTTGAACTCATGTGTGGTGCCAGTCAGTATGCCAGTGTCCTTGAATGCATCTTTAAATCCTCATGACAACCCTGAAAGTGAGTTGTTTCATGTTCTTGTTACAAATGAGCAAAGGGAGGCTCTAGGAAGATAAATCACCTTGAAGTTAGGTTTGACACCCTGGTCAGTCTAACTCCCAAAGTCATGTCCATTAGGACATTCTGTCAAAGAAAATATCACAAATAAAAGCTTTTAAGGACTTCGCATAATTTATTTCTTTTATTTTTTTAATTTTTATTTTTTAAAATTTTTTAAGTAGTTCGTTTTTCTTTTATTATTATTATTTTTTAAAATCCTCTCCTGAGGATATTTTTTCCATTGATTTTTTTTAGAGAGAGTGGAAGAGAGAGGGAAAGACAGTGAGAAATGTCGATGAGAGAGAAACAGATTGGTTACCTCCTGCACAAGCCCCGGACGGGGAGGAGCCTGCAACCAAGGTACGTGCCCTTGGCTGGAATCGAACCCGAGACCCTTCGGTCCACAGGCTGTCGCTCCATCCGCCGAGCCAAACCAGCTAGGGCAGGACTTTGCATAATTTAAATCACCAAGTAATACATATGAGTTCTGTTGTTTCGTAAACTAGTACTTTCATAACTATAAATACAAGCATTTTAATATAGCCTGCAAGTCCCTGAATGCAAACGTGCTTGCCTCCTTCCTTGGTTCTACTGGCTGCCTTACCTACATCCAAGGCCTTCAGCTCTTTTTCACCACTCCAGCTGTCCCCTCCCCCTTTGCCCACTTCAGATCTCAGTTCCAATGTCACTTCCTCAAACGGACCTCCCATGGCCACCGTCCCTAAAGTTGGGTCACATTGTGATTTCTGGCTGCCACCTGATCTGTCCCTTCATTACTTAAGCCATCGATGGTGATTATGTATTCAGGCCTATATTTCCCACTAACTGAAGCCACTTTTTGTTAGTTCATTGTTGTGAGCCCAATAGTGTCTTAACACAATGATAGCATGGGATTGGCACCCCAAAATGGTTGCTAGGTGAGTAAATGGATATAGTGTGTGTCATCATGCATTAGCTTTTAAGGTCTTTGCGCATTGTTTTCTCTTAAAACTCAAAAATAGCATTTTAAATATAGTCTCTTTCCTGATAATTGTAAAAAAAATAGAACTAAAATTGGTAAACTTCTTTTGGGCTTTACACTATAGACAGTATAGAATGGATTTCCAAGTATGCAAACTAAAAACTTACTTAATGTATCAGGGATAGTCTACAATGAAGCTGCCCCAGTGGTGGGACCTGCTTTATGTGGTCCTGAGACTATGGGATGTAAAAAGGAGCTGTTCTTGTTGCATTTCAGTATCAGGTAACGTTAAGCATATATTTCTGCTTGGATTGTGTACATTCAGGAGCAATATCATAAAGCTTGGACTAGTCCTACAAACCTACTCAAGAAGGAATATGCTAATGCCTACTTACATTTTTAATGTAATTCTGTATAAATTGTTTATTTGTTCATATATAAAATGAGGCCAGTCATAGGGTAACGTGTGAGTTAATTTTGTTTCCTAGCCAAGCGTGAAAATAATGATAACGTATTATGAAAAGACCAAATATTGATAGTTTGGGAGGAAAATAAAGAATTTTTCCATATGCTTTTTCTCTCCTCCTGTTGAGCTAATTTAACATAATTAATACCTTGAAGGGGCAAAAACAAGACATGTCTGCACACTGAATTTTGCATCCCTCAATCTTGAAATTGTTGATACAGCAGAATTTCAGTTTCCTGGCCAGCTGTTCTCCTGGAACAACTGCCCATGGGAAATAAACAATGGAACCAAGATCTGTATGGAATTAACATCAATGATATGTCATCAGGTGTCTTGCTGTTTTGATATGACAACTGATATTGTTTCTTTTTGCCTTCCCCACCCCCATTAATACAGGGCATTGATGTACGAGATGCTCCTCTGAAGGAAATAAAGGTGACTAGCTCCCGACGATTCATAGCTTCATTTAATGTTGTGAATACGACAAAACGAGATGCTGGAAAGTACCGCTGCATGATTCGCACAGAAGGAGGTGTTGGCATATCAAACTATGCTGAATTGGTAGTTAAAGGTATTTAATGTATTTTTATACCCCCCCCCCCCCAAATAGTCTGTTAAAATAGATATTTTACACGGTAGTGAGTTCATTATTTGTTTTAAGCTCACACTTATCCTTGTATGTTTCTGAACAGTAGTTTGTTGACAGGCTATATTGATGGATTGCATTTTAAGTACAAATTTTGCACGTGAGCAATATTTTTGAAAAATGTATTTTGTTCACGTTGGTTTAGTTGCATACGAAGCAATGAATGTGCTCTTGGCAAGTTCTCCTTCCAACTCTGTATACAGAAATTACAACCTATAAATTTTTTTTAAGGAATAAAAATTTTTTACTGATAGAAAATCACTTAAAATGCAAATATTCACCAGCCAGGGTGTTTATGATAGTAGGGTGGTTAATAAAATGAAGCAGTGTCAGTATAAAAATGCTCAGTCATATCACACAAGCCATATTGATAATTCTGAGTTAACATTTATAATGTTACAGTTAGGTTCTATTACCATATTTTGCATGACTGAAAAATTGAGCCATTATATTCAGGAAGGTTGGGGATAAAGGGGGAAAAAGGGGGAGGGATAAGTTTTCTTTACCTTGTTTAATGCTTTTTTGTATGTGAGCTGAGGAGTTTATAGTATTAAACTGCTAAGGCAAGTCTTGGTCCAAGACAGGATAATTGGGACTTTCAGATGTACCATGAGAGATATTTAGACAACGTGTGCCAGACCATTGCTGTTTCATCCCAGCAGAATAGAACGATGCCTGTTTTTTCAACTTTCTTCCCTAAATTTGCTAAATATGGAACATAAAATTGATCTCTTTTAAATGAGCTATTGCTTCTGCCAGGAAAGTTCTTTATACAGGTGGTTTTAAAGGCTGCAGGGTTCAAACCCCAGCACTAGCCATGTGGGTGTGGGCCAGTAGCTTATTCTCTCTGTGTTTCTGTTCCTTCATCTATAAAATAGACATAAGATATTACCTGCCTTATCGGAAGGACCACAAGCAAGAAGTCTGTGAACAGCACTTAGATAAGGGTGCCTAATAAGCAGCCAGCCCCTGTAGGTGCCTGATAGGGAGGGGGAGGAGGACAGGATGATTCTTCCTCTCAGCTCCAGTACATTAGTGCTCTTCATTTGGGAGCGCATGTCAGTAGGACTTTTCCAAATTTAAAAAAATACGAATGCCTGCCCACCCATTCTCCCCTCCCCCACATCACTCATGTTGAATCACAAGCTTGAGGGTCATAGTCTGTTACAAAATCGAGAGGTGATTTTGGCAGGTGCTTCTGTTGTGGAATCACTGCTGCCGGTACCAGTCACCCCTGGCTTATGAGAGAAAACATTTACCGGTGAGCCTCCCTCCAGCATTCTTAATCAGCAGCAAGAGTGTTCGGTGTCAGGAAGTACACTCCAAATATCTGCTTGAAAATTATTTGCCAAATCAGATCCCATGAATTTTTGGTTTCTAGAGAATCTTTTACGAGCTGCTCTGGCTAGTGTTTGAGTTTAGGTTTGATATCTGTAAGGAAACCGAGACGCTTCATAGGCGTGCTCACCAGACTCTGTGGAGCATCTGGGAGGTGAGGTGTCTCCCTGTAGAAAATGGACACCGTTTGCCAACCCATCCAGTAGAGCAGCCACGGTGTTTCCACGGCTCAGTTCTTTATTGTCGTTGTTATTCCATAATTTTCATCTTGGTTTAGTTCCTTGTGATGGTTCCTGATTTATGGTTGCTACATTAGCGTCGCAGTGACCAGCCACAGCCCGTGTTTTTGAGGCATCATGCTTCATGATCAATACGATGCGAGTCAAGTCACTTCTCTAAAAACTGCCTCTGTGGAAAAGTTAATTTGTTGGAAGCTATAAGTGAATTAGAAGTGCCTACTCTGATAGATCAAACAAACCCACAGAGTGTTCACCCTTATGCAGCATAAGTTTTCCAGTCTTACGACAGCATAGGAGCACCTTGGCTCATTGTGATACAAATGTCCAGGCGCCTGTTCCCACCCCTGCAGACTGCCAAAGCCTGTGACAACTGGCTTGTAGTCATGGCTCAAATCTGAAACTTGACTTTTCCCCCATTTACTAATTTATAGCCATATTTTGCATATATTTTATTTTAAAACTAGAGGCCCAGTGCATGAAATTCCTGAACTGGTAGGTTGCCTAGCAGCTGCCAGCTGCCAGCCGGGTACTCCCTCACTTCCTCCAGCCGCCTGCTACTGCCATCACCCACCAGCTGGGGCCTCCTGCCACCGCTGCTGGCCAGGGCCTCCCTCCCTTCCCCCAGCTGGCCCCGTCCCCTGGTCGAACTCCCAAAGGAACTCCTGGTCAAGGGGACAGTTTGCATACTATGCTTTTATTATATAGGCTGAGATACCATGCTGGATTCTACTAGTTCAATAAAGTATTACCTTGAGATGATTACTTTAAAAGATACAATGACATTTTTAGGCCGCATGTATCTATTTTAACAGTTTTTTATAGGCATGTAATATTTGGAGTGCTAGCTTTTTTTTTTTAATGGGAAAAACTACAATCCATAGAGTGTATAACTTTCTTATGGCCACACACTGATTTGGTGCCAACTTCCCAAATGAAGCCCAGGTCACTTTTTAACTATTCTTCTTATCTTATTGATATCTACCATTGCTCTTTTTTCTTTTTTATTGAATATATTGAGGTGACATTGGTTAATAAAATTATGTAGGTTTCAGGGGTACAATTCTATATACATCATCTGTATATTTTATTATGTGTTCACCACCCCAAGTCAAGTTTCCTTCCATCACCATTTATCCCCTCTTCAACCTCCCTCCACCCTCTTTTCCCTCTGGTAACATTGCTTTTGGTAATCAACAACAAAAATATTTTATATAATTTTCAAAATGCATGTATATATCATATATATCAATATCTCATTTAATTATATGAGATATGTATTAGGCATTCACATATATATATCAATTAGAAATATGTATATGTATCTATATGTGTATAAATTCTTTTATTGCTGGTATGATTTAGAATTATTTATGATGTCTTTTCACTTTCATTTGAATCAAATATTTTAAATTGCTTTTTATCGCTTAGTATAGATTTTCCTCCCTCCTTTCCTTATTTCCTTCCCTTTGGGAAATGTATTCAAATTTAAATATTGACATTTTTGTACTGATGCTTCCAGCAACCCACAATTCCTTTTGAATATCTATTTCAATTATTTCCAGGTTCTAGTTACATCTCTCATTTGATTGAACATATTTGGTTGTTTTCTTAATAGGGAATCAGTAGAGAAAATATTCTCAGGACCAGCATTAAAGATATGTCTATTTTAGGCTACAGATAATAATATCCTAAATGAATTGGTGTGCTCACTAACCTTTGTGGCCTTGCCCCTGAATTGTATTTTGAATGGCAGTTCAGCTATCCTTGCTAGCATTTGCAACATTAGAGTAATTAACTAACTGCTCTTTCAATCCAGCTGCATAAATGTCTTATGATCTACTATAAAAGGCCCGTTTCATGTCCTGTTTCAATGAATCACCCTAATGAAATAAACTGATGTTAAATCATTATGAGTTGAGTCAGAAAAATTTAAAAAATGAAAAGTTAGCAAAAACTTGTAATTTATAAACAACAGGAACAATATTTTAGTAAATTACACCAATTTGGTATTCCCCCAAATAAAATTAATCCTTTAGTGTCTTATTTTGATTCCATCTACTGAGATTCCCCAGCTCTTTTAGAAAGTCAGTATGCACCTTGAATACAGAAAAGAACAAAGATACCCCACCCCAGCAAAGGGAACTGATGTTGCTGGTGTTTTAGTCAGTCTAGGGGTCACCTGGTATCATCTCAGAAGCCAAGGTCAGATGGTACTAGCTGTCCTGAGGTTTCATTCAGCAGGAAACATGACTGTGATCAATTAGGTGCATGTGCCACAAGCCTGCGTAAGCGTAATGAAACGTAGCGTGCTTTATTTTCCATGCATTCATATGAGCTCAAGGGGGAGTTGAAAGCAAAAACACACCAAAGAGGCACCAACGACCTGCAGAAATATTTTTTAAAATAAATCACTGGATCTTTATTTTTTAATATGGAGATTCATTAATATAATATTTTATACAATTATCTTCTTTCCTAATATAATGTGTGATACCACTCATAATGACATTGGCATATGGAATGAAGAGCCATTCAACTAGCCCCTGAATAATATACTGGGAATGCTATTTAAAATAAGATTATCTGTCTCTCTCTTCTCTTCTTAGACAATCATCTGGAAAAAGAGTTGGTCTCAGGTTTTAATGAGCGACTTTCTTGGGTTGTAAAGAGTCTTTGCTGTTGATTACTTAGAGTTTCATCAAGTGGGCATAGCTTGTGCTTTGCTTCAGAGCTTTCCTTTCTGTTCACTGATTTAAAAAGATCCATTACTGGAAGTGCCCAGAACAGCAGCATGGTGGACTTCGTTGTCTACTCTGTTGGCTTCTCCTGACGCTAAATGAATCCACTGTGATCATTTCTTGGGAATGAGTCTTCCTGGATGTGCATTTATGATGAAATAAACTATAATTTCAGCCCTGTTTTTAAAGTGATGATATTTTGACTATAAAGATAAGGAAGTGGAATTTAATGATAGAGATAACTAGCACCTTTGATGATTTCAAAGACATTCTCAGTAAGGAGGTTGACAATAGAGTACCTTCTAGAGCTTAAATACCACCACTTGTGAGAGCTTTAAGAAGTTACTTTTAGTGGAAAAGATCCTTTGAAGTCTGTGTAGCTGAGAAAAATGAGAGGTGTTCTAAAAGAAACTAGAGATATACCGACTCGAGCAAGCTTAGATTTTAAAAATGGTTTATTTCACACATTTGAACATTGTTAGAACCTGTATCAGTATGCTTTTTGTTAATAACCTAAATAAGCCCTAGCCTGCTTGGCTCAGAGGATAGAGCATCAGCCTGTGGACTGAAGGATCCCAGGTTCCATTCCAGTCAAGGGCACATGTCCTGGTTGCAGGCTCTGTCCCCAATAGGGGGCGTACAAGAGGCAGCCAGTCAATGATTCTCTCTCATCATTGATGTTTCTATCTCTCTCTCTCTCCCTCTCCCTTCATCTCTGAAACGAATAAAAATATATTTTAACAAAACAGTTTTAATCAATTTATTCCAGAAATGTTAATGTCTTCTGTGTTTTCATAATTGATTTGTGCTTAACTCTTTCAAAACTGAAGACCAGAGTGTCTGAAAGATGGTTCTTGGGTTTGCTTTTCAGAACCACCAGTTCCAATTGCTCCACCTCAGCTGGCCTCAGTGGGGGCAACCTACCTGTGGATACAACTCAATGCCAACTCCATCAACGGTGACGGGCCCATCATTGCCCGAGAGGTGGAATACTGCACGGCAAGTGGGAGCTGGAATGACCGGCAGCCAGTGGACTCCCCGAGTTATAAGATTGGGCACCTGGACCCGGATACAGAGTATGAGATCAGCGTTCTCCTCACCAGGCCAGGGGAGGGTGGCACTGGATCTCCTGGGCCAGCCCTCAGAACAAGAACCAAGTGTGCTGGTGAGTGTGGGAAGCGGGACTGTTGTCATTGTCTTTGTGGGTGTTGACCTGCAGCATTGGTGTTCATCAGGTGCCCTAACGCTCCCCCAGCTCTGGCAGCATCCTGAACAGGAACAGATAATTCCCTTTGCCTGGACACAGTAGCCCAACAACCTATGGATTTTGGGACCTCAAGGCTTGGAGTATCTCTCAGGCAGTTTCCACTCCTTTCTCTTACCATTCTTTATTTACACCTTCCCATGAGTATCACACAGTTCAAGTAGGAATTATCACTAAAGTTGACAGATACCTGCTTTAATGATGTCTGTTTATAGGTCAGATCCTCTCCTCCTGGCCCCTTTGTTTTATGTTCACAGTTAATAGGTTTATAGCCTAGAGAAGCTTTGGAATAATAGATTTCATCTAAGAGATAGCTTTAAAGCTGTGTTTTTATTGATGGATATTTAATGGAGGGCTGCTTGCCAATGACATGGAGCCCATTTGTTAAATAAGCAGGGGTGATTTGTGGGCTGCATGCCGTCTTTGAGTTTAGATTATATACTTCTAATTGACTGTGCTGAACCCGCTCTGCAGCTTAAATAAAAGTAGGGTTGATGGACAGAGAAATGGCGAGTCCTGTAAAAATCAAAACCTGAAGGTAGCTCCCATTAGAGGAGATGGTATTGTTTCTGTGTGGCTCCTCTCTCGCCAGAAGTAGAGAGAAATTGTGTATTGGGATACTGAAGTGTCTTTGATTATTTAAATGAACAGCCCCTTTTTACTCAATTGTGGGTTCAGGTGAAGAGATTCCATAAATTTTTATGGAGTTAATTGATTATTCAGATAGCATTATTTAAGAAGACACACATCACTGTTTCATTTCTTTTTTAGTTTTAAAAATACTGAGAGTACAGTTTGACCCTGACTGGTAGGAGACATGATTAAACCTTAACAGTTGTAGATGTTTCATTTTTTCTTTATAATTTGGAGTATACTGTTTCTACAAGTTCAAAATTCATGGAAAAAAATTCTGTTTAGTTTTTTTGTTTGATTGTGTTAAGTTTTTTTTAATTTCTTTATTGATTAAGTTATTACATATGTGTCCTTATCCCCCCATTACCCCTCCATCCCCCCCACTCATGCTCTCACCCTCCTATTGTCTGAGTCCATTGATTAGGCCTATATACAAGCATACAAGTCCTTTGGTTGATCTCTCCCCGTTTTAAGGTTTTTGTTAGAGAGGGGAGCAAGTAAATTTTTCTTCTGGGGATAGGTGATGGGCCCGAGTATGTTTGCCAGATCCACACCGGCATGCTCATGTCACCCTCAGTGCCGGGTCTCTGGAATAAGAACTGCTATTTGGACCCACAGCCCTGATTGGTGGGTCCAAGGAGGAAGGAGTTTGATAACCCTTTCTCCTCCTCAGCTCTGTAAGCCATGTCATTTCCTCATTCTCTTTAGATGAATAAATGTCCCTTCCTTTTTGTGAAATCATTTCTTATCTGTTGTAATGCAAACAATAGCTGTGGAAAACATTGTACATGTAATTTTATAATATAGGAATTTCTTTCAAATCTGTAATTTATTTTATAACTGCCTATATAGTATCCAGGGCAGATACTGTGATCTCCTTATTACGGATGGGCTGAGAGCCTTCATAATCTCTGTCCTTCTCTGAGCATGCTCTGTAAGCAGTACATTCAGTGTTAGTCCACTTCAGTGTTATTTTGAGGAATCCTGTTTGGGGTGTGCCAATATAGTGAAGTCTCCCTCTCTCTCGAAAAGAAGGTTAGAATTTCAGTTCTCAAGACTGGGGAGAGGAGACAATGTTTTATTCTAGCCACCTACAACCCCACCTACTTTATGTTTCTAGTTCCCTTGTTTTTACATATTTTGTCTTTTCTCTTGGTTTGCTCCCTGTATAGTTCAGTTATTGACACAATTACTATATACATTTCCCTAGAGTACAATGCATGCATTTCTGTTTTTAGGAAGCCTCTTGTTATTGCTGCATGATGTGTAAATATATAACTCTCAAAGAGACAGGGATCCTTTATAATAGCTTGACAGTTCTTTTTTAAAAAACTAAAACCAATTTTGAAGTGATAGTTGCATGCCAACACTGTATCTTAAAGTACTAAGCCTCACTTAAGCAAGGGAGCCCAATGATAAAGCACTCTGTTCCTCTTACCATTGCAACCTGCCGTTGACATTATTCCTGGTGTGTCATGCACTGACATTAAATGTTTTTTGAAATGGCTGTAGTTGAACAAGTCAGGCCTAGGAATTGTTAGGTGAGAGAATCAGAACTAAAATAAGAGGCATAGTATGTGGGTGAGGGAAGTGAAGTCAAATGAGACTTTTTACTGGAGGAAGAAATATGTTTTCACCCTCTCTTGACCTGAGGCCTTTGAGAAAATCTGAAGATAAGACTGGTGACTGCTGTTGGTGAGCAGTGGGACATTGTGGAAAGCTGTCTGAGTTACAAGGAAAAAGACAGCTGCTGCAAACTATAGACTGAAAAATTGGATAGTGGCCGCAGACTATTGCTCAGATGGTTTGTGAGCACTTAGGATTCATAAAGAGCAAGTCATGGGTCTCAAAAGCTGGGAGGGACTCTACACATTCTGCAGAGTTGGTGGAAATGTCCTTGGCCAGCTTGAACTTGTGGAGGAATAATTCCACATCCATCTGGTATGGTTTAAAAGCCAAGAGTACAAGTATGGTACTAGAGTAATAAAAATTAGCAACATCATACATAAAAAAGAAACGGAGTGTTTGGCTTAAATGTATATGAATCTATAATATGAGGCTATTGCCTCATCCCCCAAAAACATCTAATATAATCCTAGGTTGTATTAAGAAAGCAAAATGAGGTGATAGTCTTATTCTACCAGTTCTGCTTAGCTTCCCTATAACTGTTGTGTTTATTTCTATTCCTGCATTTTAAGAAAGAGAACATAAAATAGACTGTGCTCAAGAGATAGCACCCAGAATAGGAATGGTTCTGGAACCTTGCTCAACTAGTGAGGAATGATGGAAAGAAATTAGAAAGGTAGTAGAGAAGAACAGTGTCTGTACAAATTTGTCTAGGGTTGAATCATGAATAGTGGCTTTCCAATGGCCTATCCATTCCAGCATAACCTGACAGTGTAGAAGGGAACCTGTACTCTGAAGAGGATTGAGCTGGTTGAACCTGAAGAATCTCAATATGAAGATTCTACGATTCCTGTGTTGTTTGTTCTCTTTCTATTGGGATGGTGCATCATATGTTTCTACCCTGATAGTCTGAATTTTGCTCCTATGTTATCTTTGCCCAAGAACTCCATAATTATGCTTATCAAGTCCTGCTTTGCCAGGCAGTGGAGGCTTACAAAAATCTGAGCAAAAGGGGAGAAAAATCGTGAGTTTTTAATACTGCTAAATAGATTAAATTTTAAGACGTAGCTTTTATTCTGAGATATCCTGCCTGGGTTTTATGCTAAAATATCCTTTTTATTTTATTTTTTTAAATATATTTTATTGATTTTTTACAGAGAGGAAGGGAGATGGAGAGAGAGTTAGAAACATCGATGAGAGAGAAACATTGATCAGCTGCCTCCTGCACAGCCCCTACTGGGAATGTGCCAGCAACCAAGGTACATGCCCTTGACTGGAATCGGACCCGGGACCCTTCAGTCCGCAGGCCGATGCTCTATCCACTGAGCCAAACCGGTCAGGGCAAAATATCCCTTTTATGAAATGATGATGTCAGAGAGTACTAGAGCCAGAGTCAGCAATTGAGAACACAGGCTCTGGGACCAGGCTGCTCAGGTTGAGTTCTGGCTCTGCCGGAACTATATATGTGACCTGGGAAAACTGCTAACCTTCTCTGGGCCTCTGTTGCCTTATCCATAAAACAGGGGTGATAATCTATATATATAAAAGCCAAGCGACCAGAACGACTGGAACGACTGGTTGCTATGACGCGCAGTGTGGTGGCCAACCAGCTGATCAGGGCCCCAGTTGGCCCCCCGCAACCTCCTGCGTCCCTCACCCATGCCGGCCCAGGCCTGATTGGCCTCGATTGGGGCAGGCCAGCCGGACCCCACCATGCACAAATTTGTGCACTGGGCTTCTAGTCATAATATATGTGTTGTAGATAATAGTAGTATGTGTCGTGTAGTGTGGCCATGATGCCTTAATACATAATGGAAAGAAGGTGCTTAGAAGAGCATCTTACATATAGCTAGTGGTTAATAAAAGTTAACTGCCATTTAAAATTTTTAAAGTTATTTAACATTTTCAATCAAAGGAGTTAGATGTTGGCAACCTGATCTCATTACCTTAGATGTTTTAGAAATTTACTTATCTGATACACTGAAAATCTGAGGACCACTGTTTTATAATATGGTCTCATAGAATTTTCTGCAGTTGAGCATTGACTTGATGACAGACATCATTCTTTCGTTCTTTGAAATTAAATCTGTTTCTTTGGGACAAGCTTTCTTTTCATTTTTGTGCTGAACCAATGAGATCTGTCCTATCATGTTTTGGTGACATCCATGAAAATCTATTTTGCTTCTTGCGTTAAAATGGCCAGATCACTATTTATTGTCTTACGCTGTGCAGTGGAATTGATTTTCACGTGTGGTTAATAGATACAATCTCATTACCTGCTCCGAAATCTTGCAAGAATTGTATTGTAGCACACTTCCAGAGTTCTCGCTTCTTGTGCATCTGAAAATTCCGACCTTGATCAAATCACTTAACTTCTCTGGTTTTACCTCCTCATCTTTTTTATTTTAATTTAACTTTATTGTTGAAAGTATTTTCCCCCCACTGGCCCCCATCATGGAACTATTGTCTGTGTCCATGGGTTATGTATACATGCATATAAGGCTTTGGTTAATCTCTTCCTGCCCTCCTGCCCCCCTTCCCTCTGAGATCATCAGTCTGTTCCATGTGTCAATGTCCCTCCTCATCTTTATTTTTAAAATTATATTTTATTGATTTCAGAAAGGAAGGGAGAGGGAGAGAGAGATAGAAACATAAATGATGAGAGAGAATCATTGATCTGCTTCCTTTTGCATACCCCCTACTGGGGATTGATTCTACAACCTCCTGGTTCATAAGTCTACGCTCAACCACTTAGCCACACAGGCCCAGGTGTACCTCCTCATCTTTAAATAAGGGCAGTGACATCTGCCCTGTCAGAGGTTCTTTTGAATATTAGATTATATATTATCTATAAAGGTATTTTACAAGTTATAAAAGTGCTCTGCCTATATGGTGTATTTTTTTTTTTAATGATTATAGTCAGGAACTAGTTTCAAGAGTTAAACACATATCTAGTTATTTTCCAACTTCGCAGTTCAGCTATGGTTGGGTAACCTCAGAGAGTTGAAATTACTTCAGTATCCAGTTAAGAAAAATGCAATTTAGTTTGTGTTTTCTATTACATCTTCTATTCTTATAATTATGTGCAGCCTGTATATCACAAGCCATTAAGTGGTAGCTACTTGAAAAAGAGAAACGGATAATGCAGTTAGATTAATTTCCACAGTGGACTTTTTATGTGTTTTATTTTGGGATATTGCTTTTTATGTATCCTAGTTATTGTTTAACTGTGGTTAAGTGGCTTGCTAATAATTGGCCCCAGGAGTCAAAGAAGGATGATGATAAACTCAAGACTTAACAATTAAGACTAGTGAGAGTGAAAAAAAGCTGAACTGAATGTGTTCTTTAGAATTAATATAACTAAAAATCTTTGAAAAACAAATGATTACACCTTTTAAAGATTTATTCCTAAAATACTTATTGAACACCCGTATTTGCAAGGTACATTCGCTGGCCCTAAAGGTATAACAAGACAAGATCCTGCATTCAGAACTGATAAATTTGGGAGTATCGGAAAGGGGAACATGTACATGCAATAAACAAATATGTATCCATGGATATGTAATATGATAAATGCTCTGAAGAAAAATAGATAAAGCGATAGAGAGTGGACAGGCAGTAGATCATTAAAATATTACCTTAAAATTTTTTAATTGTGGTAAAATAACAAAATTTACTATCTTAACTATCTAAGTGTATAGTTCAATAATGTTAAGTCATCCGATCTCTACAACTTTTTTATCTTGCAGAACTGGAACTCTGTACCCATACTAACTCACCATAATTCCTTCCCTGGGTTCTGTCAGCCACTACTCTATATTCTGTGTCTATGAATTGAACTACTCTGTGTACCACATATTGGTGGAGTCATACAGAATTTGTCCTTTTGTGTCTAGCATATTGTATAGCATTATGTCCTCAAGATTCATTCATATTATAGCATGTGTAACTGTACCCTTTTAATTACTCTGATAATTGTGTTACATATGCTTAGCTTATGGGATTCTTGAGACTTTAAGCACCAATTTTGGCTTTCAATTAAATTAATAATTCTTAAAGTTTAAAAATCCTTTATCTTTATGACTTACGGAAATCTTGCCTACTGAAGAAGGTAGTGCTGCTGTGTTTCCAGAGAGCCGAATTACAAATAAGTACCTAGAAGTACTATGTCAGAGTGTTATAGCCATCCCATCAACAGTCGGTTTCTATAGGTCAATAATAAAGAGTTATATAAGAAATTAGAGGGTTTTTAAAATAATATGCCATTATTTTAAACTAGTAAGGGTGAGTGAGTTTAATACCTATTTGTAGAGGTGTGTGTTTTATATATGCCAATCAGAACCTTTTACATAACTAAAATCAAAACATTGAATATGTGCTACATTAACATTTGGTTTTGTTCTACTCAGTTGCTTTGATGATATGCGGTTATAGCCATTTCATCTGTAGTACTTTTAGTGACACAAGAGGTGGGACATATGTTTCATCTCCTTCCAATCACTCATTTTCCAATGCTCCTTGGTCTGAGAGAGACTGTGCCATCCTGTTATGATGTACATTTTTCTGTATCGCCTGTTCTTGTTTCCAGCATGGTAGTTGTACTGTTGCATTGGAACACATGTACCTGTGCAGCCCTCTCCTATCTTGCCCATGCACTTTGATGAACACGTATGTACATGAGCAAGGGATCCGCAGCCCTTCAAGGCAGAGGTCCTGCATCCTTGCCTATGGGAATGTTCTGCGAACTACAAAGCTGAAGTTCTGTATTGTATTATCATATACCTAAGAAAGTCTTTTAGTGTGGTTTACGTAGAAGCATACTCTTTCCCACCAGGTCCAGTCTAAACCACATGAGATTTAGGTTAATATTGCTTTTTAAATTTTAATTCACCCTGATTGTGAAATGTGGCTCATTTTAAGTACACCTGAATGAGACTACCATATGGGAAATGAGTAGTAAGTTTCTTGGCATTATACAAAGCCCAAACTGCATGATGCCTGCTTTCCACTGAAGGCCAGCCCATGTCTATTTATGTATTACTCTCAGTTCCTCTTGTGAGAGGAAAAAAAAAACAACAGTCTGGTTTCAGTGGTGCTGATCTGAAATTAAACACGGCCAAGACTGGATTTGTTTTCTTCCTAAATCAAGGATAGTCAGATTTGTCTTTTCTGTACAAAGCTGCTACCGGCTTTACAACATGTGTTTGGACTTACAGGGCTGACCCATGGGCCCTCAGGAGCAGCTAGGAACTCGTCTAAGATCTAACAATGGCTGTTATTCAGAAGGAATACAGGCCAAGGACCTCATTGAATGGAACAGGATTTATTTTTTATAGAAGTTTATTTACCAGGGGAAAAATTAAAGTGTTCTAATTCTAATGCTAAAATAGCTCTGCCAAAGGGCAATATGTTTTTAATGCATTTCCAACACATTGAGCCATTAAGAACCTTTTAAAATTATAAACATTAGAAGAGCATAAAAAGTATCTTCCCTATTAGACTTCAGAGATAAGGCATTGAATTGGGCAGAGGACAATAACATAGTAGCAATGCGGCACCTTATGTATTATAATACATTCTTTTCCTTCCTTACAGATCTTCATGCCCCACAGGCTTTGTAATACCTGAACCTCAATCCAGCACTTTCTCCCATCTAAACTCTGGCCACACAGAGAAATCTGTGTGAGAGGTTTAGAAGTGCTTAAACAATGTTACTAATAAATTCAATAGGTTAATAAAAATAACCTAAAAAGGGGTCAGACAAAAGAACACAGTTGCTTTTAGTCATCCATTGACTTTAATTGAGTGCAGAGATGGTTCCCAGAAAGGTGTCAGGCAGGGTCCTTGGCTGTGAAGAATGAGCATACCAGCAGTACTTCTAGGCCCTATTCGGAAGCCTTCATAGGCAGCTTCCTGTGTAGCTTCGAATAAGCTGAGGAGTTTAAGAAAATGAAAAGATCTGGAGATTATCAGTTACCTCACCCAGCTGTGCCTCTGATGGGTCGTCTAACACTGAAAAATATCACAGAACTATCTGAGGCCACATTTTTTTCAAGATGGGGCAAAAGTAGGCTTACAGTTGTTTGCCAACCACGGTTCTAGTGCTCTGATTCCATTAGTCTCTATAAAGGGGGTTTTGCTATCACAGCGAAGCATCAATGTTATCAGTATTTGTCCCTTATTGAGTACCAACTATAGTATGTTGAGTATGGTCCTGAGGCCACTGGAATGCTTAGTGATACATTTGCTTCCCACAACAGAGTCTTCTAGAAAAAGGATGACAGCTACTAAATCTTCTTTGCACAATATTTAAAGATACCCAGGGTTATCTAAATTTTATCCCAAATCCCATATATTTAGCAAAAAATTATTAATTTGTATCAGATTAAATGCCTCATCAAATGTATGATGCAATAGAGTTGTATTTTATGGTCTCTATGTAAGCATTTACATACTAGGACCCCCTGCATAATCAATATGTACTGCATATTTATGGTTTTTTTAATATATAATTTGTAGTATGATTGACCAGTCTAAATTACCACAAAGGTTTGTAATTTTGTCACTGCTTTGTGAATATGTTGGACATATTTAGAGAAGACAAATGTTTATTGGTTAACTTTCTT
Organism: Cnephaeus nilssonii; assembly: GCF_951640355.1. Taxonomy (NCBI): domain Eukaryota; kingdom Metazoa; phylum Chordata; class Mammalia; order Chiroptera; family Vespertilionidae; genus Cnephaeus; species Cnephaeus nilssonii. The sequence goes on from NC_137082.1 coordinate 61,034,708, forward strand.
CACTTCAAAGTCTGACTGTCTTGGGTTGAGCTAGAAAATACCTCAACAAATTACTAAAATGTCCTGAATCTAAGTTTTCTAATAATTCTAATCAATATTCTACCAGTACTAGTACCTCTTCATAGCACTGCTGGAAGAATGAAATGGGATAAGGCATAAAAAATGGTTAGCAGAGTACTTGGTTCACCTGGTTCACCCTGAACTCTAAGTAGGCTGGCTAATAAATTCTGATCCTTTTGTAAAATTAAGAAACTTGTTACAACTGAGGATACATACTACTATGGCAAAAATCTCCCAATAGAATTATTAAGCCGAGTAGTTTGGGTTTTGTTTGACACACACACATCAAATTGCAGTTTGCCTTAAGTAAAACAAAAGATATATGTATCTTCTCAAGTTCATGTCAAAAAATGACAACATGTTTAGAAACTAGGAGAACATTTTGATTCTTCAAGTGTTATCAGGATAGAACAACGTAGTGACCTAGAGTGGCAAAGATAACAGAATGTGAATGTTTTACTGACCTGTGAGATCTTGTTACTCGGTGGTATGGGACATGTTACAATTATTAGCGACTTGATGAACATTTTGGACATTTTAACTCTTTGAAGAGTGAGGGGTACTGCCCAATATTGTAACACCTCTAAGTTTGCCCCGAACACACAGAGCTTGATAACCATCATTTGATTTGAGTAGCAAGGCAGTCTATGGGGTATGACCCAGGTGTCTCAGGGGATATCTTTCCCTTTGCTCATTTGCCTACAGATCTCAGGAAGGTAGAGGACCCTTATTGAATGAGATTTGTGATGGGGTCATGATGCTGTGGTTCTAAGGAATTGAAATACACGGGTAAAATCTTTCACTATGAAGGCTGCTTCTGAGGCAGACTTGTATTCTGTGCCTCTGACCCAAGGGCAGAAGAGCCAGTTCCAGAATGGCCTTTGTCTTCAGGACATATTAGGAAAAGTTCACTCACTCCTAACCAGCCAGGTATGCTATTTACTTGTGCCTGGAATATCAAACTCAGCTTGTTCAGAACCAATTTCACGAATTGGGAAATAGGTGGATTTTATCTTTGACCTTATACATGCTGTGTACTTCTGTTCATTGTTCCCTAAGCATTTTCAGATGCACTCTCTTATCAAACCTGCTCTCGGCTTATTTGTCCCCATTAATGTGGACAGATAACTTATCCTAACACATGCAATGATATTTGGCCTCCAAAATAGAACTTGCCTACTTCATCTGTAAGGATAATGCTGCTTATGTTGTTCAAACTAGGTAAAATAGATGAGAGCTAAAACCTCCACCGTAATAACAACAGATTATAAAAACATGATGATATGTCAAAATTTTAGTTTATAAAGGTTAACCATGTTCCTTTGTTTGTATAATTTTTTTACAAATTAATTTTAAGAATATAAAGAACTGGTGATTACATTACCTATTAGAATAAATTATAAGTGAATAGAAAGCTTTAAAAATGAATAATGCATATACATGAAATTAAAACTACAAATACAAGACATTTTATTAGAAAGTAAGGTTATACCTATTATTAAAATAAGAAAGATAATAGCTCTGTTTGATGTCAGAATTGCTGATCTTTCATCCATGTTATTACCCTTGTAGAATGAGAAATAAAAGTAATATAACTATGTAAAATATTTCTACCGACCAAATAGCAATATTTCTTTCATGTAGATCTAAACAAGTGACTGTAGATACATATTTATAATTGGCATTGAAACCCCTTTCTAGTATAAATAATCAGTAGAGAATATACAGATGTTAAAATATATTTCTGTTTGCTCTGGCCCGTGTGGCTCAGTTGGTTGGAGTGTTGTCTTGTTCACAGGAAGGTCAGGGGTTCAATTCCCTGTCAGGACACATACCTTAGGTTGTGGGTTTTATCCCCAGTCACAGAGGCAACAGATCAATGTATCTTTTTCTCATTGATGTTTCTCTCCCTTTCTCCCTTTCTAAAAACCAATTAAAAAAAAAAGAAAAAAATATTTTTTTCATTAAATAGTATATGTTGTTATTTCACTTCTCTTTAGATAGGCTATATTGCTATTAATTTGGATCATGAGTTTATCATAAATAACATTTGATTTGTTAATGTTTATATCTGGTTAATTATCCATTTTAATTACTGAAATCATATATGCTATATGAGGCAAAATACAGAAATATATGATAAAATAGTTATTAGTAGATTTCCTCAACTTTCTTTCAGTCCCTTGCCTGGAGATAATATATAGGTGTTTATCCTTCGGCGTCTCTCTCTATGCCCATCTAGAGATATAAATGTCAATGTATGTCCCAGATCTACTCCTTACTAATTATAACAAAATAAGATCATATTGTACATAGTAGTATTCTGCAAACTTACTTTACATCTCTAAATATTTTCTGAACATCTCTTTGATTGCTAAAGTCTAATGCAATATAAACATATTTAACTCATTCTTAGTAGTAACTATTTATTATGCTGGAGTATCTATACCCTAATTATTCAGCCCTCCTTTTTTTGATGGATATGTTCTTGTTATTTTCTATAAAAAGTAATATATAAATAAAAATCTATATAGTTAATTCCTTATAATAAAACATTTTATTTCCATAGATTACACTTTTAAGGTAGAATTGGTGGGCCAAAGTGCATTTAAGATATTACTAGATCTCACATTACTTTCCAGAAGGCTTGCAAGTTACTAGTAAACTCCCGCAAGGTGTGAGAACAGAACTTTCCGAACATGCTTTTGAGCACTAAATATTAAAGCTTATTTAAAATTGGTTGTCAGTTTATTGATTTAGAAATGGTATGTTACTATTTTAATTTGTATTTCATTTTCTTTCATGTGTTTATTGACATTTTTTGTTTTGTTTTTCACCATCAGATTACTATTTTATATTTAGGATGATCTTTTCCTTTTCAGTTTGTAGGAATGGTTTCTATTAGTAGGGTTATTAATCATTTGTTTGTCATATATATTTTATAAATATTTTCCCTCATTCCACCATTTGCCTTTTGACTTTATTCGTGGTACATTTTAAGGAGAAATGTTTAAATTGTATGTAGTTAAATCAATCTTATTCTTTAGGACTATCCATATATATTAATATATGATAAAAGTTTCATTAGACTTTAATTCAATCCAAACATAAATTTATTCATTCTAGGTAGATGGCCAGATATGTAGTAGCGTAAGTAATTAAACCATTGTTTTCCTTGTGGTTTCTCACTTTCCAATCTTGTTTTAGAAGGTATTTTTCAACATTCTCTTGCTCATTTATTAATCTATTCAACAAATATTTATTGATACTCTATTATTTGAGGGTAACTCTCCTAGGCTTTGGGGACACAGTGGTAAGTACTCTGGCCTCATGAACATCGCTTTCTAATTTGTATCTCCCCATTGCTTTGCAATGTAAGGGCATATTTACATGAAGCAAAGCTTGAAGAGATTCGTGGAACAGTGTAGGGAGGAAGTTCTACAAGTAAGCATAAACATTAGGGCAGACTTTACAAATAAACTGTTTTACTCAGGATGTTTTGGATTGCAAGTAACAGAAAGCCAGTTCATAGACTAAACAATAAGGAAATTTATTAACTTGTAGTAACAGGAAGTCCATAGATAAATCACACTTTGCAGTTTGTTGATTTAGTGGCTCAGCAATATTACCAGGGACTTTAGTTTTTTCTAAATCTCTCCTGCATTGGCTTTAACCCAAAGCTGGTCCACTTCATAGTCATAGAAGCAACTAGAAAAGGACACTTGTTCAAATATAACAGAAGGGAGAGAGAAACGTTTTCTCAAACATAGAATATAAGTCCTTTCTTTCAATCTGTTAGGCTAATTAAGTACCAGTAATGATAACTGGGAAATTTTTATGAACTGATTGACTTAGTGTCCTATTCTTAAACTTCACTGTACTTCAGTGATGTTGGTTTACATCAGAATCACCTGGGAGGCTTTTAAGTGATAGGTTGCTGCCCCCACCCCAGAGTTCATGATGTAATAGGTTTGGGGTTGGGCTCAGTAATTTATATTTCTAAAAAAAATTCCAAGTGATGCTAGTGTTGCTAGTTGAGAAATAATGATTTGGAGTAATGAAGATGCACCCTTGCACTACAAACCTATTAGAATGGCCAAAATCCAGGACCCTAACAACACCACTTGTTGGTGAGTCTGTGTAGCAACAGGAACTCTTATTCATTCCTGATAGGAATACAAAGCAGCACATTCACTTATCAAGACAGCTTGGCAGTTTCTTACTAAACTAAATATGCTCTTAACATACGATCCAGCAATAGTGCTCCTTCGTGTGTATGCAAAGGAGTAAAACTTATGTCCACACAAACACCTGCACATGGATGCTTATAACAGCTTTATTCATAATTGCCAAAACTTGGAAGCCACCAAGTTGTTCTTCAGTCAGTGGGACAAATAACCTGCGGTATATCCAGACAATAGAAAAGTATTCAGTGCTAAAAGAAAGCTATCAATCCATGAAAAGATATGGAAGGAATGCATATTACTAAGTGAAAGACGCCAACCTGAAAAAGCTAAGTACAATATGTATAATTCCAACCGGATGAGATTCTGGAAAAGGCAACACTATATAAACAGTGAAAGGATCAGTGGTTGCTAGCGGGGAGAGAGGTGAATAGGAAGAACAGGATTTTTAAGGTAGTGAAAATACTCTGTATGATATAATGGTGGATACATGTCTTTATACATTTGACCCAACCCATAGGATGTGCAACACCATGAGTAAACTGTAGTGTAAACTGTGGACTCTGGGTGATGAGATGATATGTCAATGTAGGTACATCAGTTGTAACAAATGTACCACTCTGGTGGGGGGCAGATTATTTGAAGGGACAGGGAGTATATGTGAAATCTTGGTACTTTCTGCTCAGTTTCGCTGTGAACCTAAACCTGCTCTTTTTAAAACACACACACACACACACACACACACACACACACACACTACATGTATTCTTGGGTATAGGGATGGGATCAGCTGTCCCTGACCCACAAGTTGTGGACAATTAAATAGCTGAATGAAATCAGGGATTTGGGGAGCTATTGGGAAAGAAGAAAGGAGAATGAATGCTGGATAAGAATTGACAGGGTCCCTTATAGTTGATATGAATTGAATGAAGTACTTGTAGTCAAATTACTGTTGAGAAATTGGATAAATTCTTCTTGTAATTTTGAGTAAATTTGTTGAAGATTAAGTACTTATACAGTATACTATGAATCAGAATTGAGATCTGCAAAGAACCTTACTTTTCATTAAAAAAAAAAACAACTCTTGATTTTAGTAGAGATAATGGAAAATTTTACTATAGGGGTTACTTGGAAATCCATTATTCGTACTCATTGTGGATCTAACTTGGAGTCCAGTTACAGTGAGAGAAATGTATGGGACCTGAATTGTTTAGAGGCCATTGGGATGCAGTTCTCCCTGGGGCTCTCATACTTTGGCACATCTTGCCAGCAGAGGCCCTGATGGCCTGTGTTCTGGGCTGTCTTTTCAGGAGTGTTTGTATGGTGAAGAGCCTTGGAAGATAGAGACAGTGCCTGCCGCTGGAGCAGAGGACAGGCTGTCTTACTGTTTGGTATAATATACTAAAGACAGTGTACCTCTCTGGAGCAAAAGGCAGACAGGTTTGTTTACACCCATAAGAAAAGGTTTGGGTTTCCTAAGCTCGGGGTTCTTCAGATGTAACCCAGACCTCCTGCATGTGCAGCTTGACCTGGACCCTCTGTATTGCTCCCATGAGACTTGAGGGGCAAGGGGACCATCAGCAACTTGAAGCTCATGCTACTGGCTGAGTTGTTAGTAATGAAGTCCTTTATCTCTGACCTAGGTGTCTCACATCTTCTGCCAACATCTGTGAAACTAGGGCAGGTAACTTGTTAATGTGAAAGTTGGGTAAAATCTCAGACCCTTCACAGTTCTTTTTTTGTCCCTTCAGTTCTTGACAGACTATATTTACAAGAAAAAAACTTTGAGTTCTCTATCATTTCATCTGACTCCTACATATTACTGACTGGGAAGTTGAGACCTGGATAATAGTAAGTCGCACAGTGCACAGCTAGTCTATTTGCACATGTGAACAGCGAATCTTTTTGCACAAGTACACAGCCAGTCTATTTACACATGTACACAGATAGCCTATTTGCATAGGTGCCCAGCCAGCCTACTTACACAAATGTACAGCGAGCATTTACACAAGTGCACATCCAGTCTGCACAAGTGCACGGACTGTTTGCACAAGTGCACAGCGAGTCTGTTTGTATGAGAGCACAGCAAGGCTGTGTCCACAAGTGCACAGTGAGTCTGTTTGCACAAGTGCACAGCGCGTCTGTTTGTATGAGAGCACAGCAAGTCTGTGTCACACACAAGTGCACAGTGAACAAGTCTCCTGCTGCAGAAGCAGCCCTCAGAGCCAGCACTCGAGGCTCTCGGGGCACTTTGCTTTTTGCCTCACTACAAAACCTGGCTCTGTGAGTAAAACCTGTAGTCCTCGTTTAAGTCAATTTAAGGATGTGGTTAGACAATAAGAACGTCTCATTTCAAGATAAAACCAGATAAAATGGACATAAATTGAGTGGGGCAGTTAGTTGTATATAGCATATAGATATAACCTGACAGGGTTATTCAGCCCTAAGAGGTACTTGGAAGAATAAAAGATAATTATCTGTCAGAGTCATTTAGGTGTAACGCTACTAAGTACAATGTGAGATTAGTTGACCTTCTCTACTATTTCTCAAGTTGTATGTTTGCTTGTTGCCCTAATTCTGAGGCTATGTGGCAGTTTATTTTAAATTATAAAGCAGAACTCTGCTTGACCAGCAGATATTAATATGCCTCCTGCTAAAAGGATATGTAGACTTAGAAAGGTGGCCACTTTAACGGTTTTGTCCTCAGTTGCGCTCTCACATTAGCAAGTCCAGCCTACTCGCTTATTAGGTGGACATTGGTAACGCTTTTTTGTTTTGACGCATTAGATGCATATTTTTCTCTTTAAAAATAATTTCTTAGTACTTTGAAATTATAACTCTTGTTCCTTATTTTATCAATATTATATCTGACCCATATATACCATAGTACTTTGAAATTATAACTCTTGTTCCTTATTTTATCAATATTATATCTGACCCATATATACCACATATCAGCTTTAATTATTTTTAAAGTTTATAAATTATTTGAAAACAAAGACATACCTTTTCACCCTCAGAATTGCCTATAGCGACTTTTGAAAAATAACACTTTTCTATGGAAGTTAAGAGAACATGGCTCTGGGCTCCACACCTGTCATCCACCCATGTCAAAGAAAATTGAATGTTACCTAGGTGACCTACCCACGAGCTGGCTCTTTAATTTCATTGTGGCTATTGGAGCTCTCACTGTAGTCAAAGAGAAAAAGGAAGTGAGGGCAGAGAAATGATTGCTGCAGGTGACCTGTATCCAGCCCACAGAGGAAATCATTGACCCTCCATGCAGCTGCCTTTGCAGGCCACCTTTGTCTAACCCTGTCTGGGTGTGTAAACCATACATGCATCCCATTCTAGGATAGAATCCTGAAGTATCTAAGGATGATTTTTAAAGAAAGTAGCAATGTAGGTTAATCTGTGTAAAATTAGAGAGGGTTTTGGGAAGTAGAAATTCCAAGTTAGCAATTTATAATTCTTACTGGTAAGTTCACCAGTTGGACATCTTTGGAAACATTTTAATACCAGGTTTAGAAAGGTGGACCTAAGCTATTCTTTTGGACAGATTATGAATCTAAGATGATTTAGCTGAGACAACTAGTTAACATGTTCTGTGGTAATATATTTATTAGTCCCAATGAAAAATAAGTTAAACTTTCATTCCCCAAAGAGAGTATAGCTCATAACATATTTGCATTATGTATCTTTATCCAGCAGTTATGCTCAGAAAATGACATAATTTTAAAATAATTAATAGCAGAATTCAAATTAAAAAAACAAACAAACAAACAGAATTGGAAGCTATAGACTGGTGTCTTGGTATTGTGGTTATGGTCCCCTGGTCACCCTGAGGTCTGCTGACAGTGTGGAGGGCACCCAGGCGAGGCTGTGAGGGGCTGCACTGGCATTTCAACTGTAGCAGCTTTGGACCCATTTTGCTTCCTGACTGAGGACTGAGGGGTAAGCAGCAGGGTCTGATCACTCCCGGGTGTGCTCCTACATCTCCATGTCCCTGTCCTCAGCCCAGCTCAGAGGAGCTCCGGGTCCTATCTGCTAGATCTGCGGCCATACCAGGTGTGCTGTCTATTTGATGTCTTTATTTAGATTACCTGTGTAGCTGTGACTCTTCATCCCTAAGATGCAGCTGAGCATCTTTCCCCACAGCCTTCCCTGCCCCATGCCCTTGAGCTAAGTATTGGTCTGCAGTGTCCCTTAGCTCAATAAATATTTCTACAAACTTCCCACTCATCCCAGCCAGAACCTATTACTCACCCTTGATTCTTTCCACTACTTCATCCCTACACTGAGTCAATCACTGAGTCGTACCCATTCTTTCCCCCCAAATGCCTGGGTGTTTAAGAGGTGTATCTGCAGTGCCTTGCGTTAGCCTCAGCCGCCCACCATGCTTCTCTGTGCATCCTTCTAGCTCATCATCCCAGAGTCCTTCTCTCCCCTCCAGACTTTCTCTGTCCCATAGACAGAGATCTTTTTAAAATGCAAATCCAATCATACCATGTCTAATAAAAAAGACCATAAAATGCAGACTCCTTCCCATGCAGCTGCTGCCAGCACTTTGTGTCCCCTTCCCTGCTTCCTTTTTTAAAAAAGTGGTAAAAATTGTATTTAAATACTTTTTAAAATAGAGTGTTTTCAAGACTCCAGGTAGACATTTAGACCCACGATAATACATTCTGTGGCACTTGCACGCCATGAATACAACAATCCCAAATGCCACAACAACCTGGCCACAGAGGTATCTAGCGCCCAGGCCCACTAGCAAAACCTCCCTGCTGCTTTTTGCCGCATCACTGCTCTCACAGCCTGACATACCCGGTATGGATTTTGCATGTTTGTCTATCTCCCTCCACTAGAACATAAGTTCCGGGAGGGCAATGCTTTTGTCTGTCTGAATGCAGTGCCCGCGCCATGGAAGGGATGAATGGCAGGTGTCTTTCCCCCGCTGCCCAGCCCTGGCCTCCCTCTCCATCAGCTCTCCACACTGGCTCCTGTGCCATCTCGGCTTCAGCTTTTATTGTACTTCTTCCCTTTCCTGGGCTCAGCTTCTCCTTCCCGCCTAAGAAACAGCGCTCTCCCACTCTTGCCTTCTCTTCATACCCCTGCTTACATATCCCTTCCGCGTGGAGGTTGTCCCTAAACTACCTCTAAGCAAGAGAACCATGCGTTCCCCTGTAATTTTAAACATCAGACTCCTCTCTTACCCTGGAAGCCTCAAGTCTTCAGTAATAATGCCTGTGGGCTCTTGACAAATATTTAGTAAATGGATCCATGGCATTCAGAGTCTGAATGAGAAAGGAATTACAAGGTTTGTCCCTCAAAGGAGCCAGTTACATCAGTTGGAGTGCGAAGTCAATCTAATACGCACCTCCAGGCATCCTTTTCTCCCCCCACCTGAGCTGCCCGCTGAAGGCCTGTGCCTCCCAGGCACACCCCTGGGGAACATCGTGGCACAGCACTTAAGTGCAAATGAGGATCAAGTATACACACAGTGCTCTCGAGTTGTTAGAATCAGGGGCATTAGCACAGCCTGGGAAGGTCTTCACATTCCCGATTAAACACTTCTGACCCACGCTTCCCCCACCAGCTTATATTTCACTCACATGGGACCTTTTCTTCTCCCCTGAGCAAATCGTTCCGGCTTTCTCTGGCATACCTCCATGCCTTTTCACATGCTGTTCCCTTTCTCAAAACTTCCTTTCCCCCTCCCTTCTGCTGGTCAGCACCTCCTGTGTGTAAAGGAACTGTCAGGCTTTGTCTTATTCACCACACCGAATCAGGGCCCTGTCCGTCACACTTGAGGCAGATCTTTATAATGGCATTTGTCTCATGTACTCTGCCTGTACACGGTGTGTCTCTGGCTCCACATCCGTCTATAAGATAAGGAAGACAAAAACCGACCTTTTCATTTTGTGCGCAAGAGTGCCAGCACATGCTGCGGGCTCAGATGTGTTTCAGGCAGTTAAAGAACTGTCCCTAGTTCTGTCTGGGTCCGCCTGCTTTCTCCTTTAACACATTTCCCTGTCTTCTTTGCCACCAACCTTCTTGGGGAAAATAATCTGTGGAAGGTCATTATCAAGTTATCGCAGCACTTATTTAATGTGTGTTTCGCTGCTTTACTGTCACATTAAAACGTGTGGCAGTAAAATAAAGTAATAAAACTGTCAATAAAAGTTCCACTTCCACTCAATATTTAATGCTAAAGAGCAAGAGGCATTTCAGATTTCCATCCATAATAGTAAAACGGCATTATCAAGGTTGGTAGGCAGTTTGCCTTGAGATACTGTGAACTTGATGAATAAAAATGTCAATTGTTAGACTACAGTGTAGTCTAGAAAGCTGTGCGTTGCAGTGTTCCATATGGAACAGTCCCCGGAAAAAATCAGGATGTGAAGTAGCCCCATGCCACAAGGCCACCTCGTGTTTTTAAACAAAGGGCAGTGATGGCTGCTGACCAGCAAGCAGTCATGGAAGAATCAAGGAAAATGAAAAATGCCCCCGTGATACCATCATTAGTGCATCTAAGTTATAAGGTACTGCCACATCCATTTTCCTCCCTAACCCCAAAATGATTGGGAGGTAGATAACAGGATTCTCATTTTCCAAACCAGGAAGGTGAAGTTCCAAGATGGTTAAGGGACATTCAAAGGTCACACCGAACTGAGGTACAATTCCACACGGGGCTCTTTCTGTTACAACATGTCACTTCATTGCTAGGCAACTGAAAACTGATACAATTTTTGAACCAATTCAAGTTGATGCAAATGTAGAATATATTTAGAAAGCCTACCATTATAATTCCTAATCAAATTCATGTGGTATCCTGGGCTAGGTGGGCTTTAGAATAGTTGTAGTCTTGACTCCATCTAAGGGGGAGATGAGAAAGGCAAAGGAAAGTTCCTTCAGAGTGGGGACACATGTCTAAAACCTTGGGCCCAGTGCTCCTGAGAGTATAAAACTTTCAGAATTCACAGGAAAGTTAAACCTTTATTTCAAAATTGTACTTTGAACTTGAAAGATAAAAAGGAGAGCTGTCTGAGGGCCAATGCTCAAATAGATGGACTAAAAACATTTTTAAAAATTCAAGAATGCTTATCAGAATTTGAAATGAATGTGGTAACAGATCCCCTATAGTTCAAGCCTTCAGTTCTGTGTAACAGGGTTTAAAGAAGCTTAGCTCAGCCTAACACACACAGAATCAAAGACTTTTGGAGAGTTTTTGAAATGTGTTTTCGTTTTCTCAGGGAAGAGAAAAGCAGATTCCTTACTTTTATGTACCTGGTTGCCAAGGAATATTTTATATTCTGTGGTTCAGGTCTATTCTTTGAGCAACAGAGAGAAACACAATGGCACATATTCAAATCTGTGATTGGCCAGCCACCACCGGGGCAGTGTTTTGCCTCGCTGCTGTGTGCCAGAAAGAGTGAGCATTGTTTCAGGGGAGATAGAAGCTCAAGCCCAACACTGGGAACTGGGGACCTGCATCCCCAGCCACGGTCCCTGCATGAAAGGGCTGTGATTTGTCAAGCAGCAGGGGCTGGAGTTAAGTCAGCATCAGTAAGCAGTGGCAGTTAAGTGTGTACTGGCATGGTCCAAGTTGAGCCAACATTGTTAACCTTGGAAAGTATCTTCATGCACAGTAATTAATAGTGATGTTCTAATGCCCGGCCGACGTGGCTCAGTGGTTGAGCACCGATTTATGGACCAAGAAGTCACAGTTCGATTCTCGGTCAGGGCACATGCCTGGGTTGCAGGCTTGATCCCCAATAAGAGGCATGCAGGAGGCAGCCAATCAATGATTCACGCTCATCATTGATCTCTCTCTCTGTTCCTCTCCCTTCCTCTCTGATATCAATAAAAATATAATTTTTAAAAAATAGCAGTGTTCTAAATTAGTGTCATGAGCAGAATTATGTTCTCCCAAAATTCAGATGTTGAAGTTCTAATCCCCAGTCCCCAGACTGTGACTATATTTGGACATAAGGTCTTGAAAGAAGTAATTAAAGTAAAATGAGGCAAGTAGGTTGGGCCCTAACCCAATATGACTGATGTTCTTCTAAAAATTGGAGATTAGCACACATACACACAGAAGGAAGACCATGCGAAGACATGGGAAGATGGCCAGCTGCAAGCAAGCCACGGAGAGAGGCCTCAGAAGGAACCAACCATGCTTTTACCTTGATCTTAGACCTTGCAGCCTCCAGGACTGTAAGAAAATAAATTTCTGTTGTCTCGACCACCCATTCTGTGGCACTTTGCTATGGCAACAATAGAAAACGAATACAGTTCTTAACCCCAACGTAGAGACTGGCAGCTAAACACAGCTCTTTCAAGCTATGGCTGTACCCCCAAAAATCTATCTTTATTTCCCTACTCTCCACAGTATGTTTCCTGAGAAACGTGTTAAAATTTATGTAAACCCTTGTGGGGTTGTGTTTAAATATGATTTTATAGAGGTTATTTTTACATTATAATTAGAAGCAGGTTAACTTAGTTTAGTTTATGTGAGTCACTTGAAGCTGACTAAGCCATTGGTTAAAAAAAAACAAAAACAAGTAGAGAAATCTTTACTGTCTTTAATTGTTCTTAAGTTATTAATAGCATAAGCTCTCCCATCAAAATACTTACTATATAAAAGATATGAGAAACAGTAATTAGGGAAGAGCAGTCATGTGTGTTTCTTGGCACCCTACCTGTCATTCCACTGTGTATTGAGCGGAGGACAGACCAAGAGCCAAAAGCTGTCAGTGAATCTGAGGAACAAAGGATGGGGAGAGTGGGGACCACTGGACTCCAGGACACATGGCTGCTGTTCAAATGGAGGGTGATGTTTTGATTTATTTTACCTGGCTTATAAAAACCTATGAAAAGTGAATACATTTAAAGCTCTATTTAATATCATGCTATCTAAATTTTAAAACATATCATTAAGGATTAAAAACATTCAGAGTCAACATTGTTATGATTCATTTTTGTTCACAATGCATATTGATTTATTTTGAAATGTTAAGTAAACAAAAACTTCTCTTTTTTTGACAGCCTTAAAAAGCATATATGTAATTTGAAAATAACATATTTAGAAATACAACAATCTGAAATTTTTGGAAAATAAATGAATTTTTTCATTAGTTTATTGTTTGGCAAGAATGAATAGAACCTTTCTATTTTTGATGAAAAGAAAAGTCATAGTGAGGGCTTTAATTTTTTTATTGTGGTAAACATGCATAATAATAGTTATCATCTGAACCATTCATAAGGGTACAACTCAGTGTTATTATATATACTAACAATGTTGTATAAACATCACCACTATCTATACTGAAAACATTTTTATCATTCCCCAAATAAAATTCTGTACCCATTAATAAGAACTCCCTTCCACCCCAACCCCTGGTAACTTCTAGACTATTTTCTATCTCTGTGAATTTGCCTATTCTGGGTATTTCATATAAGTGGAATCATATAATATTTGTACTTCTGTGTCTGACTAATTTCACTAAGCACAATGTTTAAAAATCTATCCATATTGTAGTATATATCCAAATTTCATTCCTTTTTATGACATATATATATATATATATATATATATATATATATATCACATTTTATTTATCCATTCATCTGTTGATGGGTGTCTGAGTTGTTTCCAAAGCTGCTATGAATATTCACATAAAAGGATCCATTAAAATCCTAAGGGATTTTGACACAAGTTAGATTTAGGCCCTACAAAATTTTAGGTTGGAGGAAGAGTTCAGTGGAAGCATGGGGAAAATCAACCACAGAGTAAATAACTATTGCTAACACCTAAAATTTAGAGAAAAGGGCAACTTTTCTTAGATGGTTATGTATGCCTTGCCTATTATGTTAATATACATTCAATAAATATTGTTAGATTTAAATAAATTGAAAGTTCACTTGATTTGTTTATCAGTTATTATATATTAGAGGCCCAATGCACGAAATTCCTGCAAGGGGCTCGGCCCTCACAGCTGTGGTGACTTGCCTCAGCCCTCGCAGCCCCAGCTTCGTCAGGAAGGACATCTGGTCTAATTAGCATATTATGCTTTTATTATTATAGATGATAATATCTATATATATAAAAGCCTAAGCGACCATTGCAACCTAATGGACGACCGAACAATCTGCGTGGGGCGACTAGACTGGCAGGGGGGTTAGTGAGGGGCGACCAAACAACTGAGCAGCAGGCTGCATGGGGTGACCAGGCCCACGGGGGGGGGGGGCAGTTGGGGGCAACCAGGCCAGTGGGGGGCAGTTAGGAGCGACCAGGCCAGCAGGGGGGGGCAGTTGGAGGTGACCAGGCCAGCAGGGGCGGGGGCAGTAAGGGGCAACCAGGCCAGCGGGGCGGGGGGTGGGCAGTTAGGGGTGACCAGTCTGGTGGGGGGATAGTTGGGGGTGACTAGGCCGGCAGGCGGGACAGTTGGGGGTGACAGGCCAGCAGGGGGGGCAGTTAGGGGCGATCAGGCAGGCAGGCAGGTAAGCAGTTAGCAGCCAGTGGTCCCAGATTGTGAGAGGGATCCCGGATTGGAGAGGGTGCAGGCTGGGCTGAGGGGACTCTTCCCTCCCCCCATGCATGAATTTCGTGCACCGGGCCTCTAGTTAGTGTTTGGGCTAGCCAATTTTATAAAGTAATCTTTCTCATACACCAAATGAAGTAAATGGTAATAATAGACTATTCTGTCTACTGTACTGTACTAGCCTATACTAATTTGATGTTAAGCATATAGGAGGTGGCACAATTTCTGTAGTCTGAGAAATTTGCTTTGAATTCTGGCTCTGCCACTTACCGTAATGGATAACCTTGAGCAGAGGTCAGTAAACAATGGTTCTTCGGCTGAAGCCAGGCTGCCCCCTCATTCTGTAAGCCCTGAGAACCATATAATGCTTGAAAACAATTCAAAAGGGCAACGATATTTTGTGACACAGGAAATTACATCAAGTCAGTGCTCATAAATGAAGTTTTATTAGAACATAGTCCCACTTATTCCTTTATATATTGTCTGACTGTTTCTGTACTTGCAAAGTTGTTTTGACAGAGATTGGCCCTCAAAGCCTAAAGTATTTACTCATTGTCCCCCTACAGAAAAATTTGTTCCAAGCCCTGACCTTGAACAAATTGTTAAACTACTCTAGGCCTTAGTTTCCTAACCCATCAAATGGAATTAATAATAATTCCTCCTTATTGGGATCCTTGCAAAGCCTAGTAAGATGGTGAATGGAGAGCATCTGGTGTAGTCTGGATCATAGCAGACACACAACTACTCATCACAGGATTTTTGTCTTGTGATTATTGAGTTTATTATTATAATTTATAATGACTGTTAACACAAACCCGAGAGAACAGTGTGTTTGATGTAGCTAACTTATCCTCACTGCAAGCTAAGTAACAGGAAAAAAATTAATGGCTCTAGTCAACAGCACTGTTGTGCTGAACCATGGCCAGCACGCCACAGGCCAGTGGGCTCAGCTGAAATTTGTACCATCTTGGTTAGGCATTGCTCTTTTTATTCCGAAACTAACCCCTCTTGATCCATCTTATCTTAACAATGCATATCAATTTTCGCTTGTTAAAGTTTAACCATGACTCTCTTTGTACCTGATTTCAAGCACTAAGAAGCCCCTCTTACCTGCTCATCTCCTGGGAGAAGCTGCAAGTTCCTCTCCACCCATTATGCATGTACGTCCCTTCACTGCATCCTACTGGATAACCTCCTATCCTCTTGTTGACTGCAACTTTTCTACTATATCCACTCAATTCTTCTTGGTCAACACTTTTTTACATTTCAGCTTTAATTGGCATATAAAATTGTAAGATATTTAAAGTGTACATTATGATGATATGTATACATTATGAAAGAATCCCGCCCCCCCAAAAAAAAAATCTGGTTAACTAACACAGTCATTACCTCATGTATTTACCTTTTCATTCTTTTTTTTTATTAGAACATTTAAATTTTACTCTGTTACCAAATTTCAATTCTTCAGTACAGTGTTATCAATTATAGCCACCATTTTTACATTAGATCCTCAGATCTTAATTATCTTAGAGCTGAAAATTCTCCCTAATTCCCGCATCCTCACCCCCGGGAAACCATTTTTCTACTCTCTGTTTCTATGAATTGGACATTTTTTGTTTTTGTTTTTGTTTTTTAAAGATCTACATCTAAGTGACACCATGCAGTACTTGTCTTTCTCTGTCTGGCTTATTTCACTTAGCATATTCCTTCAAATCCCACTCATGTTGTTGCACATGGAGAGTGTCCTTCTTTCTCATGGCTGAATAACATGGTATATGTAAAGCTACATTTCTATATTGTATACTAGCTACTTTCTACTCTCTTGACCCTCCCTTTCCTTCACACAGGCCTCCCAACTCTCTCCTCCTTCATGCAGCTATTCAGTCCTCTCTCATTTTCAAGATGGTATTTTCTTCTGATCTTACATTTTCTAAAGACTTTCACATTTGTTCTCTTACTAACCAACATTCAAAATGCACTAGTGACTTTGCATTTTAACAGTGTGAAGAGTTGTGTATGTGTGTGATTGTGTGTATGGTACATGTGTTTTGTTGTTTGATTTTTTTAGATATTTCTTTGCAGCCACTTTATCTTAGGTTATAATCTGCTAATAAGGAGGGACATAATGACTTTCTTTGGATAATGTAACATATAGATTGCTGTCTAGTAAATGGTTTATCTGATGGTATATTTGAGTGATAACTACTTGTAATAATTAAAAACATTAATATAAAAATTATGTAATATACAGCCGAAATATCGTAGGAGTAAAGCTGCCGTTGGGTTATTTCAGGATTCACTAATTCTTCCGAGAGGATTGGCAGTGCGGACTAGCACTGATTCACGGATATGAAGGTGTTAACCTTCTGTCCTTGAAGAAAAAAGGTAGGATGCTCACACGCAGACAAACTGCACTGATCCCCAGACAGAAGAGTGCCTTCTTCCTCCACACTGCCTTCTCATAGGCTGTTTCCCCCTCAGGAATATGCTCTGTGTTCATGTCAGCCCAGTTCCATGTATATAAATGATGGTGAGACCTTGGGGGCGAGGGGATGGGTGGATTGCAGGAAGCTTGTCTCAGTGTGCCAGGTTTTACAGGTGACAGGGTATTTTTAATGGTTTCTTACATGAAGGATTGTTGCAGCTAATGGAGGCCTTGTGGAAATGATTAAGATTAAGCTTCTGGTTTGCTTGAAGCTTACTGACCCAATATAATTGAGTGTAATTCAGTGGAATCAGTGAATTTATATTCTTACAGTTAATATCAATATATTCTTGAGAATGAAAAAAATATGAATGAGGTTCCTAATTTGTTTTTTTACTTGTGCCCTGATCTCAGGGAGAATATCACGAAAGCATTGTGGAAATTAAAAAAAAGAAAAAGAGAATCTTCTTCAAAACTCCTCTCACCCCACCCACAATTAAACTTAAGCAGCATGTTCACTGGCCACTGTTCTTAAGTGAGGACTAATGCAAAATAGAGGGTTTGGGTTTTATTCTAGCAGCACAGTACTTTTACCCACTTGAGGATTGTGGTGACATTAGCAGTAATGTTAATGGAAAGACTGTTCTTTGTGACTAGAAAATGACCCATAACTGAGATGGAGGAGGAGGGAGGAATGGAAGGACAGGAGGAAGAGAGGGAGGGAGGGAAGGAGGGGACAGAGGCAAATCTAAAGCAGACTGCAGAAGTAATTATTAAAGTAAAACAGAAATATTTGTTTGCAAGGCAATAGCACATAATGGAATTCCAGGGCCTTAATATCATTAACATCTTTGCAACAAATAATTTTCCTTAAAGAAAAAGAAAAGAAAAAAACCCAGCTGTACCAGGTAGATTTATATTTTTAGTAGCAATCCATTCTAGCAACTTTATATGAAACATCTTTGGTTTGGTTCAGTTTTAAAGTAATAAAATATTAGATGTCTGATTTAGGAGAGCTTGTTTTCATTAGTAACTGTTTTGATTCTGAAGCTTTTGCTGATAGTCCATGTGGTTCCCAGAAAAACATGAGCAATGAATGGTGTAAAGGCTCATAACTTATGGGATGTGTGTAGGAAGTTCATAACTTGTGGGAATTATGTAAGAGGGAACCCGTTGTGGGATATATGGGTGAGGTCTTAAATTCTTGGGATTAATAACCTCTTTTTAGAAGTATAATTTTTGGCTAAATGCATGGTCATCCCATGGTCCAGTCAAGTTGACATATAAAATTCACCATCGCAATCATGAATCCCAGAAATTTAAATTTCATTTGTAGATAGCTGAAAAATTGTGCTTAGGCAAAAAGTCCATATGAGAGAGTGACATATGTATGTTATTAATCAAGTTCATTTGTTTATGCCACTCTCTTTGATTTATTATGGTCATATGATGTGTCGATAAGAAATAATACAATTAGAGCTTTACAGGTATACAGGGTGTTCCAAAAAGAATGCATACTTTTAACAACTGGTAGCTCAATTGATGTTTCTTTCTTTTCAGATTTAACCCATTGGAATTAATATAATTATTCAAAGATTATATACATTTTTGGGGACACTTGTACTTGAATAACTGAATTCTCATTTCTTGTGAGACTTTTTTATGCAACAATAATTATTGATAATGGTACAAAGCCTTATTTAGGCAAAGAAATGATCACCCTCTATAATTGAGCTGAAAATAGGCCCTTTAGGAATAAATACTTGTGTTTATGGACATTAGTCTGTAGTGGGATCTTAGACCTACTTTTTGGACCGAGTTTGATAGAAACATAGAGGTGTACCTTACAAAGGTGTACCCTCATCCATTGCAAATCATGTACCATGAAGCCACAAGAAGAGAACAGTCTGTTCCAGATGGCAGTACAGTATATGCTAAAAGTTCCCATATAGGAAGTCAGCAACGGAGGTGGCTTTCATACTTGCTAACATTTCTTTGTGCTTTTCCAAAGAATTATTCACCTTTTCCAGTGGTGGCAGGCACTGGAATAAATGACTCAAGTTGGAACACAGCAAATGACTTCGGGACATACAAAAAAATGGTGGTTGGGATAAATTGGTAAAACAATGTGGGCACCTAGGCATTTCCAAAACGTTTAGTGTAAAATAGTATTTTAGAACAAACTGAAAATGGCTGTTCTGAGGCAGAAGAGTGAGCAGCCGAAGCTTTGAAAGAGAGCAGACAAACGTACTGGATCCAGCATGTGCTTGAAATAGTCAGCCAGTAGCCACATGGATCACTCACTGCCTTTGACAGGACTGGTGTGGGGATGAACTATCGAAACTCTGTGCTGCGCATGGGTGCCACTGTTCATCCTGTGTCCTCTACTAGTAAGAGGGGTGCAGTTGTAGACTCTGCAGAAACCCCAGGGTGGAGTCTGCTTGTGCCTGTAGTTGCTGGCACCTTGCTGCTGGGATAATTACTGCTACTTTCTCAGTGTTGAGTGGCCCTAATCATTGACCAAAAACCATAGTGAAATTGTGTGTGTGTGTGTGTGTGTGTGTGTGTGTGTGTGTGTGTGTGTGTGTGTGTATAAGTGTGTATGGTTTACTGGAAGCTCTACTGGAAATGAGCAAAAGCTACTGAGAAATTGCACCCAAGGCTAAAAGTTTTCTGGTGAGAAGCCTGGATGAAAGGTGTGGTTTTTGATTTGCCCTTTATCAGCTTTCATACACACTTGGTTATTTTTACTTCAGAGGGCTATTCTCAGATATATATTCCAAAATTAGAAATAATTATGAAATGATTTCAAGAATCCAGTAGTCGAGTTCTCATTGCTCATAAACTTGGTGACCCATTCTGGACCTGGCAGGGATTATGCTAAGTGAAATAAGTCAGTCAGAGAAAGGCATAGACTATATGATTTCACTCATATGTGGAATATAAAGGACAATGTGAATGAATAAACACAACAGAAACAGACTCATAGATACAGAGAACAGACTGATGGTTGCCAGAGAGGAGGGGCTTTGAGGGACTGGATGAGAAAGGTGAAGGGATCGAGAAGTACAGATTAGTAGTGACAGAATAGTCATGGGGATGTAAAGTACAGCCTAGGAAACATAATCAATAATACTGTAATAACTATGTATGGTGCCAGATAAGTACTGGAAATATCAGGGGGAACAGTTTGTAAAGTGTACAAATGTCTTACCTCCATGCTGTTCACGTGAAACTAATACAAGATAGTATTGATTGTAAACCATAATTAAAATAAACTTTTAAAAAATAAATCATGCTTTATATATTATTAAAAATTAAAAAAAAAAACACACAACACCTTACGACCCTTTCTGTGCACTGATCTTTTTCAGTGAACCGTGGATGGTGTCCCTATTAATTGCCCTTCTTTGCTGCATCGGGCAGCAGGTTAGCCTAATGAGGTTGCCTCATGCCCGGTAGCTCTGTCAGGCATTCGGACAACCTACAGGCAGAGGCTTTAAGACTGGCCTTACTCATCAAATGATATTCTGGTCATGTTAACACATATGTGTTTGTCTCTTTAGCACAAAGTTTACTGTCAGCCTCTCCTGTGCATTATAGTTGATCCTCTCCTTTGGTTTCCTTGAGTAGTTCTGCATCAGCTAATGTCTTTAGCATTCAGAATTTAAAAAAGAGTTATTGTTGCCCTAACTGGTTTGCCTCAATGGATAGAGCATGGGCCTGTGGACTGAAAGGGCCTGGGTTTAATTCTGGTCAAGGGCATGTACCTTGATTGCGGGCTCAATCCCCAGTAGGGGGCGTGCAGAAGGCAGCTGATGGATGTTTCTCTCTCATCCATGTTTCTAACCCTCTATCCCTCTCCCTTCCTCCCTGTAAAAATAAATAAAATGTATATTTTTAAAAATTAAAAATAAAAAAGAGTTACTGTTTAATATTGAAACCGTTCCTGATTATTTTGGCCATTAATAGACCACATGAGATGAAATAATAGAAAAATTACAGGTAATCTATTCAAACTGTATTTAGATTTATAAAACTCTACCCCAAGGCAGAAAAACCACACTCCTGGAATAGGTGGCTAATAGACATTTAGGTGTCGGGATGCTGAGTATACATATGTACACATAGTTTCTGTCCTCTTTTCTTTTTTGAGCTTGGCTTCTAAAAACCTTGATAACATTGAAAGCAAATATTAGAAAGGAATTAATATCCTGCTCTCAGGGTGATACATTCAGGTAGCACAGCGAGTAATTCCTTACCAGATATGATTTGACCTAAACATATGTTAACTCATTACCACCTACCAGCACCCACTGTTGGTTAGAGAGAAGTCAGAGCCACTGGCAGAAAAGACACAACATTATCATTGGATGCCTGGTGTGGAGTGAAAACTTCTGGTAAGAAAGAGCAGTGAGTCTGGGAGAAGCCGGATACTTGTTTCTCAGTGCTTGTGTGGACCAGCGTATATACGCTACTATGTCAGGTGCGCAAAGTGTGATCTCGGGGCCAGCAGCATCAGCAGTGTGTGAGAACTTGCTAGAAATGCAAATTCTTAGGCTCTAGCTTACATGTATTGAATCAGGAACTCTGCGTGGTAGGGCCCAATAATCTTGCTTTAGCAAGCCCTAAAGGTGATTCTGATGTGTTCTAAAACTTGAGAACCAATAACTAATCATCTCCTAACAGACATAAAGTGAATTTCTCTTCGGTCTCCAACAGTATGAGGTTTGCTTCTGTGCTATATTGCCCAGAGAGAGAATTGGCAAAGTGGCGTCCCACTTCATGTGTAGATGACAGAACTGTGTTCTCCAGATAACAAAGAGGGAAGAATGCTCCTCAGAGCACTTGGTTTCCACACTTGCAGAAGGTGTTGTCCCAGCCTTCTTACATCTGCTGAATGAAGAAGGGATCAGCCCTTCCCTTATGCCATCTTGAAGTCACAGAGGCAAAGCAAAATGTTAACTTCTGCAAAATAGTCATGCCTGTGGCTCAAAGCCCTAACCTGAATCTCTGGGAATTAATTACATTATATACATTAACGAGTTTAAGAGATTGTGTATTTCTTTGCTTTAATACAATTGCACCATTACTTCAACAGCTTCATTTAATACTAGATAGGAGGTGGCATCACTTAACGATGCTCTCCTTGTGCTGCCTGTGGGTCTTCTTCCTGGGACCAGTCTATTTCAGGAAACTGAAGGAAGAGAAATATTCCCTTTCCTTTTCTTCTCCGTAGGAGCACCAAGTCCAGTTACTCATTTCCTGCCAGAAGCTCCAAGAGTGCAATTTTAGTTCTGGCAAATGGGAGCTAAGTGAATTCTTCCAGCCTCGAAAAGCACTTACTTTAACTTTCCCGATGGCTGGGTGTTGCAGGTGCAGAAGTTGCAGACCTCTTGAAAGACACGGAAATTCTTTCTTCATGGACTGACCTGTTAACCTCCATGAGCCCATGGGGGCTGGAGAGAAAGGGACTGAATTTCTCTAATCCAAATCACCTCCTCTGCTTTGGGGATGAATTGAGGATTGTTTTGAAGGCTGAAAGTGAGTTAGGCTTTAAATTGAAAGCAGCCACTCATTTAGAGTGAGGGTTGAGAGGTTGCATGTTGGATAGTTTTGAAATAAAGAAAGAGATCCATAGAATATCTGTAAATTTGCGGTTTGTGGATTTTCCCTATTTTTATGTAAAGTGTGTGTGTGTGTCTGCCATGTGAGTAGTCTATCGTGTAGGGAATTGTATAGAAAAATTGCTTATGCAATTCATACTGATAGCATTTGTCACTAGTTAGTATGGTTTAACTGGCTGTTTGCCTGCCTATCTAGTGACTTAAAAAAAAGAGAGAGTAAAAAGGTATCCTAATAGGGTTGGAGCTGAGTGAAACAAAGATAAGTTGGGTGTGGGCCTGAGTCAGTAACCTTTGCAGCCCCCATAATTCAGTTCAGAAAATGCCTGGCCTCTGGTATGACAGGAGAAAATCATAATGAGAAAAAGCCTGTAGCACGAGCAAACAGAAAGGCACCTGGACTGCTCATTACCATGGGCTTCACAAAACTGGGAAGAACCATAAGGAGAACTCATGGCTCGTGCATAAGTCAGAATAAACAGAAAATCATAGAAAGAAAATCAGTCCCCACTCTACTTTTATAGAAAACTTGGACTTGTTTTTTATTTGCTTAAGGTTTGGATTTGTTGGTATCTCTTTTCTCCCAAATGGTTTCCCCTCACCCTTGCATTTCAGTGAAGAATATTTTTTTCAGTGCATTTGAGTGATGACAAAATTTGCATTTCTGTAGACTCCAGCTGTCTGGTTATGGAAATGGTAAGCATACACTATATTGTATTTCCTAAAAGCACGTTTGCAGCTTGTATAGCTGAGTGTTAAATTTATTTCCTAGCTTGTTTAAAGAATGGTCCTTTGGGCATTGCTGGTGAGTTGTTGCATGGAAATATAATATCTAAAGTCAGGGCAACAACGCTGGAAAACGCATATCGCAGTCAGGGAAGCCCCTTTGATAATCAAGTCAACTGTTCTATAAACAATCCAAATGACTCAGAAATCCTCTCCATTAGAGCCACCTGATGTCATAGCCGCATAACCAAAACAGCTTTACATACTGTGTCTCTTTGTCTTTTCTCCCGTTAAAAATTCGAACAGCTTTACTTTGGACAAAGTCATGTCTCTGGAGGTGTTTCTTTTCTGGCCTTCGGCTTCTGCTGCACAGATATGACTTTACTTTCATACATGGCTATATACGTTCCACATGCTTTTGCATAAGTAATCGCATCTAAACCCAGAGCAATGGTCGAGGTTGACATCATTCCCATTTTATAGATGGGTAAACTGTGGTTCAGCAAATTTAAGACTCCTGGAATTTTACAGCAAATGAACAGCAGGACACATGTTTGTATCCAAGACTCCTGCCCCCACCGCCAGTGGCACTTGTCATTGTAGACACGTGCCATCTTGTCACCTCAAGGGGTTGCCTCTCCTATTTCAGGAGCCTCGTACTTCTGAGGGTGTTCCTTTCTTCCTGTCCTCTAATTACAGTTCTCAATAATTTCATTATTATTATATTCTTATTATTGCCATTATACAGCTGAAACTCATTTGTACTTAAACACTGCCACAATCAGTCTTTGGTATTTTAAGCCTTTTAATTTCTAATTATGGAGTAAGTGGCTTTTTTCCTTATTAAAAATTATTTCATGACTTGCAGTGGATAAGCCTGTATTGGAGATGGGATATCCTTCAGAGAGTCCCCGAAATCACACCGGATCTGTGGAGCTCTGCCTAATATGTTGGGTGTTAGGGTGACTTAGAGGGATGTGAGGTGAAAGGATTCATGATCTCCTCTTCTTCCGATGGCTGCCTGTGGCTGCTGAAGACCCAGCTGAGGGTTTGTTGGAGCAGATGAACTCCAGACCTTCTGAACTTGGTCCTGCTAGGCCTGCTGCCAACCAGCACAGGTTTATGTGTGTTTTGATTATTAATTAGAAAAATCTAGTTTTACATTGCTAACGGCTCCTGCTCTGTGAATTACTAGCTCATGTCCTTTCTCTCAAGCCAAACATTTATAAGTATTTTGAAGAGATGTCAGGGAAATTTAAACTTCCTTATAAAACTTCATCTTAAGGATATTAGGTGTACATGTTGTGCAAAAGAAAAAAAAAGAAAAAAACTCAAAGCCAGGATCAGTGATTCTATGAGTGAGGTGCACATGAGTGCCCAGGTCCTGTTGGCATAATGAATATTTAACAGAAAATATTTGCATATTTACATTATGAGGCTTCCTGTCTGGCCTTCCTATACTTGATTAACTACAAATTATTTTGGAAAGTCCTTGCATCAAAAACATCATTGTAAGTATAGGTCCAAAGATCATGTGGTGGAGATGGTTTTCCTCCTACTTCTCTCTCTTATCTGTTGTATTTTATTGAGGGGAACTCACCTCAGATTAAATATATGTAATTTTGTTCTCAAAATGCCTGAAGAGTTTAATTTCCATTTCACTTCTCTATCAGGTACTTTTCAACTTTACCCAAAGAGAAAATTGGATCCTACCCTCTCCTGCCCCAAATTAAACAATATCACTCCAACTGAATGACTGTATGTTAAATTCCACGAGGACCAGGAAACTGAACAAAAAAGTATTTGTCCTTCTATCCCCTTTGCAGTTACCCTGATCAGGATCTGACTCGCCTGTTGCGAATCTCAGGGCTGGAATCTAGGATTGCTTGGCCACAAGTGGGAGTGAGCCTTACTATGAGACAAGTTTGGATCATGAAACCTGTTTCTTGAATGAGCATTTGTTACATAAATACTACCTTTAATTTTACCTACTAACTTACTCTTTTCAAAGCACTTGCCACTGTCTTCAGTCTCTGATACTGGAACATTCTTGAGTGAGTCAAGTAAATAGTTGATCTCTCTTTCAAGTGATATTAAAACACAGCAAATTTGAGTGACTTGCCTATGAGTGCCCCAGCAAGCCATCAGGTGGGAACAGACTCCAAAGGGGGCTCCTGGACCAGTGCTCATCCTGACTCAACAAGGAGGAACTAGTCAAATAGTTGAGACCCCAAGGTTGAGGTCCACTATTGTGGAGGATGGACCATCCTAACAAGATAAAATAGTGGTGTGGACCCAGAATTTGAGATTTAATAATCTGCCATTGGCCACCGAGAGTCTTAATTATAAAACTTGAAATGTTAACATTGAGTGGAAAACTATACATTAAATTATTTTATACATTGTGATCATTTCTAGTGGTAGATTCTTGTCTAATGGTTAAGGCTGTTAGGAGGATAATTGATCCTGATCCTTTTTATTGATTTGAATTGCGTGAAGTGACATCTGATGCCTAGAATGCCAGGTGCCTTCCCTTTTGTGTGGCTGTCCTCACCTTTAAAGTGATAGCACAATTTTGCCTATTTATTAGGACCCATTTAATACCTAAGAAATATTTCTATGGGAATTATCCCTGAACTACATATGAAGCATTTGACTGTTGTTTGAAGAATGGAAAATCAACTGAAGTGGCATTGTGTTAGAGACAGCGCCTGCTTAATCACATGCTAATATAGCTGCCCTGCTACCAGCCAATCTCAGGCCCTCCCCCTTCCACTCCCCCTGAAGTAGCTGAGTATCAGATGTGTACAGTGGGAGGTCGGCAGTTCAGGCCTGTACTACACAGAATAAATTTCTGAGAAATCAATAAATAGCAGCTGACAAGACTAACGATGGAAAAATTAAAGGCTGTCGAAGAAGGTTGGTGAAAGGTTAGATCTTTCAGGTTAAAAATCTTAAAAGAAAAGCCACCTTTTCTTTTAAAACAAATTAACTTTTATTTTATTTTTTAAATAAAATGTCTTTACTTACTGCTTTTAGGAATAGATAATTAACGAATCAAAGAAGAAAGTCTTTTCTATCCTAGTACTTGAATGCCTTGGTTCAAAACTTAAATAACTAGTCATGTTATTCTTTGTATTTTGGGTATTTTAGGGTTTAATAATGTGGTTGGTTGACAGAAAAAAAGAAAAACAACGAATGGATTTTTTTCCTTTGACTCCACATAGCTTTGGATGTGAATGTTGTTTCATCTTTCCTCTGAATTTTGGAGGCTCCATAGAAGAAAGCGTTGTTGCTGGAAGCCCCTTCTCCTTCGTGCTAACTCCATGGAAACGAGCACGTGCTTGGAGATAGCATTGACATCACCCCCCTCCACTGCCGTAGTTTCTGTGCTTACTGTCTATTACTCGGCAGGCGCTGGGAATATGAAAAGATACAAGAGCTAAATCCTGTCCACTTAGACTTGCAAGTCTAGAGGGGAAAGCAAGGAGTAAAATTAAATGCTTAATAACAATGGAAGGAGGCGTCAAATCAAATGGATGAATGGTACTGTTCTACACACAGGTTTTGGGCACTAGGCCTTCAGAAGACATGCTTAGGTTGGCAATGGCCACAGGAAAAGGCTTCCCAGAGGTTTAGGGACTCAGGCTGAATTTTGAAAGGCAGGCAATGCCTGAAAAGTTATGGAGGGAGGAAGCAAGGACATCTCAAACCGGGGAATGTCTCCAATAGCCTTGCTTATTTATAAACCGATCGTGTGTACTGGGTGAGATTTCATGAAGTGTTTAACGCATGAAGCATGGTGCCTGATCCATAATGTGCTCAATAAATATTAACTATTGCTTTGAAGAATTGTGGTTAAAAGTTGAGAAATTATGAGATAATGAAAAAAGCAACTGTATTTCCTTTGCTTCTGTACCTTTAAAAAAAATAATCCTGGAGCCTGAGTCTGTTGCTATTCTAGTTAGATTCCTGATTTTGCTGTGAAGAAGTTTAACTAAATAATGTTGTAAGCATCACCTTTCTTCCATGTAAAGTGTGTCAGTTGAACTCAATGATATCCACCATACATTTCATTTTAAAATATAGCAAATTTACTTTGCTATAATGAGCAAAGGAAACTGAAACTGGAGACATTAGTTTAAATGTTTTGTCAATTGGTTTCCTGATTTATATTTTTCATTTAAACTGTAATTTTTTTGTTTGAATGAAAACTTACTTTACCTTCCCACTATTAGTAAAATATTAAATTATTTGGGAATTAACCTTTAAGAACAGGTAGATTAGAGTTGGCTTTGTGTTTCTTATATGTAAGTATCTGTTCTATCCTGAAATAAACAAAGTAGGAAATCAGAGAATGTCCATTTTTACAGCAGATGTGATGCCTGTAATAGCAAGTTATGCAGACGTGGAGGACATTCTAGACTAACTGACTTTTTAGGGCCACTTTATTATTTATATCATGATTCCTATGTGTGTGTTTTTCTCAATGCTATTACCAAAATAATTTTCCTGATATCTCTTTGGTCAAGTCAGTTCCTGCTCAGAAGCCTTCAGTTACTTTTGTCCAAGCCAAGTACAAAAGTGTTAGTCTTTTTTGTCCAGGTTCACCTTTTTAGTTTTATCTTTTACTATTTTCCTTTATAGAATTTCTGTTCCTACTGGCCTAATTAGTTCCCAGGCCTCAAATATGAACTCTTTTTTCCTTTTTCTTTTTTTTTTTTATTGAGTTTATTGGGGTGACATTGGGTAAGGAAATTATACAAGTTTCAAGTGCACAATTCCATAACACATCATCTGTACACTATATTGTGTGTTCACTACCCCAAGTCAAGTCTCCATCCATCACCATTTATCCACCCTAAACCCTCCTCTCCATTTCCCCCCACCTCCTCCCGGCAGTCACCACACTATTGTCTGTGTCCATGAGTTTTTTTTTCTCTTTTCTTTTTTTTTGCTCAATCCCTCCACATCCCTGCCTCCTGACAGCTGTTAGCCTGCACTCTATCTGAGTCTGTCTCTATTTGGTTGTTAGTTCATTTTGTTCATTAGATTCCACATATGAATGAAATCATATGGTACTTGTCTTTATCTGACTGGCTTATTTCACTTAGCATAATGCTCTCCAGGTCCATCCATGCTGTCACAAAGGGTAAAATTTCCTTCTTTTTTACAACCAAGTACTATTCCATTGTATAAATGTACCACAGCTCTTTTAGCCACTCATCTGCTGATGAACACTAGGGCTGCTTCAAAATTTTGGCTATTGTAAATAATGCTGAAAAGAACATATATTCTGTCAAATTACTATTTGAAATTTCTTTAGATAAATTCCAAGAAATGGGATTGCTGGATCATAAGGAAGTTCCATTTTTAATTTTTTTAGGTAACGCCATACTGCTTTCCACGGCAACTATACCAATCTCCATTCCCATCAACAGTGCATGAGGTTCCCTTTTCTCCACATCCTCGCCAACACTTATTGTTTGTTGTCTTATTGATGATAGCTATTCAGACAGCTATGAGGTGATATCTCATTGTGGTTTTAATTTGCAATATCTGATGATTAGTGACCTTGAGCATCTTTTCATATGTTTATTAGCCATCTGTATGTCTTCTTTGGAGAAGTGTCTATTCAGATCCTTTGCCCATTTTTATATTGAATTGTTTGATTTTTTTGGTGTTGAGTTGTATAAGTTCTTTATAAATTTTGGATATTAACCCCTTACCAGATGTATCATTGGCAAACATTTTCTCCCATCTTTTCATTTTGTTGATGGTTTCCTTTGCTTTGCAAAAACTTTTCAGTTTGATGTAGTCCCATTTGTTTATTTTTTCTTTTGGGAAATATATCAGAAAAAAATATTCCCAAGAAAAATGTTGGATATTTTACTATGTTTGCTTCTAGGATTTTTATGGTTTTGAGTCTAACATATAAATCTTTAATCTACTTTGAGTTTATCCTTGTGTATGGTGAAAGAAAGTGGTGTAGTTCATTTTATTGAACATATCTGTCCAATTTTCCTAACCATTTATTGACTAGACTATGGTTAGTCCATTGTATATTCTTGCCTCCTTTGCCAAATATTAAGTGACTAAAGGCATTGGTTTATTTCTGGGCTTTCCATTATTCTATATGTCTGCTTTTATGCCAGTACCATGCTGATTTGATTATTATTGCCTTGTAGTATAGTTTGATATCAGGTAGTGTGATTCGTCCAACTTTGTTCTTCTTTCTCAATATCGCTGTTGCTATTTGGGGTCTTTTGTGATGTCACATAAAATTTTGGAAGATCAAAAGGAATAGGCAGGAAGGGCTTGGGGTTCTTTGAGCCAATTATTTTCTCAAGTGTCTCATATAAATACAAATATTACAGAGATGAAGAGCAGGAGAACGCTGTGAGCTAAAGGTGAGACTGGGGGAAGATGTGTGGATGTTATGGAGGTAATTTGGCCACAGTACCTCGAATATGAGGAAAATTGTGTCAATACTTTTCCTCATATTCGGGAAGTAATAGGCCAGAGAGGCATTGGAAAGCTCAACCCCAGATCCTCTCCAACAATTCAGAATATTTAGAAGGAGGAAAGTATTTTCATTTAGGAAAATCCAGATAGAAATAAAGGGAATGTCTGCTCCCAATAGCACTGCCTTTCCAGAAAGGACAAGGGGAGTATTGGGCCTGTAGTGCAGTACCGGGCTTGCTGGATTGAAATTGTATAAGGAAAGATAGAAGGGAGTAGAGAATAGATCATGTACGCTCACACTGGACACTAGGTTGGAGATAAATGTTGGCAATGGAAAACTACAGCTGAAATACTGGCATTCCAAACCTCTGGAACCGGGGTGGCTGGTGGCAGGGTAGAAGGAAGCAGATAACTTTTCCCTCCTAAGGGAAAGGCTGACTGGGACATTTTCTCATATTCAATTCTTCAGGCCCAAGCATCTGTAGCCTGGAGCACCACTTGTAGGGTTTACTTCATCCCACTACATTTCTCTTAACCCATTCTCAGGCTCATTTACAGATTTGATCATTTCTATTGAATTCTGCTATTAATTCTTTGCTGAGAATCACTCTTTGCCCAAGGCAAATGATTGTAACCTGGAGGGAACATTTGCAGAAATATAAAACTTCTCTGGACAACTGCCTGGTATGGTTCCTCCATTCTAACTTTCAAATGTAAAGACAAAATTCAGCTATTAGTAAAATTATTATAGGTGATAGACAGGATTTTTGGTGGCTGATGATCTCAACTGGAATATCAGGTACAAATTGAAAGTACTGTTTGTAACACACTAACAATTTAACATTAACTCTTGGTTTTCGAAAGAATACTACCTTCACTTTTAAAAGGAGAAATATACATTTATTAGTACTTATTTATAGTAAAACTAGAAGCCCAGTGCACGAAATTCATGCACTTGGGGGGGGTGTCCCTCAGCCCAGCCTGCACCCTCTCCAATCTGGGACCCCTTGGGGGATGTCTGACTGCCGGTTTAAGCCTGATGACATCCCTCTCACAATCCAGGACTGCTGGCTCCTAACTGCTTGCCTGCTTGCCTGCCTGATTGCCCCTAACCACTTCTGCCTGCCAGCCTGATCACCCCCTAACCGCTCCCATGCCAGCTCGATCGCCCCCAGCTGCCCTCCCCTGCTGGCCTGACCTCTCCCCCAACTGCCCTCCCCTGCAGGCCTGATCTCACCCCCAACTGCCCTCCTCTGCTGGCCAATTTGGTTCTGATTGGTCGGTTTCTATGCCAGTCAGCGTCTCTGGGCCTATCAACAGGGCCTGATCAGAAAGGCAGGGCTGATCAGCAGCCCTGGTGGAGGCCTGGAGAGAAATGGAGGCATGGCTGATGGCCAGGCCCGGAGAGAAAGAGAGAGGCAAGTGCTGATCAACAGCTGCCACAGAGGCTATGGATCAGACCCTGCTTCTCTCTTCAGGCCTCTCTCCGGGCCTGATTTGCAGCCCCCTCAGCAGTCAGTGCTGGGTCACTGCTCCTGTTGCTGTAGCAGTCAGCGCTGGGTTGCCACGGCAACCCAGCACTGACTGCAGGACTGACTTCTGGTTGGTCGAGCCTCTGATGGTGACAGACCCAGGGTTTTTATATATTAGGATGACCAAATTATAGGTATAGGAATAGGTGTAAAATGTAGTGTTTTTTTGTACATTTTTCTTTCTCATACTTCAATCCTCCCTTCCTTAGAGAAGAAAATCAGGATTTATTGTTGCTCTGGTTTCTTTTTCTATATTTCTGCCACTCTCTAGTGGATCAGTCTGTGTGTGATCATGGTTGCCCTGGGTGAGGAAACTTGACTGTAACGTTAATCTGTACAATTTACAGCACTATAGTGAATTCTCACCTCCTTCAAAATAGTAATAAGACCTCTGGTAGTTTATTTGTTTAGACACATAGTTTTCTTTATTGATTCCATACAACTCAGGGAAATAGTACATCTGCTTTTATTTCAAACTTAAAAGTTATTTTAGAAATACTTTTTGTGTTGTTTCCTGAAACTCTAAAGGATATCCATTTCTGTGATAGATAGACTAGTGGGGAATTTCTCTAGAATGGTTACTTTGCTTCTGCCAGGTTGTCCCTCTGGCATTCTACAGCCTTCCAATTATATTATCTTTGTTCTTTGCATGAGCACCTCTGTCGTATTTGGAAATGCTGTCAGTTAACAAAGGGAATCATGATTTATTGAATGTTGTTTCTCTCAAATAAAGTATGCTGGTTTTTTACCCAGAGGGAAGGTTAGGGGAAACACACATAAGAGCTGAACCACTCAAGGGTAAATGGGGGATGCTTCCCACTGCTCCTTTTGGGCGGGGAAGGTGAAGGTATAAACAATATTCTCATTGTGTTTATGTTTACTGGTTCCATTTTCAACAGCATGTACACCTTCAGAAAGCAGCATTAAAATAGTATTAAATAACAGAATATTTTCGTTTGTAGCAACTAGAATCCTAGAACTGTCTCTTTTAGTTTAGAAATTACTGCCCCTTGAGGCACCTCCTTTTGTTAGGCCACCTGACAGAGGAGTGATGTTAGTTCATGAATAACAGGGATTCATTTGAAGGAGAAAATCCATTTGGGCTTCTAAAAGTTTTTCTATAGTTTCAAAAATATCAAACCGTATGAATTATATCACTACTTATGGAGATTATACTTCTTAGCTTTAAAAATTTAGGCTTTCAAGAGAAGAATACAAATACGTGTTTTAGGCGCAAAGTTCTTTTACATCCATTAGTGAAAATTATATCTAAATATATCATCCTGAAATTCAAGATTTTCTCATAAACAAATTCAAGTTAAAATGAAAAAAATACTGAGGTATTTAGTATCACTTCCAGTTTATCTTCTTCTTTAACAAGGACAATGTAAGAACGAGATTTTATTTGGTGTAGATTATTTAATTAGATTTTGAGGAAATTAAGAAATCTTTTTCCTAACTGTTGGAATAAATAAATTAATATTGGGCCAATTTAAAAAAAATTACCTATCACCAGGAATTTACACAAACTTTGAAAAAAATATGTAAAAGTTCAAGTAATCAGTTATTTATGGTAATTAAGCAGTCTTTTGACTGGAAATTTTTTCATATTTTGTCATTTCAAAGATATTTTTGTTTTGAAGAGGTTATATTCTCCTGGATCAGTGAATTTTTAAAAAGAACATTTTCTCTATTTTTTTTCTTTTTTTAAGAAAGCAAAGATTTGTGTACCCACACACTTAAGGAAAAGAGCAAGTGTTACAAGATAATTAGAACTGTTAGAGTAATTGCCTTTTCTGGATGCATTATGCTTCAGTTGTTTACTGCTAAATGAAATGTAAAACTGTATATTAGACTTAAGAATAATGCACAAAATAGATCTAAATAAAGAGAAATTGTGTTTTATTGGAAAAGTTGTGGATAGATCTACATTAAGAAAATAAAATAGGAAGAATACTCACACAAACACACACATATATATACATGCATGTTGTGAGGCATATAGATTTACATGCACATAGACTTAATTTATACACACCAAGCACACTGAAACAAGTCTATACTTAATGTCAAAAATGTGTGGTGAAAAACAGGTATTTATCCTTTCTAATAACTCTTCCTTTCAGTTGCATTCCAGGAATGCATTGCTATGAATCCAGAGGAGATTTGTCAAGTACAGAATTTCTTTTTCATGCTCCAGTATTTACCTGGTGTCACAGAGACAAGGTCTTTGCTCATCTCTGCCCCTTACTTTGATGTCTGGGAATGTTGTTGGGGTTTATCAGCTGAACTTATTCTTGATAAACTCCCTGAATTTCGGAAATGGCCCTTTTCAATGAATCCATACCTATGCGTGTGGTTGTGGGAGCCTGTCACTGACTCAATCTTATCAAGAAAGAATATCACATTTCCGCATGACAAGTAGCAGGGGGAACACATTGTCCAACACTGACTCCAATTGCTGCCCAAACACAAAGGCCCTCTCCAAAGAATAAGTATGACAACATTAAAATTTGCTCTTATAGTAGTTCTGTAGTTATGTGTTTTTTATTTTATTTTTAAAATGACAGAATAAATATGCTTCTAAAACCTGTGTGTTTTAAAAGAAAGTCCTCTTCTCATTAGAAGTTGTTTATATTTCATTTAAAATATGAAACATATCTTCAAATTCATCAGATAAGTGTGCCTAGCCCTTTGAATAGCACATTAGGACTTGAATGTGGGATGTTCTCACCACTATCATTGACAACCTAACTTACTTTGGTAGTTTACTCCATTTGGTATGATAGTTGTAAAATTAATTTAGAACAAACTTTCCCATGGATCTGTGACAGGAATCCTTAAATGTTTAAGTGTCAGAGAAAGAAGTAATCTTTATATAGATGTCTCTACGCTTTGAAAGGATTATTACTAATTATCTTAAAGATAAGTGTAACACTGAGCATTTATCATTTTAAAGCCTTTTTAATTGGAATTATAATTGAAAATGCCACTCCCTCAAAAAACCTCACAACTTTTTAGGTGCCTAGGGATAGGAAATTTTTGAATTTATCAGAATTAATCTCAGAATAAATACTAAAGTTGGTTGGAAAAGCTGCTGAGGTGGATAAGACCTCAAAGTATAACCAAGTAACTTAAGATGGTGCCTGGAATGTCCTCTAAGAAATACAGCTATTAACTGAGGTTCCTGTTTTGTGTGTCAACACTGAAATAAGATTTTAAAGTAAACTTGAGATGGTCCTGAGATGCTATTACTAGTAAAAGAAATAATCTATGGGGCCAGAGACAGGGAAAGAAGAGAGCACAAGAACTCTACTGATGGATGAAAGAAAACAGATGATTAGATTTTTATCTTGAGTGTTTGACATAAACACCCTGATTTGCCAAACACATAAAAAAATGTTTAACAATAATGTTAGAAGGTTATTAGTTCCTTCAATAAGCAAATTCTCCCTGGCCCATCCAAAAAGTACTGATTTCTGCATTTGGTCAGTACAGGATAAAACAGAAGTTAAAGATGTGGTCCCAGAAGCTAGAGGACAATATGAGAATTGACAACAGGGTCACTTAGACAAACAGCATATAATTAATGTAGGTGTTGATACCATTTTATCACTAGAAATTACACCCATTTTTAAAAGACTATTTCTGTGCATCCAAATGGATTATCACACATTTTAAACAAAGTGTATGTGAGAGCTTTACATAATGACTCTGCCTTTCTTCATTTTCTTTTATCTATGTTGCTGGCCAGTATTCATCTATCTATATAATAGAGGAATATGCAAGTTAGTTGGGACACCGTAACAGCATGACCGAACAACAGGGACCTGAGGCTGCATGGCGCCTGGCCAGGGCGAGGGACCTCAGGCCATGCCCCCTGCCTCGCGGGGCTTGACAGGGGAGATTTTCATATACATTTTACTAATTTTCTTTTATCTCTGACACTTCTATCATAGAGAAAGGCAAATAGCAATATTAAAATATTTCCTCTAATTAATTCCCTTTTAATGTGCACGAATTTTGTACACCGGGCCACTAGTGCATTTGTAAGTATGGTTACTTTCTGTTCCCCACATTTACACAGTCGCCGTAGTAGTTATGGTAAAGTGCTTGGATGTTCACTGAATAAACTAATATATAAAGACTATTTTTGGTACATTTATCTATAAGTTAGATACCAATTGGGTAGCTCTGTCTCCTACTAATTTCTGGAGTATTCTCTTCAAGCATGTTTTTAATTGCAGTCACTCAAATATGTTATCAGATTGAAAATGTATTCATTATTTCAAATGTTTTACACAGTATATGCCATCTTGTTCTTACAAAAGTACACACACACATAGGCATGCTACTTTATACTTGTATAGTAAAACACAACTCACAAAGCATATTGGAATTAAGCTTTGCATAATTTTGAATTATGCTCTCCGGGTCGGGGAAACAGGTTCCCGGAAATGGGTTATCGATCCATTTTACAGCCAAGTACCTGAGGTGGGTGGTATCATATTTTCAAGGCCACTGGGGCTCTGACTAGATCCAAGCATTTTATAGCTCAAGGGGTTTCTGTATTACATTTGCCAAACATCCATGGCTCAGCTATTTGAGAAATAGAGAAATGTACAGAGCGAAGTACGGAGCTAAAGCAAGCCTAGCCCCACCTCCTAAGGAGTCCACAGCCTTGAAAAGGACTGGCATATAAACTCTTAGGTAGCACACTGGAAATGCTTGCTTAGTAAAGGAAACTCTAAAACCTTATATGATCCAAGAGGAGGCTATGTTCAAGCCCAAAGTGTGCAGGCAAAGGCGGGCCTCAAGAGGTAAACTTTCTGTCAAGCCTTAAAGCATAACTAAGATAGATCTTGATAAAGAAGAAAAGCAGCAGAGTATTATAGCCTGAAGGAAAGGCATTCATGGAGACACAGAGGGTTAACATACTTTTTAAATTTTATTTTAATTTTGAACCATTCAGGTGAATTCATTAAGTGAAATGGATGTGTCGTATGTTGAGGATTTACAGCCTAACTTTCATGTGTCTTTCTGAAATCATTTTTATTTTTGCTAAGAGACAACTTAAAAATAACTTTTTGGTTAATATCCCACTGAAGTAGGAGACTGATAAATAATAATTTTAAGGGATATTGGGAAACCTATAGGTGCCTTTTTAGGCGGTTTTTGTATTTGCTTTGCATTTGTAAAAGGAAGAATCAGCACGGTGAACCCAGTTTGAGCAGAGACACAGGTTGTTTATGGTTTTGCTATGCGTCCACATTGTCACAGAGCATGGGACTTGTCCTCCAGGCAGAAGGAGACATCTGCTACTGATGAATAGGAAAGGAAACGTTTATCAGAATGACATCATTTTTTAAGAATATTTTTAAGTAAAAAAATAATTAATCGACAATATTAGGGGGATCGACTCCTTAAAGAGAGCAAAAATATCTGAGTGGAAAGTGATAGAGAAATTCACTTCCCTTTCTCATGTGAAATTGTTGTGACATAAAAAGTAATTTATGTAATTATAGAAGGAAATTGGATTTTCCTTCAACCTTTATATATGAATGTGTGGTCTTAAGATTGGATATATACTGGATATTAGGCTAGAAACTGAATGATGATTCAGAATAGTATAGTTGACATTTGGTTTCATTAAAGATTAATAGCAGTATGGCCTTGTGTGTTTTACCATATCGCAAAAAGTAAGATTTAGTGGCTAGGGCTCTGGATTATGTATTAGGTGGCAAGACTTCTAGTCCAAACTGCCATTCACTTGCTGACATTCCTGCTCACCAATGCTCACTTTAATTTTCCCATCCGTAAGAACAATAGTAATAACATCAGAAAACAGTGTACCCAGATAAATGGTAAAGATGAATAGGGTGATATCTATGACAGGCTTTAGGCTTCTTAGAAGAGTACTGAATAAGAATACAACAGAAAAGGTTTCCAGAGAGCATATCATCAATTCTCTTCATCCTTCTTAGGAGAACACTTACACTCTGCTCTACAGGGTGAATTCCATTTGTAAGGATGCGTTAGTGAAGGGGGAAATACAGTAGACGTTAAAGTGGACTGATTTTGCTACTTATTATTTGTATAACTTTGGACAAGTTACTATTTTGATTAAGTCTGTTTCATGCCCTATAATTAGAGATACCAGGCATAATTCAGACTTGGAAGAATTAAATGAGTTGATATGTTATAATATTTAGTGGCATTCACAATAAGTCTACTTAAATGTCTCTTTTGAGTTTTGGCCTATGTGGGAAATACATAAAAAGCAGTATCACCCTGTATAGTTGACAAAATGGTATAGTACATAGGATGCTTTGGTTATTATTTCTAATTTGGTCATTATTTCTAATAATTGCACCATCTCTCTAGTCATTCAATATTTTTAAACTATGCAAGAGTGAAAAAGAAAACACCTTTTCCCTCCTTCTATTTCTTATCCCATGCTGACTATCAGTGGAGTTAAACAAGAATTAGAGGCCATGCCTTACCTTTGTAAAATGGACCTAACGTTCATTATATAGCTAGATGCCCAGCCATTGAGATTGTTTTCATGAGTTAATTCCCTGCAGCTCAGAATAACTGAAGAAAAGATTCTCCCAAGAAATGTTATTATTATTTTGTAAAGGGGGCACTATTGCTTTTTTCAATAAGAATTAATACTTTTAAAAATCTTATCAAGAAAAAACCTTGAAGACAAATTTTAATATATATGAATCATTTGTAATTAACTGTTAACACTGATTCTCATTAACTATTTTTATTGAGTTATCTATGGCAAAAAGTACCTGAGATATCTGCTCATTACTCTCAAATTAAAGAAACCGCACCCCACCCCATCCTGTGTTTCATGCCTGGCAAAGTCATCCCAATCCCCTGTCCAACTAACCATTCATTTAATTTGAAGCACACTATGGGGGTTTCCATTGTTTGTAGGTTTGCACATCTTCATGGAATGAAAAGGGAGAGAGTCTCATCAGTATTATTTTTAACTATGTGTCTGAAGGATAATGCATGTGATTAAAAATAATTTTTCTAGTCCTGTGAATATTTCACATTCGAGGGGAAAAGTCTAAGACTTATGCCATGCTTCATATTATGCTTTTTAAAACAGTAACATTTTAGCAAGATGAAAATTCTTTTGAAAACATTTATAGATCCCATGAGCATTATTTAAAATGTTTTAGAACATAGAGCATTCTCTGTGCCTATATAGAGCTGTGGGTTCTTTGCCCAAGCAGCTGAATCGCCTCTTGGTCTCCTACTACTTGGTACGTTGACAGCCCAATTATGGTATATTTATACTGTGCTGCACACTATTCTTTCAGGGTGTTTTTCTTGCAGCCTTACAGGATGTTTTTGAGGATTGGTGATATTAAA
This sequence comes from Cnephaeus nilssonii, assembly GCF_951640355.1. NCBI lineage: Eukaryota > Metazoa > Chordata > Mammalia > Chiroptera > Vespertilionidae > Cnephaeus > Cnephaeus nilssonii. Next base: position 61,073,660 of record NC_137082.1, read on the forward strand.
AGAAAAAGATGACAATCACCCAACACAGTAAACACCCATTTTGCATATTGCTTCGGTGCAGCAGATGAGCACAGAATCTGAATGTGCTCAACAAAGTATTATCTGCAATAGTTCCCTACAGGACTCCGGCTTTTCTAAAGCTCCGGCACTTGTGATCACTGAAGCCTCCTGGGCACAGTTCCAGTGGCTTTCTTCGAGCCTTTGTTTTCAGTGCAGTAATGGGACTCTGTTGTAGCTACATACATTCTGATAATGAATGTGTAGAGATCCTGGCCAGAAACACCTGTCGGTAGGTCTTTGAGAAAAATTGTTAGAGGCCAGCAGTCTTCTGAGAAGCAATACGTAGTGACCGTCCTGCTCCATGCCATGTTGGGGAATTGCATTGGGCAATGGGACGTACTTACTTTCTGTACCTGGGGAGTTAAGCGTTTCTGACCTAGGCCTTGGTTGATGTGAGGAGGCTGCTGTAAGCAGAGCTGTGGTATACTGGCTAAGCTGCTTTGTTTCCAAGTGACAGAAATGAAGTGATACATGCTTAAGACATAGATGGCAAGTCTACAGACATGCCTCTAAGGAGGACTGTAACCCGATCTGAAATGTAAGTCAGTGTTCTCACAGCCTTGCATCTCTGCTTCCTCCCTTCATTTTCCTTTCTCTCTGAAGGCCATCATCTCCTGCCCTGTGTGTCTCGTGGAAGATGAAAAGGCTGTCCAGAGCTCCCACCTTGTGTCCCCAGGGACAGGGATGCTTTAAGTAAACTTACTTCTGGGACTGACTTCTGTGGATGAAAGGACCAGTTAAAAAGATTAATCATAAGCTGGGAAAATACCCCAAAAACCATCCTCTTATGGTGATATGTTGCTCCTGATAGTTCTCGTTCTTTTACCCTGCTTCCGCTAAACAAGCAAGAGCTGGGTACTGAGCTATTGGGGGCAGCAATTCAGAGAAAGCATAAAATTTTGTTCTGTTACTACTAATGCTCTTTACTCTCCATACATCAACCTTACCATTTCACAGTTCATGGCCTGTCTCTTGAGTCTGAATCTTGAAGGGATCTTTAAAGATCATTTTCTTACCTCAGCCACAGTCACCAGCCAAAAACATAACAGGTGTCCACCCATCACTACTAAAGGTCATGTATGGGTAGGAAGTTCACACCTTATGAAGTTAGTAACACTTAGATAGCTCTTAAATGCACTTTAGACCTGAAGTTTGTTTCTCTGTAGCTTCCTCCCAAGACCTACACTTTCTCTTGGGGCAATAGAAATCAGTCATGTCCTTCTGTCATATGAGTGACCTTCAAATTCCTTAATATGTAAGAAGTTACTGTGTTGTTCACTTAATGATATTTAAGTGCTTAGTTTACTGAGTATTGTGTAAGTGCTATGGATGGAAAATGTTTGGCAGACATTCGGAAAAGAAACTGATGAGTTTCTGAGGGAATGGAAGATAACCGAAGTGGAAGCTTTCCAATAACATCTCAGCCCCAGGGAGGTTGGACATCACTAGCCTTGGGCAGGACCATCCTCTTATTCAGAGTTAGTTAACAATTTACAAAGTCCTCAGCGTAGGAACGAGAGTCAGAATATGGAAGTCCAACACAGGAATTCAGGGTCTTCTGTGTAAGGTAATGGAAGGACAAGGGTGAAGGTGTTGTAAGTGACAGGGAGACTCATTGAGGGGATCAGACAGGACATGCCAGCTGGTGAGTGAAAGAAGGAAAAGTGAGAAAGGAAAGGGATGGATAGCCTGGGATGAATAGATAAATTGAAGAAACTGAAGATTCTGTCAAGTTTGGATTTGGAAGGGACATTAATTCCAGGTAATCTTAAAGTACTTAGATGTTCTCAGGAGCATGGATTGCTGGAATTACACACTAATGTAACAGACCTATAGTGTCTTTTGATTGCTTTCAAGACAGACTATATTATTATCTATGCTTAACTAAAGATAATGGTAGGTATAGTTTTATTTTGAGTAAAGCTGGGATATAAGTTTGCATTCATACTTTGACACAAAGGATTTTATTCTAAGAAACTACTAAAATAAATGAGTAGTTTTAGAGGATTCTGATGTTTTTCTCAGAATTGAACTAAGTGATGTGAGTGGAGTCTTAGAAAATTAAATGAAAATCTTAAGGGGAGTAACATCATCAGGATGGGGCCATAGGTCATTCCCAAGTTCAGTGCCCCTCACCAAAAGACCAGCTAGCCTCTATCCATAGACAAGACATCACTGTGAAAATCCGAGAACCCCAGGGGTGAGGCTGAAGCACCTCCCTGGAAAACAGACCTTCAAGAAGACTGTATCGGAAGGGTAAGACTGACCACAACACTTCTCCCTCAGGCCAGCACGTGCCACACCCAGAGGGCCCTCCCTCTAACACAGTTCATCCAGTGGTTAAAAGGGAACCAGGGTGGATATCCAACTTCCCAAGCATGGTGGGATGCTTTCTGGGAGACCCACTAGAGTCTCACTTTGCAAGGATCATTGGGGGAATCAGTGGAGCATGAGCCCTCGGGATCAGATAGATAGGAGATAGGGGCTGGAACTTATAGCAACCAACAGTCAGTTCTTGGCAAACTGTGTTCCTGCTTACCATTGCACCTGAGCAGAGATCCCAGCCTGTGGCTACACCCATCTACAGAGCTGAGTTGGTGGACCTATCTGGCCAGGAAGCTCAGTGCTACCTTATTTGGGTCCCCAGCCAATGCACCATAGAAGTCTTAGAGTATATTCTATGACCCACCCACCCAAGCAAGGAGTTAAGCTAGTAGCCCTGGCCAACTGTTGAACATACTCGTTGGCACTGCATTAATAAACTGTAATGGATAATGTACAAAGTGAGTAATTAATAATTATTTGCCAATTTATAATGGTAAATTATCAGAATACATCCACACATGCACACATGTACACATCTCCTACAAGTCTTTACAAGTGAACTGTTTTCTGACTTTGGGTTTATCTCATCTTTAGTGAAGGCATTTTTAATACTTATTTTCATTAATAGAATGAAAGCTAAGTCAGTAATCAGTATGACTGTTTCAGCTTATTATATGCTTATTAATCAATAGGCTAGATCAGCGATTTTCAACCAGTGTGCCGGAGCACACTGGTATACCACACAAAAATTTTTTTAAGTTCTATACCTGACTATTTAGTCAGAGACACTGACTACTTTTCCCTTAAATTGTCAAATAAAAAAATGACAATAGCCAGCGCAATAATAGCTGTCTAGTGTGAATAAATCAGAATTTTAGTAATTAATTTATGTGTGCCATGAGATGAAAAAGATTGAAAATCACAGGGCTAGATCCATGCCTTTGTGTTGGCACCATGGGTCCATATGCAAAAAATAAAAGCATGCAAGATGCTGTACTTTGCTCTTAGAAAACCTCAAGTTGGTCTTGTGTATTATAAGGAGAGAAATGATTTTTCATATATGATATGAGATGAGCTCTTTTTGTTAATTTCTTTGTTTTTAATTTCTGCCTCTTTTTAGCATTAGTGATCTTATTTAATGGTTTTGAACTTTGTTAGTTGATCTTTCCTTTCATTTCAGGTAAATATTTTAATGAAATATTTAAATGTCAGATGTCTGACAGTCTTATCATTTGGTTGATCTCCATTCATTAGTTTCTATTGGGGTCTGATCTGATTGTTCACCATTTTGGCTATCATTCTTATTGTTCCATGGCTGCAGGCATTTCTGCCGAAGATTACTGTGAGTCTAGAATATGATGGCAGTTTCATGGCTGATAGGCAAGGTAACCATCTGCTTTGTACTCCAAACCTCAATATTAATTATGCCAGAAGAACAGGCTTAAGCCCGGAACTATCCGTTTAACCTTTTGCACTCGGATGTCGAGTGTGACTTGACACAGTTAGCATCGGTAGCAGCTCGTATGTCGAGCCACACTCGACATGTAGTTTCACCGCGGGGGGAAAGGGGATTTTTGTCTATTTTTCCAGTATCTTTTCTTGTTTTCATTAGCATGAAAGGGCAAGTAAAATGTAAATGCCGTCTTAACTGATGCCAAAAAAGAAAAAATGAAAAACCGATAACGCATGTGAAATTTATTAGGAAACTAGTACATGATCTTGTTGGAGAATTCAGAGATGGTACACTAACTTCCAGGAGTAGATTATTATCCACTAACTTAGAGCAACGTTTAGATGGAAAGCTCCATATAATCACACCTCACCCTAACAAAAAACACAAAGATTGTGTTGTTTGTTCTAACAGAAAAATCAAAGGAGGAAGAAGAGAGACGATGTATATTTGCGAAACATGTGAATGTAAACCAGGTCTTCATGTGGGTGAATGTTTCAAAAAATATCACACCATGAAAAATTATAGAGATTAAAATTACTCTTTGAATGCATCAATAATTTGAAATATAAAACAATCCAAATAAATAAGTTTATATGAAAAGAAACTCCAGTTTTTTATTCTACTGCCGCGCTTTGTAAAATCTGGGGTATTTAAAAAATTAAATCCCGAGTAGAATAAAGGAATCGAGAAAAAAGCAAGCGAGTGCAAAGGGTTAAAGCAGGACAAATGAACACTCTATTTATAGGTAATCATCTTCCTGTTCAAAGCATTAAATTGTCCACATATTGTCTCATGAGACGTAAAAAGAACAATAATAGTAGTTATGTTACTTAATTTTATGCTAACTTTCTAATATATGGAACATACTTAACCATATTTCCAAAAGTTGGCATACTTAAAATCAAAGCATGCCATTTAAAAATACGACTTACAGTCTTTGCTGAGTGTCTTATATCATAAGGCACTAAACTCCTGGGACTGGTGATATATTCATAAACAAATTATTTCCCCTATCAAAGAAACTTTTAAAAATATATGTACCAAATGCCCAAAATTATTGATGTTTATTAGTGCACAGACAGATATTCATTTGGTACCGATTTATATTCTTCTGTAATATGTATATGAAATAAAAAACCTTTGCCTGAGTTTGCTAATACTCATTTCTTCATAAAAAATTTTACTTCTTGCAAATCACTATAAAATTTTCTTAAAGTTGATTAAGTTTTGATCTATCCATGTAAGGATAGGTCTTTAAATATTTGACTGACATATAATTCAATCTTTTTATTATCCTAATGTAAATTAGTTAGATAGACAATTATATTGTGTTCCTAGTTACATCAATTTTTACTTGAGAGATGGCTTGATAATTAACTCTCTTATTTCTAGAATGAGAAAATTTATCTCTTAAGAAAATGGAAGTCCCTGCAGCTTTGACATATTAGAGTTATTAGGATTTTACATTCCTTAGGAATATCTTTTGTATAGAAATGTGTATACTTGTGAGGTACTAACCTTTGTAAATCATTTTGAAATTTCTATTTAATTAGATTCTGCATGTTTCTGTTAACATTTCATAGCTAAATATGTATGTGTATAATAATATGTTTATTAGTCAAATATTAAAGAGACTTCCCACATCTATAATAATAAAAGAGTAATATGCTAATTAGACCAGACATCCTTCTGGATGACCTTCCTGAAGGCCGGAGGGAAGCCCGGGTCCCTGGTGCCAGAGGGAAGCCGGTGCCAGCAGCCAGGGGAAAGAAGGCCTACTCTTGCATGAATTTCATGCATCACGCCTCTAGTAGCAAAATAAAACAAAATAACAATAACAAAATCAAAGCAGTCTAAACAGGAAGGAGCATAACCTTTGATTTTAAAAGGATAACATAATTCTGAATTAGTATGGAAGACTCAACAAAGTAGAAGCAAGGATAAAGTGATAGGTTTCAATCATATGGTTTCTATCACTTCAAGTCCGCTCCTACCTTCCCAACATGTTTGCCCTCTCAGCCTTGCTTGCCTGAGTCTAACTGGTTGGGTACTCAGTAATTGTTTCTATAGGAGAATAGAGTGGAAAGTGATTTGGAGGCCTAGAACCTGATACACTGGCTTACCAAAGTCACTTCTAAGTAAGTGCCAAATAATTCTTCCCTACTCACGTTGCCTTAAAGTGAGAATTTACTGAAAAAAACATATATAGAACACTTTATGCTTAGTGGTGTTTCTGTAGTGCACATTCTTTTTTTTTTTTTTATCTTCACCAAGGATATGTTTTTTATTGATTTCCGAGACAGAGGAAGAGAGAGAGCAATATCGATGTGAGAGAGAAACTTTGGTCAGTTGCCTACGACCTGACCTTGAACCCGCAACCTGGGTATTCTGACTAGGAATCGAACCCGCAACCTTTTAGGTGTACAAGACAATGCTCCAACCAACTGAGCCACCTGGCCAGGGCTGTAGTGCACATACTTATAGTAACAGGTTAGCATGCTGAACCTGGGGTGCTCTTACAGCTTGTCTCTTTTAATATAATAAATTTGGAAATATTATGTCTTTCAATACCATTACTGAAAACATGTTCTGTGTGTGTGTCCTCTGTGTAGAACAGAGAGAATTCCAAAGTGAGTTCTTCATTCTCAAACAGTATGGAGAATAGTACCAACCTTACGAATAATGTGAGGACAATATGAGATGACTCAAATGAAATTCTTAACACAGTAACTAGCATAAAGTTCCTCAATATATTATTGTCGAATGATGAATGAGATCCTTAAATCTAGATAAGACTCTATATGTTTTATATATAAAGTGATAAATTCTGTGTCATAACATTTTGCAACAGACTTTTTATCCTTAATCTTTGAATAAATCACCTGTAAACTACCCAGTCTTTTGTTCCTAAATTGCAACATTGAATACTTGCATTTTCTTTTTGTTTGTATCCTTTTACTTTTGATTCTTTCCTTGAAAAACAGTGGCGATTTCATCTGATCTTTGAGCAACTTAACCAAGCAATTAATATTTATTTCTCTCTCTGAATTTTGTCATAAGTTTCAGGTTGTGTAGCCTGCTCAGTAGTAAACATTTTAGGTAGCACATGCTGATCACATTCTTAAATCTTCACCCACTTGAAGATAACTGATATAACCTACTAGAAATTAAGGCCGTAAATTTTCAGGTAGGGATTTCAGTGGTACTGCAATCAATACTTTGCAGATAGTGCTAACAGGTTTTTCTATGAAATATGTTGGCTTGTGGGTAGAAAAATCAATGCCTGGGAATGAAAAACAGGTGTCAACTTTGATAGGAACATCATGCATTTGATGTTTGGAGGCCAGAGGGCTCTGTCAACAAACATAGCAGTAATTCTGTCAGATGCAATATGCGTGGAATTAATGAAAATGCCAGAAACAAGGCAGTCTGGTCAGCAAGCCAGTTCTGCAAAAAAGTCAGGGCAAAAAATGTCTTCCTCTCATATCTGAAGTGAATGCATTATAGAAAGATAGTGTAGTTGAGGGGGATGGAGGCACACTTGCAGTGCTGTAGGAAATGTAGGCAAAGGAGTAATAGGTGGCCTTGCCATCAAAGGGACTAGACCAAGTGTGTGGCATAGAGGTGAAGATGTGGAGAGTGGTGTTAAGAGTGCTGTGAATTTGGAAGTTACAAATTAGCAGTCCTTTCCAGGCTAGTCAAGCTTGATAACATCTCTGAAATTCAGAATGAGTTTAATTGTCACGTTAATCAGATTTGTGTTTGTTTTAGCAGGAGGGAAAAGGCTGGTTGGATAGAAGGAAGAAAGGAGCCTGCATGGTTGTGAAAATATACATTAGCTTTCTGCTTTTTCCCATCTGCAGTCAGCTTCTTGAGTGTCTAGCAGGTAACCATATTTCTAAGCGTACTAGTAATATTGTCCCAGTGTCAGCATTATTTTCAGTAGCCATTTAGTCAGGCCAGCCTTCCTCCCCACTTTGAAGTCTGAGAAACTGCAAGGTGATTCAAGTTAAACACTTACCCAGAATTAGGGCCTTGGCTAGAGTTAGTTCTAGTAACATAATCTGTGGTTGAAAACATGTCTTTATAACATCTTGAAAAGGTTTTAATATTAATAAATAACTGAAACTACTTTTTTTAGTTTATTTTTGCCAGCATTATTTAGAGAGAGCCTGATACATTTTATGATTTCATGCAACTCAGAAGTAATTACCAAATTCATAATTCTGTAAGTAGCAGATTTTTAATACCTACATTATTAGAACACACCAGATTTATTGTCTAGAAGCCAGCCTTTGAAGTTAATAAAATGCAGTTGTCAGTGTTGCAAATACCCGTTAAATCTTGTATATTATTTTGTGTGCATATAAACCATCATGAGGAAATGAAGCCTCATAAGAAGTTCTGGGAACTTTTAAGATTACTATATTTCTGTCCTCAGCAATTTGATACTTATTCAATTCTGCTTTCTTATTTAAATTAAAAGAGGTTTAGTCTTAATCTTATATTTTCACAAAGTTTAAAGTATAATTTTTGAATCGTTCCTTCTATATTTAATGTATTTTCTAACACACACACACACATATGCACACACACATTTACACACACACACACACACACATAGAATACTGCTTGGAACATAAGAATTTAAAAATAGTAGCTATCATCTTTTATGTTATTGTTTATATTGTGGTATTAGATACATGATTGGACCCATATTTATTCTTTTCCAGGACTGAAGATTTTCAGAGCTAGCAGGCAATTGAGATGAGACTAACAAAGGTTTTGAGGCTTTGAGATTATTGAAAGGATCTTCCCATAGTGTGGATACCCATACTCTGGTCAAAAATCATAACTGAAGGCCTCAATTGAAAAAAAAAAAAAACTTCTTGGCTATATTTCAAACTGTATATATTACAAACTGAAAGAATACTAGGGTTAGTAATTTAAATCATTTGTATTCATAGCTCTAGAGAAGAAGTAAACATTTTTTGAGATGAAACCTTTGGTGAGTAATTTCCCCTTAAGCCAAGAGTTGGATGCATATATTTTGGGTACCCCTCCCCAGCTTGAACACTCATTGCCCCCACATACAGCTTTCTCAGGCTCTGACACCTCTCTCATCTCCCCAACTCTATTCAACTTCCTCTTGCCCTTAGAGCCTTAATGAGTGATGATGTGGTGACTTAGCTACTCACTACTATCACTTCTTCTCACTTTGGCCTCATGAGTGACCTATCCCGAGCTTCCAGATTTCAGCAGTAACTCAGGGGAATGTATTTCAGCTTGTGAAGAGTGAGCAGGTGCTGGCTGGTGTGCGTTCTCTGAATATGCACCATGTGTTTTGATGTATGGCAGCCAAGTGTGATTCTTGCGCTCCACATTCTCACCCAAATAGCATTCCCATTCAGAATTATTTTTGTACTTGGGTTATTTCCCAGGTCCAAAGCCAACGACTGCTCCCTGTATTGTGTACAGTTGCATTGGGCTAGCAGTGTGTGTGCTATTAGTCAAAAATCAAGTAAACTAAAAGCTGGCTTGGGGTTGAAGGAATAAGATATAGTTCAAGGTCGTTGGTAGTGGTAGGATTTAGAAGAAAAGAAGCATAGGCTTTTTGAAAACAATGATATGGATAATTTGTGTGGAGAAATACAGAGAGAATATGAGTCAGTCAGAAATTAAAAGGGTATTTCTTTTCATTTGTTTCCTTTTAATCTCAAGTTTCTCCATTTTCACATCTGTCATTTATTCGGTCTTGTTGCCAGATATTTAAAATGGTTAATACATAATTGCTCAGTGAAAGAGCTATTTCTGTTCATTCTGGGCCTGAATGCACTGAGCAGTTCAAAGTTTTTTTTTTTGTTTTTTTTTTCCCCACCAGTTGATCTGGAGAGTAGTGTTCATTTATCAGTTCTTGCATTTGAAAATTAATTTGCCAAAGTTGATTTCATTCTACATCCCTTGGTTCAGGTTGGTTACACATATCAGACTGTATTCATGTTGAAAAAATTAACACTGCTATTTAGCCATGTAGCATTAATTGATAACATTTCTCTAGTATAGATTTATATGGCCACCAGTGTTGTCACTGGTTCAGTGAAGTCCTGTCTTAAATTCTTGATTTAGCTAACATTGTTGGGGATAATGACTTAGAATTAATGCAATTTGTCAGCAGCAATAGACTGCAGTGATAGCAAGAACATTCTGCTACATCTTCAGACTGATGTATGAAATAGCAGACCCATTTATTTTTGTAAAGCATTATAAACAAAACTAGTGGCGCCGAAACCGGTTTGGCTCAGTGGATAGAGCATCGGCCTGGGGACTGAAAGGTCCCAGGTTCGATTCCGGTCAAGAGCATGTACATTGGTTGCGGGCACATCCCCGGTGGGGGGTGTGCAGGAGGCAGCTGGTCGATGTTTCTCTCTCATCGATGTTTCTAGCTCTCTATTCCTCTCCCTTCCTCTCTGTAAAAAATCAATAAAATATATTTTACAAAAAACAAAACAACACTAGTGGCCCAGGGCATGAAATTTGTGCAGGGGGGGGGGGGGTCCCTCAGCCCGCCCTGCACTCTCTCCAATCTGGGACCCCTCGGGGGATGTCCGACTGCCCCCCCATGCCGGCCTCTCACCAGCAGTCAGACATCCCTCTCGCAATCTGGGACCGTTGGCTCCTAACCGCTCACCTGCCTGCCTGCCTAATCATCCCTAAACACTCTGCCTGACGGCCTGCTCGCCCCCAACTGCCCCCCATGCTGGCCTGCTCACCCCCAACTGCCCCCCGCCAGCCTGCTTGCCCTCAACTGCCCCCCCGCCAGCCTGATCACCTCTAACTGCCCTCCCCTCCTGGCCTGATCGCCCCTAACCGCCTCTGCCTCGGCCCCGCCACCATGGCTTTGTCTGGAAGGACATCCAGAAGGTCTCCTGGTCTAATTAGCATATTATCCTTTTATTAGTATAGATAGAGGCCTGGTGCATGGGTGGGGGCCAGCTGGTCTGCTCTGAAGGGGGTCCTGGATCAGGGTGGGGTCCCCTTGGGGGACCGGGCCGGCCTGGGCAAGGGGCTGGGGCAGTTTGCTGGCTGGCCATGCCCCCATCGGGCTGGGGGTCCCCACTGGGGGGTGTGGCCAGCCTGGGTGAGGGGCTGAGGGCCGTTTTCAGGCTGGTCACACCCCCATTGGGGTGAGGGTCCCTGCTGGGGGCGGGGTGGCCTGGGTAAGGGGCTGAGGGTCGTTTGCAGGCTAGACACACCCCCATCAGGTGGGGGTCCCCACTGGGGGGCATGGCCAGCCTGGATGAGGGGCTGAGGGCCATTTTCAGGCTGGCCACACCCCCACAAGGGTGAGGGTCCCCTCTGGGGGGCATGGCCAGCCTGGGTGAGGAGCTGAGGGCCGTTTGGGGGGGTTTGCAGGCTGGCCAAGCCCCCCCCGCTTTGTCCGGAAGGACATCCGGAAGGTCTCCAGAAGGTCTCCCAGTTTAATTAGCATATTACTCTTTTATTAGTATAGATGTGTGCCTGTGGTTTCCTGGGAGGATGGAGCTGCTAAAATCTGAGAATATTTATACCGTGGTTTATCATTTTACCAGGTGATTTTCATGGCAACTTTAAAAGCTTAAACTAAGAGAGTAAAGTATTGCTCAGATGTGAACCATGGATTGGCTAAAATGATGCCTTGAAAATCAGTTTACTCTTTTAAGCTATTCGGTGCTCTATAGTCACACACTTGACACTTAAACCCACCAGACCTGAGGCCCTGAACCTAACTGTCCCCTATACCTGGGCTCCTGAGCATTAAAGAGAAAAAATCAACATGATATAGAAAAATGTTAGTTACATGCAAACAAGTGGTTAGAATAAGATGGAACTTGGAGACATTGTAGAAAATAGGTCTAAGCAAAGTACCAAAAATTAGGAGTCACCAGAGATTCGGAAATTACTGAAAAATCGGTACAGCGGTCTGGTAGGGTTAATAGGGTTTTGAATTTAATACCAGTTATAAGGCTTGGCTTGAGTTTGTCTGCATCAGAAAGCCCCTTTTGTGACCAGATTGACATGGCCAAGCATATTTGTCATTTCTAATACAGTGTGGTTATATTTCTGCATTATAAAATGTGTAAGCTACCTGGCCAGCATGGCTCAGTGGCTGAGCATCAACCTATGAACCAGGAGGAGAGGGTTAGAGTCCAGTCAGGGCACATGCCCAGGTTGTGGGCTCGATCCTCAGTATAGAGCCGGTCAATGATTCTCTCTCATCATTGATGTTTCTATTTCTCCCTCCCTCTCCCTTCCTCTCTGAAATCAATAAAACTATTTAAAAAAAATAAAGTAAAATGTGTATACTGAAGTTCTGCATTATGTTTGCACAGCATTTAAACCCATGACCTCTTGTGAGGATCCCACCATCATACCATGTTCACTTCCAGTTGTGATTGGGATTCTGAACCTTGGCATTATAACTCTCTGGCTTGGGTTGAGGAGTAATTGTCAGCTAGTTACTTTTTGTTGACTTAGATATGTAACGTAGCACCTGGGGTACAATTGGGGCAAATTGTCACTGACATAAGGATGATGTGAAAAGTATAAGTCTGTAGCCTTTTATCTTTCATTTAGTAGCAAGTCACATGTTTCCTTCATGCAAAGGAAAGAAAATCACAAGAACCCATGCTTGTCTCTCTTTAGAACTCTCTAGAATTAGCTTGTCATGAAATGTAAAACTAATGTGCAGTTGTAAAAACTGCTGCCAGCTTGCTCCTTACTGCTGCCTGATAGCTAAGTAGATTTGGAAATGAAAGGGGTTATTAGAAAGTGATTACTGAATAGCTAGGTATGTCATTTTAAACAAGCAGCTAAAATCTCTCTCGTAGACATGCAGTCTGTAGCCTTGTTTTGTATCATTCATATGTAAGACATGATTTTGATTGTGGAGGAGTAATCAAGCACTAGGAGTAATTTAAGAAAAAAAATATACTGGGTGATATTCTTTCATTCCTTATTAAAATACATTAGAATTTAAATGAAGCATTCTCTAAAATGTATAGCTATTAATATGTATCAAATATAAAAATTCAAACACCAGTTGGCTCTTGTGCAAAGCTGAAAATTCTTCACTTGACTAAAACTTATTTATCTTTTTTTAAAAATTCAAGGAAAATCTATTGTAAAATTACATATTGAAAATGGCATATCTATCAAAGAATGAATGGCTTAAAATTATAACTTTTAATATTACTGTCAGTTTCATATGGAAGGGCAAATGCCTTGAAATATCTTTTTTTAAAAACCATAAAATCAAAGTAAAATTAAGTTCAACTAATGTGGTCTTTTTCATTATTCCTCTCTTCTTTTAAAATGCTTTTTCTTGAAATTACCATCTACACCAGAGGCTTGAACAGTCACATAAACTCCAAATCTTCCACCATGACCTTGAGCTGCAGATTCATTTTAAGTGGCATCCCGGTTTCCTTTTATGGATATTGCACAAGCACTTCAATCCAAGCTCTTCTTTCTTTGTGCTCTGTCTTGGCAAGACTGTCTTCATTATGTCACTTTTTCAGCCTTTGCTGCCCCTTGCCCCACCCCCACTGTCCCACTCCAACTATTTAACCAACCATATCCCATGATTTGTGTTTCTGAGATATTTCTCACGTTGCCATTTTCCTGGTACAGGCTGAGTCTACCATTGCCAATACAGTCATCCTGTAAGAACTCTAGCTTTGACTTTCCTCCAGGCTTTCTCCCCTCCACTCTGCGGCTAACAGGCTGGTCACTGTATCTGCTTCACCAGCTCATCATATCTCTTCTCCCCGTAACTGGGCCACTTGAGCTCAGATGTAGGCATAACCCTACCCTGTCTCCAGGACCTTTACCAACCTCATGCAGGGGAGATTTGAAGAGGGGATGAGGCTCAATACCTAGTCACTTTGCTTCTGGCTGCCTTATAGTTTTATTTTACCCCAGTGATAGCTGATCACTGCATGAAATGGCAAGGGCATCTTGGGGGACTTGTGACCACACCCACTCCTCATTTTTGTGGACAGTGGAGAAGAGGATATCTAGAACTTTTTCCAGGTGCTATGAAATCAGGAGACAAAAGTTCATTCAAAGGAGAAGTTCGGGGTAGTTGTTCATAAATAAATGTAATAGACTGTTCTCTAAGGGACATGAAGCAGATGACAGGCTTGCAGGAGTGTTGGAATAAATGGCTGTGAATCAGTACATCTTCAATAAATAATTGATCGATTTTCTGGCATCTAGGAAAACAAAAAAAATTCATGTTGCCTTTCCATTTTCTAAATAGAAAATTGAGCTTCCTTATAGTAAGCTAAGGCTTAATATTTGAAAGGATTTGAAAAGTAACAGCAAAGTCAGAAAGGTGGGAAAATTGAGTCAATCCCACTCAAAAACTACCTTTAAGGTATGACTGTAAGACAGTGCTAATTTAGTAGCAAAATCTGGAGATAATTCAACAGTGAGGCAAATTACTCTTTTTTTGTTTAAGATTTTTCTAAATTTATCTTTATTGCTGAAATACCTTTTTTCCCATTGGCCTCTTCCATGCCACACATGCCCCACTCCCAGGCCTTCACCACACTGTTGTCTGTGTCCATGGGTTATACATACTAGTATATGCATATAAACTCTTTGGTTAATCTCTCCCCACCCACCCACCCCCACCTTCCCTCTGAGATCATCATTCTGTTCCATGCTTCTATGTCCCTGGTTCTATTTTGTTCATCAGTTTATTTTGTTCATTAGATTCCACACATGAGTGGGATCATGTGATACCTGTCTTTCTCTGACTGGTTTATTTTGTTTAGCATAATACTCGCCAGGTCCCTCTATGCTGTCTCAAAGGGTAAGAGATCCTTCTTTTTACTGCTGCATAGTATTCCATGGTGTAAATATACCACAAGTTTTTATCACTCTTGATAAAAAGATCAAGCTTTTTTTTTTATTTTAAGTTAGAACTTTCGTTTCTTTTTTATCTTTTTAAAATAAAGGAAACTGTCCATTCCTTTTTGTGTCCTAATATTAAAATTCTCAGTGGGATGCAAGCAACATGCTATCTAACCTTCTAGAACTGTATTTTCTACCCTCCATTCTCCCAGCTTCCATAGAAGATATGAAGGATGGAAAACATAGGAGTTTAAGCAGAATCTTATCAATCATATGCAATTTTACATTGAGGAAAGCTCTTTCTAATACAAGTTGTTGATGAAAACACAGAAGAATAATTTTAGCATAGTTGAGTGTGGCATTTTGTGATACCATTTGCCTAAACTCATAAATAACTTAAAACGGAAGACTAGGCAATCATAAAAAGATTGTAAATACCAAAAATAGGAGGCTCTAAACAGGTTTAAAAAATTTTAAATAAGATTTACCTGCTTAGTGTTAACTAGAGAGAATGGTTAGTATAGGTAAAAGTAAATTGTACTGTGGAGAACAGTATGGAGTTTCCTCAAAAAACTAAAAATGGAACTCCCATTTGACCCAGTGATTCCACTTCTAGGAATATATACCAAGAAATTAGAAACACCAATCAGAAAGGATATATGCACCCCTATGTTCATAGCAGCACAATTTACCATAGCTAATATTTGGAAACAGCCTAAGTGCCCATCAGCAGATGAGTGGATTAAAAAACTGTGGTACATCTACACAATGGAATACTACACTGTGGTAAAAAAAGAAGGAATTCTTACCATTTGCAACAGCATGGATGGAACTGGAGAGCATTATGCTAAGCGAAATAAGCCAGTCAGAGAAAGATAAATATCTCATGATCTCACTCATTTATGGAATATAATGAACAACATAAACTGATGAACAAAAACAGATCTAGAAACAGAGAAGCATCGATCAGACCGTCAAACCTCAGAGGGAAGGTAGGGGAGGGTGGGGGTAAGGAGGGGAGATCAACCAAAGGACTTGTATGCATGTATATAAGCCTAACCAATGGACACAGACACCAGGGGGGTGAGGGCATGGGTAGGGGAGTGAGGGGGGCAATAGAGCAATAAGGACACATATGTAATACCTTAATCAATAAAGAAAAAAAACGTAAATTGTATTTGATTTGCTCTTCTCCAACACTAATCACCTGACTTCTGTAATGAAGAGTGAATGGTTTGGGTAAACTATTGCTCTGGGTAAAATCTCAGATCCAAACTTCTAAGGCTTTCTGTGGGCATCACAGCTTTATGAGGGTTAGAAAAGGTCAAAACCCATTCCAGTCCAATTTCTGACACTATTTTTTAGGGTTGCCATCTTAATTTTAATTTTCTTTTGTTTTTAATCTTTTTAATTGATTAAGGTATTACATATGTGTTCTTATCCCCTCATTGCCTCCCCCCACTCATGCCCTCACCCCCCTGGTGTCTGTGTCCATTGGTTAGGCTTATATGCATGCATACAAGTTCTTTGGTTGATCTCTGCCCCTTACCCCCACCCTCCCCTGTCTTCCCTCTGAGGTTTGACAGTGTGATCGATGCTTCTCTGCTATTTCTAACACTTCTGAAGTACTCTTTGGAAATTACTTTGCCTCCTCCTATTTTATATGGTCTGAAATAAATACCAAGGAAGTCTTTTACTGCAGACTTATTTTTATGTCATACAACAGTTTTCATGTAAAGTTCATCTATAGGATGAATTGCAGTTTGTTCATCCCAGTGCATCGAAACAATTGAAGATTCTAATTTTGCTCTATAGCAGTAGTGTTCCTTCTACGGCGATGACCTTTACACTTCGGAAATGTCACCAAGGAGCTCACGCAAAAATGGACCATTTCCGTGGTTAGTGGAAGCCACATATATACTGTGACTCCTTTAAAGTGTTAAAGTAAAACCGATGCAAGTCACAGCACAGAACACTGGTAAATACTGGAGAAAAGGAGATGTTTTCAGAATTGACTTATGAGAAGAGAGGAACTGAGCTAGACAGAAGATATTTATTATTTTGTGTTAGTATCCTTTTATTAAATGTGTTGATTAGCAGATGGTAGACATCTTCTAAAGCATTTCTATTAGACCTGGTGTCTGTATTCAATGAACTTGATTGTTACAGAACGCAATAAATCATATAGAAACACAATCAGTATATGAGCATTAGGGTTTTGACCATGTGGGTCTATAAAAGTCTCTTCGAGTTTTTATTTTAACTAAAAAGAAACAGTCATAGATTGATTTTGATGCAATAGTAAAAGAAATTAAAAGCTACTTTTTGGCAGGTGAAAGGTGACTATTGCTACATGTGTATGGGTCAGTGAAAGCAGCAATAATTTGGGAGGGAGAGTGTATATGGAATACAGCAGATAGATTTGCCCAACTAGTGCAGAAAGTAAGAATGGTATGTGATCTATTTGATAGTTTTGATGGAAATATTTTTTATTTGGTTTGTGTGATAAAGGGGCAACCATTAAAAATCCTTAGATTCAGATGAATGCCACATAGGAAAGGCATTCTGGCTACAGCATGAGGGAATGATAAGATTAGGGAGGAGTACCTAGATTTGAAAACTTTGTGAAAATGCAATTCAAGTATTTTATGTGTGTTTGAATATTGAAGTCTGGTAAATTAGTGAATGGCATTAGATTGCTGAAAAAGAATATCCCTCAACCTCTGTCAACATGCCTACCTCCTAGTACATTTACTTCTGAACTGGTTTATCCTAAGTTTTTGTTCATTAAAAATGTCTTCTCTAAGAACTTTTAGTTTGTGTAATGTGTATGTGTGTATATGTGTGTGTGTTTATATATATACTTGTATGTATATGTTTATGGATGCATGTATATAGTATACACACACACACACACACACACATATATATATATAATTATCATATTCAAGACCTATTTATTTTGAAGTGGAGAGTATTTCATGGTAAATGACGTGTATGCTATGGTTCATGTATTAATGGCATTGTATACACTAGTTAAATGATCTGTCTGACCTATCTATAAATCTAAACAAGATCTATGTTTCAGCATGGCTAATGTTGAATGAAACCTCAAGTTGCAAGAAATGGTAGCAATTACCTAAATTTTTAACCATCCCAGATATATGTAATAAAAGTACAAAGACATGTCTGGGAATGATACATTATAACCTTGGGATAGCCTGCAGAAAGGTGGAAAGGATTTACATCAGCGATATTTTATTTCTTTAATAAAAAGTGATCTGAAGCAAAACACAGAATGTTAACATTTGATATTAGTACGTACAACAGTGATTGATTTTGTACTTTTCAATGTATTTTAAAGTTTTATTACTTAAAATTTCAGAAACCTTAAATTAAAACCAAAAAAAAAAAAAAAGGATACTTCATGTTCTGCAGAATAATATCTTTCAACCATTGCGGGATCCTAGCCTTACTTTGTACAGTTAATCAATTCAGGCAGAATACAATGTGACAGATGTTACTACCATTGGGTACTTTATCAATGCTCATATTTCTTTATTTCAGATGATACCAATAGTAACATTTTTACTGCCTCTTTTTTTCCAACTGCCATTCAACAAACTCTTTAGTAAGAACATTAAAGTAGAAAATTCTTTTTAAAAGTTATCCTGAAAGACTTGCTGAAATTAGGCACCTTGGTGAATCCCCTGAAACCAGAAATGTATTCCTTTACTTTATTTTTTAAGTGGACAAACTGAACTAAGCACAGTGTTTGTCTGTACACACTGCTCCTTCAGGGTCTCCCAGCACCACCGGAGACCCCTTCCTCCAGGGCATCACTGGTCACTCAGGTGTAGAGTGTGTGCATCCTGAGACTCTTGCCTGAGAGGGTCTGCATTCTCACATAGTGTGTGTCTTAGTTATTTTGTTATGTAAGGTAATCCTTTACATTTCCCATAAAATGTGAATGGGAATTCCAGCTTTCTACTGTGATCAAAATTTAAACGATCAATATAATTCATATGTGGATAGTCCATTTCCCAGCAACAGGGGTAGTAGGTTACTTATCTTTCTGATTTAGAAAAAAATCAAACGAGCACTTGGAACACATGAAAGATATTGCGAAGAATATGTCCATCTTAAATCAAGAAATAAAGTAGAATGTTTGATTTTCTATAAGGCTTGGCATTGCTGCACTTTCATTCACTTAATAAAACTTCTTTTTCATATTTTAAAGTAGTATTAGTTTTGAAATTCAATTTGTTGTTTAGGAATAAGTTATTCATTGATGTAAGGTTGGGTGATACAGTTAAGACTTTTCAAGTACATTTATTGATTCTAATTATGATACAATAGTTATGTAAAAACTATTCATGTAATATCTGTAAAAATATTTTTGTGGGAGGGACTATTCGAATTCATATAATTACTGTAGATGCCTTTAGAGTAGCATGTGGAATCTCAGAGGGAAGGTGGAGAGGGTAGGTGGGAGGGAAGAAATCAACCAAAGAACTTGTATGCATATATGCACAACCCATGGACACAGACAATCGGGTGGTGAAGGCTTGGGGTGGGGGTCAGGGGTGGGCTAGAAGAGGTTGATGGGGGGAAGAAGGGACATATGTAATACTTTCAACAATAAAGATTTAAAGAAAAAGAATTGGTATATTTCAGAATGTTCAACTTTTCTGACAAAGGGCACTTTTTAAAACCTGGAAAACATTGACTAATAAACCAGAACCTCAGCTATTTCACTTAAAAAAAGGTGCCATCATGTACCTGGAATTTAATTTAATTCCTTGCTGCTTAGGAATATTGAATGATTGGATAGGGCGCTATAATATTTTGTTAATCAGGTATTTGCTTTGATTTAATTGAACAGTAAAGAAACTAAAACTATCATTTTATTATTTTGTCACCTTCTTTTGTGTAACTGGTAAGTCAGAAATACAGTAGCTGCAGGTGTCAAAGGGGATTCACCATGCCAATCTGCTGGTTATTCCTTTTATTGTAATAGACTTCCAGATAATTCATGAAGAAGGACAAAAGAGAAACCTGTTAGTGGGAACCTTGGTTGCAATCTGTGTTTTTTATTATTAATGACAGGATCCTAAAATTACACCCAAATATCTCTCACAAGTTCTGAATTGAGTTTCAAAAAAAGCACTCAAGTAGTAATAGAAGGTAAAAGTGCAGGGTTCCGGAGAAATGAGCTGTGAATTGAACTTGCAATGGAAATTGATCCTATCTGTCAGTTTCTCCCCTGATTTATAGAAAAAACAGGAGTGAATGTAGAAGGAGCCAGGATCACTGATTAAATAGGATGCTACAGTGCTGGAGGCTAGGACCTGGCGTGCTGGTTCCCTGGGGTCAGGGTTGCAACTGTCAGATTTCTGTGCTTGAAACCTGACTCAAACTCACAGAAATAGAACAGAATGAAAAATGCTGCTGGCCAGTAGGGGAATCGGTAAGAAGTTCCTGACTAAGCTGAGGCATGACAGCCATTGTTCTCCTTCGAGAGGATGTTCTAGTCTCTTATCCTAGCCAGTGGTCCCAGGTTAGGCCGCATGCTCCATGCCAGTGGGGCCTGTCACTATGCCCATTCCAGTGTTGGCCAAGGGTGCAAGTGTGAAGAGACATGTCCTTGGAATAGACTCACATCCTTTTAACATCTTTAGGATTGTGAGGAAAGAGAAGCAAATATTCTACAAGTAGTGGCCCTATGAATATAATTTATTATCCTTTTATCTAACTCTAAGAGACTTATTTTGCACGCATAGAATGGTAGTGATAGTATGCCAAGGTGTTTTTGGCAGTGTGTACCCTACTCCCCGAAATGCAGCATGAGCTGTAGTCAGCCAACTGAAATTACCCATTTCTGATTGTGAAGTTGCCATTCATTCCCTACAATAGGGATATATTCCTACAACGATGCCCCTCAAGTCTTCAGGGATCATCAGTATAAGTCACTAGAGTAAATGGTCCCTGTGGAATGCCTCATTCACATTTAGCAGTACACTAATAGAAATGGTTCCGACAGAAGGTACAGGTATTATAAAACACTAACTTAAGATGTAACCATTGTAAACCATTGCTGGATCAGAGCTCAGTTTTGTAGAATGGCAGAAGAAAAGATTTAAAAAGAGAAGCAATGAAATCAGGCAGTTTGCTAAGGATGAGTTGAAAGGATTGTCAGATTCCCTTAGTCATTGAACTTAGCCTATCAATGCTATCACCGAAGGAGGATGTTATCGCAGGTACTTGGCAGCGCAGTTTAAGTTCCCAGATGCCATTTTCCCAACTCATTTAATTCTAACCTTTGGGCCCTGACAATAAAAATGACAGCTCTTCATCTAATGTGGGCTATTATCCACGTGGCGGTATTGCATCAACTTCTCTCTTAAGCTTTGGACTAATGGGAGGAGTGTTTAAGAATCTGAGTTTATTTTTGTGTATGGTGTGAGTGGGTCATCTAGTTTCATTTGTATCTGACCAATTTTCCCAGCACCATTTATTAAACTGATGAACAAAAATAGATCCAGAGACAAAGAAACACTGAACAGACCGTCCAACCTCAGAGGGAAGACAAGGGAGTGGGGAGGGGGGTAAGAGATCATCCAAAGGACTTGTATGCATGCATATTAGCATAACCAATGGACATGGACACTGGGGTTGTGGGGGCTTGTCCTGGGGAGTAGGAATGGCAAGGGGGGGGGTTGATTGGGGAAGAAGGAGACATATGTAATACTTTAAACAATAAAAAAGTAAATGGTAGAATATAGTAATGAATGTAATGAAGGAGGAAGAGGAGAAGGGGGAGGGGGAGGAGGAGGGGGAGGCGGGGGAGGAGGGGGAGGAGGAGGAGGAGGAGTATTTATCCCTTCCCTTGTTTATATGATTGGATCCTGCCATGTTGATATTGACCTGTTTGGTGATGCAACAGAACTGTACTATAGGCAAAGGCCCATGAAGGGCACAGTGGAAATATTAGGTTTGGAAAAGCTTTGGTAAAATCATTTATTTTGGTTAACTGAGCATTTAAAGATGCAGGCTTGTGAGCACAAGCCTCTTTTCATCAGATCTGTAAATGAACACTCATGATAGTAGGGACCCTGGAGCCTTGATCACAGAGAGGGTTGTTTTGTGCTAGGTTTAGCTATTATACTTGGCAAATTTATGGGAAGTTTCTTTCATAATTTTACCATGATCTAATCCCAAGAGGTAATAACAGAAAGGAAGAGAGTATGGTTTAAAAGAAAATAACAACCAGTAGACAGATAGAACCTTTGGTTTTTTTAAATCCTAGTATTTAATTCATGTGTGTATTCTCTTGGCTAAGGAATACTGAAATGATACAGGCTTATTTATACAGTGGAAAGTAGTTTTCTATTGAAATTAAGTTAGAACTGCATTGCTTGTTTAAATTGATATTTGAAGCACTTAGTCATTTTATTAGTCAGTAAAATTGATGAAAACCTTGGGAAAATGCTTAAGAACAGTCCTCGAGGAGACTGTGATTAATAAGGAAAGAGGCAAAGAGATGCATGTTAATCTGTTTATGTATATGGGATCTAGAGCTCATTAAAAATTTTTTATAAACATTCAACTAATGAAGCATTATATAAAATTAGACATTTCCTTTACACTGTGAAAAGTCTCTGGACTGAAAAAAAACCTTCAAGGTTATTTCTGAATAGCTTACTTATGATATTTTCTCTATCACTAGTAACTTAAGTATAAAAAATGAATTTTGTAATAAGGAATATTCCGTGAGAATACCACTCCAGTTTCTCTGGGGCTGTTTTCATCTCACTTGGCCTTGGTTTCTCAAGTTATTACAGGATGGAGTAGCATGAACAATCATTATTAACTTCATTTTGTGGCTTTAGCAGATACTTGGCTGATGAATCCCAACCAGCACATATAAAACCAAAACATTATTTCACTTAGAATGTTTTCATATGTTGGAGGTTGCAAGGAAAGGGGGTGGTTCAAAGTTCTCTCTAGGTTCTAAATGATGAGATAACAAGGAATGTATACGGAAATCAGTAATTGTCCAGGCAAATTTCCAGTGGCTGCAAAGATAGGGAGGGTTGTCTGGGAAAGCTGAGCTAGGGCTAGACAAGTCCTGGGAGCCCTCTTCTCTGGAATTAGGAAAAGGGAGAAGGATTCTTTTCAGCATTTATCCCAAGATTAAATACATGGGGTATGTACTGTATTTTATATTCTTTGGTCATGTTTTAGGTATCTTTACCATCATAATTTCTTACTATCTTCTTCATTTTTTGGTAGAAACTCTGCAGTAGAGTCGAAGCAGCATCTGTTTAGTTGTCAGATATGAATTCAGGTGCTAACATCAAATATTGATCCTGGTCAAACTATTGAACTGACATTGCCATGATTTTTTTTTAAATCTGTGTATTGGGGGAAATAGTACTTAGTCCATAGGATTGCTTTGAGGAACATAGAATGTATATAAAGGAACTTACTTCATAAGAGCACACACAGTAAATGGTAGTGATTATTAAGTTTTCATGCTTATTTAATATTAGAGGCCCAGTGCATGAAATCATGAATGGGGCGAGGGGAAGGGAGAAAGGAGTGTAACCTCAGCCTGGCCTGCACCCTCTTGCAAACAGGGACTCCTCAGGGGATGTCCAACTGCTGGTTTAGGCCCGATCCCACAGGAATCACTGTGGGATGGAGCCTAAATCTGCAGTCGGACATCCCTCTCACAATCTGGGACCGCTGGCTCCTCACCGTTGGCCTGCCTGCCTGATCACCCCTAACCACTTACCTACCTGCCTGATCATCCCTAACCACTCACCTGCCTGCCTGGTAGCCCTAACTGCTCACCTGTCTGCCTGATCGCCCCTAACTGCCTTTGCCTCGGCCCTCGCCGCCAGGCTTCATCCAGATGGACGTCCGGAATGACGTCTGGAAGGTCGTTCGGCTGTCTGGTCTAATTAGCATAGTACGCTTTTATTATTATAGATGCCTTACCTGTTGTAGATCACTTTAAATTCATATATGATGACCACAATTCAGGAAAAGAAAAATCAAAATAAATGGATCAAATGTATTTATGAATATACCAAAGCACCTCATTTTACATTAGGTTCTTCCCAAAACCATAAAAAGTAAATGTTTTTAGAAAAATCTATAGTATATGGCACTCAATAAATATTATGTGTTTAGTATTATTCTATCTTCATCTTCATTTCACAAACAAGTTTAGGCTTTCTCTGTATATATTCTTTCTTTAAACCCATTCAAAATGCTTATATTCCCTGCATGTCATTTAGATTTCTAAGCTTGAAACTCTGTGTCTGGAGTTCAGACCAAGGAATAATGCTAAGACTTTGTGAGGGATGGGAAAGAAATACTTCAGTATTGACTGCATGAACTGTATACAAATCAAAACTCAAGAGACCTGGAGTTCTGCTCAGAAGTTTATGCTCTTTTATCATTATACTAGAAGCCCGTTGCACGAAGTTTCGTGCAATAGACTTTTCCTTCACCTGGCTGCCGGCACCAGTTTTCCGCCAGCAGCAGTTTTCCTCTCGCCACCCGCTGATCAGAGTGCCTCCAGCCAGCAAGATCGGCCACCCCGAGAGGAACTCCGATCAGGAGGCGCTCCCGATCGGCGGGTGGCCAGAGGAAAACTGCTGCTGGCGGAAAACTGGTGCCGGCAGCCACACAATTGGCCACCCCGAGTTCCGCCACCAGCGTCTTCCCCCGGCCCCATGGGTCCTTCCACAGCGAGTTCCGCCACCAGCATCTTCTGCTGGCCCCATGGGTCCTTCTGCAGCGCTGGCCTGTTTAGGCCAGCAGGAGGAGCGGGGGGTCTGGGACTCGCGAGTCCCCGCCCCCCGCTCCTACCGCCAGCCAATCGGCCACCCTGAGTCCCGCCCCCCGCGCCTCCAGCCGGCCCAATCGTGGGCATAGTGGAGTGATGCAATTTGCATATTACCTTTTTATTATGTAGGATTATTTAGTGGTGAATTCTCAAGCATTTACTCTTATGTTTTCCAACTATATAATTATAAATTAATTTTTAAAAGTATATATAATATATATATCTTCACATTCAGATTGGATTTTTTCCATTTATATATGGGATATAAAACTGAAAGTAACAAATAATAAATATGGAAAAGAAACAAACAAAAATGTATAGACACAGATAACAGTATGGTGGTTATCAGAGGGGAGTGGGAAGTAGTAAAGGATAAAAAGGGTCAAATATATGGTGATGAAAAAAAGATTTGACTTTGGGTAGTGGTACACAATGTAATGTACAGATGATATAGAATTATACACTTGAAACCTATATAATTTTATTAACCAATGTCACCCCAATAAATTTAATTTTTAAAAAAGATTGATTTCTTATATCAGAGTCCCAGAGGAAAAGAGGCTTAAATAAAAGCATTTTATTTATCTCTAATGAAAAATTTGGAAGTAGGCAGCTCAAACCTGGTAATGGTAACTCAGTGATTATCAGGAACTGTAGCTCATTTTTCTTCATTGCTTTGAATTCTTAATGTGTAAGAGCCTCATGTTTCATTGTAGCTGCATGAGCAACAAATACTCTGTCCTCAGTCCAGCTAATAGGAAGGAGGACAGAACACAGATGGTGAGCCCCTTCTTTATAAGCACCCTCCCAGAAACTCTTCTTAACTTCTCATCTTTTCATCCTTCACCAGAATCCAGGCACATGGCCACATCTGCAGAAGCTGGAAATGTTACTTAGGCTTTAGTCTGAATGGCCTTATACCCTGATAAGATTGAAGGGTTTTATTATTCCAAAAGAGGAGACCAGATACTGGGGACAAGTATGACTATCTGTGACATCTGGGCTTCACCAGATCTTTTAAAATTCATTTCTCTTACATTTTATTTTTCCTTATTTCCTTTTCTAAATAGATCCCATGCGAGGCCCAAGAAAACTGGAAGTGGTAGAAGTCAAATCTCGACAAATCACTATCCGCTGGGAGCCATTTGGATATAATGTGACTCGTTGCCATAGTTACAATCTCACAGTCCACTACTGTTACCAAGTAGGAGGACAAGAACAGGTGCGAGAAGAAGTAAGCTGGGACACAGATAATTCACACCCTCAACATACGATCACTAACCTCTCACCATATACCAATGTTAGTGTGAAACTCATCCTCATGAATCCGGAAGGAAGGAAGGAAAGTCAAGAACTCATAGTACAGACGGATGAAGATCGTGAGTACTTTTAAATATGTTTATTTGAAATCTATATCCTCTCAAGAAAGCAGCTTCTGTTTCTTTTAAATTGAGATCTTTATAGTGAAAATAGAAGGAAGAACTATTTAGTGTGTTGAACAATAAAATATAAACATGTCTATGCTTCTGTGTACTTAAGCACTGATTAAAAAGGGTATAGGGAATAAGGAAGTAGAAGTGTACTTTAATTCTTTATGAGTCAGATAGTCACATTTCTATGTAAAATAATTCTATATTGCTCTTCATTCAAGGTTTATTATCATGTTGAACTAAAGAGTTATTATTTTGGGTACTATTACTTATATGAAATGCTTATTTAAATATATTTGAAAGGCATTCTGAAACACTTTTCATAGTTCAGATAAAAATTTAGCCCAAAAGAGAGGCTGCCCTTGCTTTTCGGTGTAGTGCTGAGAAATTACCTCATTAGGTTTTTGGTCATGAAATAGATCATATTTTCCCATAGGAACAATGTTGTAATTGGATATTACCTTAATAAACAAGAATTTAACTAATATACTATGCACATTACCAGAAACTCATCAATAAAGTGAATATACAATTAATCTCTAAAATAATTTAAAATAGTAAAATGATACCTTGAATCTCATAGCATGGATATAAATGTGCTTTTATACTGATTATATAAGGGACTCTCATATACAATCACGTGTTCATACAGCACATAAAATACAGTGGTAGTATGTCATATATTTGACCTAGAGTTAATTTGTCAGGCATCAGAATTAAGTTTCAAAAGAACTTGGAAAGCTCATTAAGTGAATATACTTACTTATTCCTGGGGAAAAAATACATGTTTACTTTTTTGTTTCTTCATGTAGCTGATTATGATCTTGATCATTAATTATAACAAATTAAATATTTATGACACTTTATTATTTCATGTAAAGAGCTAAAAAGGTGCTTTAAGTATTTATTGCCTATACAATACCATGCATATTGCTAAAGAAGAAAAACGTGGAATAGAGGCATTCACCCACATCCTTCTCTTTTATTTTATATCCCCATAAAGTTCTTCTATACTTAAAATAGTTCATTGCTGTCAAATAGTTGTTTTATTACAATTAGTAGTGGTCCGGTGCATGAAATTCATGCACTCCGGTGGGAGGAGATCCCTCAGCCTGGCCTGCCCCTTTCGCAGTCCAGGAGCCCTCGGGAGATGTCCAACTGACAGCTTAGGTCCGCTCCCCGCAGGCCTAAGCCAGCAGTTGGACATCCTTAGTGCTATCGCAGAGGCAGGAAAGGATCCCGCCACTGCTGCTGCACTCGCCAGCTTGTGAGCCTGGCTTCTGGCTGAGCAGCGCTCCCCTATGGGAACACACTGACCACCAGGGGGCAGCTCCTACATTGAGCGTCTGCCCCCTGGTGGTCAGTGTGCGTTATAGTGACCAGTCGTTCCTCAGTTCAGTTGATTTGCATATTTGCCTTTTATTATATAGGATTTTTGTTAAGAGTATTAGTTTATAGTAGTCAGTCAGGGCTGAGACTGGAAGTCGTATTTCTATTTCTCCAAGTCTTCCTCATCTCCCATGAAATGAGAATGAAGGTGTCAGCATTGTCAACAGGTCATCTCTTGACCCTTTCTCCCCTGCATTTCAGTGTTTAATTTGGTCCTGACTCCTGTTGTTTCTACTTCCATGATATTAGATTGCTCTTGTCTCTCACCTTCCACAACCTATATTCAAATCCTCATTATTTTGTACTGAAATTTCTGTAATAATTTCTGCCCTTTTTTTGTGGTCCCAGCTTTTTCCCATTCTAATGCCACCCTACTCACTGACTACACTCATCTTTGAAATATATTTGCATCTTGTTTCTCTCTACACAAGAACTTTCAATGACTCTCTTTATCCAAGTCTTGACTTTCAAGGTCTTCTGTATTCTTGACTTTTGCTCTAGAACTACTGACTTTATCACTGCAGTTCATTCTGAAAAAAATGTCCCCTCAGCATTGGTCCTTTATGCCACACTTTTTATCCTGGGCTCTTCCTCATCTCCCGTTGTCATCCACCACCTGCCTTTCTACATGGCTGCCTCTCAATTCCATCTCCTCTGCTACCCAGTTCTCCTCAAGTTTCAAGGCCTTCATAAAGCTATCATCATTTTCAATCATTTTTGTGTTTTATTGTGTGAATATGAAATAATTAAACTATTTGGTTTATCTCAATTTTATTGGTTTTGTTTTAAATTGCTGCTATGTTGACATCCTAGTATATGTCTCCTGGTACTATGTACAAAAATATTACCAGGTAATATACCTGGAGTTTGAATTATTAATGTTGTATGATAGCTGCCTCCTTAAATTTACTTAAATACTACCATTATTTTCTATAATGGCTATACCAGTCTATACTCTTACAAGCAATGTGTGGGAATTCTGATTTCTCCATGGACGCCTTAATTTATTTTTGAAGAATGAAAAAGCTCATATGAAAGATGATTATTGAGTTTCATCTAATTGATTCAAACTTTAAAGAAAAAATGAGGGAATGTTTTTCTTTATAACGACAGTATAGTCAAAATGGTTTTGAATTTTAGATTTTTTTTTAATTCAGTGTGTCTATGGATTATTAAAATATTGTGCCTCAATAGAGAGTTTACTACCTATCAAGTCTAGAAAACTCTTCCTTTTTTTGGTTTGCTGCTTAAACATTTATTGGTTTTCCCCCTTACAGTGCCAGGTGCTGTTCCTACTGAATCCATTCAAGGAAGTACCTTTGAAGAGAAGATATTTCTTCAATGGCGAGAACCAATTCAAACATATGGTGTCATCACTTTATATGAGGTAGTGTATACATTTTTTAGTAATTTAATTTTTATTATAATTTCTATGAGAGCTAGGCTGTCATAGAAATGCATAATGGCATCATGTTTTGAAGAAGTTTAAGTCTTTGAATAGTTATAGTGGTTACTGTATAAAAGCAAAAAATTAAAAATGAGTTTTTGAATTATATGTATTTTAAGATGCATATTTATAGTGATTTGAATGTTTCCAGATTATATAATATGCATAAAAATATATGATAACATATTTTTGAATCAACTTTATTAAAAACAGTAAGTATTTTGAAGTATACATTGATTAAGAGGTACCCACAGAATCCTATTCTTACTGACTATAAAATATTTTACTACTGAATCACAGAAGAATGCTGATTATCTAATTAGCAAAATCAATGGATGTTGTCTCAGAAGTAATAATAGAAGAATGTCTTTTGGCTTTTTTAGTATTAGCAAAACATACATTAAAACTTCTGTGACATGGTTTTGTCTACTGAGGCATATCAAATGGTTGAATAATAGGTAACAGAAGAATTTGATGAATTGTTCAAGGAAGAAAATAATAGCAATAACGGGGTGACAGTCGTCATCAATCTATATGAGCATCATTTTACGATGCCTTTTGTCATAGAAACAAGCAGGTGCATTTTTGAAGCAAGCATTTATTTGAATGCAAATTCAACAAAATTATATGTTGTTCAGCTTCTGAAAATTGCGACAGTTCCTCCTACAGCATCTCTGCTTGAATACCTTTCAGAACTACTGACAAAAGCCTGAGCAGAAGAGCTGTCAGACAGTAATCACTGCTGAACCCATTTCCTGACCCAAATAGCCTCACATTGATGTTTCCTTATAACTTTTGAAATTTGGTATTGAAATGCAAAAAAAAAAAAGTATTGTTAGTAGAAAGCTAAATAAAGTAAGATAAGAGATAAAAGAAAATGGCTATCATGTTAAGTTATTGATGCTTTTTATTGGCTGCTTCATTGTAAATGAATCAGGTATCATGAAAATCATGGCTAGATCCAAAGAACTAAGGTTTATAATTAAATCAAACAAGTTCATACTTTATTCTCAGTTAACAGAATCTTTTAGTTAATACTTTTGTCCATGACCATTTTCAAGTCTCAGTTTTGGGGATTCTTGCAATCAAGAATAGGTGATTGTTTTTTTGTGGGTTTTTTTTTTGCCAAGAATGATATAGAAAGTTAGGCTTTAAAATCAACTAAAGTTCTAAGAAATAACTCCACCTATCCTATGTTGTTATCTAGATGGACTGATCTCAGTGGACATATATCTTTGTGTAATAAAGTAACTTTAATGTGGAAACAATAGAAATAATAATTCAAAAGAAGAACCCATTAATCTCCCTGATTTTAGCAGCTAGGATCTCCCAGTTGAACACTGATCTAAATGCTACTACAATGGTGATATGTGAATGTGTCATAAATCACAGTTTTAAAAATCAGATGTTGGCAAGTAAAGCAGGTTGGTTCATTTTTGTGGATACCAAAGAGAAAATGTCAAATGTGTGAACCAGGCTTAATCAATCCTATATAATAAAAGCCTAGGTGGCGTCGTGTGACGCCCTTGTGTGACATCGTCACAAGATGGCCACCACAAGATGACCGGCAGGGGAGGAGAGTTGTGGATGATCAAGCCAGCAGGGGAGGTCAGTGGGGGGGTGACCGGCCAGCAGGGGAGGGCAGTTGGGGGCAACCAGGCCCGCAGCGGAGGTCAGCTGGGGGCGACCAGGCCTGCAGGAGAGGGCAGTTGGGGGTGACCAGGACTGCAGGGGAGGGCAGTTGGGGACAGTCGGGCTGGCAGGAGAGCAGTTAGGCGTCGATCAGGCTGGCAGGGGAGTGTTTAGGGGGTTATCAGGCTGGAAGGGAGAAGCAGTTAGGTGCAATCAGGCAGGTAGGCAGGTGAGCGGTTGGGTGCCCACCAGGGGACAGATGCTCTGACCAGTAGGTTAGCTTGCTACTGGGGTCCGGCCAATCAGAACTGAGCAAGATGGGCCAGACACACCCTGGAGCCCACCTATGGTTCCTCCCCGGCCCTGATCATGCACCGGTGGTGTCCCTCGGCCCGGCCTGCACCTTCTTGCAATATGGGACCCCTCAGGGGATATCGGAGAGCTGGTTTCAGCCCTATCCCCACACAGGCCAGGCTAAGGAACCCCACTGGTGCACGAATCCATGCACTAGGCCTCTAGTATTCTATATATATAAAAGCCTAAGCAACCATTACAACTGGATGACCCGCTGGTAGCTATGATGTGCACTGACCACCAGGGGGAAGACACTCAATGCAGGAGTTGCCCTCTTGTGGTCAGTGCACTCCCACAGCCAACTTTCCATGGCTGGCCAACCTCCCATGGTCTCTCCCGCTGGCCAGCCAGCCTCAATCAGGACTGGGCAAGACGGCCCCGATGAGAGGCCAGGCCAAGGGACCCCACTCGTGCACGATTTTTTTCACCGGGCCTCTAGTATGTGTGTATATATATGCATATATACATATATACATACATATATATATATATATATATATATATGTATATGTATATATATATATATACACACACACACACACATATATGTATGTATGTGTGTGTGTGTGTGTGTGTGTGTGTGTGTATATATATACACACACACACACACACACACACACACAAGTATATCATTTTCTGACTACCAAATCTTTCTCTCCTTTGTCCATGTTTTCTAGAAGTAGAAAGGAGAGAGTTCTAGGTTCCTCAAGGTAGGCCATAGATGAGGTCTCAGGAGGGAGTTCTTCTTTAGCTAATAAGCTCTGCACATTGTGATTCACTCAGCGTGTGCCAGAGTAAACGATAGACTGAGCTTCCTCCTGGAGCCAAGGACTGATGTTGAACCAGACTCGGTCCCCACTCTGGAAGACTACAGTCTCCTGGGACAGATATCATGCTAAAGAAGTAGAATGATGGCGCAAAGAGAAGCAGGGGGTTTAGGAACAGTGTATTCTGTCATAGAAACACATATGACCACAGGTGAAAACTCAAAGGAGAGCTTAATTATCATAGTTGGAAGAAAGCTTAGCAAAAAAAATGATACAGGTATTTCTTAGGTAGGGAGCACACTTGGATAATTTTAGAAGGGGTGAAGAAAAACAGATTGAATGATGTAGATGTTATAAATGAATATGCTGTAAGTTCAGGTTATTCTCAAGTTTTCTCTTTACTTTCCTCTTATGAAAGACACACCAACCTTTAATGACTGGAAAATGCTGACAATGTCATTTTTGCCAGGAATTATGGCAATTAACAGAGTTCAAATATTCTTCTGCTATTATTCTTTGCCCTCTCCTTTATAGTCCCTTGACGTCCATCTTTAGCCTCTGGAACTAGCTTTTCCTTACCCTTCTTCCCACTTTGTTCTAGCTCCAACCCTTCTCATACCTGTGTCCCAATCAGCCACTTAATTTTATCAGTCATCTTCCTAAAACCTGGACTGATAATTGCATTCTTTCTCATTTTTATGGAATTATTTTATTGCAATGATATTTTAGTACAGAAGTATTCAAAATAAAATATCCTTGCTTCCCCATTTTCCATTTCAGAGATAACTACTGTTAACAGCTAGATGCATGTCCTTGCAAAATTATACAAGATAGAAATGTAGTGCAAGTTTACTTATGAATACAAGAACATTATGCCATATAAAACCCCACTTCACACCATACAAAAATAAATACCAAACATATGCATGATCTAAACACAAAAATTAAACAGTAAGAATATATGATGAAAATAGGGAAAACATTTTTGTGTATAGCTGAACCTCAAACAATATGAGGGTTGAGGTGCCAACCCTCTACAATTGAAAATCAACATGTAACTTTTGACTCCCCAAAAACTTAACAGTCATTCCTTGGTATCCACAGTGGATTGGTTCCAGGACCTTCTGTAGATAACAAAAACCTCAGATTCTCAAATCCCTTATATAGAATGGCATACAGTTGGCCCTCTACATCTATAGATTTATGAAATGGCTTATCAAAATTTAAACATTATATATCAAGCCTATTTCTAGAAGTTTATCAGTCAGTAATACTCCCAAATGAACAAGAATATATATCCAAGTATTTTAATTGTAACTCACTAAATGTATATAGCTCTTGATTGCCTAGTGAGGAAACTCCAGACTCCTGGTCATGATGAGAGGAACACATCAACTGGTTTGTTTGTTTTTTAGTCTAGTATAGGCAAGGTATTAGAAGAAGACAAAAGTATAAAAGCACTGCCCCTTCTCTACTAGAAGCAACAGTTCTAACAGCAACTAACTACAAAGAGAATAAGTACCAAATGCAAATAAACTTAGTGTGTGGCGAAAGTATAGAGTGCAGTGTCAGCTGCGTGGGGCATTGATGGATCAATAGTTGAAGGAAGACACTTAAAGATCCCACCTGGATAACTGGGCTCAGATAATCACTATTGACTGAGTTAGGTAGTAGTATAGAAAGAAGTAGAATCTATAGGCCATGTTAAGAAGTTTCATTGTGATAGTCAAGGCCTCCCATGAGCTAATCCCAGTTTATATTTATTATCACATCTCCCATTGTTTTTCTCCTGGAATTTAATAAGCCATGTATATGGGATTTTTTTTCTCTCCAAAAACCTTCTGAAGTATCAAATCATGCTGCATTTTCCTATTCAGGAGTCCCCTCTTATCTATAATGAATACACCCCATGACCCCCAGTGGATGCCTGAAACTGTGGATAGTACCAAACCTTATATATACTATGTTTTTTCCTATACACACGTATCTTCTCACATAAAGGAAGCACTTCACGGCTTCTCTTTGGCATAGCCAAATTGCCAGTTGCACTACCCCTGTGCTTTATTAAGAAAAGTAAGGATCATTGGAGCACAAGCACTGCGATACCAGGACAGTGGATCTGATAACTGAGAAGGCTAAGTGACCAGGAGGTGGAGACTGTATTCAGAGTGGAGATCCTGCACAAACAGATGATTCATGCCCCTGGGCGGGATGGAGTGGGATGATGTATATATAGTTCTTCATGCTCCTTAGAAGAGCATGCAACTTAAAAATTAAGAATTATTTATTTCTGGACTTTTCCATTTAATATTTTCAGACTATAGTTAACCCTGGACAATGAAACTACAGAAAGCAAAACTCCTCTTCTACCCCCCGCCCAATATTCTTTATCTTGACACCCTCTTTTTCTTCTATAGAACCTAGTGTTTTTTAAATTATTTACTTACTTAATTGTCTCTCTACCCATCCCAGTCCACCCATCCCAGTCCAGATTCTTACCTGAGGGCAGGGCCGTGTCTACCTGTTGACCACAGTGCTCACAGTGTGTGTGTTCAATTAATCAGCATTTGAATGGGACGAATGAATCTGAGTAAGGAGAGAAAACAGGACAGAGCTACTCTGGTGTTCCAGGCAGGCACAAGTTAGTGAGCAAAAGCAGGGTGAGAAAAGCCCAGGAAGTGTTCATAGAAGAGTAACCAGGACAGAAGGTAATATAATGTCATCTTGTCAAGTATTCAGAAATAAAACCTGGGGAGGGTAGGTCTTCAACAAAAAGTTAGGGAGCTTGGACTTGGTCCCATATACATTTGTGTTCCATTAAAGTTTTCAACAAGGCAGTAAAATTAACAAGACGATGAACCTAGTCCTGGTGGGCAGTGCTAGCCCTTATTTTAATTATGCTGTATCATCATGGTTGAATTTTTATCCCTTTCCCCACCAGACTGTTACCTCCTCCAGGGGAGGTACCAAGTCTGGATCTCCATATGAGACCCCAGCTCAGGGCCCAGTGCTTGGTACATAAGGAGGCATGCAGTTAATATGTTTCAAACAGCTGACTGAATGAATAAATAAACTTTGGGGGAGCAATTATGCTGCCATAGCTTAGCTCATCCTCTGGGGCTATTAGAATGGAGGACTAAAGTAAGCACTTGAGCACACAGCAGGGACATTGCTGAGTCCCTCCCACAGCAGCTGGGTGGTAGACATGGTCTTGTCTCTCTCTCTCTCTCTCTCTCTCTCTCTCTCTCTCTCTCTCTCTCTCTCTCTCTCTCTCTCTCCTTTAAAAATATATACTTTATTGATTTCAGAGAAGATGGGAGATGGGGAGAGAGACAGAAACATCAGTGATGAGAGAGAACCATCGGCTGCCTCCTGCACACCCCACACAGGGGATTGAGCCCACAATCCAGGCATATGCTGGAATCAAACTGTGACCTCCTGGCTCGTATATGGACGCTCAGTCACTGAGCCACGCTGGTGGAGCCATGGTCTTGTCTCATGATTCAGAGTAGCCTTGTGAGGGAAATATGCTAGAGGGTTAACAACAGACAAGCTGCTTGACTCTGAGAGTGCCAGTCACTGCAGAGATTAATATATATAGCAAACAGTTTCTTTCCAAAGCTCAGTTGACTCAATCTAAATATTCTTTCAGAGCGGTCTCCTTAATTATAATGACATGGTACGAATACAGGAAGAAAGAATATGAGCTATCACTTCGTGTAATAACAGTGTTAGCGTTCATGCACATAAATTATAAGTCAGTTTACCTATTTAAAAGCAAGAAGAGTGCTCAGTTTTGTAATTTAAAACTTTGAATATGCCACATTTAAAAATTATGTCATTACAACTGGTAGAAGTTAGTAATCACCACTAAAATGTATGTTCTTGAATAGTTGATGAACTACTTAGAGTGAAATTCTTTTAAAATTCATTTGAAAGGGAAAAATTTAAAGGCACCTATGTTATAGTTATATTTATTTTCACACATATCAGACCCACCCAGCGTGCTTCAAACACCTGGTAGGGGCGAAAGCTTCTAGCGTTGCACTGTTGGAAATGGCAGCTCCTAGTCACAAGTGGCAATTTAAATTTGAACTTTAGTTAATTTAAATTAAATTACATTAAATTTTAAGTTTTTCCGTCTCCCTAGCCACATTCCGAGTGCTCCATAACCACTTGTAGCTAGTGGCTACCATACTCAACTGTACAGAACAAGATACTTCCAGCCTGACATCTACTGAAGAGCGATAAAGAAAAGATGCAAATATGACCTGTCATGAGGACTGCCTTCATAGCATCAGCAGCTACTGACACGTGTTTAGGATTTATTTTCGAAGCAGATACCTTTGGCCACGTTGATAAAAATGCTGAAAAGTGTCCTTGTTTCCAGGGGACCGTAATCCTATTCAGTACCAAATCAAACTGTGGCCACTGCAAGAGAGATGAGGCCTTACCCTTGTCATGGTCTTACCCGTTTGAGCTCGTTGTATATTTTATTATTTTGTATTTTTTAGTGTTGTTTTCCAAAATGACATTTTGAAAGCAAACAACTTCAAGGTATTAGGTTAAACCTGACCTCATCCTTTATGTTCTAATCTACTGGCTTTAAGTTCCTCTGTCTATAAAAGTAGTAACTCATAAGTGTTTTGGCTGAGTTCCTGTGCCCCTTCGCTGGATCCAGGATTTGAAGAATCTAAAGGGATAAGAGAGCTTATCCTAAAGTGCCTGACAGGGCATACATCAGAAGGCTTTATTGGATAAAGATGCAATCTTGAACTACCTGCTCCAGATATTTAATCACATTCCCATTCTCTTGCAGATCACTTACAAAGCAGTCAGTTCCTTCGACCCGGAAATAGACTTATCCAATCAAAGTGGCAGAGTTTCAAAACTGGGAAATGAAACCCATTTCCTGTTTTTTGGACTGTATCCGGGGACAACGTACTCCTTTACCATCCGAGCTAGCACAGCTAAGGGTTTTGGACCTCCGGCAACAAATCAGTTTACCACGAAAATATCAGGTATTTTATCAGAGTTATGTCTTTTATTAGAAGTGATATTTTGTACCTTTTCATTCCCATTGTCAAGTATGCAAAGCTCACCCAAACTGACACATTGTATTCAAATGAATACTTTCAGATATCTGAAAATCAGAATTATGGAATTAAATGAAATATTCCAGGTATTTATTATTTAGGAGCTTAAGATCCTTCTGTGTTAAGAAGTAGCCACTGTTTCTGCAGTTTGCATTGGAGCACTTGGACACGAACAGAAAGTTCTGTTCTGTTCACTCTTATCCCCAAATTACCAGAGCAGCAGTGCTGGAAAAATCTCTGTAATGAGCCATGAATGACTGAGAGCTCAGAAGAAAGGCAGCACTCTATGGAGCTCAGTGCCAGAGGGTCAGCCTTCCTTGGGACATTCACCATTAGCAGTTTCAGGTCCTAAAGAGACAAGCCACAACAGAGAAGTTGCTCCAGGCACTTAGGGCCTTCAGCTTTTTGTTTGTTATCTCAATTACACCATCCAACAAAAGATATAATTTGAGAAATATTTCTGGGCATATGCAACTGTGCAGAAAATTTCTTTGTGCTTCAGACTAGAGGAAATGGAGTTGCCATCTGGTATGGGATATGTAACAGCAATAAACACATTCCATGGGCATTTTCTTTTTCCATTTTTACCCCCTTGGGTATGAGAGGGGAAATATTTGAGTTTGGGCTTTGATTGTTTTAGTTGGGGGTAGATGAGCAGAAGGCGGGTGAGGGAGATAACTTAGTCAGGGGTAGCTATATAATAATTAGCCTGGTTTTCATATATATTGTCCCTCATTCCTTGTTTTATGAAAGTTTTTGTTTGGAAATAAAGGAAGGTAAATACAACTAGAGTACTGTAAGTATTCTACTGGGTTTTGAGGGAGAAGATTTGGAACTTTGTTTTTAAGCAATTATAATTTAAAGGGAAACTTTTTATTGTGTAAGATTTTATTTGTGAGCATAAACTTGACTTGATATTTAATATACTCTTGGTATTTTATCTGAAGCCTTATGTTATTAGAACAACATGGAGAGTTGTAAAAGAGGAAGAAGGCCTTGGGAGGTTAGGAAAATGACATGGGTTGTACAGATGAGTGAGTAGAAAGGGCACTAGACTTGCAATCTAAAAGTATGGGTTCTAGTTATAATTTTTCTATGTACTCCCTCTCTGACTTTGATCAAGGAATTTGTCCCCAAATGTAATTTAAGATATTGGCTGCTGCATGGATTTTATCATGAAGATTTAAAGAAGAAATGTGTACCAATGTGTATACCTCCAAGCCCTTTTTTTCCTTCTTTTTCTTTTTTTTTTGTAACTTTCCCCTGTGGATACCACTTTAAAAAGATTATTATCTTAAAGGATGCGTTCTTATAGGAAAATAATTCATTTTCACTGTTTATTAAATAAAAATTCTACTTGATATGGGTCCAAAGCACTGTTAGCCCACCAAGTTCATACAATTCTATTCGAAAGCAAAGGTAGTTGACATTTTAATTAGCCTACCCAGGCTCATCAAGAATAACTATGTAATTTTTATAGTTCAAAAAAATTACAAATTATGGGCCCCTATTTTCTACTTTCATGGATCTCTGAGAGAGAGCTACTCTCTCTATAAAATGTAATTCTGTATTATGAATTCAAGTTAATTTTCAGAGAATTGGAGTTAATTTTTAATGCTGAGGAAATCCAATAAATGGAACTGAGATATAACCCATGTCTTTTATGTAAGAGCTTTTTATATTTCAGAGATTTAAAAACTATATTTGTCAAAAATGATCTCTAGTGTTCTCATCAGGTCCCTATACCTGTGGTCGTAAAAGACCAGGTGCACACTCACATCCCAGCCTTTATGAGGTGATTTCCCTTGTCCATGGGGATGACAGAATTACCCAACAGCTCTGTTATCTTCTCGTAATGAGAGCTAACAATCTAGAAAAAAAAAAAGAGTGCCAGGAAATGGCCTTGGAAATAGGATTCACATTAGGAAGAGAACTAACATTTGTAGAATTATATTTGTCTGGCTCTCTTTATCTCTATCTCTTTGAATTCTTATAACAACCCTAGAGGGTAATTTTCTACTTTTAAAGATGAGTAAACTAAAGCTCCAGAGATAATGTTCCCCAGCTCTTATGTTGGTTAAAACAAGGCACCAGGAAAAGTCAAACCCCTGATTTTCTTACTTCAATCCCCATACCTTTTTCACTCCTTCCTTCCCTGAGAGCCCACCAGTAGTCTAATTTCAGCAAAGCCTCTCTGGCTCCTACAGTTATCTTCAAATCCCCTGGTGAATCTTTGGTACAAAAAAACCTTGACTTACCTGGAAGACCTGTAAAGTTCAGTGCTATGATTCTAGTAATTATTTCTTAAATGTGCATTTAAAGTATATTTTTTGAAGAAAAGAACACAAATTATAAGTGTACAGCTCAATGGATTTTCACAAGCTCACCACACCCATTTAGCAAGAATCCAAACCGAAATTTGAGAAACAGAATATTGAGAAACAGAACAACTCACAAGTCCTGTGAATGCTCTCTCCCAACTTTGATCTCTGAGATCAAAGAAGTTAACATGTGGTGGTTTTATCGGTTGTCCCTGATATTTTGTGTAAGGTATATACATAAAGGCTGCTCATGGTCAGTTGGTAGCTGCAATTTAATCTAAGTGCATCGCATTCTTAATGTTTTGTGGGGGGGTTTTTTGTAAATGAAAGTAGACAGAAAACTGGAAATATAAACCAGAAATAATGAGTCTCTCATCTTATGCATTTTTCCCCAGCACCCTCTATGCCGGCTTATGAACTTGAGACCCCTTTGAATCAAACTGACAATACAGTGACAGTCATGCTGAAACCTGCACACAGCAGAGGCGCGCCTGTCAGGTACTGAGCAGGGAAGGGATGGGCTGGCTCTAGAGGCATGAAAACCAAAATCAAATTGATTAATTTCTTGAATGCATTTTCTAGGGATTTGCAACCAACCTCAGTCAACATGTAAACCCCTATCTGTATTAGTTCTAATTATAAGATATGACTGAGGAAAAGGGAAGTGCTTTGATGTGCAGTGATCAAGTACTGTGTAAAGTTTGATTCAGCTGCAAGGGGGTTATTCTTTGAAGATGAGGAACAAAAGCCCCAGTCTGTTGCAAGGTGGCTTTACAATTGCTTGCAGCAATTTAGTTACCTAAGGGCACTTGGCTTTTTCATCCTGAGCTCTATTCTTTAAGTGGATCTTTTATTTGTTTGTTTGTTTACCTGGGGTTTAAGTTTGGTTAAATTTCATAAATTAGCTATAATTTCTCAGTGGACTATGTGTTGTATAATTTTTTTAAAGAAATAGACCAACAATTTTCTGTGTGCTGCAAGAATTTTTAAAAAATGCAACACCTTCCTATTTAGTCTGGGACACTGACCTCTCTTATAGATTGTCATATAAAAAAATGACAACTGCCAACACAACAATAGTCATTTGGTATGAATGAATCAAAATAATACCTATT
Organism: Cnephaeus nilssonii; assembly: GCF_951640355.1. Lineage (NCBI taxonomy): Eukaryota > Metazoa > Chordata > Mammalia > Chiroptera > Vespertilionidae > Cnephaeus > Cnephaeus nilssonii. The sequence continues at coordinate 61,113,810 of NC_137082.1, forward strand.
TTTGTCAGATCAGCAAAATATGTAACACATTTTTTGGTGTGCCGCAAAATTTTAGTAATTAGTTTATGTGTGCCATGAGATGAAATGGTTGAAAGTCACTGCAATAGACTCGTGGAAAGAGCATTGTGAAGTCTTTATTTGAACAGATTTAAGTTTATTACCAACATGTAGGTCTCATTTCTCATTCCATGATGATTTATTTAGCTAAGAAATTACAAAGTGTAACTTTTACAGTGGATGAATAAAATAAATTTATTCTTCCTAGGAAGGAGCAAAGGAATGCCTGAATAACTCTTGAATATGAACTTGTCATAAGCTCATTAATCTATATAAATGAAATTTCTACTTGTTTCAGAGGGATTCAGATATGCTGTGCTATCAGAAGTGATTCCCTTCAAAATAATCTATTACTTTCAATAGCATACACTAAGGAAACATTTACAGTCACAATTAAGGCTATATCAGATTTGTTTCCATGTTCCTGTTGTAGAATTTTATTTCATTAACCCTTTGAAACCTGGCTCTTTTTTTATCATGTTTTCATGTAGTACCATACAGTGATTAGTTGGACTTTTTTTTTTTTTAACCACTGATGAGATATATACTAATTTTAGTCCACAGAGTCAAGAGTAAGAACAGAATAAAATGTGATAGTGAAGTCACATTAGGGTAGAATCACAATTTGAAAAATCTACAATATTGTAGGAAATAATTTACTCTGCTGACTCACTCAACATAACTCATATAAAGGATGTGGGATTGCCATTCATAGGTGTAGTTTGTGAAAACACTATGGAATATTTAAAAGCTCTATTCCAAATTTTGGATATTATTACTGCTAGAACGTGATGCCACTGACACCACACAGGGTTGATCTGTGTGTGGTGATGACTGGTTGCACTCATCTGAATGACCCAAGGCACACACTCATAAAATGGCTGTCCAAGACCCAGGGGTACTTGGCCATGGGTCATTCCTTTTTGACTCTGGAAGGCTGAATTATTATTAAATGGAAGTTGACGCTCTGACCATGGCCTTCAGAACATCATTTTTTCTAACCAATTTAACAATTGCCCAAACTCAGGAACAGTGGGCTATTAGTACGGGAGTCTGTGTTCTACAGTAGAAGCATCACGATAAAATGAAAGGGTAAAGGTCACTCACATCCAGTGCCTCCAAACTGAAGGAAGCTGAAATCCTAGCCATTTCTCCAAACAGCCAGCTATTCCCTATTCTACTTTATTTCTATATAAACTCATTTTACATATTTTCTATTCCTGTTGCATTGTTCCTTCAAACCCTTTTTGTCAGACTTCCATCCACGTCTTTGTAGAGATCTTTCCAAGTCTAAGTTTCCAAAAATATTCCTTCGGGCAATCCACCTTAGTCCTCTCCCAATCCTCCTTCCCTTATCTTTTGAAATTGTCGCCTGTATTTCAAACTACTGTTCCTATTTTCTGTCATATATGTTGCTAAAGCATTGTTTTATTGTTGTTTTCATTTAAACCTTTCTAGTTGGTTTTGGAGATTTTTGAAGCCTTGCTAGTTCATTAATTATAGACTAGAGGCCCGATGCACGAAATTCGTGCAAGAGTAGGCCTTCCTTCCCCTGGCTGCTGGCACCAGCTTCCCTCTGGCACCCGGGACCCGGGCTTCCCTCACAGCCTCGGCTTCGTCCGGAAGGACATCCAGAAGGATGTCCAGTCTAATGAGCATATTATGCTTTTATTATTATAGATATCCTCAGACTTCTTATTCTTATGCCTGTAACAACACAGATTCAAAGGCTTGTCAAATATGCAAAATACATAGCTTTCACCCCAGATCTCACATCATTTCATCAGGCCCAACTCTTTATTTCTTCTAAGATTTCAGTTTAGGTTGTCACATTTTCCTTCACAATTGTCCTATTGCCTTATGTTCCAAGTTCATAACTGCTCTGCTTTGATTACTAGTAAACATCATCCTGTTATTAGCTAAATATCCCTGGAATTTGACAGGGTCACTTTGTATTCTGCCCCCTATTATACCTTCATTCACAATGTTAGCATCTTAACATTAATAAATTTATGATCCATGTTCATTATGTAAATCCATAATGCTGCAATCAGTTTCATTTCTTATGGGATAATATTCAGTAAGTATTACAGGAAAATCCACTGTGGACATTACCTTTATTGCAAGGATGCTTGTCTTGAACAGGTAAGTTTTATTGCACAAATTTGAGAGAGGAAATTATCTCAATCTCACCTGTCAAAGATTTGATTTCGTGCAGAAAAGTAAATATTCTCTTCAAGGAATTCATTATTATAGTACAACAAAATGGGACTGATTATCTATTGAGTAAATAGAAGACCAAGATAGCTAGAAAAACTAGTTTGGAGTGGGGAAAAATGTCTGTAATACTTTCAAACTAAATGGGGTATATGAAAATTTTCCATTACATTTGGTGTTTAGAGAAATAAGAACTCTGATTAGGGAATCATAGGGCCCTAAAATATAAAGCCATAATGTAGATTAAAACATTTGAACACATCTGGAAATTTGCAAAATGCACATGTAATCAAACTGCAATACAAGAAAGCTTTTCCCAAATGATAACTACTAGAAGAAAGAGGGGAGATGAAAGTGAACATCTGTTGGCTTTCCTGGATTTTTCACAGTATTATGTGTTCAAAAATACTGTCATTGTGTGATTTCCAAAACCCATTCTTTCAATTGATTTGATTTTTCTTTAATCCATATTCATCGGTTTTAAAATTCAGTCGTACTTCATTGGTGCTCTTCCCTAAGTAAGGTATTGATTCCGCTGCAAGCACTTGGCTTGGTTAGTGCAGATTCTTGAAATTGCACTAAAGTCTCACTGTAAATGACTGTTGTCTTTTTATTGATCAACACTTCAGCTCTGTCACATACAATTATTTAAATCTGTAGGTGGCTAGGAAGAACACAAATTCCATCATTCCAGCTGGTAAACTAGCACCTAGGACAGAATTTTAATGTCTGTTCATAGATGCAATTTGTTTTCTTTAATAAGACAGGGAGAAACTCATTTAGAACCACCTCTTTTCTCTCTCTTCTCTCCACTGTTCATTACATGCAGACACGACCCAACAGTGAAAACCCTTGTACTTTGGTATAAAAGAGCAGCTCTAAATAAAGAATGAATTTAACACAGACTTTACACAACAAAAATTCCCTCTGTGACTTTATTTATGATATAGATATGACTGCAATATTCCTCGTTAATATTATGTTATACCTTCTAATGGTCTATATGCTTGAGAATCACATCTTTCAGCTTTAGGTGATGATGTTTCCAAATGACTCACTTTGGTTCTCACAACTTTGTTGAATTTGTTTATAAATGTTTTGGAGCTACATGTCTTCTTAATTAAAACTCAGTACTTGAAAATGTTTATTATTTAAACATTCTTATATTTCAGTGAGAAGTTAAAAAATTAAGTTCTTATTTTTTTATTCATTCATTCAGGAGATATTATTAAATGGGGGAAACATCTGTTACAGATTTGTCTGTCCATGGGGATGGGAGGTAGACAATAATCACATCAGCAACCCAAACATTAAAACTGATGCCTAGCCCTGGCTGGTTTACCTCAGTGAATAGAGAGCTGGCCTGCGGACTGAAGGGTCCCGGGTTCGATTCCAGTCAAGGGCACATGCCCCGGTTGTGGGCTTGATCCCCAGTAGAGGGCATGCAGGAGGCAGCCAATCAATGATTCTCTCTCATCATTGATGTTTCTATCTCTCTCTCCCTCTCCCTTCCTCTCTGAAATCAATAAAAATATATATTTAAAAAAAAACACGATGCCTAAACATGTGAATGTAAATTTAATTTATGGCACCCACTCTGTTCTTCTAATAAAGGGGGCCCCAATTATTTTAATGTTGAGCTTTTATTGTTATTGGTAACTTATATTATGGTTGTCCTCGCAACCAAATACTTCCTCAATGGTTATATTTTAAAAGAAACTTATGAATACTTTTTTGTAGCTGAGAATCCAGGCAGCAAATAGGAACCTCACTACGTTATGAATAGAGAAGAGATAAGGGCATAAGGAATGGAAGAAACATTTGCCTTACTTTTTAAAGGTTGTGTTCTACTTAAGATTTCAAATGAGATAGGAAATATTTTCTATTATGGCAAGCATAAATATTTTATTCATCCAAAACACTGCTGGTTTTATTTATTTTTTATTTTTTTGTAAATCCTCACCCAAGGATATTTTTCCCATTGATTTTTAGAGGGAGTGGACTGTTGGAAGGGGGAGAGAGGCAGAGACAGAGAGAGAGAGACATCAATGTGAGAGAGACAGGTTGATTGGTTGCTTCCTGCACATGCCCCAATCAGGACCTGGGATTGAACCAACAATCCAGGTACATGCCCTCAACTGGGAATCGAACCCTTGACCCTTCAGTGCTTGAGCAGACACTCTAACCACTGAGCATCATCAGCCAGGGTAATACTTCTGATTTTAAAAAAGATGTGTGTCATATAATAACATCAGTTTTATATATAAATCAAGAATTATTTTTATATAACATGTCCAGATTTTTATTTAATTGATTTTCCCTTGAACGCATTATTGTGGTAGACTTTGCAAATGTCTGCTATTTTCATTTAATTCTATCATGTCTTTCCTTAAGCTGCTTTGCCTTATGTAGTTAACTAGGAAAATGTGAGCACATAATAAAGCCTCATTGTTAACTTCCAGCACCTGATTTACTCAAACTACTTATCAAATATTCTTTTGTAACCAATTAGACAGATAATGAGAAGTATATTAAAATATGCTACTTTTTCTCATTAACAAGTTATTTGTCCTTTGAAAAACCCATGCTGTTTTCTGAGGACAAGGTGAAGGACAAGTTTTCATTCCATTGAAGATGAATAGGCAGTCTAAAGCAATTGTATTTATTTTAAGGTAATGTGTTGCACTTCCTTAAAATGTTTGATTTGATCCCGGAGCTATATGGGGAATGAGATTTATTCTTGTGGGCCATCAGCCTGCACGCTTATCCCCAGGTGGTATCACACAGCAAATTTTGTTAAAGGGACTCAGCACCAGAGTGGGAGTCAGAAAGTCTGTAAAATGTGTCACCTCAGATGGGACTGCAAAACAAATCTTTTGACAATAAAAGCAAGAAAAGAGATCATTGTTATTAATGAAAGGTAGAGATAAACATATATTTTTGGTTTAAGAAGTTTCCTATGTTAGGAATTAAAATTGTTGGCATACGATTTAATATGGTTTAGAAGTTGGATGTTATAATGTATAGACCAAAAATATTTTTTAAAGCAGTATCAATCTTTTTGATTGTCTGCCACCTGTAAGTCCAAGGAAAAACATGTTCACTCCATTAACACTACCTTCTTGGACATTTCATTCTCTTCTGCTTCTTGCAAGGAGCCTTTGAGTTATCAACATTATATGATTTCAGTGAAGATTATGAGGTTGCTCAGCTGGTGTGGAACAGGGGTTGAGCATTGACCCAGGAACCAAGAGGTCATAGGTGTGATTCCTGGTCAGGGCACATGCCCCAATTGCAGGCTCAATCCCCAGTAGGGGGCATGTAGGAGACAGCGAATCAATGATTCTGATCATTGATATATCTATGTGTCTCTGCCTCTCCCTTCATCCCTGAAATCAATAAAAATATATTTTTAAAAAATTATGAAGTAATTTAAAAAAATACTTCAAACCACACTTCATACACGCTAAATACAATATAACTATGTAAGTGTTATTTTCTTGTGCGGCATTCTTCAGGCCATGTCAGTAGGTGGTTTGTGTTGTTGCTGGTCCTCTTAACTTTTCCTCTGTGTGTCTCATTTTATTCAAATCTGATATAATGAAAAATCTAATTTACATGAAAAATAAATTAAGGATTTAACAATTGTCTCTACCAATAAAATCATAAATAGAATTTCTGTAAATTCTGATATCTTTCCTGCATTTTAAATTTTGATTGCATCTGACTACCTTTATTTATGCATTTCCAAGTTTTTAGGAACTGCTATTGTAAATAGGTAATAAACTTCCCCTAGGCCTCAGTTCTGTAAAACAACTCTTTGAAAAGTTTAGGTGGTTCGCTGTTGACCCTGAATCATTAGTTAATTATGGCTATCATCAGATCTGCTGAAAAAACTTAAGCATAAAGCAAAAGGAAGCTGATCTTCTGTATGTAATTACTCTAAAAGGAAAGCTCCCAGTGTGGCTTCCCCATGAAGACCCAGCGTGACATTTTCCTGGCTTGTCTCGATGAAGTCCAGTGTTCTCTTCACCCCTGAAGAATCTGCATCTTCCTTCACTTTCTTCTGAGAAAGATATTTGTGATTCAAGTGCCAGCTCATGGTTGTGTTAGAATACAATCCACAGATTATCTTTTTAATCAGAATAGTTTTGTCTAAGAGTTTGATCATGGCTCAGAGGAGCCAGTTAAATAATGGTTTGAAAATATTTATCACTGTTGGTTCACAAATATAGTTTATCCTTTAATTTTTTTATTGCTGTAATGACAATACTATTTTGAGAAAGAAAAAACTACAGTGTAAAAACCTCACAAGGAACAGTTAGCCTTCAGATACAAAGATTCTGTTACATGCATATAAAAGGAGCTTCGTTTTACATTCACCTATTAGAAATTGATGTATAATTTCCAGATCTAAACAGTGGTCTGCTCTCAATTAATTAGAAACTACTGTATTTATCAGTAATTAGTAATCAATATCGTTATGGCCTAATATACAATATAGCGTCAGGTGTGACATGTACCCTTTTAGACAAGTCAGAGTCACCCTTTCTTCCTTTGGCATATTCTAAGGAAAAAAAACCACGATTCTAACAAATAATTACTCTGGGCCACATACTTTGTGGACTAAACTTCGAAATGAGACTCATGATATAGGGAAGGAACATCCTCTTTGTAGTTAAACCTAGTTTCAAATTCCAGCTCTCTCACCACTAGCTGTGTGATCATTATAGATTTCCCAGCACCTCTGAGCCTCGGGTTCCTCTTCTTCCAAAGCAGGGATAATGCCATTTTATGTCATGGAGTTGCTAGGATTACACTTAGCAGATACTCACTAGGGTCCAAGCACTGTGCAAAGCTCTGGGGATGCAGAGAAGCTTGTGGCACTGAGTAAGCCATTCCAAGGCTCTAGGTAAGGAAAAGGGTAAGGATGATCTACTCAGCCGCAGCAGTGCAGCTGAGTAGATCATCAGTGCAGCTGAGTAGATCATATATTTGATAAGTAGTTTGAGTAGTCAGAGGGGCAGGCACTGGAGGGGGTAAGGAGGCACAGTCTGCAGGTTGTGTAGCCCTCCCAGCCTCCCTTTTCCATTGGACCTAATTAGTATTTAGCTACCTCTTAGGGCACAAAGGGAAGGGGCCTTGTAAATGCCAAATGCTAATTTTTATTAGAAACAAGATTTAAAGAAATCAAAACCATTTAGTCCTTTATAGGGAAAAAAAAAGAAAATGTATTTACTCTGTTTACTAATCAAAGTGACTGGTAACCAATTAAAGTACTGTTAAAGTGAATACTAGAACATTAGAAATTGACAATCTAGCTTATCAATGACTCTGATAATTTACAAATTGTATGACTATTTTTCAATCCACATTTCCATAAGCAGTAAACATGTGGCATTATTTGTCCCTCTTGCTGCGAAGGACCCTCTGGATCTTTCCCTTTTTGTTTCTCTCTTCCTTCCTTTCACTGCATTGCCCTGACTGCTTTGCCCTGATCCTGTGCTGGTCACCTTTGCAGTGATTATCAGATGTGCCGGGGTATGTGTGCAAGGCCTATTGAATGAATGTGGCAGGGTCTTTGCTTGTTGAAAGCCAAAGTGCCAGTGCTTCTCTCAGCTCCCAAAGGAATGGCACCAGTACACTCGGTGGATGATTGTGACGAATTCCTGACCGGAGCCAGGGAAGAACCAAGGTTTTGATCATGCGATTTCTCATTCCTACTATGCCCAAAGGAACCTATGCTTGTCGCTGAAAAGATAAATGCCCGCGATTGGAACTAGAGATTACACGAATGCCCTTGAGTGTCATTTACAGTGGAGGCCGTACATTATACACAACTGCCTCCCTAGCGGTCAAGCAGGTAGGGCTGCGCATTCCCATCATACTGACCAGCAGCCCAGAAACCATCCGTCAGGTGAGGAAGGTAGACATGCAAGTTGATTTCCATTTTCCATGGACAACAGGTAGAGTTACATGCTGTTTCTCTCCCCACATCGCTCTATAAATGTTAACAGTGGAACAATTTTAAACACCAAAAGGTTGCAAATGCCTTGAACTGAACAACACATTGCCTTATGAATCTCAGAGCTGCTATGCCATTTCTCTCAGGAACTGCTGGGTCTTCCCAATCACAGTGATTGATTCCAGGGAGTGTAAGGGATACATTTCTAGCAGTGTTCCAGGCTAAGACTGGTAACATTTGGGAGAGAAGATCTTGGAAATTTTGACAAAGATTAATTTGACTGTATAGGTCAAATCACTTTCACTTTTTTAAGTTGTTAAAATCACATATATACGCAAGAAAATATTATAAGTCCTAAGAGACCGATAAAGTCACTTACGGGGCAGAGAGTGAAAGTTCACCCACTGCGCTGCTTAGAGGCACAGCCTTTCAGAGCCCAGGAACCACTCAGAGGGCACCTGACCCGTGACACTGCTTCGTGGTCCTATTTCAGGGAGAGGGGCACGGTCATATAATGACCTCTGTTTTGTATCATTCTCTTCAGCAGAACATTTTCTCAGCCAGTACTTACAAATATATACAATGTAATTCTTTATGTTGAGAATACAGAAATACTGATTCACCTTCTGTTTCATCAAAAACGATTTTAAGTGTATATTATGCTTAATAATTTATGTTATAAAATATAATACATAAATATATATTATTATTATATTATCCTTGTGACGGTTACTTGTATTTAGTTTTCAGTTACTTAATGAACACTCCATTCTTCAACCTGAAAATAGTAAAAGGATTAGGAAGGGATGTTAGCTTTTTCCATATCACCATATCCCTTTGGAGTTGTTCTCTATGTCCCAGATCTTTCACTTGTCTACTTTCACCTTAAAGTATTTTCCTGTCTGGTGTCAGTGTTGTTGTTTTTCCTCTGCTCAATGAGACGTGCTAAGGGCTCTCTGCAGTTATGAGCATCTCATTAAAATTCTTTCCTTTATAATAGTGAAAAGTGTTATTGGGAATGTTAGGGTTGACATTTGGCTACTATTCATTCCCTAGTAGCCCTGCGCACATAGCTCTCTGTGGGGCCTGGCCGCTCTGTGCCCGCTGCCCAGAGGCTCTCCACGGCCCAGAGGCCTATCCGCGGCCCGGCGCGGAATGCTTGCCTCGTCATCACGGCAACAAAGCAAGCATTCTGCCAGGCTGCTCATGCTGCCTGCTCGCAGCAGCCACCCCCTCCCCCCAGGCCTGGGGGACTCCAGCGGGGCTGAGAGGACTGGGCGCCACCATCTTGTGGCTATGGGTGCCGCCATCTTTGTGATGGAGTGATAGTTAATTTGCATATTATCTTTTTATTAGATAGGATTCTTCATCCAGTCACCAAACATCTATTGAATATTTTTACGTCCAGGTCACTGTGCTAGGATGATGATCAGTGCTGCAGAGGAAAGTCCAGGGCACTGTAACAGCATCTGACACAAGGGTGATATCTCAACAAGGGAGTCAGAGTGTGCAATTTCAGCTGAGACCCTAAGGAGAAGTAGCCAGTCAGGAGCTAGAAGACAGGTATAGGCCCACCAAGGAGAGGAGCAACCTATAAGAAAGCCTAAGAGAAGGTAAAGGGAGGCAAACAGTGGCCATCCTAGTAAATCCATTTAAAACACACCCATGGTAAATGAGGTTTGACCAGCATGCAGGAGTATTGGATTTATGCATTTAACACTACAAGTGAGCATTTTCCTAGGTTAATCATTATGTAAAATGTATGTAAATAGAATAGGAAATGCAAAATGATTTTCATAATTTAGTCTCTATCATTCAGTAGCTCAAACCTAATTAAGTGTGCAATAAATGTTTATTGAATCGAACCTCTTTCTTAGCAGAAGTAATTATCACTGAAACTTTCAGAGGTAAGAAGCTGAAGGTCTAAAACTGCCTTTTAACAAGTCAGAATATCTAGAACAAGAAGGGTTTTAATTTGCATTTTCATCTCTAAATAGAAGTTAAATACATTGACCCTTCCATATAATGCATAAGCATAAAAGAATACCCTGCCTTTATCCTTGAATCAATCTCTTCTGTTTTGTTAAATGAGAAGAGAAATTCAGAAAGACTCCTTTAAATAAGCCATTGCTACACATTCAGATTCCATCAGGAAGGTGATGAGAATCTTGTGTACCTGTACTGACTCTTTTGAAGACCTGCCTTTCTTCTCACCTCTCAGGGTCACTAACCATACCCCCCTTTTCTCCTTTACTTTTCTCACCCCTCTGCTGCCTTCATTCTTTTTTTTTTAATTTCTTTATTGATTAAGGTATCACATATTTGTCCTCGTCCCCCCATTCCCATCCCAAACCCCTCCCCACACATGCCCCCACCCCCCTGTTGTCCTTAACCGCTGGTTAGGCTCATATGTTTGCACACAAGTCCTTTGGTTGATCTCTCCCCTTTACCCCCACCCTCCCCTACCCTCCCTCTGGGGCCCGACAGTCTGATTCATGCCTCCTTGTTTCTGGGTCTGTTCTTGTTCATCAGTCTATGTTGTTCATTATTTCCACTAGATGAGTGAGATCATGTGCTATTAGAAATACACTTATAAGAACCGAAAATGAGACAAGCAATAATGCTTATGGTGACAGGAAATGAATCAGTCTGTAGTGAGTTTTTTTCTGCGCCAACAGTTCTTTTGAGACCCAATTACAATGTCCAACAGTTCCTTATGTGTACATGTCAGCACTGACATTACAGTTCTGGATGGTGGACAAATGGTGGTAATGTAGCTCCTACTCTCTCTGGTTTGATCCTGGGCAACCTGCAGTGATGCACAGCTGCTAACTGCTAGTATGGGAAGACCACGTCAGCGTCTTCCATCTCTGGACTGCTTCTCTTCTGTCTTCATGGCTGGAGTAGTCCTGTCGATTCCTCTCTGTTGCTGGAATCCACATGGTATCGGAGTTGTTTTCTGAAAATATACAAACATATTCTCGACCAAAAGTTAATAAAGGAGTATTTTCTATAAATTTGACTTGGGATCCTATTTCATTTTTTGCCCAAATGATTTTACTCTGGCTTGTTTTGACACCTTGTGTGTTTTTCATAGGTGTCTTGCTTTTAGCCTTACAATTAATTTTCTAAAGTATTAATTTTCTAGATGTAATTTACTTACAGGTTATTTTTCCTTACATGATATTCTTCTACTATACCCTCCTTTTTTGATTTAAATGTTAGGAGGCTTTTGAAAATTTTATAATGTAGTATTGATGGCTTTTACATTTTAATTTTTTGCACTATAATATTACTGTTTTAGGTTCATTACATGGTGCACAATTTTATCATGAGATGAAGTACCAATAAAAATCTTAGTTAACACTTTAGGAACACCTTTTTGTCCAGTACAATTAATTTTTCTAGAATATTTGCTTGTTTCAACTAGCCAATTTAAAGTTGCCTGAAAACTTGACTACTATTTTACTGTCAAATTTATTACTCTAACAACAATCTTATTTTACCCTGTAAATATTAGTGGAAGGGATTATTTGCCTTCTTGAGTAGGTCCTGAGCATTCCTGGTGGTAGGCTGGGTTTAGATATCATAAACCCACTTCCCCACACCATTGGTACAAGACAACTCAAACAATTCTTGTTGGAGTAAGAGGGCAGCTGCTGTTGGCCAAGTATCTGTTGGTCACCTGGGTCCTGATCTGAGCTGAGCATGGGAAGCACGAAGCAGCCATGGGGGCAGGAGACCTCCCTCAGAAGGGGATAGGGTTCAGGCCCCTGCAATGTTGGGGGGGGTGAGGATCTGTGCCCCACCTCTGTTGATCCCCAAATTCTATCCTGATGGCCCCTCTGCGACTGTGCCTGTCTTAGGTTGTTCCTTCCTTGAGGAATCTTATGCTGCCTTCATTCTTACTGTTGCTTTTTCAGCTCTCTAGTTCGTGCTCACACTGGGGCTGCAGGGATCTTTCATTCTCTTTAACAGTTCATCAGTTTTACCATCGCCCTTAAGGTAAATCCAGACTCAGACTGCCAATACACTGTGATCATCACTTTAATAGGATCCATGTTCTAACAGTACAGTAACCCATATTTTGACAGTAATTTTTTAATTGATATTTAGGGGGAGAGAGAAGAGAGAGAGAGAGAGAGAGAGAGAGAGAGAGAGAGAGAGAGAGAGAGAGAGAGAATGATTGAAGTGAGAGAGAAACATTGATCAGTCGCCTCCCATACACACCCCGACCGGGGATCAAATCCGCAACCTGGGTATGTGCCCTGACCGGGAAATGAACCAGCCACCCTCTAGTGTATGAGATGACACTCCAACCAACTGAGCCATATGCCATCCAGGGCAGCAATAATTTTATGGAAGCAATAATTTTATGCAAGAAATGTGTTTGGTATTAATAATGTATATTCATTCTGTAAAATTAAAGTTTTAGAAGATCTTTTGTTTCATCAAAACACCACAGAGATGAGAAAACATTGGTGATTGGAGTAATTACAAAAAATAGTTCTGCCCTGGGAAATAAGGTGCAGAGATGTTAAGACCATAAAAATGAAACCAACCTCCGCATGGAGCTTGGTGAGCCAGCGTTTAAATCCTGGCCCTTACTTTCTCTGGAACCTTGGGCAAGTTGTGTAACTTCTCTGAGTCCCGTTCTCCTCATCAATTAGATGAGAGTAATACTAATACTAGTATCTGCCTTAAAGGGTGGCCAGGAGAATTAATGACAAGTAAGAAAGCTGTCAGGACAGCATCAACACAGATACTACCTGATCACTGTAGGAAAGTTTTTCTTATGTATCATTGACACTATTCAGGTCTGTAACGGTAAAAACAACTTGTAATAACATGGTGTCTCCTTTCTTCCATTCGTGTCTCAGGAAATATTCTCAGTTCTAGTACAATATTTCTGAACTTCAGTTATGATCTTATGAGCAGCTTATGATAGAGAAGTAATAACTACAGTAATAATCATTGTTGCTTGGATTGAGTAGCTCTAAAGCGCCAGGCCTATGCCTGGTCCTTTATGAAATGATTTGTGGCCATCCAGAGCAGACGCTTAGTCAGGTGCAGCACTCCATGCACTGATGAAGGAACTCAGACCTGGGGAGGTTAACAGGCATCCTGCTCTGACCCCACAGCTGTGCTCTCTCTGTGCAACCTTACGTGGCCTAGGAGGTCACATTAGCCAGCAGGAGCTGGTTCCCTCCCAGGAGCTGCAAACCATAAGAGCATTTAGCCCAAACCTTTTGGGCTAAATGTTCTTTTGTCACAATTCTTGAACTTTTTGGAAAGGTTCTATCCATGGCTAAAATTGTTAAAGGAAAGGAGGTCTAAATAGCTGACTTCCAACCTAAATTTTTTCCTTTTATTCATTAGGGTACACATAATCACAAAGACCAGAATGTCATTCGGTGGTGAAATTTCAGTTTTATATTACTACATTGGCTTGGGTTTTTATTACTTATTGTAGCTGAGTTGCTACAACGTGCATTAACAAACGGCGCTGAGTCCCTTATTACCATCACTACCTCCCTTCCCCCACCTGATTTTAGGTGAATTTTATTGTATTAAAAAATAATACTCTGGATTCCTTTACTGACAAGAAACAAAGATCATTTTTATTAATGTTGCTTTTAGGATGATAATGTCAGTCATCTCTTTGAAAATTCATTTTGGAAACTAAGTTTGTTCTTCAAGACCCTTCAAAAGAAACTTTAAAAATGGCAGGGGAAGATAATAATAATAGAGTAGATGTATTTGAGCTTTTATACAATGAAACTTAATTTAACTTTCCCTCTAACTCCATTTCAGACTTGCTTTTGTTCATAAAAATACAGTGCATAACTTTTCTTCGCTGATTTTAAAAAAAAAATTCTTCCACATAATGTCCTCTGAAGGATTCCGTGTATGAGGCCAGAGCACCAGTGTTATCACCAGACCAGGTTCACAGGGAGCCCAGACCCCCAAACTCAGGGGCACACCAGCCAGGCCTCCTGTGGAGAAAGCCCAGCAGTGCGGCTGCCTGTGGACAGGGGAGGCAAGAAATGACCACCTCTCCCAAGAAATAACAAAACACGTTCTGCAATATTTTGATTTGACCTTAATGATTCAGATGGATATCAAATGAAATGCTAAAATTAAGAAATGATGGATCGTTGTATAGAGGAGTGATTACAGGAGGTAGAAAGAATACTTCTCAATTTGCCTGACAGAGACTCGGAGAGAGGGAGAGGGGACCAGAGACCAGGACTCTTGAGTGTTTGCAGGCTGCTCTCCCTGCCCATCCCATCGAGCAGCAATGCCTACATTCTTGCTCCTCACCTCAGGCATCACAGGTGGCGATGGGAGTCACCATAATTCCCCCTGGTTCTCTTGCCCTACAGTGTAGTTCTGCCAGGAGCTGGGCAGTATGGAAATTGTGAGGAAAAATCTTGCTGCTTTAGGGTTCCTCTTACGGTTATCCAGGGGCCTGCCAGGACTTCCTGAGCTGACCCTCCATGACCTTCAGTTTTCTCTGCTATTGATAAAGCATCATCATGGGTTCTTGGAAGCTCAGCTGTTTTGGTGAGTCTGATGGGGAAAACTTGGAACTTGGAGGGGTTTTCTTTGTATAAGTGGTGGAGTGAATCGAAGCTACATTGGGAATATAAAGACCTTTTAGCCCTAGCTGGTTTGGCTCAATGGATAGAGTGTCGGCCTATGGACTGAAGGGTCCCAGTTTGGATTCCTATCAAGGGCATGTACCTCAGTTGCAGGCTCAGACCCTGGCCCCAGTCGGGGCATGTGCAGGAGAGACAACCAATCAATGTCTCTCTCTCAGATGTTTCTCTCTGTGTGTCTCTCCCTCTCCCTTCCATTCTCTCTAAAAATCAATGGAAAAATATCCTCAGGTAAGGATTAACAATAAAATAAAATAAAACCTCTTTATTTTGGGGAGAAAGTTGGTGTCTGGAGGCAGTGCAGGAGCAGCCTTCAGATGTTCCCAGCAGTAGGAATGTTTAGGCATGAAGTTCAGGACAGATGTCCTCAATGAAGCTGATGCTGCAAGAGATTTCATTGTACACATTGACACTCTTCCCGTGTGTCCAGTCACACTTTGTGCAATCTTTTCTGAGATCCTTATCACAATAGTTCTTTGCTTGAGTGACCTGTTTCTAACACCCTTAGGCTGGGCTACTCGAAGACAAGGACAGTCTGTGCCTGATTTCTCTTTTTATTCTTCCCTGTGTCTGCACAGGGCTTGATACCTGATAAATAATGTAGAATAGAATGATGGAAGAAACAAGAATGAAATAATTTTCATTTATTGATCTTACAACTTGCCTGATCTTGTACCAGGAGTTATAAAATATTAGACCTGGAAAGGACATTAGTGGTCAGTTGACAATATAGTGGCAAAGCTGGAACCAGTTGCCTATGGTGTGTGACTCGAGTTCAGCATTCTCTCCACGCAACTGCTTTGTTGCACTTGCCTCTTTGATGGTGGCATTTGCATTTCAGCTCACCTGGCCTGCAGTATCACTACTTTTAGGAACGAAAAGATTCTGAATTGAATGTAATACAAACATATAATAATTAAGATATGTAATGTGGCTTTAATAGTATTCAATTTCTCTTTTTATTCAAATCACTAGCATTATTTAAGAGAAAATGCTTTGTGTCAACAATTAAAAGAAAGTTAAATTTTTTTAAAAGAGAAAATGCTTTAATAATAGTAGCTGACCTTGAATTATAATTTTTATGCAATTGTGATGAATAAATTAGGATAAACTTTAGTGAAATAAAATATGCAAAGAAAAATGTCTTTACTTGTTAAAAAGGGGAGAAGTCACTCTTAAAGATGTTCCATTAGGACTAATTTACTAGAAATGTGGCGCCTGTTGTGAAGATTAATAACAGGTGGCCTTTTACGGAGTTTCTCAGCCTGAGTCTAATGTCCTAGTTGCTCTTTTATTATCCCAAACCTCCATAACTAAAGGATCTTTTCTTCCTGCCTTTTGTTCACAATATGGAACTATAATTGAGTTCATATTTCTTGCCCAACCTTTCAGCTATAATTAATATTTTATTATATCAGATTTTATCACTAACTAGCAGAGCAGCAGGATATTGGCCTGCATACTCAGGCATGCTTCACACACACACACACACACACACACACACACACACACACACACACAGTAGTAACTTACAGATGCTAGGCAAGCTCCTCGTGATAAATTATGGCTGAGAGAACATAAAGTATATTTGTGGTGCCCTGCAAATATTCCACAGCAATTTATAGCCAATCATATAAAAAAAGCAGGACAAAGAGAAATTAAAGTTGCTAACACAGAATATTCAATCCCACAGATCTATTTATGCTGTGTATGCTATGCAGTACCCATTGTCTGTGGAAAATGCGTTATCAGTCCTCGTTTATGGTTCAGTGAACAGGACTATGTTGGGTCAGCCCCTCTCAGCTCCAGTGTTACATGAAGGACTCCAAGGAATCCTAGTCATGATAGCAAACATAACCTTTTTTTCCTAATTATAAACTGGTGGCAAAACTTTTAAAAATTAGTTCAATTGTACCAGGTTTTTGTATTAAATAGGTTGTCATTTCAATCAATGCTGACAGGTTTAGGAATAGAACAAGAAGAAAGTAAATTCTGTGTGTTACATGGCAGTGAACCTTAATTAAGCATTTACTTCACATGCATTGCATATAGTTTATACTTTCATTTGCCCTCATCCCCAAATATTAATCTTCAGGATGATACTAACACTAATCTCTATTTTTTAGAATAGATGCTTTTTACCAAAAATTGCAAATCAAGCTAAAGGTCACTGTTAGGTACCATGAAATGAACACTATTCTAAGTCCTTGAAAGAGTCAGAAGTTCCCACTTTAAAGTTTTAGCAAAGCAACAACAAAATGGATTACTACTTTCCTCTCTCACTCTGCCACCTGTTTTGTTATCCAATGGGATAACCCTCCAGTAGTTTATGCTGATAATAAGTAGAATAAGTGGATAAGAAAAATAGACTTACAACTAAAGGTTTAATCTGGAAATGAATTAGGACAGAAATTTTTAAGTCAACTTCAAATCTGCAGCAAGCTCTCCCTCAGAGTCTTCAAAGTTTGAAAAGACCAAAAACATTTTATCACATTTGAACTTTCAGGTTTAACAAAGTACATGAAAGATGTTCTTTTCTAAGTTATACTTCATGTGTTATCTATATATATAAAAGACTAATCGGCCTTTCAACCTGTAGCTATGACGTGCACTGACCACCAGGGGGCAGATGCTCAATGCACAGGCATGGAAACATGGAACAGACTGATGAATCTCAGAGGGGAGTGTTGGGGGAGGACGGGAAGAGATTAACCAAAGATCTTATATGCATACTAGAGGCCCTGTGCACGGATTCGTGCACCGGTGGGGTCCTTCGGCCTGGCCTGCAGGGATTGGGTCAAAACCAGCAGTCCAAATCCCCGAGGGGTCCCAGATTACAAGAGGGCACATGCCAGGCCAAGGGGTCCCACCGGTGCATGAATCCGTGCACCAGGCCTCTAGTTCTATATAAATGGAGATTTCCTATTCTCCTTGTAGAAGCCTTAAACTGTTGTTATAGAAAAGCATAGCATAAATTAAACTTTAAGTTAAATTTCATTCCCTAAGAAAGTTATGATATAGTGATGTCACATCTTTGGCAGATTTATCTTCACTGTGGATTGTGCCTTCATATTGCAAATGCCGTAGGAAGATTTTATGTTACTTTAAATTCCAGAATAATGGTGGAACCAGGCTAGGAATGGTGTGACTTTAACAAACAACAGGAGAATGAGTAACATATTAAAACGATAATAGAATTCTAATTCATCTCACTAAGCTAGAAACGTCTGCTTGGTTTTTGTTCTTGAGGATTTGTGGGGGGGTTTAATCACCTTTTGAAGGAAAATAAAAACATTTAAAAAATCAAACAGTGAGATTTTCAAATCTACTTTTGAGATTACAATTGTGGTTGCAAAGCTTTTATAAAGTTCATTAGTCAAATGCTGGTAATTGTACAAATGAAAAACCTATCAGTCATAAAGTTCTGGCAAGGTACCATTGACCTAGGTGCCAATAATGTGTTAATCTCCATCAGAGAGACAGCAGTGTGTGGCCATTGGTCAGCAGATAAGATTTAGCTATTTTTCATTAGCGCTTGAACTTTGATAAAGGGAAATAGAAAAGAGCTTCTTGACCTTTCAGGGCTTAAATTATTAAAGAGCAAATAGATTTGAGGTCGGGATGCTTGCAAATCGAATTTGTCTTGCGAGCAAGGATGAAAAGACATTTTGAGTTTGAAATTGCTCGAGTCAACTTAGTTCTTCCTTTAATAGATCTGAAGATGAGTAGATGGTAGCCATTTAAAAAGTAATATATCTGGAATACAGTACATAGTGTAACATACCAGCTGGCTAAAATGAAGGCCCATTACATGATCATTTAATTCTCGAATTTTCATCTAACCTTCCTAAAATCATTGCTTAGAAAAGTTAATTTTATTCACCCATAGTCTGGTGGCATTTAAATTAAAAGACAAAATTTTCTTTTATTAGGGAATGTCAAATGTCACAGTGTTCTAGTTAAAGTAGACCAGGGCCAGGCACATATTAGGTGCTCAAAAATAGTTAGTTAATACGTTAGTAAACAGATACACAGCACACATACTAGCAAAGTTAGGGAAAAGATGATGGAAAGTGAGAGATGGAGGTGAGCAAAGAGAGTAGAGAAAGCAGAGGTGCAGCTTTTGATGCTCTCAAGGTTCGTTATTTCATTGTGGGCCATCCAAGATAAACTTACCAGCATCCTCATATCACAGAACTTTTCTCATGGAAATTTCCTCTTCTATTAGCTCTTGGGTATTCAGGAAATTAATACAAAATAAACTTAGTGTTAAATTGTAGTTAAGCAAAGCATATTTGTGAATACCAGTGTATTTCCTCCTTGCTACTACATATAATAGAGAGAGAATACAAGTTACTTCGGGATTATATTATGCTTTTGAAAATATGTATTTCATGACCACTTCATTCTAAGTGTCATGAAATTCAGAAATGACTAAATCATAGACCTCTTCCTCCAGGAACTTATAAGACTTTTGGAAATATTGGTAAAAAGGACACAAATAGCTCTAAGCCTTTACAGAAAACATGATTCTGGGAGTTTGGCACAGAGCATGAGTGCATCGAAATGGGGGAAGAGATTGTAAATCCCTGAGAGAGGTCATGAAAGGACCTCAGACTTTTTATGCGGTAAGGTCATCCGCTGAGAGCGACAAAAGATTTCCGTGTGTTGGGAAAAACAGCACTTAAATAACAAACTCAGGACCAGGCCAGGGTGAAGGAATAGAGGAAAGTTGTTTGTGGTAGGAGAATTCCAGACTCGGATCTTTGAAAGGTCCAGAAATGGCTCTGCTAATCTTTTATCTAGCAGTTAGAATCAGGAGGCAGATCCCTGCAGGTTGAGAAGTGAGTGATCACTGTCCCATGTGCCATTGACAAGGTTTCTGGGAGGGAGCAGGAGTTGGAGAAGACACCAACCTGTCACTGCAGATCCAGGAGTCTCCAT
The DNA here is from genome assembly GCF_951640355.1 of Cnephaeus nilssonii. Classification (NCBI taxonomy): domain Eukaryota; kingdom Metazoa; phylum Chordata; class Mammalia; order Chiroptera; family Vespertilionidae; genus Cnephaeus; species Cnephaeus nilssonii. The sequence continues at coordinate 61,133,655 of NC_137082.1, forward strand.
CATGGAAATCGTTAATGACACGATGAGTACAGATGGGAGAAGAAATTGAGGTCAAAGGTATAATTACCATCTATGGCTCCCTTGATTTGATAAATGAGAGAGAATCTCTCTATACAATACTCAAATTGGTTATGGGGAAGTAGAAAATTCCTGTCTTAACCAGGAGTTTTTAGCAGGCCATGCTAGTATGGTCAAGAAATGACTTCTACTTAATTAGCTTCGTGCCCCAAATGAATGAGCACTTCACCTTTGAATTTCAGTTTTCTCATCATAAAATGGGAAAATAAAATCTGCATGTGGGAGCCCTGGCTGGGGAGCTCAGTTGGTTAGAGCACCTCCCATTATGCCAAGGTTGTAGGTTCCATCCCCAGTCAGGGCATATACAAGAATTAACAGATAAATTCATCAATAAGTGAAACCAATTTATGTTTCTCTCGCTCTCTTTCTCTCTCTCTCTCTTCCTCTCTCCCCACTTCCTCTCTTTCTTTAAAATCAATAAATAATTTTATAAACTTAAAAAAAAAGATGGCCTAGTATTTCTTGTATAGAATTATCCCCCAGGTATATTCATATTTCCACTTCCCGGAAGTTGTTAAAGTGAAATTTTGAAATTCATGTTGTATAGCAAATAAATTGGAAAAACTGACTGGTAGAAGGAGCTAATGCTATCAGTTATTTTATTTAATGGAGAATCTCTTTGCAAAGCAATTGATTCCTTTGATATATCCTTTTTGTGGTAATAGTTCTTGTATGCTGCATAAAAATTATGGATAAAAAATATAAAATGCGCCATAGAAATCCATCTAATTATCTCATTTCATAGGAAAAAAATAAGATCCAAAGAAATTAATTTCAAACCTCAGTTGTTGGCAGAATTAGGGTTAGAGCCTAGATTGATGTATGTGCCATGGACTGCCACGCAGAGTGCCTGCATGTGGCCTCCCTGGGGTGGGAGGGCCAGGGTCATTGGACCACCTGCATGGTGCCTGGCTGTTTTTCCCAGCTAGCTTCCCTGGGGAACCAGACTGAAGATTCCTGGCCTTCTCTGACCAAAGCTTGAGATTTACACATTGTCCCTCTGTTATACTCTGTTGGCTGAACGTAGTCATTAAGGTTGGCCAACCCAATTCTTGATGGGAGAAATTTCAAAGAATTTGCAGATATATATATATATATATAGATATATTTTTAAATCCTCACCTGAGGATATGTTTTATTGTTTTTAGAGAGAAAGGGAGGGAGGGAGGGAGGGAGGGAGGGAGGGAGGGAGGGAGGGAGGGAGGGAGGGAGGGAGGAATATCGATCAGTTGCCTCCCATTTTCTCCCTGATTGGTGATCAAACCTGCAAACTAGGTATGTGCCCTGATCAGGAATCAATCCTGCAACCTTTTTGGCATGGGCGACATACCACCTAACTGAGCCACTGGCTGAGCTGCAGATATATTTTAAAGTAGCCACATCTGACTGTAGCTGTAAGAAGTCAGGGAGAAGTGGTAAGAAATCAAAGTCCACTTTACCTCTTCTGTGTTCCTTTAGTGTTGGATACATCATGCAGTTAGAATTCTACCACATTTGGTAGAGCATGTTATATAACCAGAAGTAGCTGATGTTAGGAAGTGAGAGTTGTATTTATTTTTATTTTTTTAAGTTTACATCACTGCTCAGAATTCACTGTACCATTACACTGTAAACATGCTCGACTATCTGTGTTCTGAGCAGTCATTTCGATGTTCGACATCTACAACAATTGATTTTTGTTTAGACAGAATTACAAACTGAAGGGCAGCTGCATTGCATTACACTAATGCGCTAAGTGGTTGTACTTCAGAAACAGGTAATTTCACTGAGTCCAAATTCGGAGTTCACAGGGACGAGAGCCCAAAGAGGTCCCCAGGCCTGCGGGCATGGTAGGCATTACTGAGTTCTCAATACTGAGCAACTCCAGCATTACAGCATTGTTCAATGGAGTAGCCGTGCTTTGCTGGTATAGTAAGAAAAAGATACATCTTTTTGCCAGAAGGACTTGAATTGAATTTGGATTCAGTTTGTTTGTTTGTTTGTTTTGTTTTGTTTTGTTTTGTTTTAATTTATTTTTATTGTTGAAGTATTAACAGATGTCCCGCTTTTCCCCCCCATTAACCTCCTTCACTCTGCTCCAGCCCCCTCTCCAGCCAGACCTTCACCACACTATTATCTGTGTCCATGGGTTCTGCATATTTGCATACAAGTTCCTTGGTTGATCTCTTGCCCCCTCCCCTCTTCCCTCTGAGATTCATCCGTCTATTGCACCCTGCCATGTCTCTGGATCTATTTGGTTTGCCAGTTTATTTTGTTCATTAGATTCCACATATAAGTGAGGTCATGTGGTATTTGTCTTTCTCTGACTGGCTTATTGGATTCAGTTTTTGAAAGTTGTTATCAAGGTTTAGTTTTTCTCAGTATTAGAAACTTTTTTTTCAACGAAACGCACAATTATTCATTATTCTAGTAAATGTATATATCTTATTAAGTTCGTCCTTTCCAGCTTTTTTCCATTCTCTTCAGGTTACTTCAGAATTCAAAGACATTGGAGGGGCAGGGAAGGGAAGGTGTGAAATCCATTCCTCCGTGAGGTATCTATCCTTGCAGGCATCTTCGAAGAATGATCATTCCCATCTTATCGTTATATATAATTCAAGTAGCCCTTTTCATCACTTACTCTCAGAAACTGCTTATAACTCCAAGGCCTCGGTGTTTGAAATTCCAATCCTTTTTATCTGCTTTTCTTGTGCCATCTCTTTCCTCTGCCTGAATATGGGGAAGGGCAAAGGAATATAAGAAAATATCTAAGTCAAACCTTAGTTAACATGAGTCATTACACATTATATTTTGTGACTTGTTAAAACTTCACATGAATTCATACAAATGTCATTGATGAAAATAATACATTGTCTTTTTAAAAATAAACTTACAGTTAATATAATTTTGTTTATTAGGTAAACTGGATTAATTGTCTACACCAAGCATGTCAAACTCACGGTTTGTGGGCCGCATGCCCCATTTATTTGGCCCGTGTTAGCCTTTGAGTTTGAAATGCTTGGTCTATACATTCATCTTTGATCACATGTAAGAAAAGTAGTATTTTAGTGTCCAGCTCCCATAAACAGCAGAGATTGTTATATAAAACTTCAGTAATTATGTGAATTTTGTTTCCCTCAATAGATTGTATTATTTGGGAAGAGAGAGTTCTGTGAGAGATTAAGCACTTTCCCTTTCTCATTGAGCAAGTGTTCTGTGAGTGTCCATTATGTACTAAGCACTTATTATTGACTATATCCTGTATATTCTTTATTTTGGATATCCTGTGGGTCCATACAACCAGAGGCAAAGGGCATAAGCTCAGTTATTATAAAATATCACTGATAATTCTCTTCCTTTTTAGTGTCTACCAAATAGTTGTTGAGGAAGAACGTTCTCGAAGAACTAAAAAGACAACAGAGATCTTAAAGTGCTACCCAGTGCCAATTCACTTCCAGAACGCCTCTATCCTGAACTCACAGTACTACTTTGCTGCAGAATTCCCAGCAAACAGCCTGCAGGCAGCTCAGCCTTTTACTATTGGTGATAACAAGACATACAATGGATACTGGAACACTCCTCTTCTCCCCCATAAAAGCTACAGAATTTACTTCCAAGCTGCTAGTAGAGCCAATGGGGTAAGTTATACAGATGGCTGTTTACTTAGGCTATTTAGGGTTATGAATGTGAACATAGATTAAATAAGAAAGTAGTAAGAAATAGTTATGCTTTTGTGTGTTTTTATTGAAACAAATGTGGGTTTTTTTCCCACTTTTTAAAGTTATTTTTACCTACAGAAAGGTATGGAAAGAAATGAATATATTCATATTTGTTTTGGTAAAAAAGAATATATTGTCAACATGATGGTTTTTATTTTCAGATTTTACTTATTATGAAAAGTTGGCTAGTAATTCTGCTTAGCTTACTATTTTACAGGAAAATAGTATAGCTACAACACATACATTCAACTCATTTAAACTTTTGTGAGATTCACAACATCTGTCTTTTCAGCATATTCTGTCTCGTTTCTTCGAATCCACAAGAGTTTATGCTTCCTATAACTGTGACTAAATTAGGTATCTTTTTTTCCAAAGAGAAAACAGCTTTAAAAAGATGAGATGTTAACAAAATGAAATCTATCGAGTTGTTTTGAAAAGTTTCCTTTTCCTGTTCAGACCAATGCAGAACTCTGGTAAGATAGTAAAGTCTCCTAGAAGGCAGGACAGTGGTTTGCCTCCTGCACAGCAAGGGTCTGGGTGTCATCCCTGACTTGACCTTGCCTGTTAAAACAGAGGACATCTGGGACAGAGATCTCCAGTAGTGCTTGCACAGGGAGCAAGTGAGGGTCTGCAGAAGGAGGCCAGGGGCCACCAGACAGAGACATTGTGGGGTTGCTCCTTGCTCCTTATCTGCTCCAGAAATGCCCACCACCATCTGGGCTAAAGCCAGGTGTATCTGAGCTTGGTTCAAGGAGTGACCATCATGTGATTAACGCTACTCTGGGACCAATGAGACCTTTCATTAATAGTATTTACACAGAACTGCAGATACTTTCATTTGTTTTAAATAAAACATGAATAGTGATTTCCCCCTCTTTCTTTGACACAGGAAACCAAAATAGACTGTGTTCGAGTGGCCACAAAAGGTAGGTTGAAATTGTGGAATGCTCTCCTAATGTATTTCCTTTAAGATTTTAGAGGGTATTTCAAAACTTCTTGGATTACTAAATTCATTGAAATGTGTGCATGTGTATGTGCATGTAGGTATGTATAGGAACTAATGGCAGTTAATATTGACTGGCAGTTAACATTAACATTAACATTGAAATGCTTCTTAAAATAAGTGGTCCAAGCAGTTTTTAATGGTTATCTCTTTAAAACTTAAAATAAAATTTTATCTGATCTCAGTGTACTTCTTAAACCACAGTACCACATGTAGTACTACTGTAACTAGTGACTCTTCATACGCAAAGTAGTAAAATACTGCCTGCCACTTTTAAAGAATTATCTAGTTATAGTGATTCCATAGAGTCTGCATGGTTTTTTTGGTTTTGGTTTTGGTTTTGGTTTTTTCTGATGATGTGTATCTCCTTGACACACCAGTAAACAGGTGATATTATTGTGGAACTTCTGTTTCCCATGCGTGGTTCAAATCCTGGAAATCAAGGTGATCAAGGATGAGCTGTAGAAATGGCTAGGGCCACCACCCAAGCTCACCACAAGGCACCTCCTAAACAAGAAAGCCCAGTTGTGTGTGTGCCGGAGCTGTCATGTCCTTGTGTCCACCTTGCAGTGGTATTTTAACCATCCCATGTGGCAATGTATGACAACAAAATTTGAGAAATGTAAAATGCTGCATTAAAATGAGGCATTATAAATTAACACTTGTAGTTAAATATACTCCTTCAGACTTTAGAGTAACCATGTGACAATGAGCACGTTCTGTGTGGTTTAATTTAGGTATGACAGCAAGAAGGCCTCACTGGGTCTGTGGCACTAGATTTACTCAGATCATGGGTAGTAGTCACTTGATGAGTTCTGTTGGATAAAAGTATCTTGTTTTCATTGTTTAACTGTCAGGCAACATAGTTTGTGTATATTATGGATGTCCCTCTGCATTTTCAAAATTCTCATTGAATTCTTATTTATGAAGATACATGACTTTTTATTCAGTTTGCTTGACAAATATTTCAGGGTTTCATATTATGTTCCAGGCATTGTGTGAGGTACTCACCCCATTTATATTTTCTTTGTCCTCATGGGTTCATAATTTTATTTCTAAGAATCTATATTGATTTTTAAATACTAAATTCTTCATAGGTTGTATGTGTTTAGTGCCTTTGTTTATAGGAATAAATTAGCAATTAATGAAATTAAAGATATTGATGAGTTTTGTAAACTGTAATATGCTATTAATTATTAACTATTACAGTATGATAGGGCCCATGAATGGGGTATTGATGTTCTTAGACCTCCAGGTTATTGCCCATGCTCAAATTGCTTTATTGAATTCTATACCGTTGAGGTGTCAAAAAGTAAATCCATTTCCACAGTGCCTAATTTATAATGCCTTATGTTTAACATAAGAGCTGAAAATCACTTTAATGCACGTGCCCTCCTTTATTTCTTTAACATTACTGTGAAAAGGACACAGATATTGTTATTCTTATTTTTAAGATGAAGAAAATGTGTATTTTGGGAGACAAGTTGACTTACCAAGGTCACTCAGCTAATAACCAATGGTTATGGGCTTGATCCCAAGTTTTGGACTCCTACCCCTGATGTTCCACTGAAGCTCATGGCTTTCACCCAGCAGATCCTCTCGCCAATTATAGTCTTGCATTGTATAAGTATCTGTCCTCCTCTTTATTATAATTAAGTCACTGACCAGTTAGTTTACTCTGAAAACAATGAAATATCTGGCATGTTAACCTACATATTTAAATAATTATATAAAGAACACACTAGTAAATATCAAGCCTGAGGATTGCTGTTTTCACAATAGATTGAATTAGATAGTGATTTTGGACCATTTTCTTCCATCAGCTAGATTTAATCAATATTGTAATTTGTTTTTCAATTCACCAAAGGATGATTAGGCAATCAGATGACCTGATTAACTAAATAGTCCCTTCTCATATTTTCTGAGCCATTTGCAAAAATTTACACAGCAACAAACTCTATCCAAATAATCTGTTTAGTTGTAGGAGGGAAACAAATTTTAATATTCATTACATAACATTGTCATTTCTAGTCATAAAATCATAATACAGGAAGAAATCTGGGGAGATATTCTCCTTCCAGGCAAAACTACACTATTTGGTACTATTTTATTTTATTAATTTCTTCATGTACAGGTGCAGCAACCTCCCTTTCCAGCACAGTTTAATGTTTTACCACCTTCATAATCACATCATTTTTCCTTATTCACACTAAAAATTCTTTTTGCAGTGTGGGAAGCATTTCCATCTTGACTACTTAGTCATAACAGAGAAATAGTCAGGTTTAATAACTTTATTGGCACCATATAATAAAGATGTTTGAAATTTAAAACAATTCAAATACTTATTTCTTTTTTTTTTGCCACATATTGCTGACAGTGTGGTGGCTTAATTAAATTTTCAGATACTAAACCATTTTCCCAAGCAATGTTTTGAATTTATAAAGACTTCAATGTTCTCATGAAACAACTATTGACAAGTATCTTTATATTAAAAGTATGGAGGTTGCCCTAGCCAGTTTGGCTCGGTGGATGGAGCGTCGGCCTGTGGACTGAAGGGTCCCAGGTTCGATTCCAGTCAAGGGCACATGCCTGGTTGCGGGCTCAATCCCCAGTGGGGGAGGCAGCTGATAAATGATTCTCTCTCATCGTTGATGTTTCTATCTCTCTCTCCCTCTTCCTTCCTCTCTGAAATCAATAAAAATATATTAAAAATTAAAAAAAAGTATGGAGGTGGATATTTCTTCACAGGGAACTAATTTATAATCCCAAGTATGGGTATGTCTCTTAAAGATATATTTCATACTATTTATAAATTTAATGTTTTGCTTATTGTCATCATATACCAAGGGTGTATTTTGACACTAATCATCTCAAATATAAAGCCTCATGAAAAATAGGCACAGGAAAAAACCTAAGGTATGTTATTTCATATCTTCATGTATTGGAGATTGCCTGTATTTTTATGTATCCTCCTTTAATTTATACATCTAGAGTCCTCATAGATATATGTTACTGTATTTTTATTTTTGTCCACTGTAGGCAAACTCATGACAGTATTCTGTCTCTTGAATTAAAAGATAAAGACACCAAACCACAGAATATACATGATGCTTGGATGTTGTCCACCCAATTATAGGATTCTTTTTTATCTGAACAGTAGAGTAAATAGTAGCTTTTCTCCTAATTTTTATTTTCCTAATTCTCCTAATTTTTATTTTTAAACACATTCACATTTTTATAGTTGGATTCTTTTCCAGACCATTTGGTCCAACTGTGTGTCTTAGCAATGAGTATATGTGTTTCCTTTCACTCTTACATACCTTATGGCTGCCTTACTTTAACTGGTAGCTTTGAAATGGTTTTTATGCTAGTTTCGTAAGACTTTGTCGGTGATAAATTCTAAATTGACAAAATATATTTAGAAATCAAAATCCATCTTGTTAGAAAATTAGATTTCTTATATTAAGTGGGGTATATTCACTCTAATTGATATAACAATCAGTTAAAATGTATACTTTTCATTAATCTTCAATACAATAATATTTTCCATAGCATGGTTCCAGCTGTATTTCTCCTTGAGAATATAGTCTTTGGGAGTTTTCTTATTATAAATTTATTTAAAAAATTATCTGGATATTAAAAAAGTATCCGGGTGCTTAATATGTTAAGTGAAGTATAATCTGAGAGTTCCAAGTACAGATACATAAATATGTCACTTTTTAAATTTGGAGGATTTGTAGTTCAAAAAGGTGTTGAGGATTGTTGTTTGTTTGTGTTTTTAGTGTATGGGGAGTGGGGTTATATATGTTAACTCTTCCATTGCTAAGATTTGGCTAACAGCATTGTAGCTAGAAATCAAAACAAAAACTGCATGAGAACATTTGCTAAATTCTTTCCAAAAGTATTATAATAGTCAGAACATAAACCTTAAACAAAAAGAAAACAAATCATGATTCTAATGTCATATTTTAAAGTGAATTCTCTGTGCAAAATTCCTTCAGTTTTTAAGTTTAATATTTTAACTTACATTTGTACTGGAATGTGCATATGCTTTGCTGGAAGACCTTCAGGAAACTTTGAAGGATTTCCATTGTCCTGATATAATTTCTAACTATATTCAGAAATTTGAATGTTTCTTATTTTAATCACCAGGCTCTTGGAGAAGTTTCTGTAGACTGTTTTTCTGTTCACAGTTTCGTTCAAAGAAATACCGTCCTTTCTAGGCCACAATGCTACCGAATGAAAGTACTCTGACAAGAGAACTGAAAAGAATGTCTGTAGAGATGTAAAGCTAATTAAGATTCCTCTTAATTACTCATATTCAATGCAGGAGAAAACAAATTACATAGTAAGACCACTTACATATGCTAATCTGCTATCACTGAGCTATGGATTTAGAAATAGAAACATAAATATGACATAGATTTGTCATTCAGCATCTTCTAGAGACAATATTTTCTTTTCTCGATTTGAAATAGTCTTCATGATGTACGTCATCAGTGCATTAGGGCCCCTGGAAAGTTCCTAAGGAAAAACACCTGTGTAACTTTATTGTGTCCTATATTTTGCCCAAATTTATTTGACCCAGGATCATTTTTAAAGGAACATTAGAGTCACGTAAAACACAGTTGAGCAAATGCCAGTTCATCAAATACCAGAAGATCCCACAAAATTCAACTGAAGTGTCACTTTGGAAGTCTGATACACGAAGTGAAGTGTATTTTTTACTCTTCCATGCTTACCTTTGTATTTAAGGAAGACCCTAAATGTATCAGCACCAGAAGTATCTTCAACGCCTACGAATGGGAAATCTCCTGACTTTATTTTACTGAAGTTAGTGATTGTCTTCCTGATACATTCTTATTGATATTCTAAGATAGAGGACAAGAGATTTTTATGTAAAAGGCACATGGTAAATATTTGAGGCTTGGTGAGCTAGATGGTCTCTTTCACAACGGCTCAGCTCTGCCATCGCTGTGCAAGAGCAGCTGTCTGCAGTGGGTAAACAAATAAACATGCCTGTGTTCAATAAAACTTTATTTGCAAAAGCAGGCAGTGGCTATCTGACCACTATTTTTAAATAATTTCTAACATAATCCAGTTTTCCCTTTTAACTAAAAATAATAACAATTGAACCCTTTACAACCCATGTTAGAAAGATCATATAAAAATTCTTATGATATCTTATCTATAAGGTACTTTTTTCCATGGGAGTTTTGAGCCTCAGATTACAGTTAGCTTTCCTTTCAGTGGTGAAGACATGGCTGCCCAGCATAGCTATTTTCAAATAACGTTTTGTTCATATTGTTTACTTTTATCAGTATTGTAGAGTTGCTTTGTTTTTGTATAAGGCAATATAATTTTTCTCAAAAATAGAGTAGGTGCGATTTTCCTGTAGGTCATGAAATACCATACAGGAATGTTGGCTGAACAACAGTAGTCTATGACCAAGCAAATATTATATGTATAAACTTGAAATTGGTACCAACTTTGTAACGAGTCTGAGAAATAGCATTTTACTGTTCACAATTTATTATATCAGTTTGCAAAATTGCATACTATGTCATATCAAGAAAATTATCTTTGTAATACCCTGGGAGTTTTCTGTTCTTTGACCAAACTGTTAGTTTATTCATCTCACTTAGCAAGATTAGAAAGTTTTCATTAATAATGTCTGAGAGCCGATTATACTACTTTTAAACCCAGTTGTGGCAGTTGTCTAGTTATAAGGAGCAGCACTGTTTGAACGATGCAGAGGGATATTTCAAAATATTATGCAGCAGCAGTTTTGGGTTTAATTGTCTGCAGATGGTAGATGATCTATTTTCCTTACTCGCTGCCACATTTCTAATAGCACCCAGGCTGTTCCATGTAAATTAGTAATCTTTCATGTAAGCCCGTCCTTAATTTTTCAGTATTTTTTCTTTGCATCATTTTCCAGCTGTATCATGTTAGAACTGATGTTTTAATTTCTTATTTTTTTAATATCTGTGTGTCATAACTGTTAACCATTTAAACACAACTGCTGAGCTCTACAGGCAAACCAGAAGTCTGCCTGGCCCACTTCAAGAATCTAAATGATTTCCTTGGTCACAAGTTAACCATGACAACTATAGCAAAGGCAGTGGTGAGTTTTTATTTTTCTCACCAATGCTGTGAGATGCATTTTTTCATTCCCTTAATGTGACAAAATGAGATTCCTAAATAGAAATGCTCTACATGAAATTTAGTTATCAGAGAAGTTTCTCTACATATTTTTTTTTAGTGAAAGAGGATGTTTTTCACAAAGTTGATTTCAGCAAGAAGAGAAAATATTGTGACTTAAGCTGCAGAATTTTAAATAATCTAATAAATTCAAAAAGCCTAACGTTTAGATCATCAGAATTAGCAACGAATCTTTATATATCATGCTCAATAGCAGTTGGAAATAATTGTCCAGTCTAGAGCCTTGCTTGGGACCAATGTGTTTGTTTGCACTTATTTATTCAGTTGATCTATCCAAAATCTCAGCCAAAGTTTACAACTGTGTCGTACTTAGAAATCTAACTGCCTGGCTAAAGCTTGTTTAAGGGAAAATAATTCAGAAAATTCAAACACCTTGCTATGAGTTGTTTTTTGGTTTTGTTTTTGTTTTTCTTTCCTTTCCTTCTCTTTTTGTTGTTGTTGGGACAAAGTTGAGACAATGTGATATACTGATCGAGATTCTCCTTGCTAGCCTAGCTTCAGTCTGGCTTTTTCTTCCCTCATGCATGCTGACCTGGGAATCTTCCTTTGCCATAGCTGCGATAATCGTGACTCAGCTTACAACACCTTACATTCGCATCGCCCCTGCCGCAGGCGACGACCAGCTGACAGGTCAGATGTTCAAGTATAGATGAGTCATCTTGCCCATTTCCCGCTCATTTTTCTCAGCTTCGTTTCCCCTCTACATTTCCTCCTTTGCTTAAGGCTTGTTTACAATGTTTCAAACTCTTGGTACAAACATGTGCCCGCGTTAAATGAAGTGATGTGCTTGGCCTCTACTCTGTGCACATTATATCCATGCATTAAGCACAACTCCACTGCATGTCTCCATTGTGTGTTTGTCTGTTGTTGTGTTCCTCTCTAGCCTAATGTTATATAGAAATGAAATTTGCTGGACTTGCAATAGCAATGACATCAAACAGGATTTCAAACAAAATCCATGAAAATGGATCCACAGTAATCCAAATTAAGCTAAAAAGGTGTTGTGGTTTGAGAGTGAGAGAGGTTCATTTTTCACATTGTAGGGTCTAGTTTGTACACACAGTTAGCAATACACGGGCTTGTCTGCCAGTGTTATGAATTGAAAACCACTCAAAGTTGTTTGGGGTAATGCTGTGCAAATAGCTCATCGTGTACATACAACTGGAGCAGAGCTGGTTGCATTCCTTTTAGATCCTTGTTTCAAAGCTAAGTGTTTATATAAAGCAGTGGTGCATCTGCAAGTCAAATGCATGGAATAATTTAGGGAAGTTTTTAAGAAAACAAATGGCTTAGAGTCATGGAGTTGAACTGTGTGCTTATTTATACCAAGAGAAATCAGTGTGCCCATTCATGCTGCCTCTAAAGGCATGTGGCCATCGATATAAACTCATATAGGAAAGAAGTCCAGTAAATTACTCCAGACTGAAGGTGAGTGGTCAGAAAACCCCAGAAGACAAACTTTTGTCCTGCAACAAAAGCAAGCCATTGTTAAAGATTTCTAACATAATTACAAAGGCAGGACCCAAATCCTGGGTTCCAAAGGATCATTGATGTCATAGTTTTGTTGCATGTAGTATAGGCATGATTAAGGCTGAGTAATAAACACACAACTGCTTTCCATAAAACTGTTTTGTATGTATAAAACTAATAAATATACCCTGACATTTAAGCGGGGGGGGGGGGGGGAGGGATGTAAAGCTTAACTCATGGCAAAAATTCATAAATGTTTAGGTTCTGTGAGCTTATTACTTTGTAAAGTAATGTAAGTGAGACTCAGGAAAATTATAGACTAATCTTTATAAGGTAAAGAAATGTAGGATAACGCCACTTCTTTCTCAGCTGGAATTCTCTACATATTCTCTGTCCTCTGTGTCAGGCCTGCAGGCTATAAACTTATTATTAACAGTTCTGCTTCCCCTGCTTTCAAGTTTCTTTTAAGCATATTTCTTTTATTGATTGAAGTTCTGCTTGTTACAGATTCTTTCTTATCCTGAACTTCTGAAGTGTTCTTCCCAGAGGAAGCACTTAAGCGATAGTGTCTTTCTCACCTAAGTCCTCCCCTTTAAGCCCTTTACATTCCAGGACAGGCCCATGGCATGCTGTGTACCGTAGAGTTAGGTGTCGACCTTGAACGTAATCTGGGTCCTTCAGCAAGTCTGAGCCCAGGATGTCTGAGCTGGCACCAGTCTTCCCAGCCAGTCATTAAAAATGGGTTGTCCTCACTATCATAAAATGAGTGCTTATGGGATATATAGGTAAATATCCTCTTTCTCAGGACTTACCTATAATCAGCTACCTTCAAATTAAGCAAGCTGTTTATGAGACGTGATGTAAGTGAAACTTCTGAATATAGCGTTTTCTCTAAAACTTGCATGATTAAGAAGATACCTCATAAATCAGCCTCCTTCATAAGGCGTTCGGGTCCAGGGTGGGTTGTTATTTCGGAACTAGTCTGTGAAGGACAGATACATAGCTGAATATATAGCTGCCAATCCTGTTCAGGCTGCAGATAATCTCCCTCATTTACTTTGGTTTATTAGGGATTACAATGATAGAGTGTTAGAATATGCCTCAAAAACCAGTAAAAAAAATGACTCGTTCTTTTTTTCAGTATTTACTGCTGGTTTTAATGATGGTTAATCTTACCCAGATAAATTCAAACTCCGGTAATATTTCTTTTGTATTTTCCATTTGCATCAGCCATCAACTTTGATAGCAGTAACATTCTCTTTTTTAATAGATTTATTCATGAGTCATACTGCAAGCTTGGCACTTAATCCATTCAATCACTGATTTGACATTTATTGAGCACCTTCTGTGTGCCAGGTATAGAGCTTCTATTCTTATAAAGAGTTTTACTCCTTGTTTGCCCAGTCTCTTGATAGCAAGTATATTTGCATCAATAGCATCAAAACATACACATACACATGCTCTTATGAATGAAAAATTACTATTATATTTGTCATGTAGCAGTTAAGAAGAGATAACAGTTATGTAGCTAAGAGGGGGAAAGGACATATATTTCAAAACCTATCTCATTGTGTCCAGCAGCTTAGACGTGGTCAGTGGGACAGGTCTGAATACTTGACCCATTGAATATTTGTAGTTTTGTTTACTAGATCAACACAGTCCCTCCTAGAAGCAAATAGGAGATACCTGATGGATACATTCAAAAGTGCCTTCAGCTACTTCTTGTATTAATTGTGCTGACATCATGCTCCTACAAATGCTAGTTGAGGCTATACTTACACTAGGAAACTTTGAAAAGATAGTGAGAACTCAAGTTTCTTTTGGCTCAGAATGCAGTACCTGCTGGTTAGGTTTGCTTTGGTATAGGTGGGACCTCCCTTTCTTGTCTAACACCAAAGAACAAGCACCCTGGTGAGCTGACCTCAGCACAAAACTGTGCTGGATAAAACAAGAAGTGTTCATAAGTATTGGCTGATTTAATTCACTGAATGAAGGCAGCTCAGACTGCAGAATGCTAGCGTGTTTGGTAAGCAGTCCAATCATTGCATTGGGGAGTGTTTCTTAAACTATTTTGTCCTCAAGACAGTAAGAATACATCAACACCCAATTCACCCACGCACACATACACACACACACACACACACACACACACACACACACACATAAATTTAACTGAAGAAAAAGCTTTAGACACTCTACTAGCAGTGCTATTCTCTGAATAGATGAATATTATTCTATCTCGTTCCATTTTATTCTAATTCTTTTTTTTTTAATTCTAGCAACTAACGAATTTGATTAATTCCCCACCAATGGGTTATAACCCACGGTTTTAAAAAAATGCTTTACTAAACCACTAGATTTAGAAGATGATGAAAGGGAACAGAATATATACTTGGAATGAAAATTCTGTCTACCTCAAAAATCCTACTCTCAAGTGCACACAGAGAAAATTCTAGAAACTGGAAATGCTTCTGGTTTCTACTTCATTCCTTTTATTTTGTGATTAATTACATGTGAAATAAAACTGTTTTAGAAAGAAAATTAAAAGCTGTACATGCTAGAACAGTGATCGGCAAACTCATTAGTCAACAGAGGCAAATATCAACAGTACAACGATTGAAATTTCTTTTGAGAGTCAAATTTTTTAAACTTAAACTATATAGGTAGGTACATTGTTATTAACTTAATTAGGGTACTCCTAAGCAGGCCTTTGCTAAAAACTCAAGGGGCCAAAGAGACGCATGTGGCTCGCGAGCCGCAGTTTGCCAACCACTGTGCTAGAAATTCTCTTTAAGATTTTCTAGATAATTTTATAAATATGTCTAAGCTATTTGTTTTATATTAAGATATTTCTATTTATGATTTAATGACCTAGCCAGCTCTGAGGTATTGTCGAGAACGATTTCCTAAACTTATCATCTGTTTTGGTTAACCCATACGTCTAATACGATAAGATCTGTGTCCTAGAGTTTGTATAAATAAAGTGACTCCTGGAATTCAAGTACAAATCAGATATCAGAGCATGAGAATTGCTTGCTAGATATAATTAGTGCCTTAAAAAATACAGAACTAGCCAACAATTATTCCCACATAAAGTTCCAAGTTTTGTAAAAGATACAAGCAGCTTATGTCTGCATTATCAAAGGTAAACACTGCCGGACGTTTGTTAAAGTGGTGAAAGGAGATTTTACTCAATAACTGCTGACAGGTGACGGAGCTGAGTTTCATTCCAAGTTTTATAGAGATGACTGGGCATTTTAACGAGAGAAGGATGGAGAAGGGAGGGCGGCAAACAGGGACTCCCAGTCAGGGAAGCTGGAAGGGTGTGCTGGTGCCTGTGAAATGCATCTGAGTTTGCTAACTGGCACTCACTGAAATAGGCTCCTGCATCCCCCCCGAGGCTGGGAGACAGGGAGACAGGGCCCTGTTTGCTGGAACAGTCAATTCTTTGGGCAGCCTGAAGTTTCCTCAGGCAGGCACTGTAAGGGAAACAAGGGTCACCTAGGGATGTGACACTGAGCTATTAGATATGATGTTAATGTTTTGTGTAAGTCTTTATAGATCAAGATTGAGGCCTAGCTGAGAAAGGGCTCAGAGGACCCTGGGTAGAGTTTGGTCAAGGAGACAATTTTTGTCACTTCTCACCCCTTTCCATGTGAAGAGAGCAATGACTTATTGGATTGATGACATTTGAAAAGGAAGTGAGGATATTTGATCAACTTCTGTGCATTGTCCTCAGGACACAATGTTCTTTTGTGTCAAAAAGGACTCAGAAATCCCCTTCAAGCCAATACATATAAATCAAGGCATTATTTTTAATAGTTGACTGTTGTTCTTCTGTAAAGTACGAATATGTTATAATCTATTTACCCAGTCTCTTATTAATGGACATTCAGATTTTCACCACTTTTCTCCCTACTAATAACAACAAACTAGAATAAACAGCCTTCTATATGTGTGCTGTCTATTATAACTTTTATTTCTAAACAATTCCCAAATATGAGTAAAGAGCAAGTTTGTTTTTCACATGGAACTGACTAGATAACATTCCTCCCAATTGTAGCAGTTCACGCTCCCAGCAGTGTCCCTTACGTGGCCCTTCCCACAATTCCACCTGCCCTGGACATTTACAACCTAATGTGTCCAGTATGAACATTTTTTCTTCTGTATTTGGCCGTACGTATTTATTCTTTGGGCATAAGGATGTTTCATTTTTCGATAATCAAGTATGTTCCCCAAAATGTTCCCATTTTCCTCTCCTTTTCCAAGGTTTTTAATTTGAGAAGTTCTTCACACAGTTTGGATTATTCAGCCATTACCCTGATTTTTAGCTCTTTGTTGAATCCATCTAAATTACCACTGATAAGATGTGGAGTGTAGCGGGGGGAAAGGTCTAGCTTTTTTCCAGGTAAACAACCAGTTAGACGGCTCTAATTATTAAGTAAACAGTTATTTTCTCATGGAATTGAAATGCCATACTGTCATATTTAAGTTCTCACCTTTAGATTTGCATGGCCCTCTTTGTCTCTTCCTACACTATTATAATCTTTGATTATATTGATACTAGAGGCCCGGTGCACAAAATGCGTGCACAGGTAGGGTCCCTAGGCCTGGCCATCGATCAGGGCCGATCAGGGCTTTCCTTCCCTTGGCTGCCTTCATTCCACGCCGCCCCCTGGTGGTCAGCGCACATCATAGCAAGTGGTAGAACTCCCTGTCAGTGGAACTCCTGAGGGGACAATTTGCATATTAGCCTTTTATTTATAGGATCTTGTGATAAAGCTAGAATGCTCTCCTAATACCTCACCACTTATATTTCCATGTCTGCTTACCGGTCCTTAAATGCCGGGCCCCTCTCACCATTTGAATTCCTCTCCTCGCTCTTTGCCTCACTTCACTCCAGTCACGCTGATCTCCCTGTTCTTTAGACACATCAGCCATGCTCCTACCTTCAATCTTTTGCCCTTGTTTTTCCCCTTGCTTACAATAGTCCTCTCCAGCTATCCACTTGGCTGGCTGCCTCACCTCCTATAGTGTTTGTTTAAATCTACCTTCTCACTGAAGTCTGCCTGGAGAACTCACCCTTCTTAACAGCACAGCCTGCCATGACACCTCCCCACCCCTTCCAGACAGTCTGTCCCCTTACACTGCTACTCTCTCCTATTTTATAGCACTGTCACCCTCTGTGCTTACTTGTTATGCTTGCTACTGCCTTTCTCCCCCTCCTAGAATTCGTCTCCTGAGAGCAGGAATCTTCATCTGCTGTGTGCTGACATATCCAGGCACCAAGAAGGTGGCCCAGCCTAGACCACTGCAGAAGCAGTTTAACTGCTCTCTGACTTACTCTGATGGCTCCCTGTTCATGCATTTGCCCAAGAGCAGCTGGGCCCACTTTCCTGAAACTGAAGGCTGGTTCCATCACTGCTCTTCGTAAAGCCCCCAAAGTAGCTTCCTACTGCACTTAGAATAAATTCCAGACTCCCAGTCACAGCATGAAGGCCTGTTCCACGCCTGGCCTTGCATTCAGTCCTCAGTTCCTATCACTCTCTCACTCACTGCTGAGCTTCTTATTGTTTCTCCAAAGCACCAAGCTGGATCTTGTGCCAGATGTTTGCCTATCCTGTTACCTGTGACCAAAACGTCCTTCCCCCAGACTTCATTATCACCAGCTCCGCCTCAGCAGGCAGGAGCAAGCACAAAGGTCATGTTCCCAGAGAGGCCAACCTAGACCGTAGTACCTGAAGTGCATGGCCCTGCCGGCTCCCTGGCCAGGCCTAGCCTGTCACTCTGCCACCTTTTGAGGTTCCCTAATGACGTTATGTCTCCCTCCTAGAATGTGGTCAGAGCAGGGCTTTGTCTGTCTTGTTCCCAAGGTATCCCTTATGCACTAGTGGGTATTCAAAAGTATTTACTGAAAGGTGAACAGTGGATGATCTTTCTTATGCAATTTGTTCTTAGGTATTTTGTAGCTTGTGTCACTATCATGAGATTTAGTTTTATTTTGATTGTTTTACAGTGTGGCCTCCCCACTCACACCAACTTTATCTGTGCCCTTTCCCAGACTTGGTCTGCCCACTTCTCTTCCTTCACCTCTCAGAGCCAGCCAGTGGATGCTTGGGACTCTGTGAGAAGCTGTTACAGGGCTAAATGCAGATAGGTGACATTTGCCCTTCTGTGGACCTCAGGCTCTTTATTTGTAAGTTGAAGGTGTAACTGAAATCAGATCTTAGCCTCGATGAATTGCTCAGACAACTGGTTACCGTTTGAAGATGGTGGGATTGTTCATTGAACTTGAGCTCAGTCAGTGGCAGGAACAGCAAGTGTAGAGGTCCTGTGGTGGGATGTAGCATGCCCAAGAATAAAGAACTGCACAGAGGCCATCATGGTTCGAAGAATGTATGGGAGCAGTCAGGTTGTGCAGGCAGAAAGAGGCTGGCGTTAAGGACATTGGCCTTGATCCCAGGGGCAGTGGGTAGCAGCTGAGGTGTTTTCAAGAGGGGCAGACAGGTTCAAGCATGTGCTATGTACTCCAGTCACACTAGAAACATTGGAGGGGAGATGAAAGAGGCCAAAGACACAAGAAAAGCTAAGACATGGAGGATTGTCCCAGCCTAGAAAAACACAAACAGAGGGAGTGGACAAGAATAGAAGAGCTAAATGCCGGGAAATTAATACAGTTGAAGTACTGGCCCTGGATTATGTATTATCTGCAGTCTGAATGGAAGAGCACTTGATAGGGAATTTAAAGGACAGGTTCAAACCTATCAAAGGACCCTGAGTACCTTAGAAATAGAATGGCTTCATTCAGCTTCTTGCCTGAGAGATCCACTTCATTTATTTTGAGAGCTATTTACCATGGTATACAAATGAATCAAAACTGACAAAGAGCATAACCAATAAAACTCAGGCATATTGTTTGAATATATGGGCACTGAGATAAAATCTGACCACCTTTAGCTGCAGGGAGTTATATTTGCCCTTTCAATCATTCAGTGATTACACTCATAAAGTGTTGTATTAGAGATTGTTAATTGAGTCAACTATGAAATGTGTGTAGAAGTATTTTTATCTCCTAACTACTACAGGGCCATATTTTACATATCGTGATACTTTTCACAACCTGCCACTCAGCCCTCGCACTTAAAAGGCATTCAGAGGCCAGCTATAAACTTCCAATGGAATGAAGTCATTTGTAAAAAGATAAAATTGCCTTTACGGTATGGACTAATTTCCACACCATTTAAAAAAAAAACCACACACACAGGAGCTCCCAACCGTGTCTGCCTCAGGGAGAGTGGGACTCCAGGAGGTGCTCAGGGCCCAGTGTCACTTAGACCTCCGATGGCCAGCCTCCCATCAGACACTTTCAGGAAGTGCATATAGTTTAGCTCTGATAGAAATACAAGTTACAGCCTTTCAATCTTTGAAATGATTAGCTGTAGGGAGCTCTGCTCTGCACTGTTCCAAGAGTATTCCTGGTCCCTACTGTAGGAGGGAAGGGTTCACTTGGTCATCCTGCGTAAAGAACTCCTCATGTCCTTAAAGGCCTTTATATACAACTAGAGGCCTGGTGCATGAATTTGACATGTGTGGGGTCTGGCCAGCCTGCCCTGATGGGGCCCATCAGACCAGGCTGGTGGGGGGGAGGGGCCACGGGAGGTTGACTGGCCAGCCCTGCCCCCAATTGCAGTGTTGGGGTCTGATCAGGGGCTGGGCAGGCCTGAGGGAGGGCAGCTTCCTCTGTGGTTGGTGTGATTCTCTTAATTTGACCTCTTCTTTCTGAGACTGAACCTGGGTTTTCCCGTCACTTCTTGACTTCATTCATATGCTTTTGATTTGGGCAAGGTAACCTCACTCGGATGTTTAGGCTTCTGTCTTTGAACTGCTGTGTAGGTTACCGCCTCCTTCCCCTGCCCCTTTCTCCTTTCCTCACCCTACCTTCTCCCCCCTCTTTCCATTGGCCAAGTTTACTGAGTCTTTAGGTGACTCAACCTGAATGTTGATTCACTAATCAAATCAGTGGGCATTTATTAATTTGGCTCACAACAAAGGTGTTGGGGGCCTATCAGGGGCTGGGCCGGCCCGGGGGGGGGGGGGGGAGGGGTCTGATCAGGGCCCAGATCAGGCCAGTTGGCTGCTGCAGTGCGCATCATAGCCACTGGTTGTTCTGGTCATTCTGGTCACTGGGCTTTTATATATATAGACTAGAGGCCCAGTGCACAAATTCGTGCACCTTGAACGGAACTGTGGGCCGCTAGGCTGTAGTGGGCACAGGGGAAGGTCGTGGCCCATCCTCTGCGCCCCCGCCCAGACCCTCCCGCCATGGCCCCAGTCCCCTGTCTGCCGGCAGCCCTGTTCCCGCCACTGCCACTCGTACCCGCTGACGGCATGGAGCTATTGGGGCTGGCACCAACAGTGGGTGTGAATGGGGCCGGCACTGTCAGCAGGTGGGAACGGTGGCTGCTGCCTCGATCGCCCCTCAGGAGCAGGGGGAGGTGGAGAAGCCCTCAGGGGCAATTGGGGCCAGAAGCCACCACTCACACCCGCTGCTGGCACCCAGCGCCAGTCCTGATCATTCGGTGCCATCAGCGGGTGCTAGCGGTGCGAGCAGCAGTGCTGGTTGCGGGTGTGAGCGGGGCTGGCGCTGGCAGCGGGTGCGAGTGCTGGGCGGGACCACAGCGCATGGGAGCAAAGAATTTTCAGTAACCACCAGAGGCTCTCCCTGATGACAGCAACTGGCACCCTGCCTTGTACTGGCACCCCACTCACCTGCTCCACTATCCCACCCCAGCCAATGCCAGCCATGTTCTGCACATGCCACCTGGTGGTCAGCGAACGTCATAGTGACTGGTTGTTCGGTTGTTCGAGTTGTTCCACTGTTCAGTCTATTTGCATATTAGCCTTTTATTATATAGGATATAGATTAGTGGCGTTAAGAGATGAGAATTCAAAGAAGTGTAACTTGTGCTCTTTGCCTCAAGAAACTTATATTTATCATCTTTGTTAAAACCAACATAAACAGTTCAATATATATTTCACTTCAACAAATTGACCAGTATCTTAAACCATTTGTCCTAAGTGTGTAATGAAGTAAGTTAACATAAATTTATTTGTACTCTAAAATGGCATAACTATATGATATCAGAGTCATTTTCAGTGTCAGGAGCTTTCATGTGACTTTTTGAGAGAACTTTAGGTAAAAATTAAGGGAAGAAAGTCTCTCTTTTAGACTTTTTTATAAGTAATAATAGCCAAACTCTTTATTTTATTTAAGCTGATAATCAGTTTATTGGAAATAGTGGCTATATTGGAACTACCATTTCCAACTGGTTTTATCAAATGCAGTGTTATATATAGATGGAGAATTAACAATTCATATGCCCCATCTTGGGCATTTCTTATTAAACAGTGAGCATGGTATCAATGCTATATATTTTGGCCATGGAGGCCAATATAGAAAGTTAGTGTGAGGAGAATTTGGTTGGAATTTCTTATAAGGATTTCTTATAAGGATAGCTAAAATTTCCTTTTCAGCTAGAAAGAATGTAAAGTGAGGGGAATTTTTTATTCTTCCTGCAACAGCAGCTGAATGCATTTTAATGGGCTGTAGTGTCACTGGTGATTTATTGCCCTTTTTTGTTCTTTTATGTGTTATATTTGTCATTCTGCTATGGCAGTTTCATCTATAAAACAGTATAGTTACAAGAAAATGGTAAGAGGATACAGGAGTGTCATGGGAGATTCTGTCCCTTTTTCTTTGTCGTTTTGTGGAAGGAAATACTGAGTCAAATGTCAAGATTTTGGTTTCAGAAATAATATCTTTTAAAACATGTATACTGCACCAAGTAGTTTTGTTTTCATTTTATTACATAAACTTTAGAATGTCTATGAAAAAGCTTTTCAGTGAAAGACAATTTAATTTTTAAATATTATTTTGTGTTTTCTCTTTCTATCAGCAAGAAGAAAGGAAAATAAAACAATATATTTAACAGTCTTCTGTTTGCTTAGGCATAGAGCTTTCTGGCTTGTAGAGCATAAATTGAAATTCTGTACTTTAGGATATCTACCTCTTAATTTTGTTAACAATCTAGTGCCTTGTGCATGTTTAAGAAGAATGCTAAGACTAAATAGTTGAGCTCAAAACCAAAATTTCAGTAAAAGATGCAAAATATTGGATAAAGAAAGTGTCTACAGTTTCAAAAAATAGTTTAAGTTTTTGCATGAAACAATTTTAATGAGTTTAATTATTCTTGACTTTTCTATAAGGGAATATATTTCAATCTTATAATAAAATTAAATTAACTTATTTTTGTTAATAATAAGCATGAAAAAGTCATGGATATTTGAAAGACATTTATGTAAACTGAGTGACAATATCATTTTACTAAGTCTCTTTATCCCATTGGCTAGCAGTAAACTCCACCCTACTGTTGCTAGATACCAACTATGATCATTTGCTTTTCATCCCTTTTCTTGCTTTAGAAAACTATTACTACATTTTAGGATATAAGGTGAATTTGTAGGCAAAGGGCCATGTTGTACTTCTGTGTGATATTTGTTTGGTTGACTTTGGACTAGTCTCTCTCTTGTAAATAAGTATTTTTAAATACTATAAACTACTTAGTATTTGTGAGAGGTTTTTAAAAAGTATTTATGGGTGTGATCAAATATATTTAATCAGAATGGAAAGGAAGTCAGAATTTCCTTCATTATCTTAACTCAGCCGTATGTTGAAAAGGCAGCAAATCAAAAAAATATCAAGGATAGATCTAGAATAAACAAAACTCCCTTTTGAACAAAGAATTCTTCTCTTAAATACTTTCTGGCCCTGTAAAAGAATCAAGGGAAAGCTAGGACCTGTGAGTGGAAGGAGAGATAAAAAACACAATCTTCTCAACAGAAATACCTCATCTTATTGGCCCTTTTGACACTATTAGTGTCCAGACATGTTCATTGATATCTTCAGTGTGCTGAGAGGGAGGCCCAAAGATTTTTTAAAATATTGGCTTATAAAATTCTAGCATGTTCAAATTACAAACACCTCCATCCTCCCACCCTCATGCCTGCCTGACATACATACTGCTTGTAGAATTATCATTGTTTTTCATGTGAGAGGATCTGGGATTTAGCTTTTCATATCTGATTTGTTCACAAACCATGACTTTTCCAGCTTAGCTACCATATATTCTCAAGCAAACGACCCCCTCCCCCGCTCTCTGGGAGGGTTGTCCTAAGGACAAGGGCCTCGGCTGTCCTTTGTGGAACTGTAGCTCTTCTCCAGTTGCTTTCCCTTTCCTTATCCTAGTACTTGGCAGACAAATCCAGGCCTTCAAGAGGGAGTTTCTCTCTCCTTGATGAAAATGATTTAAAACGTTATTTTTATTTTTTAAAAATCAATAAATCATGGAATAAAATGCAACATTTGCATGCTTTATTTTCAAAGCTGAAACAAACGACTTCAATGAAATTTCAATGTAGTTGTAGGCCACTGGGGATAAAGCTCAGATTAGTGCTGGTATTGGTCTCTCTTGTGCTCTTACGGGGCCCAGTGACCAGCTCATAGGGACAGTGAGGTTTAGACTGCAGAGCATTCTCTAAACCACATGGCGCACTTCCTAGGGCTGTTTTCAAATATGTCAGAGAGGAATCTGGGCCTAAGGATTCTCTGCACCAAATTTTGATAGGGTGGTTTACATGCACTCTGCATCTCAGTGTACATAATTTAGAAAGCATTTACTTTAGATAGAAGGTAGTGAGTTCAAGTCCAGCTCTTTGGGGAAATCGCTTAAACTCTCAATTTCAGCTTCCATATTTGGAAAACAGGGAGAATACTATTTTTTAATTTCATGGTGGGCAATGAGAGAATGACTGCAATAATACATGCATATAAAAGACCTCACACAAAGCTGGCCCAGGCTAAAAGCAGAATTTGGAAATGGCAGGTGCTGATAACTTTTTCTGTAGCTTTGTAGTTGTTATTCTAATCAAGGATTATTTTATGGCCCTTAGGGCTTTCAAGAGAACTAGGAAATTACACTGGGCCACCACTAGTCCCAAGTTTTTTAATTTCTCAGGCCTTCAGAGAGGCGCAATATTGAACTTCCGGGAAAATGAATGGATTTCTTGATGCTGCATAGGGTGTTATTTACATGAACACAATGTGGATGGCATGGTCTCCAGGAGCACCGGAGCATGAGAGGAATATTATTATTCTCTCATATGTCAAAATCTGCAATGAGTCCCCCACGGGCAAATATTTTCCATTTGCCAGTCTTTGGGATATAAACAGCAGCAGCATGACCCAGACTATGATCTTGCTGCTGGCAGTGATGGTGATGATGATAATGATGAAAAAAGTTACTGCATTTTCAAAAACAACTACTTTATTTGAAGCACAAAATAGCCGAAAGCAGTGTATAAACTATTCTGTGCTTTCTGTAGCCCAGCACACGGGAACAAAACACCTGGCTCCCTTTGTTGTCCTGGCCATTCGGGGTTCCTTTGTTCTCACTGTTCTTGGTTTAAATGTGGACACCATTCTTTGTGTTTGTCCTTCAGTAACATCGGTTCTCAAGAGAACCTAAGAGGATGCACTGTAATAGAACTCTATTCAGAAGGATTATAGATGATCTCATTAAATAATTTTTTCAGACTCTGGGTCTGAAGTTGGAAAATATAGTGGTGTGTAAGGGAATGAGAAGCATCACAATTTCTTCAACATGTTGTTTTCATTTGAAAGAGTGAAAAACTATCCCTGAGAAACAGTCTTTGAAAATAAGCCCGGCACCTGCCTTGGGCCTAATAAATGGCATCTGCTCAGCACATCTATCAGTATCTCTGATGAGCTTTCCCATTTGCTCTGCTGAACATCCAAGCAATACATCACTCAGCGATGTAATTGATGTTCAGTTTAATATGTATAACTTACTTATTGGTATTGCTAATGATGCAATTATTAATTCTGGTTTATTATTAATTATAACAGTTAATTCTTCAAGTTGGAGCTCTTTTAGTCAAAACACATTTTGGCAGATCAGTTTTTGTGTCTGGGAATTTGCCTAGGTGCTGTCTTATTTACTCAAGATTATTAACCAACTTGGCAGGTTCTTCTCCTATGTCTTTAAATAGTTTCTTTACCAAACGGTGCATATTTATGTACATGCACATGGGTAAAGACCACATCAGAGTGAGTTACATGTCTTTTAGCCAGTTAGGGGCCTAATAAAGGGAATTTTCAGATTTCTACCTTATTTCATGAGTAAGAAGTTAGAAAATGATTTCAAAGCAGAGTCCTGTAAATGATACAATCATTTTATTAAATGAAAATTTTCTAAATAACTTGAATCATATTAGCATCACCTTATTAAAAGTTTCTCTCTTTTTTTCCTAAAGAGCCCCAGACCATTGTAATTACTCTGCAGCAAAAACTTGAGCTAGTTTGAAGACTTCTAAAACAAATTCCAGATGTGATCATGAAAAATGGTCCATAGCCATTTAATCATTACAAGTATTGAGTTCATAACACTTTATTCTTGATGGATACTCATTTCATGTCTTCTCTGATATGTACCCAGTTAACTTTCCCGTCATTGATAGATACGTATTTCACTGCTTTGGTGGTGGAAATACAGCATTTTGCCACGGGTATTTATTTTCATGCTCTTTCTTTCTATTAATCTTATTTTTCCATTGATGAAACTTTGGTCAGTAAATTTATTGGTGAAGACTTTTATCTGTCAGCAACATCCTGAGAAAAACCCGTCCTCTGTGCACTCTCTTTGGCATGTTCAGGGGAGCCAGTGTGCAGACATTTTCCTTCTTCTTCAGCATATTGCCTGGGTGCCCATGTGAGGTGATTCAAAAATTGCTGCAGATGCCTGTCTTCGTAATAACCCCTCACCAAATACTGGGCATTAGTCGGGGAAAACACAAAATGCAATCTGTTGTCTTTATTTTCCACTTCTACCTTTTCTTCCTTTTTCTTTTCACTTACGCCCATTGTCCTATGTCTGAGAACTTTAACATAAATGGGAAATGGATAAGTAGGCTATGAAAACCATGCAAATGAAAAAGACAGAGACATTTAAGTGAGATTTATTGTGAGAAATCTTTGATCCAGCAAACACATCTTTGCATATACTGTGGACACATAATAAGATAGTAAGCAAGGTCTGTGAGGGTCAGAAAGTAAAAGCAACTTTGTCCCAAAGGGCTTATGTTAGAGTATGTGTGGCACAAGGGATTTACCAAAATTACTGCAGACAAGGTTGAAAATAGAAAGCTCTATGAAAGAGGGGTTAGACAAGGTGCTATTGAAGTCCAGTAGGAAAGAGAATACTTTCTACAACAGTATTTGGGCTAAGTACCCTTTGAAGGTAAGTGGTATTTAAACCTACAAAAAGTGAGTGCTTCCATGCAGAAGGAGCAGCGGGAAGAGGAAATGTTGGCTGTATGAGGAAAACAGAACATTTCCATTTGGTTGGAACACAGGTGGATGAAGGAAAGTAGAAAGAGGACAAGCATAAAGTCAGGGAAGAGGGATGGAACCAGCTCATGGAAGACCTTGATTGCCTTTTGAAATAAGCATTAGAAAACCCTTGTTGTTGTTGTTTTTTGTTTCTGAAATGAAAGAGTGGCCTGATTAGAGTTGTTCTTTAAGAAGATCAGTGGAGCTGCAGTATGTAAAAGACTGGATGATATCTCCTTGGGAGTCAAGTACAAAAGTCCAGAAGAGATGTAAACGTGTTTGTTGCAGAGGGAATGGAGAAGGGATAGAGAAAGAATAGCATTCTTTGACTTTTTTGAGATTGGGCAGGGTGGTGAGAACTGACCTCTCTAATATCCTGTGACTACTCTTCAACCCAAAGAGAGACTGAGAAAACCCCCTTTTAATAGGTTTCATTTTTATGTGCTGAGGGTCCACGTGTCCTTTCTGTACAACCAAAATGTATTTACTTGTTCTGACTTTTATTGTGTACCTAGTATATTCTAAGCACTAAGGACACAGAGAGGGAAAAGGTGCAGCTTTTCTCTATAAGGATTTGAACTCCTGCTCGTTCAAGCCTGTATGTGTATGTTAAAAAAAATACGCCACATTCATACACAGGTCACACATGATAATTGTTCTCTTTATAAATGCCTCCTGCATATCTGAAGACTTCATTCAGGAAAGATTTACAAAGTGACCACTATGTCAAAGACATTGTGTTAATCTCAAGAAGTCAAAGGCGCACTCGTGAAAAGCTCCTGTGGAAGACAGTGTCATGGAACCTGCTGGTCTTTTCCTTGGTTAGATAAGTGACCTCAATTTCTTTTTCCTTTATTTATAGTCCTTTTTTCTGCCCTGTGGATCACCCGCATTTTTTTTTCTTTGATTCCTTTTCAGCATTTCTACTTGGAACAGCCTTTTATACCCTGGAAGGATTATTGTGTGCATGTCATTCCTCTCGGACATTTCAGAATCACATTGACTGAATTACCAGCCCTTTCTTCTCTGCCCTTAGGCCCAGAAAGTCCTTCGTCCTCATATGTTTATCTTACTTTTCTTCCAGGATTTTAATTTTCTTATTGCATTGGTCTGCACATCTGTTTGTTTGGTTGGTTGGTTTTGTTCTTGTGTTAGGCTCTCCTCTTCACAAAGGATCAAGATGATTTTGAACTTGAGTCTTTTCTTCCAAAGTGGTAGCAGTAATCACCTGAGTTTACTGTATTATTGGAGAAAGTTGTGATGCAGATAAACAAGAGTGGACTTCACAGACATACTTAGATCTAGAGTGTGTAGCCCCCTCACTTTCTTTCTCACTGACTTAGGGCAAGCTATCCTGACTGCTTCTGCTGCCTTGGTTTCCTCACTTGTAAAATGGTAGTAGCTATACGTTATGGTATAATATTAAATAAGAGCTGTGTAAGATACCTGGCATTTAAAGTAGGTCTTCCAAAATGTCAGCCTTCTTCTTTTCTAATTTAATAACATCAGGTCAGCATGCTTTAAATTCTTTTACACTTAAAAATATATTCTAGTCTCTACTTGTGGGTAATTCTAAAACTAGGATTTTATTCTATCAGGTTTGCCCTTCATTGTGTAAAAGGATATTTTAAAATAGGGCATTGAAAGAATTAGGCTAACTGATAAATAATAGCAATATATTAGAAGATGTTTTTAAAACAACAGACCAATTAAATATTTTTTCCGTTCTCCATAGTCTGGGAAAACCTCCTTCACAGATTTTTAGGAACAACGGGTCTTGAGTTGGATTTTTCTTCATGTTGTGAAGGGAATGACCTGAGGTGTTATATATAGATTCCTGGGTTCTACCTCAGACCCTGGATCCAGTCAGTGGGAAACCCAGCCATCTGCAGGTTTCAAAAACTCTCCAAATGATTCTTAAAGTCTCTTTCATTGGAGAGTCTTTGTTCTAAAATAATTGAACAGAATGACACAATTAATATCATACTTATTTCTTAAAGAATTTCATTGTTTGAGGGAAAATTGCCTGATTACTAAGTCAGAGTTGGGGGATTGTGTGACCCCATTCTCTCCTAAGACCCCAAGAACCCTTCGTACATTTCTAAGGGCCACTTTGTGTGCATGTGGCTTACTGGCCTGTGAGGCACGTCACACTTCTGCATGCATTTTGCTAGACTATATTTTTGAACCTTAGAAATACTGATTATTCTAGCAAGCAGAGAATTTTTTAGGTATATGTACTTACTTTTTGATAAGATAGTAAATGACAGCCCTAGCCCGTTTGGCTCAGTGGATAGAGCGTCGACCTGGGGACTGAAGGGTCCCAGGTTCGATTCCGGTCAAGGGCATGTACCTCGGTTGCTGGCACATCCCCAGTGGGGGGCGTGCAGGAGGCAGCTGATCGATGCTTCTCTCTCATCGATGTTTCTATCTCTCTATCCCTCTCCTTTCCTCTCTGTAAAAAAATCAATAAAGTATATATTTTTTAAAAAAAGATAGTAAATGACAAATTCCAGGCAGCAGACAAAACTTCAAGGGGTTTTGCAAACACCTACAACTTTATTCAGGAAGCTGTGGTGATTCTTTGTCCCACAGGAATGATTTCTAAGAGCTAAACAAGCTAGGCCATAACCCAAAGGCACAAAGTCTATAAGAAAATTTGAGGGGCAGTGGTTTTTATATTAATGCCTTCAAACTCAGTTTCAGACAAACTGTTAGAAATGTCCACTCTTAACTGGTGCAGCCTGGAAAACATCTAATCCCATTGCCTCTCTTGATTACTCACTTTATATGAGAGGTGAACACCGTTGATACCTTATTATTGACAAATCGTGTCTTCATTTTATTACTTGACCATGATTTGAGAAATGCAAATGAAAAACATAAAGCTATTTCATCAGAATAGTAACAGCACTAATAATTCTCTTGAAACTTTTAGTGCCTAGATAGTAAGTGATATCAGGCTTTGATAGATCATCTTCCCCACTGGGTGTTGGCCACATCAATAACTGAGACAGTAACTGTCATGAAATTAGAGCAAAAATAAAGAAGTAGATTAATTTTCTAAAGATGGCATATATCAAACAATCCAGTATCTCAGTTTTACATGAAAAATTATTATTCTGGTTATTATTTGTAAGTCATACACACTCTGCATGCCCTACGGTGGAAATTAGGGACAAAGGAAGAATTACAAATTCAAAAGCATAATCAGGTTACAAGCAATACATAAAGTGTGAATGTAGATTATTCCAAGAGCAGTGATTGACTTTGCATTCCCAGGAAGAAAAACGCTATCTAATTTAAATGAAAAATTGGGGAGATGTTTTGTATTATGTATAATGTTAAGGTCCAACTGAAAAACCTAAACACAGACAGCAAAGAATTCAAACTCTCTGAGCACAAGACGTGAATGAACTGTCTCACATAATCTTTAAAACCAGGTTGTTGCTATTTTTAAGAAAAAGAAAAGAAATCCACCTCTGCAAAGGGTAAAAAGAAAAAAACCAGGAGAATTAATTAATATAAATTCTCTATTCCATAAAGTCATAAAAATGTTAGTATAAAATGTATAAGGCTTCCTTAATTTAAATTTTACAGTATCTTTTGGGAACAGTGCTCTTTGAGCTACACTTGAAGTAACAATATTTTTATATATTGCCATAGCTTCTACTTTATTTTCTACTTTTTTCTTGAATTTCATTTTGTAAGTTTTCTTGAACTCCTCAGTTTCTTTTTTCAGCAGCATATATCAAACAATCCAGTATCTCAGTTTTATATGAAAAATTATTATTCTGATTATTATTTGTAAGTCATACACACTCTCCATGGTTGCTGTCCCCAATGACTCCCCCCACCACACACACACACCTCCCCTATACCAGGAGTGGTATTTGGTATTTGTTTTGCCACTGAAGCGTTTTGCACGTAGTGAGACGAAGTATTTTGTTGCTTAGAATCAGTTCAAGTGTTGAACCAAACAAAACACGTTTCCCCAGCAGGAAGCTGGCCATGTATTTCCATGGCACCAGCACCCACCCAGTCCTTTGCACTCTGACACCTGAGCTCACCTGTGTGCAGCCAGTGGGGTGCCTGTGCAAGTCCCTCCTGTCCTTTCAGTTCTGGTTGCCCCCTTAGATCAGACATTGGAGGCTCCAGGCCGGGGTGTGGCAGTAGCCTTCCCATGTCTCTCTGACTAGCCTTCCTTTCCTTTCTTCAGTGAGCCTGGATGGTTAGTACTGCCCAGGTATTCTCATCAACAGCTCCTCCACATTAATCTCAATCTCTCTCAATCTCTCTCTCTCTCTCTCTCTCTCTCTCTCTCTCTCTCTCTCTCTCTCTCTCTCTCTCCCCTCTGTCTCTCTTTCTTCCCCTCTCTCTCTCCCTCCCTCCATCCATCCCTCTATCCTCTCCCTCTTTCTCTCTCTCTCATCACCTCCTAAGTGTCCTCATGCATTCTCATGGTTTTAAATACCATCTTTTTTGCTGCCAACCCCAAAACGTATAATCTAAACTTAGATTCTAAACTTAGATGTCTCCCTACTATTTCCAACTGCCTACTTTGATCTCCTGTGGATGTCTAATGTCTCAACTGACTTGTCTCAAACCAAATTCCTGACTCTTCCAGCTACCTGCCCCTCTCAGTTCTCTACATTTCAGCAAACAGCAACTCCATCTTGCCAGCTACTCATGCCAGAAACCCGGATGTTATACCTACACACCTACACCCTGTTCACGGGCAAATGTATCTCAAGTTTGACCTCCACTGCTACTGTCTTATTCCAAAGCATCCTAATCTCTTGTATGGCTTATTGCAATGGCCTCACCCCTGATATTCCTGTTTCTACAATTGACATCCCCCCCCCCCCAGCCTATTCTAAACACCACTGCCAGTGCGATCCTGTTAAAACATAAACCAGATCACATCACTCCTCCACTCAGAATCCTCCCATAGCTCCCATCATGCAAAGAAAAAGCAAAGTCTTTATAATCATCTATGGAGGTGCCCCCACTCTGACATTTTCCCACCACTTTCCCCAGCTTACTCCACTCCAGGCACACCTCAGTATTTCACAGTCTCATCTTGTACCTTTGAACTTTTTCTTCCCACTGCCTAAGTGCTCCTTCCTGAATGTCATCATATCTCACTCCCATTCCTCTTTCCTGTCTCTGCTCAAGTGTTATTTTCTCAATAGCCCCATCTCAGATCTTACTAGCACCTGCCCGCCCTCATAGTGGGGACATTGCACATGTTTCTCTGTAGCAACCACCACCCATTCACATCCTGCACAGGGTATTTGTTTACATCCGAGTCTCTTTCCCTGCAAGAATGTAACCACCCTTCAGCAGAGGTTCTGGTGCCCACGCTGGCCCTACGTGCTTCCTCACCTTACCTTCCTCTCCCTCCCTTTAGGAAGGCTCTCTGTTTCCTCCAGGTGAGCCTGTCCCGATGCTGCGGTGGGGGGTCACTAGCTCCAGGCCACAGTGATGCCTACCTGGCCTTCCAGGCTCGCATCCTGACATCTTCTGGGAAGTTTTGTGCATCCGGTCCAGTAATCAGAACTGGGCCCAGACCTCAAGCCTGAGGCTGAGTCATCATGTTCTCAGGCTGCCATGCTGCTGTTATTCCATCTAACATCGGTCACTGGGCCAAGACTGGCTGTTTTCTGCCATCTTAAAAACCAACCAAATACTGCACTGGGTAATTGGGTTGGGGTTTTTGTTTCAGATTTTTTTTACATTAGACATTATATCTGAAACCTTAAATAATGCAAGTTCCCTGGAATACCACTTTTTAAAAAAATTTTCTCAGTCATCAGAACAAAACAAAACAAAACAAAACAAAACAACAGATCTGTCACTAGGCGTCAGTGGAGTGGGCATCTGTGAAATTATACACCATAACTTTAGTAGCCCCTCCTCCTCCATCTCAGAGGTATTTTAGCTTATTCGTCATTTTAATGAATATGTTTAGGCCTAGATACTGCCCATTGCTAAATGTATATATTTGAATTTATTCTTTTTATAAAGATCTAAATGTGCAGTAAACTCTAAGCAGAATGCACAGTAGGGGGAAAAATGCCTTTCCATGAATAATTAGAATTGATATATCCCCTAAAAAAAAAGAATAAAAGTTTATGCCATTAGAAACCTGGCAAGAAAATAACAAGACAGAGGGGGAAATATTATGAAAACAACCCTTTTGCCAAGCAGTTTGGAAAGTATACTGTTAAATTCAGAGATTTGGGTGGAGGGCAGGGAACAAGCTATCATTTGCAATGACATTCTGTCACTCCATCGTCCTCTGTCCGAGGCTGACTGACAGCTCACCAACACACGTTCCCAAAGAAACAAAGTAGAGAGAGAAGCACCCTACGGAAGGAGAAGATGAAGTTACTCATTTCAGGGAGGGCTGGAGGGCAGGCAGAGAAAGACAGGAATGACATGTATCTAGAGTGAACCTGGAATTAACGACACGCACCTCAGGGCCGTAATTTATTTCATCCCAACTTGTGTCTGTGTTCATGCTTCCCCAGAGTAGTGCTAAACCCAGACATGGGACTCAACCCCGTCACTCAGGCACATCGCAGTGATCTAGCGGCTGTGCCCTGTTGCCGGCAGAGGGTGGGTGGCTCCCAGGCAGCACCAGGCAGCCTCCTTGCCTTTCTGAGTTGCCCTCCATTTTGTATGATTGCTACCCTAATCACATTGCGGCTGTGTCCTGCAGAGATAGAACATTTCATTTTTTTGACCTGCAATGTGAAATGAGTTAAAAGTAAGTGCTAAAGAATGATAATACTGAGGTTACGCTGGCTGCATAGCAATGTGCTTGCCTGCTTCCTATAGGGAATGAAAGGCTGCAGGGGCGGTCTCTTTTCCTGACCCGAAGATGTATAGAGTCATTTACCAGTTCTCACAGGACGCAGGCCAAAGGCTAAAGGAACACACACTAGTTGCCTGGTTAACGGAAGCAAATGCATGACCATTATCAGGACAAACTTACTGAATGTTTACAATGTATGGGTTGTAGCCATGTATTTTTATATTACAATTTTCTGAGCTAAATTAAGGTTTTCTAAAAAAAAAAAAAAAGTTCCTTTCCCAAGTGTTGTATATACTGGCATAATTTGGTTACAAGAAAACTTAGTGAATCATCTATGTAGAAAATATATTTGGAGAACTTGCAATCTATAACTAGGTTTGTAAGATGCATGGAATGAGTCCCAATATGCCAACATTTGGAAGAATAAAACTAATTTTATTTTATTATTTTTAAGTTAAGATTTTGTAATTGGGTAGAAAAATCAAAATTAGACACATTGAACCTTTTTCAGTTTTGTGAATTTGAAATATGTTATTTTTACATGGATTGCTTTTTTAACTTTTCATTTATCCTTTTATAACATACACATTTTTTAATTCTCACGTGAAGGTATGTTTTTAGTTTGTTTTAGAGAAGAAGGGAAAGAGAGAGGATAAACATTGATATGAGAAAAAAACATCATCTGTAGCCCCCCGCATGTGCCCTGACTGGGGATTGAACCTGCAACCTTTTGGTGTACGGGATGATGCTCCAACCAACTGAGCTCCCAGCCAGGGTTATGACATACACGTTTTATCTTTAAATTTTTCCCAGCAACGTATTTAGTGTAATAATGTCCTCCAAATCTACCACTTGGTTGTATGTTCCAGTGGCATATTGGAGTAGTATACTTAAGATTATAATTATAATAAAAGGAGAAAACATTAATGACTTCAAGGTTTATCTAGACAACTAGTTTGAGAGATATTCATTCAAACAAAATAACAGGACATCCTCCGGAAGTGGTCAGAAATAAAAATGACCAATCAAGAATTATCCCAAAGGTTTTGCATTTAATTAGGTGTCCATTGTACAGCACTGCTTTCTGTATGATAGTCACTTTGATTGGAATGTACACACAGAGTGCAACTCAGATAACCATGGCCTCCTGTGCACTTCGTGTTTCTCCCTGACCTTGACTATCTTCTGCAGTCTGATGGCCACAGCTATGTTCAGGCTGCAGAATCATCTACAAAATCTTAATGTGGATGCCTTTTGAAAGAAACGTTGTTAGTATGTTCCCAATGGAAACAGATGAAAAATTATAGCTTGACACTCCCTACTTCTCTGACATGACTCATCTTAGAATAAACCCATTCTAGAATGCACCACACACAACGAGGGTTAAGGATTTCAAGAGCCAGTTGAAGTATGAATGGAAAACACAATGAAAGGGTAGAAAGGGGTGGTACCAACATTCAATTTTAATTACATTTTTACCAATGAAACCAGAAGGAAATTCTGAGGTGAGAAATTTGAACATATGACTTTCCTCCTTTCAGGATGATTTGTCAACCTAGTGAGGGTGACGTGATGGCTCAGATGCTGAGCACTATCGCGTTCTGATTAAAACGGTAGAAGCCCTTAAAAAAATGGATTCTGTTTAGTGAATTGAACATTACCTTCCTAATATTTTTCATCCTGAGCTCATTTAGCAGAGGAAATGGATATTTCATCTGACGTTGATGTGACATTCCATCACATTATACCATAAACAGGACAAACGGTGTTTTGGAAATGAGAAAGCAGGAGAGCTAAGACAGCCGCCACTGTAAGGCTTTGGTTATCTCATTTCAACAGATATTAAATGTGGGTGCCAGTAGTGTGATCATCAGCTGCTTCCTACATTGTATAAATTGCTTAGAAGGAGTCTTTTGCCTACCAGATGTGACCTAGATTTAGATTTCCAAAGACAGAGGGGAAAAATCTCTATTGTGTTAAAAAACAACAACAATTGCTGGTAAAAAATGCATGGTAAATGAGCTTATCTCACTTTTCCAGGTGTTTGGGTTAATATGTTATAGAATTACTGCTTCATTTATGAAAAATAATTGAGGAAACTCTTCCAGCAAATCAAATTTGGATAAAGGCTTAGGATAGCAATTGTGTTATTAGCAAGTTTTAAAATGGCAGAAAGAGCAGGGAGCCAATAGAGATAATAAAAATATAAAAAACTGTGTTTGAGAAGAGTTTCTTATAAAAGGGTCAGTTCTGGGTGTGCTCTCCAGCTCGTGTTATAATTTAGTAAAATACTGAAGAACAATGTGAACAATTACACTCCTTCCAGTGATTTTGAAAGCTGTTGAAAAAGTCAAAGCTTGTCTGTCTGCAGGCTCTGATAAGTCTTATTACTGTGTTACATGCAGAAAAAAAAAAATTAATGTAACATCTCTATTCTCTCTTACTCACCCTCTTTTCTTTCTCGTTTCCTTTCATCTTCAGGAGCTGCTACCCCAAAGCCTGTCCCAGAACCTGAGGAACCAACAGACCACACAGTTAAAATTGCTGGAGTCATTGCTGGCATCTTGCTGTTTGTTATTATATTCCTTGGAGTTGTGTTGGTAATGAAGAAAAGGTGAGCTCCTCGCTTTTGCTAAAGATGTGGTGCTATCCCATTGTTGCCAAGTTGCTTCACGTGTGTAAAAATAGTCAGTTATTGAATTGGCTTTGATGACCAAGACACATCTGTGACTCTGATTGTTGACATTTTTCATCATGTAGCATTCAAGGTTATGGGACAACATTTAGGATAAATGGTTACTTTGTATGAATATGCAAAGCAAATCATGCCAAGTTAACATAAAAATCATGTGTTTTCCCACAAGTCGGTATGTAAAGCTCTGCAGAATCTTTAAAGACATTTATTCACCAGGAAATGTTTAGTACTGATTTTTGACGTGCTAACATATTTGATGTTCTTGGGGATACGAGAAAGAAGGCTTCCTAATCATTATAATGAAGATGAGGATGACAGGATGGAGCCCATGTTATGTGCATGCACCATGCTCGGGGGTTAATCAGCACAACACCCCATGAGAAAGAGACTCTTAAAGAACAGCCTGGCAGAAACACAGGGTATGACGTGCTTAAGGACAAGAACTAGAGCACATGGCATGTTATGAAACTGCACTGTCTAGCCAAGGGGTGGTCTCAGGGAGGAGGAAAACAGATACGGCTATAGTAAGGGATCCTTACCTCTGATGCTTGAAAAATATACAGTGTCATCTGTTTTGTGAAAATAAGCAAAAACTTGTTTAATAATAATACAATGTTTAATTTCTATAAAAATTATCAATATAAAAATATAGATGGTAAAGTAACTACTAGATAAATTTTCCCAAACAGGGAATACTCAGATCTTGTTTCTTTATAGTTTTAAAATAATTATAGAGTGGGAATAAAGTCATGGATGGTTGGAGGTGAGGATGGAGAGGTTGGGAAAATGAGGTCTTGAAAGTCTTATCTGGTCATCTAAGGAGGCTGGATATGGCCCTAAAATCAGCTGTTGGCCTTTAAGCAGGTAGTAGTTTGATATAATTTTTATCTTAGAAAGGTCACTCTGATGTTAGGGTTGAGCACAGTGTGGGGGAAAAAGAACTAGAGTCAGAATGACCAGTTGAATGAAGAGAGGGCAATTTTAGAAAAATTAGGAGAGAAGGTAAGTTTCTGAAAGCGGAAGCTGAGGGAGATGGAATAATGCAGACAGAATCTAGTTTACTGTGACCAAAATGTGAAATATAGAAAATAGAACATATTTGGGAAGTGAAAATGGAGAGTTCGTCTTTGCACTTTGTAAAGAAGGAAGTCAAGGAAGAAGATAAAACCTTGGGTAACAGCAGTATTTAAGGGGTAAGTTAGTATCCAAATTACACACACACACACACACACACACACATATGCTTTTTTTTTTTTTTACTTCTTCCTTATTTGATAGGCCTCAAGACAAAATATTGCTCTCTCCCAGCTATTTTTATCACTAATGGGTTCCCATGACTTGAACTCTTCCTTTCCACATGTCATACATCTCTATTCCTTTCTCTCTTTTTTCACATCATTTTATTTCTCTTCTTATTTTTAATTCTTTTTTCCTTTTCATTTCACTTCTCTGTACCTCTTTTCTTTACACTTCTTTTCTTCTTTTTTGGCTATTTATCTCTTTATTTCTTCCTCCCATATCTTTTTCTTTTTTTTTTTTTCTATTTTACTTCTGTCTTACCTCTCATATTTTTTCTCCTGGATGTACTTCATCTCTCTCCACTTTGATGTTTAAGTATATCGTACCAGTGGTCTGTACTGTTGGGTGTAGGGTTTTTTTAGTATGATTCTGTATAAATTCTAAGCAACACTAGGCCTTCCATGCCTGCATATTAAAATTAAACATTTTGGAGAGATTTATGTAAGTTGTGGAAATATGTGGAGTTTTGTGTCATCTGGCAAGCAGTTGCCCTTGTGACCTTAGCTAAATGTGAACTCACCCTCCCAGGGTCTATCTCTGCTGGGTCTCTCAGGTAGTCATGGAGGTGATGTCATAAATTATGCATTTGAAGATATTGCCTATGGTAACATATGCCCTTGATACAATTTTAGACTAAATACCAATAACTCATATTAAATTTGCATAATTATTTACTACATAATAATCTTAAAAGGGTTGTTTTCACAGCATGTGCCACTTTTGTATTTGCTTTTTTAAAAAAATATAGAATATATTCTTTGTAAGGCAATATACTGTGCCTATAAGTACAAAACTTATATGATTTAGACCTGAACAGTCATGTTGTACAAACTATCATATTTAACAGAAATTCTTAAAATTCCCAATTGTTCAGGGTTTTACCCAAAAATGTTTTTAAAGTTTTGTTTTTAAACATAATAGTTAAAATATGATATTAATCATGGATAAGTTGCTGGAGTGTTATTGATATGTAATAAGCTGCATGGTTTGGTTATCAGAAACACTGAATATATTTTTTATTGAGGAACACTTGACATCTAACATTTTATAGTTTCAGTAAAGCATACATTACAAAATGATCACCACAACATATCTAGTCACTGTCTATTACCAATTACATAGTTACAAAAATATTTTTTCTTGTGATGAGGACTTTTGAGATGTACTCTATTAACAATTTTCAATTGTGCAATGCAGTATTATTACCTTAAGTCACTATGCTGTACATTACATTCCCATCACTTATCTACTTTATAGCTGGAAGTTTACACCTTTTGACCTCCTTCCCTCATTTCAGCCGCCCCCCCCACCTCCCCCATCCCCCCCACCCCCGACCCCAAGAGGAACACTGAATCCAGACTTGGAATTCCTAGATCTGTATGTTAACTAACTTTGTGATTCTGAACTTCTCTGGGCCTTAGTTTCCTCATTTGTAATTTGAGAGATTTGCACTATATGATCTCTGAAGTCCCTCCCAATTTCAAAGTATCAGGTTTTCTATTATGTAGCAGCCTATGGTGACAGTACTATACATTTGCTATTCTAGATGTACAGTGAGTGGCTCATTACTGTATTTCATTATTTAAACATACCCAGTGTTTCTTTCAAAGGCTCTCTTTGCTCAGTCAATTCAAGTCTAGAAGTGTTAGTTGATGAGTGGTTTATCTTTTAGCCACAAGGGAAGGAAAGAGAGGAAAGGAAAAGAATTACCTAAGGTGTGGGATTAAGTATAGTATTGGTCATTTTGCTGGTTAGAGCCTAATGCTAATCCAACTTTGACTTCCAGTCCTGTGAGAGCTAGTTAGCCTGTTTTTCTTCTACCTACAGTACTGAGTCGGCCAGCACAAATATATGCTATTGCTATAAAGACAGACTGGGCCCAAGAGAAAGTATGGGTGAAACAAATTCATTAAAATTTCTTGAAATACAATTGGATGTCTTTCTGCTGAGGAAAAGTCAGTAGTTACTGTCTGTGTTTGTTAGCAGGCCAGGCCAGGTGGGCCTGAGATCTTAAGAGGAGGAACAGCGAATATTATTGGGAGGCATTTTCCATTATTAGCTTAACTAAGTTTGTGTTACCTTCTGAAAGACTAACCTCCTATAAAAAATAGTTGCTGGCCCATCCAGTGTGGCTCTGTGATGCAGCATGGACCTATGAACCAAGAGGTTGCCAGTTTGATTCCTGATCAGGGCACATGCCCAGGTTGCAGGCTTGATACCCAGTAGGGGGTGTGTAGGAGGCAGCTAGTCAATGATGTGTCTCTCTTATAGATGTTTCTATCTCTCCAGCCCTCTCCCCTCTCTCTCTAAAAATTAACAAAAACATATTTTAAAAAATAGTTGCTGAAGGGAGACCTCTAGTAAACATGGAAAGTCTGTTCAACTCATACTAATTGATGGGATTCTTAGGCAATGATGACTAAAAACAGAAGTGACCATCAGTTATATTTAGCTACAATGTTTTATAAACCTTTCACAGATTAATGACTAGTTGTTAATTTGTTTATAAATATTAATTCATTTGAGCCTTGCCAGGACTAATTTGAAATATTTTCCTTAAAAACTGATACAAAACCCTTACATTTATTACCTGTTTATTCCCTAAGTAAAGCAATTTTTTATTATATTTATCTTTCCCCAAAACATGCTTTCTTTTGAGGTGCAGTGTTTGATGCCACAAGTGTTAAGGAAGGGTATGAGATGAATAAAACCTTCATACATGACAATATACTCTCAAAATTAAATAAGTTGAGTAGGAGATATGTAGCTTTATCATGTTTCATCATGTATTATTAAAATATCTACATTTTCAACAGTTTCCATAGCAATGATTTATCTCAATAACATGTTTGACAGAATTTAGCATACAAGCACCATTAATTTTATGCTGATAAATTATATTTACTATTGTTCTAAAATTTCTATAGATCTTTTAAAAATTTGAGAACATTTATATTAATTACAGTAAAATTCCAGTCTCAGCTGATGTGGTAAATAGAAATGACAGAAGTTGTGGCTCTATGGAAATAATCAAAGAGATATGCATTCATGGTCAAAATAGCAAATGTTAGCTATCCAACTACATGAACATTTGTTCTAGGTAAATATAACTATTTTAATTCTGAAGCACTATACCTCTACCTTCTTTCCACAACACATTTTAACAGATGTATATTTGTCATTAAATGCAAATGCTGCATATCTCGTTAAATATTTAGCACCCATTATATTATATTTAAACAGTACTGATACTTGCAAGAAAAAAAATATCAGTAAAAATAGGAAGTATTTCTGAAGACATCATGAAACAAAAAGGATAAAAGAGAAACTGATGAAAGCCCTATTTTCAAAGAGATGCCTGCAGCATGTGGCTGGAGGCAAGCTGACATTAAATGCAGTTCTCCCACTATACCTGTTTACCCCCAAGATAAGAATTTCTGTTCCACTCTAACCAAGTGTGCATTGTATGTGGAAAATATTTTAAGTCCGGAAGTCTTATTCAAAGTCCTGTTTCAAAGTCACATTTTCAGAAACTGCATTAAGGAAAGTAGACATTTCTTTGTGATTGTTATTTAGAATATGTATACTTCATATACAGCCATATAAATAATAGCCAGATGCCGAGACTGTTCTACTCTAGCGCATGCGTTGGCATGCATGAAACAGGAAATACGTACACACAAATGAACATGGATATGGCATGCTAATTTGTCCACTAGCTCATGCCCTTTGGTTTTCTAGATGATGATTGGAACAACTTGTTGTACAGAGGTAAATTCATCAAAATGACCTTTTTAAGGTCTCTTCTAACCTGGATTTCATATGATTATCCGAATAGCTCCTACATGAGCCACTATTTTGGACTCAACCAAAAGGTTTAATTATATTCCATTTTAGAGGTTCTTTGGGAACTCTTTATACGGAAGGTTTTATTTTAAAAAGAGTGTGGGGGGATATCGGCACCAATGTTTTCATTTTACAGAAGGAAAATGTCAGAGAATGACAACAGAGCCACTTGGGCTTTAGAATCTTACAAACCTGGTTAGAATCACAGCTTCTACTTGGTAGCAGTACAAACTTAGATGAGAAATGTGATGATAATGTGTACTTCATAAGGAAAGCATGAATATTAAATGAGATAACTCATGTACACAGTTGGTGCTTGATAAATGATAGCTTAAGGCTTGTTATTGGAGGTTGGGAAGTTCACAGTGACATAGGTAGTACACGCCGAGCCTGGGATAAATCCAGGTGTGTCTGCTTGTTAACCACCTTACTACACTAGTCATGCAATAAAACTCTGAGATGCCTCTTGCTCTGTAACACTCAGATACTCTGTAATCAGTGGCGGGAAACACCATATACTCATCAGCTTGTTTCAGTTTACGTTGCTGTAAGCCTACCAATACTTGAAACTTTGCCAGCATGTTTTAATCTTCTTTTTGAGCTATCATTGGAGAATTAGCTAAATGAAAGCTTTTTCCACTTCCTTCTTCACAAAAGTGTTTTTTAAGTACCTTAAAATATATGTACTTTGTGTATTCCTTGAATCATAACTTTACTTCAGACAGCTCACAGTAGTAAGAAGACTATCTTTGCCTGGTTTAGTGAGTGAGAGAACTTGGTGAAGTTTCCTCATGCACTGTCAATCAACAGAGTCTTTGTTCTTCCCCTTCTGCCTCAGAGACAAATGCTAGAACCTAGGTGAGAGGGGATCCCTGAGACAAATGCTTGCATCCACACCTTGGCTCTGTGGCTCACTAGTTGTGTGACCCTGGGCAAGATATAGTTTTGTGGCCCTCATTTTCCCCAGGTGTACCAAGGGC
This sequence comes from Cnephaeus nilssonii, assembly GCF_951640355.1. Lineage (NCBI taxonomy): Eukaryota > Metazoa > Chordata > Mammalia > Chiroptera > Vespertilionidae > Cnephaeus > Cnephaeus nilssonii. The sequence continues at coordinate 61,176,239 of NC_137082.1, forward strand.
ATAATAATAGTATTTACCCTATAAGAGTGTTAGGAGAAGATAATTCATTATTACCATTGAGTTGCTGGTCCCGATAAACATTAACTACATTATTAATAATATTATTAATAAGCTATATTATTAATAACCATAATACATTAGTATTTGAGCTGTAGCTGACTCTAGTTTCAATGTGCATCACACGCATGCCTCAAAGTCCTGGTTTCCATGCAAGAAGAACTGCTCTTGGCCATGCTCACCCAGCAGTGTTCCTGAAGTAGAGGCTCCTGCTCAGACCCGGGGACAGCTGGAATATAGGAAAAAATTCTCTACAGAGAAGTACTAGTAAACCAAAGCCCCCTACCATGCGTGGGGACTTCCCTCTTTGCCCAACTTTTTCTGAGGGGGCATGGCCATGGCATTCAAAATCAATTACTTTGGGCATCAGGCCCCGGCCAGGTGGATCAATTGGTTGGAGTGTCATCCAGTACGCCAAAAGGCTGTGGGCTGAATTCCTGGTCCGGGCACATACCTAGGTTTCAGGTTTGATCCCAGTCAGGGTGTGTACAGGAGGCAACCAATGTTTCTCTCTTACATCGATGTTTCTCTCTCTCTCACTCTCTCTCTCTTCCTGCCTCTCTCTCTCTAAATCAATAAACATATCCTCTAGTGAGGATAAAAAAAAATAGGAAAAGAAAAGAAAGTATCAGACCCAGACCCAGTGAGGGGCCAAGTGGTCTGTCTCCAGGGGTCAGAAAAAAAGGGCAGCCTTGCTCTCTTTAGGGTGCTTACTAGGGTCATGCATGTATGTGGACTCCTGCTCAGCCAGCTATCCCAACCCCAGGTCAGAATAGGCCTCCGGAGCCTCTAGCAGTGGGTCCTTTCGCCATGTGACCAAGCACCAGCCATCTCAGGGCACAATTGTCTTATTGATTTCCATTTTTAATGCCCTTGAACTTCCCAGCACAGCTCATTTTATCCAGTATCCTTTAGTGTAGCTTACTAAAATGTTCTTTCGGTGTATCTTACCTCTGAAGTTCAAATCTAATAGTCTAAAGATGTTAAGAGGGGTTGCATATTTATCATTGAAATCAGTGGTTCTCCACACTTGATGTCTGCAGACGGCGTGTACTGACATTCCCAGCTTAGTCCCACCAAGGCTGCTAATGTTCTCCAAAGGGTATATATCTCTATTCATGTTGACCTGGCTTCACTTTCTACAGGGCAGGGCAAAAGTAGGTTTACAGTTGTGAGTGCACAAAACAGAGTTATTCTTGTGTTATTATTTATTAATATTGTGTTTTCCATCTGAATGACTATAAACCTACTTTGGTACTTACTACCTGTGGTTCATAGAGTGGGAAAAACCCAGGGCCTGAAAACTAAGGATATTTTACTTGGGATCATTGTCTAAACCTGTCATCTTACTTAGTGAATCCAGGAATTCAAACTTGCCAGTATCATTTCTTCAATTCTTACTACTTTTGTTTTATACTAATGACTAGAACAGTATTGAAAAATACTTTGAGCGTATGGGGGGAAATTATGTATATACGGGCGAATTTCTAACCTGACTTCTTTGGGCAAGGTTTGTGATCCTTCTTCTACTAACATAAATCTAAATTTCTTTTTAATAAGAAGAATTGTATCTGGAATCTTTAAACTAGGTTCATCTATAGAAATTAATTAATTGTTAACTAGAATAGACCGGAGCTACTGTGTTAATGGAGGAAGGAATGCTTTGTTTGTTTGTTTGTTTGTTTGTTTGTTTGTTTTGGTGGATCTCAGCATTACAAGATGTAATACTGTATTAAATAATATAATGACTTGAATAGGAAAGGCATGTTTTCACCCAGTATCCTCCCAAAGTGGGCTTCAAAGCGAACAATGCTTCACTAGACCTACTGGATGCAGTTTTTGTTATTTCCACACGTGCTATTTCCTTATTAGCTCTGCAATGGTGGAACTAAAGTAAAGCTATTTTTTATGGCAACTAGTAAAAATTGACTCATTTATTAAATTCAACATACTTCTATTTGTAAAAACAAAAAATATAGTCCAGGTTATCCTAAGAATGGCCCATTTTATCTCTCCTGCACATGCAAAGGCATGAATACACCTTTCTAAAGTTAATTATGTTTCTGAGATGGCTTGAAGCAGCACCTTCCTGAATAGTAGAATTCTAATTTGGACCCACAAATTTGGTACTTTCCTTACTCGCCCCCCCATTTCAGAGCTCACAGCACACTCTCCTTACATTCAGGCTCTTGAATTATTTGGGTGCCACCTGTCTTTTCTATTAAATTATTGCATGTTAAGGGCTGTGATGTGATCTTTTTTAATCATCTTTGACTCCCCACTTCCCACATCTGGTACAGTACTTTTTCCATCATACATATGTAGTATATTTAATAATTAAAGACAAAATATACTTCTTTAATACAAGTCCTTCAGTGCAACACTAGACTTTGAATTGCTTTGGCTTTTTATTTACAGGGATGTAAATTGTATAATATCATAATATATTTTATTATTATTTCTGAAGTACAGGCAGTCTGTGGGCAGATTCCCTGTTTCAATTAAATGATTTTTTTAAAGTTTGAATTCCTTAAGTTTTTAATTTGAGATATCAGAATAGTTTAATGAATAGAGATATATTTAAATTCAGATGCAGCTTAATTAAAAGAAAAATATGCTCATAACTATCACTTACTTAAATTATCATTTATTTTTAAAACCCCTTTGAGTCTTTTAGATATATAGAGTAGTCTGTTGCATATTTTTCACAAGTAACATCAATTTAGATAAAAATTGTTATATTCAAAAAATGAATAAACAGCCTCAAGATGAATTTTTCTTCATGGTATGAGCATTGGTCCTAAATAAATTAAAATATCCAATTTTTCAGGTCTTCCTTCAGTGGGTTTATAATGGAAATGTTCAGGCTGATGTCTAGCTCTGCCAGGACCCTTTGTAATTCACCCAGAACTTCTCATTTCCAGGCAGACTGCTAATAGCTCTCCCCCTGCATCCTTGCATGGAATTGTTCCTTTGAGTGTGATTTTGATAAGAATTTATGATAAATAATGGTTCACTGTATAGTTATTGGGAGCTAACACACTGTCCTTTATCTTTTTACTTGCTTTGTCTAAAGCCTGTGGGTTGTGGGTTTGAGTCAGCAGTCAGTTTTTTTGAAGAAATTGGCCATTCCTCCAAGAGAATGGTCAGCTTTAATGCCTAATTCTTAGGCTGTCTTACCCTTTACCAAAGGGAAGAGTGGAAAGTCTCAGAAATACGTTACGATCTTAAAAATGAAGTGGTGACATAGCATTAACTGAAATTCTTAACTCAATGGCTGTCATCTGGGATTAGTATTGCCCACTTAGGGGACACTTGAAAATGCGTGAGGGTGTCTTGCTGAGAATGGCTTCATTATAATTGTGTCTGTTGACTGTATAGTTTTGTTGCCCCGGTAGTCAAGATTTCTCTTTTATAATTGGTTGAGCTAGGGTTGACTCAGAATTCCGATTCTAAGATTCATCTTAAGAGTCACAGCCAGAACTGCTCTGGGGCGAGGAAAGGTGGTCCAGCCGAGTGAAGGCGAAGCCCTGGTGAAGACTCTGCCTTGAGAAGGCGTCTGTCCAAGTTCAGTCAGGTATACTCCAGTGTTACCATCTTCCTGTCCCCGCCCCCGCCCACACAGAGAAGCAAGAAATCTTTATTTATTTTATTAACAATTTTTATCATTGGCCACTAATCAATTTTTAAATGTTGTGTTGGGCACATAAAATGGGGTATCTATTTACCAATTTGTGATTCCTAATTCTAGTGTAAGATAAACCAAGCAGGGGACGTGTAAATGATGACATTTTAAAATCCTTTTATCACCTACCTGTTTCTGGCTAAATTGTCTTATACCAGAAAGGAAAATACTTTTTTCCCCAAGATTCCTCTCTGTCCAGGTGCTCGTTGGTAGATATGATGCCATCTGATAGCAAAACGGGCCTGCAGTGTATTTTGTGAATTGGCAGTTCCTGCTTAGAAATACATGATAACCTAAGCTTCCCTTATCCTGTTGGTGATGCTCCCAGGTGGTTTGGATTATGTTCCTCCAGTTTATAAGTAGAGCCCATCCCTGCTTTCTACACTAAGCGTTGCTACTGACTCCTGGATCTCTCTCTCTAATCCAAGTTGGGAATCTCTAGACAGCAGATGGATCTCAGATAGTAACTAACATCTCTAAGATTGCATTCCTCATAGGAGTAACATTAAATGTTTAAAATTTTGTTTACAGTATTCATATTTCTGGTCTGTTAAAATGGTTTCCCCACTGTAGGAGAGAGTACCGGGCTGCCCCGGCAATGTTCGCCTTTGTGGATGGCCATGTTCCACGGACGCTGGCCCACACCAGCGCGGCCCTCCTTCCAGAGATGACTTGCTGACGGATTGTGCCTGGCTGACCAAGTCAGAGCCCTGGGGGCCATAGGTTCTCCTGCTGCTTAGTGCAGAGCAGGAAACAAAACCAGGACACCTGGAGATTGTTGTGAGAACAGGCTCTTGGCTGACACTGTGGCTATTGATTTCTTTTTGCAGGGTTTGAGAAGGAGTAAGATTTATCAATCTGCTGTAATCTGAGAATAAGCAGACAATATACTTCCCTATAGATCCTTTAGCCTCCACCCTAACACACACACACACAGACACACACACACACACACACACACACACACATACATACATACTATCTATATGAGAATTCAAATTTAAATAATCTCCTGAAGTGCCCCATTGTCCAATCCACGGCCTGGTGACCCCACTTGACATCAGCTGCAGTTATGAAAATGTCCTGCTGCTTTTGCTGCAGTGAATACTGGAGCCCTATGGGCACATCTAACACACCAGACACCACAGCCCTACCACCCTCTCCACAGCGGCATCTAGCACCTTCTTAGGAGCCCGCAGACACCTAGGAGCCACTGCCCAGCCTCACTGCTGCTCACTCCCCAGGGCCAGGCCCACCTGCTTTCACTCCTTGGCAGGAAATTGCTCAGGTGCCTGAGCGCAGCAGGCTTCCCTTCAAGAGCAGTGTGCTTTTCTGCTATCCTAATTGCTGGGCTGGCGCCTGGGGCTGAAATGGCCCATCCGTTTGGATCTCCAAACAGCTTCTAACTCTTGACCCAAAACTTCTCCCTAAATTCTAAAATTGTGGGTTTTTTAATAACCTGGAACTTTGAGTGCTGGCCTGCTTCTGTAACCTTGCCTATGTCTGGATGAAGTCTATGTCTGGATGAAGTCTAGCGTAGTGAATGTTCCCTCAGGTAGCTGCGTGCTGTCAGTGTTGCGACGGTGAGGTCCAGGCTCTTCACCCCTTAATTAGTGCAGTGTCCCTCCGCTGTCCAGAGCTGATACCAGTTAGTGATCACTTCCCAGGGAAGCCTGCCAAACACAGAGCCCAGGACAATGCTCTAACAGAGGAACAGAACAGAAGTAAACGGTTCTTACGCTGGGTGCCTTTTTACTTTTATGATTGACACTGATGTAAAGAATAACAACGGCCACGCCATTGAACCGCAGTTATAAGTCATTAACTAAAATGATAATTCATTATGTGAGCGGAGAAACCAACTCTAGGAAGAATGCGGTTGATTAATGAGCATCATTAACAAGTTCACAGTTTCAAAGGTCAAAATTATCGATCTGATGATGTATGGTATAAAGCAACACTCTTCATTGATGCTCAAGTCCTTTTTCTAACACAGAAAGTTAAAGGAAATCACCAACAATTATTTTAATACTATGTGTTCTATGACTTATAAAAATTTGAATTCTCAAAATATCTTTTAATTACTATTCTGACCACTGAATTAGCATTAGTATATTTTTTTTTAGTTTAAATTGAGGGTACTCAGCTATCATTTCTCTTTCAGATGTTACACTGCTAATTTTAGTGAGAATAAGTGAAGAACTTACAACAATTAAATTGGAGCTCTGAACAAATTACAATCAAGCTAAGCTGAAGTAAATGATATAGCCATATGGAAGATCCGTAAATTAAGAGAGAAACTAAGCAGAATTTGGAAAAACTAATTAAAGCAGATTTTTGGTTTCTAAAATGTTGTTTATTATGGTGTCTTAAGGGGCCTACTGGAGAAGACTTTGTTAGCCAAGAAGTCTCCTACTTAGTTCATTTTTGTGATTTGGCAAACGCAGTCTGTTAAACTTCTTTCTCTAGCAACATGCAATCCCTTTTTAGGTGTGCATGAAATGAAAACCATACTAAACTAGGGCTCAGAAATGAAGCACTACTGGTTTTATTTGCAAAAATGTCTTTCTACGTATTTACCCAAAGGAACTGAAAGCAGGGTCTTGAGAGACATTTGCATACCAATGTTCAGAGCAATGTTGCTCACAATAACCAAAAGGTGGGAGCTACCAAAATGCCTATTGATGGAGGAAAGGATAAACAAAATAGGGTATTTACATTCAATGGAATATTATTGCCTTAAAAATGAAATTCTGACACATAGTACAACATGGATGAACCTTGAGGCCATTATGCTTTGGGAAATAAGCCATTCACAGAAGGACAAATACAGTATATGAAATACCTAGCGTAGTCACATGCATAGATACAGAAAATAGAATGGTGGATGCCAGAGGCTGGGGAATGGTGGAATGGGGAGTGAGCATTTAATGGAGCTGAATGGTGGTGATGGTTGCACAGCAGTGTGGATGCACTGAATACCACTGAACTGTACACCCAAAAATTGTGAAGTCAGTAAATTTTATTATGTATATTTTGCAGTTTTAAAAACTGTGCTAATGTTGGTGGGCAGAATGTTTAGACAGGTTTTGAACCATTGTTGCTGCCCTCATCATTCTAGTCATTTGTCAGCTAGAGCATCAGACGAGCAATGGTAATTGTAGACTAGCCTTGTAATGGAGTGTCTGCCTTTTGGACTGTTAGGCCCGGGCTGGCTCAGAGAGTTACTTTGTCCAGCTCACAGCAAGGGCATACTGATGAGTTTGGGACATGGTTGCCTGAGGCTAGGAGGTTCCACAGAAATACATCAAGCCTCATTTGGAGCTTGCAGCCTGAAGTATCCCAGCATTGTTACTGACAATGATGACAGTGCGAAATTGAACCTCCTCAGGTAAGCACCTCCTGAATTGTTACCATATACCCCGAAGCAAAGCAGGATGGCCGCCTACCTGGAGTCAGTGAACTGTGCACTCACATTACTTGTGATGCACTTATTTCAATCATCAGTGAAGAAAACAATGGGTTCTGCTGCCATTATTTTCAGACACCAGTGAGAGGAATACCGGAAGCATGAGGCCCATGGCTTTCCCACCTGTCAAGTTTTTCTTTTTTCTACTAGTAATGGTACTGTGGCACAGATCGCCTACAAACAGAATATGAATATGCCCAACATTCCAGAAGTTCACAGCGCTTCAAGTGAAATCCATATAGCTCCCCACATGCAGGCCTCAGAGTGTGTGCAGGTTCAGTCTTGTGGGTTTAATTTTTAAAATAAAAATAAAAATTGAATTCAGTATATGCCCCCTAAAGTTTGCAGCTAGGGTTTCTCTCAGTTAAATAAAGCTCCAGTTAGTGGGTTCTGAATTACTTTCTGGGTTGCCTGTTTCTAAGTAGCTTTTCTGTACAGAGTAGACTTGGTGGCTAAACTAGAAACTTATTGAGCTGACTAGAAACTTATTGAGAGCAGGAACCATGGCCTAATCACTTTTGTCTGTCAAATTCCTCATCCAGACTAGATAGTGGATGTGGAATCATTGAATAAATGAGAGAATAAACAGCAGGTCTTATCATACGTGATCCCCCTGTGCTCTTGCCCTCAGCTGCTGACCCCAGACTATTTGCTTCATGTCATTACTGAGGCAAGGAACAAGGCCTGTTCTTGCTTCCTTTTCTTCTCCTTGCAAAACCCCTTTGCCTGAACTGTGGCCTTCTCCTTGTAATTGGAGTCAACTTGTAGAGGAAGTGTCCCATGAAGGGAGGTCTGCTTCACCACCCTATATTGAGGCACTGTGTGTTTATATATATTATGTATAGCAAGCTTCTTACAGAGCCTATCTGTCCTCCAAATAAGTTTATTAACCAAAAGGGATGGTAATGACTGAAAAAAGGATAAAAGCAAGATTTACCTTGAATAATCTGAATGACTGCTAAGACACCCATGAATGAATGTGAACTGACTCTTCTAAATAGTCTTTCCATTGTATTATGACAGCAATGATGATGATAATGATCGCCTATGTATAAGAATTTGCCTCATATTAGGCACTGCTGTAAGTCTTTTATGACTATTATCACAGTTAGGCCTTGTAACAACTTTATGATATATGTACCGAGACCTTGTTTTTAGTCAAGGAAGCTAAGACATAGAAAAGTAAGTTGTTTAAAGAAGTACACCATATGTTCAGACCCTAATATATGGTGACAGGAGATTTGACCCTAGGTGGTGGGCACATGGTGTAATATACAGATCTTGTAACATAGATACGCACATCTGAAACCTATATGATCATGTTGACCAATGTCACCCGATAAATTTAATTTTAAAAACGTTTTCTGAATTCAGCTGAATAAAAAATAATCAAGAATCACAGTCAATAAGTGACAGGACTGAGGTGAAGCCAGCTTACCTCCAGAGCTGCATTCTGAACCAATATGGTTCTTTCATTGAAATGTAATGGAAATAGAAAAAGATGGACACAGTACCTACCCACTGAGCTGGAAAGAAGCCAAGAGAAAATCCCATGACCTATATTGTGACCAGCATTCCCATAGATCTCACCTCATGGAGTGTATGAAAGAAGAAAAGTGTGCCCCATGTGAAAGAGGAACCCTGCCGAGCCAGCCAGGCAGTCTGAAAACTGCCACAGCTCTGCGGCCTGAAGGGCAGGAGGCAGAGAGGACCTGGGTAACTCGGCTCCTCCAGAAGTCTTTGACAAATCAAGCATCTCAGGAGACATGAAGTAGGCCACAAATGAATGGCCACCTTTATGCATAAATAATTTTCAATCCCCATGGTAACACATTACACACATTGTAAAATTCCAAGTTAGTTCGGCAGCCTCTCTCATCCAAAATGCAATGAATACTTGATTTCCATTCTCCTCCTAACACCATACGGCTTTAGCCCCATGACTTGAACAAACCCTGTTGTTGCTGTATGTACACTGCCTTATCCAATGGGCCAGGCCTGCTGCTTCTCAGCATCCCCCCGATCAGCTGGGCTCACCTCTGTGCCTCAGAAGTCCATAATTAATACCCTGTTTCCAACCCACAGAAAAGACTGGAACTTGAAACTCCAACTGTGTTCTCATTTCTTACCCTCTCACTTGTTAGACTCAGAGAGGAGAGTGCAAGGCCGCCAGTCTTTGTGTGGTATACCCTGCTCTGCGTTCCATCACTGCTGCGCCTCCATGAGACTAATGAGGAGGGGAGGTTGCTAGTGTTGGTAGGAGCATCTGTAGTTCAAAGGCAAGAAGTCCAGTGTCTGGAGTGAAAAGATGCAATGCAGTATGAGGTTTGAACTTTAGCAAGTCAGATACAGGCTCTCAGTGGGGCTTGCAAACCCTACTTTCAGGAACATGCAGGCTTGTGGTTATGATATATGAAAAGTTTGGGTAAGAGGAATGTGATACGGCAGGTGGTCTTTTTTACTTTTGGTCTCTGCTAACAGTGTGTCATCTGATGCCGAGATAAATATTACCTTTCAATGATGCAGGGAAATGAATGATGCAGGGAAATGAATATATATATATATATATATATATATATTGACTAGAGGCCCAATGCATAAAATTCGTGCAAGGGGCTTGGCCCTCACAGCCCTGGCTTTGTCCGGAAGGTTGTCTGGATGGCCGTTCTGCTGTTCGATCTAATTAGCATATTAGCTCTTTATTATATAGGATTTTAGAGAGAAAGAGACAGAAAGACAGACATTGATTTTGTTCCACCCATCCATGCATTCATTGGTTGCTTTTTGTATGTAGCCTGACTAGAGTTCAAGCTGGTGTATTGGGATGACACTAACCAACTGAGCTACCCAGCAAGGGCTGGATGTTAACCTTTAATGTGATTTATGCCTTGCCATTTTGGCTGGCATTAGGCCTCTGGACTGATTTTCATACCAGCTTTCTGCCCTGGCTTGCTTATTCCCAGCTGTACGCATTTCCCGTTCCTATTATCTTCTGCCATGCAGGAAATGGTCTCAGCTTCTCAGCTCTGGAGAACACTGAGTATGTTTCTGGCACTCAGCTAAAAATACTTACTGGCATCTGTATGCTTTTTTTTTAAAATCTATTTCAACATTACTTTATAGTATTAATCTTTAATCTTAATCTAGAAGGTATTTCCTGAGAATTATTAAATATTTTCAAATGAATTTGACAAAGACATATTTTCAGTTTTTTATCATATCTACTCTCAATTTTATGCCAAACTGTTTGGTTTTCATATTGAACCTGGCAGCCCAGACCACTTCATAGCTGAGCCTGCCATAGGAAACTATGGTAGGATCTTTATAACATCTTTTGTAATCCTTACAAAATAAGTATCATCATTAATATATTAAATTAAACTTAGCTAGAAATAATGCATAGACTACATTTAATGCCCACCGTAATCTTTGTTTTAATTTTTTTCTCCTCTCAGTAGCAAATTTGCTAAATTTGGTAATGTACAGACTTGTTTTCTTTATTTGTGAGAAAAATAACTTAGTTCCATTCGTATTTCTTAAAATAACTGTTTTATAAAGTTCCCTTTTTAAGTAGAATCAACCATCAATTATTATCAATAGAAGGCAGGAAACATCCAGATAAAACAATAGGTAATCACAAATTGTTTATAAAGTGGGAAAATGCTAACCACTTACTCCTCTCATTAGGTTTCATGGAGCAGGATTTAACCAGTGCAAGCAAATATTATGGCATTGGAATTCCGCTCAGTAGGTCCTTACAGTTTTGTGCACAACCTCACATAGCACAGCTCCTGTCACCATAGACAGGTCATAAACAGGGACATTTGCTCCCGCATAATTCAGATCCACTCTAATATACATGTAAGCTCTGCCTAGACTCAATGGAAGAAGTTAAATAAAATATATTGCATCCCTGTTTGACTTTTGAATTAAATTTCTTTATAAATATTATATCAAGCCCCTTAGAAATCATTTCCTTAAAGAAATATTGTGAGTATATAGAAGGAAAATGAAGACTAAATGTCACTGATGGGTCACAGTGAGAAACAGTGTGTGTTTTTTAAATATTTTTATTGACTTCAGAGAGGAAGGGAGAGGGAGTTAGATAGAAACATCAATGATGAGAGAGAATCATTGATCGGCTACCTCCTGCATGCCCCCTACTGGGAATCGAGCTCTCAACCCTGGCATGTGCCAATGACGGGAATTGAACCCGAGACACTTTGGTCCACAGGCCAACGCTCTATCCACTGAGCCAAACCAGCTAGGGCTCTCCTATCATTTTATCTTCATTATTTTTTTCCACTCCCCCAAAAAGTTAATTTAGAAAGTCCTATTGCAGGGTATGACAGACACATGTTAGCAATGGATGCCCCAAAAGTTACATATCCAGAAATATCAAGTTGAATAAGTCAGATATCATTTGTCAAATTAATAAGACAAAAACTTTTTGCTTGGTATTTTGGTAGGTTAAGGAAGGGTAAAAGTAATAGATTTATTTAAAATTACTTCCCCCACTACTGAGTGCATTCACTGAACACTTTATTTTTATTTATTTATTTTATTTCAGAGAGGATGGGAGAGGGAGAGAGAGATAGAAACATCAATGATTAGAAAGAATCATTGACCAGCTGCCTCCTGCACCCCCCTTACTGGGATTGAGCCCGCAAAGAAGGCATGTGCCCTTGACAGGAATCGGACCCGGGACCCTTCAGTCCACAGGCTGACACTCTATCCACTGAGCCAAACCAACTAGGGCTACTGAACACTTTATAAAGTATACCTCAATGCAACTATTTCCGTTAGCCTTGGTTTATACATAAATTATTATAAAAAATAGAGAAGAAAAAACTTAACTGTATAAGCTGGGATAAGCTTCCATATACATCATAGTATTAGTAAGAATTTTACCCAAGGCAGGAATTTAGTGTGGTACATGTGTGTACATTTACTTAGTCTTGAGGAATCACATGTTGATTGCTAATTATCTTTTTTTATTCTGCAAAGCATGTATATATTTATATAGGCTGAATGGGTATTAATTCATTGAAATGCCTTTTTTTTTTCTACATTGGGTCCAATTTTTTTTTTTGTTTTCTGCAAATACATATTCCTGAAACAACAGTATTTGGAAAGATGATTTAGTATGCAAGTATTCACTTTACACTCCTGTCATTTGGAATGCATCTAATGCACAAGATTGTTCAGACTAAATGATGCATAGAATTTCAAGAGCTGCAAGGAGCCTTGGAGTTCATCTAGTCCTAACCTCTCATTTTATAGATGAAAAAACAGAAGCCCGGATAAGTGAAATGCTTTGGTGGGGGAAGTTGGAGCCCACAGCTGCAAATCCCAATTTGTGCTTTCTGCACAGATTGCTTTAATGTGACTTTTCTGGTGACTGCTTAACTGAATGATGTCAGCGATGCTAATTTCATGACATGTCACTGACAATGCAAGGGCCACACAATTAATTTGAGAACGTCTGTATTTTTCTAGTACAGCTAGGTGAGCTCCACTGAGCAAGAAGAAGTCTTAATCTGTGACAGTCCCCAGTTGCTTGGGGAAAATGCTCAGCCCAGAAAAGGCCCCAGTGTTGTGTGATTGATTGCTGTGCTAGCTACACAATTATAGTCGGTTACAGTCTTTGCTCCCTTCAACTACCAAGCAGTAAATTTGTAAATGAGCTGAGCATTCATTGTTATTAAAGCTTCATTTTAATATTTTCTTTATGCAGTAAACATTTAACATTAAACTCAAGAAAAAAAGCAGCCCTGAAAATTATTTATAGGCAGTCTTTGGTCTATAGCTAGTTTATTCGGGGCCCTAAAAAGTAATATACAAAGATTTTCCTGCCTGTTTATTATTACAAATAAAAGTTTAGACTTATGGCCTGGGGTAGGAGAAGAAACTCATTAAAGGGGCAAATTACAGGAATTTTCCTGAAGAATTGATCTCTAGACCAGTCCGGGCACTTTTTGTCTCCCCTGGCATTATTATTGTAAGTGGAGGGGAAGGTCTTTCCATCCCTCCCGATAGCCATCAGAGATGTCCAAGCTTCTGTCACTTTTAAAGTGACAACTACATTTGAAGGCTGTGTGGACTGACCACTGATTGTCAAAACGAGTCCAGAACGAAACCGTTCACCCACACTTACTTCTGAGTCACATAACTTGCAGGTGCCCTGCAGCCAAAATAAATTAGCTCTAAATTTTCTGTTGAGCAAAGCCTTCTGCAGGGGCCCTCATGTGAATATACTTCAGTCATTTTGCTGAGGGTGACGACAGGCTACAGAAGTGGCAACACACACACACACACACATACACACACATATACACACACACACACACACACACACACCATATTTCCAAGAAAAGATTCTATGTTAAATTCCTGGACAATTAAGGCAAAACGTAAAAATAATTCATCCTAGACCTAAATAGCCATTTCCTGCTAAAAACTTTTTTTTTGAAGTTTCAGTGTTTACTGTCTGAGGGAGGCTTAGAGAGGTTATGCTTCTTGCATCTGGAATGTGTAGAAAGTCTACAGCTATCAGTGTCTCCACAGCAAATGGGCTGTGCCGCGTGCTACCACCACAGCCTGCTAGGTAATTTATGTTGCTTAGGGACTGTAGTTTTCTAATAGATTGAACTGTTAGTTTTCAGGAGGATTTAATGAAATATTGAACCAGATGCCACTGGTCTGCCATGGATGTGGGACTGTGAGAAATGAGGAAACGTTGCTTGGTAAACAGCTCGGGCCTTTTGCCGGCGAAACCAGTTGGGGCCTTAGTGAAAGAGAATCGCAGCCAAGAGAAAGCGTGGCAGGTTATGTTTAAATATGTTTGCATCTCTGTCCTGTGCGCATTTAGCATGAGAGGTTGTGTCTAGCCCGGGGTAATTTGGATTGTCAGCAAAATTTTCTAAACCTGGAGGTAGGTAATAGGGGCTGTGGTTTTCCTGTGTCTTAGTTGTCTTGTATTAATTCTGTGACCATCCCTATAATTCCACTGGACAGGCTTTTGCCATACTCCCAATTTCAACAATATTGGACGTCAGGATTGAACTAGAAGGTTTTTGCAAAGAAAACAGTCTCTTCAGAATGAAATTCTTACATGTCATTTTGAGAACCCTGGCAATTAAACTCTTTCCCTAACATTTCAAAACTATTTCTTCTTTTTTTTTTTTAATTACCAATATCAGGATAAGAGGTTATTTCTTTAAAAATATATATATTCAACTTGTGAATTCAAAGTCTGACTTCTATCTTTAAGGAAGACAAGTATTGTTAGCTATTTTCTCTTCTTTCTATGCAATTACTTCAACTTCGAGCACTTTTTTGAGCAGCATCCTGTTTATTTTACTTACGGTTTTAAAAGTTGGCATTTAAAAATGTATCTCTAGTTGCCTTAGTCTGGGGAGCCTTCTTGTTTCTGCATGGCCCATCCTACAGCAGTGCCTGCAAGCACTGGCAGAGGGCACATGCGACGGGAAGTGTCCTGGCACAGTCTGTCAAACTCACAAACGTACTGGCCCAGTAAAGCAAAAATTGTGGCTTTAAAGATAGTCAAGTCCATAAGGATTTGTGTCCATGGGACATTCTCTGTCTAAATAACTAAATGTCTGTCTGATGTAGCCTGCATTAGCTTTTAACAATGTAAAACTGAAAGCCATCAGTTTTCTCTAAATACTTTTGGGTAGAAGTGGACAACGTAGTTGGAAACCTTACTTATGCAATTGTGAGGTTTGGTCCTATGCCAATCCTTAGTAGCTGATCCTAGAAAAGAGGTTGAAAGCTAAAGGAAAGAAGACACCTCTTCTTGTCAAGTTCTCTGTCAAAATGATGGTGACTGCTCTATACACATTGATTTGCCCATTTCATGGAACAGTAGTTCCTTCTTGCAGTCCATTCAAGGGAATCCTAGGGGAGTGAAAATGGTGAGATGATCCTGACAAAGATTAAGCGCATCCCGGTCTGGAAGGGCAGGCATTGGTCCCAGCAGGGCCACTGAGTCAGTCTGTGACCTTTGGCAAGTCCTGGGACCTCTCTGAGCCTCCCTGTTTGATCATTTCAGGGACTGCCAGATAACACTTCAGGTTCCTTAGCACTGATGTGTGATTCTGTATTACCAGCCTGACCTTTACAACAAAGAAATAAATTGGATAAACTAAAACTCAGATTGCTTCTGCGAGAACTCTTGTCCAATTATTCGATTTACTTATTTCTGTGACAGTCACTCTAGTCTGTCAGATCTGCAGCCTAAAATGAATAGGGAAACTTGTTTCCTGTCATATTTATTCCATGTGATGGCTACAAATAAAGTTTGAAATGTATTAATAGTATTCTCCCATACACAGCATCTTGCCCTCAGCTCTTCCATTTAAGGACTAACTATTGACCCAGCACAGCACTTCATTGGCTTAAAGGAGAAACATTAATTAATTTAAAAAAGAAAGAAAAGATTGGCAACTATATTTTCCAGGCATTTTTGCTCATGTCACTCGGATTTATATGATGGATGAAAGATGGCAAGTGGTGCAGATAAACCTGGCTATTCCTGTGTACCATTTCATATTTGACCCCTTTCTTACCTTATAGCCTCACCCTCTCACGCAGCAAGTGCAAGGTGTAGATCATCCCAGCCTTGTTTTATGCTGCTATTTATAGCCAATTAGTAGCTAGGTCTTCAGCGCATGGGAAATTTAGTGTTGTGCAGGTCAGAGCTGTTTCACAACACAGAACTGTGTTCCTCCATGTTTAATCAACGACCTTCTACCTCAGAATCACCTAGGGTGCTTATGATAGTGATACTTCTGAGTCATACCCCAGGCATAGTGGTGGGGGCAGAACGTGTATAACACGTTTTTAGGTGATACAGTGATCCTTACTGACGTTCAGAATCACTGCCCTAGAAGATGGGGCCAGCTGCTGAAATTCCTGTGTATGTAACTTGACAAGATCCTAATTGTGAGGAAGGTTCTCAACCACAGCATGTGGGCTTAATCACCACAAGGACCAGATGCTTAACCTCAGGGTAACCCATTGGAACAGAGGGAAAAATTCAAGGGAAACACATTCTGTGGTCCTGATTCTGCCTGTACTGTGTGACCATTCTGTAGCAAACACCTTTCGGTATGGCGTTGCCTAATCCTGAATGGCTCCCAGGATGCACTCACCTGGCACTATAATTAATTGTACCAGAGTGTGATGGTAGATAAAACAAAACTCTGTGTAGATGTGTGCACATGTATGTCGATATACACAGAAACACATGCTTTTTCCTTAATTTATGATAAATTTATTTCATCATTCTTAGTAAATGGCTATGCTCAGTTCAGGGGTTAGGAATGACGGAGTGACACACTGATTCATTCAATAATTACAGAATGAATCAAGGCACTAAGTTAGATGCCATGGGGACCACACATATTAGACTAACCCAAGGATCTCAAGAGCTTTATAGACTAGTAGGAAACAGAAGCCAAGCACACAAAGACAATATTAAGTTGAAAATGATAAAATACCAGAGAATGTAGGGGTAAAGGCTGTGCAAGTTCAGAGGGAAAACTTGCTTTCAGCTGGACTGGAGGAACCAGGAAAACTTCAAAGAGGAGGTGGCAATTCTTTTGAAATTTTCAGATATAAAAAAATGTCAAACATGATATATGTGTTTTTTAGATAAAGTATTATAATATTCATAAAATATTTCATAGCATTTGCTTTAACAGAGCACCTAGCTTACTCATTTCATGTCAGTATGTCCTGAGTGACAGAAACGGGTCAGGGCAGAAAAGACTGCTTTTCAGCAATGGATATTGGTGTGTGTACAAAGCAAGCAAAATAAGCGTGATTTTGGAAGTAATCTTAAAGATCAAAACAAAGACAGATGGGTTTGAGGTTTCACAACATAAAAATTGGCAATATATTATAGTTATTTTGATCAATTAAAGAAGTTATTAACCTAATGGTAGAAGTACAGTACTGATGGAGTGTGGAGCAGCATTTACCTCAGGAATAGTAAAGCAGTAAAAAGGGCCGGGGGCGGGAGGGGTAATACCTATAGAAAAAGTACAATTTTCTGTCTCTTATTAAAATAAAAATGAATTGCACCATGAGGAAGAATGAACGTACTTTCTCATTAGAAATATCTCCGTCTTATGATTGCCTCTTATTGTTTGAGTCACAACTTTCACTGCTGCTTTCATTCAAAAGAAGCCATTAAATTCACGCACTTCCTGAATGTGCCCAGTGTGTGAAAGCTTTAATTAAATCTACAAGTAGAGCCTTAAAAGAACAAGAATCAAATTAATTGCAACATGGGCCACGCATTTGTTTCTCTGACAGCCCCTGTGCTTTGGAGAAAAGGCAATCTGTGTGCCCTTATCTGAATTAGTAAACTCAATATCCCTTTCCATTAGCATGGCCAGTCGGTGCCATGCGTCTTCTCTGTGACACTGTTTACATGTTAATGCCCTCACAAATAGAGTCTGTTCCAACCGGCTTGCGCTAGGATTCCAAAGCAGTAAATCCACGAGGTGGAATGAGCGGCCTGCTCTCTGCATCGCTGGCTTTTGTGAGTTCTTCTCTAGATTGAACTTCATAATTAAACTACGGGGTAATTAAGCAAAATTCAGCACATGCAAATAGGGCAAAAGCACTTGCTGCTAATTATAGTTTCTATACCATATTCAAGAAAAATTCATCTATACAAACCTTTTTCAACTTTCCAGTGACTTGCAGAAATCTAATGTAAGGAGATGCTATTGGAGTTTATAAATATTCACCCCATGAGGAAATTGGGGACAAAAGCTATATATTTGAAATTTTAGACCAAAAAAAAAAAAGGCTTTAAAATCCTGTAAAAGCTTTCATGTATATTTCCTTTGTTTTTATTGTTGTTCTCTTTCCAGAAGGTGCTGACTTTTACTATGCCAGTGTTGTAGCATAATCACACTAGCAATCTATAAATACCCATTTCCCATACCAACTTGCAGCATTTGCACCTGGGAGTTTAATTAGACAGTATATAATTTTCTTGTTTTAAGGTCTGCACCTATTAATACCTTAGGCCAAATGTTTAAAGCCAGTAAACTGGGACTGGTTATATATTCAGCTTCTGTGAAGGTAATAGCCTTGAGCAAGGGTGGCCTGGCATTAGCATGCTGAGTCAAATAGGTATCTTTAAGGTAATTTTGTTGGTTGCACATAGTTTAGAATTTCAATTGCAAGGATTCCTACTTTGAAACATTACATGTTTTCGCGCGACGACTGTTTCACAGGCAGAGAATTACATTTTCTCACTGAAAAAGGAACACAGATTTATTTGTGAGCTGTCCACCCATGTTGCTTCAGGCTTTCTTACTTGTTTCTTATTTCTGTGATGCTCAAGACTACAGGGCAAGCATGTGTTCTTCTTATGACTAAAAGGGGGGAAAGTAGCATTTTTAACAGTTAAGGATTTTGCATGTTAATTAAGAGAAGCAATATTCACAAAGTATTAAAACTTAAAAATTTAGTCCACCCAGGGTCAAATTGGGAAATTTAAAAATTTATGAGCTTATGCCATTAATAATTTCCTGGGGGCTAATTCGTCCAGCATCTTGAGCGATTAATGAATTGCTTTTTGTATGGCAGTATAATAGAGAAAAAGAGTACAGTTAGACATAATCTAGAAGTTCTCTTTGGAAACCATCTAACAAGGGAGCCTGTGTAATCTCTATCCATTGCAGTCTCTAAAAATAGGTCCAATAACCATCTATCTTCAAAGATTTCAAAGTGGTGTGCCTGGAGGCAGGGAGTTGGAGCTGGTGACTTCTTAAGTCCCTTCCACTTCTGTAATGTTGCCATAATTATTCACACAAATATAAATACAGGCAATGTGATTTTCTTTATTCCAGTTTTCATTGTGAGAAAAAGAAACATCTAGAATTCAGCACTCCCATTATAGAACATTGCTGTCAATTATTCAGCTTAACACCGAAGCAGTATCTCTATTAATAAAGAGAACCAAAGTGCACATCATCACCAACAGGATGGTAATTTGTGAGGTCTTCTGAACGTCCAAATGACTATTGCATGAAGAGCTGAGAGAAAGGTCATCCGAAGATTAGTTCCAGACATTCACAGTTGTTACTCAAGATGGGTTTTGCTCCGATTAGCAAGACACCAACAGCCAGTCAGGGAAAAAAGATCAAGGCCAGTAACCTTCTGAAAGGGAAGTCAACCTCGGTAATAAACAAAGGCTGCCACTGTCTATCAGTACTCCAAACCCAGGCAGAATGGATTAATGATCTCCTTCACTGGGGCTTGACAGCCCTGTTGACAGTTTCATTTCTAATTATTTGTGGATCAGGGTGAACAGAAATGCATCTGTTTCTTCTCCATCCTTTCTTTTTGCCCTTCCTTTATTTTTTCCCCATTTGTTTATGTGTGCATTCTTTTCTTAATTATATTTCACTTCTTTTTGCATTTTTCTATCAACTCCATTTTCTCCTGCCTTTCTACTCCCTCAAATACTGATGGCCTTTGGAACCAGCTAAATAATTTTAAGTGTTTTCTTTTACTTTCTAAAAGTCTGAGGAGCTTTTTCTTAGACTTATACCATGTATACTTTCTCAGCCCATCATCCACCCATCACAATAGGTAGTTTCTGTAATAATTCTTTACAAAGTTTTCCATGCCTCTTCATTTACTTGTATATTCACCCAACAACTTTTTGAGACCCCCTCACATGCAGAGCCTGTTCTAGACATTGTGAATATGGAAATGAACAAAATAAACAAATTGTGACCTTCCTGGGGATTCAAAAATGACCTCAGAAGTCTTACTCTGTGAGCAAAAATCCAGGAGGAAACATGAGCGCTCGAGTGCTTTTTGCCTTTGTCCTAGTGAGCCCCATTCTTCCTTGTTTGGCTAATGCTGAGTAAATGACTAGTCTACTGAAACTGGACTGTAGAAGACATGGCAGTTGCTAGAGGCAAAGGTGAATCAGAGCCTCTGCAGGGTTGGGAAGGAGCACAGGAATGGAGGGAAGCATGAGGAGCAGGCAGTGTCCTCTGGCAGAGCTGCCCCCAGCCTATTGCAAGTGGGCAGCAACCTCTGTGGACAGGGTCCTAGGAGCAGTGTGACCCAGAGCTTCACTGAAAGATGTGGGTCTCACAGAGGACGGGCTGTCCATTGGAACATGTTTGTCCTTCCCAAGTGCATGCAAGCCTGGATGGGGCCAGTGAAAGGAAATGAGGCTGAACTTGGCTAAGTGGAGAAGGCAAGTAGCCTAATATGAGAAAGGTCACTGACTGTCTTGGGCAGCTGGACTTCTGCCTAAGTTAATGGTCTTTTCTGCTGCTGTGCACATTGGACTAAAACTGTATTATGAAGTATCTCCATTGGTGCTTCTCATGACATCGGATTGAATCAGACAAACTGAGGGCCTCTCAGGGAATATGAATCTGCGTCAGGCTTTCCCCAGGTTAATAGTTCAGAACCCATTTGCTTCATCAGTGCTGGCAACTTGGCAAAGACAGTTCTCAGTTGTTGGTCATCCTAAAAGTAGTTCAGCCTTTTAACTTCTAAAAAGGAAAAACTGGACTTCAACAGGAGCCTGTTTCTTTAATTATTTGGGTCGATTTTAGGACAAAGATGAGTAGCATTAGTTTGGGGGCCTTAACTATAGAGGGTCTCTGGTTCCCCTTTTGAACTGCCTTTGTTGTTTTCAGTTCTTAATGCCAATTTAATTATTTGCATGTGACAGGATTACATCATGAAAGGGAATTCCTCACTGTGGAAAGTGGCTACAGCATTTGGACAGGTTCAAGCCTGGGACTAATGAGATGGCACAATCCTCTCATGGCAAAGCCACATGCAAGTCGCAGCACAATTATAGCCCAAGGTTATAGTTGTGAACTTGACTTTATGGTCCGAACTTGTAGCCCCACGTGGCTGAGTAATATGGGCTGTGGGAGGTACAGCAAAGAAACAAAGCTTGATCAGGTGCATGTAATAGAGTAGATTCGAAACCCCCAAGAACATTGTAAACATCTTGACCACGCCCTTACTTTGCCTCGTGGAATCCGGCTATAAAATAAAGACTCAGCTTGCAGGCTGTGGCGCTGCCTCTCCATCAGAGAAGCAGCATCCCACCTAGCCCCAGCTTTATTCTCTTGTCTGTCTTTTCTAAATCCTTCACCGCCCCCTCTCAGGCTCACCGAACCTGCACACCTCACATCGTTCACTGTAGAGCAAAATTGAACAAGGGTGTGAATATATTTATACTTGGTATGGTACATATATTAACCAATCTCATTCACCTCCTTTATTTTAAAGAAGTGGAATGATTATTACATGTTTTTTTGTTTTGTTCTCTTTACCAGAATTACTTGGGATCAAACTAACATAAAAAAAAATAGCTAAATATCTGACAATAGTAGCCAATATATAAATATGGGCTCATTTGTAAAATAATAATTAATCAAATCAATTAATTCAATTAACCAGCAAGTACAGGCATAAAGTAAAACAATAAAACATCTCCCCAGGTTATCCCTTACCTACTGCATACACAGATCCATTCCCTAGAGAGGGAATCTGGTTCCTAAATATGAAAACTACAGCATACTATTTTATACTTGTCATAAATTGAATTGTTCCATACCTATAGTGTATGACTTTTTAGTTAGTTTAATATGTGTTAAGGCTTTTTCTGTACAAAGCAGGATAGATTTATCTACATTATTCTTTTAAACCATGCTCAGCGTTTTAACATTCCTTTGTTAGTGGAAATGCAAGTGGTTTCCAGGGTCATTGGCTTTCTTTTTGTTTTCATACCAACAACTGCCCTCAGATCTGCTTTCTGTGGACAACTCTGATGTCCATTTTCACGGCAGTGACATTTGATCCCTCTGAAGGAATATGGACCAAAGTATATTATGTTCTCTCTTAGAATTCCCTGGAAAATCATTTACTCATTTAATGTCTGTAGTGCCTTCATCAATAATAACTGTAGTAGAGTGGTGGTGGTGGTGACAGTATTAGCAAACACATATATGACTATGAATCAGGCAGCATTCTAAGTCCTCTGTGCAATGAATTCATTTATTCCCCACAACAATTTTTTTTCCATTCCATAGTTAGAGAAACTTGGGTGCAAGAAGGTTAAATAACTTCGCAAAGTAACACACTTAGCAATTGGTGGTGCTAATATTTGAACTGAGGCTAGAATGTCTGTTTAGCCTCCATATTACACTCAATGGGCCAAGCACAGTGCTAGGTGAAATACAGTGAAAACCTAAGGCAGCCTGGTGCCTGCATTCATGGGCTTTCACAGGTGCTACTAAATCACGAGATGCATATGCATATGCATATGCTCTGTGGCAGGTGTAAGGGACGGTAGGGTACAGGTGTTCTGTCTACAAGCCCATAATAGGGAGTGACATAGCGTGGTCCAAAGAGACTTCCCTAGGGAAGAGACGCCAGTGAGATCCACAGGTCAAAAGGAGATAATGAGATGAAGTTGAAGGTAGAGCATACTAGAGGTGGAAGCAACAGCTGCAGTGGGCCCTGTGGCAGGAGGGTGTGCCCCGCCAGCACGGCCAAGGGTGAACCTGAGTGGGGGAGGTGAAGGATTGAGAAAAGACAGACAAGAGAATGAAAGCTGGGTCTCGGTGGGACGCTGTTCTCTCTGATGGAGAACTTCTCTGATGGAGAGCTAGCGACAGCGCCACGGATGACAAGCCGTGTCTTTAGTCTATAGCCTGATGCCACGAGGCAAAGTAAAGGCGTGGTCAAGCTGTTTGCAACATTCTCATGGGTTTCGATCCTACTCAATTACATGCACCTGATCAAGCTTTGTTTACTTGCAGCCTATATCACTTAGGCACGTGGGCCAGTGTTCAGACCATAGGTTCAAGCTCACAACTACAGCTGTTGGCTATAATTGTGCTGGAAGGGCCCTGCCCTCCAAGCTGGGACTTGCATGTGGCCATGAGAGGACTGTGCCTCTCATTAGTCCGAGGCTTGACCCTGTCCAAACACTGTAGCCGCTCTCCACAGGAGGGAACATGGCCAGTGTGAGTGACTAGGAAAACGCCGGGAGAGGAAGGATTCTCAGGCGGGAGACAGAGCCTGATGGGCTAGGAGGCTGGAGATGTGGCTGGAACCAGACCACAGGGTGCCTTCTAGGTCAGGGAAAGAGTGTAAATCTCATTGGAAGAGACTAGAAACCACGGTTGTGCTGTGAGAGCATGATGTGATCAGATTTGTGTTTTAAAAGCTCTCTGTGGCGACAGTGTGGAGAGCTGTTTGGAGTGAGGCCAGTGTGCCTTCCAGAGACCTGCAGGGAGGCAACTGCAAGAGAAAGCAGAAACCTAGACGAGTTGGCAGTAAGAAGACAGAGTGAGTGGACAGATTTATGCGGTGAGTGAACAGGACCTGGGTATTAGGAGGTTAGAGTAAGGCAGAAGTACAGGAGGTGTGGTAGCGCTCACTGTTCACCAAGTTGGCCAAAATGCAGTGTGGGACACCAGGTGTGGACTCAGGCGGCTGTCATGGATCCACATGTGTTTCTCCTAGAGCCCCTTTACCGTAGAAGCAGCTCTCCTGTGCGTATTGAACAGTACATCATGCTTTACTCCACTTGCCTTTAGGAGATCTATATGCAGATGGCAAGTTCAGATTCTTATATTTAACATCATATTTTTTTCTATTTCTTTTCGTCCATTCTTAAAAGCATACAAGCTTTTCATTCCATGAGCTAAAAATATATTCCATTCCATAAACAGAAGAAACTGTCAGAAAGTGTAGGTTCTTAAATCCCAAAAAAATAATAAATAAACTTGCTAACATTATTTCTCAGATATTGATGGAGTGGTGGAAAGGAAATATTCAGCAGAGTGTCTCATTTTTAAAGGGTAAAACAAAACAAAAATAAGTCTAGAAGGCATGCGGTTCAGCATAAAACTAGCCACAGTTGTGCATAAAATTTGAACACTGTGTAGTCGGAGGAAGGATCCTTCTGCACTTCATACAAAGGGTGTGCACAGCTGGAATTGGTACACTCCTTCATTGTAGCAGCAGCCAACCTTTCTCTGAACACTGTAACACTGAAACAACTCATCATTTTGAAGCAAACTCTGTAGGAAAGATTTAAATAACTAATGCTGTTCTCTAATGAAGTGAGTGCCGGACGCTTACTGTGTGGTATGTAACAGGCAGTGCATTACCATAACGCTAAGGAAAATGTCCATCTGAAGGAGCCTCAGCCATCATGGTTTGCATATGTTGTTTACATTCAGCCCTTAGAAGACAATAAGTGAGTAATGCTCTGTTTACATTTGGTAAGCAACAGGTAACTTAACAATGAATATCATTAAGTTGATTGTCTTTACCATAAAATTTTCTTAATTTCTTAGTTCAATTGACAAAATATAATTTTCTTAAAATGGGGAGGTACCCATCAGGAGACCTGGAGTTTTGGGTTTTTGGGTGTTTTTTTTTTAAAAAGAGACTCAGACCCCACCTCACACCTACGAAGAATCTTCAAGGGTGAAATACAACATGTTTACTTTAAAAATTTGTAACATGAAAAAAAAAAGTCACACTACTTCCAGCTAAAAGCTATTGGACTAATAAGACAAGAGTAATGGCCACATTCAACCAATTTTTCAGAAAATGCCTTTCTGAAGATTGGTAGGTATAAATTCTTTTTGTTGTATTCAGTCAGAGATCTCAGGGTGGAAAGGTAAATGAAGACAGCATTCCAATCTGTTTTGGAGAGAGCAGCTCAGGGTGGCTACTGTGATTTCTAAGTGGTCAAGGCAAGGACATACTGAGCCTGCTCTGCAGGACATCACTGTGGACAGTATCTCGTCAGCACAGTTCTTGTAAAAGATGAAGCATCCCTGCTACTAAGTAAGCTGGCTTTCTTATTGTATCCTGAGCCCAGAGTGAGATAATGACAAAGACATTTTGATAACTATTTATTTGTCTAAGATGGGCATCCTTCAGGGCTGATATGTGAGGTCTTCATTTGCTTCTTTCCAGCAACTTTTCAGTATAGGGGACGACAGTCCAACCTACTGAGCTACACAGGCCAGGGCAAAATTGTTTAACCTTATGAAAAAAAAAGTTAGGTCCTAGCTGGTTTGGTTCAGAGTATCGGCATGTGAACTGAAGGGTCCTGTGTTCGATTCCAGTCAAAGGCACATGCCTGGGTTGCAGGCTTGATCCCCAGTAGGGGATGTGCAGGAGGCAACCGATCAATGATTCTCTATCATCATTGATGTTTCTATCTCTCTAGTCCTCTCCCTTCCTCTCTGAAATCAATAAAAATATATAAAAGTTAAAATTAAAAAGAAAGAGAAAGGATTTTTTTTCTTTACAGAGTAATACAGTGAGTAAAGGTGTAAATGAGAGGATTAGAAAAATCACCATTTTGCAAAACCCAATATAATAATTGATTAAGATAAGAATTATGTGTTTGTTTAAAGCCTGGGTAAGAGATAGTCTGGAAGTCAGAATATTCACTCAATCTTAAATTGTCACCCCACAGATTATCTTATTATGAAGGAAAACTGAGACTTTATAATGGAAGGATCTGGTTGTCAATGCCTTCCTCATCAAATTTAGCAAAGCCAAGAGTGCACAAGTTAACATTGTGTGCCTGCTAATGCGCTCCAAATAGAAGGACGTGGAATCAGCTTATAGTAGTTGTGATAAAAATGTTTATCCTGGAACAATCAGAAATATTTACCTAGAATGTGAGACGTTCTGCAATATAACTAGCCTGGGCTCTTCAAAAAGTCAATGTTATTTTTTTTTAAGGAGGTAGACTGTTGTAGATTATAGGAGACTAAAAACACATAACCCTAAGAATTGTTTGAACCTGTGTGCAAAGTAAAACAAACAACAACAAAAATTGGTGATATTGAAGGAATACACACTGCATAACAAACGACATTGTAGAGCAGCGTTGCCAACCGGTGGTCCGTGGACCACTGGTGGTCCGTGAGGTCCGAAAGGTTGGCGACCACTGTTGTAGAGTCATTATTTTTCTCAGTTGTGATAACCATATTGTAGGAGATGCACGCTGACGTGGCATTTGGGGATAGAAATAATATCTAAAACTCACTATCCAATACTTCTGGGAGGAAAACATGTAAGATACCTATTTTCCCCCTAGAAATGTTGGATAGAGAATTTTAGATATTATTTCTCAAAAGAGAAAGCAAATGCTTACAATTGCGGAGTCCGGGTGAAAGGTATTTGGATGTATACTGTACTGTTCTTTTGCCTTTACTGTAGACTTGAGAATGCTCAAAATGAAAAGTTGTGGGGAAGAAAGCTATCGAGTAGGACAGTAACACAGCTGCATCTTCTCTTCCAGATGCTTATAAATTGATTTCATGTTATTTTTACTCTCCCTTCCAGTTTTATGCTCTCCAGTATAAAAGTTATATCAACAAAATGTGTGTAACTCCCAAAGCTCTTTAAAAACTATGATTAGATGACAGGATAAGGGTCTCCTTACCCCACTGAGTTATGGTCAGCTGTGAGGAGGGTAATGGCCCAGGGCTCCGTCCTGCAGCCTGTGGCCAGATGCCCGCCCTAGAGCAACCCCTCGTGCAGTCTCAGGGTGCTCTTTTCATTGGGGCCCAACATGTGGGGAGCAGGAAGGCAGGAAGCAGAACCCCTGCTTTGATTAAGATGCAGAACGGCGGGGAGGTCAGAGATCAGGGCTGCACGCCAAAGTTTATAGGGACAGCACTGAGCTGTCTCCATTCCAAGTTCAGGGGCCATAAGGACATCAGCCTATGGCCCATGCTCTGTATCTTGGCCTGTCTTACAAAAGAGCTGTGGGTTTTTTAAATTCTTTCAGACACAGTGGGTCTTAAGTTTTGAATTATTGTAGATGCATGCCATATTAAGAAAAACATCAGGTCATATTGATTTGGCAAGAATGGTTTGTATTGACGTTGAATATTTTCTCTTAGTGATTCTCTGTAATGTCACATTCCTATAGAAATCGTCCATGTTGTGAAAGGCCATTTTTAAAACCAAACAACCATATACTAGTATATGGCCAGACATTTGTTTCTGTGTTTTAAAAGGTAGTTGCACCCATGATAGTTACATAGTCCATGTGATAACCTCTGGTCACCCAGGGTGTACGTTGTTTTAGCTCACAGAAGTTTGAGATGGTGAGAGAAGTGTGATAAAATTGTTCAAAACAAAGAGATAACGCGAAAAATAATAAAAATTAAAACAACAAGGTTCTATCTGTCTCTAGAAAATTCTGTGGGAAGTTTGGGGCCCTGCGTGAGCAACAGCAAGCACACTGGACTCCAGATTGGAAACAACCAAGCCCTTTATGGCCCCATCTGTGGTAACACTGGGTAGTCCTTCACTAGGCCTTATGATTGTGTGATTGCGGGATCAGAGCGATTTATGGCCTAGGCCAGTGGTCGGCAAACCGCGGCTCGCGAGCCACATGCGACCGACACCCCCACTTCTTCTAATGCCACTTCTTCAAAATAGACTCGCCCAGGCCGAAAACCGACTTCTGCGCATGGGCCACAAAGTTTCAATTGCACTGTATGTGCGCGCCGGCACGTGGTATTTTGTGGAAGAGCCACACTCAAGGGGCCAAAGAGCCGCATGTGGCTCGTGAGCCGCGGTTTGCCAACCACTGGCCTAGGCCTCTGGAAATGGGGCAAGCTGCAGTATCCAACATATCCTGTCTGTTCAAAGCAAAGGTAGAAATTCACCTCTCAATTTCGTGCTGTTTTTATGTTTTTCTTGCTTCTGAAATAGCGTGTGGTTCTGGACACCTCTGTTTGGGAATGCCACACACTTAGAGTGAAATAGTGTCAGTCAGCTCGAGACGTGGGCTGTTGTCTCTGGCTCCTTAGATCTGAGCTGTCAGAGTCCTTTTTATTGCTGGACTTCGCAGGCATACAGAGCCTTCCTCTGGGAGTCCGAGATCTCCCGGGAAACTGCCTGTCCGGCACCTGAGAGCACAGCTGCCCAGGGCAGCGCTGGCCTGTGGGCACATTCCATCTTCTCGGACATCCCTGTGCAAAAACCTCTCAGAAGCTGCAGAACCGTTGTCCACACATGGACCAGGCCGCTGGGATGTCGCCAGGCTGGAAATGAGTCCAATTCTGAACTTAGAATTTCCTTTTCTGCGTGTTCTGGCAAAGCCAAAGCAGGGGCCTTCCAGGAGGACTCCACGGGGAAGATTCTGGTCTCTGGCTCACACGGATTTGCTTTGTGGCTCCAGCGCACACAAAACCAGCACGAGTGCCTTTCACAACGCTCGGCAGTTGTTACAACCGCCAGCACCACACCCGACTATCCATTTTGAATGAGCAAAGGGATATAGAAAAGAAAAACGAAATCAATCTTACATGTCCAAGAAAAAATGTAAAGGGCCCATTTGAATCCTCACTTAAACTTGAGCAAGATCTTGTTACTAGTGTTCCTCTTCAGTGAAGCAGCTTGGCCAGCTGGTGGCAGACGTTTAGAAGGTCTTCAGGAGCTAGAATTACTGAGCCTCACTTCCATTATCTGTCTTCTAAGGTTTGAGCCGTAATTGGGGTTGGATATAACGGGTGGACAGGGAGCTTGGTGGGATTACCTCGCATTGACATCTCTCAAGAACTCTGGGGTGTCTTTTCTACAGTGTGCAGGTGAGCCTGCCTTAAGTACCTCAGGTCAGTCCAGGTTTTTACCACAAATGGAATGAAAGCTGTCAGATACCATCTCTGTTTTTCAGGTAAAGTCTCATACCTCTGCTCCCGGGCGCTATTACTGTAGGGAGATGGGCGTAGGAGGCAGGGAGACAAGCAGGGTGCATTTCCTTGAAGAAGGTTCTATGTTGATACCAGGGGAAGTTGTGCTGATACAGGTTCTGCAATCCTCTGAAACTGTCCCGTGAGCATGCAGCATGTGCCTACATTGTCCCTCTGTCTAGAATCAGCACCCAGTATGGGGGTTGGCAAAGTGCTCATTGTACTTGGCTTTCACATAATTTCTCACATTCGACAGCCACTATGTTAAGAAAGACCTTAGAGTACATCAAAAAAGCAGTTTGGAGAAACAGTTGTCAGTTGGAGGGACTCCAGCACTAATGTTTCCAAATAGTGTGCTGTGTTGCCATGGTCACAGTATGGGTCCTGGCCTCCCCTGACTTGAGCTTGGGTTAGAAGCCACTATCCTTCTGAACCATGACGCCACTTACCTGGTGGAATGAAAGTAGCCAGTGTATCTGTATCACACCTTAGGCAAATATCTGACCTGAGGTATGGAAAAAGGCAAACTGGAGGGCCATTAGTCACTAAATTTTAATCATCGCTAAGTAGTTAATTGGAAGTATATTGTGTAGAAAGCCAAATAAATATTCATTTCAAGCAATTTGAGATAAGGACAGTATTTGATTCTGGTTTGTTTTGAGGGACTATAATAGTTTGTAGGCACAGTAAGTTCTCAAAACTATTTGTTGAGTATTTGAGTGAATATCAAGGCACTAGATAATGTTGCAGTCATGGTCTTAATGAGTTTTAGGCCAATGTTCTATGTAAAAAGGCAAATCCTTCAAGGTTCTTATCATGTATTATTTTAGGTAATCATGTTTCTATTTACCCAGTGTATGTTTTCATGGAAAATATGTTAAACAGATGCTGTGTAGCTAAGAAAGTGTCAATGGAGTATCACTGATAATTGACTCACTTTACTGTTACATACAGAATGTAATGTGGTGATCAATACTTAAATTATTGAAAAGATGTATTTATAGTGAAAAGATGGGGAAACTAAAAAATAAGTTACTTTTAGGTGGAATTTCATGAGTCGCTACTATGGCTTTAGTTTCTGTTCACAGGACAAAGTTAAGAGAAATAGAATTAAGAAGTTGCTTAGGAGTAAGCTTTTCTGTTTATTGGGAGTTGGGATTGTACATTCATAAATTTATAATCTGCATTATGTTCCAGCAATATGTTAATGCTGAGTTCATAAGATTAATCAGGCCACATGCTGTCCTGTGGTTTCACTAATATAGTTCTCAGATACATCAGCATTTTCTCTTTCATACCACACACAAAAAGCCTTACAGAGCAGTATGTAAGCTGTCCTAACAGGCGAATGTTCAGACATAATTAAAGATGAAGTTCAGCTTTTCTGTTATGGTTGGTGAACAAGATAATGTTCTTTGAGTGTATGTTAGGAAAATAGAGAAAGCCAAGGTATTTGGCTGTCAAACATATTGTCATTGAAACTTCACACAGGACTCCACCAATTGCTAGAAGCTCATTCCAGGAATTCCAGCTCCTATGGAATCACCAAGAGCCCGGTAGAATGGGAGCATTCCAAGTCCAATGGGTGGAAACAGGTCATCCCTGCTCTTTGACCACATTTTCCTATGTGTACCCTCTGCTTCTGGAATTTGTAGTAATGGGTGTCTTATTGGCAATCAGTTCCTTTGGCTAAAGTGAACTAAGAACACAGGTGCATGCATTTCAGTAAAGTAAAATTGTGCCATTGATAATTAGAAATTGCATATAATTTTAAACTGAAGTTGTGTCTTCTTAAAGATATTCCCCCAGATTTATAATAAGTCAGCTGCAATAATTATTCCTTCAATAGGTATATTCTAAGCAACCAACTCTTACTGGGCACTCTACTCAGTGCTGGTCCAGTAGTGGTGAGAGGAACAATCTAAACATAAAGTAGTCCAAAGGGTTACACCTGTTGTCCTAAATAGTGAAAGGAGTTCTTTCTATCTGGCCCTTGTGGCTATAACTGCTTAGACAGCCTGCTCATAGTCTGTATTGAACATAATCTGCCCAGTTAGATGGGCTGAAATACTGATTTCCCCTAAGAATGCTGGATTCTAGAATCAATTAAGTAGCAAGATCATTAAGATGATGTATTTAACTGGGCTGGCTGGATTGACTTGTCCAAATCACTGATATTATTGAGTTGTGTAAAAGAGGATCTGAGACAGGTGCTCCAGAGCCAACCTGGAGGGAACAGGACTCTAGCCCCGCCCTCCTTCAAATGTATGGCTGCTTCAAGGTAAAGATCAAATCAGGACGGCTCCCGTCCCAGCCACCTCATCTTCTCCCATGCCCACCTTCATTCTCTCTTGATTTTCTAATATATTAATAACAATAATTTCATTTTCTCAAACCTTCCATGGTAACACCTAGTGGACCTCTTTCTATATAATAAAAGCCTAGTGGGCAAATCAACCGAACAGGGGAACCACCGGTCACTATGATGCGCACTGACCACCAGGGGGCAGATGCTCAACGCAGGAGCTGCCCCCCTGTGGTTAGTGTGCTCCCACAGGGGGAGTGTCGCTCAGTCAGAAGCCAGGTTCATGGCTGGCAAGTGCCACAGCTGTGGCTGGAGCCTCTCTGGCCTCCGCGGCAGCGCTAAGGGCGGTAAGGAGCAAGGGGTCTCAGACTGCAAGAGGGATGTGGACATCCCCCGAGGGCCCTCGGACTGTGAGAGGGCACAGGCCAGGCTGAGGAACCCTCCTCCCCCGAATCTCGTGCACTAGGCCTCTAGTTTTAAAATATTATAAAACCTGTTTGACAATAAACAGCTATTTTATTTATTTATTTTATTTATTTCAGAGAGGGAAAGATAGAAACATCAATGATGAGAGAGAATCATTGATCTGCTGCCTCCTGCACACCCCACACTGGAGATTGAGCCTGCAACCGGACATGTGCCCTAACCATAATCGAACCATGACCTCCTGGTTCATAGGTTGACACTCAATCACTGAGCCACACCAGCTGGGTTATAAATAGCTATATTTTACAGTGATTCTAGAAAGAGGAGGTGCTTCTCTAAGCTCTATTATATTTATCATATTCTGTTTATTCTCTATTTGGCTCCAAAAGGACTGGATAATATACATTTAGCAATTAAATACCTCAATTTTTTTATCTGCTTTTTGGCTCAGATTCAGAATTTGTCTATATGGAAAAAACAATAAACCCACCCACAGATTTGTATATATCTAGAATAATCCAGTCCTTTAAGAGCTCATAGTTCTTCCTTCCCTCTTTCATTTGTCCTCCTCTTAATTTGGGAGGAATGATAAGAAATTGGCAGACTTTTTGCCAAGCTCCTTATATTGAACATGCTGCTGGTAATTCATGTAACCATGTCTACATATCAGTTCCTTGTCCCAGATCAGGTCATCCTCTTATTATGTTACGTACTTTGCTCCTTGAGTCTGTCTTGGTTGTCCTTCTCTTCCCCCTTCTTCTAGTCAGTTGCCTTCTCTTAATAAAATACAGTTAAAGTAGCATATAATTCCATTGCAAATATAAAATATATGTGTTCATATACAATTAATTAATCTGAATGAGCATCTGAATGGAATCACTGCTAGTTCAGACTATTCTTGGGAAATGCAGGACTGGATTCCTATCTGATTCAATTGTTTAGTACAGCTCTTAGTATCACATCATTCTAGTTTTTGAAGGCAACATGATATAACTGATATTGTATATATTAATATTCATAGATTTCCTGTTCACTTATAAATAACTGGATCTTAGGAAGCATGGTACAAACTACTAGGGAGTGAATTCCTCAATATATTTCATACTTATAAAATACAGGTTTCAGGAAGTTTGAATAAAACTACTGGCCTTAATTCTCCAAAAATGTCAATATCATGAAAGGAAAAAATTTAGAGGACTGTTCTAGATTAAAAAGACTAAAGAAACCTGACAAGTAAATGTAGTGTTTGATCCTTGATTGATTCTTTAGAAAAGAAAGCAAATCCCTATGAAGGACATTATTGGGACAAATTGGAAGATTTAAATGTGCTTATTGTATGTTAGCTAATACTGTTGTTTTATTGTTAGATTTCTTGAGTAAATGGGTAATAATAATACTGTGGTTATGTATAATTCCTTGTTCTTGGGTGATACATGTTAAAGGATAAATTATCATAATGTCTTCAACCAACTTTCAAATGGTTTAGCAAAATAAGTATATATATACACACATACCTGTGTGTATATATATGTACATATGTATATGTCCACATTTACATGGAGACAGAGAGAAGTATAAGTTGCAAAGATTCATTCTTGCCATTCCTTATTTCTTCTAAGTGAGTAAAAGATAGGTTTCTCAATTAAGTTTCCTACTGGTAACTGAAGCACACTGAAGAATGTGGGCAGTGAAAGAGGCCAAAACACCTAAGAGCTTTACTTTCCAGGTGTGGGGTGGAAAATACATCCTAATGGTGTTTTCCGTGGAGCCATTTGTTCCATATGTGCAGAATTGAACCAAACCACATGCTAACTGCACAAGGTTTTCTTGGCCATTTCTTGAAAGAATGAACCCAAGAAATTTAAATCACTTGATGTCAAATGATCTCAAAAGGATTGCTAACTTTTGCATGTCATTTGCTTGCAAGAGGAATGGAACAGGGGAGGGAAAATTGCATTCATTATTGTACACTTTTTATTCTTGCACTTTTGGCAATAGCAACCCACCAGCCCCAAATGTGACGCCTTTTTATTGAGGCTGTATTTGACCCTCTCCTTTATATGTGTGTTGAATTGTGTGGGGACGTGAATTGAGTAATGGCATTTTGAAATAAAATAGGCTTGGTTTGTGTGGGGGTTTTTTAAATCCCTCTAGTAGTTAGTGAAATACTCCAGTAAGGCTGTTTTTTATTGATATATAAATAGGAGGAAGATTAGTTTTGAAAGTATAATGCCATTGTAGAAAATACAAAAAGGAAAAGGAAAAAAATGAAACCTACACCTTGATGGCAGTTGCAGCACTGGGGAGGAAATGAGGGAAATGGCATAGCCTCATAGCTGCCTCATGGCTGGGCAGCACTAATGCACCAGCGTGGAAGCAGTGTGAGTGGAGAGCCATTTTGCCTGCACTTTGCTTCACTTAAGAGTTGTCCAAGCTGCATTTAGACTTGATACAGAGAATGACTGGGCTGAGAACCCCTCTTCATAAGTATCCTTATGTGGTAACTAACAATAGCAACACACAAAAAAAATCAAAACCAAATATTTCCCATAATAAAAGCAGAATTTTTTTTTTTGAGAAAAGAATTTATCTCACATGTATCAGATTTATGGCTCTTCTGGTCAGACTATGGAAAAAGTTTGAGTTATCCACCTGTATCATCTTCTATTTGTTTCCTATGCATTTGCAAGCACAGAATGATAATTTCTGTTTAAGTTTCTAAGTGCTTAGATTATTTTCTACAAGGTTGCTCTTACATTGTTATTAGCCAAAGTACTTTATGGCCAAATTATTTCATCTTATCTAACTTGCTTGACAATTAGACAACATTCTAGCCTTGGAAATAAAATATGTCCATCATAAAATTAAGAATGTGATCTAAAGTTCAAATATGGAATATTAAACCATTTAGGTAGTAGAAAGCTTTAAGAACTATGCATTTAATATGCAAAGAAACCATCATTTCTCACAGCTGTAATTTCTTATCCTATTTATAAAAGGAAAATATGGGGGGCAAAAGTTAAGTTTACATTTGTTCATATGGAAAATAATACAATAATTAATGAATAATAATACAAGAAGAAACTGTTTTGTGTACTCATAAAACCTACCTTTGCCTCACTCTATATCAAGTTCAATCACTTATACAAAAAAAAAAATTTTCCAATTGGCTGCTTGTGGGTTCTTCAAACAAACAGCCCTATCATTCCTACGTGCATGTATGGCCTTACGTTATGATTATATGATATCATTTTTAGAAATGTTCTCCAAATATCCATATGGTTTCCATTGCTAAGAATAAACTACACTAAGTTCTTTGGCTTTGCTTCCTTTATTATATGTTTACTTTGTCATGTACTTTATAACTTTAAATATTTTGACATTTTAGAATACAGAAATATGCTGTATTGCTGTGATTCTTATATAGTTATGTTTGGAACATGTTATGCTTGAAGTATAAAAATAATTTGACACATCCACTATGTTCAGTGGATATCATGTCTGCCAAAAATATTTCCATTTGCACACTGTTAGCTTTCATACATAATTACTTACTTGTTCATCTCAGGACATAATGTCAGCTTGTAGTACGTAACATAAAATAATCTCATCTAGGTGCATAATGAATTTCTATTATCTAAGAGTTGTTTGTGTTTCATGACATTTTTCTTCTCTGGGAAACTATATTTCAGTGAAAGGAAAATTGCAAAGATATTTTAAAAAACTGTTAATTTTTTTGGCATTACAGTATGTTTGATTAAGATCACTATTGTTTTGTGGCAATATGCTAAGGCTAGAAAGTGTGAGAAATAGTTGCTTACCTCCTGGATCTCATAAGACATTATACATATTGAAAGATAATTAAGACAGGAGGAAGTGAGGATAATGATTGCTTTAGTGTGCAGAGAAAAGTGAGGTCACTATTGACCAAAAGGTCAGATGTGGCAGGGAACTGAGCCTTGAAGGATGGGAAAGACGTGGTTGTGGAGGTGGAAGAAGAGAGCAACTGCAATGTGAGATAATGGAGAGAAAACAGTAAGGCAACAAGTGTTGAGTAACAAATGTTATATTGATACTAGTAGCCCATTTGCAGGAAAAATCCTGCAAGCGGCCGCATGCGGCCGCGCGCGCCTCTGCCACCCGCCCCGCTTCGCCCTGCTCCGCCCCGCCCCGCCCCGCTCCGCCCCACCCGGGCTTTCCCTCTGGCAGCCATCTTGCTTTCCGCTTTTCCTCCGTCTTCCTTCTAAGTTGTCTTCAGTCTTCACTCCTCCCTCCCTCAGCGTATGTAAATTAACCACCATCTTTGTTGTGTTATTTGCATACCCACCCTGATTGGCTGGTGGACGTGGCTTTGGCTGGTGGGCGTGGCTTGTGCATAGCGAAGGTGCGGTCAATTTGCATATTACTATTTTATTAGGTAGGATTCTTAACATAATCCATTCAAATCCATGAATGGCCCACTAAGATTGTAGTAGATAAATGGGCAAAGGATATGAACAGTCGTTTTATAGAAGGGGAAATGCAAATGGTCAATATATGTATTTAAAGCTGTTCAGTTTCATTAATAAGCAATGAAATGCAAATCTAGAAGGTAAAATACCCTTAATTTTTCACATCAAATTAACAACTACCTTTAAAATCCAGTAGGGTATAATGAAAAGGGTATCCTCATGCATTTTCTGTCAAGAGGAGAAATTGGTAACAAAGTTTTTGATTACCAAGTTTATTTGTTTTGTTTTGATTTTGTTAATCCTCACCTGAGGATATTTTTCTATTGATTTTTAAGGGGGGCTGGGAGGGAGGGAGGGGGGAGGGAGGGGGGGAGGGAGGGAGGGAGAGAGAGTGAGAGTGAGAGAGAGAGAGAGAGACATCGATGTGAGAGAGACAGAGAGACACATACCCCAACCTACCAGGACCGGGGATTGAACCTGTACCTGCAACCCAGGTTCAGGAGCCAGTGCTCTCACCACTGATACCCACCAGCCAGGGCAAAATCCAGGTATATTTTTACTTAACTTTTTGGCCAACAAACCGTCTCTGAGTCACATGATGACATATAATTTACATGGATCATGCCTAAGCATTTTGTGGACAATTACTAGCATAGGCATCCCACAAAAATCGATGCTCTTTTTTACAAAGAACTGGCCAAGACTTTTATTGTAGATGCTATAGCCAAACAACTATTGATGTTCATCAACGATAATCAAGTAACTCC
Organism: Cnephaeus nilssonii; assembly: GCF_951640355.1. NCBI lineage: Eukaryota > Metazoa > Chordata > Mammalia > Chiroptera > Vespertilionidae > Cnephaeus > Cnephaeus nilssonii. The sequence goes on from NC_137082.1 coordinate 61,213,184, forward strand.
TCCAGTGCTGCTGGGATGGGATGTTTGGGAGAATAACTGACTTCTCTCTTGAAAATCTATCTTGAAGGGCTCTTGCATGCACCGGGGGTAAAAGGAAATGGATGTGCTTAACTCTAGAACTGTGTTGCTTATGGAAACATCTTTGTGGGGAGTGGTTGACTCTTGGGCCATTTGGAAACCTATGCCTTGGAGATTATCTGTATCTTTCATTTGCTACTGTGGCAAGGTTAATGATATTTACACATACTTTTCTCTGTGTTGTATGGTGTTAGTATAAGTTGAAACTTGCTGGCTTGTCGTTTTCTAAAGTGAATCAGTTTATCTTTGGTTTAACCCGAAATTGCAGCAGAGAGTACGTTTCCTCCTGGGATGTGAATGTAAAATAACTGGAACAGATTGAAGTTGGCAGTGACTAATGAAGTCTCGTGCTGAAGTCGACAAGTCAGTGGGTTTCTGCGTGTCAGGGAGGAAGAGCGGAAGTAGCCAGAAGCTCTGAGATGAAGGCATTTCTTCCCATCCCTCCTGAGCCCAGTTCCAGTGGGGGAGGGCGACTTAAATATTCCTCCTCCGTTCTTTCTGAAGACATCACAGTTATGTATACAAATTTGTTACATTACTGATAATTCCCAGCTAGCTTCCTTGTTTAATGAGCCGTTTTAGCTGCCTGAAGGTATTCTACATACAATAATTTTAATCAGTCACATAAAATTTATGAACCTGAGATGCTAGTGAAATTAGCATGTATTAGAGTCGTGGTAATGCTTCTTTGAGAACTCCTTCAGCAGGCCTGGCCACCTTGTTCCACCTTTCGTGTTCTGGAAGATCCCTTGCTTGTCTCAAGATGCAGAAATGTAGCTTTGTTGGTTTGTTTTATTTGTGGTTAGTATCGGCATGTAACTTCATATATCCCTTACACATACACACCATTACTTCAAAAAATACCAGGGTAATTTTTTTGTTTCTCTCGAAATGCTTTCTTTTTGCAGCTATTTTTTCAAACTTCAAATTCGTTTCAGGGATCCATCAGATCATGTTGCATTTTACTAGCTTACACATATACAGCATGCTTGGTGCATTCAGACACATGTTTTGAAAGACATCATCGGTGCTCTCTCCCCCGTTGGCTCATCTCTCACAGCCCGTGCCCACACGGAGAGCAGCAAGATTTGTGTTTTCCAGCTCATTAAACTGACAGCAGAAATTAGTTTGTGGCATTAAAAACTAAAAAGTTAAATTACAGCTACACGTGTCCTTTATGCAGTGGGGCGTGTGGAAGATGTTTGATTTTAATGTTTGCTATAATGGAGAATTTAAATTGCAATGTTTGTCAAATCTCTAATCTTTGTTACAGGGTGGAATATTAATTATGCTTTTAACTATGAGAGGTAAATAAAACGAACATCCACTGCACGCCCAGGGGTAAATTGCAGATTACCGACAATGTGACATAATGCACTAAACGTCAGTTTTGTCAAACAAATTTAGAGGAACAGTTAAACTATTAGCTTCCTGTTGTTCCAGTGCCTTTCTTGCAGCAAGCGACTGTTTTGAATGAGCAGCAGGGACACTGTGCCTTATGGAAGACTAAGGGAGTTAAATTGAATAAGCAAGATGAATGAGCACCACAGCCGCACTCAATTAGTTTATAACTGTCCATTAACTTCTGTAGGTGGTTTTGAATAAACAGCAGATTAACTGTTGCTTTGGTGGGGGGCTTGGGGAGCCCATGGCAAAGGGGCAGTGTGGCACTCAATGGCAAGAAAAAATTTCTGATTCTCATTTTTCTCTGCCTTCCTCTTTCACCATTCTGTGCCTGAAGAATTGGTAATGGGGTCTCAGCCTGCTGCCGGTTTAAAGGAAAGAGTTGAGGGGCACACACCCTGCCATTTCTCCTGGCTGCTCTTGCGTGGAACAGTGGTATGCTACTCCCCAAAGAATCAGTAGAATTCATGGCGCTGTGAGCCTATCCTTGGGAAGAGAATTGACTCATGGTTCTGAAGATGGAGGAAGAGAAAACTTCCCATAGATGATAAAAGCCAGATGTCCTCCAGCGTATTGAGGGTATGGAAGGGGTCCTGAGCGGTAGCGTTCCTTCCCTCATAGGCATCAATACTACCCTCACAGGACATTTGAAGTCTACCTGCTTCCAGAGAAGGCATTGTTTTACAAATTCTACTCTTCTGGTGCTCACCTTGTACTGCACTGAGGAAGCATTACATAGCAAGAGCATTAGGTTATTATAAAGAAGAACTGCTAAAGTTAATATGAAGTTTAAATAGAATTAAACGGGAAGAAGAATATAAAAGTGTAGAGAGGCAGGGGAAAAAAGAGCAAGAATATATAGAATCTGTGAGTGATGATTTTAGAAACTTTGAAGTATTTCTGCTGGTTCTGAATTAATCTCTTTCAAATATGCATACCAACTTGCTTTGGGGGGGCATGCAGACACTACATAATTCTAGCCATTTAGCAGAGCAAGTCAAAAATACTGCTTTTCACCCTGGCCTTGTGGCTCAGTTGGTTGGAGCATCGTCCTGTACAGCAAAAGGTTGCAAGTTCAGTTCCCAGTCAGGGCACATACCTAGGTTGCAGGCTCGATCTATGCTCGGTTGAGGATTTTTTTTTAAATACTGCTTTTCATTACACACCACATACACACACATAAATGATCAATGATTGTTTTTTCTCCTCTCTTTTGGAATGGCTAAGAAATTTACACGTGATGCTCTCATTGTCCAGGCTGGTGCATTCCCCATGTTGAACTAATTTAGTAGAAGCAACTGTCAAGGGAGAACCAGGAAAAAAACCCAACGTGTAGTGGATTGGTGCACTAAATCCACAGTATCTTTCTGAGTTAGGAAAGCGATGGTTTCTCTTTAATAACAAAGACTCCTTGGGGAAAAGAGCCAAGTCCTAACATGGCTCTGTGGTAGGCGGTGGGAATAGTACCAGGTGTAAGAACTGTGGGGTCAGACCAGACCTGGGGGCATCTCCTTGGACACTTGTGACTAACTGTCGGTTGACTTTATAATCAGACTGTTTTCTTTGACCATCCCTTGAATTACCTATCCAAAGATCATTGATTTTTTAATACCAAGTTTTACTTTGGACAAAATGTAAGCATTTATATGCTGACGGATATTAGTACTAGTAAACACAACATCTCCTTTATAATTATTAATGAGAACCCTGGAGTGAGGGCAATTTACTCACTAAGTACATCATAAAATCCTTAGGAGATAAGATCCCAATGAACAAAGTGATAATAATCAAGTGAAATAATAGTCAAGTGCTTTCCCTGGAAAAATCGTTTGTTTAACTTACGCATGAATTCTTTTTCTTCTATTTATCCCCTCACCCAGCTGAATTGAGAGGACATTTATTTTGCAAACTACAATCAGAGCAGTAGGATAGAAATAGATAAGAAGAAAAGCATTACCCAAATGATAATCCAGAGTTTATTTTCTCATTTTCCTGTGTTCCCTGGTACTCTATAGAGCCTGGTGTGCTTTGTTGTTGCTTCTATAGTTGTTTTTACACTCCCATTTATCCTAGTAGCTATGAGTTTCTCAGAAGCAAGTAGTCTTCATCCTGTATCCCAAGCTGCTAGCACAGTGCTGGGCTCACAGAAGATATGTATGAAATGCTGAATGAATGAATACTGAAAAATTATATTGCCCTATAGTCCTAACAACATCTTTTATGGATGCACAAATATCCAAGATGAAACTGCACTATTGTTTAAAACAACATTCAGCTGTTATAAAGGGTTCTAACTTTTCCCTCATATCTTCTGAGTCCTTACCAAGGATCACCAAATGTGCTTTACCTATATTCTCATTTAATCCCCATAATCAACCTACAAAATAAGTGATTTGCTCTACCCTTTATACATATGGGGAAACATTGTCTTTCATATACAAAGCCAGAACTGACTGTGGGAGGGGTGGGGGTCCCTCTGGTTGCTGCTCTTTAGTTGGTGAACTAAGAAGTATTCATCTGACAGAAGAGAGGGAGGGGCTGATGGAACTATAAGGAAATAAGAGAAAATGGAAAATCTGTTTTCCTAGTAATCCCTAATATATTATTTACTGCTCAGCATAACTTTTCTTATCTAAGCCTTATGTCCCAGCTTCTCACCCTCAATTCCAAAGCCTTCCACAGAAGGACACTGGGGCTTCACTATAGGCAGCTCATACCTGATGTGTATTTCTAGAAGTTGGTTGACTAATTATAAATAAACTCTGAAAGGTATAGCCATAGAGTAGTAAATGTAAAAATTGATTATTGTATCTAGTCAGAATCAAATCGTATGAGTGCCTAGAGTGGGTGGATAGAAAATCAGCCTATTTCCCAATGCATAGTTTAAGGAAAGACTTTCAACTCTATTAATCTTAATATAAGACAGTCTCAAATATTAGATATTTTTCACGTAATTATTTTAGTTCTAAACATCAGTAGCAGAATGATGTGCTGAGCATTCTCCTTATAATCCAGGCAGCAGACCTTTCACGATAGGACATCCCCTGCACAGCCACCAAAGCAACTCAAAGTTACACAATTGAAAAAAAAAAAAAAACCTGCACGTTATTGAGGATGATTTGGGCCCAGTTGTGCTGTATCCCCACCCCCAGGAGTCTTGACTACTCAAACTGCTGAAGACAACACCTCACACAATCTAGGAATTGAGATTTATGTCAAATATCAATATATGTCTGCTGTCATACCATTTAATATGGTGGGGAAGAACAGTGTTTTAGAAAGTAAACAAAGCCATAAATCTCTTCTCTGTATACACAGTAGGCCTTCCATATCTGTGGGATCCACATCCGCAGTTTCAAGCCATCTCAGATCAAAAATATTTGAGAAAATATGTTCCTCTATTTGTTGACATGTACTGTGTAGTTAGATCTACAATGGCTGTGTCCATACTGAACATGTACAGACATTCTTTTCTTGTCATTATTTCTTAAGCAATATAGTATAATAACTAGTTATGTAGCATTTACCCTATATTAGGTATTATAAGTAATCTAGAGATTATTTAAAGTATATCGAAGAATCATGTAGGTTATATGCAAACACTGCATCCTTTTATATAAGGGACCTGAGAGCATCCAAAGATGTTAGTATCCATGAGGGGTCTATCCTCCTTGGATACTGAGGGAGGACTGTAAATAGTATTTGGGGAGCTTTCAAATACCTTCTACCCAGTGTCTGTTCCCCTTTAACTCTTTGATGTGAGTGAAGGGCACCATAGCATGACACAAACAGGTCATATGTTTGAATTAGTTGGTGGTGTGCAGGGGGATAGTAGAGTTTTTCTCTTTGCTTCAGAAATAAAAAATGCAGTACCTGCGGGATACATATCCCCTGAAATTTGCCAGCATTATTCACCAGGCAGCTCCCAGATAAGCAGATGGCTTCTTTAATCATTAAACGCAATTTTTCTAAAATGCTAATTAGTTTGAGAAAGATAATTTGAAAGTCTGTCATACATTGCAGAAAAAGTCATGTCTGTGTTTTTTCTCCAAAAAATCACAGGGCTATCACTTGAGTAGGCTCAGTTTCTCTCCTTTTATTTAAATCACGTGACTCTTTAATCACAAGAAAGGATAAAAGAGAGTCAATGAGGAAAAGAAGAACCCTTTTTCAGTATGAAGCGCTCAATTAAAAAGGAAGCTATTTTTTTTATTTTCGAAAATCTGCTTTATTGGTGCTTTTTGAACTCTGCACTTGGAACAGTCTTTCCAATGGCTTCATAGGGCATGTGCATCTCAATTCCTTTTTCTACAAATTTTCATTGGAACATGGAAAACCAAATTATCCATGCGAACCTTAGTTCTTACTATCAACTTGTCAAACTATAGAGTTCTTGGTCAGTGTCCTGGAAAAAATGAATTAAAAGTCATAGAAACCTGGATTTTTGTTCTGTTTCTATGACAAGTCACCTAACACTTGATCAATGATTCCTCATTTGTAGCCTGGAATAATGGGTTCTATCCATATCTCCTTTATTTATTAAATCATTTCATCCTATAGAATTCCCCACATTCTGAACTTGGGTGATGCATTCTTGTAATATCACTTACCGCGTCCTTTATTATCTATATTTTCTGTGAACTAGGGCAAGAACTAGAGACCTAATCAGATTCAGGTGTCTTATTTTGGTAAGACTCGTTCATAGGTAATGCTTTGTACTCTTTATAGCATTGCATTGGGGAGCGCATAATGCTCAGACTGATTAGTGGATGGTGGTTTTGCCAACCTGATCCATCCATTATAAAGTTCCACATCAGCCTATCACTTAATGGTTTTTTAAGCTACTGAAGATGATAGCCCAGAATAGATCTCTTATCTTATTAGGTGTTTCAAAATAGTAACATACTAATTCAATCATTCTTCTGTATTTATTAAGTGCCATTCTCTTCTCCACTGTTTGCTTACCTTGAAACAGTTAATGTAGGAACCCTGAGATAAATGTTTAGTTCATTTTATTTTATTTTATTCCTTTATTTTCCAGTTTCAGAATGAATTAGTCCTATAATGTCTTTATACAGTGACCAGTAGTGTCATTATGGACTCAGGTTTTCAATGTATTTGTTATGTTTGAACACTCCACAGTAATTCATTTTTGGGTTTTCAGAGTATCTCATCTTTGGCCAATAGAAGCCCCTTTTGCATTGTCTCTTGTTTCTTTTGACTCCAGAACTCTTTGAGAATTTCTTCCATTTTCCATATGCCCAGGATGTTCTCAACTCAGCTTGTGCAGTGTCTTCCCCATGACTAGAATTAGCCATTTCTCTAAGAAACTCTGGTTGTTTTTAGTGGGAAATGGCATTTAGAGACCACAATCTGGCTGCAAGGGGTAATCATTGAACCAGGTCAGCCACTGCTTCTGGACCTATGTCAACTACTTTCACCACCATCTCTAGCTCTATTATCTGCTTCTCTCTCTTCCATATCTGACAAACCAGCACCTAACTTATCCCCTTTGTCTCTGTCACTAGGAAGAGAAAGAGCATTGGTACATAATCCTATACAATAAAAGCCTAATATGCTAAGTGTCCGGTCATCTAGTAGGCCGTTCAACTAATCAAAGCGTAATCTATAATAATAAAAACGTAATATGCTAATTAGACCAGACATCCTTCCAGACGAAGCCAGGGCTGCGAGGGAAGCCCGGGTCCTGGGTGCCAGAGGGAAGCCAGTGCTGGCAGCTGGGGGAAGGAAGGCCTACTCTTGCATTGAGCCTCTAGTATGCTAATGATATGCTAAGGCTGCTCAACTGCTCGCTATGATGTGCACTGACCACCAGGGGACAGACAGTTGACGGGTCGACCAGTCACTATGACGTGCACTGACCACCATGGGGCAGACGCTCCAACCAGTAGGTTAGCTTGCTGCTGGAGTCCTGCCAATTGGGACTGAGTGAGATAGGCCAGACACGCCCTGGAGCCCTCCCGCAGTCCCCCTCCCCAGCTGGCCAACCTTCCGCATCCCTCCCCGGCCCGGATCGTGCACTGGTGGGGTCCCTCGGCCTGGCCTGCGCCCTCTTGCAATCCAGGACCCCTCAGGGGATGTCGGAGAGCCAGTTTCAGCCCTACAGCTGAATGACCCGTCACTATGATGTGCACTGACCACCAGGGGGCAGACGCTCAATGCAGGAGCTGCCCCCTGGTGGTGAGTGCGCTCCCACAGGGGAAGCACCGCTCAGCCAGAAGCTGGGCTCATGGCTGGCAAGTGAGGTAGTGGAGGCGGGAGCCTCTCCTACCTACATGGCAGCACTAAGGATGTCTGACTAATGATGTAGGCCCGCTCCCCTAAGCCATCAGTCAGACATCCCCCGAGGGCTCCCAGACTATAGGAGGGTGCAGGCTGTTGAGGGACCCCCCCCAAGTGCACGATTTTGTGCACTGGGCCTCTAGTAATATATAAGGGAATATATTTATGACCTCAAAGTAGAGAACTCCCTAAAATCTTAATACACATAATTGATGAATTTGAATACATCAAAATTATAAACTTCTGTATACCTAAAGACACGATAAGGAGAATTTAAAAAAAAACACTATAAATTAGGAGAAAATATTTCTAATGCTTATATGTCAAAGTATTAGGGGCCTATAGATATAAAAAAAAATATCTAGAGTGCAAGATAAACAAGCTAAATCGAAAACTTGACATAAAACATGCATAGGCAATTTATAGAATAGTAATGTGTAGCTAAGTAACACTTGAAAAACTATTCAACCTCACACATCCTCAGGTATATACAAAAACACAGTATGTCAACTGCGAATAGCCAAATGCTTTTCGCATTTTCATTAAAAAGAACTTTTCATTGCCAGTGTACCAAAAATCTAAAATAAATCTAATTTGCTTTTGATACTTTTGTCTGTAAAAAAGAGAAACTTACAAATTCAAAATCAGAGGTAAAGACTTTTAAATTGTGATTTTTATATTTTTCCACAGACAGAGAAAATGGCATTTTTGACAATGAAACAATCATTTAGGATAAATTAGTAAGAAAATGTAAGCCTGTGTTGGAGAGAATGGTTGATAGATAAATAGGTGTTTTAGAAAGACCAAATGATCAGTCAAATGACATTAAGAATGCCTATAAGTGCTAAAATGTTAAAATTCTCGACACTGATTAAATGAAGTTGTATTAGTTTCCTATTGCTGCTACAACAATTTCTATAAGCGTACTGGTTAAAATAGCACAAGTTATTATCTTATAGTTCAATAAGTTAGAAGTCTGACCCAGGTCTCACTGGGCTCAAATCAAGGTGTCAGCAGGCTGTGTTCCATTTTGGAAAGTCTAGGGGGAAATCTATTTCCTTGCCTTTTTCAGCTTCTAGAAGTAGCCCGCATCCTTTGGCTTGTGGCCCCTGCTCCATCTTCAAAGTCAGCCACGGTGGATTGAGACCTTCTCACACCACATTTCCCTGACCTGCTACTCTTCCACTATTTAAGATATCCTATGATTACACCGGACCACCCTGATAATTTAGAATAATCTTATTTTAAGATCAGCGGATTAGCAATCTCATTTCCATCTGTAGCCTTAACTTCCTTCGCCATGTAACCTACCATATAGTCACCGTTTCTGAGATCAGGAGGCAGACATCTTTGATGGGCCATTCTGCCTAGCGAATGAGATCTGGATCCCAGCATAGAGGACTTCCCTTCCTGGGATAACACCGGTGCTTCTGGAGCACTCTCTTTTAGTTGCTATGCTCCATGCAGGTTGTTAGAGCCCCTAAGGAAATAGCTTCTATTTGTTCCTGAATACATTAATCCGCAGCTATATTTTAAACTTTGAATAGAATGATTTTTTTAATAAATGTTTAAACAGATGACTTTTTATTGTGTTTTTTCTTTTTTCAGTTACAGTTTACTTTCAGTACTCTTTTGTATTGGTTTCAGGTGTACAGCATAGTGGTTAGTCATATGCTTTACAAAGTGTTCCACCTAATATTTCTAGTACCCACCTGGCACCAGACATAGTTATCACAGTATTATTGACTATATTCCCTATGCTGTACTTTACATCCCATAACTATTCTGCAACTAAAAATTTGTAATCTTTTTTTTTATTGTTTAAAGTATTAACATATGTCTTCTTTTTCCCCCATTGACCTCTCCCCAGCCACTCCCATCCCCAACCCCGGCACATGCCCTCCAGTGTCTGTGTCCATTGATTATGCTTATATGAATGCATACTAGTCCTTTGGTTGATCTCTTACTCCCCCCTCACACTCTCTGGCCTTCCCTCTGAGGTTTGATGGTCTGCTTAGTGCTTCTCTGTCTCTGGATCTATTTTTGTTCATCAGTTTATGTTGTTCATTATATTCCACAAATGAGTGAGATCATGTGATATTTATCTTTCTCCAACTGGCTCATTTCGCTTAGCATAATGCTCTCCAGTTCCATCCATGCTGTTGTGAATGGTAAGAGTTCTTTCTTTTTTTACAGCAGTGTAGTATTCCATTGTGTAGATGTACCACATTTTTTTAATCTACCCATCTGCTGATGGGTAGAATAGAGCTTTCTGGATAATTAGCTCTGCAATATCTAAGGGGTCACCTGGATTTTATGATAATGTCACTGCTTACATTAAGATACAGAACATGCAGTTTTCTTGTTTATTGAGCTCCAATTTCCCTCTGTGCCGACACCAATAGCTGGCTCTGTTTTTATTAGACAGAGGCATTTCAGTTTTTTAGTGAGATTAACAAACTTTGTCAAGAGAAAACTAGAGATACTATTCCAATATGACATGCATTAAAAAGTCCTCTCTTTCTCACTTATATTTATAGTCTGATAGAGGATCAACAGTATACCAATTGAATCTTGCTGCAGAGTGACATTTTTTGAAACCATTAAATTCAAGATAATGTGCATACACGGAATTCAGCAACATAAGCTGACTGTAAATGAGACCCGCTATCACTAATGTCACTTTATTCCCATTGCTCTGTTATGGATTGTACCTGTTTCATATATTTTGTGCCATCGCTGGTTCCAGTCCCTCTGGGTTTATATTGCCCTGATATGAGAACTAAAACTAAACAAAGTATTGCTGAGGAGGACAGATACTGTGTCTGTTCTTTTTATTGCTGACTTTTTTTAGTGTTTTAAAATCTTTGGCTGGTTTGGGAGATTACCTTAGGTGCTAATGTGAGCTGGGTTATTCCCAAGGGCTCTATTATCGGGTGAATCTTGGGAGAGCAGAATATGTGTGTTTTTCTTGGTTCTTTCTGCAGCAAGTGTTTGAAGGAGCCCAGCTTAAAAAAAAAGAGAACAGTTATAAGACATAGTTCTCACCTTTGGGAACATGATCCAAATGTAGAATGAGGGCGTAGATGGGGAAAGTGGGGCTCAGAGGGGATTTCTCCTTGGTAGGAAATATAATCTAAGGAAGTAAGGAAGGTGCCCGAGCACATAGGTAGGAATGAAGGAGGGTGATAAGTGCATTTCAGGATTGACCCAAAGGCTTCTCCTCCAAGACTGTTACATGAATAATGTTAAATTCAAATTACTACAAAAAAAAGTTGTGTGGTTTGTTTTTTCACCACTTCACCACTTCAAAAACAACATTATCTGGTAATTATCACAGAGCCATCTTTAAGGCAATTGCCTCTTCCTTATTCATTTAGGTTTATTCCACTGGATTGGCAATTTGGTATAATGTATAATTCTTTGACTCAACCAATATCTATTTTATCCCTATTGTGAGAAAAATTAAATGTTTTTTCTTGGTTCCAGCATCTGCCCCAGTCCTTAAGTGTAAGCACACATTTAATTTTAGAACCCAAGACCAGAAAGTCTTTTCATACTTATGTCTACTTGGGATTCACAAATCTTCAAGTTTTTTCATCTCTGTAGAATTTTAAATGACATAACTTAAAAATGAAGACACCTTTTCTGAGATCAATAACTGACCTTTAGTTCAGTGCTACTAAGTCATTTTCCAGACATGATCTTTGTTGACATAACCCAATGTGTCAGGGTCTCTGATAGGGGTCAGAGAGGGGGCAGTAATGCTTTTTGGTGAACCATGTTCTATAACCATGAGTTACAATAAACAGGGAATGTGATTAGTGTCAATCAAAGGTCATCATCCCAAATTCAACACCAACAGGAGTAACCAATTTGGGGTGTGGTGGGGTGGGGAGAGACTTTATTCAGTGGCTGTAGCTCAGTTATCAAACAGCTCAGCTGAGAACAGCACAGTTGTGATACAGCTCAATTGTGGAGCAGCTTGACTGTGGAACAGCTCAACTGTGAGACAGTTACAGTGGCCAGGGCAATGCAGCTCAGTTCAGGTGTTATAGCTCCAGCTGGGAAAACTCAGTCTTCAATGGAAACTAAAAACGTTCTTCCTTGAGGCAGAATTAAAGCTGACAGATATAGAGAAAAGTGCCTGCCCCTGGCCCCCTAATACATGACTGGTCCATTTCTATGCAAACGAGGACTCCAAATATTCACAGTTCAGGTGGTCCAAATAGCATCATCCTGATTGGTCAGAATGGAGCCACTCTGATTGGTCGGTAAAGATGCAAATGAGGACATAGCTGTGCCACCCCTGTTGGCCTGGGTAGGTCTTCAGCCCATTGATTAATTTATGAGCCTAGCCACTCCTTTGCAAGGGTCAGCTCTGGTGGCAGGAACACAGTGCAATATGCAGCTAGCTCAGTACAGCTTTTCCATGAAGGCAGAGAGCATGAGAAGTTTAACAATAACTAATAAACTGTGTTTATAAATTTCATTTTCATGTAGTTTAAAATATTTTTTAAATTTCTCCTGAGATTTATTTTTTGACTCAAGTGCATGGTTTATCCATGGCTTATGCATACATGCATATAAGTTATTTGGTTAATCTCTTTTCCACCTCACCACTTCCCTCTGAGATTTGTCAGTCTGTTCCATGCTTCAAAGTCTCTGGATCTATTTTGTTTGTCATTTTTATTTTGTTCATTAGATTCCACATGTAAGTGAGATCATGTGATACTTGTCTTTCTCTGACTGGATTATTTTGCTTAGTATAATACTCTCCAAGTCTCCCCATGCTGTCTCAAAGGGTAGGAGATTCTTCTTTTTTATAGCTGCATGGTACCACATTTCTTTTATCTACTCATCTACTGATGGGCACTTGGACTCTTTCTAGATCTTAGCTATTGTATATAGTGTTGCTAAGAACATAGGAGTGCATATATTCTTTCTGACTGGTGTGTTGGGATTCCTAGAGTATATTCCTAGAAGTGGGATCACTGGGTCAAATGGCAGTTCCACTTTTAATTTTTTGAGGAAACTCTATATTTTTTCCATATGCTGCACAGTCTGCATTCCCATCAGCAGTGTATTAGGGTTCCTTTTTCTCCACATCCTTGCCAGCACTGGTCATTTGTTGATTTGTTGATAGTAGCCATTGTGACAGGTGTGAGGTGATACCTCATTGTCATTTTAATTTGGAACTCTCTGATGATTAGTGACTTTGAGTATTTTTTCATATATCTCTTGGTCATCTGTATGTCCTCTTTGGGGAAGTGTCTGTTTAGATCCTTTGCCCATTTTTTTAAATTGGATTATTTATCTTCCTTTTGTTAAGTTGTATAAGTTATGTATACATTTTAGAAATTAAGCCCTTATCAGATGTATCAATGACAAATATATTCTGTCATACATAATTTTGTTGTTGGGTTTTTTGCTGTGCAGAAGCTTTTTATTTTGATGTAGTCTCATTTGTTTATTTTTTCCTTTGTTTCCCTTGCCCTAGGAGATATATCAGCAAATATACTGCTATGAGAGCTGTTTGAGATTTTGCTGCCTGTGGTTTCTTCCAGGATTTTTATGCAGACAATAATGCAGCGAAGGCCTGGGGAGGGCCTTCACTATTGAAGCAGGATGGAGGGGGTCAATGGAGGGGGAAAGGGGAACATCTATAATACTTTCAATAATAAAAATAATTTTAAGAGGTAAAAAAAAAAAGAAATGCTAGGACACCCTATGTCTTTGTGTCATTAGCTTTTGATTCAAAGTCTTAGGCAAATGCATCTGATTAAATAAATAAATAAATAAATAAATAAATAAGAAGTGTTTGGTTTAGTCTCCACATACTAGTGTTGCGGGGTTTTCCAGTTAGCTTTCTCTTACTAATTTGTAGTTTAATTCCACTGTGGTCTGAGAGCATACCTTGCATGATTTCTGTTTTTATTTCTATTTTAAAGTATGTTTTATGCCCAGAATGTGATCTATGTTTGTGAATGTTCTCTGTGAACTTGAAAAGAATGTGTATTCTAGTATTGTCAGATGAAGTGTTCTATAGATGTCAGTTATATCAGGTTGATTGATGGAGCTGTGGAGTTCAACTATGTTCTTACTGATTTTTCTGCCTTATGGATCTGCCCATTACTGATAGGGTGTTGAAGTCCCCAGCTATTGTAGTGGATTCATCTGTTTCTCCTTGCAGTGCTATCAGTTTTTGCCTCACATAGTTGGATGCTCTGTTGTTAGACACACACGTTAAAGATTGTTAAGTCTTCTTGGAGAATTGACCCCTTGATAATTATGGAATGCCTTTCTTTGCCCTGATAACTTTTCTTGTTCTGATATCTGCTATGTCTGAAATTAATATAGCTACTCCTGCTTTCTTTCAATTAATGTTAAAATAATCTATCTTTCACTATCTGTATTTCAAAATGGATATTTTCCTACTCTTTTTGTGCCAGAGGCCGGGGGCCAGGAGAGTTGTTCATTCTTTACTGTGAAGACCTGGTAGGGCTCCTGGAGTTAAGATTCACTAAAGTATGAGGGCCCCTAACAATGGACCCTCCTGAAGTTTATAAGTTTCAGACTTGTCCACACTGAACCTCCAATAATGTGTCAATTAGGATTTAGGTTTTCCTACTCCATTGCCGGTTCTCACTGAGATTTCTGCTCTGGTGAGTTGTAATTCTCTGTATCTACCTGTTTGTCTCTATAATTTGGGGGTCAGTTATCTGATGAATTGTCTAAGAAGAGTTGTTGATTTCAGTTTGTTCAGCTTTCTACTTGTTGTTAGGACAGAGTGATGATTTCCCAGCTTCTTGCATGCTGAACTGTAAACTCTGATTCTTTATGATTCGTTTTTCATGTCGGTAGAAACTTTTTTGTTGTTGTTACAGGGGCCTTTGAGATTCATGCAGTTCAAGTTTGAAGAGTTGAGATTAAAATATTTCAGGCAAACCATTTGTTAAAAATCAAATGGGAAATAGATTGACTTGTGTCTTTAGATAAGATTGCAAAGAAAATTGCTTCTACTCTATGAGTTTCCCTGCACAAAACACTTTATTTCATTGTTTACAAAGTTTTCCTGACAGTTTTCGAAGTTTCACTTGAAAAAATACAGATCGGAAACACAAAGCCTATAAGAGAGAGCAAAAGAGAAAGAGAAAAGTTCAGTTTATCCACAGACATTCCCAAGCCTCAATTCCAAATCTAGCCTTCCTCAGCCATTATGTAATTATGGACTACTGCATCAGGCTATGTATAAGAAAGAACATATGAAACCCCAAGCAACAACTTGCACCCTTCATAACCAGGCAAGGTACTTTGATAATTAGGCTGTAGAACAACTCTCCTTTCTAATGGTTTGGTATGACAATGACTACATCAATTAACAAGAATATTGGGTACCGCCTGCTTTGTATAAAGCATTGGTTAGATGCTAGTAAATTAATCCTACTTTTCAAAACCTAATATTTAGTTATAGGGTTCCATCATCTGTAAAACGGGAGATAAGAATAGTTCTTATAAGGTTACTAGGATTAAATGAGATGACACTTAGAGATACCACTTGTGCACTGTAGGTTAGTTTCCACTCCCTTTCATTCCAACATAATCCTCTAAGTGCCATTATTAACAGAGGGCAGAAGTGCTCACAAACATGCTTTGTTTGGGCCTCATACTATTTTATTTTTTAAATTTGAATTAGTATCTGATGACACTTTAAATTTTTTTTAAGTTCACATAAAGTCTGGATTTCTAGTTTCTCCTGAAATTTACAATGTCTGGGACATCCATGGGGTATCACTTTTGGAGCCAAGTGGCTGTTACCCTCTTCCATTACTCTAGTCTCCACCTCTCCTTGTTGTCTTACGCCTACTTCACTTACTTATGCCACTTGCCTGGCCCTCGTGAGGCATTAGTGTCTGTGACATTTGATGCCAATAAAAATGTGGTGAGACAGATTAATGCAGGAAGCCTTGCTGAGCACATTGTGAGCTGGGTTTTGAAGAAGGTTCACGGAGACAGAGGATGTGCTTAATGGATATGAGCTTAAAGTTGTAGATCTCTCACATGAAGATCTCTGTTTGATTTGAACAGGTTCTCTTGAATCCTTAAAAGGCTCTTTTTGTGCTTAAAGAAGATCACCATTGAAGTGTATAATGTGACATCACTGAAATTAGTTCACACCTGGGGAGGAGTATAGAGGATAAAGGGCTTCACCCGTATAAGCATTTCATTGGTGCACACATCCCCCCATCCACCACCACTTCCCACCAACAACACCAGAAGTACATTCACTGTCATTCCCTAACCTACAAGGATCAGAGGAATACAAGCAAG
Organism: Cnephaeus nilssonii; assembly: GCF_951640355.1. Classification (NCBI taxonomy): domain Eukaryota; kingdom Metazoa; phylum Chordata; class Mammalia; order Chiroptera; family Vespertilionidae; genus Cnephaeus; species Cnephaeus nilssonii. The sequence goes on from NC_137082.1 coordinate 61,229,300, forward strand.
AAAAGAAAAAAAGGGAAGTCATATGAACTTGGCTATAGCTTTCTTTGTAGGCGGAACAAAAGAAAATATTGAGGCAATCATCAGCATAAATTAGTCCAAAGCAAGTCAAAGAAATTCCAGCAAAATGGGGATATTTTGCCTGAATTATGAGGCTAATTATCTCAGTCCTCTACTCGAGTGTTCCTGGGGAGACCTGGCCTAAGAATGCTTTTCCAATGAGCTGGCAAATTTAGAAAGGGAGAGGAAATGTTATTGTAACCACAGCTTGAGCCTGATGCTGCCTCTGTCCAGAACACCTATGGAGAACATCCAAGTCCAGCCTGCCTCTCAGATGAGCATGGTTGCCTAGAAAAACTGGGCTCTGGAGAAGGTGATCATGTTCTGAATTCTGGTGAAAGAGGAATTCCGGTGCCCAGAGGAGTGACACAGGCTTACTTTTCAAAATCTTTACAATTTGAGCACTCTCATAGAAGTTATGGGTGATTTTTCCCAAAAACTTTTAGAACTAAAAAGGGCAACTTATTAATGAAACAGTTCTGCTCTCAAAGTACGATATTAAAAGATTATTATAACTACAGGCAAGAAAGCATTTGGATTATGTGGCATTTGGAAATGATGGTAAAGATTATCCATATGGTCTAATGTTGTCAATGCCTTACACTGCATTACCAATCACCTAATATGGGGGTGATTTTGATTATGTGGCTTATTTTAAATTCTGCTCTGTCCTAGGTCAATCAGAGTCAATAGCTGCCATTTTCTTTGGTAAATGTTGCTAGGTGCTTAGGCACAATTAGAATATTTTGGGACATAATATTTTAGGTATTATGGTGCCATGGTCCTCTTAAAACTTATCACTTTATACTATCTCTAATTCTATTTTTGTCTGTCTTTGGTGCATAAAACCAGCTTCAGTAGTAACAGCTATAAAGACATGTTTGATCTGTTTATTTGTATGTCAGTTTCCCTTAAGTTTATGGCTTTTGTCTAGGTATCTGTAACTTTAGGAGCTTTTGGTGGTCAATGAGAAGGATGTAGAGCAAGCATGTCAAATTCAAAGGCTAAAATGGGCCAAATAAACGATGCATGAGAGTTTGACATGCTTGATGTAGAGGCCAGTGTTAAACTGTGCCTCCAGAAGAACTGGAAATATCTCTGCTTTCCTCAGCCCTTTGCCTCCTCTTCCATTGCTACTCAACTTTCCAGGGTAGCCACAAGCTTAAGAATTTTTTACCTTCTGCTCTGCTGAGAAACCTTGATGGGGAACTAATTTGTGTTCCTTTGGGGTTTGGTCCAGTGCCATAGCTATCTGGGAATGGAGGGCTGCCCTCCAGGGCTCCCACGGCCTGGGCTCCTCTCCCCTGTGTGGCTCTGCATCATGCCTGCTCCCTTTATTCACTCCTCACCTCACTTTGCTCATTAGTTCTACCATATGCCCTTTAGATTCATCCTTAGACTGTTGGAGTTGTGTTTGGCAAATATATTTACTAGGGGGATCTACTCTTTGGCACTGAATATGGAAATGAAGAAAATAATTTAGTAAAAGGTAAGTAACTAGAAGCATATCAGTAAATAGAAAATGATTCTGTTGTACTACATTAAAATGGGCATTGTCCTTTTTAATTTAGCTTATAGTAGCGAGAACAGAAACTAATGTTTTAGGCCATACAGTCCTAGCATCACTGTGGGAATGTTTGAGGATAGGCAGTGGCTGATTTTCATCTCCATTTCTCTGCAGCTGACAGAGAACCTGATAGCTAGAAGGCACAACAAATCAATGTTATGAATGAATACGATTAATTCAATAGAAGTTATTCCTGATCCTTTGTCAATACACATGTCAGCATCCCATTTTTTATTCAGATGCATGCCTACATAATGAACTCTTTGTCCCAAGGAAACTAGCCAAGAAGCGGAAGGAGACAATGAGCAGCACACGGCAGGAGATGACTGTGATGGTGAACTCCATGGACAAGAGCTATGCCGAGCAAGGCACAAACTGCGACGAGGCGTTCTCCTTCATGGACACCCACAATCTCAACGGGAGATGTAAGTGCACATGTTTCTTGGCTTCTAATCCATCTCTGTGGTTTTCTATAATTCCAGAAAGAAATGGGGGTTTATAAACCCAAAAACGGCCTAAGAATTTCTTTTTGTCTTACTGGTTTCTCGAGTCCCTTTAAACAGTCCTGGAAACTTCTGCATGTCCCATAGGTTGCTTGGGTGTGATGACATGGTACAGGTGGTAGGTCCAGATCCCAGAGGAAAGGAGGCCACAGTTACGGTTCTGGAAAGACTTAGAGAGGAAGGGCTTTTCTCCTCTCTGAGAAGGCACATGCTTCTCATCATTATTTTGTTGTTTATATGCTATTTCTAAGCTAACCAGTTGTTGAATTACACATGGGAAGTCTGTTATAAAACAGTTCACTAAATGCCAGTAACCAGTTAATTGATGATTTTTTTAGCTGACAGGTTCTGCCTTTATTATAGGGCTATCAGTGGCAATTAATAAGTTAAACTGTATTTTCACTTCACAAGTCTTACATTTCACACCAGGTGGGTTAGCCGAGCTCAGCTCATGCCTTCCCATACTAACACCTGTGATCCAGGTACAGGCATTATTTCAGGAAGCCAACAATTATGTTGATTATACGAAATACAAAATGAGCAGTTGCTGTGTCCCTGGTGATCTTCTCAGAAACCAGAAGTAAATCCCATGGTGTATGCCTGACTCTGTGGTTCATGGCCCTGTTGGGTTCAAGGTCAAAGGTTTCTTCACCATGTGAAATCCATGCCACAGGTGGCTGCTCACCGTGGCTGCATGATCAGGCTGTGGAACAGCATGGGGATGGAATAAAAGTGTGTAAAGTCTGGGAACCTCATGGCTGAGAGGCACAGGAATCTGGTCTCTGGGGGGAGAGGGCAGATACCAGGGTGGACAGTGTGTGCTTGTGTCCTGACCACTCATTGGGCCTGTTCTGATTCTGCAGCTCCCCCCATCCACGTCTCTCTCCAGTCACCATGTGATCACCACACCTGCCTTCTCCCAGGCCTTGTCTTTCTCCTACATTCAGCAAAGCTTCATAGAGTTCCATTGTCTACTTCTCTCCGTGGTGGCTACGGTTGTCCACCTGTTCCTACTTAGAGGTGCTACATTTATGCACAATAAACTTTATCATAATGCTCTAGCCTGGTGGAGCAGGAGTTCAGCAGAAATAACTTTGACCCCAGTGGGCAGCCCAGCACTCCTTGTCCTTAGTCATTGTCCTTAGCCCTGTCCTGTCAACTTCAATGTAGGTGACAGAGTCTGTGGTATATCACAAGCTACATATTGCATTTTTCACTTTATGATGCATCTGTTGTGGGCTGGTATGGAAGAAGCCCTTCCCACCCAAGACAAGGTTAGAATTTTTGTAGTTGCAGTTACTTCTTGAATGATACTATGTAAGGGGCCACATGTTCTCACTTTCCAGGATAACCCATTAATGTCCCAAACTTTCTATTTCATGGTGCAATTCCTCACGCATAAATTTCCTTGGAATTACCTGCCCAAAGAGCAAAGACCTACATTAATATTTTCTAAGCTTGTGAAGTTTGAATAACAGGGGATTATTTGCCTCTGGACAGGAAATTTAATTTGATATTACTTTTTCAAAAGTGAATGTATCTGTGGCAATCCAAAAATGCTCATGCACAGAGGACTGCTGCAGAAGCCAGCGTCAGCTTCCAAGCCAGCTCATTTGCTATTAAGCATTATTTTGGGCCTCCCATCAATGTAGCCAATAGAAGAAACAACGCAATAGGCATTACATTTTCTTCCCACTCTTTGAGCAATGAGTAGATCTCATCAAATTCCATCTATCAGGAGTGACTCCAATAGTAAACTTTATCATAATGCTCTCTCTCTTAATGCCTTTAAAATAAGAGAGCAGTTACTGAGGGAGGAAAAGCATTCATTAGGCCACTGAGGTTCCAGCCCCAAACCTATTACAAATCTGAGAATGTCTGAGATATTTTAGGGTTGGGAGAAAGTGCTAGCAGTTGGGGAAGGAGTACCTTTTGAAAATGCAACAGCGAAAAATAAGATTGGACAATTTAAAAATAAGCACAAGCATATATCATCTATCCACCAAAGTAAATGGGAGTTGTACATAAAAAGGAGGAAAATAGATAGGTATAGTGGGAATGAGATTAATTTGTGTACTAAAAACCTAAAGTATTTAAAATACCTTTTATTTAAAGGTGAAAATAAACATGGTTATTTTGTGTCTGCTTTGCACATTTTACCAACCATGTAAAAATGTCTGCGGGTAATAGGCATTATTCTTGCTGACCCTCGCATATTTTATAGGTACTCAGGTTTTTTGTTCTTATTTTCATCAATTGCTCTCTTTTTTTCCTGGCAGCTTACCATAAACATGCATTATAAATATGATACTTTTCTATTTTAGAAAAATATATTGTAAATAATAGGCAGCCTGGGTTCTGGTTGCTGCTCTATTATTCACTAACTAGAGGCCCAGTGCACGAAATTTGTGCACGGGGGTGGGGGGTTGGTCCCTCAGCCTGGCCTGCAACGATGCCAGCGTCCCGCGCCCGGCATCTGGCCAGAGGCCCTCCCTCCGCACGGCCGGGGCATGGGACACTGGGCTCGCGTCGCCAGGGCATCACCACCAGCGTCCCTCCCCCCTCCCCACTATGTGTGCCACCATCTTTGTCACGAAGTGACGGTTAATTTGCATATTACTCTTTTATTAGATAGGCTTCTACACTTTAAAAACAGAAGCACAGGTAAAACACCATCCTTAAAGGAACTTCTCTAGGAGAGCTAAATATATTAGCATGTCATCAGAATAAAGATAACATACAATACCATCGGAGTTTGGTAGTGGTTCCCATAATACAATGATGTAACTTGGTAGGAACTCAACACCTAATAAATCATATGGCTTCATCACAGGAGTTAAAATTTAGACTTACATTAACCTGCTTGGGCACATTCAAATTATTTATCTGAACACTTTAATGAGATTAAAGTGTTTTTAAAGCACTAATCGATGAAGACATTGAAGGGAATTAGCAAACTAAAAACGAAAAATACCCAATTACAGTGGAATCTCAGATAAATTAGATGGGATTGACTTTCCTCTTAATGATAGAGAGGAAGAGGTTGAATCTTGAGAGTTTTCGAGGAATATTTCAAATAAAAAGAGCATTTTATATGGATTGAAAAGACAAGTAGGACAATATGTGGGCCTGCAGAGTTGACCTGACATGCAGCACATAGGAAACCTCCCCTTTATTTTCCATAAATCAGGGCATGGCATGGCGGGCAGCTCTCTGCATACCCAAAAGATGAGGAAGGAGCGGATTTTTGCAAGTTACAAAAACCATGTGTGGACACATGCTCCTACTCTTAGTTGTGAAAAGTCAGTTCAACTTGATAGTAGAATTTGCAGGCAAAGGCTAGAAGTCAAAGTAGAAGTCTAATGAATTTCTTGATTCAAAATGGCAGCTGTGGTTATTGGTTTTCTTCATTTGTGGGGTAAAAAAAGCTTAAGTGAAAAGAGGGTGCTTGTTCTCTACAAGACTAGTTCCCCAGAGAGAGCAGAAATGGTAATATTTACCACGGGGACTTCAGTAAACCTGTGTGTTTCTGCAGCCAAGTCTACTCCAGCTGGCGTCCCTGGAAGTGATCCGAGAGCCATGCTCCCAGGTGTTGTTGCCTCTTCATCTGCTGACTAGCCTTTCTCTTACTTACAGCTGTGTCTTCGCCATCGTCCTTTACAATGAAAACAAACACACTGAGTACGTCGGTGCCTAATTCCTATTACCCAGGTAACAGACTTTTCCATGGTTTCGTCTTTCATAAGCCCTAGCAGTCAGACTCAATCAGTGCTCGCCTTGCTGTCCATGATGCTTTAGGAGCTTAATGTGTCTGATGTCTTATAACCCGGTGCTTTCTATGGCTTTCTGTGGGAATATCGGGGGGCCTTTCATCAATCATTTACTGTTCTTTCTCTTTTTACTTTCTCTGCATTGACCTGCTTATGATGTATGACAGACCCATTTGTGCCAACTGCAATTTTAGGTGAGAACATTTCCCTTTATCACAGTTTATTGCAGGAGTAATTTAGAGAGTCAGTGGCCAGTCTTTGGGAGAATGGAGTTTTAATTCTGTATGATGCAGTGATTGCAAGTAGGACACGGGGGTAGTGGGTGGTCTGGGGTGGGGGATGGGGAGTGGGGACGTAGATAATAAAAAGACTTTCTCCAGATAGTCTCTATTGGTAAGAAGGATTTGCCTCATGCATGTTGGAAATGATACCAAAAGGCTCAAATGAACAATCCCAGCTCCAGTATTGTCCCTTTCTGTGTTCCAAATGTAAAGTCAAGTCTGATCCCAGAAAAAAAAGCACAGTATGCAATCGCTCAGCTGTTTACTTCCAAGAGCTGAATTCTGTCCAATGTGACAGTCGTAAAAGTGAAAATAGCTTGTTATTTTCACTTACTGCTAAGCACTAATAACTTCAATTTCAAAAATAGCATTTTTCTAATTACAGTATGCCGAACGTCATGCAGAAAAAATGATCACAATAGTGTTTTGGCCCCTTACCCCTCTCAGAGACACTGCGGGCACCCAGCATTCCAAAGTGTCTGTTCACAGTGGAATTTCAAGGGAGCTGATGTTCCCAACAGCAAAATGACAAGATGGCACTTTATAATCACATGGTTTACTATGTGTCAGTTGTCACTAGAAATGAAATAAAAAGTTAGAAATAAAACGTGGGGCAGAACTGTTCCCAGTGGGGAATGAGAGGGGACAACATTCCTTTTGTCTGGTATGAGAAAGGTGAGGAGAAATAGCATTGCCTGGCTATGAAATGGCATTACCAAACCAGGAGGAGCTGCTACTGCATATAACCCGCATGTAGCACGGCTGTGTTCTCTTTCTACCACTAACCTTGCCCAGGAACCCAGCACTAAAGGCTTCAAGGTACATAGCAAGTCGTCTATCCAGAGCTCCATCCTCAGCCGTGACGCCTCCTAACTCTCTTTACACGGGTTTATATCTTTACAACATAACTTTTCCCCCGTGCTTCTCTTTTCTCTAAGTTGTTATGATTTTTGTAAAGAGGGTAATTATTTTTTTTCTTATGGTCGTTTCTGGGCTTAAGCAAATTCATTGCCTAAGGAAAAAAGGAACTCAGAAGTATAAGAATGGGCATAAATCAGAATTTTTAAATTTGCATGATTTTGGTGGCTAACAAACAAAACCCACTAAAGCTCTCACCTTTTAATACCAACTATCGGGGGAGGGGGGGGAAGCTGCATTTTTATTCTTTTCATAAGTGAGGGGGCGTGGGCTAATCTTAGGCTCCTGAACAATGCAATCTACATGCAGATGACATTTACAGAATCTTTGGGTAGGCAAAGATTTGCATTTCTTTGTGTGCTGTGCCATTCATTCCGGTTCCGCTGGTAGACATTCTGACCTTGGAGGAGCCGTGAGTGGGGAGGGCTGGAGTTGTCAGAGGGAATAAAATGTTCAGGTTTCACAGCAGGATTTAGATAAGCTTATTAAACAAATATCATTTTTTAAAGTCGCTGCTTCGTTATTATGAACACTAATGACATCTTTTAAAGTTGGTTAGGCTTCTTTATTGAGAGAATCATTTGAACAGACAATTCAAGGAGCAAAAATGATGCACATTGTGAAAAATAAGTCAGCCAGATAGACAAATAGCTGTTACCATGTCTAGCTGATACATGTACCACCATAACCAATGGTGCTGCTTGGGAGCTGTTCTTCCACAGTATTTGGTGCAAATGTGAATCTGTGTATTGTATCCTAAGGATTAGTGAGGTTATCGCCTGAAACTGGAAGGAAGATAAGCTGCATATCCACTCTGGTGCTTTTTGAGAGCAGAACTAGTATCACTTTAGAAGAAATATTTGTTGTGACTCGGAGCTTGGCACAATTAAATCTTCTAGTTCCTCCACCTTTTATTCTCACAGGTTAAGGTCCCCAGTCCTAATGTATAGAGCTTTAGTATGCCTGTGCATCATTTTCTAGCAAAAATAAATAAAATAAAATGAGATAAATAGATGGATGGGTCGATCAATTGATCGATTCTCCCTGACCTCAAAAACATAGCATTTATTTCAAGTTTTTTTAGCTGGCTTGTTGAAAATTCAAGATAGCTTATTAAAGAATATAGGTAGCATTCATTCTCTGTTCTTAGAAAACCATCAGAACTGTTAGTGAGAAATTTTATTTCTGATTTCCTCTTATGCATACTTTTAAATTTAAAAATATGTCAGTGGGTAAATTTTAACAAACATAGGAAATTAATGTCAAATTGTATTTTTTATCAGTAATAATTCTTTTTTAAGAGGTTGTAGACACTGATTACTCACTAATGTGGGTAGAATCAAGAATTTCTACTAGTTTAGGTGACCCAATTTCATAACAGCTATTGCACGAGGAGCGTTCTATTTCCTCTTTGAGATCTAAATGCTAGATAAAAGTACTCTTTTCTTAGATGGTCTCAGTAGTGTTTAAATGCTTTAGGACACATCCACACTGGTAATGAGGCCGAGATGTCACAGTGCCGTGGGAGATGATGCATACAATGGTAACAGTGGTTTTAACCACGTGGTTAAAACTTCCAAGAATGCCCAGCCCTGGATCACAGCGCTGCTCGGTCACCAGCTTATCCACTTAAGAGGCCCAGATGATTAATTTAGGGGAAGTTTAGAAGGTCAGTCCACAATGGAGGGCATTTAATTATGTTCATCCCAAAAGGTGCAAAAGTGAGAGAACGAGAGAGGCACAGGCGGGGAACTAATTAATGTTCCATTTATTTTAGTATAAAGAAGAAACTTTCTACTGGGGTAGCTAAAGCTCAACGGATTCAGTACTTCCGTAGCAATCCTGTATCCCACTTTATGAGCTTGGCAGTCGCCAGCAAGCACACCTGACATGAAAATCTCCCGGTTGATTTGTGACAGTTCTAATAAAATGAGAACATAGGAATTTCTAAATTTCAAAGTAATTCCAAATGAAAAAAAAATCATAAAATCAGCTTACCACCCTTTTTATTTTGTCTTTGTGTCTTTAGCCACCTTGTAGTGATCCAGGTGCCATTTCAGCAACAGCGACATAGCTACACACTTGTGTACCACCTTTCATACCATGCATCCCCAGGTGCTTTGCAATGCAGATACAAGTGAGGTTTCAAAACCAGGCCCAGCTAATCAGGCACCCTTGAGCTAAATTTCCCTTGGACCTGAACTTCTCAGTTTAAAAATCAAACCCCATAACTGAATTCCCTGTTGATAAACAATCTGGTAATTAAAAAAAAAAAAAAGAACAAATTTATTTATACCTGAAATAGATTCTTATTTACTATCCTCATTTTAAGTGACTTTGCATTATATTTTGATGAGACACATCCTTAATTATAAAACAGCTAAAGGGATTCAGCATTATTATGAGTTAACCTGTAGTATATGAAACTTTTAATCTAATAGCACTTTCCTACATAAGACATTTTTTAATAGCTACAATTTCTGCAGTTCATTCATCTAATTTACTAGTAGTCTTCCATCAAAACACAGCCTCTTTAGGCTTATTTGACCAAATTTTCACATTAATTTTGTAGTACAATTTGGTTGACCTGTTTAAGAAATTCAAATAAGAAGCCTTAGTCATTACTTGGTTCTTGGGGGATGAGAAGCAATTGTGATACTTCTTTAACTCCTTTTTGAATAGAGTACATAAACACCTCCATCCTTACGAGATGGGAGACTTGAGGCTTTGCCCTCTGACCACCTCTGTATAGAAAACTTAACTGTCAAATTAAAGCACAAAATAAAAACTACCTGTAATTATTCACACAGTATTATTGCTTATGCCCTGTTTCCTTTTTCTCCTCTTTTCTCCTGATATGTACCTTCTTAAAAGTGCCAATAAATGGTAAGTTCCCCCATTCGCCCCATGGAGAAGGTGTGGAGGGAATGGGGGGTGTTTCTCATCTGTAGACCCTGACGAAGCCAGCTGGCTCTGCTGCGTGTCGGCCTGCATGTTAGCTCCTGTAGAACATTCCATGTGTGATGTGCTGGTCCACAGTATTTTGTCAAGCTTTCTGATCCTGGAGCATGCAAAGTGACTCATCACTTCCCTTTCCTTTTCCACTTTTCTTTGATTTCATGTATCAAGTCCATTCTCATTGCTAGCTTTATAAGCCACACCATTTTGTGCACTTTTATTTTGCTCACAGAACATTTGTACAGAGTTCATTTTCTTCATCATACAAATTAGGTAACAAATCTTCAGAAGAAATCCAAGACTGGTTTAATACCAAGCCTTGATGAAGTTTCAGACTGAAACTTCTATAAACTTAGCACCCAGAGGCTAAAGGGTTCTTACCAACCAGCTTTGTGAAAGAAATAGATCGTTTGGACTGCTTTGTAAAAAGCAAGATTTCTGCCTCATTCCTATCAGTGTTGCCAATCCCATTTGAATTTCTAAACATTTAACTTTTCTTTTTTGCTGAGCCATTGTAGGGATTATTGCAGCTATAGGTTGAGGGGATGCCAGCACCACTTCTTAGCATTTTCAGTGACTTTGACATAGCCTGCTGGTTCACCCTCACTTTCTCCTTACCTTCTTCTCCCAGACGAAACCCACACGATGGCCAGTGACACCAGCAGCTTGGTGCAGTCGCACACGTACAAGAAGCGCGAGGCGGCCGAAGTGCCCTACCAGACGGGGCAGCTGCACCCCGCCATCCGGGTAGCAGACCTGCTCCAACACATCACGCAGATGAAGTGTGCCGAGGGCTACGGCTTCAAGGAGGAATACGAGGTGAGCATGAGCTCAGCACCAGGGCCCCTCTCAGCCTTCCTGGGCATCATGCCAGGCACTGTGCTCCCAGCTCACTCAGCCAGCCAGTGGGCCCCATGAGGGCTGCCAGAAAGAGACCAGGTATTCCAGCCATGGCTCCATTTCCATCTGGCAGGGAGATGCATTACTAGGAAGCGAGCGTGCATTAAATGGAAAAAGGAGGGCCACTTCCCCTTTTCCCTTATTCTGCATAAATGCAATGAAAACAGAGGCCCACCAGGCTCTCGTCCCCATTCTTGATCACTTCGTTGGCTTTTCCTATAATTAAATACGATGTTAGATCCTGATAATTTTGTATAGTTATCTCAGGAAGAAACTACCCACTTAAAACAATTATAGACAACCGAAGCCATGTCATGTGGTGGAGATTAGAGGGACTGGCTAGTGTCATCCTCGTGACAGCTGTGATTGTCCAGCCAGCCCAGGAGCACGTCGCTGACCCAGGATCTAGTGTGACAGCGTTCAGGGCATTTCCAGGAGCAGCAGTATTCTCTGATCCTGTGTAAAATGTGGGGCTCATCTCTTTCACAGCCTCTCTCATTGACCAGTTCTTTTGGAAAGTCATTCAAGAACTGAAAAGAATGAATTGATTTGAAGAAGTGTGATTCAAAGAAGCCCATGCTACTTGAGTGTCCGAGTCGGGGGAGTAGGTTTCTCTTTTTACCTTGTTAAAATTGGGTCACAGTCACTGTAGCGTGCTGATAGTGAAAATAGGGTTAGCCCTAGCCGGTTTGGCTCAGTGGACAGATCATCAGCCTGCAGACTGAAGGGTTCCAGGTTTGATTTTCATCAAGGGCATGTACCTCTGTTGCAGGCTTGATCCCTGGCCCTGGTTAGGGCATGCGGAGGCAACCAGTCAATGTATCTCTCACATCGATGTTTCTCTCTATTTCTGTCTCTCCCTCTCCCTTCCACTCTCTAAAATAGAAAAAAAAATAGGATTATATAGTTATGTGGGTTTTTTAACCTTAGAATGTGTTTCTGGTGCCATATCGATCTGACTAGCCCACAGTTGGAGAACATTTTGTCTGGAATGAGAGTATTTTTAAATCAGTTCCTACCATCTACATATCCTACAAGTTTCAAACTGCTTCGTCTCCTCTTAGGGAGCACTAGATACTTCATGTTATGTTCCAGGTGCCGTGTTGTCTTAGGTTTAGCTCCATTTCCGAGCTTGCTGGCCAGGCTCCTTACAGCTATGAGAGCCATACCACTGCAATGGCTGATCTTTAAGTCCAGGTCTCCGGTCCAACGCAGACAAATAGACACACTTTGTCTGCTGACATGTGCTTCCTTGTATGTTGCCAGTGGACCTATGTTCAGGGACAACAAAGCCAAGGAAATGAACTCAAACCAAGCCCCAAGGGTTTAAGTCCAGGAAATGTTTTCAGAAGAATTACTGCATTTTAGCAACACTGAAATTCTTATTTAATGGTTATTTTAGTTTTACCTTTAGCGATTTATAATTCAGTGAAATTGACTGCCTTTGCATATTTCCTCATGCACGTTTAAAAGCTAGCTTAGGAATTAATGGGATTAAGAGTAAGACTTCCAAAAGCATTAATATCTTATGAAAGATAAAATTAGGTTATTGAGAAAATATAAGCCTAATGAATAGAAGTGATGTCTGAGTTCTACCCAATATTCTGAATGCAAATATTACTCAAATGTTTATTAAAGATATTAATGTCAAAGAGATTAGTTATAGGCTCAAGTAATAATTCATAAAGTAACCTGATAATTTTTCATGGACTATTTAAAAATACCTACTTTGGCACTTCCTATAACACACTGTAGGTGATACATATTTGAAAGTGTGCAAAAATGTATTTTCTGTTTAGATATCCTGCAGAAATATGGCTTGTAAGTACAAACAATGATACTCATTTTAAGCATATTATAATTCATGATTCACTGAGTAGTTGTACTTTGAAATAAAATGCTTTATTAATTAATTACATTTTAAATACTCTTCTTCTCATTCTAGCTAGTCAGTAGATCAGAAAGGACTGCTTAAAAGTAATATGGACAAGTGTACCAAATCATCACATTATAGATTTTAAATTTACATAATGTTATATATCAATCACTTCTCCATAAAGCTGCGGACAGAAGTCAATACTTAAACACCAAAACCATTTTAAAACAAAGAAAAAGAAAGAAGGAAAAAATGAAAAAAAAGAACATATGCTAGAGAGGAAAGCAGGAACAAATAAGAAGGTGCTATTGGGAGAAATATGAAATGGAACATTCTGTTAAGAATAATCCTAGCACTGAGTGATTTTCAGATGATTAAATGCCCCTCCTGGGGGTCAGGGGAGGACAGGGTGCTGATGTTGGCGGGAAGACCCTGGTGGGACAGAGTAAATGGGACGAAGGAGGGATGCTGGTGGGTGGGGAAACCTGTACAGTGGCTGCAGGGAGACAGGGATGCCTGCTAAGCTGTGTCTCACCTCAAGCCTAGAGTCCTACCTTTGCCATCCTTGCCTGCATGTGTCACTGAATCACATGACCAGGTCTTTTCTAGAGGCACAGCCAGGCTGATGGGAATTAAAGGAGCTGTCCAGGCTGTATTTACTGTGCTCTACATTCTCTAATCTTAGGGAATATTTATCCTAGGATGAATCTAGAAGCCCTCAAGCTATTACTTTTTATGTTTCTTTGGCTTTAGAACTCTAACCAAAGGTACCTCTGTGAATGGTGCTGGGAAGTGTGCATCTTCCCTTTAACATGTCCCAGGAGTCAGGAGTGTTGTGCGGCCTGGCATAGTGTGATTCCCTCAGGGCAAATACTGAGAGGCCATGGTGTGGGCATGGGCTCTGGCTCCAGACTGCCTGTATGGCAACTCAACTCTGCTGCCTACTACTAGCTGTGTTACCTTGAGCAAGTTGTCTAATCTCTCTGGGCCTCAGTTTCCTCATCTGTAAAATGAAGTAACTATGGTATCAACCTCATAAGGTTGTATGAGGATTAATCCACTTAATGTAGCATGAATGCTAGAACAGTATCTGACATTCAATTGAAGTCTTAGCTAGTAAAAGAGGAGAATACTAATACAGGGTGGGACAAAAGTAGATTTACAAATGTTCATCTGGAAAACAGTACATTAATAAATAAGAACACAAGAATAGCCGAAACCGGTTTGGCTCAGTAGATAGAGCGTCGGCCTGCGGACTCAAGGGTCCCAGGTTCGATTCCGGTCAAGGGCATGTACCTTGGTTGCAGGCACATCCCCAGTAGGGGGTGTGCAAGAGGCAGCTGATCGATGTTTCTCTCTCATGGATGTTTCTAACTATCTAATCTCTCTCATCGATGTTTCTAACTATCTAATGTTTCTAAACATCTCATCGATGTTTCTATCCCTCTCTCTTCCTCTCTGTAAAAAATCAATAAAATATATTTTTTTAAAAAGAACACAAGAATAAACTGTTTTGCATATTTACAACTGTAAACCTACTTTTGCCCTACCCTGTATAAGATTCAAAAGTAGAAGTTCACACGGTATCCTTTATAGAGAAACTGTGACACACTGCGGTTCAATATATCTGTCATCTCTTGTGTTCAGCACTCTGAGGATACAGTGAGCCAGTCACTTTATGGAAAGGGCTCAGTACATTTTCGCTTTAGCTATAGGGCTAGGTAATTTCCCTACTATTTATCATATATCATCAAAAGCTCCCATTAAAAAGTAACTTACATAAGTAGGTAGGTTCGATTATGTGAATAAAGTTTGAAAACTGAGAAAATAAGTATTTTTAAATCTATGCTATCACCTTTAATTGCTAAAATAGTATTTTCATATCTGTTAGGAAAGTCCTAAGGAATGGTATAACTGGAGACCATGGAATACTCTTTTCAGAAAGAAAGGTTCTACTGGTGTTTGTGGCAAGGCAGGGTTTAGGAGAAAGTTTAATAAATTGCACTTACTTTACAATAGAACACTGAACAGGTGCTGTGAATCTGACAATGCTGGGTGCTGGGCGCCCTGCCCTCCAGAAGCTCACTCTGCAGGAGAAAGCAGCCACATAGCGAATGCAGTGGGTTAAACCTCACAAGAGAGACTTGCAGCGGTGCTTTTAAGGCCACTGGGGACATCTGAGCCAGTCTGGGGCACAGCACTGAGTTAGGATGACCTTTTCCTTAAAGGATGAGTGGGAGTTGGCCAGGAGAAGGTGAAAGAGGGCAGATTTCAGGTAGACACAACGTAGAACAGGGTGCACTGGGAAACTGGCCTGAATCCTAGGAGGGACTGGTGGGTGCGGGTAGTCAGGGCTCCAATCATGAAGGACCCGTGTGTCATACTGGAGATCTTGGACTTGGACATCATTCTGGAAGCATGGGAAAAGAAGAAAGATACAGATAACATGAGTTTCATTCCTGTACTTGAACGAAGGTCTATTTAGTACAAACAGCTTAATTGTTAAACATTATCTGTGCAAGGCACACAAATATTGATCGAAAGATAATAACACCCAAGAAAGAAAAGGGAGAGGAAAATATATCATGGAGAAAGCATAAGAACTACATCACTCTGCCCCTGTTTAGAAATGCTATGGCATGCTTGGCTTGGACACTTGTTGAAGCAATGAATTACTTCAGTACTGGAGCATACGTGGGGATAAATGTCAAGAGAGTCCCCAGTTGCTACTGTGACTCAGAGTAATCATCCAGTTGGTCTTCCTGGTTTTCTTCAATCCATGTACATTGGGAAAACCAGCCATCTAGATTGTAAATAGTTTTGAAACAGTGACTTTTTCTCTGCTGACAGTGATTCAACCAATTTGTCTTTATCTTTTCCAAGACAGAAATGTCTGAAATTGGCCTAAACACGGGAAGGATTTATTACTGCTCAAGTAGACGACAGAAGTGTGTCCAAACAAAAGGGAAAACATGTGGTGGGGATGAGATGGCGCGGTGCTCGGTGCAAATTTTGTATTTGATTTTGTTCTAACAAGATCGTCGTATGGCATGTCTCACTAGGGAAATGCAATAATTTGATTCAAAAGAAACTCAGACATGAATCACAATAGAAAAGTAAACAGGTTGAATTGAACAGAAAATGGCATGTTGTCTGTGGAGGGTGGATGGGGATCTCTGGAGGAAGACGGAGGGGAAAGGGCAAGTTTATCTGCTTTGCTGTGAAAGGAGTGGGTTCTTTTTCCCAACAAGTAGAGTGGTGTGTGCTAACCCCTTGGGAAAATCTGTGGGTTTTCAAAAAATGAAAAACGGAGGTAGCTGCACTGAAGGGAAGCAGTGAGGACTGAGCTGTCCTGCACCTACAGACTTCTGGGCCTGTAAGACCTGGAGTCAAAGAGGCTGATTGGCCAGGATGCAGCAGCAGCTACACCCTGCACCTACAAGGCAGTCTAGACATGGCAACCTGTGCCCACCACTGCTCTCTGCTCCTGCAGCGTTCCAGCTGCAGCGCCCCACATGCCATAGTAGTGAGACAGGAGGGGTCCCCCCCTTCCTGGTGGCCCTGCAGGGCTGGAGAGTGAGTTTCTCCCCATCTCTAGTCCCCAAAAGGCCTTTGGTCCTCGGTTTTGTTTTGTTTTTAACTCATTCTCCATCTCTGGGGATCCAAGCGGAAAGAGATTAACCTTCAGTATGAAAACAGTCACGTGATTCTGAAAGAGTACATTTTCCTCTTATTGTAAAATTAAGTGAAAGGAAAGACAGCAATTTAATTAAAACTGCTCCTAGTTAGGACAACCTGAAAAACACAAATGGCACTATATCCATACCTATGATACAATTTAATGTGTAAGTTAGGCACATTAAGACATTAACAATAGTAGCTAATAATAAAATAGAACAATTATAACACTATAATAGAAATTATATGAATGGCTCTGGGGCCATTATTAAGTAAAATTAGGGTAACTTGAACACAAGCACTCAGATAGCACATAGTCAGTATGATAACTAAGGGCCACTAAGTGACCAATGAGCAGTAAGCATATACAGCGGAGACACTGTCCCAGGCAGGATGGAGTGGGAATGCGCTTGATTTCATCACACTACATAGAATGACATTCCATTTAAAACTTATGAATTGTTTATTTCTGTCATTTTCCCTGTAATATTTTTGGACCACGGTTAACTTTCCACAGGTAACAAACTGGAAAGTGAAACCACGGGTAAGGGAAGGACTAGTATGTATTTGACAAAGTTGTGACAGGTTAACAAGGACTTACCGTTAAAACATCTCACTTGTCCTCCAAAATCTGTTTTATATTTTCTTGCCTCCTAGGCAAGCCAAAGAAGCCGTCAAAAAAATCCTGAAAGCCACCCCCTCTCTGTGGAGGTTGCGGTTATGATTGCCCGTTCAGATGCCCTTAGACGGGGCAGGCCCTTGGCTGAGAAGACAGGGCCCCATCTCAGATGGGCTGACAGCAGAACCAGAGGAGAGGAGCCAGGTGCCTTGTCTCTCTCCCCTGGGGAAGGTTATTGGCAGAGGGAGAGTGGCATGTACCTTTGGGAAAAAAAATGTTAAGAGCAGAACACATCGGCCCCTTTGTTGAGTTTTGAAAACAGACACAGGGCAGGTGGAATAATAGGTGCTGTGTGTTTGTTACTCAGCTGATAGGACCATGGCCTGACACAGCTGGTTCCGTGCGTCCGCGCAGCCCGGGGTGGAGGCACCCGCTTCACTCACCTCCAGCCCACACACTCTTCAGATGTGCTTTTCAGTTCCTATTTCATATTCTCAGGCCCCAGCTGAGTCAATCAATTGCCACAATCAGTGCAGGTTATTTTCTATCCCACAGGAAACAACACAAACAAAACCATTGAAAGCTAAGGACGGGAGTGGGGAGCATTGGCAGGCACTGTAAGCGCATTAAGAATCACACAGCTGCGCCTCCAGTGGCTGCGGCAGCCAAGTGAGTTTTGATGTGTTTTTTCCTATAATTATGATGGTGATGCAGAGCCAGGCCCATAACGAAATGACAGAAACTTCTATCTGAATTTTGAGGTTGCTTCAAGCTCTTTGGGGCAAGTCAAGTGTATGTGTTTAGGCTCACTTTCTTGTAGATACGCGTTTCTGCGTGTTTTTAAATAGTGCGATGGAGAGGGTGGATTATACCATGAATACCTGGTTTGTTTATTTTCGAAACTACAATTATGAAAGTGTCTTGTTTTATTTGTTGTCTGCTCCACTTTGTCATGGTAGTTTTCAGGACCTCTTAGGTGTTAGTTGATTGTTTTAAATACAGTTTCCTCTTGCCTGTGCCTCTGATAATATCATGTGTAAGCTCAAACTTCAGAAAATGTGATTAAAAATTGTTATTTCCTATGACTGTCCATCCTCCCTCTGATGATAGTTCATGATGGTAGACATTTCCCAGTTTGTCTGAGGCACTTCTAGTCAGCTGCCTGGCTTTTATTTTGAAGCTGGGTATTAGAATGTTTTCCCGCCCTGGGGACTTAAGCGCTTTTCCCACTTGTTAACATGCTTTCAGTGTCAGATGCCATTGGTCACAGGACCCGGCCCAGAAGGGACTGTAAATGCACCGATGTCCTAGCACCTGCTGACCTCAGGAATATGTGGTACCACTTGGATGGTGTCACCTCCCACTGACTTGGTCTAGCGAGTTCCGGCACAGTTGTCACTGTCCCCTCCCTCTCCCTCACCTCCATCAGCAGGTCACAAGTCCTGACTGCTTTCTCTCCCCACAGTTTTTAGTTCCATCCCTTCCTCTCAGTTCCCAGTCCCTGGCCCTCATCTCTGGCCTGCACCATGGTAAGAGTCCCCTAACTTGCTTCTTGACATTCAGTTTCCCTCTTCAAATCTGTCCTCCACTCTGCTACCAATTTTCTTCGTAAAACATAGATGTTTTATCACGTTTGACTAAGGCTCAAGTAGTTGCCGTGAGTCCTTTCCAGGAATAAAGACTCCGGTGCATGGCATGCTCAGCCCTCCACAACGTGACCTCGGCCTGTATCCCGGGCTTTCATTTCAATCACAGCTACTTTCCACCAGGCACCTTATGGTCTGGCTCTTCTCAGTGACTTGCCATCTCTCACACTCCTAACACCTTCTTGTCTCGGAGCTGTGCTTTGGGTTGTGGCTCTGCCTAGGGTGACTTCTGGCTCCTTTTGCACTTGCCAAGTCCTTTCAGATCCAACTCATACATCACCTCCTCCTGACGCTTCCCCTGACCTCCCAACCATTCCCTTCACAGTCTCATGACTCTGTGTTTGAATAACATAGCAGGCAGCACATCAATTGATAATGCAGTGAACATTATATTCATTGATAATGCAATGGGCAATGTATTTATATTACAGTTGGCAATATATTAACTGATATACAGTAAGATATATATTGATTTATTGATTGATTCAATAGATATTTGACAAACACTGTTAAGTTACTTTATATTTGCTGAATTGATTTCTGTGTGTTTGAACACATATACTCCTAGAAATAGAAATGAAATTAAAAATAGATAAAACTATTAAAAACATATGCTCAGATGATACAAGTCATCACATAGGATCAAATTAGTTAGTGGCATTTAACCAGGAAATAAAACTGTGCTGACCAACTTGAACCTTAGCAATACTGATCGTTTGAAAATAGCATACATGCCTGGCTGTCATGACTCAGTGGTTGAGCGTCGGCCTATGAACCAGGAGGTTCACAGTTCTATTCCCTGTTGGGGTACATGCCCAGGTTGCTGGCTTTGCTCCCCACTGTGGGGTGTGCAGGAGGCAGCCAATCAATGATTCTCTCTCATCATTGATGTTTCTTTCTCTCCTTTTCCCTTCCTCTCTGAAATCAATAAAAATATATTTTAAAAAACATAAAAATAAAAATAGCAAGCATGGACATGGTTCTCTGATTATTTTACCCATTGAATGCCAACCAAATGTTTAAACATTTTAGGATAAATATTTGTAGTCCATGTTTGTTTTAAATTTCTTATGTAACCACTAATAAAAGTAATAATAAATCATCTAGGTGAAACTCCAGTTCATTTCATAACATGACTATTCCAAGAGAGAAACTGGAGTATATCTTCATACACAGTTTCTAAGCTCATAAAGGTAATTTGTCTTATCATGGACGTATTTTAGTGGAAACAAGGTGTTGAGGAGTAGACTTTTCATGCTCTTGCTTGTCTTCTAGAATTTTGATGATGATGTTGGTGGTACCTATCTTTGTCTAACATCTAATTTGTCAGCACTATACAAAGATACACACACACACACACACACACACACACACACACACACACACACACAGATGTATTTCTAACCTCAAGGCTATTACATTATTATACCCATTTTACAGATGAGGAAATTACTCCAAATTTGGGTAACTTGCCCAGCCATCCTGCTATGGTGTGATAGAATT
Source organism: Cnephaeus nilssonii (assembly GCF_951640355.1). Lineage (NCBI taxonomy): Eukaryota > Metazoa > Chordata > Mammalia > Chiroptera > Vespertilionidae > Cnephaeus > Cnephaeus nilssonii. Next base: position 61,249,576 of record NC_137082.1, read on the forward strand.
TATTCCATAATCTATTGACTCTAAAGTTCATGTTCTCTCCGATACATGTTTATATCCACAAGCAACACCACAGGGATATAAACCTATGGAAATTAACCTTGTGGTTTTTTTATTTGACTTGTGGTTCTATTGCAAGAGTGTTATTTTTCCTCTGTGTGGTTTTGTTTGCTTTGAAGTGTTCTGTCCTTTGGCAGAAGACCCATGCAGCCCTGGGGGCCCCGTTGACAGTGCCAACTCTGGTGTTTTCAAATCTCCGCAGCAGCAGATGCTGCCCATTAACATCGCTCAGTCCCAGCTCTGAAAGCGAGGTCACTCCAGCATTGCTCCTCTCCTGCTCGGGTTTTTCATTGTCGACAGTTGCAGGAAAATCATTCTGTGGATATCCTCCAGCCTGGTTCATCAAAACCCACCAGGAGCTAAAATCAAGCTACAGGTCTTGAGAGCATGGATTCTATATGCCACCTCCCTGGATTATTACTGCCAATCAACCCAGTACAGGGAGGAAGGGAGAAGGGAGGGAGAAAACTGAATGTGTAAATTTGAGTTGTGTGTGAAAGCCAGGGTTTTCTAAAAAGATCCTCTCTGGAAGATGTTGACTCTTTATTCAGTGAGATCATGCAACATGATGGTGACTGTTATGCTACCTGGATCTCTGTTATACGTGATAACAGCATATTCTCTGTTAATTGAGTCGCGTTAACTGGATTCCTAATCTCCAGGCAGAACCAAGATAATACGTTTAATAACGATACAAAAAAATAGCCAGTTGAAAAGCCAGTTATTTTTTCCAAACAATAGTGTTGTGTAGTAGAAAGGACAATAGATTAATCAGAAGACTTGTATCCCATGTCTCAGACCTGTCATGTCGCTGAAGAATCTCTGCTGAGACCCTAACACTGGACCCTGGAGCAAATCACTGTCAGCCATGAAGGCCAAGTGCTCACTGAGTGTCTCTGATAGCAGTGGTGCCGCTGCCTCAGTGGGGCTGCCACCTCAGCGGGGCCAGACTTCCTGTTTGGTTGACACATTTCCATGGATGGGAGGTTTTCCAGTGGGTGGCGGTCATTGCCAGGTAGAATGCCATCACCTAGGATCCGCGGGCTGTTCTCCGGCCTTTCCTCTTGCAGTTTTGAGTTTATTCAGCACTACTCAATGAGGTGGTTTCTATCCTGATAATTCCTTTTTTACATTTTCCTCTTCTCTCTTCCCCCATTTCCTTTACCTTTCTCATTTCTAACCCCCACCCCATCTCCAAACACTGGGAACTCTTGAGTTGAGAGGATATGGTGATATTAATACATATTTGTATCAAGCCCTCAAGTATCTGAAATGTGTTTATAATCATAGTTGCAGTATATTTCTAATCCCCACTATCCCAGTTTTTAAGGATCATGAATAATAAGGGATGTATGCACTAAATGTTTCAAACTAATTTATTTCATATTTTATATTACATAAATTGTCACATGTATTATTCAGACCAAAATAATATTCAATCAGAACCCATATTCTTTTGGACCTGTCATATCACTGAAAAGAAAGATAATATGCTAACTTTTTCTATTTCTTCTATTGCATCTTCTGAAATAAAAGTAGTTTTATATCGATAATGGAATTCATCCATATTATTCAATATCTTATAAATTTTAAAAAAAAAACTTCTTCATTCCCTTTATATTCTATTGTTGCCCATTAGGGACTCATGGAAAACCTTTTTATACTGTTTACTTCAGGGAAACTATAAAAGAGATACTGAATAATTATAATGCATTCAGTGTTAATTATAAAAACACAGCATATGTTTTTATATGTATTGTATTTATGTGCTTTAGGTAATTATGCATTTGAGTTCCTTGCCAATTTTATGGCCAAAATATTTTACTTGGCTGATTACTAAGTGTACTTATGAAGAGAATATGTTATAAATTCAATTAACGTAATTTATCTGCCTAAAGAGAGAGCTTGCCTTTATTTTTTTCTCTATCTTTTTAAATATTTATTTTTATTGATTTCAGAGAGGAGAAGAGAGAGAGAGAGAGATGGAAACATCAATGATAAGAGAGAATCATTGATTGGTTGCCTCCTGCTCACCCCACACTGGGGATTGAGCCCGCACGCAACCCAGGCATGCCCTGACCAGGAATGGAACCGTGACCTCCTGGTTCATAGGTCAATGCTTAATCACTGAGCCACACCAGCCAGGCTTTTTCTCTATTTTAATAATGAGAAACAGTCGTAAGGATAGAGAGTAACAAAATAGGTTTTTTAAGGTTTGCAAGTCCTGATTTATTGTTGTTTTCCTTTAAAAACAATAGAAAGAAATTTGAAAATTTTAAGCAAACTATGAAGAAAAAGACAATAAAAATCACCCATAAACCTGTTGTCAGTTTTTAGTAAATTTCTATCCAATATTTTAATGCATTGGAATCTTAATATAAATAGTTTTATATCTTGTTTTCCCATTTAATATTATATCACAGGTATTTCTTATGTCTTTGCCGTGAACACTGCTACGAATAATTCTTTGGGTTTACCTTCATTATTTTCTATGGATGGATTTCAAGAGGGGGAATTAATGGTTCAAAATGTATCAACTGTTTAAGGTTCTTTATGCATATTGACAACTTGCTTTCTGGAAAGGTACCAATTCATATTCACCATCAGCGCTCTTGATGAGCATGCTTAACACTGGCACCAAAATCAGCATTAATTATTTTTTAGTCTTTGCCAGTTTCATAGGTGAAAAAAATTATCTCATCATTGTTCCATTTGAAACTAGACACGTCTTCATATGTTTACCAGCCATGGGAAATTTTTCTTTTCTGAATTGTTCATGTGCTTTGCCTCTTCTTTATTTTTTATGAGGGTGTTAATGTCTCTGATGGACTTGGATGGCCTCTTCAGTAGGCCTACCGTGCTCTTTTTTAGAAATGTGTTGGCTGTCCTTAGGCTTTGTGCTGCCATAATTTTTAAAAATCCTTGCACATGGAAAGTGTGGACATTCTAGACAGTCAGCTTCATGAAAAACTGTGTAATTTTGTTTGGAATTTCATAGGATCCATTTATAAAACTTGGGAGAATTACTTCTGGGTAACATTGGATCTTCTTATTCGTTCATAGTTTCTGCTTCCATTTATTTGCTTCTTCTTTTATACTTTTCAATAAAGTTTCAAAATGTTCTCCATAAAACCATACACATCTTTTAGTTATGTGTACTTTTTTGATATGGTGATAGTATATTTTAAAGTTACATTTTCTTTTTATTGCAAGAATATAGAGTACATATATACACACACATTCGCTGTTGCCTTTTATATGTTGCTCCTTTGTCCAGAACCATTTATTCAGCGATCTTTATTACAATCATTTATCTGTAGATTTTCCTGGTGTTGGCTATGGAGAAACCATGTTTTCAACCTGGTTGTCACATAGTTCCAGTGGTTGCAGGCTTATAACAATGGTGGCCATGCTTTCCTTGCAACATGGACCTCTACTACCCTTTGCTGTTGAGACTGATGACAGTTGTCACACTCGGCCACCATCCTCCCATTATTGGAGACGCTTTCTGCAGTAGCCTGTTATTGCATGTCTCTAACCCAGTGGCAGACTGCTTACCTCTGTCTTTGCCCTCCAGTTTTGCTCTTTGCGTTTCCACATAGGATGTACATGTAAAATGGAATGAACATTCCTATCTACTTTCCCTTTGCTACGCGGATCTCTCTAGTCTTGATCATTGGTGTGAGTCCCTTGATAGTTTGATTTTCCTCTCAGAATTGTAATTGTTTTAAAAAATGGAATTCTGTGTGCCAGTGCTTATTTACCTCTTCTTTCATGCTTCCCTGGGCTCATCAGTCATCTCCCTCTGTCTCGCCACTGCTCCGAAGCCTGGACTTCAGCTAGGCTCACGTATCACCCATTGCAGCTCCCTTTTCTTCTTCTGTTCTTTCCACTGATGAGCCTTTGGATCTTTGTCTAAAAGCTCTAATTTTTAAACAAGATTGTCCCAGTGGGAACATCTTCTCCAGTGTGGGTGGTTGGAGGGTATCAGTAGGTACAGTGGTAATAGTTAATATATAAATGGGTCTTTGATAAGTAGTACTTGCTATTCAAGGCTCCCTGTATTCAGAAACAATGCCACTTGTACTGTAAGTCTGATGGACAGAAAGGAGAAAATGGAGCTGGGTGAACAGTTTAAAACTGATGGAAAAGCACTTTGCTGAGAAGCCTGTTTGCCCATTCTCCTCTGCCCTTTCGAAATTCCTCTGAATGTGAATTCTGTCAGCAGGCAGTCCTGTAATGTTTCCCGTTTAGTCCTCAGCACTTCGACAGCGGGTGGCAGCTGACCCGCTCCCAGTGTGCTCGAAACCTTGTCACTACACTCGGTCATCGGGTGGCACTGGCGGATGGAGCTGGCTGGCATGACTCATGGTTATGCTGCTCTGTGCTTTATTGGTGGGGAGTAAATCTTTCATGGAGTCTTTAGTGGTTTATGCTTTGTTTAGGGTCTTGATGTCCAATTTCCTTGTCCAACTTTTTGTTTATAGCTTGGCACAGATCTCATTAATATTATTGACCCCTTCACCATTTTAAAGAGCATTGGGTAGATTGCAGAACATGGGATTTGATCTATTTTGCCCTAACTGAAAATTGTCATTTATGTTTTTTAGTTCTAGCCATGGTTACTGCATTGGTCAGATAACTTTAATGCTTTTTTTTTTTAATACCAATATGTGACATCAGTGTTCCCATAAACTAAATAAATGATTCTTCATAATTGCTTTTCTGATGCTTTTCCCATGTGACTCTTTCCAATAGCTTTCCCTCCAAAATTGTCAGAGTAGTGGCTGTCATGATTCTTGTGAACTGACAATTATGTCAAAACAATTTAATCAGTGCTTGAGCTGTGCTGGCATTGCTCTTGGAAGACTATTTGTCAGAATGACATCCCTGTAAGCATTTGTTAAATAATTAGACCTCTAAACACTTTTCCCACAAGGACCCTCAGAAGTACTGTTGGACGTTTCTAGCCTTAGGGACAAAGGCTGTTCACCACCGTAAGTGCCAGAACACCCTATTCAGGAAAGAAAATTTTTAGTGAAGGTGAATAAGAATCAGAGTTATCTGTCCTTGGAAACATTCCTGCATTGTCATTGTGAAAAGCTCACCTACATAATTATTCAAGGAAGAGCTCCCTGGGATGTTGATTGACATCAGACGCCATTCCAACATCGCATGTTGAAGGATCGCTGGTGGGATCTCCCTTAATTTACGGGACGTTTGTGATTATCCTTCAGCCCGTAGTTATTGTGGAAAACATGTTTCTTCTGCAACCTGACACTGGTAGGTGCTGTCAGAGAGTGACTGCATAAAAAATTAGTACAGGATTTTAAAATTGTGATTAAATGGATAATGAAAATCAAAGAATCCTCTTTCAAATATATCCCTTTGATTTATGAGAGGCTAATGGTGAAAAAGTAAAAGCTTCACTGGTTCTGAGAGACTCTCTTGTGTTCAGACCTTTGCAGGAAAGCAAATACAAGAGCAGATCAGTAAAGGAGTTGTTCTGCTGTTCAGGTGAGATGAATTTGGGCAGAAAGTCTTAAAATCTCAAGACATTTGAAAAGAGGCCCCTGTTACTTCTGTTCAGGCCCTTTATCATCCAAGTCTCTCATTCAATCAAGGTGGCTCTGATGGTTACTAAACACAAGTCATAACCATTAAAAAAGAAACATTTCCTTGTGCCCTTGTGCTGCTTGACATGAGGACACACTATGGCTGCCCCTTCTGATGCGTCTCTTAAGACGTCCAAGTCCTTTAGAAAAGGGGGTTAAGGTCTGCGTCATAGGATTGTTGTGGGAGTGATATTCTGTGTGTGTACATCTATGTCTATGCATAGATGATAGATAGATAGATAGATAGATAGATAGATAGATAGATAGATTTTTTTCACCGTGTTGCAGAGCTGATCTCTCTATTCTTGGATCACTGCCAGAGACATCAAGACAAAAATCTCTGATCCAATCAGTTGTTATACCACCCCCAGGCTTTGCTTTTTTGTGTCACATTGAAATCTTATTCACTCCCCTGTGTTAAGAAACACATGGTGTCTAAAGCACTGGGTGATCATGACCCTCCTCCCCATTGGTGAGCTTCATCTCACCTCCCTTTGTGGCCCCTTCTTCTGTCATAAAAACTCACTCAGATCAAATCATCTCCTCCCCTTCCCTCATTCCCAACCTCTGTCTTAGTGGCAGGCATCGTTTGCCTCTGCTGGGAGCCCATTTGTGTTTCCCTCTCCATTTCCAGGTTTTTTTGGTTGGTTCTTCAAGGACCAGGTCAAGTCCTGTCTCCATGAAGCCTTCCCCTATTCACCCATCAAACCCTCACTGATCTCTCCTTTCTTCAGACCTTTACAGCACCTGAGAGTCCATGCTGCTTGCTTTAGGCTCCGTGTACTGTTTGCTGTTTCCTGAGTGTTACAACTAAATTGTATCTTCTCCAAGAAGAAGGCCTTCTATTCTTTGCTGTTGTCTCTGCAGTGTCCAGCACTCTGCTTAGAACCTAGTAGGCATGGTGGTTGTCTGTTTTGGGCAAGAAACTCGTTGCCTTCTGATATGTCAGCACAAGCCAGTGATGCTGAAGTTCAACAACCAATTATTATAATTTCATGTTTTTGAAAATGATTAGAGCCAGTGGTGGGCCTCTTCATGGTGGTAGTAAGAACAATCAATATTTTTTATCAAAATAGCCACTAATATTGGTTGAGCATCAGTCCTGGGCCAGGCACTGGGCTAAACACTTCCGTGCATTATCTCATTTGAATCTTGCCACACACCCCATTATAGACATGAGGAAACCAAAGCTTAGAGAATTTAATCTCTTCCCAAGGTCAGGAAGTTTATGTGGGGTGCTGGAGTTTGAACCCAGGACATCTGACTCCAGGGCCCATGCCACCTTCTGGGTATAAAGAGGAAGTAGGATCTTTCCCATCATAATCCCATATTTTGAGCCTTTGAAAGCTAAAGGAATGGAAAAGATGAGATGATGGGAAAAGGGATTCCATGTATATCAGATACCCATCAGGCTTAACAACTTGCTCCTACCTGTAAATGACAGATCACAATTTTCCAAAACAATAAGAAATGTGAGAAATGTTGGAAATTAGGTTTATTGACAGCATGATTATATGGTTTTGATGTGAGAACTTTAATCTAGTAAACTGACCTTGTTTTAGGTGTTTTATGTACAATTTTTACTTTATTTGAAAGTGATTTGCTCCTGTCAGCACTGAGGAGGCGTGGTGGAAGAAGGCTAAGGAGAGCAAAGTGTATTTGTCCTTTGACATTGGCACCAATGGAATGCCATATTGCACTTAAAAATTGGATTTTTTTTTTTGCAATAAGTGTAGAATATGTGAGGTGAATTTGGACAGTGTTCAATATGTAGAAATAAACATATTTCAAAAAGTCAATCTCCCAGCCCTGACCGGGTGACTGGGTTGGAACATTGTCCAGTACACCGAAAGGTCATGGGTTTAAGAGCCAGTCAGGGCACATACCTAGGTTGTGGGTTCAATCCCTGGTTAGGGCACATAGGGAGGCAACCAATCGATATTTTTCTCTCTAAATATTAATTTAAAAGATAACACATCTCAGGTGAGGATTTTTTTTAGAAGTTAATCTCCCAATTATACAAACTTCCAGAATCTAACTAATTAAAATCCTCAGAGCAAAGACAAAGCTTTTAAAAGCTTGTTTTATGTGTGTGTTTTTGTGTGTATATGGGTCTTTTTGTGTTTAAAGTTCTCTTGGCATGGTAAGCTGGACAGTATTCCACTGATTATCATAGATATGCTACTAGAAGAGCTACACATTTTTAATTTTTTGTTTCTAGCACAATAGGTGCTGTTAGAGACTTCAGATAATAATGATTTAAACGTAAAAGCCAATATGTTTTGTGTGCCTGTAACTTCATGTAAGTAGGAAGAAAATAGGATAGAAAAAAGAAACTATGGGAGACATGAGCATTCCTGCACAGTAGGATTTTGGCTTCTTAATACATAATATTTCACTTTAGTATTCTGAATGGGTGGCCCACAGTGTTTTTTTAGCTCTTCTTTTGGCCAACCCCCTATATCTGCTTCTTAGTATATAACCTATACAAAATCTAATCAACTACCTAAATCAGTCTCTAATGGATCTAATGAAAAAGAAAAGCCTGTTGTCTTTGTAAAGATAATATTGATATAGCAGCCAAAGTTTCCTAAAAAAAATTTATTTGGGGAGAAAGGCAAAAAGAAAAAGTGTCCGCTATCTCCTGGTTTGAAGTTTTGTTATACATTGCGGTGGCTAATTTAACTTGAGTGCACAGTTCTAATGAAAGAAGTTGTGGTATAAAAAGGTAGAGCTGAAATATATATCTTTGGTGTCCTTGTCGATCTGATAAACTGACATACTTTTCTAAGCTTATGCAAAACCAAAAGTGAAGAGGCATCTTGCAGAAAACTAAATTATACATAAGTCATTAAACCTCAATCTTCACTTCTGATTGAGGGATTGCTGCAGGAGTCAGTGAGAGCAGAGGCAAAATGAAAACATAAATAAATGAAAGACCTGATCACATTATACATTTCAGTGGATATGTAATTGCCTATAAGTTTACTTGAAGTTCTTGGGTACGTGCAAAACTGCATGTAACTACTGAAATTAAGAAAGGGGCTATGCCACACAGCATCCTTGTGAACTCTGAATAGCACCCTCAAATGTGAGGGGGTAGGCGGGAAGAAGTAGACTCATCATTGCTGATGTCTAACTCCTCATGTGCTGCTTAGCCCCAAACTCTCCGTCTATTGAAATGTTCACTCTTTTTCTTTTTTTAAATTTAAATTCTTTATAGTTTAAAGTATTACATAAGCCTCCTTTTCCCCTCATTGACCTCTTTCCGGCTGCCCCCATTCCTCAGCACATGCCCTCACACATACACCCCCTCTATGTCCATTGATTATGCTCATATGCATGCATACAAGTCCTTTGGTTGATCTCTTACCCCCTCACCCCCCACCTTCCCTCATAGGTTGGACCATTCTGTGTTAATGAATAAAAGCTTCTCCTTTAATCTTTTTTTAAATTATTATTTAATGGTTAAGTTATCCGCTGGTCTGCTGGCCTTCTTGGCCAGATTCGTGTTTCTAGCTGTAATAAAGTTGCCACAGTAAGAAAAAAATAATAATTCACTCTTTTTCTTGACCTGGTTTTCCACCCAGCAATGTATTCATGTAGATAACATGCACCTTTTATTTTTTTTCCAAGTGTTTTTGTAACTACCTGCTTTTAAAAGCAAGTCTACATAGACAATCTCTTTAGGATGCTTGTGAATTCCCTTTTTCCAGAGGTCATTTATCCTGGAAAATATTCTCTTCTGTCAAGGATGATCTAAATATGAGCATTTTGAAAGGATGGCAATGCAATAATGACCTCTCTGGAGGTCATCTTCTACCACTAGCAATGTGAAAAGGAAAAGGCATAAAGTCAGAATACGCGTAAGATTTCATAGCTCTGAGGCCCGACAGAGCAGGCAGAGCTGGAGAAAGCAGGAAGACCCGGTTCTGACCCTTAATTAACTGCCAAGACTGCAGATTGCTGCTGGTGCTTCAGCATCCCCGAATAGTTCTTAATTAATTCTGGCTGCCGGGGTTGCCCACACTAAATCATTACGAAATCAGCCCTACCTGAGGAGTGGGTTAATGGCCATGGCAAGCCCCATGAACCACATTTTCTTTCATCTGATGCTGTGTCTTGAAGGCTTTGGCAGTGGGGTTGTCTGCCTCTGTGTGGGTCTGTTTCATGAACACATCACAGGACTGGAGCATTGAGACAGAGAGTCTTCCTGCTTGCATGAACTATGGCTTGACTACGAATTCAGTGATAATCACACCTCAAGAAATGAAGGATTGAATTTTCACTATGGAAAGATGTTCAGAGGAGCAGAAATTGTCTGTGTATATCCAGCACTGAACGTCAGCCTGCAGAAGGAGAGCAGTGTCTGCCAGAGCCAGCCTTTGTGTTTCCACACTTAAGTGACTCATTCCCACAAAACATTCCATTTTGTTTACTCCAACCCAGTGTCCACCGACTAGCGTCAGCCTGACTACTTAGCTTTCGGCAGTGCCACTGCATACTGCACCATGGGCAAAACGGACATTGGGGAGAAAACATCCCCATTTTAAGTTAGTTCATTAGCATCCTATGTTACACATCAGAGTCACTTCAATTTAATATTTATGCATCTATGACTGGGAACAGTTCATTTCTATGTGTGCTACATATGTATTAGTTTGCTAGGGCTGCCATAATAAAATACCACACACTGGGCAACTTACATAACAGATATTTTCTCCCAGTTCTGGAGGCTGAAGTCTATGATCATGGTGCCAAAGGGTAGGTTTCCTCTGAGGCCTCTTTCCTTGGCTTGCAGATGGCCACCCTCATGGTGCCGCTTTATATGGTCACCCTTAGTGCAAATGTCCCCTTATAAGGACACAGTCATATTGGATTAGGTCCCACCCACTTGGCCTCATTTAACCGAAATACCTTTTTAACAGCGGTGTCTCCAAATACAGTCACATACCACATTCTGAGATACTGGGGAGATAAGGCTTTAGCATATGAGCTTGTCAGGGGGCAAAGGATGGGACACAATTCAGCCCCTAACACTGAGAAAATCATACTTTTTATTCAAGAAGACTGAGATATTTTCCAATTTGAGACCCAACCACGGGGCTTTCCCGGAGAGGCTGGGCTAGGCAATACCTCTGGCAGCTCCTGTCCATCAGCCCTGTGGGTGTGTCCACTGTAAATCATAACCTGAGTTGTCCAATATGGTAGCTGCTAACCACATGTGGCTATCTAAATCTAAATTAATTTAATTTAAACAAAGTTGAAAATTCAGTTTCTCAACTACCCTAGCCTCATTGCAAGTGTTCAATAGCCATAGTGGCCAGTGGCCATTGTATTGGATAGTGCAGATGTATGACATTCCCATCATCCCAGAACTACCATTACCTTTCATGCTCTGGAAGGTCACACTCAACAGCTTTGGCAATCATTTAGGTATTTCCTGCAATGAGCATCCTACTGCTGCCTGCTTTGTACTCAGCTCTCTGCTGTGCAGGTGTTAAGTGGGAACATGGGCCTCTCTTCAAGCAGCACATAATTTAATTGTAGTGATAAAAATAACATAGGATGTTATATATCCAATCTGTAACAAAAATGTCAGTGGCACATATAAGTACAATAGAATTTTGAAGGGAAAAATCAATCAATGGAAATGGAGAATAAAATGCATGGAAGTAGTAGGTTTGAGCTGAGTTATAATAGATCAATTTTTCAAGGCAAGGGAAGGAAGGGCCATCTGGCTAGAGTAACATCATATTGCACAGACATTGTAACAAAGGAAGTCCTAGAAGAAAACTGTCATTATGCCCTTCATCTTGGACCTACATTAATGTTGATGCTTTCATTCTCTTCTTTTTACTTCTTAGCTTCTCTTGGGTCGCCAGGGGGCGTGGCTGGACTGCAAACCACCACAGGTCCCTCGCTCAGGCCACCCCACGCCCCAAGGGAACCCCCACCCTGATCCGGGATACCCTTCAGGGCAAACCAGCTGGCCCCCACCCGTGCACCAGGCCTCTATCCTAGCTAATAAAAGAGTAATATGCAGATTGACCATCACTCCAACACACAATATGGATGCCCCCATGTGGTCAAAGATCCTGCCCCCATGTGGACACAAGATGGCTACCACAAGATGGCCAGCACGGGAGGGCAGTTGGGAGGGACAAGGCCTGCAAGGGAGGGCAGTTGAGAGGGACCAGGCCTGCAAGGGAGGGCAGTTGGAGGTGATCATCCCTGCAGGGGAGGGCAGTTAGGGGTGACCAGGCCGGCATTGGAGGGAAGTTGGGGGCAAACAGGCTGGCAGGGGAGCAGTTAGACATCAATCAGGCTGGCATTGGAGTGGTTAGGGGGTGATCAGGCTGGCAGGCAGAAGCGGTTAGGGGCAATCAGGAAGGCAGGCAGGCGAGCAGTTGGGAGCCAGCAGTCCTGGATTGTGAAAGGGATGTCTGACTGCCCATTTAGGCCCAATCCCACTGGTCCCAGATTGGAGAGGGTGCAGGCTGGGCTGAGGGACACCCCCCACCCCCATGCACGAATTTCATGCACTGGGCCTCTAGTATATTTATAAATATGCTGGAATCATTTATCTGAGCATAAGTTGCAGCTATAACAGGAAAATAATTGAAGGATTCATGTCTGTCAAGACATCAATGCAGTCAATATTATAGATAAATTACAGATATGCAATAGTGTGTAATAGTATTTAGCATAGGTAGAATATTATTTAGAATCTATATTTAGAGTAATCTTTAGAAGGAAGCAAGTATGCTGTGCTTATGTTAATGTCATCTATTGTTAATATTATCTGTTGTTATAAATACTTCTGAACTGATAGCTTATTGTGTTTTCACGAAAAGAATTCATATGTAATCAAAATCTTTTGTGCCAAAGTTTTTTCCTTATTACACTTCTTGGCAAAAATTCACATCTCCTTTCAGGAATTTTCTTTGCTGAAACAACAGGCTCAGGACATTGTGTGAAAGTTCATTCTGTTATGATAGAGCTGGTAATATAGGTCCTCCAAGGGCACTGGGTCTTTGTTGTTTGCATTCGAAAACTGACCCTGAAGTTTACTTTAATTTACTTTCAACTCTCTTGCCTGGTCTAAAATGTTTTAAGGCAGTGCGTCTAATAGCATCTTATTTTAGTTTAGTCCCAAACCTTGTAATTCTAAATAAAAAATTGAACCATGTGCCCTCAAGGTTTTAATCTAATATCTGGTTCCTTGAATTAGGGCCAACTCTTCATTTTTTAAAGTATCAGCAGATTCTAAATACAAGTTTTGGCTATTTCCTTTTAGCATCTGACCTTCATTCACTTAAACTAATTGTTATTCTTTCATCAGATTGTGATTGTAAAAAACAACAACAAAAACGATACTATAGAACATGAGAGGGATTTTTTAAACTCTGAGTAGAGTGCACTCCATATAAAATGTGCCTTTTTGTTATTCTCCCTCAATCATGACAGCAATTTATTTAAAACGAGATACAATCCTATCATTTTTTAAAACCCTCTTTAAGAAGCAGGTCCTAAGTACCGCCATGCTCTTCTTCCCTCTTCTGTAACCTGTATTGTGAGCCAAGACTGATGATGAATTCAGAGTTCTCCCCAAGTAAACTATGCAAACAACTGGTGATGCCCAGTGATTTTTAAGGAGATCCACTATCAAGGAATAAACAGCACTGAATTACAGGGAGAGAAAGTGATCGCCTGTCTGCTTAGTTCTTTCAGGCCTTTGGTTCATCAGTGAGTCTTGGTTTGGCTTTGGAATGTCTTTTGCATCCCTCTCACCCAGCAAAGAAGAGGCTTTGGGCTCAGAACATAGCCAAGCAGTGTAGCTGGGCTGGAATTAATACCATTGTATTGTTTTTTATTTACCTTTTCTGTTATCTTTACTGTGGAAAATATTTTGGCTTTTTATTTTCTATAGTGATATGAAATTTCATTTCCAAATAAATGTATTTAAATGCAAAATAGTTAAAATTAAATCCCTAGACAAAATAAAGGGAAACGGTAAGAGGCTGTAGGAATTGAGAAGGTGGTACACAAGTGGTAAAATTTGGGAAGAACTTGTGTATTGCTGCTGGCGCCTCAGTCATTTTTACTTGCCTTTGAGATTCTTGTTTCCTCTTTTCCTTCACCTACTTGCAACTTCCCAGTCCAAAAATATCTTAATAAGGTGGTAACAGTTTATAGGGAGCACACTCAAATGAATAAGGCATTCCACCCAAGTAACAAGATGATTTTAACCAATAGTGCTCGATCTGTTTTGATGGGTGAGTCGGTCCTTTTAGGACTCTCCACGGGGACTGTGAGTAGCTCTGTCTCTCTGAAGGAGTGATCATCGGCAACTCTTAAAATGTCCACGATGCCAAGATTTCTGCTCTGTGCTGTGTGGAGGCTCATGGTTTTGATTCTGTTCAGAATTTCCTCCTCATGCCTGGAGACTAAGGTTAAGAGCCTAGACTTTCCTCTATGGACCTCTGAAGTGAAGTGATAGTGTCCAAAACCTTCAATAGAAATGTAAGCATCAGTCAATAAAGGAGATCAGCTGTGACTCTAATTTCATTGTGGGTCTAATTTTCCATAAAAATGTTTGCTTTTAAGAGTAGAAATTGAACTTTCTGACACAGTAAGTGGAGATGCAATATTCTTCACTAAGTTGTTTGAAAAGTATCTCTAACCTTGATGTCCAAATTTATAAAATAATTCTTCCTTCTGAATTTTTATCTTTAATCATCATGACTTAGTTCTGGGAATTATGCTGATAGATTTTATAAATCGATGTCAAAAAGAGTGTCACAAATCTCTCATTAAAATTCCTTTTTCTGGTACACTTATTCATTTCCAAGTCATGTCTAAAAATGTATCCTTGGATTTTCAATCACATTTGATGGAACTTACGTACTGTGATTTCTGAGGTAAAGACATTTTAAAACCCACAGCTCTCCAAGAAATACCTTGGAAAGGATGTTTGATTTTTCAAGAGAGGGGCAAGAACAAAACAACAATAACCCCACTTCTAAACACTAGGTAGAATCAGTAGAGGGAAAATATAGAGCCAGAGAGGAAAAATTGACAGGGATTATTGTCAAGGAAACAGTGACAAACATGGCAGCCAAGTCAGTAGGATGTATTGTCATCAAAGTCTCAAGTTTTCATATGAGAACGAGAACAGTACTTGCTGGTCCTGAGGAGCACTTTACGGTGCACTATGTGGCTGCACAAGTTCTGCCCCCCAGTCCTGTGACAGCCTTGTTGTCAGCAGGGAGACTTGCTACGTGTTCAAATAGGTATGTGGCAGGTGACCAAGTGTGTTTCTTTCTTTCTTTTTTTTTTAATCCTCACCCAAAGGACATAACTTTTTTTTTATAGGAAGAGAGAGAGAGAAACATCAATGTGAGAGTGAAACATTGATTGGTTGCCTCCCCCACATACCTTGACTGGAAACTGAGCCCATGACCTAGGTATGTGCCCTGACTGGAATGGAACCAGTGACCTTTTGGTGTATAGGAAGACGCTCCAACCAACTGAGCCACACTGGCCAGAGTTCCCAGGTGTGTTTTTGAAAGCTCTGGGAGAAGTGTGTACACTGGAGGGCAGGGAAGCAACCAGGTAGAAAGCTATTACAATAATGATAAGTAGGAACTCAACTATTCTGGCTGCTCTCCAAAGGAAAGGAGCAGCTATATCTCTGCAAAAACATCCATTTGTTCTCTAGATGCTTTAGGGAAGCCTTTTCCCATGGAGGGACTCCTGCTCATCTCTACGTATCTGGGCACATTTAGCACAAGCTCACTGACAAATCACTCTTCCAAAGCAGATGCAGAGGTGGAGGAAATTACAGTCCTTGAGTGGTACTAACATCTCAAACCCTGGCAATATCCGCATCTGAGGGGAAATGAACATTACTATCTCTCTGAAATGTAGGTGGCAATCCTGGAGGTAGGACTCAAACCCAGAGTAATTTAGAGAAATTGCAAAGCAATTGAATCAGATATTTGCACTGCCTTTCAAATAGAGCAGTCCTCTTTTTATGCCATTTGTGACAAGTTGCTCATTAACATCACTGTTTTGACACTGTGGCCTTCTTGGAGTTGTCTGGGTAACGCAATAATAAAGGGTAGGTCCAAGTTCCAGCCGCTTTACAAAATTGGTTAATCTGGCGATGTACACCATGATCATGAGATGGGCAATGCCCAACCCCAAAAAGTAAACTTCACCCAAGTTTTATATAATGAATATGAACACTGCGTCAGCCTTGCAGTCCAGCCCCCCCCTCTGCCCATCCTCACTGCATAATGAGCAGCAGGGGCTGTCGGGACGAGTGTGCACATGCAGCCTTGGAGTTTCAAACTGAGCAAAATGCTTCTTGTGATAACCCTTTTCAGGGGCAAGTGCCAAGGAACCAAGGACTCCCCAAAACTCTCAACAGCCTCTGCAGCATTAGTGGGTGAGAACTTCGCCACATGTAGGAAGACAGAGATGTCCAGCCCTGAGAAGGCATCCTAAACACGAGAAGGCTGGGCCCTGCTGGAATTGGGGAATCTTTGTCATGAAGCTCTCTTTTAGGGAACAGAGGTGAGAGGAATGCAGGCCAGGAAAGGGTTGAGTATCCCTGAGCAGCCACTCTCCTCGACCAGAATTCACCCCAATTATATCAAAATAGCCCCCCTTTAAAGCCGCCTTACTGTGCATTAGTCTCAATAACTCAGAATATGGGTCTTGTCCAAGGAAAGCTCAGCATCAGGCAATGCTCCGCGGTGACCATCTTCATAATTTTTTCTTCTATCACTCGGGTAAAGAATTTTTTTTTTCTCTCTGGCCACATGGTCATGGTTTGCAGACGTTTCTGCTTTGTACACTTGAGGGATATGTCATAATCATTACGAGAGTTTACTACTGCAGTGATTCTGCAGGTGGAAAAAGGGGGCTTTGAAATTGTGCAAATATAAAGAAAAGCAGGTGGATTGAGGGTCCCTCCAGGGTTCACAGGTCTTCACATCCCCAGGAAAATCACTGTGCAGACAGTAACTGAGCGGGCATATTCTATTAAATGTGGAAACCAGAAATGCTTGGTGGCTTATGACCCGTGGCAAGGGTGATCTCAGAATGCTGTGTGCACGATGCAATACAGTGGGCACAAAGCCATGTGCTCTAGGCCAGCTTTGTGGCCAAGTTAGAGGAGCACTAAGTTCAGGTCCCAGCTCTCCTGCTTACAGTCTGCATCATCTCAGGCCAGCCATTCCTGCCTCTGATCTGAAATCTCCAAATCTATGTGATAGGAATAAAAAGCCTTATGTGATAAAGCTTCAAAAAACCCACAAGCATATATTACTAAAGAGGGAGAATATGATATTGCTGTGAAAAGCCATTCATTCTGAGTAATATTCAACAGGATATAAAACATGTTCTAAATCTCAGCCAAACATGGGGGGTGTTTCTGGACGCAAAAACATCATATAATATTTTTAGACTGCAAACCTCAGTTCAGTCTTCAAAAGAGAAAGAGATGTTAGGTAAAGGAAGGCAGTGTGACAACTATTGCTGAAGTCATCATCTGCCTGGATCCTGCAAAACAGAAATATTCTGCAAAATTTGGAGCTGGATTAAGTTGCAATAAAATGTGACCGTTTGAAAAGCTGAATGGATTAGCAACTTTTTAAAAATATCAGAATATTGCTCAGCAGGCGTGGCTCAGTGGTTGAGCGTCAACCTATGAACTCAGAGGTCAAAGTTCAATTCCCAGTCAGGGCACATGCCCAGTTGCGAGCTCGATCCCTAGTAGGGGTTGTACAGGAGGCAGCTGATCAATGATTCTCTCTCATCATTGATATTTCTATCTCTCCCTCTTCCTTCCTCTCTGAAATCAATAAAAATATAAATAAATAGATAAATCAGAATATCCCATTTAGATTTCAATAAAAACAATACAGTTTTTGTGTCTTCAGCCTTGTTTTTGCCCAGTCCCCACTTCTTTGGCCCTTAAAGCATCACACGCTCCGTGTGACTGCCTCCTTCCAGGACATTGGCTACTGACAGTGACTGGTGACCACTGCTGCCCCTGGGCCTGAGCTTCTGGGGCCACCTTCCCACGGGCACGCCACTCTGTGGCCCGCCAGGCCATGTGAGACGTCTTCAGTTGTTTTAGTACGACAGCAATAAGTAGTTGATATGGACCTAATAAAATGCAGCGCTTGGAAGAACCAAAGAAGGATGAGCAGAAAACAAAGACAGTTCAGCGGCTTTGCATGCCCCAGTGAGTTCATCTTCCTTCTTTCCGGGTGAAGATTTCCGTGCACAGTTTTATTCATATGAGAAAGGGAGGGAAAATTGCATTTCGGGAGCTTCTCTAACTTGACCCTGCACGGCCTGAAAGCACACAGCACGTTGCGTTCAGCCTTGACCTGCATCCTTGTCTTCCTGGCCGCTTCTCTGTTGCATAGAATCGTTTTCTCATTTTTTTAATATCTGGGAGCTGTGGCGTTTTTTAACAGACTGCATCGTTTTGGAGTAATGTTCTCTTGAGGTGGGCAACTGAGATGTATAATTATATGCTGTGGAAAATGATGGTGGTAGGAGGAATGGGGGAGGAGGTTATTGAATCACGAAAACATGTTTTCTGTTCAGAAAAAAATGACTGTGCAGGATGTTCGATTTCCTTCTGCTCTGTGCCCGTGGAGAGCAGCATCCTGAAGCGGAGCAGTCATTGGTATTCACTGGAGCTTGCCTGGTTTCATTTTTATTGTTTCAGAGACTTATTGCTCTTTCAGAGTTGTTCCCGGGTTTGCTGCCTTTGCTCAGTATGGATGAGCTAAAGTAGTCCGAGGAAACACTTTAATTACATGTTAAGTAGAATCAAACCATAAGTATATTTATGAAAATTCTAGCAGAAGGTACAGTGCGACCATTAGCTCAAATCCCCAAAATACATAAAGTGGGTTTTTTTTAATAATAAAAGTCCATAGTTGGTGTGTTAAATTGTATTTGCATATTAAAAATCTGCCCTAAACACTAAATATTGCCTAACTGTGCATATTGGGTTTAAAACCTCTCCCGTACACAGTGTGCTGGGAGCGTGGGCCATCCTGGTCTGTCTCCGCAGCTTGTCCTTGCGCGGCGGCTCCCAGGTGGGGAGTCAGCAGCTGCTGTGGGGTGGCCTCAGCCACGCTTCTCTCTGTCACCTCCGCTGCTGGCTCTCACGGGGCCGCTTTTTCAAAGTCACGCCTGTGCGTTGTTTGAATTTGATTTCAGTGAACCTGCTCATACCTTTGTCGAGCAAAAACTGAGAAATTAAGACGGAGTTAGAGGTTGTACTTACTGGTAAACTTGAACATGGAAGTTAGTTTGGGGCGGAGGGAACTGTACGGGCAGAGCAGCAGAGGATCCCCCAGTGGCCAGAAGCCGGCCTTGGCACGTGCTCGGGAATCAGCCCTCTGATGCCTTTTGGGAGCAGAGTTCTCGCTTTCTCAGGAAGAGGATTCAAAACCGGGTTGGCTTTCCTTCCAAAACATGTGATAGGACCAGCTCTTCTCTAGATACCATGTAAGTGACGTGGCAATAAATTTATTTCCCAAGAAAACTGGTTCAGAGTAGAATTCTTTTCAAAGCATTCAGTAATTCAGTGTCCATAGTTTTAAAGGAACAGGGATAACTTCTGGTTTTCTTGAAGATGAAAATAATAGCTAAAGAAGCTTTTGTTCTTGCCCAAAGAAAAAATGCACAGGATAAAAATCACATAAATGTGTGTTGATTTGCCCAATTCATTAAAAGATATTCAAAAGCTAAAAAGGATGTGCAATAGGACCTAGTAGGCTGATTGCCTAACAAAATTACCTAATTTTCCTCAGGCATATATTGCATGTGGGTTTATCTCATGGTCTACCAAAAAATATATATATATCATAAGGAGGTGGGTCACAGGGTAGCCAGAGAAGGCTCCGTCTCTTCAGGGTCTCGGGAGGGTAGGGGTGGAGGAAGTGCCTGGCTGCCTCTGGGGTCGCCCCAGACAGGAAGCAGAGTCCCACAGCACTGATGAGCCGCCTTCCTGTCCTGATGATCGTTCTTGCTCAGAATTCCCAGGCCAGGAACGCCACCAGGGGTTCCCAGTGCTAAAGACCCGCATGTCACGTCACAGCTTCTCTGCATGCCTAGGGGTTCTAGAGCCTACAGGTAAAGTTTTTTTCCTAACCAGGTATGTAAACAGTTAACTTTGTAGTAGTTCAGGCATAAGGGGGAATCTAAAGTCTAAGGTAAATATTTTCTCAGATGCTTTAAAAATATGCTAACAAAAATTCGTAGCATTTAAAGCTGGGTCCACCTTTGAAAAAAAAAAAGTTAATCTCCATATCAAAAGGAAACAAAAGCCAAGTTGCCGGATTCAGAAGTTCATTTTTCCTCTCCCTGGGCTCCCTATAGGCATATTACTTATTTTGCAAGCCAAGGACAAAGAAACATGGGCTTGACAATGCAAATGTTTTTATGGGGAGATCGGCCAATATAATTGGAAGCAGAGCTGTTCCAGACAATGAAAGACCAGGTCATGATATCTGCAGGGAGAGGATGGATGGCACCAGTTGTCTGATCTTTTCTTGGCAGCTTTTTCTAATGGTTTGTTTTGCTTTTGTTTAAGAAAAAAAATACATTTTGCCACTTAAACTGATTCACATAATTCCTGGGCAGGAAGCTGGGGATGCTCATGGCAAGAACTGCCCCTTCTGCTTGCCCTCCTGCTGTGGCTTCCCTGCAGTGATCACGTTACCTTATGAGAGAAGAAATTTCCCTATTTTGAAAAAGTGATCAACAGTTCAACAAAGTTCACTGGACATCTTTTATATTTCTTCTCACAAAGCTTCAAGGAGATGAGGTGGAAAGTGATCGTTAGCTGTATGTTTCTAAGAAGGTTTAACACTGCTTTCCCCTTCAAACTCCTTGTCAGGGTCGGGGTGGTGCAGGAAGAGCAGTGGATTAAAAGTCAGAATATGTTGAGTCTGACCCAGGTTGGCCTGTTGGCTGGTTGTGGTCTGTCCGCCTGTCATATCCTCATGTAAAGTGAGGAGGCAGTCCCTCTATGCCTGGCTGCTCGTGAGGATTAATTGAGTAGATGGACTGGTTCATTCTGCAAGCACTTACTGGTGCTCACCATAGCTAGTGCTGGAGATAGACGGCACTTGGGCCCCACCCTTATGAAAACATGCCAGGAGCTACAGGTAGTGCCCAAATGTAAGGAGATTGGTTATCATTTCATTGTTGATGTGTGTCTGTTTCCTGATTATCAGTTAAATGAAAACAATCAAATTAAAATAACTGTTTTTAAAAACCAGGGCTTTTAGAAGCCCTGTGATCACCACAGATGCTAAAGAAACACAGCTGTGATGTGAGCACAGTCTACCACAGGAGAGCATCTGCGTGTGACTTGTGGCTTTGCCTCAGGTGACCTAAGAGCATTTTCTCTACTAGTTTAACACGTGCCTTTTTCCCTAATTCATCACTGCCCTCCCTCCCCCAAACACACACCGAGATACTGTTAACTGGTGGCCAGGGATCTGCAGGAAGATGTGATTTCCCTCAAAGTCACTGACCTTTCTCATCTTTCTACAAAAAGACAAAATTTGAAAACTTTTAGATGGATGGGAAAGACTGAGGGAGACAAAATTGGTAATTACATCATGACAAGCTCAAAGTAGAATTAAATTGTTATAAGGGAAGTTAAATAATAGTTATTACTCAACTGTGAAATAGTCATTCATAGAATAACAAAGACACTATTCAGAAAGAGAGCATAAATTTAAAATCCCTGAAGCAATTTTTAAATGCATATTTCATAGCAGAATAAAAGTTACATTTTTTAATAAATCCCCTGATGACATCATGGTCTTGTTCTAGATGAAATTAACTCGTGCTTTCATGCTAGTATTTCTATTTACTTATTAGTGACCTGGAAAAGTTTTACTTGTATTTGTCTTGTATTATACAGAATTTTACCCTTCAGTTAGCAATGGGTGGTGTGGATCTACTAATATAGCTATAGGTATATAGTAGATGGAATCCTGGTATGCCCCCGTGCTTTTTTCTAAATGATAAATATAGTGTAAAACCTATTACGCTAATAAGGTAATTTATGATGATCATGACTAAGGTACTCTAAATTAAGATGGCAGTTTAAAACTCTAACTCTCACGTTTGTGGTGTTAGCTTTTCGCTCTTACACGATATAAAGGGTGTGCCCTGCTGTTCTGTTGTGGGGAAGTACTGGTCCCAGGGACAGTGCTCTTTCCCAGCCAACCTCTGAGGAGGGCTCAGTTCCACGGTAACAGCAGTATTATACAGCGGGTCACAAACTGGGCCCCATCTGCGGCCGAATAAAATCTGCAAACTGTGCATATTCAGGTTTTCCCAGCATTCGAACCGCTCACACACTTACACCACAGAAATAAGACCTTATTTTGAGATCAAAGCCACACAGACTGTCACCAAAGCACCAAGTTGCTCAGCATGGATGGAACTGGAGAGCGTTATGCTAAGCGAAATAAGCCAGTCAGAGAAAGATAAATATCATATGATCTCACTCATATGTGGAATATAATGAACAACATAAACTGATGAACTAAAATAGATCAGAGTCATAGAAGCATCAAACAGACCATCCAACCTCAGGGGAAAGACTGGGGACAAGGAGAGTGTGAGAGATCAACCAAAGGACTTGTATGCATGCATATAAGCATAACCCATGGACACAGACAGTACGGGGGTGAGGGCATGTGCTGTGGGGGTGGAAATAGTGGGAAGAGGTCAATAGGGAAAAAAATAATTCATATGTAATACTTTAAACAATAAAGAATTTTTAAAAACACCAAGTTGCTCAGTCATTTAATAACTAATGACTAGATTCTTGCTGTGAGGCAGAGGCTCTGTGCAAATATAATGATGACCATACAGTCCCTGTCCTCAGGGAGTCCACAGCCGAATGTGCTGAGCACCATCCACCAAGTGGTCAGGTCTGGGTGACATGCAGGTGGGCAGGGCTCACTGTCGGGTCTGTGAGAAGGTGAGTCCTCCCTAACACAGCAGTACTAGAGAGCAGTTTAATAAGGTATAACTGGACTCATAAAAAGGAATAATAACCACAGACTAATCACTAACTACTGGTAATTGGTGGAAATAGCCATGGTGGTCAAACACCATAGGTGGGATGGAGATTAGGGAGTAAAAAAGAGCTTCAGCCCAGCCTCAGTGGCTCTGTGGTTGAGTGCCGACCTATAAACCAGGAGGTCACGGTTCGATTTCTGGTCAGGACACATGCTTCAGTTGCGGTCCCATCCCCAGTACAGGGCGTGTAGGAGGTAGCCAATCAATGATTCTCTCTCATCATTGATGTTTCTATCTCTCTATCCCTCTCCCTCTCTGAAATCAACACAAATATTTTTTTAAAAGAGCTTCAGTTCTAAGGAGAGTGTTTGGGAAGCCATCTGGGGCATGTTAGAGGATGTGAGTTCCGGGGTCTGACACATTCCAGAATGGCACTCATTTATCTGCTCTGTCTTCATGTCTTCTTCCTTCTCTCCTTTCCCAGTTGGTGCCAAGAAGTATAAGAATAGCTCGAGGCAAAGACAGGAAATCAGTTTTACTAAATGCTGCTTGCTACCATCTTTCTTCTCATTACCTCCTTATAGTTGACCACATGAAGGTAAAATGAGTGTGGGCTGGAGTGGAAATAAAAGTCCCAGATGTTTCTTTCACTTGTCAACTGACAGCAGAGGACATTTTTATTATAACTTGAACAGAAAAAAAGAAAATATATATATATATATATATATATATATATATATATATATATATATATATATATATATATATATATATAACTAATAACATGAAGATTAAAGACCCTGGGTATATTAATACCAAATCCTTAAATAAATGGACATCTAAGCTCTAGCAGAATTTATTAAAGAATTTTAGCCTTGACGTCATGATGTCTCAGCTTACCTACTTTCACAGTCTTAACCAAAAATAACCTTCTTTCAGTTAGAAATTGGGAAGAAAAACAATATTTTTATATCTCTTAGGAGAATATTGGAAAATGATAATGTAATTCAGAAGTTGAGAAAAATGTTCCACTTTTCTGTATCAAATATTAAAGTAGAATAGAGATGAACACACAACTATTTTTAATGGATTGTACCGATCAATTGTGGGATCATCCTTTAGCCCCCATTTGTGTTTGTAACATTTAACTAAAAGAAAACAAGAAGCTAAATGAAATGTTTAAGATATAAAATGCTTTCATCAATTATCTCATTCGCGTGAACATTCTTTTTCCTTCTGAAGCCTAGCACATTTTTTAAGACCATCCTCTGTCATTGAAACCCTGTGTTTACTGCGCCACATTGTAATTCCTGGTGTCACTTTTCTCTTTCTTCCAGAGCTTCTTTGAAGGGCAGTCTGCGCCATGGGACTCTGCTAAGAAAGATGAGAACAGAATGAAGAACAGATATGGGAATATCATTGCATGTAAGTATTGACGGTGTAATTGTGCTGGGCTGTAACTTCCTCCCGCGTCTGCGAAGATTGACCAGCAGCCTCCAGCAGCGAGAATTTACAGTGCAATTACTGCTCCATCCTGCTGGGACGCTGGCGTCGTGTTCATATTAAAGGAAGGGAAAACTACCTAAATACCCCAACTATGTCAGTGTGTCTTGCTATGGGGCTAGTTTCACTGTTAGATTTAAGGTTTGGGTAACATCGGTAATGTTCAAATGCTGAGAAAGAAAATGCGTTTTAGGAGTAAACATAACGGTCCTAATGTTACCCAGCTGCTACGTGGGAATGACTAGAAATAATGACGCCCCAGCGCGCCTTGCTGCCAGGAGCTCCGAGTTCTCCGCAAGCATTAACTCATTAATCCTCCGGACACTTGGGTTAGGTAGGTCAGTAATGGCCCCATTTTAAGGACAGGAAACTGAAACGCAGAAGTTAAATGATAGTCCCCATATCACAACACTCATTAGCCAAAGAGCTAGGATTGTATCTCAGAAATTCCCAGTTCCTGTGGAACTGAATGTTACCAATCCATAATGCCCTGGACGGTTTTTAAATTGAGCCCAACCTCATTAATGTTCCGTAACGATGCTGGGACACGTGGTAGATGGATGAGCCTCCCTCTCCCAGGGCTGAAGCCATCCATCCCCTGCATTAAACTGCTCTAAATCACACCGTCTGCACCAAGTGTGCACAAGGTACTCACAGAATTAGTACTGTTTCTAAATAGACATAAATAAAAACCAAAAAAAGCAGGAATAGACCCAGAGAGCATCTAGCTCCTCGTGTCTTACTACTTACAAAAGAACAAACTTGAAAGGTTTGGATCGTCCAGGGGAGCAATATATTAGCTCTATTGATTATGAAAGTGCAATTGAGCTTTATTTGCCTGTGTTCACATTGCTTAGTAGGACTGTAGAGATTCGGTGGCAGCACAGGCCAATGGAATTTTCTGGGACTGTGGAAATGGCCTGTCTGTGCTCTCCCGTGCAGTCGCCACTCTCCCGGTGAGCACTTGAAATGTGGCTGGTGCAACTGAGGAACTCCTCTCTCAGCATCTTTCCAGGTTCAGCCCAGTGTTGTTAGCCATAGTCATCAGGCTGCACATTACATCCCTAGAATTACCCGTCCCCATAACTGTGACTTTGTACCCTTGGCCAACATCTCCCCATTCCCCCCACCCCCAGGCCCTGGTAACCACTGTTCTGCTCTCTGCTTCTGTGTATTCTTTTTAGATGCCACATATAAGTGAGATCGTGCGCTTGTTCTTTGTGATGCCTATCTTATTTCCCTTCATATAAGGCCTTCCTGGTTTATCTGTGTTGTTTCAAATGGTTATCTTTTTTTCTAGTGTCTGTTTTCTAAAGTTCCTTTAGAGCTGTCTGTGGTCATGAATATGATTCCAGGTAAGGCTCTGTGCTGGCATGTCCTGAGATAGCACTCAGACCACCTGCCGAACCATTATGCATACTTTTAAAATAGGGGATCCAAATACTTAGATACGACTGTTAACCCATCCCAGCTAACTAGGGTGAGTTCAATACCGCATATGGCTGCCGAAATACCACTACTGTTGGCTTAAATACCAGAACTGTCGGGTGCCAGCCCTTGCCCACTCTCCATGCTAGACCTCGCAGGCTGAGTTATTCACTAAGGAGGGATCCCAGTCGGGTGTGAGCTTCCCAGGTGAATCTGATGAAGCCACTGCAGTGCCTAGGGCCACTCTGAGAACCATCATTTGGAACTGTTCCATCTGAGACTGTCTGTGTGTCTTTAGTTATGGCAGTGTAAAATCATCTTCAGAATTGTTAAGGTTGTGGAAGGATTTGAGGAATAAAAAGAATCAAAGTATGTATCTAAATCATGCTTATCTATATACCATATTGGCTGTTTCTTTCAGTCATAGAGTAGAGCACTATTACCGCCTCCCACACAGGCACACACACAAAAGTATGTAATTGTGGGAAGATGATTTCATTAACTGGGGAGCCTGCTTCAGAGCACCTAGGCCTTGGGAATAATACCACTAACTAGGATGAGCAATGGGAGGATTCAGTCAACATATCTTAGAGATTCTCATTAGTGCTTTTCTGAGGATATAAGAAGTACTAGTAATGATCACATTCATTGTTTTGCAAACGTGTTTGAATCTAAAATGCTTTTAATGATGCTTAAAAACTGTTTATTGGCTTTTGCTCTTAAGTAAGTTAAACTTTTGCTTATTTACACTATAAATGTGCTGAGCTAGCCCTTTCCAAATACAAACTAATACCCAGTCCACCATTAGTACACCACACACATAAGCATAGCCCTCCTGATACTCCCTTAATTATAATTAAGTCGGAGCTTAAGACGTATATCAAATCTCCCAGCTAATGGCAGCCCCTCACATCCAGGGGTCCTCTTTTCTGGGGGCAGACAATTAGAGGTCATAGCCAGAACCTGCAGGCCCTTCCCAGGCTCCCTCCCACTTCCTGTGGTCCAGTCAACAAAGACACATTGATCTGACATGTGCCAGGCTCCATGCCAAGCCAAAGGAATTCTTTCAGCAGATATTTATTGAGTGCTTGTTACATGCCAGGCACTATCCTAGGTGTCAAAGAGAGAGCAGGAAACAAAACAGAATTCTTCATCCACATAGCACTCAACATGCGTGTGGGGCAGACAGAGAAACAACCCCTAAGTAACCTGTATAATGTGTATATTAGAAAGTGAGACATGTAACAAAAATACAGCCTTGTGGTCAATGCAGTCCCTGAGAGGAGAAGATGCAGGCAGTACCTGATGCAGGTGAGGAAGGGAGCCGGTCCAGGCAGAGACCCCAAGAGGGTGGTTCGGCCTCAGCTCGGTGTTGGGGGGCAATAAGGAGCCATCATGTCACGAGAGCCGAGTGAGCTTGACCGAAGGGAGAGGTGGGAGGTAGGAAGTGTGAAGATGCTGGGTGACCGCAGTGAGCCCCAACAGACACAGCCCCCGCCCCCCACCCTCAGGAAACTGCCATTCCCGCGGGTGAGAGGAGAAAATTAAATCATTTTACAAATGAACTAAGTGATTATACAAATAAGTGAAATAAAGGGCCACAAAGAGAGGTACATGGTACTGTGAAACCCCATGGTGGGGGGGGGGGGTAGACTTGTTCAGGAGGTGCGAGAAGGCTTCCCTGAGGACGTGGAATGAAGACCACTTCTACTGAGAGCGGACCAGACCCTTCGCATGAGGGAACCATTGTGTTTGAGGAACGGAAGGAAGGCCAGGTGGTGGCTGGAGCTGGGAGGGGTGAGAGTGGTTGGGTGGCCAGAGAGCGAGGGAAGCCGATGTCAGACCTGCAGGGCCTTCTAGGGGAGATTAGGGATTTTAGTCTTATGATAAGAATATGGAAAACCTCATTAAAGGATTTTTTAGGAGAAGGGGTGAGGTTTGTTAATTAAATTTGCCTTTGGAAAATTTAACCTAACTATAACGTAAAATAATTAAATGGAAGGGGACACTAGTTAAGAGATTCAGTAACCGAGGCGGGAAGCAATGATAACATGGACTAGAAAGAAGAGAAGTAGATGGATTCAAGAGACATAATTGGTCAAACTGAATGGATAGCACGTAGGGTAGGGAAGTCAAGAGTCAGAGGTGACTCCTGTGTTCCTGGCTTGCAGGAGGATGGATGGGTGGGTGGATAGAAGGACAGTTGGGTGGATGGACAGATGGAAGGACGACTGTTTACTCAGATGGAGGGGAGCTCAGGTGGGCATGATGTTGGTGGCAGCAGGGAAAACGTATTAGTTGAATCTGGGGACATATTGAGATGCCTTTGAAACATTTAGATGAAATGCCAAGTAGGTTGTTATATAAACTGCTCTGAAACCCCAAAGAGAAACGTCTGAGCGTAAATACAAATTAATGAATCTTGGGTATTCAGGTGGAAGTTGAAGCCATTGGCATGGAAAGATTATGTGTGGAGGAACATGGAGGGCATTGAGAGTCTAGAGGGGCTTTAATGATGAGAAATACTCAGACAAAACCATCTAACCCGTACAAAGGAGCACTGCGCCATGGAGCAAAGGGCATGCCACAGTGTCCTGCCGGGGATGTAGTGCAGAGAAGACTGTGATGTAGCCACTTGAGCAGATAGTTCATGAACATAGCAGAAGCTGCTATGAATGGAGTGGGTGAAAGTTGAGAAGGCCAGTGAGTGAAGATAAGACAGAGAGGATAGACAACTTTATGAAGGGGAAGAGAGGGGGTTCCTTCTGAGCTTGGTCTCCATTTTGATTGGGTTACCCATGCCCTTCTATCTATTTTCCCGGCTAATTGTGACATAGCCAGGAAGAGAGTGAAAGCTGTGACCCAGTCTGTCCACCTCATTCTCTCAACCAATCTTGAGGGCCCCTGCTGAAGACCGCTCTTCCAGGGTTTTATTTTAATAGCCACGTGCTTCTCTCTGCTACATGAGTGACTCCTACAGTGTCACTTTTGAGGACTCTATCCCTGTCATGGCCTGGCTTTGCTATAAAGGCAGGTGAAGGGAGGAGCCGGGAACTAGAGTTTAGTTACATAAGAATGGACTAGCAGGGAGAGCTTTGGGGATGAAAATTCAGGTGGGTGAGAGTAAGGGAGAAACAGATTGATTGCTACACCGGGTTTAAGAAGGCAAAATGCAAAGCTAGAAAAATTAGGCAAAATAAAAGTTAGGGGTCCTGCCAATATTCTGAAAAATAATGAATTAGAATCCCTGAAAATGTCTAAGTAAAAAAAAAAAAGAAACAAGGCAAGATGAAATTAGTAACACCTAAAACCAACAGCAAGACTAAAGCTTAACACTAGCCACCCACTGCTACACTCAGCGTTTCCTTGTTTGCCTCATGCTCAAACCTTCATGGCCTGAGCACCCAGGTGGGCACAAGCAGGGACACCAGGCTGGAGTCGGGCTCACCCAGGGGTGAGGCACCAGGCACTTCCCGAAGGTACTTGGCTTTTCTGCATCTTGTACCATGAAACCAGTGCAGCAGCAAGAATATAACCACAGGAGGAGCAAAGCCATTATTTGAAGATCAATTATAATTAAAATTAATTTCCAGTCTCCTCTCAGAGGGCAAAGGTTACTTAGATCACTGTGATTCCAATTTACCTTAAATATGTCATCAATATTTAGCAGAAAGAGAGAATTGGTTGGAGGTGAAAGATTATCAATGACATGATCCACTTCTGCTGCTGTAGAAATGTCTAATCACATGCAAGCAAGCCTGTTACCCATATCTGTTGTGTTTAGTATGAAAATCGTAAAATATTTGAAGCTACTTAGCATGTTTTAAAGGGCATCAGTAACATGTTTCAGGGGCTTAAAGCATAGAGACCTGTTTTACAATAAATATCACATTATCCCACTTCTGTTGGATGAATGCAAACATACAGGCATGCACATCCACAAATACATACATGCTTGAACACACAAATGCCTACATGCATATTCATTCATAAATGCATGCATACACACCTGCATATATAAAAACATGCATGCACACTCATTCATTAATACATACACATGCATGCATAAATACATACATGCATGGTCACATACATACCAGCAGATTATAATTGTTCATCAGTGAGCAGTGGTTTGTTATACTTTTATTTTTATGCTGAAAACATCCATTTAATTGTTTCTTTTGCCAAGTTTTAAGATGTACACATCTCCTACTTCCATGATAGAAAAACTTGAGCTATATTAAGCACAATATCTGTATCTGACATAAAATGATATCAAATTGGTAACAGTATGAATAGTTATCCATTTCCATCAATCTATATTTATATAGCTTAAAATTCTATTTGTAATTTTATCATGTAGTTATTCATCATAGTACTTATTAATTTATATTTACAAATGCTTTTCACAATCTGTAGAGTGCTAGAATTTCTCCCTAGCTGATTATCATTGTATTTATATCATATATAAAAGACTCAAA
Organism: Cnephaeus nilssonii; assembly: GCF_951640355.1. Taxonomy (NCBI): domain Eukaryota; kingdom Metazoa; phylum Chordata; class Mammalia; order Chiroptera; family Vespertilionidae; genus Cnephaeus; species Cnephaeus nilssonii. Next base: position 61,279,751 of record NC_137082.1, read on the forward strand.
TATTTCAAAAGCTGTAGTTACAGATTTTAAATTGTACTTTCAAGAGTAGTTACTTTATTTTGTGATTAGTAAAACTAAAAAGAACAAGAAACACTTATACTTAGAGATTTCACGGTCTTTGTTAGTTTTTTCCCCTAAATTGGGCTTAACCATGGGTGATCTTGGGCTGCAGGGAGCACTTGACCTCCCTGAAATCATACCTCCCTGCACGGCCCATGAGAGTGGCTGGAGAAAGGCATTTTCCTGAAGGAACTCTTCCCTGGCTTTCCTCACCTCCCTCAACGTGGAGGGGCCACTTCACAAAACAAGTGCCTGGGATGCCCCACAACACAAGCCATCTCGGAGCTTGAGGAATTTCATAGCTGATATTTGTTTTGGGAAGAGAGACCCACTGATCTATGTGGCTGCGGTTTGTTATGCTTTATAACAGGTCTTTATGTGCCTGTTTCTTACCCCAAAAATATAATGTTTTCATATAGTAAAGGCTTTTTTTGAAATAAATGAGAGGAATGGCAATTTCGGCCTTTAAGCAGATTGTGTCTCAAAATGTCAGATTTTGTTACCTTTCTTGATGGGTAACATTGAGTTATAATTATAACATAAATTTTAGTTGGCTTTTGATCATATTCCAGTCATCCCTGGCTAAATAGGTTCTTTTTTTCCCTGATTATAAATGCCACTCATACACATTAAAGAAAAATTGTGCAGTAATGAAAACTTGGGGAAAATTACCCAGAACCTCACCAATAAAATTCAAACCCAGCTAACTTTCTGTTTTCTGTTTCCTTCAAGTCTCTTTTTGTTCTATGCCTTGAAGTTGATGGCTTTATTTTGTTAAATAAAGATAGGTCTGTTGTTTTCTTTCTGATTATAAAATTAGTATAAACTGTGTAGAAAATTGAAGTAGTACATAAAATCACAAAGATGGAAGTAAATATCACCCCAAATTTTCCCACCCAGCAGAAAACCTATCCTTTCAGTCATCCCACCATGCATCCCTACACACATGTACAAATTCGTAGGGTTTCATACAGACAGACTCCCTGAGACATGCTGCTGTGTAACCTGCTCTACTCCACTCTACAATAGTCCACAGGGGTCTTTCCAGGTAAAGGCAGAGTAAGCCTTTTTATGATTGCATTACCGTCCATTGTTTTATAAGACCTTGTCATTACTGGTCATTAGTTCCCTGTTGGTATCATTGACTGGTTTAAACTAGGTGGGGAGAGAATAAATTCTGGTTTAGAAAAGACAATCTCAGCATGGATTCACTGGAGAGGGAGGAGTCTGGAGGCAAGAATGAAATAGTCCAGGTGAAAAATTATCAGGTCTTGAATGAAGTCATTGGCAGTAATGATACAAGCAACAGCTCACTTTTACTTAATTCTTAGTATGAACCACACATTTTATCACTGAAAGAAAAAATGCTCCATAAACCTCATTTCAGTAATTCTTAAACATATCTACTAAGTACACATGAATGACATAGGACATCTGTCCCCTAGTAGCAAGCTATAGAGTCACTGCTACCTCCACCTCTATGTTGTCAGGGAAAGGGGACTAGCCCGTCTCAGGAGAGGCTGCCCAACAGAGGGACTCCTGAGGCCTCTCGGACTGCAAGTCCATGAGGTTCCCTTCCCTCCTTTGAAAGATCTGGTTCCTAGGATATCTGGGGTTCGAGGGGAACATGAAGAGGTATTCTACAAGGGAGGGATGGAGAGAGTGGACTCTCAATTTCTTGTGGTAAAATGCATGTAATATAAACCTTACCATCCTGAGTATTGTTAGGTGTACATTTCAGTTCAGTAATGTACTGATCAATGATTCAGTTCATTAATGTACTGATCAAGTTCATTAGCATTGTTGTGCAGCCACCACCACCATCCTTCTCCAGAACTTTTCATCTTCCCAAACTGCAACTCTGTGCCCATTAAACAACAACTCACTATCCCCTCCTCCCAGCCCTGCCACCCACCATTCTACTCTCTGTCTCTGTGATTCTGAACACTCTAGGATTTCACATAAGGGGTAATACAGTACTTGTCCTTTTGGGACTGGCTGACTTCACTTAGCATAATGTCCTCCATGTGAACGCTTATTTTTAAACTAGAGGCCCGGTGCACGAAATTCATACACGGTGGGTGGGTCCCTCAGCCCAACCTGCACCCTCTCCAATCTTGGAGCCCTCAGGGGAGCCCTCTACAATCCAGGAGCCCTGATGGCTTAGGCCCACTCCCTGTGGTTCTCTGCTCTCTGCGGGGCCTGGCCGCTCTGTGCCCGCTGCCCAGAGACCCTCTGCGGCCAGGGCAGAACACTTGCCTCGTCGCCACAGTGACGAAGCAAGCATTCTTCCAGGCCACTCAGGCTGCCCGCTCTCAGCGGCCGTCCCCCCAGGAATGGGGGACTCCAGCGGGGCTGAGGGGACTGGGCGCCACCATCTTGTGGCTATGGGCACTGCCATCTTTGTGATGGAGTGATGGTTAGTTTGCATATTACCTTTTTATTAGATAGGATAATGAAATATAGGTACAGAAAGTGGTATAAAACATCCATAGAGAGTTTAATAGATTATTGTAAAGCAAACACTCATAAAACCAGAGCAAGACCCTTGCCAACACCCTGGGAGCCCCAGTGAAACTTGCCTGATCACAACTTAGCTGCTCTAAGGGTGGATCTGTGACCATCATGACACCATGTTCGTTAGTGGGGCAGAGTTCAATGTTTTGTGCTCACCGGCTGTGTGTTGGCCAGGACCGCTGCATGTGGCAGTGCAGCCCAGGCTGAGATTGGGCTCAGTGGCCTTGGCAAAGGTGCTCTTGGGGATATTTTTTAATATATTTTGTTTTTTATTTCAGAGAGGAAGGGAGAGGGAGAGAAATAGAAATATCAGTGATGAGAGAGAATCATTAATCAGCTTCCCTCTGCACACTCCACACTGGGGATTGAGCCTGCAACCAGAGCATGTGCCCTGGTCAGGAATTGAAGTGTGACCTCCTGGTTCATAGGTCGATGCTCAACCACTGAGCCATGCCAGCCAGGCCTCGTGGGGATATTTAGAATGGACACTATGTGGTCTCGGACCATAAGAGGTTATAATCTAGTAGAATCAACTTTACAATAAAGAGAAGATACTACTAGGCATATAAAGAGAAATAAAAACAATCTCAGTCTGCTCAGGAAATACTCTGTACACATATCTTTCTCCATCATCAGAGGAGTAGAGCAATTAAATTTGGAGAAATGGCAGCCAAATTTTTTTTTTTAAAAATTGAGGGGTTAACTGACTGAATGGTAGGAGATTATGGGGAAACTCTCTTTCAAAGGTGCTGCTTATGGGAGATGAGAGCGCAGTCTTGTCAGAGATTGAAGTCCTTAATGAGAACATTGTGAACAATATGAGAAGCCCAGGGGTGGTAAATCATGGGGAATGGGCGGCATTTATCCCGAAGGTCTAAGAGAAATAAACTGTGGATGGGGATTCTGACAAGGAGGTGCAATAGATCCTAAGACAGCCCTGCTGCTAAAAATTGGGTGGCTGTAAATGCAGGGCCTGCCTTTTAAAAAACTGCCCAGGGAAAGTCGAGGGCTACAGGGAGGTAAACCTAATCTCCCTCCAGAGGAGCTGACTAAAAGCCTGATGTGTGTAGAACGGCCATGATTCAGTTCTATTGTAGCATCCTTCATCCGGGAGGCTCAAGTGGCTTTACCTGAGGAATGCTTATAGCTCCACCCTGGAATAGCTGTGCGTGTGCACCAGCTCTCCTAAAAAATACAAAAGCCATAACAATCCACACATACCCTGTGCCTCCCTGGCTCACCTCCCCCACAATACGAGCAATCTATGGACAGAGGGAGTCTTGGGTTTTAAGCAAAATATAGTAAAGCAGGTCACCATGAGAAAAAATTCTGACTGCATTTGCATCTATTCCTGGGTTACTGTCATCTATTTGGAAGGAAAGATTTCTCTGCTAAAAACAGAATTCATTTAGGAAAATAATTTTTACATCACATATTTTTCACACAATAAAAGTTTCACTTTTATTCATTTAAAAAAACAAATTGGGGGGAAACCAGGTATGTTCCAGGCCTTAATCTCAGGGTTAGGAATAGAACAGTGAGCAAAAAGGAAAACATCTGGCCTTATAGGGTTTTTTTGAACTTTTCTTTTTAAAATATAGATTTTCAAGGAAATAATTGAGATTTCTCAATGGTATTTGTGGAGAAAATTTTTCATTCAGAAAATAATTTAAATATAGTTGACTAATACCATAAACACAACTATCCAGTAGTTGTGTGCCAGACATCATGCTTGGCACGATGTGTTTTCATTTAATCCTTAAAGTGGCCCAGTTTGAGGCATGTGCTGTCATTCCCTTCCCCAGATGCATTGTTCAGGCTTGCTGGCATAATTGAGTCTCATGTAGTCACATGACTGATGGAGAGAGCCTTGCTCTACCTGCCTATATGCCCTCAGGTGCAGAAGGAGGGCTTAGAGAAATCATGGACGATGACTGAAGTTAGAACCACGTCCTCACCTCCCAGAAGGCTGGGCTGGGGTTTATAACCATCATTTGTCAAGGTGGATGTCATAGGCAACCTTCAAAATCTCAGGGCTTATATGTGATTTAGTGAAGTTACTAAACTTTCAATCCAAGAAAAAAATCCTGTTGTGATTCAGAGGACTCTTATGTAGAAGTTTCAAACTTTCCTCAACTCTACATAATATCCGTAAATGATCAAAGAATAAGTTAATGAGATTTACTGTGAGATGCAAAGAATTGTAAATTCTTACCAGTCTTAATAGCAAAATAGGAAATAAAGCAGCATGGACGTTGATGGTCTGTCTCCATGTCATGTTCTTTGAATCCGGGGCTCTGAGCATCTCAACAGACTGCTTTTGTTAATCGTTTTCCTTTTCCTTTTCAGATGATCATTCCAGGGTGAGGCTGCAGACCTTAGAAGGAGACAACAACTCAGACTACATCAATGGGAATTATATCGATGTATGTACCTTGAAACTGTCAATAAGCCTACCTGTTCTGACACACACCACATGGTGTGCATGCCACAGGACTGGTGGACACATGTTGGTCCCGTTCCTGAAGCACTCGCATCAACATTGCCCCATACACACAGAACTTTACAGTGAGGGTTTGGCCACTCCTTTTCTCAAATCAGCCTCTTTGCTGGTAACTTCTCTGTAACATGCAGTGCCTTTTTTGCCATCCCATGTCAATGTGGACTCAGAAAATGTTATTTCCATTTTTTGTCAACAACTTCCATTGTTTGACACGTTAAAAAAAATCTGTTTGCATATTAAGAGGACAAAACTCTCTAATTCCTAATTCAATGATTTGCCATCTCTTGTCATCACTGCACTTTTAAGTTGCCTTCAAAGTAGTCTGCAGCTGTTAACCAGGACTTCTGAGGCACGCAAGACATGCCCTTAAATATGCAAGCTGTTTAATTATTGAAGACTGCTTCTTTGTTCATTCTGCATCGTGTTAACTTAATGTCTTACATTAGAATAAATTCTTTAGGCGACAGCATATTTTCAGTTGAAAGAATGAATGAAATCAAAAGTAGACTGAAAATCAAGGGAAAGTTGTTGTTACCTCTACAGCCCAAGTTTACATTAAGCAGATTTCAGCCCTCTTACAGTTCCCAAGCCATTCTCTGCTTGGCTGTCACACTATTTCCTCGTCCACCAATACTTCCATGGACAGGTTTTATATATGTATTCTTTTATTTTCTTGGTTGAGTATTACTCAGATGCTATTAAAAGTCCTCGCATTACAATCTCCAGGAGTTACTTAAAAATAACTATAAGAATGTTGTTTTTAGCCCAACCTGTGTGGCCCAGTGGTTGAGCGTCAGCCTATGAACCAAGAAGTCATGGTTCAATTCCTGGTCAGGGCACAAGCCCAGGTTGGGGGCTAGGTCCCAGGTGAGCAGCATGCAAGAGGCAGCCGATCAGTGATTCTCTCTGACACAATGGCCATTTTTCAATCCTCATCTAATTGATCTATCAGCATCATGAATGCAATTAATCTCCTTGAAATACTTTCTTCATTGGCTTCCAGGATATAACACTCTCCTGGTCTTCCTACCTCCCTCCCTTATTCATTTGTTGGTTCCTCCCCTTCACCTTGATATGATGTTGGATGTGTCCAGTTCTTAGACTTTTTCCTCTGCCTCACAATTTAGAAGATGAAGAAACCTCTTCTCTATAACACTCCTTCTTTTGGGGTATTCCAAGGGAATCTTCTTCATACTCCAATTTCAGCTCCTACAATCCCTGAGCACAGGGACAATGTCTTATTCAGCTTTGTATTCCCTGCACATGATTCATGCCCAAAATATTGCAAGCACTTAAGAAGTGTTTGATGAATCTGACTAAAGATGTAAATGTGATCAGATTAGGCATTGTAGTGGAGGTAATTTGAACTAAGCTTTAAAAAATGGGTGGGTAGCAATACAGAGGAAGAAAGACATAAAAGTAATGAAACTGCCAGATTAATTAGTTTTAATTTTAACATGGAAAAGAGTCAATATTCAGGGCGTCTTTATTCATTTAGTCAATATGATTTTATTGAGCACCTATTACGTGTCAGTTACTGTTTTAGATACTGGAGATATAACTGTGAACAACTCATACCAAAACAAAAAGCAAACCTCTGACCTAATGGAGCTGATGAGCTGATTGAGAGAAAGAGCCAATAAATGAAATATGTCAGTTATTCTGATGGTAGTGTGTGGTGTGTAGAAAATAAAAGCCATAAAGGGGGAATAAGGAGACCAGCAGAGATGGATTGCAATTTTGAGTAGAGCGGCTGGAGTCAGCTCCACTGAGAAAGTACATTTGAGCAAAGGAAAATGAGAGATTGAGCATGTAGATATCTGGGGGAAGAACATTCCAGGCTGGGAAACAGCTGTGAAAAGGTCTTAATATGGAGGATACCTGGTGAATTTGAAGAAAAACAAGCTGGTGAGTGTTGGTGGAATATTGTGAAGGGAAAGAGAATCGTAGGTGATGAGATGAGAAAGGTCGAGTAGCCAGGTGATAGAAACAGCCATAAGCACTTGGGCTTTTACTGTGAGATGGGCAGTCATAAGAGGGATTTGAATGGAGGAATGACATGATCTGGCAGCTGAGAAGAGGATGAACTGAAGATGGATGAGAGTAGAAGCAAGGAGACCTGTTAGATGGCTGTGGAAGCAATCAGAGAGAAAGATGGTGGCTGGGCCGAGTGGTGGCACTGGAGGGTGAGAAATGGTCGGATGATGGATTTATGCTGAAAGTAGAGACCATGGATTTGCTGGCACATTGGCTATGGGGTGTAGGAAGAAGAGAGGGGTCAGGATGCCTTCAAGAGATGGAGTTACAATTATCTGAGAAGAAGGATGGAGCAGATTCAGGTAGGAGGTAGGTAGGACATGAGTCCAGTTTAAGTTTTAAATAAATGTTAAACATCCAAGTGGAAGTGTAAAGTAGGCAATTGATATCACATCAGGATTTCAGGGGAAAGGCCAAGACTGGGAGTAAAAATGCAGGACTCATCCATGTACAGACAGTATTGAAGGCCATGAGACTGAAAGAGATCAACAAGAAGTGAGTGTAGACAGAGGAAAGCATCTAAGAACTGGACACATCAACATCACATCAAGGTGAAGGGGAGGAACCAACAAGTGAATAAGGGAGGGAGGGAGGAAGACCAGGAGAGTGTTATATCCTGGAAGCCAACGAAGAAAGTATTTCAAGGGGATTAATTGTGTTCATGCTACTGATAGATCAATTAGATGAGGATTGAAAAATGGCCATTGTGTTTAGCAATATAGGTCATCAATGGACTGTGTGGATTATTTCAGTTTAACAAATGAGTTCCTCCTACCTCCTAGCACCTTGCTAGCACTGACATATAGAGCAAATGAGTGAGACCAAGATCTTGCCGGGTAGAGCTTATCAGCTGGCAAGAAGTGAGGGATCATCTAAATAATCGTATTTAATCTGTGCCATGATTCTATGTTTGAAACCCATAGCAGGTCAGTTGTACAAAAGAATGTGTTTGCTTTTGTTGTTCATTATTTTGTTGTTCAACCTGTTTTTAACAGCAAAACAATCTAACAGATATGCATTTAAGTTAACTAAAAAAAAAATCCATATTTCCTCTTTAAGTTTCTTTACTCTGTTTTCCACGTGGCTTTGGGTGCAGTATTTTAGGTCATCTCAGGGGACAGAGATGGAAAGTATTAAGGTCCGTGGTGACATTATGTTTCCTGTGTGTAATTTTCTCTAAGTTGACTTTATCTTTCCCAGATATTGATTCTATGGTGTTCTTTGCCCCCTTCTTTATGTGGTCTCAGTTTTCATCTTTCCCCTTCTTATAGGGTCACAGTGAAAGGAAGGGGGTCTTGTCTAATTGCTGCCTCTTTAAATTCCTGGTCTTTGCTACAGCGTCACGTCATGGTATTAGCAGTGTTTAAGAATGATGTTTAGTATTTCTATTGATATAACTGCCTATACCAATATAACAGAATATGTGTTAAAGCCTTGGCACGTTGCCAATAACGCCCAACCATAAATGAATTTCTATTGTACATTCTCAGCCTGTTTGCACTCTACTAAGAGTCATGGTCATGTTATTTCAGAGAATCTATAAGTTGTTGGTGTTTATTGCTCATCAATCATCTCACAGCCAGTGTGCAATTCAGTTACTCACACCCCCTCTGCAAGCATCAGAACTGTAATAATTGATGCACCTTTGCTTATTAAGAGAAACTCAATGGCACTTAATCTGATAATTCAACTTTCAAGTGATGCAACTGTTGGTATTTGTGGATGCGTTCATGTTGGCAAACTTAGCATGTGACCTCTGTGCTGCTTATCAATTTTAGGTTTGTGAAATACTATTTCTCATTTATTTTTAGGGCTATCATCGACCCAATCATTATATTGCTACCCAAGGTAAGTTTATTTCAGCTTTAATGTCTTTCTTTAGTTATTTGCCCATTCTCTATCATTGTGTGCCTACTTCACCCTCCCTCAGATATTTGCACACTGCTATAGCACCATTTATTGCAGTTCTAGTCACCAACACATACATCCTGTTTTATCAGCAGAAGTTCTGGTATGTAATGGTTTAGTTAGAATTTAATGTTGAGATCATTAGAAGAATTGTATTCATCCGTTCATTATTGAATTAAATCTCTCTACCTTAGGAATTAATCTGACATCTGCAAATATATATATTCACTAAACATGTATGTACTGAACACCCTCTGTGCAAGGACCTGTGCCAGTTGCCACCAGAGATGCAAGCTGACTCCAGCAAGCTCTCTTTCTCACACCACTTGCAGTTTAGTGGGGAAGATGTGAGATGACCTATATATTAGTACATACAAAATCAATTAAAAACTTGTGTGAGAGGTACAGAGAAAATGTTAGGGGAACTTGGAGAAGAAAATATATTTTAGATCAGATGTAATAATCTGAAAACAGCTTTGTGGCAGAGGTGAGATTGGGAGAACTTCTAAATGGCAGAGATATCATGAGCAAAGATCTGAATTCAAGAAATTTGTGCTCCTGAGTGGAAAGCAGATGGTGGATCACTTTGGCAAAAGGAAAACTGAAATAAAGCTATAGGAACATGTTGAGGAAGTTCATGGCCTGGTTTTTTATCATCTTCCCCACCAATTATGAGGCAAGTCATCTGTGGAGAATGAGGATCATGAGAATTCTGATGTTTTCAGGAACAAGGTATCATAAAGGATGAATTAGTCAATAAAAGATGAATTGAAGAAGTGCTAAGAAGCAGAGAGGACCCAGTTAGGGTTAAAGAGCATACGTTCTCTCCATTTTATTATTTTATCATTGTTTCCAATAATTTTATTATATCCAATAAACAAGAGCAGGAAAATCAAAAGGATGTGACCTGCCAATGATTAGGGATTAGCAGGAGGCTGTACACAGAACGTCAAGAAGCATGGGAATCAAGGATGCCAAGAAAATCATGGTTGGAAGGTCTAGGCTTGGTGGCAGGGGGTCATAGGTGTCCAATAGACTGCGAGAAGAGGGAAGGAGGCCAGGTTCAGTTAAAGAGTCACAGAATAGGAGAAAAGGCCGTTGTAGCCAGAGAGCAGAATCCCAACACTTCTTGCAACACTGTCCAGTAGACTTCCTGCTGTGGCTGAAATTGTCTATCTGTGCTGTCCAATATGGTAGCCATCCCTTCAAAGTCTTCTGTGATTTATCAACTAAATGTATGTAATATTCTGAATCCATTGATGTCGTTATAACAATTTTCATGCCATGTTTACTGGTAGATTCCATCTCAGAAAACCACTCTTTGTGGTTTTGATATTGTAGCAATTCAGTCACATCTTCAAGTTCCGATGATGATGATGATGATGATGGCTCCCCAAATTACAATATTAACATCAAAGATCACTGATCATAGATCACCATAAAAATATAATAATTCAAAAGTTTAAAATACTGAGAGAATTCCCAAAATGTGACACAGACATAAAGTGAGCAAATGCTGTGGGAATAATAGGGCCAAAAAAAAAAAGAAAGAAAGAAAAGAAAAATAGGGCCAGTAGACTCGCTTGATGCAGGGCTGCCCCAAACTTTCAATTTGTAAAAGACATACCATCTGCAAAATACAATAAAGCAAAGGACAGTAAAACAAGGTATACCTGTATAGTATGCTACAAGTATAACTGTGGTCTCAGATTGCCAGTAATAAAGATTTCTGATCATCTGCAGTAATTGGCATGGAGATGTAGAACATGCGCATGGATCACCTTCATTCAAATAAAAACACAAACACCTAAGAGTCCAACAAAATGGGTGATAAAGTCTAACACAAATGCAATCTTTCAATCTCTGCTCCCTTTTTTCCCCCTCTATTTTGCAATGATATAATTCTTTAAAACCTATTCACAGCAGGAACCCATGAAACTGACAACCACTTTCATTCCCAAGAGTTGGAAATATATAGATTTTCAACAAGTTCCTTCAATATAGAGGGCATGTCATGAATTTATCTATTTAGTCTCTCCCCCTCCTTCAGCTTTATTGATTTTTCTACCAGTAACTGACTTTGACCTTTGATGATAATAGTAATGTTTCTGCAAATTGAAGAGACCACATTCAAGCCAGATCTTTGGCTTTTTTTTAGTATGTTCTTTCTATTTCCCCTCCATTTAATTGTTTTCCGTCTGGTAGCTAACACTTTGATGATCCAGTATTCACTTCATCACATCTGCCTGACCAGCCATTAATACAACTGTAGCATTCAGGATTTATGATTAGGCGCACCAGGGATCAAAGGAGAGGAAGCACGTCTGTTACTCCATGTCCGCACTCAGAGCCAGGGCAGACTTAGGATTTCAAAAGCACAGTTCACTGTGAAGGGCAGATGAGTACGCAGCTGGGTAGGATTGCCAAGAACTTACCATATTTCACAATGAAAAGGTACCCGGATACCCCACAGAGTCCGTGCAGGCCTTGAGCAGGAGGAACACATTTAGAACACATTTAGAACCACTCCAAAATGATTCGGGAGAACACCTGCCAGCCACATGTTGTGCAAACGAGGGGGCCCTGCAGAAGTGTTCTTTTTATTATTGTTTACTTTTATTTTCAAACTGTCTTCAAGACTATTGCTTTAAAGAACTCAGAAAAGATGGTGCCAGATTGTTGTGGAAGGAACTCAAAAAGTCTGTGATGGGCAGGGCCTGCCCAGCACCAAGTCCCTCTTCCTCACGTCTAAGCTCATCTGTGGGTTGGACACACAAATATCGGAGGATCCTGCCCGAGGAACTTCCCTGTAACTCCTTCAGGGGGAGCAGCCGTGCATTATGAAATCTGAAGGGCATGTCATAGTCAGGTGGTAATGCCCCAGCACTTGACTGGGATACCCAGGAGCTGAAGAAGGGGTAGAGGACGTGTTGGGGGATGGGAAGAAGGAGGCAGGGCAAGACTTCAGCGGGCCTTGAAGGATGTGTTCCCTTATCAGAGGACCAGCTAATGGGAGGACTGCTGAGGTTTGGGAGGAGCACCGCCCCCACAGAAGGTGTGAGATAGCAAAGGTCTTCACCTCTGTGGCTTCTTGAGTTTCCTTAATCACTTGTTGAAATGGATCTTCTCTCTGGAAAAATTCACATGTACACACACTTTTACATAGCTGTTTAGGCACTCACAGAATTAATAAAACCCAGCCTGAAAAATCTGTACACCCAGATAAAAATCCTGAGCTAGAGGGGCTAAGAACAAAGGACTGAGGTAAAGTGAGGACTTGTTAAGAGGCTTTGAATAAGGCGTGTTATTTAATGAAAGGCAGGGAGACAAGGGATGAAAACAGTGCTTTAAGTAGATTAATTAGTGTGGAATTATCCCGGATAGAAACTGGAAACAAAGATAATAGGGAGTAATCACAGAAAAATCTGGGATAGAAATGAGTAAGTCAGACAATAATAGCAGCAGGGCAGTTGTAGGTTTTACTTTATTCAATAATCTAGGTTGCATATGATTAAATATGTTTTCTAATATGAATATATTATAGTGTCAAAAACTGTTGATTTTAAATGTGTTTCTTTCTCCTTTAATAAAAAGTGATAAATATATTTTCTTTCCATATTAGTAATTTGGGTTGATATAATACTTTTCTTTCTGAAACTCAGCATTTTTATTTGTCTATTCATTCAATAAATATTAAGTGCCTATTTTGTACTAGGCTTTGTGCTATAACCAATGTAATGTATTTTCTATCCTCTGACTACTTTATTATTACTCATCTCATGAGTATCAGAATTGAGACCCATGAGGGGAGAAGCAGGGGTTGGAAACAGAACTAACGTGTGCTGCAGTGTGCGGACGGGGATGCTAGTAATGCATGATGACGTGCTTCTCCCCCTGAGAAGAGGCTCAGAGCTTATGCTCCTTCCCATGTATTGCATGCTGCCTCTTGCACGGGCTTTACAAAGCACACCCCTCAAAATCTCATGGTTAGTCTTTAATAAAACGAATCTATAGTGCAACCCCTTCCTTCTTCCTTCTAAGTTATGCTTCTCAAATAAGCAAATCTTCTATGATACAGTCATATCTGAAAATGTCTCTTAATTAAAATGTCTTAGATGTCCTCAAATATGACACGGAGCATCCGGGGTCTCCCTGTTCCCACACAGGCATCTGAGCTTCTGTGTGGAGACCCATTAGCCCTGGCCTGCACAAAAAGAGACCTTAGTCTTGATGGGGCCATTTAGACTAAGCTCAGAGCTCCAATCCAGGACCAGCCCTGTCAAGTTAGCACAATTCAGACAAAAGAAAAGATGAAGTGGACTAGACCCAAGGCACTATACTCAAGAAGAGAACCATGCATGGATGTTAATAGGGCAGAGTTAAAGTTACATCTGTTATGCTCAGAGACTCTGGGTGCTGTGTGGCATGTTTCAGAACTTCAGGTCATACTGGCATAGGCCACAGGGACTGATATGGAAAACCAGATACAGATAGTTGTTTACAATGAGAAATGTCACTGTCCATAAGACAGAACTGCCCTCAGCCTCGCAAAGACATTTTGTGTCACAAGCCAGCTAAAGAGGGAGATTCCTGGGCAGAATGTTGCCTCATGACCTCACACCAGAAAAATGCCCCAGAGCACATTCATGGATTCAACAAGTACCTACCAATCGTGTGGTAGAGAGCTGGCTAGAAGCAGATGCTGAATGAGAATACAAGAATGAGTGAGTGAATGAGTGAACGAATGAATGAATCGGGAGTTACTGTGGGCCAGACACCAATTAAGCTGTAGAATATTCCAACTTGGCAAGAAGGTTATCTCATGTTGGCCCAACAAAGCATCTACCTACCTGCATGAATTTGAGGATTGTCATCGCCAGTACCTGTGATTGTTTCTTTTCTAAGCTAAGGGCTAGTCAACTCCTATTCTCACTAACATTCTTTCTTTAGACACGTCAGTAAATCAAAGCACAGTTTTTAGAGATAGTCCATCTTGTTAAACTAAATGCTTATCTCCGCAATGACCTACCTCTTCATGCTTATCCCCACCACCACCCCATATACACCTTATATAATCAATTTTATTTGTTCATAATTATAATTTGCTGATAATTTGAAAAAGAGAAACATAAAAGACATTTCCTCTAGGGACTTTGAGCTAGAAGCAAATTTTTATGTGAAGATAATAAAAATGCAGAGCGAAGGTTTATAGTGGAAATAGTTCCAGAACCTCCCCTCCCGCACAGGAGCTGCAACTGTGCTCAAGTGACTTCCTTCTGTTTGCTGTTCATCTGTTTTTCTTCTGTTTGTCTTCCACATACTCTGTGTGGTACGAACACTTTTAATAAGGATTTTCAGAGAGAGAAATATGGTTTATATTTTCATAACTCAAAATTCCCCTTCAGGCCTCTGAAGCAGTAAATAACATGCTTAGAATAAGACACACTTTCCTCAGCACGTCATGCCTGTAGCCAAGACTTGTCAGAACACCTATACGGGTTCTCCATACTTTATAAAGAAGCTTTTGTCTCCAGCATGTTGGCCTCCAGATGGAGGTGAGCACTTGAAATTATTTCTCAGTAGAATTGGAAGAAAAAAATGTTTTTTAAATCAAAAGCTAAGCCTTCCGTAAACAACTTTTGTTTTCATTCCTCCAAGCTCCAGTGGAGCTCACTCCTCAAGTACAGCTTCTGGGTCAGCTGGCACTGCTCTTCCCGGCTGTGTTGTCCCCACATGGTCAGGGTGTGGCAGGTTATGTTTGGATTCACTTACTCGATGCTATTTGAGATTGATTGAAAAGTATTGCCCCATAAAGTGGAGTATTCTCTAGGGCCCAGATTTAAATAGGGAGTCTGTGGGGAAGTATGCTTTATATACTCGACCCTCACGAGGTCTAGGTATTCCAAATAACAGTGCCAAGATCTCCATGCAGGGCCTGCCTGCATTTCACTCTCCATCTCTACTTTGCCAAGGAAAAATGAACAGTTGCAATTAACAGCTTATCTATAAACTTCCTTTGAAATAATAGTTTCTCTTCACCAGATGAATTTTAGAAGATACTGGCCAATAAGCTAGAAGGTCAGCTCATATACATTTCTCATCCCTGTGCTCTTAATAAACTTGCTCATTACTGGTGAGAATGTTTAAAGTCAGGTTGCGGATTAAAAGATAAATCCAAAAATTGCCCTGATCGGTGTAGCTCCGTTGATTGCAGTGTTGTCCCACACATTGAGGGGTGTCGGGTTTAATTCGCAGTCAGGGCACATACCCAGGTTGCAGGTTTGAACCCTGATTGATGTGTCTGTCTGTCTCTCTCTCTCTCTCTCTCTCTCTCTCTCTCTCTCTCTCTCTCTCTCCCTCCCCCCCTCCCCGCCCCCCTCTCCCTCTCCCTCTTCCTCTCCCTCTCACTTTCTTTCTCTTTAGAACCAATGAAAAACATATCCTTGGGTGAGGATTGAAAAAATAAATACATAAATAAAAGATAAAACCAAAAATAGATCACATTATTTAACATCCACCCATGCTGTTATAGATGCCTTGTTGGAAATATATCCATCGAGTAATGGAACATAAATTAATACAGAATGATTTGAAGATGAATGATGTTCTGTGGTTAAGCAGGCACCCGGTTTTAGACTCTCTTAAAACAAATACTTTTAAAATATTTAATAGTACTTTACAGGTGTTCCTCATTGGAAGTGGAAAAGTATAAAATCTTTTTAAGCTGGTAGAAATGTCAGAATCTTTAAGCCCAACTCGCCTGTTTTGTCTTTGAAACAGTTGAAACTTAAAGCACAAATTGATTTAAGTGATCTTCATCTGTGCTCAAATGAATCATGCACACAAAAGTATTTGCAAACCGTGTGGACTAACATGCATATTTCATAGAACGCATGCAATGTTCAACCTAGGAGAAACGTCATGTGTTTCTGGTCTCCTAAGGGGCCTTTTGTTCAACAGCAAGGAAAAATGAGGTCACATCTTTCTTCCAGGGTCAGGCCTTTGAAAGGATAGAGCTGGAGCTAGTAAGTACCCATGTAGTTTCCCTGGTGCCGGCTTCCCCAGGCCTCAGCACTATAGACCCTTGCAAAGCAAAGCCATATCTTTCAGGCCTAGTTCATCCAAAATTAAACAAACATCTCCGTGCACCACCAAGTGACTGGCTGAGTAAAGAGTCAGGAATACAGCAGTGACCTCAGGAATTACACAGCGCTGGTATCTGTATAAATAACCAGCTCTTACTAGTTTGTGAATTTGCTGCAACACCAGATTTTGGAACTACTTTAGGCTATTTTTCCCCCCATCCCTACCCCATTTAGCAGGTGAAAACGGGAGCCCCGAAGCATGCCTTCTTGACTCTCTTGACCAGGTTCCTTTATCAAACATGGACACCACTTTGGACAGGTCTGTCAAGGCAGCAGTTAGCAAGTTCTGGTCATTACAAGTTACTTCTTTTTCTTGCCTTCTCACTCAGAAGGATGCTCCTGGGAATTTCCTGATGTAATGCCCCACGCTGCCATTAAAAAATTGAGATTGCCTGCACTGAGCTATGTCTAGGGAGCCAACTTATCTCTATTTTATCATTTATTAGATTTATTCTCTTTTTTCTTAAATAAAAGAGACCCCACTTGTATCATGGGAAAAGCTTAATTAAAGAAGATAGAGACTAATGAAAGCTTTCATTTCTCTGGCAGTGGCCCCCAACGCATGTGAATATAGGCTTTTCCCTTCACTTTTCTTCTCCTCGACAGAAGGCAGCCAGATCCTTTGGGTCACCAAACCCCTCCGTTCGGAAGGGTGCCATTCTTTTTTTTTTTTTCTCCTTGATTGCCTTCTCTCTGTTCCCCTCTTTACAGCAGGAACACGTACTCGGGATGGGTTTATGACGGTTCTCTTTGGAGACAGGCCTGATGAATGCTCTGTGACTCAGCCAGCAGGAGGCTCTTGTGGTGTGAACATCTGTCACGTTCCTCCCTTCCACGGCTACAAACACTTTCTTGTGCGCCTCTTCCCAGCTCTTCATGCAATATTGCTGTACAACCTGTCTCAGGGATCAAGGACCAAAGGTCCCTCTGGTAGTGGTGTCTTTATCTCTGCATCGTAGAGCAGATTGTTGCCACACACTGCCTACCAACTCTTTCATTCTTTTCTATACAAGGGTTTCTCTTTGGAGCCCTAATCTTTACCCCTGTCACTCAAATCTGATTTGTCTGCCTTTATTATTCTGCTTTCCATGTCAAGAATAATAGCAGCCTTTGCACTCCCGCTCACAGTGGTACCTCTGCAAGCTAGAGATGTTGATTAACTGCTAGGGAGGGCTGAATAGAGCCCAAAAAGAATGCACTCCAAATAATGGTTCCTTTAGGTAGATGGTGTTTCCAGAAATGCTTTGGAATATTACACTTTCAAGTCCTGCCAGGAGTCACCCCTGGTTTTTATTTACAAATATTTATTTGCTTATGTGACATGGTCACAATCAAGACTTTGAAACTTGGCCCTAAAATTCCTTCCATATACAAACATGTTTTATGTCAGTAACAAGGACAAGATCTTTTCCCTCCAAGAGGCAGTAGAGCAGAGTGGTTGATGAGAGTGTAGACTCTAGAGTTAGACTGGCTGGGCTCAGATGCCAGCTCTGGAAGTGCCCTCTCAATAAATATTAGCTACATTCTTATTATCATTATAATTATATGGGTTCCAAAAGACACATATCTCAATAGCACATAGGCAGTTCAGGCTTTAACCCAAGGATAGTGTATACTCATAAGCTCTCATAAAAGCTAATACATTCTACACATATTAATGCCTCCTTCCAGAAAAATGTATCAAAGGGAACCACTTAGGTTTTCACCAACATACTTCGTCTTTCTCCAAAGTACAAAGATTATTTATCATCATGGTCCTAAACGTTTCAACAAAAAACAAGCATGGGTTAGAAAGACAACAAACTATATTATAACAACAGGGAGAAGCAGATTTTCTTTCAGTTTTTAAAGTCTTACAGAAATTGAGCAGCCCTGATAGCAGCATAGGACACCAGCCTTGGCGGTGTCTGAAGCTTCCCTCATGCACACTTAAAGCTGGATTACACGTAGGTGAAAACAGCTTAATTCCACAGACCAGACAGGTTCCTTCCCAAAAGGCTTCGTCCAAATCAATTTGTGAGAATTGCACAAGGATATTTTAGAGCAGAGGTTTAGGAGGCTAAGAAACCACTGGAGAACTAAATGGGGCTGAGAAATGATTTTCTGGGAAAGAGAAAAAGTAATGACCTGACCAGAAGGGGAAGTAAAGAGAAAGGTGTGTGCTCTTGGCCTGCCTCGGCAGCCTGTTGGTGTTGGGTGAGGACGGTTAGGCAGGCACTATCTTCTGCTTGGCTAGAGGTTGACCAGATGCCTAAAAATTGCCGACCATAATCTGTACCAAGGATACAGTAGATGGAGTAGTTCTTACCTGAAAGGAATTCCTCCAGACCACTTCTGAGATCAGTTTCACACATGGCATCCCAGGAAAATCAGGTGTCCCCCAAGCACTGCATGTCAGCTTAGGAAAAGGACCGCAGAGTAATAGTTAATGGGTGTACAATGATTTTGAATAATTATTATTATTTTTAAAGTGAAATAACGGTATCATGGTTTGGGTTGCTTTTTTTTGTGTGTGTGTGTTTTGGTTTGTTTGTTTGTTTTTGGTTTTGCTTAATCCTTTCACCTTTTTCACCCAGCCCTGCAACCCTTGTCCCCTCTAGCAGCTATTAGTCTTTTCTCTATCTTTGAGTCTGTTTCTATTTCATTTGTTAGTTTGTTTTATTCATTAGATTCCATATATGAGTGAAATCATATGGCACTTGTCTTTCTCTGATAGGCTTATTTCACTTAGCATAATGTTCTCCGGGTCCATCCATACTGTCACAAAGGTCCTTTTTAAGGCCAAGTAGCATTCCATTGTGTAAATGTTCCACAGCTTTTTTAGTCACTCATCTACTGCTGGATACTTGGGCTGCTTCCCAATAATCCTGCAATGAACATAGGGGTACATATTTTTTTTTTAATTAGTGTTTCTGGATTCTTAGAATATATTCCCAGAAGTGGAATCCCGGGGCCATGAGGCAGTTCCATTTTTAATTTTTTGAGGTAACTTTATACTGTCTTCCACAGTGGCTGCACAAATCTGGATTCCCACCAACAGTAAACAGGGGTTCCCTTTTCTCCACATCCTCACCAACACTTACTGTTTTTTGAAGCAATTTTAGAATTTATATGCAGCCTGTTCATTAATGTTTGGTTTATACCAATTTTCTCCTAACTCAATCGGACATAACCTTTCGGTGTCCAGCCAGCATTTCATATGTTCCCAAATCACCTGGAAACCCACATTCCATGCAACTAATTACCTGGAGAAAGCCACAAATATTTGCAGTTAACTTGAATACACTTTCTTATTTCAGTCTGAAGGGAGAATTTTAGGGAATGGTATGAGTGAAATATAAATATCAACATGTGGATTATGTGTTTGAGAGGAAATGTTATTCATGGATAGAGCAGAAAGTGTATGCCTACTTTTAGGTTATAAGAGCACACACACCTGTGAGCCAATTCAGATAGAGTACAGCAAGCATGTCAAACTCAAAGGCTAACATGGGCCAAACAAACAAGGTTTAAGTTTATGTGGGCCACAAAAAAACAAAAGCTTCAATTTTCATAGAAGCATAGGTTTATCTCAATAGAGACATACTGAATACAAAGGGCTGAACTAAATGAGTAATCGTTAACAAAATAATAGAACATTTTAATAAAAATTAACATTTTTTCTTGAACATTAACTTACCAGACACTGAATAACTGCCCAAATTAATAAGCGTAATGCAAATAAACCTATTTTTCTTGTTCTCCAAATGTGAAATATTTCCTGTTGCGAGCACCAAACAAGACTAATGACGTGGCAATCGGCTGCTAAAATATTCACTGCTAGTATTAGTGGGGAGAAATGGTGCACCTGCACATAAGGCAAATGAATGCAACACGATTATAGTAATCAGTCGTTAGCGAACATTGTAGTTCATTATTAATAATTATGTATAACAGAATAGTGTAAAAATTAAGGTACAAAATTTTTATTAAAATGTTTCTTACATACCGTTATTTTGGCTGGGCCGCAAAAATATTCGTCGTGGGCCACATGCGGCCCCTGGGCTGCGAGTCTGACATGCTTGCAATAGAGTAATCTGCAAGTAGCTGCTATCCAGAGCAAGCCAGGTGAAGGAAAACGACTCATGCCATGGGAAAGCCTACTCCAGTGTAAGAAGAGATTCATCATTGTGTGGTGGGAACCACTGCAATTTATTAACTGAAAACACTACTAGTATTTAACATCATTATTTTAGTCACCGCTTTTTACACTACTTCTAAAAAGGTGTCTTTTATTATAGCTCCAATGTCCATTATCTCCTCTTTTACTGCCACTAAATGAAAATTCTAGCGGCCTGGCGAGCATTTCCAACCAGTAATTCTGGACATGGAGAGCTATCCTTAGAAAATGCTATTGTAACATGCTGCCAGTTATATTTTTGAATTTAGGTTAAATAAATTATTCCCAAGTTTCTTTCATCATGGAACGATTCTCAGTGTTTGCTTCTAATTCCTTAGTTGATTTTATTGTTTCTTTAATGGGGAGGGGGAGATGTTCTTAGCAATTCAGAAAAATGATGGAATCACATCCCATGCACCCAGCTGTCTCAACTTGGGTTTTCTTTTTCTGCAGCTGAAACCAAAAATTATTCACAAAAAATCCATGATTTTAACATCAGTAGCCTCAGGGGAGAGCAAATGCACCTATCAGATAGGTGTTAAGGCTTATTAATGCGGAAGCCAGCTGTTTTCTGTGTCACCATTATGGCTTCTATGACACACGAGGCAGATGCAGTCCGTAAAGCAGGGTGGCATACTTTACCTTGTAGATTTCACTCCCGCAAAAATGAAAAGCTACTTAATGTAAAATTGTAGACGGAGGTGTTACGGAAGCATCATATTGAAAAATCGCATAAAGTTTTTTAATAAAAACTTATTCAGAAACCACTGAAGGGACATCTAATGCCCTGAATGCTGAATAACTGACTTCATAATCCCCACTCTAGATTATCGCCAGCAGCAACAGTAACAATAATGGATCAAAAATATAGGGCCATTTTTTATTTATGAGCAAGAGCTTTAAAATAAAATGCATAAATCCTAGGCTCATCTTTTTCCACATCCATATTCCACCTTCATGGCCTCCAGTTCTGATGGAGTGAACTGGGTGCCAAGGCAAGCCAGTGCCCAAAGCAAGGACTTCTAGGTTTTTCTACAGCTACTTTGCCCCCAGGATCATTGTCCCTTCCCTCTGCACTCCCACCACTCTATGTGTGCCCCACAACACACAGTCTGTCCTCCCACTCAGGGGATTAGTCACATCAGCTGGTTAGAGGACTGATGTGCACAAACAAGACCCCCAGTCTCTTCAGGTCATTTAGAAATTTCTAAAGAGACCTGACTTGGCATTCCCACTGGGGCCGGGAGGGGGATTTGAATGAGCAAAGCAAGCTAGGTATGAGACCAGAGGGCACGGAGAAACTGTGTGACCTGGTTGGGCAGATCCACGTTCACAGACCACTGAGGATGACAGACATAAAAAACACACAGGCACCACAACATCAAGTGTCATGAAGGAATGGGAGTCACGACTCGGGTCTTGGAAAACTTGCCTGAGGAAGTGACGTTTAGTCTGCCGAGCTGAGACCAGCAGGAAACACAGGCTTGAACTGCAGTATGAGTGAGAGGAGAGCTCATGGCAGAGGAGGTCTCAGGAAAATGCCAGGGACGGGTGGCACGTGGGACAGTACCAGCCGAGACTGGAGACCAAACCAGGCTCAGGTATATGGGGCCACATTTGCCTTATTAAAGGAAACAGATTTTACTCTATGAGCAGTGGAGACCCCTTAGAAGATCTTAAAGTGGGAAAATGATGTTTTTTAGAGATGAGCTCTGGTGGGTTGTGAGGCTCGCCTGGTATTCGGGGGGAGATTATGTAGCTTGGGCCAGGCCGCCGGAGGGAATTGAACTTGCTGTGTTCTGGATGTGCGGAGAGGTTGGACTGGGCAGATTTTATTCTGTTGGATTTTTTTCAGTAGCAGTAGGACCTTGAGAGGTTGTTTTCAGTGATTAACATGGGTTTTATCCTACTTCGTTTTTGCCGGGCCCGTGATAACTGTACACACAGGCCTGTCAAGTAGAACCCTTTTGAGTTGCTTTATGTTCAAATGGAGGCAGTGGCACCCATGGGGTGAGACCTCAGCACTCAGCTCCACAATCACGAGCCCTGTGACCTTGGGAAGCTTACCTGACTTTTCAGTAAAATGGGGGAAACAATAGCACCTATTACATAGGATTGTGCTTTTCAAATTCAGAGAGTTGATTCGTATAAAATACTTCAAACAGGATCTGTGAAATAGTAAGTGCACAAAAGGAGTTAGGTATTGTATTTGTGATTGAATACAAGTTCACATTTGTACTATCTCTGTTCCCTTCAGAAAACTCGAATATGCCACTGTGAGCTTAAAGGACCTTGACTTCCCCGCAGCTCTAGTTAACACACAAAACATACTGCATAGAAATTAGAATGTGAAAATAAGGGGTACAAGTCATCTATCAAGGTTTGAAATGATGATTTTTAATATGTCTCACTCCTCATGAACTAGAGAATTCGTCTTACACAATAGAGTCTATCCTTGGATGTCTTTCACTTCATGCTTCTCATTGCTTTTAATTATTCTTTATTGTGCTCTAGTTCTTTCTGCCCTTTTTTTGTTGTTGTTCCTTCAGGCATTGGTGGTGGTAAGAATGGCCCCGCCACACCTTTCCTTCTCAGCAGAGGTCTGTGTGTGCCAACTATTGTGAGGGAAATGGAATGTATTACTGGCCTGATATTATTGAAATTTCAAGGCCTTACCTTTTAAATGCTTTAGTCCCACAGGGGGAGGACTGCTGAGAATAACCTTCTTGCCTACTGTGCAAACATCTGTAAATGCACAGGCACAGCAATTGTGGCAGTTCCCACCCAGCCAGAAACTGCAGAAATCCAATACTGGGGCTGGATTGCAGCTGTTCACACCTGGAGGGAGGGAGGTCTTTCAGTCCTTTGCCTGCTGTTTTGAATTCCTTGTCTTGGGAGTTGTTTGTCTGTTTTCTTTTTTCTTTGTATTGATTTTAGAGGGAGAGGAAGAGAGGAGAATTGATAGAAACACATTAATCCATTAATCTGCTGCCTTCTGCACGCCCCCTACTGGGTGGGGATCAAGCCCACAACCTGGGCCTGGGCCCTGACCGGGAATCAAACCAGTGACCTCCTGGTTTATAGGTCCATGCTCAACCACTAAGCCACACCAGCCAACCTGTTTCTGTTTTCTGTGAGCAGTCCCCAGTGACCACTCTAACAATGATTCTCCTTGTGGTAAGGGCGCTTGCCACACCAGCATTTGGGAGACGGACATGGAAGGCACAGGAATATCAGCCTTCTCATGGTCTTCCTACCCCGGTTTCAGCCCTGACAGTAACCACCTCTTGTACCAGGCATGCGACTATAGACTTGGTGTGGGCTCACGAGGGCCAATCACCCAGCAGACCCACTAGGAGCTACTAAATCAAGTGGAGTAGCCTCCATGTCAGTAAAGTCTGCCTGCCCAACCTGCATTGTGCTTTCTCACGTTGTCAGGAGACATGTATCTCTGTCTCATAGTGTATTCCTGTCTCAGGAAATAATCTGAAGTATGTCAAAGAGAAGAGACAATCAGGCCCAGCCCTGAGCAGTTTTATTGTTGAGCTGCCACAGTGACAGGTCAGGGAGAGGCCTGTGGGGTGGAGAAGGGGCCACTCTCACAGGCTAACAGTGCACGGCGCCCCAAGGGTGAAGGAAGGGTGAGACAGGGAAGAAAGGGCAACACTGCACCGGGGAGATGGGGGCCCTTTCCTGACACTTTTTTCTTTCTGGGATCAACTTAGAATAAGCTTTGTGTTCAAATACATTTTCAGATTTTAACCCCAAACTGGCTTATTTCTTCTGGATACCTGTGCCTAATTTTAGCATTGAAAAGAACCCTACCTTATTCGTTTTTCTATCCTAATTTTTTTTTTTCATAGTCCAAGTCAGTGGGTAAGAAAATCATCAAGACAGGTATAAAAGTGAGCCACTAATGCTTATAAACACCCTTTATTTTAAGAATAACCCAAATTTAGTTATGTAAATATTTATAACTGGTGTCACCTTAACTGATGCTCAGCCCAATGCTGAGGTGGGACAGCTGTGTTCTGAGATGACATTTTGTAAGTGAAGTTTCCTCTAAATCAGAAAGAATGGGATTCCTGGATTCTGAGACCTTGTATTAGGGTTTAGCTAAGCAGTAGATTCAAAACAAACAACCACCTCATATGAGACCACCTGGTAGTTAGGTCAGAAGGTGGAGTCCAATGCCCCTAATGCGGTAGATCTGTGGTTCTCCACCAGGAGAGATTCAAAAACACACCCAGACCCAAACCCCACCCCCAGTCAATTGAATCAGAGTCTCTTGGATTAGGACATCAGGATTTTTTAAAAGCTCCACAACCATTGTAATATGCAGCCAGAGTTGAGAACCTCTGCCCTCAATAGAGAACAGCTACTGGGAGGCTAGGGTGGCACTCTGGCGACCTAGGGGAATGGAATGAGTTAAGTTGGGGGGCAAAGCCTTAGGGCAGGGAAACCTAGATCTTACAAAAGATGCCCCCATGTAATGAATTGGGAAAAAGTAAAGGCAAAGTGCTTTTAAGTTTCTGCAGATAACCTCTGAAATATAAGTCAAGAAAAGGAACCATGCAACTATTGTATGTTAATACTTTTAAATACTTATATATTTAATATTTCATTTGTTCATTGAGCCCCTGCTATGGGCCATAAACCACAACAGCCATGCTCCCCTCCAGGGGGAAGTTGAAAGTAATCACAATGGGGTCTACACCTAAGGAAGGGCAGGTGAGTTGCACTTTGGAACTTGGCCCTATAGCCTACAATGTCTCTGGGAAGACTCCTGTTGGGCCTTGAGGGGGAAGGTAGCTTTCTTCCTGGCGGCACACACCACCCCTGATGCCGGAACATCGGATGCATCCACTGCAGCCATTGTCATCAACATTATTCCCAGAAGTTTCAGAACAGGTGGCACAGGCCTGTGTATCTAATGAAGGAGGCAAAAAGTGTCTGGGCCACTCCTTTATTTTGCGGGTCACATTGGGAAGACTGTCTGTTTGCACAAAGCTGGACTTGGTATTTCATTTCTTGTAAGTAAGTAACCAGCTGTTACATACACAATGGATGTACCTCTCAGCAAACTGGAAACGTAGTCATTGATGGATCTGATGTTTACTTGTCTCCTCTGTAACCTTAGATTGAAGTCACTGAAAATTTCAGCCTATACATCAGGAGAATGGCATGCATGTGCCAAGGGACAGGGGCCAAAATGGCAAGTGCAATTTTTGGGGAGGTGGTATACAAGGTTCCATAAAGGGACTAGACTCAGTGATATCAGGGAGTGGAGTTGGTTTTCATGGGGAGGGTAAGAATGTGTAGTCAGAAGCACAAGGAGGGATGGTGGAGGCTTGAATTGGGGAAAGAAAGGAGGGAGGCTTTGATAGTGAGGAAGGAGAAAAAAATTACACAAAACCAGTTGATAATTGGTCAGGAGAAATGGGAGGTGCCTGAAGGGTCCCCTTGAATGTGCCACCATTGCTCAGTATCCAAGCCTCAGCCAAGGAATAACCATTAATAAATATCTTTCAATGCACCTTGTTTTTGTTCTAGTGCTTTGCTGTTTATAAAATGCCTGAGTGTTCATTGACTCCATGAATTCTCAAAATAACCCCAACAAATGTTATTGAAATCAATATGTAGATAAGGAAAGATGAAGACACTAAAGCTCACAGTGGCTGAGTGACATGCCCAAAATCACAAAGCCAGTGAAAAAGCTGAGGCCAATCTCCAGTTCAGATATTGAGCTCCAAATCCATTAGTCTATGTTGTCAAGATACTACAGCACAACTGGATCCCAATCCCAGCACGTACCTGAACGGTTATCTGATTCCACACATAGCATGTGCCTCTCTGTGGCTTTGAAGTTGTATTCCTCACATTTCCTGCACTTCTGCTTGTCTTATAAAGACTTATAATGGTACATTTATTCCCCCAAATATGCATGATCATCAAATGGAGTTTGGGGATTTTCTAAAATCTGGATTAAAAGAAATATTGAATTTCAACTCTCTATACCGGCTGGTATCTGTAGCACTGGCATTCTGAAATACACATTTTCCCATGTTTTTACCCCAGTCCATTAGAAAGAGTTTTTAATTCTCAGATCTTCCAAGAGCTAAGAAAGGAGGTGCTTATCATGTTCAGTGACAAGAAGTAGAACTGCTTAAAACTCTTAACTTCTCTCTCACTTTAGGAAGTCAGACCCCCCCCCCCCAAAATGGGTTAATTTGATAGAATAAGAAAAATATTAGACACAAGAAAAGGACATTTTCCTGTAGAGGCTCATTTCATTCTGTATACCATTTCCCTGGGATATCTGCCAATTGTTAGCAAGAAGAGTAATGTTATCCATGTTTTAAAATATCACTCTTGAGTATTATGGAGATAAATAGCCAAATGATGGAAAATACCTTTCTTTCAAGTCAGTAGTTTAGGGGTAGAAAAAGCTCAAATACAGATATGTTGGATGATATGAGAAAATTCAACTATGAATGAAAAATTCTGTATTTCTATAGGTACTCTTAAAAAGAGTACCCTTTTGCATCAACACTAGAAAGGAGAGCTATGTCCATCTATGCCGCAACCTTCACGGCGGGGTTCAAGGATCTGAAGGAGGGGCCGACACACAAATGAAAATGGTATACAAGAAATATGAATTTAGAAGGCATTGGGGGCCAGGTGGAGCCTCTTTCTTGAAGAGACACACCGACTTCTGGCCAGTTCTGCTATTAATTTACTTGAATACACACTTGTCCTTTAGCAATGCATACAGGCATATCAAAGGTAAAGTTTGGTAAACAGTAAAAGGATTATCAGGTTGGGGAATTGCCTTGAGACACCACTATCTTAACAGGAACGATCAGTGCTTAGCTTCAGCCCTGCTAACACCCAAGGTCCATGGGCCTTCCGTGTTCCTTGGTGCACTGACAGTATTGGCAAGCGGTGGCTTCCCACACATCTATAACAGTGAGAGAACTGCATGTGATTTATTTGCAAGCCCAGAAATTTTCTACTTGGAATCTTACAAAGGAAAAAGAAAAGTTTGTGTTGTTCTGCTGCAGGACCCATGCAGGAGACCATCTACGACTTCTGGAGGATGGTGTGGCACGAAAACACGGCGAGCATAATAATGGTGACCAACCTCGTGGAAGTGGGCAGGGTAAGTGAGACACCAGCATGTCCATTTGTTCCTTGCTTTGTTGGTAACATAAAGTAAGGCCAGAGCCAGCTTCTGGAGCAGTATTTGGTGTACTCCAGAAAACATGAACTACTACAGCTCCTCCTACTGCTTGCTGCATTTGCTTATAAATTACCAGTAAACATAGTCTGCATTGCTTTCATTTGTTGCAATAGCGACAGGAAAGGCACTCAAGATTTAAAAGTAGTTGTTATCTGGCTCTGTTGGGCACACATAAACACCTCTAAGCACGAATGTTGGCTGTTGGGTATCAAAACTCCCGGGTGCCGCATTAGACATAACTGCATTCCTTAATTCAGGAAAACTGACTCTAGATACGGTGTACAGTGCTGGATCCAGTCCTTAGGTTTGAATTCAGCACCTCCTCTGGCTGAGATTTTACTTCCCTGGGCCTCCACTTCCCAACCTGCAGAATGGAGATCATCCTCTGTTCCAAGGTTATGGATCATTTTATCTGTATTAACCATTGATGGCACTATTTTTGTTTAACCAGGAAACTCTTAAATATTTCTAATCCTCTTAAATATTTCAATCCTATTTTGTAGGATTATTTCCAAAGTGAAATTTAAAAATGAGAAAATACTCAGAGGGCAGTTGCTTTGTTTTATAATAGGGTCACTTCCATGGTTCTGCCCAACTCCAGAACCCATTACGTCTTAGAGAAGCTGACACTGTGAGATCTAGCCTCAGCAAAAGCCAGCCTAGAATTGAAATACTGAGGCAGAAACCATAAAGGTTTTGTTTCTTAAAATTCTCAATCAGACTTGATAAAAAAAAATCCTGCCATTTACAACCTGGATGAACCTGGAGGACATTATACTAAGTGGAAAAAGCCAGTCGCAGGAGGACAAATACTGCATGGTTCCACATACCTAGAGTAGTCATACCCGCGGAAGCAGAGAACACAAGAGGATGGTATGGCACGAAAACACGGCGAGCCAAGGGCTGGGAAGAAAGGGAAATGGGGAGTTGATGTTTAATGGGAGATAACATCTTGGACCTGTGAAGTGCTAAGAATTTGAACTG
Organism: Cnephaeus nilssonii; assembly: GCF_951640355.1. NCBI lineage: Eukaryota > Metazoa > Chordata > Mammalia > Chiroptera > Vespertilionidae > Cnephaeus > Cnephaeus nilssonii. The sequence continues at coordinate 61,308,307 of NC_137082.1, forward strand.
AGACTGCCACATAAAACCTAAACCTGCAGAGGGTAGACCCTCAGAGAAAGTGTAAAGGAAGGCAGCCAGGCACCAAAACAGGGAAATAACAAGGAAGCAAATCAATCTTCACTTAGGATCTGGGTGAGAAAGCACTTCCACTAACTAATGGGTCAAAGTAAAACACCCTGCCATAAATCAGAAAACATTTAGAGCTGTGAGTCATAAAGTACCATATAGTCAACTTATAGGATGCAAATAAAGGGTACCTAAAGAGATATATTCTTACATGTTGTTAGAAAAGAAGACTAAATATCTAATTCAAAAAGCTAAATGAAGAACTGAGTACAACTAAAGAAAGAAAAGAGGAAATAATAAATGAGGAGCAGAAAATGATTAAATAGAAAGCAAAGAAAATAATAAAAATCAACGTAATCAAAAAGGCTGTATGAAAAACGGATAAAATAAACATCTGGCAATCAGAGTAAGAGAAAGAAAACCAAAAATAAATATTAGGAATAGGATAAAGATGTTTTATTAGAACAAGTAATATGAATAACTAACAATAAATTTGAAAATTTAGATACATTAGGCAGTTTTATTGACAAATATGATTTTCCAAAATTGTCAAAAAGAAACAGAAATTCTGAATAGACAATAATTATTTTAAAAGTGAATTATGGTTAAAAAATAAGCCATGAAAAAAAAAACCAGTCCTGAATATATTTACACACACATATGTTCTACCAAATATTCAAGAACTGGATAATTCAAATCTTATAAAAATTATTCTAAAAGAAGAGAGAAAGAAAGCTTGCTCCCCCATAAAGGGGAAAATTCTAGGTACCACAAATTTGGAAGAGATAAATAGAACAACAGATGAAAATACCCCAGATGTTGACTGTAGGCATACGTGGGAAAATATGTGATTAGTGGGAGAGCATGAGCCTTTCAATCAACTGAGCTGGGATATTTGGTTCTTCACGTGGACAAAAAATAGCTGCCGCCATAAAACACCCAAAAATGGATACTAGATAAGAACCAAAATAGCCCTAGCTGGTTTGGCTCAGTGGATAGAGCATCGGCCTTCAGACTGAAGGGTCTCAGGCTCGATTTCAGTCAAGGGCACATGCCTAGGGTTGCGGGCTCAATCCCCATTGGGGGGCATGCAGGAGGCAGCCGATCAATGATTCTTTCTAAATATATATATATATGAAAGCTTTAAAACTTTTAGAAAAATATGGGGGAAAATATTTATGACCTTTTCTTTTGTTTGAGGAGGTTCAGGCCTTTATCTCGGGAGAGTAAAAATGCCAACTTGCGCGTCCATCTAGCACAACACTCTCTTACAAAGGGTCACATCATAGTGCCAGCTGCTCAAGAATCAGGAAAGTGCTGGCATCTTTTTTCTTTGTTTTATTGTATTTTTTCCCATCACCATTTATCCCGCCTACACCCTCCTGCACTACCACCCACCCGCCCCCTCTCCTCTGCAGTCACCACACTGTTGTCTGTATCCATGAGTTCCTTCTCTTTTCTTTTTGCTCAATCCCTCCACTCTCCCCAGCCCCCCGCCCCCCAACTATCTGTCTGCTCTCTAGCTATGAGTCTGTCTCTATTTTGCTTGTTAGTTCCATTTGTTCATTGAATTCCACATATGAGTGAAATCATGTGGTACTTGCCTTTCTCTGACTGGTTATTTCACTCAGCATATGACCATATTTTTAAAGAATGTATCAAAGGGGAAAAAAGGTTAATGTATGCTTGCAACTTATATAATCTTATTGACCAATGTCACCCCAATAATAAATTTAATAAAAAGGCGGTAAAAGGATAAAAACGTACAATGCAATATTTTAGGTACTAAGAGTGTGAAAGCCATTCCTGTCTTTCAGTCCCCTCTCTGCTGGGAGGCAGTGAGACAGAGGCTGGCCTAGAGCCTGGAGCAGCCATGCTCCCTGTGTCTCTGGTCACTGAGCCTCTTCTCCCTCCCAACCCCCGACCTTTCCCCCTCGGCACCTGCTTTATAAGGTTCTTTTAAAAGAACTAATTCTTACCATTTGCAACAGCATGGATGGAGCTGGAGAGCATTATGCTAAGTGAAATAAGCCAGAGTTAGTGAAAGATAAATGCCACATGATCTCACTCATTTATGGATAATAAAGAAAATTATAAACTATTGAACAAAAATAGAGATGGAGGCAAAGAAGCATCAAACAAACTGTCAAACGACAGCGGGAAGGCAGGGGAGGGTTGGGGAGCGGGGGTAAGAGATCAGCCAAAGGACTTGTATGCATGCATATAAGCACAACCAGTGGATGCAAGACACTGGCGGGGGCGGGGGTGAGGGCAAGTGGGGGGGGGTGGGAGGGGTAAGGGAGGCCGGGGGAGGTCAATGGGGGGGGGGGGGGAGGAGAAATATGTACTACTATTTGTAATACCTTAAACAATAAAATTAAAAAAATAAATTTAAAAAAAAAGAAAGCATTAAAAAAAAAACAGATTAAATGAGTTTCTATATGTCAGGTGGTTAGGAAAGTTCCTGCCCCGTTTTTGAAGACTTAATAAATAGAGGTATTAATATAACCCTTATCTTTGCACCAACAACCCTAAGACCTACAGTGGTGTTTATAATTCTTTATTTCCCACTCCAAATCTACCTTCTTTAGCTATGAAAGCAGTAATGACTACTGGAACAAAAACTACCAACTCCACCAGAAAGTAGCTTCTGTAAGGAAAGAGACAGCCTTGCGAAATGTGGTCTCTCCCTCTGGGCACTCAGTAAATGCCCAAGGAAATGAATGAATGAGAATTCATCCAACATAGTGTCAGAGAGCAATTAGCATAAACTAGATTAACTATGGCATAATTAAACTCAGTATTTTATCTGTTTTCATGCACTTGGGTTTCTTCCCCTGATCTGTGTGATGAATTCTGAATCCTTCGTTCATTTCACAAATATTTGTTGACTGCCTACGTCCGCTAAGGAGAAAGCTATCTGGAGACTGTTCTCTCAGTACAGTGCTTTCACAGTAACTGTTCCCCACCACCTCCAAATATGGCTCATTTGCATCTGAACTTACTTAAAATAATCCCAAGGTGAATTGTTTTGAAAAGTAAAAAGTTATGAAAAATAACTACCACTGGATTTTTAAAAATATAATGGCACACAATTTATTTGTTGCTTAATTGGAATTCCAAAGCACACTGTCTCCAGACTCTGTCTTAGGAAGTAAGCTATTTCCATACAATAAACCTTTTTTTTCTTTAAGGGAAGATGATGAGGACAGCATAGTCT